>NC_090931.1:205220285-206636868 GCF_040938575.1 Ambystoma mexicanum
GGGGCCTGGTGGAGGGTGCCTCTGGATGCAGGGGGGTGGGGGTGCAGGGAGACATGAGTGGGGGACTGGTGGAGGGTGCCCCTGGATGCAGGGGGGTGGGGGTGCTGGGAGACATGAGTGGGGGCCTGGTGGAGGGTGCCCCTGACTGGTGGGGGTGCAGGGAGACATGAGTGGGGGCCTGGTGGAGGGTGCCCCTGACTGGTGGGGGGTGGGGGTGCAAGGAAACATGAGTGGGGGCCTGGTGGAGGGTGCCCCTGGATGCAGGGGGGTGGGGGTGCAGGGAGGCATGAGTGGGGGCCTGGTGGAGGGTGCCCCACAGTGCTGGGGGGTGGGGGTGCAGGGAGACATGAGTGGGGGCCTGGTGGAGGGTGCCCCTGGATGCAGGGGGGTGGGGGTGCAGGGAGACATGAGTGGGGGCTTGGTGGAGGGTGCCCCACAGTGCTGGAGGGTGGGGTGCAGGGAGACATGAGTGGGGGCCTGGTGGAGGGTGCCCCTGGATGCAGGGGGGTGGGGGTGCTGGGAGACATTAGTGGGGGCCTGGTGGAGGGTGCACCTGACTGGTGGGGGGTTGGGGTGCAGGGAGACATGAGTGGGGGGCCTGATGGAGGGTGCCCCTGACTGGTGGGGGGTGAGGGTGCAAGGAAACATGAGTGGGGGCCTTGTGGAGGGTGCCCCTGACTGGTGGGGGTGGGGGTGCAGGGAGACATGAGTGGGGGCTTGGTGGAGGGTGCCCCTGGATGGCGAGGGGTGGGGGTGCAGGGAGACATGAGTTGGGGCCTGGTGGAGGGTGCCCCTGGATGCAGGGGGGTGGGGGTGCAGGGAGACATGAGTTGGACATGAGTGGGGGCCTGGTGGAGGGTGCCCCTGACTGGTGGGGGTGCAGGGAGACATGAGTGGCGGCCTGGTGGAGGGTGCCCCTGGATGCAGGGGGTGGGGGTGCTGGGAGACATGAGTGGGGTCCTAGTGGAGGGTGCCCCACAGTGCTGGGTGGTGGGGGTGCAGGGAGACATGAGTGGGGGCCTGGTGGAGGGTGCCCCTGGATGCAGGGGGGTGGGCGTGCTGGGAGACATGAGTGGTGGCCTGGTGGAGGGTGCCCCTGACTGATGAGGGTGGGGGTGCAAGGAGACATGAGTGGGGGCCTGGTGGAGGGTGCCCCTGACTGGTGGGGGTGGGGGTGCAAGGTGACATGAGTGGGGGCCTGGTGGAGGGTGCCCCTGAGTGGTGGGAGGTGGGGGTGCTGGGAGACATGAGTGGGGGCCGGTGGAGGGTGCCCCACAGTGCTTGGGGGTGGGGGTGCAGGGAGACATGAGTGGGGGCCTGGTGGAGGGTGCCCCTGGATGCAGGGGGGTGGGGGTGCAGGGAGACATGAGTGGGGGCCTGGTGGAGGGTGCCCCAAAGTGGTGGGGGGTGGGGGTGCAGGGAGACATGAGTGGGGGCCTGGTGGAGGGTGCCTCTGGATGCAGGGGGGTGGGGGTGCTGGGAGACATGAGTGGGGGCCTGGTGGAGGGTGCCCCTGACTGGTGGGGGGTGGGGGTGCAGGGAGACATGAGTGGGGGCCTGGTGGAGGGTGCCCCTGACTGGTGGGGGTGCAAGGAGACATGAGCGGGGGCCTGGTGGAGGGTGCCCCTGACTGGTGGGGGGTGGGGGTGCTGAGAGACATGAGTGGGGGCCTGGTGGAGGGTGCCCCACAGTGCTGGGGGGTGGGGGTGCAGGGAGACATGAGTGGGGGCCTGGTGGAGGGTGTCCCTGGATGCAGGGGGGTGGGGGTGCAGAGAGACATGAGTGGGGGCCTGGTGGAGGGTGCCCCACAGTGCTGGGGGTGGGGGTGCAGGGAGACATGAGTGGGGGCCTGGTGGAGGGTGCCCCTGGATGCAGGGGGGTGGGGGTGCAGAGAGACATGAGTGGGGGCCTGGCGGAGGGTGCCCCACAGTGCTGGGGGGTGGGGGTGCAGGGAGACATGAGTGGGGGCCTGGTGGAGGGTGCCCCTGGATGCAGGGGGGTGGGGGTGCTGGGAGACATGAGTGGGGGCCTGATGGAGGGTGCCCCACAGTGCTGGGGGGTGGGGGTGTAGGGAGACTTGAGTGGGGGCCTGGTGGAGGGTGCCCCTGGATGCAGGGGGGTGGGGGGTGCAGGGAGACATGAGTGGGGGCCTGGTGGAGGGTTCCCCACAGTGCTGGGGGGTGGGGGTGCAGGGAGACATAAGTGGGGGCCTGGTGGAGGGTGCCCCTGGATGCAAAGCGGTGGGGGTGCTGGGAGACATGAGTGGGGGCCTGGTGGAGGGTGCCCCAGATTGGTGGGGGGTGGGGGAGCTGGGGGACATGAGTGGGGGCCTGGTGGAGGGTGCCCCACAGTGCTGGGTGGTGGGGGTGTAGGGAGACATGAGTGGGGGCCTGGTGGAGGGTGCCCCTGGATGCAGGGGGGTGGGGGTGCAGGGAGACATGAGTGGGGGCCTGGTGGAGGGTTCCCCACAGTGCTGGGGGGTGGGGGTGCAGGGAGACATAAGTGGGGGCCTGGTGGAGGGTGCCCCTGGATGCAGAGCGGTGGGGGTGCTGGGAGACATGAGTGGGGGCCTGGTGGAGGGTGCCCCAGATTGGTGGGGGGTGGGGGAGCTGGGGGACATGAGTGGGGGCCTGGTGGAGGGTGCCCCTGGATGCAGAGTGGTGGGGGTGCTGGGAGACATGAGTGGGGGCCTGGTGGAGGGTGCCCCTGGATGCAGGGAGTGGGGGTGCAGGGAGACATGAGTGGGGGCCTGGTGGAGGGTGCCCCAAAGTGGTGGGGGGTGGGGGTGCAGGGAGACATGAGTGGGGGCCTGGTGGAGGGTGCCTCTGGATGCAGGGGGTGGGGGTGCAGGGAGACATGAGTGGGGGACTGGTGGAGGGTGCCCCTGGATGCAGGGGGGTGGGGGTGCTGGGAGACATGAGTGGGGGCCTGGTGGAGGGTGCCCCTGACTGGTGGGGGGTGGGGGTGCAGGGAGACATGAGTGGGGGCCTGGTGGAGGGTGCCCCTGGATGCAGAGCGGTGGGGGTGCTGGGAGACATGAGTGGGGGCCTGGTGGAGGGTGCCCCAGATTGGTGGGGGGTGGGGGAGCTGGGGGACATGAGTGGGGGCCTGGTGGAGGGTGCCCCACAGTGCTGGGTGGTGGGGGTGTAGGGAGACATGAGTGGGGGCCTGGTGGAGGGTGCCCCTGGATGCAGGGGGGTGGGGGTGCAGGGAGACATGAGTGGGGGCCTGGTGGAGGGTTCCCCACAGTGCTGGGGGGTGGGGGTGCAGGGAGACATAAGTGGGGGCCTGGTGGAGGGTGCCCCTGGATGCAGAGCGGTGGGGGTGCTGGGAGACATGAGTGGGGGCCTGGTGGAGGGTGCCCCAGATTGGTGGGGGGTGGGGGAGCTGGGGGACATGAGTGGGGGCCTGGTGGAGGGTGCCCCTGGATGCAGAGTGGTGGGGGTGCTGGGAGACATGAGTGGGGGCCTGGTGGAGGGTGCCCCTGGATGCATGGAGTGGGGGTGCAGGGAGACATGAGTGGGGGCCTGGTGGAGGGTGCCCCAAAGTGGTGGGGGGTGGGGGTGCAGGGAGACATGAGTGGGGGCCTGGTGGAGGGTGCCTCTGGATGCAGGGGGTGGGGGTGCAGGGAGACATGAGTGGGGGACTGGTGGAGGGTGCCCCTGGATGCAGGGGGGCGGGGGTGCTGGGAGACATGAGTGGGGGCCTGGTGGAGGGTGCCCCTGACTGGTGGGGGGTGGGGGTGCAGGGAGACATGAGTGGGGGCCTGGTGGAGGGTGCCCCTGACTGGTGGGGGGTGGGGGTGCAAGGAAACATGAGTGGGGGCCTGGTGGAGGGTGCCCCTGGATGCAGGGGGGTGGGGGTGCAGGGAGGCATGAGTGGGGGCCTGGTGGAGGGTGCCCCTGGATGCAGGGTGGTGGGGGTGCAGGGAGACATGAGTTGGACATGAGTGGGGGCCTGGTGGAGGGTGCCCCACAGTGCTGGGGGGTGGGGGTGCAGGGAGACATGAGTGGGGACCTGGTGGAGGGTGCCACTGGATGCAGGGGGGTGGGGTGCTGGGAGACATGAGTGGGGTCCTGGTGTAGGGTGCCCCTGACTGGTGGGGGGTGGGGGTGCAAGGAGACATGAGTGGGGGCCTGGTGGAGGGTGCCCCAGATTGGTGGGAGGTGGGGGTGCTGGGAGACATGAGTGGGGGCCTGGTGGAGGGTGCCCCACAGTGTTGGGTGGTGGGGGTGCAGGGAGACATGAGTGGGGGCCTGGTGGAGGGTGCCCCTGGATGCAGGGGGTGGGGGTGCTGGGAGACATGAGTGGGGTCCTAGTGGAGGGTGCCCCACAGTGCTGGGTGGTGGGGGTGCAGGGAGACATGAGTGGGGGCCTGGTGGAGGGTGCCCCTGGATGCAGGGGGGTGGGCGTGCTGGGAGACATGAGTGGGGGCCTGGTGGAGGGTGCCCCTGACTGATGAGGGTGGGGGTGCAAGGAGACATGAGTGGGGGCCTGGTGGAGGGTGCCCCTGACTGGTGGGGGGTGGGGGTGCAAGGTGACATGAGTGGGGGCCTGGTGGAGGGTGCCCCTGAGTGGTGGGAGGTGGGGGTGCTGGGAGACATGAGTGGGGGCCTGGTGGAGGGTGCCCCACAGTGCTTGGGGGTGGGGGTGCAGGGAGACATGAGTGGGGGCCTGGTGGAGGGTGCCCCTGGATGCAGGGGGGTGGGGGTGCAGGGAGACATGAGTGGGGGCCTGGTGGAGGGTGCCCCAAAGTGGTGGGGGGTGGGGGTGCAGGGAGACATGAGTGGCGGCCTGGTGGAGGGTGCCTCTGGATGCAGGGGGGTGGGGGTGCTGGGAGACATGAGTGGGGGCCTGGTGGAGGGTGCCCCTGACTGGTGTGGGGTGGGGGTGCAGGGAGACATGAGTGGGGGCCTGGTGGAGGGTGCCCCTGACTGGTGGGGGGTGGGGGTGCAAGGAGACATGAGCGGGGGCCTGGTGGAGGGTGCCCCTGACTGGTGGGGGGTGGGGGTGCTGAGAGACATGAGTGGGGGCCTGGTGGAGGGTGCCCCACAGTGCTGGGGGTGGGGGTGCAGGGAGACATGAGTGGGGGCCTGGTGGAGGGTGCCCCTGGATGCAGGGGGGTGGGGGTGCTGGGAGACATGAGTGGGGGCCTGGTGGAGGGTGCCCCACAGTGCTGGGGGCTGGGGGTGTAGGGAGACATGAGTGGGGGCCTGGTGGAGGGTGCCCCTGGATGCAGGGGGGTGGGGGTGCAGGGAGACATGAGTGGGGCCTGGTGGAGGGTTCCCCACAGTGCTGGGGGATGGGGGTGCAGGGAGACATAAGTGGGGGCCTGGTGGAGGGTGCCCCTGGATGCAGAGCGGTGGGGGTGCTGGGAGACATGAGTGGGGGCCTGGTGGAGGGTGCCCCTGAGTGGTGGGGGGTGGGGGTGCAGGGAGACATGAGTGGGGGCCTGGTGGAGGGTGCCCCAAAGTGGTGGGGTGTGGGGGTGCAGGGAGACATGAGTGGGGGCCTGGTGGAGGGTGCCTCTGGATGCAGGGGGGTGGTGGTGCTGGGAGACATGAGTGGGGGCCTGGTGGAGGGTGCCCCTGACTGGTGGGGGGTGGGGGTGCAGGGAGACATGAGTGGGGGCCTGGTGGAGGGTGCCCCTGACTGGTGGGGGGTGGGGGTGCAAGGAGACATGAGTGGGGGCCTGGCGAAGGGTGCCCCTGAGTGGTGGGGGGTGGGGGTGCTGAGAGACATGAGTGGGGGCCTGGTGGAGGGTGCCCCACAGTGCTGGGGGGTGGGGGTGCAGGGAGACATGAGTGGGGGCCTGGTGGAGGGTGCCCCAAAGTGGTGGGGGTGGGGGTGCAGGGAGACATGAGTGGGGGCCTGGTGGAGGGTGCCTCTGGATGCAGGGGGGTGGGGGTGCTGGGAGACATGAGTGGGGGCCTGGTGGAGGGTGCCCCTGACTGGTGGGGGGTGGGGGTGCAGGGAGACATGAGTGGGGGCCTGGTGGAGGGTGCCCCTGACTGGTGGGGGGTGGGGGTGCAAGGAGACATGAGCGGGGGCCTGGTGGAGGGTGCCCCTGACTGGTGGGGGGTGGGGGTGCTGAGAGACATGAGTGGTGGCCTGGTGGAGGGTGCCCCACAGTGCTGGGGGGTGGGGGTGCAGGGAGACATGAGTGGGGGCCTGGTGGAGGGTGTCCCTGGATGCATGGGGGTGGGGGTGCAGAGAGACATGAGTGGGGGCCTGGTGGAGGGTGCCCCACAGTGCTGGATTGGGGGTGCAGGGAGACATGAGTGGGGGCCTGGTGGAGGGTGCCCCTGGATGCAGGGGGGTGGGGGTGCAGAGAGACATGAGTGGGGGCCTGGCGGAGGGTGCCCCACAGTGCTGGGGGGTGGGGGTGCAGGGAGACATGAGTGGGGGCCTGGTGGAGGGTGCACCTGGATGCAGGGGGGTGGGGGTGCTGGGAGACATGAGTGGGGGCCTGGTGGAGGGTGCCCCACAGTGCTGGGGGGTGGGGGTGTAGGGAGACATGAGTGGGGGCCTTGTGGAGGGTGCCCCTGGATGCAGGGGGTGGGGGTGCAGGGAGACATGAGTGGGGGCCTGGTGGAGGGTTCCCCACAGTGCTGGGGGGTGGGGGTGCAGGGAGACATAAGTGGGGGCCTGGTGGAGGGTGGCCCTGGATGCAGAGCGGTGGGGGTGCTGGGAGAAATGAGTGGGGGCCTGGTGGAGGGTGCCCCTGATTGGTGGGGGGTGGGGGAGCTGGGAGACATGAGTGGGGGCCTGGTGGAGGGTGCCCCACAGTGTGGGGGGTGGGGGTGCAGGGAGACATGAGTGGGGGGCCTGGTGGAGGGTGCCCCTGGATGCAGGGGGTGGGGGTGCAGGGAGACATGAGTGGGGGCCTGGTGGAGGGTGCCCCAAAGTGGTGGGGGGTGGGGGTGCAGGGAGACATGAGTGGGGGCCTGGTGGAGGGTGCCTCTGGATGCAGGGGGGTGGGGGTGCAGGGAGACATGAGTGGGGGACTGGTGGAGGGTGCCCCTGGATGCAGGGGGGTGGGGGTGCTGGGAGACATGAGTGGGGGCCTGGTGGAGGGTGCCCCTGACTGGTGGGGGGTGGGGGTGCAGGGAGACATGAGTGGGGGCCTGGTGGAGGGTGCCCCTGACTGGTGGGGGGTGGGGGTGCAAGGAAACATGAGTGGGGGCCTGGTGGAGGGTGCCCCTGGATGCAGGGGGGTGGGGGTGCAGGGAGGCATGAGTGGGGGCCTGGTGGAGGGTGCCCCTGGATGCAGGGTGGTGGGGGTGCAGGGAGACATGAGTTGGACATGAGTGGGGGCCTGGTGGAGGGTGCCCCACAGTGCTGGGGGGTGGGGGTGCAGGGAGACATGAGTGGGGACCTGGTGGAGGGTGCCCCTGGATGCAGGGGGGGTGGGGGTGCTGGGAGACATGAGTGGGGTCCTGGTGTAGGGTGCCCCTGACTGGTGGGGGGTGGGGGTGCAAGGAGACATGAGTGGGGGCCTGGCGGAGGTTGCCCCTGAGTGGTGGGGGGTGGGGGTGCTGGGAGACATGAGTGGGGGCCTGGTGGAGGGTGCCCCACAGTGCTGGGGGGTGGAGTGCAGGGAGACATGAGTGGGGGCCTGGTGGAGGGTGCCCCTGGATGCAGTGGGGTGGGGGTGCAGGGAGACATGAGTGGGGGCTTGTTGGAGGGTGCCCCACAGTGCTGGGGGGTGAGGTGCAGGGAGACATGAGTGGGGGCCTGGTGGAGGGTGCCCCTAACTGGTGGGGGGTGGGGGTGCAGGGAGACATGAGTGGGGGCCTGGTGGAGGTTGCCCCACAGTGCTGGGGGGTGGGGGTGCAGGGAGACATGAGTGGGGGCCTGGCGGAGGGTGCCCCACAGTGCTGGGGGGTGGGGGTGCAGGGAGACATGAGTGGGGGTCTGGTTGAGGGTGCCCCTGGATGCAGGGGGGTGGGGGTGCTGGGAGACATGAGTGGGGGCCTGGTGGAGGGTGCACCACAGTGCTGGGGGTCGGGGTGTAGGGAGACATGAGTGGGGGCCTGGTGGAGGGTGCCCCTGGATGCAGGGGGGGTGGGGGTGCAGGGGGACATGAGTGGGGGCCTGGTGGAGGGTTCCCCACAGTGCTGGGGGGTGGGGGTGCAGGGAGACATAAGTGGGGGCCTGGTGGAGGGTTCCCCTGGATGCAGAGGGGTGGGGGTGCTGGGAGACATGAGTGGGGGCCTGGTGGCGGGTGCCCCTAACTGGTGGTGGGTGGGGGAGCTGGGAGACATGAGTGGGGGCCTGGTGGAGGGTGCCACACAGTGCGGGGGGTGGGGGTGCAGCGAGACATGAGTGGGGGCCTGGTGGAGGGTGCCCCTGGATGCAGGGGGGTGGGGGTGATGGGAGACATGAGTTGGACATGAGTGGGGGCCTGGTGGAGGCTGCCCCTGGATGCTGGGGCGTGGGGGTGCTGGGAGACATGAGTGGGGGCCTGGTGGAGGGTGCCCCTAACTGGTGGTGGGTGGGGGAGCTGGGAGACATGAGTGGGGGCCTGGTGGAGGGTGCCCCACAGTGCGGGGGGTGGGGGTGCAGGGAGACATGAGTGGGGGCCTGGTGGAGGGTGCCCCTGGATGCAGGGGGGTGGGGGTGCAGGGAGACATGAGTGGGGGCCTGGTGGAGGGTGCCCCAAAGTGGTGGGGGGTGGGGGTGCAGGGAGACATGAGTGGGGGCCTGGTGGAGGGTGCCTCTGGATGCAGGGGGGTGGGGGTGCTGGGAGACATGAGTGGGGGCCTGGTGGAGGGTGCCCCTGGATGCAGGGGGGTGGGCGTGCTGGGAGACATGAGTGGGGGCCTGGTGGAGGGTGCCCCTAACTGGTGAGGGTGGGAGTGCAAGGAGACATGAGTGGGGGCCTGGTGGAGGGTGCCCCTGACTGGTGGGGGGGTGGGGGTGCAAATAGACATGAGTGGGGGCCTGGTGGAGGGTGCCCCTGAGTGGTGGGAGGTGGGGGTGCTGGGAAACATGAGTGGGGGCCTTGTGGAGGGTGCCCCTGACTAGTGGGGGGTGGGGGTGCAGGGAGACATGAGTGGGGGCTCGGTGGAGGGTGCCCCTGGATGGCAGGGGGTGGGGGTGCAGGGAGACATGAGTTGGGGCCTGGTGGAGGGTGCCCCTGGATGCAGGGGGGTGGGGGTGCAGGGAGACATGAGTTGGACATGAGTGGGGGCCTGGTGGAGGGTGCCCCTGACTGGTGGGGGGTGCGGGTGCAGGGAGACATGAGTGGGGGCCTGGTGGAGGGTGTCGCTGGATGCAGGGAGGTGGGGGTGCTGGGAGACATGAGTGGGGGCCTGGTGGAGGGTGCCCCACAGTGCTGGGGGGTGGGGGTACAGGGAGACATGAGTGGGGGCCTGGTGGAGGGTGCCCCTGACTGGTGGGGGGTGGGGGTGCAAGGAGACATGAGTGGGGGCCAGGCGGAGAGTGCCCCTGATTGGTGGGGGGTGGGGGTGCTGGGAGACATGAGTGGGGGCCTGGTGGAGGGTGCCCCACAGTGTTGGGGGGTGGGGGTGCAGGGAGACATGAGTGGGGGCCTGGTGGAGGGTGCCCCTGGATGCAGGGGGGTGGGGGTGCAGGGAGACATGAGTGGGGGCTTGGTGGAGGGTGCCCCACATTGCTGGAGGGTGGGGTGCAGGGAGACATGAGTGGGGGCCTGGTGGAGGGTGCCCCTGGATGCAGGGGGGTGGGGGTGCTGGGAGACATTAGTGGGGGCCTGGTGGAGGGTGCCCCTGACTGGTGGGGGGTGGGGGTGCAAGGAAACATGAGTGGGTGCCTTGTGGAGGGTGCCCCTGACTGGTGGGGGGTGGGGGTGCAGGGAGACATGAGTGGGGGCTCGGTGGAGGGTGCCCCTGGATGGCGGGGGGTGGGGGTGCAGGGAGACATGAGTTGGGGCCTGGTGGAGGGTGCCCCTGGATGCAGGGGGGTGGGGGTGCAGGGAGACATGAGTTGGACATGAGTGGGGGCCTGGTGGAGGGTGCCCCTGACTGGTGGGGGTGGGGGTGCAGGGAGACATGAGTGGGGGCCTGGTGGAGGGTGCCCCTGGATGCAGGGGGTGGGGGTGCTGGGAGACATGAGTGGGGTCCTAGTGGAGGGTGCCCCACAGTGCTGGGTGGTGGGGGTGCAGGGAGACATGAGTGGGGGCCTGGTGGAGGCTGCCCCTGGATGCAGGGGGGTGGGCGTGCTGGGAGACATGAGTGGGGGCCTGGTGGAGGGTGCCCCTGACTGGTGAGGGTGGGAGTGCAAGGAGACATGAGTGGGGGCCTGGTGGAGGGTGCCCCTGACTGGTGGGGGGTGGGGGTGCAAATAGACATGAGTGGGGGCCTGGTGGAGGGTGCCCCTGAGTGGTGGGAGGTGGGGGTGCTGGGAGACATGAGTGGGGGCCTGGTGGAGGGTGCCCCACAGTGCTTGGGGGTGGGGGTGCAGGGAGACATGAGTGGGGGCCTGGTGGAGGGTGCCCCACAGTGCTGGGGGGTGGGGTGCTATGAGACATGAGTGGGGGACTGGTGGAGGGTGCCGCTGGATGCAGGGGGGTGGGGGTGCTTGGAGACATGAGTGGGGGCCTGGTGGAGGTTGCCCCTTACTGGTGGGGGGTGGGGGTGCATGGAGACATGAGTGGGGGCCTGGTGGAGGGTGCCCCTGACTGGTGGGGGGTGGGGGTGCAAGGAAACATGAGTGGGGGCCTGGTGGAGGGTGCCCCTGGATGCAGGCGTGTGTGGGTGCAGGGAGGCATGAGTAGGGGCCTGGTGGAGGGTGCCCCTGGATGCAGGGTGGTGGGGGTGCAGGGAGACATGTGTTGGACATGAGTGGGGGCCTGGTGGAGGGTGCCCCTGACTGGTGGGGGGTGCGGGTGCAGGGAGACATGAGTGGGGGCCTGGTGGAGGGTGTCCCTGGATGCAGGGGGGTGGGGGTGCTGGGAGACATGAGTGGGGGCCTGGTGGAGGGTGCCCCACAGTGCTGGGGGGTGGGGGTGCAGGGAGACATGAGTGGGGGCCTGGTGGAGGGTGCCCCTGACTGGTGGGGGGTGGGGGTGCAAGGAGACATGAGTGGGGGCCAGGCGGAGAGTGCCCCTGATTGGTGGGGGGGTGGGGGTGCTGGGAGACATGAGTGGGGGCCTGGTGGAGGGTGCCCCACAGTGTTGGGGGGTGGGGGTGCAGGGAGACATGAGTGGGGGCCTAGTGGAGGGTGCCCCTGGATGCAGGGGGGTGGGGGTGCAGGGAGACATGAGTGGAGGCTTGGTGGAGGGTGCCCCACATTGCTGGAGGGTGGGGTGCAGGGAGACATGAGTGGGGGCCTGGTGGAGGGTGCCCCTGGATGCAGGGGGGTGGGGGTGCTGGGAGACATTAGTGGGGGCCTGGTGGAGGGTGCCCCTGACTGGTGGGGGGTGGGGGTGCAAGGAAACATGAGTGGGGGCCTTGTGGAGGGTGCCCCTGACTGGTGGGGGGTGGGGGTGCAGGGAGACATGAGTGGGGGCTCGGTGGAGGGTGCCCCTGGATGGCGGGGGGTGGGGGTGCAGGGAGACATGAGTTGGGGCCTGGTGGAGGGTGCCCCACAGTGCTGGGTGGTGGGGGTGCAGGGAGACATGAGTGGGGGCCTGGCGGAGGGTGCCCCACAGTGCTGGGGGATGGGGGTGCAGGGAGACATGAGTGGGGGTCTGGTTGAGGGTGCCCCTGGATGCAGGGGGGTGGGGGTGCTGGGAGACATGAGTGGGGGCCTGGTGGAGGGTGCACCACAGTGCTGGGGGTCGGGGTGTAGGGAGACATGAGTGGGGGCCTGGTGGAGGGTGCCCCTGGATGCAGGGGGGGTGGGGGTGCAGGGGGACATGAGTGGGGGCCTGGTGGAGGGTTCCCCACAGTGCTGGGGGTGGGGGTGCAGGGAGACATAAGTGGGGGCCTGGTGGAGGGTTCCCCTGGATGCAGAGGGGTGGGGGTGCTGGGAGACATGAGTGGGGGCCTGGTGGCGGGTGCCCCTAACTGGTGGTGGGTGGGGGAGCTGGGAGACATGAGTGGGGGCCTGGTGGAGGGTGCCACACAGTGCGGGGGGTGGGGGTGCAGGGAGACATGAGTGGGGGCCTGGTGGAGGGTGCCCCTGGATGCAGGGGGGTGGGGGTGATGGGAGACATGAGTTGGACATGAGTGGGGGCCTTGTGGAGGCTGCCCCTGGATGCTGGGGCGTGGGGGTGCTGGGAGACATGAGTGGGGGCCTGGTGGAGGGTGCCCCTAACTGGTGGTGGGTGGGGGAGCTGGGAGACATGAGTGGGGGCCTGGTGGAGGGTGCCCCACAGTGCGGGGGGTGGGGGTGCAGGGAGACATGAGTGGGGGCCTGGTGGAGGGTGCCCCTGGATGCAGGGGGGTGGGGGTGCAGGGAGACATGAGTGGGGGCCTGGTGGAGGGTGCCCCAAAGTGGTGGGGGGTGGGGGTGCAGGGAGACATGAGTGGGGGCCTGGTGGAGGGTGCCTCTGGATGCAGGGGGGTGGGGGTGCTGGGAGACATGAGTGGGGGCCTGGTGGAGGGTGCCCCTGGATGCAGGGGGGTGGGCGTGCTGGGAGACATGAGTGGGGGCCTGGTGGAGGGTGCCCCTGACTGGTGAGGGTGGGAGTGCAAGGAGACATGAGTGGGGGCCTGGTGGAGGGTGCCCCTGACTGGTGGGGGGGTGGGGGTGCAAATAGACACGAGTGGGGGCCTGGTGGAGGGTGCCGCTGAGTGGTGGGAGGTGGGGGTGCTGGGAAACATGAGTGGGGGCCTTGTGGAGGGTGCCCCTGACTGGTGGGGGGTGGGGGTGCAGGGAGACATGAGTGGGGGCTCGGTGGAGGGTGCCCCTGGATGGCGGGGGGTGGGGGTGCAGGGAGACATGAGTTGGACATGAGTGGGGGCCTGGTGGAGGGTGCCCCTGACTGGTGGGGGGTGCGGGTGCAGGGAGACATGAGTGGGGGCCTGGTGGAGGGTGTCCCTGGATGCAGGGAGGTGGGGGTGCTGGGAGACATGAGTGGGGGCCTGGTGGAGGGTGCCCCACAGTGCTGGGGGGTGGGAGTACAGGGAGACATGAGTGGGGGCCTGGTGGAGGGTGCCCCTGACTGGTGGGGGGTGGGGGTGCAAGGAGACATGAGTGGGGGCCAGGCGGAGAGTGCCCCTGATTGGTGGGGGGTGGGGGTGCTGGGAGACATGAGTGGGGGCCTGGTGGAGGGTGCCCCACAGTGTTGGGGGGTGGGGGTGCAGGGAGACATGAGTGGGGGCCTGGTGGAGGGTGCCCCTGGATGCAGGGGGGTGGGGGTGCAGGGAGACATGAGTGGGGGCTTGGTGGAGGGTGCCCCACATTGCTGGAGGGTGGGGTGCAGGGAGACATGAGTGGGGGCCTGGTGGAGGGTGCCCCTGGATGCAGGGGGGTGGGGGTGCTGGGAGACATTAGTGGGGGCCTGGTGGAGGGTGCCCCTGACTGGTGGGGGGTGGGGGTGCAAGGAAACATGAGTGGGGGCCTTGTGGAGGGTGCCCCTGACTGGTGGGGGGTGGGGGTGCAGGGAGACATGAGTGGGGGCTCGGTGGAGGGTGCCCCTGGATGGCGGGGGGTGGGGGTGCAGGGAGACATGAGTTGGGGCCTGGTGGAGGGTGCCCCTGGATGCAGGGGGGTGGGGGTGCAGGGAGACATGAGTTGGACATGAGTGGGGGCCTGGTGGAGGGTGCCCCTGACTGGTGGGGGTGGGGGTGCAGGGAGACATGAGTGGGGGCCTGGTGGAGGGTGCCCCTGGATGCAGGGGGTGGGGGTGCTGGGAGACATGAGTGGGGTCCTAGTGGAGGGTGCCCCACAGTGCTGGGTGGTGGGGGTGCAGGGAGACATGAGTGGGGGCCTGGTGGAGGGTGCCCCTGGATGCAGGGGGGTGGGCGTGCTGGGAGACATGAGTGGGGGCCTGGTGGAGGGTGCCCCTGACTGGTGAGGGTGGGAGTGCAAGGAGACATGAGTGGGGGCCTGGTGGAGGGTGCCCCTGACTGGTGGGGGGGTGGGGGTGCAAATAGACATGAGTGGGGGCCTGGTGGAGGGTGCCCCTGAGTGGTGGGAGGTGGGGGTGCTGGGAGACATGAGTGGGGGCCTGGTGGAGGGTGCCCCACAGTGCTTGGGGGTGGGGGTGCAGGGAGACATGAGTGGGGGCCTGGTGGAGGGTGCCCCACAGTGCTGGGGGGTGGGGTGCAGGGAGACATGAGTGGGGGACTGGTGGAGGGTGCCGCTGGATGCAGGGGGGTGGGGGTGCTTGGAGACATGAGTGGGGGCCTGGTGGAGGTTGCCCCTTACTGGTGGGGGGTGGGGGTGCATGGAGACATGGGTGGGGGCCTGGTGGAGGGTGCCCCTGACTGGTGGGGGGTGGGGGTGCAAGGAAACATGAGTGGGGGCCTGGTGGAGGGTGCCCCTGGATGCAGGCGTGTGTGGGTGCAGGGAGGCATGAGTAGGGGCCTGGTGGAGGGTGCCCCTGGATGCAGGGTGGTGGGGGTGCAGGGAGACATGTGTTGGACATGAGTGGGGGCCTGGTGGAGGGTGCCCCTGACTGGTGGGGGGTGCGGGTGCAGGGAGACATGAGTGGGGGCCTGGTGGAGGGTGTCCCTGGATGCAGGGGGGTGGGGGTGCTGGGAGACATGAGTGGGGGCCTGGTGGAGGGTGCCCCACAGTGCTGGGGGGTGGGGGTGCAGGGAGACATGAGTGGGGGCCTGGTGGAGGGTGCCCCTGACTGGTGGGGGGTGGGGGTGGGGGTGCAAGGAGACATGAGTGGGGGCCAGGCGGAGAGTGCCCCTGATTGGTGGGGGGTGGGGGTGCTGGGAGACATGAGTGGGGGCCTGGTGGAGGGTGCCCCACAGTGTTGGGGGGTGGGGGTGCAGGGAGACATGAGTGGGGGCCTAGTGGAGGGTGCCCCTGGATGCAGGGGGGTGGGGGTGCAGGGAGACATGAGTGGGGGCTTGGTGGAGGGTGCCCCACATTGCTGGAGGGTGGGGTGCAGGGAGACATGAGTGGGGGCCTGGTGGAGGGTGCCCCTTGATGCAGGGGGGTGGGGGTGCTGGGAGACATTAGTGGGGGCCTGGTGGAGGGTGCCCCTGACTGGTGGGGGGTGGGGGTGCAAGGAAACATGAGTGGGGGCCTTGTGGAGGGTGCCCCTGACTGGTGGGGGGTGGGGGTGCAGGGAGACATGAGTGGGGGCTCGGTGGAGGGTGCCCCTGGATGGCGGGGGGTGGGGGTGCAGGGAGACATGAGTTGGGGCCTGGTGGAGGGTGCCCCTGGATGCAGGGGGGTGGGGGTGCAGGGAGACATGAGTTGGACATGAGTGGGGGCCTGGTGGAGGGTGCCCCTGACTGGTGGGGGTGGGGGTGCAGGGAGACATGAGTGGGGGCCTGGTGGAGGGTGCCCCTGGATGCAGGGGGTGGGGGTGCTGGGAGACATGAGTGGGGTCCTAGTGGAGGGTGCCCCACAGTGCTGGGTGGTGGGGGTGCGGGGAGACATGAGTGGGGGCCTGGTGGAGGGTGCCCCTGGATGCAGGGGGGTGGGCGTGCTGGGAGACATGAGTGGGGGCCTGGTGAAGGGTGCCCCTGACTGGTGAGGGTGGGAGTGCAAGGAGACATGAGTGGGGGCCTGGTGGAGGGTGCCCCTGACTGGTGGGGGGGTGGGGGTGCAAATAGACATGAGTGGGGGCCTGGTGGAGGGTGCCCCTGAGTGGTGGGAGGTGGGGGTGCTGGGAGACATGAGTGGGGGCCTGGTGGAGGGTGCCCCACAGTGCTTGGGGGTGCAGGGAGACATGAGTGGGGGCCTGGTGGAGGGTGCCCCACAGTGCTGGGGGGTGGGGTGCAGGGAGACATGAGTGGGGGCCTGGTGGAGGGTGCCCCTGGATGCAGGGGTTGGGGGTGCTGGGAGACATGAGTGGGGGCCTGGTGGAGGGTGCCCATGACAGGTGGGGGGGTGGGGTGCAGGGAGACATGAGTGGGGGCCTGGTGGAGGGTGCCCCTCACTGGTGGGGGGTGGGGGTGCAAGGAAACATGAGTGGGGGCCTGGTGGAGGGTGCCCCTGACTGGTGGGGGTGCACGGAGACATGAGAGGGGGCCTGGTGGAGGGTGCCCCTGGATGCAGGGGGGTGGGGGTGCAGGGAGACATGAGTGGGGGCCTGGTGGAGGGTGCCCCTGGATGCAGGGGGGTGGGGGTGCAGGGAGACATGAGTTGGACATGAGTGGGGGCCTGGTGGAGGGTGCCCCTGACTGGTGGGGGTGGGGGTGCAGGGAGACATGAGTGGGGGCCTCGTGGAGGGTGCCCCTGCATGCAGGGGGGTGGGGGTGAAGGGAGACATGAGTGGGGGCCTGGTGGAGGGTACCCCACAGTGCTGGGGGGTGGGGTGCAGGGAGACATGAGTGGGGCCTGGTGGAGGGTGCCCCTGGATGCAGGGGCCTGGGGGTGCTGGGAGACATGAGTGGGGGCCTGGTGGAGGGTGCCCCTGACTTGTGCGGGGTTGGGGTGCAGGGAGACATGAGTGGGGGCCTGGTGGAGGGTGCCCCTGACTGGTGGGGGGTGGGGGTGCAAGGAAACATGAGTGGGGGCCTGGTGGAGGGTGCCCCTGGATGCAGGGGGGTGGGGGTGCAGGGAGACATGAGTGGGGGCCTGGTGGAGGGTGCCCCTGGATGCAGGGGGGTGGGGGTGCAGGGAGACATGAGTTGGGGCCTGGTGGAGGGTGCCCCTGGATGCAGGGGGGTGGGGGTGCAGGGAGACATGAGTTGGACATGAGTGGGGGCCTGGTGGAGGGTGCCCCTGACTGGTGGGGGTGGGGGTGCAGGGAGACATGAGTGGGGGCCTGGTGGAGGGTGCCCCTGGATGCAGGGGGTGGGGGTGCTGGGAGACATGAGTGGGGTCCTAGTGGAGGGTGCCCCACAGTGCTGGGTGGTGGGGGTGCGGGGAGACATGAGTGGGGGCCTGGTGGAGGGTGCCCCTGGATGCAGGGGGGTGGGCGTGCTGGGAGACATGAGTGGGGGCCTGGTGAAGGGTGCCCCTGACTGGTGAGGGTGGGAGTGCAAGGAGACATGAGTGGGGGCCTGGTGGAGGGTGCCCCTGACTGGTGGGGGGGTGGGGGTGCAAATAGACATGAGTGGGGGCCTGGTGGAGGGTGCCCCTGAGTGGTGGGAGGTGGGGGTGCTGGGAGACATGAGTGGGGGCCTGGTGGAGGGTGCCCCACAGTGCTTGGGGGTGGGGGTGCAGGGAGACATGAGTGGGGGCCTGGTGGAGGGTGCCCCACAGTGCTGGGGGGTGGGGTGCAGGGAGACATGAGTGGGGGCCTGGTGGAGGGTGCCCCTGGATGCAGGGGTTGGGGGTGCTGGGAGACATGAGTGGGGGCCTGGTGGAGGGTGCCCATGACAGGTGGGGGGGTGGGGTGCAGGGAGACATGAGTGGGGGCCTGGTGGAGGGTGCCCCTCACTGGTGGGGGGTGGGGGTGCAAGGAAACATGAGTGGGGGCCTGGTGGAGGGTGCCCCTGACTGGTGGGGGTGCACGGAGACATGAGAGGGGGCCTGGTGGAGGGTGCCCCTGGATGCAGGGGGGTGGGGGTGCAGGGAGACATGAGTGGGGGCCTGGTGGAGGGTGCCCCTGGATGCAGGGGGGTGGGGGTGCAGGGAGACATGAGTTGGACATGAGTGGGGGCCTGGTGGAGGGTGCCCCTGACTGGTGGGGGTGGGGGTGCAGGGAGACATGAGTGGGGGCCTCGTGGAGGGTGCCCCTGCATGCAGGGGGGTGGGGGTGAAGGGAGACATGAGTGGGGGCCTGGTGGAGGGTACCCCACAGTGCTGGGGGGTGGGGTGCAGGGAGACATGAGTGGGGCCTGGTGGAGGGTGCCCCTGGATGCAGGGGCCTGGGGGTGCTGGGAGACATGAGTGGGGGCCTGGTGGAGGGTGCCCCTGACTTGTGCGGGGTTGGGGTGCAGGGAGACATGAGTGGGGGCCTGGTGGAGGGTGCCCCTGACTGGTGGGGGGTGGGGGTGCAAGGAAACATGAGTGGGGGCCTGGTGGAGGGTGCCCCTGGATGCAGGGGGGTGGGGGTGCAGGGAGACATGAGTGGGGGCCTGGTGGAGGGTGCCCATGGATGCAGGGGGGTGGAGGTGCAGGGAGACATGAGTTGGACATGAGTGGGGGCCAGGTGGAGGGTGCCCTGACTGGTGGGCGGTGGGGGTGCTGTGAGACATGAGTGGGGGCCTGGTGGAGGGTGCCCCACAGTGCTGGGGGGTGGGGGTGCAGGGAGACATGAGTGGGGGCCTGGTGGAGGATGCCCCTGGATGCAGGGGGTGGGGGTGCTGGGAGACATGAGTGGGGGCCTGGTGGATGGTGGCCCTGACTGGTGGGGGTGGGGGTGCAGGGAGACATGAGTGGGGGCCTGGTGGAGGGTGCCCCTGGATGCAGGGGGGTGTGGGTGCAGGGAGACATGAGTTGGACATGAGTGGGGGCCTGGTGGAGGGTGCCCCTGACTGGTGGGGGGTGGGGGTGCAGGGAGACGTGAGTGGGGGCCTGGTGGAGGGTGCCCCTGGATGCAGGGAGTGGGGGTGCAGGGAGACATGAGTGGGGGCCTGGTGGAGGGTGCCCCAAAGTGGTGGGGGGTGGGGGTGCAGGGAGACATGAGTGGGGGCCTGGTGGAGGGTGCCTCTGGATGCAGGGGGTGGGGGTGCAGGGAGACATGAGTGGGGGACTGGTGGAGGGTGCCCCTGGATGCAGGGGGGTGGGGGTGCTGGGAGACATGAGTGGGGGCCTGGTGGAGGGTGCCCCTGACTGGTGGGGGGTGGGGGTGCAGGGAGACATGAGTGGGGGCCTGGTGGAGGGTGCCCCTGACTGGTGGGGGGTGGGGGTGCAAGGAAACATGAGTGGGGGCCTGGTGGAGGGTGCCCCTGGATGCAGGGGGGTGGGGGTGCAGGGAGGCATGAGTGGGGGCCTGGTGGAGGGTGCCCCTGGATGCAGGGTGGTGGGGGTGCAGGGAGACATGAGTTGGACATGAGTGGGGGCCTGGTGGAGGGTGCCCCACAGTGCTGGGGGGTGGGGGTGCAGGGAGACATGAGTGGGGACCTGGTGGAGGGTGCCCCTGGATGCAGGGGGGTGGGGGTGCTGGGAGACATGAGTGGGGTCCTGGTGTAGGGTGCCCCTGACTGGTGGGGGGTGGGGGTGCAAGGAGACATGAGTGGGGGCCTGGTGGAGGGTGCCCCAGATTGGTGGGAGGTGGGGGTGCTGGGAGACATGAGTGGGGGCCTGGTGGAGGGTGCCCCACAGTGTTGGGTGGTGGGGGTGCAGGGAGACATGAGTGGGGGCCTGGTGGAGGGTGCCCCTGGATGCAGGGGGTGGGGGTGCTGGGAGACATGAGTGGGGTCCTAGTGGAGGGTGCCCCACAGTGCTGGGTGGTGGGGGTGCAGGGAGACATGAGTGGGGGCCTGGTGGAGGGTGCCCCTGGATGCAGGGGGGTGGGCGTGCTGGGAGACATGAGTGGGGGCCTGGTGGAGGGTGCCCCTGACTGATGAGGGTGGGGGTGCAAGGAGACATGAGTGGGGGCCTGGTGGAGGGTGCCCCTGACTGGTGGGGGGTGGGGGTGCAAGGTGACATGAGTGGGGGCCTGGTGGAGGGTGCCCCTGAGTGGTGGGAGGTGGGGGTGCTGGGAGACATGAGTGGGGGCCTGGTGGAGGGTGCCCCACAGTGCTTGGGGGTGGGGGTGCAGGGAGACATGAGTGGGGGCCTGGTGGAGGGTGCCCCAAAGTGGTGGGGGGTGGGGGTGCAGGGAGACATGAGTGGGGGCCTGGTGGAGGGTGCCTCTGGATGCAGGGGGGTGGGGGTGCTGGGAGACATGAGTGGGGGCCTGGTGGAGGGTGCCCCTGACTGGTGGGGGTGGGGGTGCAGGGAGACATGAGTGGGGGCCTGGTGGAGGGTGCCCCTGACTGGTGGGGGGTGGGGGTGCAAGGAGACATGAGCGGGGGCCTGGTGGAGGGTGCCCCTGACTGGTGGGGGGTGGGGGTGCTGAGAGACATGAGTGGGGGCCTGGTGGAGGGTGCCCCACAGTGCTGGGGGTGGGGGTGCAGGGAGACATGAGTGGGGGCCTGGTGGAGGGTGCCCCTGGATGCAGGGGGGTGGGGGTGCTGGGAGACATGAGTGGGGGCCTGGTGGAGGGTGCCCCACAGTGCTGGGGGCTGGGGGTGTAGGGAGACATGAGTGGGGGCCTGGTGGAGGGTGCCCCTGGATGCAGAGGGGTGGGGGTGCAGGGAGACATGAGTGGGGGCCTGGTGGAGGGTTCCCCACAGTGCTGGGGGGTGGGGGTGCAGGGAGACATAAGTGGGGGCCTGGTGGAGGGTGCCCCTGGATGCAGAGCGGTGGGGGTGCTGGGAGACATGAGTGGGGGCCTGGTGGAGGGTGCCCCTGAGTGGTGGGGGGTGGGGGTGCAGGGAGACATGAGTGGGGGCCTGGTGGAGGGTGCCCCAAAGTGGTGGGGGGTGGGGGTGCAGGGAGACATGAGTGGGGGCCTGGTGGAGGGTGCCTCTGGATGCAGGGGGGTGGGGGTGCTGGGAGACATGAGTGGGGGCCTGGTGGAGGGTGCCCCTGACTGGTGGGGGGTGGGGGTGCAGGGAGACATGAGTGGGGGCCTGGTGGAGGGTGCCCCAGACTGGTGGGGGGTGGGGGTGCAAGGAGACATGAGTGGGGGCCTGGCGAAGGGTGCCCCTGAGTGGTGGGGGGTGGGGGTGCTGAGAGACATGAGTGGGGGCCTGGTGGAGGGTGCCCCACAGTGCTGGGGGGTGGGGGTGCAGGGAGACATGAGTGGGGGCCTGGTGGAGGGTGCCCCAAAGTGGTGGGGGTGGGGGTGCAGGGAGACATGAGTGGGGGCCTGGTGGAGGGTGCCTCTGGATGCAGGGGGGTGGGGGTGCTGGGAGACATGAGTGGGGGCCTGGTGGAGGGTGCCCCTGACTGGTGGGGGGTGGGGGTGCAGGGAGACATGAGTGGGGCCTGGTGGAGGGTGCCCCTGACTGGTGGGGGGTGGGGGTGCAAGGAGACATGAGCGGGGGCCTGGTGGAGGGTGCCCCTGACTGGTGGGGGGTGGGGGTGCTGAGAGACATGAGTGGGGGCCTGGTGGAGGGTGCCCCACAGTGCTGGGGGGTGGGGGTGCAGGGAGACATGAGTGGGGGCCTGGTGGAGGGTGTCCCTGGATGCATGGGGGTGGGGGTGCAGAGAGACATGAGTGGGGGCCTGGTGGAGGGTGCCCCACAGTGCTGGGGGTGGGGGTGCAGGGAGACATGAGTGGGGGCCTGGTGGAGGGTGCCCCTGGATGCAGGGGGGTGGGGGTGCAGAGAGACATGAGTGGGGGCCTGGCGGAGGGTGCCCCACAGTGCTGGGGGGTGGGGGTGCAGGGAGACATGAGTGGGGGACTGGTGGAGGGTGCCCCTGGATGCAGGGGGGTGGGGGTGCTGGGAGACATGAGTGGGGGCCTGGTGGAGGGTGCCCCACAGTGCTGGGGGGTGGGGGTGTAGGGAGACATGAGTGGGGGCCTGGTGGAGGGTGCCCCTGGATGCAGGGGGTGGGGGTGCGGGGAGACATGAGTGGGGGCCTGGTGGAGGGTTCCCCACAGTGCTGGGGGGAGGGGGTGCAGGGAGACATAAGTGGGGGCCTGGTGGAGGGTGCCCCTGGATGCAGAGCGGTGGGGGTGCTGGGAGAAATGAGTGGGGGCCTGGTGGAGGGTGCCCCTGATTGGTGGGGGGTGGGGGAGCTGGGAGACATGAGTGGGGGCCTGGTGGAGGGTGCCCCACAGTGTGGGGGGTGGGGGTGCAGGGAGACATGAGTGGGGGCCTGGTGGAGGGTGCCCCTGGATGCAGGGGGTGGGGGTGCAGGGAGACATGAGTGGGGGCCTGGTGGAGGGTGCCCCAAAGTGGTGGGGGGTGGGGGTGCAGGGAGACATGAGTGGGGGCCTGGTGGAGGGTGCCTCTGGATGCAGGGGGGTGGGGGTGCAGGGAGACATGAGTGGGGGACTGGTGGAGGGTGCCCCTGGATGCAGGGGGGTGGGGGTGCTGGGAGACATGAGTGGGGGCCTGGTGGAGGGTGCCCCTGACTGGTGGGGGGTGGGGGTGCAGGGAGACATGAGTGGGGGCCTGGTGGAGGGTGCCCCTGACTGGTGGGGGGTAGGGGTGCAAGGAAACATGAGTGGGGGCCTGGTGGAGGGTGCCCCTGGATGCAGGGGGGTGGGGGTGCAGGGAGGCATGAGTGGGGGCCTGGTGGAGGGTGCCCCTGGATGCAGGGTGGTGGGGGTGCAGGGAGACATGAGTTGGACATGAGTGGGGGCCTGGTGGAGGGTGCCCCACAGTGCTGGGGGGTGGGGGTGCAGGGAGACATGAGTGGGGACCTGGTGGAGGGTGCCCCTGGATGCAGGGGGGGTGGGGGTGCTGGGAGACATGAGTGGGGTCCTGGTGTAGGGTGCCCCTGACTGGTGGGGGGTGGGGGTGCAAGGAGACATGAGTGGGGGCCTGGCGGAGGTTGCCCCTGAGTGGTGGGGGGTGGGGGTGCTGGGAGACATGAGTGGGGGCCTGGTGGAGGGTGCCCCACAGTGCTGGGGGGTGGAGTGCAGGGAGACATGAGTGGGGGCCTGGTGGAGGGTGCCCCTGGATGCAGTGGGGTGGGGGTGCAGGGAGACATGAGTGGGGGCTTGTTGGAGGGTGCCCCACAGTGCTGGGGGGTGAGGTGCAGGGAGACATGAGTGGGGGCCTGGTGGAGGGTGCCCCTAACTGGTGGGGGGTGGGGGTGCAGGGAGACATGAGTGGGGGCCTGGTGGAGGGTGCACCACAGTGCTGGGGGGTGGGGGTGCAGGGAGACATGAGTGGGGGCCTGGCGGAGGGTGCCCCACAGTGCTGGGGGGTGGGGGTGCAGGGAGACATGAGTGGGGGTCTGGTTGAGGGTGCCCCTGGATGCAGGGGGGTGGGGGTGCTGGGAGACATGAGTGGGGGCCTGGTGGAGGGTGCCCCACAGTGCTGGGGGTCGGGGTGTAGGGAGACATGAGTGGGGGCCTGGTGGAGGGTGCCCCTGGATGCAGGGGGGTGGGGGTGCAGGGGGACATGAGTGGGGGCCTGGTGGAGGGTTCCCCACAGTGCTGGGGGGTGGGGGTGCAGGGAGACATAAGTGGGGGCCTGGTGGAGGGTTCCCCTGGATGCAGAGGGGTGGGGGTGCTGGGAGACATGAGTGGGGGCCTGGTGGCGGGTGCCCCTAACTGGTGGTGGGTGGGGGAGCTGGGAGACATGAGTGGGGGCCTGGTGGAGGGTGCCACACAGTGCGGGGGGTGGGGGTGCAGGGAGACATGAGTGGGGGCCTGGTGGAGGGTGCCCCTGGATGCAGGGGGGTGGGGGTGATGGGAGACATGAGTTGGACATGAGTGGGGGCCTGGTGGAGGCTGCCCCTGGATGCTGGGGCGTGGGGGTGCTGGGAGACATGAGTGGGGGCCTGGTGGAGGGTGCCCCTAACTGGTGGTGGGTGGGGGAGCTGGGAGACATGAGTGGGGGCCTGGTGGAGGGTGCCCCACAGTGCGGGGGGTGGGGGTGCAGGGAGACATGAGTGGGGGCCTGGTGGAGGGTGCCCCTGGATGCAGGGGGGTGGGGGTGCAGGGAGACATGAGTGGGGGCCTGGTGGAGGGTGCCCCAAAGTGGTGGGGGGTGGGGGTGCAGGGAGACATGAGTGGGGGCCTGGTGGAGGGTGCCTCTGGATGCAGGGGGGTGGGGGTGCTGGGAGACATGAGTGGGGGCCTGGTGGAGGGTGCTCCTGGATGCAGGGGGGTGGGCGTGCTGGGAGACATGAGTGGGGGCCTGGTGGAGGGTGCCCCTGACTGGTGAGGGTGGGAGTGCAAGGAGACATGAGTGGGGGCCTGGTGGAGGGTGCCCCTGACTGGTGGGGGGTGGGGGTGCAAATAGACATGAGTGGGGGCCTGGTGGAGGGTGCCCCTGAGTGGTGGGAGGTGGGGGTGCTGGGAAACATGAGTGGGGGCCTTGTGGAGGGTGCCCCTGACTGGTGGGGGGTGGGGGTGCAGGGAGACATGAGTGGGGGCTCGGTGGAGGGTGCCCCTGGATGGCGGGGGGTGGGGGTGCAGGGAGACATGAGTTGGGGCCTGGTGGAGGGTGCCCCTGGATGCAGGGGGGTGGGGGTGCAGGGAGACATGAGTTGGACATGAGTGGGGGCCTGGTGGAGGGTGCCCCTGACTGGTGGGGGGTGCGGGTGCAGGGAGACATGAGTGGGGGCCTGGTGGAGGGTGTCCCTGGATGCAGGGGGGTGGGGGTGCTGGGAGACATGAGTGGGGGCCTGGTGGAGGGTGCCCCACAGTGCTGGGGGGTGGGGGTACAGGGAGACATGAGTGGGGGCCTGGTGGAGGGTGCCCCTGACTGGTGGGGGGTGGAGGTGCAAGGAGACATGAGTGGGGGCCAGGCGGAGAGTGCCCCTTATTTGTCGGGGGATGGGGCGTGCTGGGAGACATGAGTGGGGGCCTGGTGGAGGGTGCCCCACAGTGTTGGGGGGTGGGGGTGCAGGGAGACATGAGTGGGGGCCTGGTGGAGGGTGCCCCTGGATGCAGGGGGGTGGGGGTGCAGGGAGACATGAGTGGGGGCTTGGTGGAGGGTGCCCCACATTGCTGGAGGGTGGGGTGCAGGGAGACATGAGTGGGGGCCTGGTGGAGGGTGCCCCTGGATGCAGGGGGGTGGGGGTGCTGGGAGACATTAGTGGGGGCCTGGTGGAGGGTGCCCCTGACTGGTGGGGGGTGGGGGTGCAAGGAAACATGAGTGGGGGCCTTGTGGAGGGTGCCCCTGACTGGTGGGGGGTGGGGGTGCAGGGAGACATGAGTGGGGGCTCGGTGGAGGGTGCCCCTGGATGGCGGGGGGTGGGGGTGCAGGGAGACATGAGTTGGGGCCTGGTGGAGGGTGCCCCTGGATGCAGGGGGGTGGGGGTGCAGGGAGACATGAGTTGGACATGAGTGGGGGCCTGGTGGAGGGTGCCCCTGACTGGTGGGGGTGGGGGTGCAGGGAGACATGAGTGGGGGCCTGGTGGAGGGTGCCCCTGGATGCAGGGGGTGGGGGTGCTGGGAGACATGAGTGGGGTCCTAGTGGAGGGTGCCCCACAGTGCTGGGTGGTGGGGGTGCAGGGAGACATGAGTGGGGGCCTGGTGGAGGGTGCCCCTGGATGCAGGGGGGTGGGCGTGCTGGGAGACATGAGTGGGGGCCTGGTGGAGGGTGCCCCTGACTGGTGAGGGTGGGAGTGCAAGGAGACATGAGTGGGGGCCTGGTGGAGGGTGCCCCTGACTGGTGGGGGGGTGGGGGTGCAAATAGACATGAGTGGGGGCCTGGTGGAGGGTGCCCCTGAGTGGTGGGAGGTGGGGGTGCTGGGAGACATGAGTGGGGGCCTGGTGGAGGGTGCCCCACAGTGCTTGGGGGTGGGGGTGCAGGGAGACATGAGTGGGGGCCTGGTGGAGGGTGCCCCACAGTGCTGGGGGGTGGGGTGCAGGGAGACATGAGTGGGGGACTGGTGGAGGGTGCCGCTGGATGCAGGGGGGTGGGGGTGCTTGGAGACATGAGTGGGGGCCTGGTGGAGGTTGCCCCTTACTGGTGGGGGGTGGGGGTGCATGGAGACATGAGTGGGGGCCTGGTGGAGGGTGCCCCTGACTGGTGGGGGGTGGGGGTGCAAGGAAACATGAGTGGGGGCCTGGTGGAGGGTGCCCCTGGATGCAGGCGTGTGTGGGTGCAGGGAGGCATGAGTAGGGGCCTGGTGGAGGGTGCCCCTGGATGCAGGGTGGTGGGGGTGCAGGGAGACATGTGTTGGACATGAGTGGGGGCCTGGTGGAGGGTGCCCCTGACTGGTGGGGGGTGCGGGTGCAGGGAGACATGAGTGGGGGCCTGGTGGAGGGTGTCCCTGGATGCAGGGGGGTGGGGGTGCTGGGAGACATGAGTGGGGGCCTGGTGGAGGGTGCCCCACAGTGCTGGGGGGTGGGGGTGCAGGGAGACATGAGTGGGGGCCTGGTGGAGGGTGCCCCTGACTGGTGGGGGGTGGGGGTGCAAGGAGACATGAGTGGGGGCCAGGCGGAGAGTGCCCCTGATTGGTGGGGGGTGGGGGTGCTGGGAGACATGAGTGGGGGCCTGGTGGAGGGTGCCCCACAGTGTTGGGGGGTGGGGGTGCAGGGAGACATGAGTGGGGGCCTAGTGGAGGGTGCCCCTGGATGCAGGGGGGTGGGGGTGCAGGGAGACATGAGTGGGGGCTTGGTGGAGGGTGCCCCACATTGCTGGAGGGTGGGGTGCAGGGAGACATGAGTGGGGGCCTGGTGGAGGGTGCCCCTGGATGCAGGGGGGTGGGGGTGCTGGGAGACATTAGTGGGGGCCTGGTGGAGGGTGCCCCTGACTGGTGGGGGGTGGGGGTGCAAGGAAACATGAGTGGGGTCCTTGTGGAGGGTGCCCCTGACTGGTGGGGGGTGGGGGTGCAGGGAGACATGAGTGGGGGCTCGGTGGAGGGTGCCCCTGGATGGCGGGGGGTGGGGGTGCAGGGAGACATGAGTTGGGGCCTGGTGGAGGGTGCCCCTGGATGCAGGGGGGTGGGGGTGCAGGGAGACATGAGTTGGACATGAGTGGGGGCCTGGTGGAGGGTGCCCCTGACTGGTGGGGGTGGGGCTGCAGGGAGACATGAGTGGGGGCCTGGTGTAGGGTGCCCCTGGATGCAGGGGGTGGGGGTGCTGGGAGACATGAGTGAGGTCCTAGTGGAGGGTGCCCCACAGTGCTGGGTGGTGGGGGTGCAGGGAGACATGAGTGGGGGCCTGGTGGAGGGTGCCCCTGGATGCAGGGGGGTGGGCGTGCTGGGAGACATGAGTGGGGGCCTGGTGGAGGGTGCCCCTGACTGGTCAGGGTGGGAGTGCAAGGAGACATGAGTGGGGGCCTGGTGGAGGGTGCCCCTGACTGGTGGGGGGGTGGGGGTGCAAATAGACATGAGTGGGGGCCTGGTGGAGGGTGCCCCTGAGTGGTGGGAGGTGGGGGTGCTGGGAGACATGAGTGGGGGCCTGGTGGAGGGTGCCCCACAGTGCTTGGGGGTGGGGGTGCAGGGAGACATGAGTGGGGGCCTGGTGGAGGGTGCCCCACAGTGCTGGGGGGTGGGGTGCAGGGAGACATGAGTGGGGGCCTGGTGGAGGGTGCCCCTGGATGCAGGGGTTGGGGGTGCTGGGAGACATGAGTGGGGGCCTGGTGGAGGGTGCCCATGACAGGTGGGGGGGTGGGGTGCAGGGAGACATGAGTGGGGGCCTGGTGGAGGGTGCCCCTCACTGGTGGGGGGTGGGGGTGCAAGGAAACATGAGTGGGGGCCTGGTGGAGGGTGCCCCTGACTGGTGGGGGTGCACGGAGACATGAGAGGGGGCCTGGTGGAGGGTGCCCCTGGATGCAGGGGGGTGGGGGTGCAGGGAGACATGAGTGGGGGCCTGGTGGAGGGTGCCCCTGGATGCAGGGGGGTGGGGGTGCAGGGAGACATGAGTTGGACATGAGTGGGGGCCTGGTGGAGGGTGCCCCTGACTGGTGGGGGTGGGGGTGCAGGGAGACATGAGTGGGGGCCTCGTGGAGGGTGCCCCTGCATGCAGGGGGGTGGGGGTGAAGGGAGACATGAGTGGGGGCCTGGTGGAGGGTACCCCACAGTGCTGGGGGGTGGGGTGCAGGGAGACATGAGTGGGGCCTGGTGGAGGGTGCCCCTGGATGCAGGGGCCTGGGGGTGCTGGGAGACATGAGTGGGGGCCTGGTGGAGGGTGCCCCTGACTTGTGCGGGGTTGGGGTGCAGGGAGACATGAGTGGGGGCCTGGTGGAGGGTGCCCCTGACTGGTGGGGGGTGGGGGTGCAAGGAAACATGAGTGGGGGCCTGGTGGAGGGTGCCCCTGGATGCAGGGGGGTGGGGGTGCAGGGAGACATGAGTGGGGGCCTGGTGGAGGGTGCCCATGGATGCAGGGGGGTGGAGGTGCAGGGAGACATGAGTTGGACATGAGTGGGGGCCAGGTGGAGGGTGCCCTGACTGGTGGGCGGTGGGGGTGCTGTGAGACATGAGTGGGGGCCTGGTGGAGGGTGCCCCACAGTGCTGGGGGGTGGGGGTGCAGGGAGACATGAGTGGGGGCCTGGTGGAGGATGCCCCTGGATGCAGGGGGTGGGGGTGCTGGGAGACATGAGTGGGGGCCTGGTGGATGGTGGCCCTGACTGGTGGGGGTGGGGGTGCAGGGAGACATGAGTGGGGGCCTGGTGGAGGGTGCCCCTGGATGCAGGGGGGTGTGGGTGCAGGGAGACATGAGTTGGACATGAGTGGGGGCCTGGTGGAGGGTGCCCCTGACTGGTGGGGGGTGGGGGTGCAGGGAGATGTAAGTGGGGGCCTGGTGGAGGGTGCCCCTGGATGCAAGGTGATGGGGCGCTGGGAGACATGAGTGGGGGACTGGTGGAGGATGCCCCTGACTGGTGGGGGGGTGGGGGTGCAAGGAGACATGATTGGGGGCCTGGTGGAGGGTGCCCCTGACTGCTGGGGGGAGGGGGTGCTGGGAAACATGAGTGGGGGCCTGGTGGAGGGTGCCCCACAGTGCTGGGGGATGGGGGTGCAGGGAGACATGAGTGGGGGCCTGGTGGAGGGTGCCCCTGGATGCAGGGGGTGGGGGTGCTGGGAGACATGAGTGGGGGCATGATGGAGGGTGCCCCTGACTGGTGGGGGTGCAAGGAGATATGAGTGGGGGCCTGGTGGAGGGTGCCCCTGACTGGTGGGGGGTGGGGGTGCTGGGAGACATGAGTGGGGGCCTGGTGGAGGGTGCCCCACAGTGCTGGGGGGTGGGGGTGCAGGGAAACATGAGTGGGGGCCTGGTGGAGGGTGCCCCTGGATGCAGGGGGTGGGGGTGCAGGGAGACATGAGTGGGGGGCTGTTGGAGGGTGCCCCTGACTGGTGGGGTGTGGGGGTGCAAGGAAACATGAGTGGGGGCCTGGTGGAGGGTGCCCCTGACTGGTGGGGGTGGGGGTGCAGGGAGACATGAGTGGGGGCCTGATGGAGGGTGCCCCTGGATGCAGGGGGGTGGGGGTGCAGGGAGACATGAGTGGGGGCCTGGTGGAGGGTGCCCCTGGATGCAGGGGGGTGGGGGTGCTGGGAGACATGAGTGGAGGCCTGGTGGAGGGTGCCCCACAGTGCTGGTGGGTGTGGGTGCAATGAGACATGAGCGGGGGCCTGGTGGAGGGTGCTCCTGACTGGTGGGCGGTGGGGGTGCTGGGAGACATGAGTGGGGGCCTGGTGGAGGGTGCCCCACAGTGCTGGGGGGTGGGGGTGCAGGGAGACATGAGTGGGGGACTGGTGGAGGGTGCCCCTGGATGCAGGGGGGTGGGGGTGCTGGGAGACATGAGTGGGGGCCTGGTGGATGGTGCCCCTGACTGGTGGGGGTGGGGGTGCTGGGAGACATGAGTTGGACATGAGTGGGGGCCTGGTGGAGGGTGCCCCTGGATGCAGGGGGGTGGGGGTGCTATGAGACATGAGTGGGGGCCTGGTGGAGGATGCCCCTGACTGGTGGGGGGTGGGGGTGCATGGAGACATGAGTGGGGGCCTGGTGGAGGGTGCCCCTGACTGGTGGGGGGTGGGGTTGCAAGGAAAAATGAGTGGGGGCCTGGTGGAGGGTGCCCCTGGATGCAGGGTGGTGGGGGTGCAGGGAGACATGAGTTGGACATGAGTGGGGGCCTGGTGGAGGATGCCCCTGACTGGTGGGGGGTGCGGGTGCAGGGAGACATGAGTGGGGGCCTGGTGGAGGGTGTCCCTGGATGCAGGGGGTGGGGTGCTGGGAGACATGAGTGGGGGCCTGGTGGAGGGAGCCCCACAGTGCTGGGGGTGGGGGTGCAGGGAGACATGAGTGGGGACCTGGTGGAGGGTGCCCCTGGATGCAGGGGGTTGGGGGTGCTGGGAGACATGAGTGGGGGCCTGGTGGAGGGTGCCCCTGACTGGTGGGGGGTGGGGGTGCAAGGAGACATGAGTGGGGGCCTGGCAGAGGGTGCCCTGATTGGTGGAGGGTGGGGGTGCTGGGAGACATGAGTGGGGGCCTGGTGGAGGGTGCCCCATAGTGCTGGGGGTGGGGGTGCAGGGAGACATGAGTGGGGGCCTGGTGGAGGGTGCCCCTGGATGCAGGGGGGTGGGGGTGCAGGGAGACATGAGTGGGGGCCTGGTGGAGGGTGCCCCACAGTGCTGGGGGGTGGGGTGCAGGGAGACATGAGTGGGGGCCTGGTGGAGGGTGCCCCTGGATGCAGGGGGGGTGGGGGTGCAGGGAGACATGAGTGGGGGCTTGGTGGAGGGTGCCCCACAGTGCTGGGGGGTGGGGTGCAGGGAGACATGAGTGGGGGCCTGGTGGAGGGTGCCCTGGATGCAGGGGGGTGGGGTTGCTGGGAGACATTAGTGGGGGCCTGGTGGAGGGTGCACCTGACTGGTGAGGGGTTGGGGTGCAGGGAGACATGAGTGGGGGCCTGGTGGAGGGTGCCCCTGACTGGTGGGTGGTGGGGGTGCAAGGAAACATGAGTGGGGGCCTGGTGGAGGGTGCCCTGACTGGTGGGGGGTGGGGGTGCAGGGAGACATGAGTGGGGGCTTGGTGGAGGGTGCCCCTGGATGGCGGGGGGTGGGGGTGCAGGGAGACATGAGTGGGGCCTGGTGGAGGGTGCCCCTGGAAGCAGGGGGGTGGGGGGTGCAGGGAGACATGAGTTGGACATGAGTGGGGGCCTGGTGGAGGGTGCCCCTGACTGGTGGGGGTGGGGGTGCAGGGAGACATGAGTGGGGGCCTGGTGGAGGGTGCCCCTGGATGCAGGGGGTGGGGGTGCTGGGAGACATGAGTGGGGGCCTGGTGGAGGGTGTCCCTGGATGCAGGGGGGTGGGGGTGCAGAGAGACATGAGTGGGGGCCTGGTGGAGGATGCCCCACAGTGCTGGGGGTGGGGGTGCAGGGAGACATGAGTGGGGGACTGGTGGAGGGTGCCGCTGGATGCAGGGGGTGGGGTTGCTGGGAGACATGAGTGGGGGCCTGGTGGAGGTTGCCCCTGACTGGTGGGGGGTGGGGGTGCATGGAGACATGAGTGGGGGCCTGGTGGAGGGTGCCCCTGACTGATGGGGGGTGGGGGTGCAAGGAAACATGAGTGGGGGCCTGGTGGAGGGTGCCCCTGGATGCAGGCGTGTGGGGGTGCAGGGAGGCATGAGTAGGGGCCTGGTGGAGGGTGCCCCTGGATGCAGGGTGGTGGGGGTGCAGGGGAGACATGAGTTGGACATGAGTGGGGGCCTGGTGGAGGGTGCCCCTGACTGGTGGGGGGTGCGGGGTGCAGGGAGACATGAGTGGGGGCCTGGTGGGAGGGTGTCCCTGGATGCAGGGGGGTGGGGTGTGCTGGGAGACATGAGTGGGGGCCTGGTGGAGGGTGCCCCACAGTGCTGGGGGGTGGGGGTGCAGGGAGACATGAGTGGGGGCCTGGTGGAGGGTGCCCCTGACTGGTGGGGGGTGGGGGTGCAAGGAGACATGAGTGGGGGCCTGGCGGAGAGTGCCCCTGATTGGTGGGGGTGGGGGTGCTGGGAGACATGAGTGGGGGCCTGGTGGAGGGTGCCCCACAGTGCTGGGGGGTGGGGGTGCAGGGAGACATGAGTGGGGGCCTGGTGGAGGGTGCCCCTGGATGCAGGGGGGGTGGGGGTGCAGGGAGACATGAGTGGGGGCTTGGTGGAGGGTGCCCCACATTGCTGGAGGGTGGGGTTCAGGGAGACATGAGTGGGGGCCTGGTGGAGGGTGCCCCTGGATGCAGGGGGGTGAGGGTGCTGGGAGACATTAGTGGGGGCCTGGTGGAGGGTGCACCTGACTGGTGGGGGGTTGGGGTGCAGGGGAGACATGAGTGGGGGCCTGGTGGAGGGTGCCCCTGACTGGTGGGGGTGCAAGGAAACATGAGTGGGGGCCTTGTGGAGGGTGCCCCTGACTGGTGGGGGGTGGGGGTGCAGGGAGACATGAGTGGGGGCTCGGTGGAGGGTGCCCCTGGATGGCGGAGGGTGGGGGTGCAGGGAGACATGAGTTGGGGCCTGGTGGAGGGTGCCCCTGGATGCAGGGGGTGGGGGTGCAGGGAGACATGAGTTGGACATGAGTGGGGGCCTGGTGGAGGGTGCCCCTGACTGGTGGGGGTGGGGGTGCAGGGAGACATGAGTGGGGGCCTGGTGGAGGGTGCCCCTGGATGCAGGGGGTGGGGGTGCTGGGAGACATGAGTGGGGTCCTAGTGGAGGGTGCCCCACAGTGCTGGGTGGTGGGGGTGCAGGGAGACATGAGTGGGGGCCTGGTGGAGGGTGCCCCTGGATGCAGGGGGGTGGGCGTGCTGGGAGACATGAGTGGGGGCCTGGTGGAGGGTGCCCCTGACTGGTGAGGGTGGGGGTGCAAGTAGACATGAGTGGGGGCCTGGTGGAGGGTGCCCCTGACTGGTGGGGGGTGGGGGTGCAAGGAGACTGAGTGGGGGCCTGGTGGAGGGTGCCCCTGAGTGGTGGGAGGTGGGGGTGCTGGGAGACATGAGTGGGGGCCTGGTGGAGGGTGCCCCACAGTGCTTGGGGGTGGGGGTGCAGGGAGACATGAGTGGGGGCCTGGTGGAGGGTGCCCCTGGATGCAGGGGGGTGGGCGTGCTGGGAGACATGAGTGGGGGCCTGGTGGAGGGTGCCCCTGACTGGTGAGGGTGGGGGTGCAAGGAGACATAAGTGGGGGCCTGGTGGAGGGTGCCCCTGACTGGTGGGGGGTGGGGGTGCAAGGAGACATGAGTGGGGGCCTGGTGGAGGGTGCCCCTGAGTGGTGGGAGGTGGGGGTGCTGGGAGACATGAGTGGGGGCCTGGTGGAGGGTGCCCCACAAAGCTTGGGGGTGGGGGTGCAGGGAGACATGAGTGGGGGGCCTGGTGGAGTGTGTCCCTGGATGCAGGGGGGTGGGGGTGCAGGGAGACATGAGTGGGGGCCTGGTGGAGGGTGCCCCTGACTGGTGGGGGTGTGGGTGCAGGGAGACATGAGTGGGGGCCTCGTGGAGGGTGCCCCTGCATGCAGGGGGGTGGGGGTGCAGGGAGACATAAGTGGGGGCCTGGTGGAGGGTGCCCCACAGTGCTGGGGGGTGGGGTGCAGGGAGACATGAGTGGGGCCTGGTGGAGGGTGCCCCTGGATGCAGGGGCCTGGGGGTGCTGGAGACATGAGTGGGGGCCTGGTGGAGGGTGCCCCTGACTTGTGTGGGGTTGGGGTGCAGGGAGACATGAGTGGGGGCCTGGTGGAGGGTGCCCCCGACTGGTGGGGGGTGGGGGTGCAAGGAAACATGAGTGGGGGCCTGGTGGAGGGTGCCCCTGGATGCAGGGGGGTGGGGGTGCAGGGAGACATGAGTGGGGCCTGGTGGAGGGTGCCCCTGGATGCAGGGGGGTGGAGGTGCAGGGAGACATGAGTTGGACATGAGTGGGGGCCAGGTGGAGGGTGCCCTGACTGGTGGGCGGTGGGGGTGCTGTGAGACATGAGTGGGGGCCTGGTGGAGGGTGCCCCACAGTGCTGGGGGGTGGGGGTGCAGGGAGACATGAGTGGGGGGCCTGGTGGAGGATGCCCCTGGATGCAGGGGGTGGGGGTGCTGGGAGACATGAGTGGGGGCCTGGTGGATGGTGGCCCTGACTGGTGGGGGTGGGGGTGCTGGGAGACATGAGTGGGGGCCTGGTGGAGGGTGCCCCTGGCTGGTGGGGGGTGGGGGTGCAGGGAGACATGAGTGGGGGCCTGGTGGAGGGTGCCCCTGGATGCAAGGGGGTGGGGCACTGGGAGACATGAGTGGGGGCCTGGTGGAGGATGCCCCTGACTGGTGGGGGGTGGGGGTGCAAGGAGACATGAGTGGGGGCCTGGTGGAGGGTGGCCCTGACTGGTGGGGGGAGGGGGTGCTGGGAAACATGAGTGGGGGCCTGGTGGAGGGTGCCCCACAGTGCTGGGGGATGGGGGTGCAGGGAGACATGAGTGGGGGCCTGGTGGAGGGTGCCCCTGACTGGTGGGGGGTGGGGGTGCAGGGAGACGTGAGTGGGGGCCTGGTGGAGGGTGCCCCTGGATGCAAGGTGATGGGGCACTGGGAGACATGAGTGGGGGCCTGGTGGAGGATGCCCCTGACTGGTGGGGGGTGGGGGTGCAAGGAGACATGAGTGGGGGCCTGGTGGAGGGTGGCCCTGACTGGTGGGGGGAGGGGGTGCTGGGAAACATGAGTGGGGGCCTGGTGGAGGGTGCCCCACAGTGCTGGGGGATGGGGGTGCAGGGAGACATGAGTGGGGGCCTGGTGGAGGGTGCCCCTGGATGCAGGGGGTGGGAGGGCAGGGAGACATGAGTGGGGGCCTGATGGAGGGTGCCCCACAGTGCTGGGGGGTGGGGGTTCAGGGAGACATGAGAGGGGGCCTGGTGGAGGCTGCCCCTGTATGCAGGGGGGTGGGGGTGCTGGGAGACATGAGTGGGGGCCTGGTGGAGGGTGCCCCTGGATGCAGGGGGGTGGGGGTGCAGGACACATGAGTTGGACATGAGTGGGGGCCTGGTGGAGGGTGCCTCTGACTGGTGGGGGTGGGGGTGCAGGGAGACATGAGTGGTGGCCTGGTGGAGGGTGCCTCTGACTGGTGGGGGATGGGGGTGCAGGGAGACATGAGAGGGGGCCTGGTGGAGGCTGCCCCTGGATGCAGGGGGGTGGGGGTGCTGGGAGACATGAGTGGGGGCCTGGTGGAGGGTGCCCCTGGATGCAGGGGGGTGGGGGTGCAGGAGACATGAGTTGGACATGAGTGGGGGCCTGGTGGAGGGTGCCTCTGACTGGTGGGGGTGGGGGTGCAGGGAGACATGAGTGGTGGCCTGGTGGAGGGTGCCCCTGGATGCAGGGGGTGGGGGTGCTGGGAGACATGAGTGGGGGCCTGGTGGAGGGTGCCCCTGGATGCAGGGGGGTGGGGGTGCAGGAGACACGAGTTGGATATGAGTGGGGGCCTGGTGGAGGGTGCCTCTGACTGGTGGGGGTGGGGCTGCTGGGAGACATGAGTGGGGGCCCGGTGGAGTGTGCCCCTGGATGCAGGGGGTTGGGGGTGCTGGGAGACATGAGTGGGGGCCTGGTGGAGGGTGCCCCTGACTGGTGGGGGTGCAAGGAGATATGAGTGGGGGCCTTGTGGAGGGTGCCCCTGACTGGTGGGGGGTGGGGGTGCTGGGAGACATGAGTGGGGGCCTGGTGGAGGCTGCCCCACAGTGCTGGGGGGTGGGGGTGCAGGGAGACATGAGTGGGGGCCTGGTGGAGGGTGCCCCTGGATGCAGGGGGGTGGGGGTGCAGGGAGACATGAGTGGGGGGCTGTTGGAGGGTGCCCCACAGTGCTGGGGGTGGGTGTGCATGGAGACATGAGTGGGGGCCTGGTGGAGGGTGCCCCTGGATGCAGGGGGGTGGGGGTGCTAGGAGATATGAGTGGGGGCCTGGTGGAGGGTGCCCCTGACTGGTGGGGGGTGGGGGTGCAGGGAGACATGAGTGGGGGCCTGGTGGAGGGTGCCCCTGACTGGTGGGGGGTGGGGGTGCAAGGAAACATGAGTGGGGGCCTGGTGGAGGGTGCCCCTGACTGGTGGGGGGTGGGGGTGCAGGGATACATGAGTGGGGGCCTGATGGAGGGTGCCCCTGGATGCAGGGGGGTGGGGGTGCAGGGAGACATGAGTGGGGGCCTGGTGGAGGGTGCCCCTGAATGCAGGGGGGTGGGGGTGCTGGGAGACATGAGTGGAGGCCTGGTGGAGGGTGCCCCACAGTGCTGGGGGGTGGGGGTGCAAGGAGACATGAGCGGGGGCCTGGTGGAGGGTGCCCCTGACTGGGGGGCGGTGGGGGTGCTGGGAGACATGAGTGGGGGCCTGGTGGAGGGTGCCCCATAGTGCTGGGGGGTGGGGGTGCAGGGAGACATGAGTGGGGGCCTGGTGGAGGGTGCCCCTGGATGCAGGGGGGTGGGGGTGCAGGGAGACATGAGTGGGGGCCTGGTGGAGGGTGCCCCACAGTGCTGGGGGGTGGGGGTACAGGGAGACATGAGTGGGGGCCTGGTGGTGGGTGCCCCTGGATGCAGGGGGGTGGGGGTGCAGGGAGACATGAGTGGGGGCTTGGTGGAGGGTGCCCCACAGTGCTGGGGGGTGGGGTGCAGGGAGACATGAGTGGGGGCCTGGTGGAGGGTGCCCCTGGATGCAGGGGGGTGGGGTTGCTGGGAGACATTAGTGGGGGCCTGGTGGAGGGTGCACCTGACTGGTTGGGGGTTGGGGTGCAGGGAGACATGAGTGGGGGCCTGGTGGAGGGTGCCCCTGACTGGTGGGGGGTGGGGGTGCAGGGAGACATGAGTGGGGGCTTGGTGGAGGGTTCCCCTGGATGGCGGGGGTGGGGGTGCAGGGAGAAATGAGTGGGGGCCTGGTGGAGGGTGCCCCTGGATGCAGGGGGGTGGGGGTGCAGGGAGACATGAGTTGGACATGAGTGGGGGCCTGGTGGAGGGTGCCCCTGACTGGTGGGGGTGGGGGTGCAGGGAGACATGAGTGGGGGCCTGGTGGAGGGTGCCCCTGGATGCAGGGGGTGGGGGTGCTGGGAGACATGAGTGGGGGCCTAGTGGAGGGTGCCCCACAGTGCTGGGTGGTGGGGGTGCAGGGAGACATGAGTGGGGGCCTGGTGGAGGGTGCCCCTGGATGCAGGGGGGTGGGCATGCTGGGAGACATGAGTGGGGGCCTGGTGGAGGGTGCCCCTGACTGGTGGGGGGTAGGGGTGCAAGGAGACATGAGTGGGGGCCTGGTGGAGGGTGCCCCTGAGTGGTGGGAGGTGGGGGTGCTGGGAGACATGAGTGGGGGCCTGGTGGAGGGTGCCCCACAGTGCTTGGGGGTGGGGGTGCAGGGAGACATGAGTGGGGGCCTGGTGGAGGGTGCCCCTGGATGCAGGGGTGCGGGGGCGCAGGGAGACATGAGTGGGGGCCTGGTGGAGGGTGCCCCTGAGTGGTGGGAGGTGGGGGTGCTGGGAGACATGAGTGGGGGCCTGGTGGAGGGTGCCCCACAAAGCTTGGGGGTGGGGGTGCAGGGAGACATGAGTGGGGGCCTGGTGGAGTGTGTCCCTGGATGCAGGGGGGTGGGGGTGCAGGGAGACATGAGTGGGGCCCTGGTGGAGGGTGCCCCTGACTGGTGGGGGTGTGGGTGCAGGGAGACATGAGTGGGGGCCTCGTGGAGGGTGCCCCTGCATGCAGGGGGGTGGGGGTGCAGGGAGACATAAGTGGGGGCCTGGTGGAGGGTGCCCCACAGTGCTGGGGGGTGGGGTGCAGGGAGACATGAGTGGGGCCTGGTGGAGGGTGCCCCTGGATGCAGGGGCCTGGGGGTGCTGGAGACATGAGTGGGGGCCTGGTGGAGGGTGCCCCTGACTTGTGTGGGGTTGGGGTGCAGGGAGACATGAGTGGGGGCCTGGTGGAGGGTGCCCCCGACTGGTGGGGGGTGGGGGTGCAAGGAAACATGAGTGGGGGCCTGGTGGAGGGTGCCCCTGGATGCAGGGGGGTGGGGGTGCAGGGAGACATGAGTGGGGGCCTGGTGGAGGGTGCCCCTGGATGCAGGGGGGTGGAGGTGCAGGGAGACATGAGTTGGACATGAGTGGGGGCCAGGTGGAGGGTGCCCTGACTGGTGGGCGGTGGGGGTGCTGTGAGACATGAGTGGGGGCCTGGTGGAGGGTGCCCCACAGTGCTGGGGGGTGGGGGTGCAGGGAGACATGAGTGGGGGCCTGGTGGAGGATGCCCCTGGATGCAGGGGGTGGGGGTGCTGGGAGACATGAGTGGGGGCCTGGTGGATGGTGGCCCTGACTGGTGGGGGTGGGGGTGCTGGGAGACATGAGTGGGGGCCTGGTGGAGGGTGCCCCTGGCTGGTGGGGGGTGGGGGTGCAGGGAGACATGAGTGGGGGCCTGGTGGAGGGTGCCCCTGGATGCAAGGGGGTGGGGCACTGGGAGACATGAGTGGGGGCCTGGTGGAGGATGCCCCTGACTGGTGGGGGGTGGGGGTGCAAGGAGACATGAGTGGGGGCCTGGTGGAGGGTGGCCCTGACTGGTGGGGGGAGGGGGTGCTGGGAAACATGAGTGGGGGCCTGGTGGAGGGTGCCCCACAGTGCTGGGGGATGGGGGTGCAGGGAGACATGAGTGGGGGCCTGGTGGAGGGTGCCCCTGACTGGTGGGGGGTGGGGGTGCAGGGAGACGTGAGTGGGGGCCTGGTGGAGGGTGCCCCTGGATGCAAGGTGATGGGGCACTGGGAGACATGAGTGGGGGCCTGGTGGAGGATGCCCCTGACTGGTGGGGGGTGGGGGTGCAAGGAGACATGAGTGGGGGCCTGGTGGAGGGTGGCCCTGACTGGTGGGGGGAGGGGGTGCTGGGAAACATGAGTGGGGGCCTGGTGGAGGGTGCCCCACAGTGCTGGGGGATGGGGGTGCAGGGAGACATGAGTGGGGGCCTGGTGGAGGGTGCCCCTGGATGCAGGGGGTGGGAGGGCAGGGAGACATGAGTGGGGGCCTGATGGAGGGTGCCCCACAGTGCTGGGGGGTGGGGGTTCAGGGAGACATGAGAGGGGGCCTGGTGGAGGCTGCCCCTGTATGCAGGGGGGTGGGGGTGCTGGGAGACATGAGTGGGGGCCTGGTGGAGGGTGCCCCTGGATGCAGGGGGGTGGGGGTGCAGGACACATGAGTTGGACATGAGTGGGGGCCTGGTGGAGGGTGCCTCTGACTGGTGGGGGATGGGGGTGCAGGGAGACATGAGAGGGGGCCTGGTGGAGGCTGCCCCTGGATGCAGGGGGGTGGGGGTGCTGGGAGACATGAGTGGGGGCCTGGTGGAGGGTGCCCCTGGATGCAGGGGGGTGGGGGTGCAGGAGACATGAGTTGGACATGAGTGGGGGCCTGGTGGAGGGTGCCTCTGACTGGTGGGGGTGGGGGTGCAGGGAGACATGAGTGGTGGCCTGGTGGAGGGTGCCCCTGGATGCAGGGGGTGGGGGTGCTGGGAGACATGAGTGGGGGCCTGGTGGAGGGTGCCCCTGGATGCAGGGGGGTGGGGGTGCAGGAGACACGAGTTGGATATGAGTGGGGGCCTGGTGGAGGGTGCCTCTGACTGGTGGGGGTGGGGCTGCTGGGAGACATGAGTGGGGGCCCGGTGGAGTGTGCCCCTGGATGCAGGGGGTTGGGGGTGCTGGGAGACATGAGTGGGGGCCTGGTGGAGGGTGCCCCTGACTGGTGGGGGTGCAAGGAGATATGAGTGGGGGCCTTGTGGAGGGTGCCCCTGACTGGTGGGGGGTGGGGGTGCTGGGAGACATGAGTGGGGGCCTGGTGGAGGCTGCCCCACAGTGCTGGGGGGTGGGGGTGCAGGGAGACATGAGTGGGGGCCTGGTGGAGGGTGCCCCTGGATGCAGGGGGGTGGGGGTGCAGGGAGACATGAGTGGGGGGCTGTTGGAGGGTGCCCCACAGTGCTGGGGGTGGGTGTGCATGGAGACATGAGTGGGGGCCTGGTGGAGGGTGCCCCTGGATGCAGGGGGGTGGGGGTGCTAGGAGATATGAGTGGGGGCCTGGTGGAGGGTGCCCCTGACTGGTGGGGGGTGGGGGTGCAGGGAGACATGAGTGGGGGCCTGGTGGAGGGTGCCCCTGACTGGTGGGGGGTGGGGGTGCAAGGAAACATGAGTGGGGGCCTGGTGGAGGGTGCCCCTGACTGGTGGGGGGTGGGGGTGCAGGGAGACATGAGTGGGGGCCTGATGGAGGGTGCCCCTGGATGCAGGGGGGTGGGGGTGCAGGGAGACATGAGTGGGGGCCTGGTGGAGGGTGCCCCTGAATGCAGGGGGGTGGGGGTGCTGGGAGACATGAGTGGAGGCCTGGTGGAGGGTGCCCCACAGTGCTGGGGGGTGGGGGTGCAAGGAGACATGAGCGGGGGCCTGGTGGAGGGTGCCCCTGACTGGGGGGCGGTGGGGGTGCTGGGAGACATGAGTGGGGGCCTGGTGGAGGGTGCCCCACAGTGCTGGGGGGTGGGGGTGCAGGGAGACATGAGTGGGGGACTGGTGGAGGGTGCCCCTGGATGCAGGGGGTGGGGGTGCTATGAGACATGAGTGGGGGCCTGGTGGAGGATGCCCCTGACTGGTGGGGGTGGGGGTGCTGGGAGACATGAGTTGGACATGAGTGGGGGCCTGGTGGAGGGTGCCCCTGACTGGTGGGGGGTGGGGGTGCAGGGAGACATGAGTGGGGGCCTGGTGGAGGGTGCCCCTGGATGCAGGGGGGTGGGGGTGCTATGAGACATGAGTGGGGGCCTGGTGGAGGATGCCCCTGACTGGTGGGGGGTGGGGGTGCATGGAGACATGAGTGGGGGCCTGGTGGAGGGTGCCCCTGACTGGTGGGGGGTGGGGTTGCAAGGAAAAATGAGTGGGGGCCTGGTGGAGGGTACCCCTGGATGCAGGCGTGTGGGGGTGCAGGGAGGCATGATTGGGGGCCTGATGGAGGGTGCCCCTGGATGCAGGGTGGTGGGGGTGCAGGGAGACATGAGTTGGACATTAGTGGGGGCCTGGTGGAGGATGCCCCTGACTGGTGGGGGGTGCGGGTGCAGGGAGACATGAGTGGGGGCCTGGTGGAGGGTGTCCCTGGATGCAGGGGGTGGGGGTGCTGGGAGACATGAGTGGGGCCCTGGTGGAGGGTGCCCCACAGTGCTGGGGGGTGGGGGTGCAGGGAGGCATGAGTGGGGACCTGGTGGAGGGTGCCCCTGGATGCAGGGGGTTGGGGGTGCTGGGAGACATGAGTGGGGGCCTGGTGGAGGTGCCCCTGACTGGTGGGGGGTGGGGGTGCAAGGAGACATGAGTGGGGGCCTGGGAGAGGGTGCCCCTGATTGGTGGAGGGTGGGGGTGCTGGGAGGCATGAGTGGGGGCCTGGTGGAGGGTGCCCCATAGTGCTGGGGGGTGGGGGTGCAGGGAGACATGAGTGGGGGCCTGGTGGAGGGTGCCCCTGGATGCAGGGGGGTGGGGGTGCAGGGAGACATGAGTGGGGGCCTGGTGGAGGGTGCCCCACAGTGCTGGGGGGTGGGGGTACAGGGAGACATGAGTGGGGCCCTGGTGGTGGGTGCCCCTGGATGCAGGGGGGTGGGGGTGCAGGGAGACATGAGTGGGGGCTTGGTGGAGGGTGCCCCACAGTGCTGGGGGGTGGGGTGCAGGGAGACATGAGTGGGGGCCTGGTGGAGGGTGCCCCTGGATGCAGGGGGGTGGGGTTGCTGGGAGACATTAGTGGGGGCCTGGTGGAGGGTGCACCTGACTGGTTGGGGGTTGGGGTGCAGGGAGACATGAGTGGGGGCCTGGTGGAGGGTGCCCCTGACTGGTGGGGGGTGGGGGTGCAGGGAGACATGAGTGGGGGCTTGGTGGAGGGTTCCCCTGGATGGCGGGGGTGGGGGTGCAGGGAGAAATGAGTGGGGGCCTGGTGGAGGGTGCCCCTGGATGCAGGGGGGTGGGGGTGCAGGGAGACATGAGTTGGACATGAGTGGGGGCCTGGTGGAGGGTGCCCCTGACTGGTGGGGGTGGGGGTGCAGGGAGACATGAGTGGGGGCCTGGTGGAGGGTGCCCCTGGATGCAGGGGGTGGGGGTGCTGGGAGACATGAGTGGGGGCCTAGTGGAGGGTGCCCCACAGTGCTGGGTGGTGGGGGTGCAGGGAGACATGAGTGGGGGCCTGGTGGAGGGTGCCCCTGGATGCAGGGGGGTGGGCATGCTGGGTGACATGAGTGGGGGCCTGGTGGAGGGTGCCCCTGACTGGTGGGGGGTAGGGGTGCAAGGAGACATGAGTGGGGGCCTGGTGGAGGGTGCCCCTGAGTGGTGGGAGGTGGGGGTGCTGGGAGACATGAGTGGGGGCCTGGTGGAGGGTGCCCCACAGTGCTTGGGGGTGGGGGTGCAGGGAGACATGAGTGGGGGCCTGGTGGAGGGTGCCCCTGGATGCAGGGGTGCGGGGGCGCAGGGAGACATGAGTGGGGGCCTGGTGGAGGGTGCCCCACAGTGCTGGGGGGTGGGGTGCAGGGAGACATGAGTGGGGGCCTGGTGGAGGGTGCCCGTGACTGGTGGGGTGTGGGGTGCAGGGAGACATGAGTGGGGGCCTAGTGGAGGGTGCCCCTCACTGGTGGGGGGTGGGGGTGTAAGGAAACATGAGTGGGGGCCTGGTGGAGGGTTCCCCTCACTGGTGGGGGGTGGGGGTGCACGGAGACATGAGTGGGGGCCTGGTGGAGGGTGCCCCTGGATGCAGGGGGTGGGGCTGCAGGGAGACATGAGTGGGGGCCTGGTGGAGGGTGCCCCTGGATGCAGGGAGTGGGGGTGCAGGGAGACATGAGTTGGACATGAGTGGGGGCCTGGTGGAGGGTGCCCCTGACTGGTGGGGGTGGGGGTGCAGGGAGACATGAGTGGGGGCCTCGTGGAGGGTGCCCCTGGATGCAGGGGGGTGGGGGTGCAGGGAGACATGAGTGGGGGCCTGGTGGAAGGTGCCCCACTGTGCTGGGGGGTGGGGGTGCAGGGAGACATGGATGGGGGCCTGGTGGAGGGTGCCCCACAGTGCTGGGGGGTGGTGTGCTGGGAGACATGAGTGGGGGCCTAGTGGAGGATGCCCCACAGTGCTGGGTGGTGGGGGTGCAGGGAGACATGAGTGGGGGCCTGGTGGAGGGTGCCCCTGGATGCAGGGGGGTGGGTGTGCTGGGAGACATGAGTGGGGGCCTGGTGGAGGGTGCCCCTGACTGGTGAGGGTGGGGGTGCAAGGAGACATGAGTGGGGGCCTGGTGGAGGGTGCCCCTGACTGGTGGGGGGTAGGGGTGCAAGGAGACATGAGTGGGGGCCTGGTGGAGGGTGCCCCTGAGTGGTGGGAGGTGGGGGTGCTGGGAGACATGAGTGGGGGCCTGGTGGAGGGTGCCCCACAGTGCTTGGGGGTGGGGGTGCAGGGAGACATGAGTGGGGCCTGGTGGAGGGTGCCCCTGGATGCAGGGGGGTGGGGGCGCAGGGAGACATGAGTGGGGGCCTGGTGGAGGGTGCCCGTGACTGGTGGGGGGTGGGGTGCAGGGAGACATGAGTGGGGGCCTGGTGGAGGGTGCCCCTCACTGGTGGGGGGTGGGGGTGTAAGGAAACATGAGTGGGGGCCTGGTGGAGGGTGCCCCTGACTGGTGGGGGGTGGGGGTGCATGGAGACATGAGAGGGGGCCTGGTGGAGGGTGCCCCTGGATGCAGGGGGGTGGGGGTGCAGGGAGACATGAGTGGGGGCCTGGTGGAGGGTGCCCTTGGATGCAGGGGGTGGGGGTGCAGGGAGACATGAGTTGGACATGAGTGGGGGCCTGGTGGAGGGTGCCCCTGACTGGTGGGGGTGGGGGTGCAGGGAGACATGAGTGGGGGCCTCGTGGAGGGTGCCCCACTGTGCTGGGGGGTGGGGGTGCAGGGAGACATGGATGGGGGCCTGGTGGAGGGTGCCCCTGGATGCAGGGGGGTCGGGGTGCAGGGAGACATGAGTGGGGGCCTGGTGGAGGGTGCCACTGGATGCAGGTGGGTGGGGGTGCAGGGAGACATGAGTTGGACATGAGTGGGGGCCAGGTGGAGGGTGCCCCTGACTGGTGGGCGGTGGGGGTGCTGGGAGACATGAGTGGGGGCCTGGTGGAGGGTGCCCCACAGTGCTGGGGGGTGGGGGTGCAGGGAGACATGAGTGGGGGCCTGGCGGAGGGTGCCCCTGGATGCAGGGGGGTGGGGGTGCTGGGAGACATGAGTGGGGGCCTGGTTGAGGGTACCCCTGACTGGTGGGGGTGGGGGTGCTGGGAGACATGAGTGGGGGCCTGGTGGAGGGTGCCCCTGACTGGTGGGGGGTGGGGGTGCTGGGAGACATGAGTGGGGGCCTGGTGGAGGGTGCCCCTGGATGCAGGGGGGTGGGGGTGCTGGGAGACACGAGTGGGGGCCTGGTGGAGGGTGCCCCTGACTGGTGGGGGGTGGGGGTGCAGGGAGACATGAGTGGGGGCCTGGTGGAGGGTGCCCCTGGATGCTGGGGGGTGGGTGTGCAAGGAGACATTTGTTGGACATGAGTGGGGCCTGGTGGAGGGTGCCCCACAGTGCTGGGGGGTGGGGGTGCAGGGAGACATGAGTGGGGGCCTGGTGGAGGGTGCCCCTCGATGCAGGGGGGTGGGGGTGCTGGGAGACATGAGTGGGGGCCTGGTGGAGGGTGCCCCTGACTGGTTGTGGGTGGGGGTGCAGGGAGACATGAGTGGGGGCCTTTTGGAGGGTGCCCCTGGATGCAGGGGGGTGGGGGTGCAGGGAGACATGAGTGGGGGCCTGGTGGAGGGTGGCCCTGACTGGTGGGGGGTGGGGGTGCAGGGAGTCATGAGTGGGGGCCTGGTGGAGGGTGCCCCTAACTGCAGGGGGGTGGGGGTTCTGGGAGACATGAGTGGGGGCCTGGTGGAGAGTGCCCCTGACTGGTGGGGGGTGGGGGTGCAGGGAGACATGAGTGGGGGCCTGGTGGAGGGTGCCCCACAGTGCTGGGGGGTGGGGGTGCAGGGAGAAATGAGTGGGGACCTGGTGGAGGGTGCCCCTGGATGCAGGGGGTTGGGGGTGCTGTGAGACATGAGTGGGGGCCTGGTGGAGGGTGCCCCTGACTGGTGGGGGGTGGGGGTGCAAGGAGACATGAGTGGGGGCCTGGCGGAGGGTGCCCCTGATTGGTGGAGGGTGGGGGTGCTGGGAGACATGAGTGGGGGCCTGGTGGAGGATGCCCCCTCAGTGCTGGGGGGTGGGGGTGCAGGGAGACATGAGTGGGGGCCTGGTGGAGGGTGCCCCTGGATGCAGGGGGGTGGGGGTGCAGGGAGACATCAGTGGGGCTTGGTGGAGGGTGCCCCACAGTGCTGGGGGTGGGGTGCAGGGAGACATGAGTGGGGGCCTGGTGGAGGGTGCCCCTGGATGCAGGGGGTGGGGGTGCTGGGAGACATTAGTGGGGGCCTGGTGGAGGGTGCACCTGACTGGTGGGTGGTGGGGGTGCAAGGAAACATGAGTGGGGGCCTGGTGGAGGGTGCCCCTGACTGGTGGGGGGTGGGGGTTCAGGGAGACATGAGTGGGGGCTTGGTGGAGGGTGCCCCTGGATGGCGGGGGGTGGGGGTGCAGGGAGACATGAGTGGGGGCCTGGTGGAGGGTGCCCCTGGATGCAGGGGGGTTGGGGTGCAGGGAGACATGAGTTGGACATGAGTGGGGGCCTGGTGGAGGGTGCCCCTGACTGGTGGGGGTGGGGGTGCAGGGAGAAATGAGTGGGGGCCTGGTGGAGGGTGCCCCTGGATGCAGGGGGTGGGGGTGCTGGGAGACATGAGTGGGGGCCTAGTGGAGGGTGCCCCACAGTGCTGGGTGGTGGGGGTGCAGGGAGACATGAGTGGGGGCCTGGTGGAGGGTGCCCCTGGATGCAGGGGGGTGGGCGTGCTGGGAGACATGAGTGGGGGCCTGGTGGAGGGTGCCCCTGACTGGTGAGGGTGGGTGTGCAAGGAGAGATGAGTGGGGGCCTGGTGGAGGGTGCCCCTGACTGGTGGGGTGTAGGGGTGCAAGGAGACATGAGTGGGGGCCTGGTGGAGGGTGCCCCTGAGTGGTGGGAGGTGGGGGTGCTGGGAGACATGAGTGGGGGCCTGGTGGAGGGTGCCCCACAGTGCTTGGGGGTGGGGGTGCAGGGAGAAATGAGTGGGGGCCTGGTGGAGGGTGCCCCTGGATGCAGGGGGGTGGGGGTGCAGGGAGACATGAGTGGGGGCCTGGTGGAGGGTGCCCCACAGTGCTGGGGGGTGGGGTGCAGGGAGACATGAGTGGGGGCCTGGTGGAGGGTGCCCCTGGATGCAGGGGGTTGGGGGTGCTGGGAGACATGAGTGGGGGCCTGGTGGAGGGTGCCCTTGATTGGTGGGGGGTGGGGTGCAGGGAGACATGAGTGGGGGCCTGGTGGAGGGTGCCCCTCACTGGTGGGGGGTGGGGGTGTAAGGAAACATGAGTGGGGGCCTGGTGGAGGGTGCCCCTGACTGGTGGGGGGTGGGGGTGCACGGAGACATGAGAGGGGGCCTGGTGGAGGGTGCCCCTGGATGCAGGGAGGTGGGGGTGAAGGGAGACATGAGTGGGTGCCTGGTGGAGGGTGCCCCTGGATGCAGGGGGTGGGGGTGCAGGGAGACATGAGTTGGACATGAGTGGGGGCCTGGTGGAGGGTGCCCCTGACTGGTGGGGGTGGGGGTGCAGGGAGACATGAGTGGGGGCCTCGTGGAGGGTGCCCCTGGATGCAGGGGGGTGGGGGTGCAGGGAGACATGAGTGGGGGCCTAGTGGAGGGTGCCCCTGGATGCAGGGGGTGGGGGTGCAGGGAGACATGAGTTGGACATGAGTGGGGGCCTGGTGGAGGGTGCCCCTGACTGGTGGGGGTGGGGGTGCAGGGAGACATGAGTGGGGGCCTCGTGGAGGGTGCCCCACTGTGCTGGGGGGTGGGGGTGCAGGGAGACATGGATGGGGGCCTGGTGGAGGGTGCCCCTGGATGCAGGGGGGTCGGGGTGCAGGGAGACATGAGTGGGGGCCTGGTGGAGGGTGCCCCTGGATGCAGGTGGGTGGGGGTGCAGGGAGACATGAGTTGGACATGAGTGGGGGCCAGGTGGAGGGTGCCCCTGACTGGTGGGCGGTGGGGGTGCTGGGAGACATGAGTGGGGGCCTGGTGGAGGGTGCCCCACAGTGCTGGGGGGTGGGGGTGCAGGGAGACATGAGTGGGGGCCTGGCGGAGGGTGCCCCTGGATGCAGGGGGGTGGGGGTGCTGGGAGACATGAGTGGGGGCCTGGTTGAGGGTACCCCTGACTGGTGGTGGTGGGGGTGCTGGGAGACATGAGTGGGGGCCTGGTGGAGGGTGCCCCTGACTGGTGGGGGGTGGGGGTGCTGGGAGACATGAGTGGGGGCCTGGTGGAGGGTGCCCCTGGATGCAGGGGGGTGGGGGTGCTGGGAGACACGAGTGGGGGCCTGGTGGAGGGTGCCCCTGACTGGTGGGGGGTGGGGGTGCAGGGAGACATGAGTGAGGGCCTGGTGGAGGGTGCCCCTGGATGCTGGGGGGTGGGTGTGCAAGGAGACATTTGTTGGACATGAGTGGGGCCTGGTGGAGGGTGCCCCACAGTGCTGGGGGGTGGGGGTGCAGGGAAACATGAGTGGGGGCCTGGTGGAGGGTGCCCCTCGATGCAGGGGGGTGGGGGTGCTGGGAGACATGAGTGGGGGCCTGGTGGAGGGTGCCCCTGACTGGTTGTGGGTGGGGGTGCAGGGAGACATGAGTGGGGGCCTTGTGGAGGGTGCCCCTGGATGCAGGGGGGTGGGGGTGCAGGGAGACATGAGTGGGGGCCTGGTGGAGGGTGGCCCTGACTGGTGGGGGGTGGGGGTGCAGGGAGTCATGAGTGGGGGCCTGGTGGAGGGTGCCCCTAACTGCAGGGGGGTGGGGGTTCTGGGAGACATGAGTGGGGGCCTGGTGGAGAGTGCCCCTGACTGGTGGGGGGTGGGGGTGCAGGGAGACATGAGTGGGGGCCTGGTGGAGGGTGCCCCACAGTGCTGGGGGGTGGGGGTGCAGGGAGAAATGAGTGGGGACCTGGTGGAGGGTGCCCCTGGATGCAGGGGGTTGGGGGTGCTGTGAGACATGAGTGGGGGCCTGGTGGAGGGTGCCCCTGACTGGTGGGGGGTGGTGGTGCAAGGAGACATGAGTGGGGGCCTGGCGGAGGGTGCCCCTGATTGGTGGAGGATGGGGGTGCTGGGAGACATGAGTGGGGGCCTGGTGGAGGGTGCCCCCTCAGTGCTGGGGGGTGGGGGTGCAGGGAGACATGAGTGGGGGCCTGGTGGAGGGTGCCCCTGGATGCAGGGGAGTGGGGGTGCAGGGAGACATCAGTGGGGCTTGGTGGAGGGTGCCCCACAGTGCTGGGGGGTGGGGTGCAGGGAGACATGAGTGGGGGCCTGGTGGAGGGTGCCCCTGGATGCAGGGGGTGGAGGTGCTGGGAGACATTAGTGGGGGCCTGGTGGAGGGTGCACCTGACTGGTGGGGGGTTGGGGTGCAGGGAGACATGAGTGGGGGCCTGGTGGAGGGTGCCCCTGACTGGTGGGTGGTGGGGGTGCAAGGAAACATGAGTGGGGGCCTGGTGGAGGGTGCCCCTGACTGGTGGGGGGTGGGGGTTCAGGGAGACATGAGTGGGGGCTTGGTGGAGGGTGCCCCTGGATGGTGGGGGGTGGGGGTGCAGGGAGACATGAGTGGGGGCCTGGTGGAGGGTGCCCCTGGATGCAGGGGGGTGGGGGTGCAGGGAGACATGAGTTGGACATGAGTGGGGGCCTGGTGGAGGGTGCCCCTGACTGGTGGGGGTGGGGGTGCAGGGAGACATGAGTGGGGGCCTGGTGGAGGGTGCCCCTGGATGCAGGGGGTGGGGGTGCTGGGAGACATGAGTGGGGGCCTAGTGGAGGGTGCCCCACAGTGCTGGGTGGTGGGGGTGCAGGGAGACATGAGTGGGGGCCTGGTGGAGGGTGCCCCTGGATGCAGGGGGGTGGGCGTGCTGGGAGACATGAGTGGGGGCCTGGTGGAGGGTGCCCCTGACTGGTGAGGGTGGGTGTGCAAGGAGAGATGAGTGGGGGCCTGGTGGAGGGTGCCCCTGACTGGTGGGGGGTAGGGGTGCAAGGAGACATGAGTGGGGGCCTGGTGGAGGGTGCCCCTGAGTGGTGGGAGGTGGGGGTGCTGGGAGACATGAGTGGGGGCCTGGTGGAGGGTGCCCCACAGTGCTTGGGGGTGGGGGTGCAGGGAGAAATGAGTGGGGGCCTGGTGGAGGGTGCCCCTGGATGCAGGGGGGTGGGGGTGCAGGGAGACATGAGTGGGGGCCTGGTGGAGGGTGCCCCACAGTGCTGGGGGGTGGGGTGCAGGGAGACATGAGTGGGGGCCTGGTGGAGGGTGCCCCTGGATGCAGGGGGTTGGGGGTGCTGGGAGACATGAGTGGGGGCCTGGTGGAGGGTGCCCTTGATTGGTGGGGGTGGGGTGCAGGGAGACATGAGTGGGGGCCTGGTGGAGGGTGCCCCTCACTGGTGGGGGGTGGGGGTGTAAGGAAACATGAGTGGGGGCCTGGTGGAGGGTGCCCCTGACTGGTGGGGGGTGGGGGTGCACGGAGACATGAGAGGGGGCCTGGTGGAGGGTGCCCCTGGATGCAGGGAGGTGGGGGTGAAGGGAGACATGAGTGGGTGCCTGGTGGAGGGTGCCCCTGGATGCAGGGGGTGGGGGTGCAGGGAGACATGAGTTGGACATGAGTGGGGGCCTGGTGGAGGGTGCCCCTGACTGGTGGGGGTGGGGGTGCAGGGAGACATGAGTGGGGGCCTCGTGGAGGGTGCCCCTGGATGCAGGGGGGTGGGGGTGCAGGGAGACATGAGTGGGGGCCTGGTGGAAGGTGCCCCACTGTGCTGGGGGGTGGGGGTGCAGGGAGACATGGATGGGGGCCTGGTGGAGGGTGCCCCTGGATGCAGGGGGCTCAGGGTGCAGGGAGACATGAGTGGGGGCCTGGTGGAGGGTGCCCCACTGTGCTGGGGGGTGGGGGTGCAGGGAGACATGGATGGGGGCCTGGTGGAGGGTGCCCCTGGATGCAGGGGGCTCAGGGTGCAGGGAGACATGAGTGGGGGCCTGGTGGAGGGTGCCCCTGGATGCAGGGGCGTGGGTGTGCTGGGAGACATGAGTGGGGGCCTGGTGGAGGGTGCCCCTGACTTGTGCGGGGTTGGGGTGCAGGGAGACATGAGTGGGGGCCTGGTGGAGGGTGCCCCTGGATGCTGGGGGGTGGGTGTGCAAGGAGACATTTGTTGGACATGAGTGGGGCCTGGTGGAGGGTGCCCCACAGTGCTGGGGGGTGGGGGTGCAGGCAGACATGAGTGGGGGCCTGGTGGAGGGTGCCCCTCGATGCAGGGGGGTGGGGGTGCTGGGAGACATGAGTGGGGGCCTGGTGGAGGGTGCCCCTGACTGGTTGTGGGTGGGGGTGCAGGGAGACATGAGTGGGGGCCTTGTGGAGGGTGCCCCTGGATGCAGGGTGGTGAGGGTGCAGGGAGACATGAGTGGGGGCCTGGTTGAGGGTGGCCCTGACTGGTGGGGGGTGGGGGTGGAGGGAGTCATGAGTGGGGGCCTGGTGGAGGGTGCCCCACTGTGCTGGGGGGTGGGGGTGCAGGGAGACATGGATGGGGGCCTGGTGGGGGTGCCCCTGGATGCAGGGGCGTGGGTGTGCTGGGAGACATGAGTGGGGGCCTGGTGGAGGGTGCCCCTGACTTGTGCGGGGTTGGCGTGCAGGGAGACATGAGTGGGGGCCTGGTGAAGGGTGCCCCTGACTGGTGGGTGGTGGGGGTGCAAGGAAACATGAGTGGGGGCCTGGTGGAGGGTGCCCCTGGATGCAGGGGGGTGGGGGTGCAGGGAGACATGAGTGGGGGCTGGTGGAGGGTGCTCCTGGATGCAGGGGGGTGGAGGTGCAGGGAGACATGAGTTGGACATGAGTGGGAGCCTGTTGGAGGGTGCCCCACAGTGCTGGGGGGTGGGGGTGCAGGGAGACATGAGTGGGGGCCTGGTGGAGGATGCCCCTGGATGCAGGGGGTGGGGGTGCTGGGAGACATGAGTGGGGGCCTGGTGGATGGTGCCCCTGACTGGTGGGGGTGGGGGTGCTGGGAGACATGAGTGGGGGCCTGGTGGAGGGTGCCCCTGGCTGGTGGGGGGTGGGGGTGCAGGGAGACATGAGTTGGGCATGCGTGGGGGCCTGGTGGAGGGTGCCACTGACTGGTGGGGGGTGGGGGTGCAGGGAGACATGAGTGGGGGCCTGGTGGAGGGTGCCCCTGGATGCAAGGTGGTGGGGGCGCTGGGAGACATGAGTGGGGGCCTGGTGGAGGATGCCCCTGACTGGTGGGGGGTGGGGGTGCAAGGAGACATGAGTGGGGGCCTGGTGGAGGGTGCCCCTGACTGGTGGGGGGAGGGGGTGCTGGGAAACATGAGTGGGGGCCTGGTGGAGGGTGCCCCACAGTGCTGGGGGGTGGGGGTGCAGGGAGACATGAGTGGGGGCCTGGTGGAGGGTGCCCCTGGATGCAGGGGGTGGGAGTGCAGGGAGACATGAGTGGGGGCCTGATGGAGGGTGCCCCACAGTGCTGGGGGGTGGGGTGCAGGGAGACATGAGTGGGGGCCTGGTGGAGGGTGCCCCTGGATGCAGGGGGTTGGGGGTGCAGGAGACATGAGTTGGACATGAGTGGGGGCCTGGTGGAGGGTGCCTCTGACTGGTGGGGGGTGGGGGTGCAGGGAGACATGAGAGGGGGCCTGGTGGAGGCTGTCCCTGGATGCAGGGGGGTGGGGGTGCTGGGAGACATGAGAGGGGGCCTGGTGGAGGCTGCCCCTGGATGCAGGGGGGTTGGGGTGCTGGGAGACATGAGTGGGGGCCTGGCGGAGGGTGCCCCTGGATGCAGGGGGGTGGGGGTGCTGGGAGACATGAGTGGGGGCCTGGTTGAGGGTACCCCTGACTGGTGGGGGTGGGGGTGCTGGGAGACATGAGTGGGGGCCTGGTGGAGGGTGCCCCTGACTGGTGGGGGGTGGGGGTGCTGGGAGACATGAGTGGGGGCCTGGTGGAGGGTGCCCCTGGATGCAGGGGGGTGGGGGTGCTGGGAGACATGAGTGGGGGCCTGGTTGAGGGTACCCCTGACTGGTGGGGGTGGGGGTGCTGGGAGACATGAGTGGGGGCCTGGTGGAGGGTGCCCCTGACTGGTGGGGGGAGGGGGTGCTGGGAAACATGAGTGGGGGCCTGGTGGAGGGTGCCCCACAGTGCTGGGGGGTGGGGGTGCAGGGAGACATGAGTGGGGGCCTGGTGGAGGGTGCCCCTGGATGCAGGGGGTGGGAGTGCAGGGAGACATGAGTGGGGGCCTGATGGAGGGTGCCCCACAGTGCTGGGGGGTGGGGTGCAGGGAGACATGAGTGGGGGCCTGGTGGAGGGTGCCCCTGGATGCAGGGGGTTGGGGGTGCAGGAGACATGAGTTGGACATGAGTGGGGGCCTGGTGGAGGGTGCCTCTGACTGGTGGGGGGTGGGGGTGCAGGGAGACATGAGAGGGGGCCTGGTGGAGGCTGTCCCTGGATGCAGGGGGGTGGGGGTGCTGGGAGACATGAGAGGGGGCCTGGTGGAGGCTGCCCCTGGATGCAGGGGGGTTGGGGTGCTGGGAGACATGAGTGGGGGCCTGGCGGAGGGTGCCCCTGGATGCAGGGGGGTGGGGGTGCTGGGAGACATGAGTGGGGGCCTGGTTGAGGGTACCCCTGACTGGTGGGGGTGGGGGTGCTGGGAGACATGAGTGGGGGCCTGGTGGAGGGTGCCCCTGACTGGTGGGGGGTGGGGGTGCTGGGAGACATGAGTGGGGGCCTGGTGGAGGGTGCCCCTGGATGCAGGGGGGTGGGGGTGCTGGGAGACATGAGTGGGGGCCTGGTGGAGGGTGCCCCTGACTGGTGGGGGGTGGGGGTGCAGGGAGACATGAGTGGGGGCCTGGTGGAGGGTGCCCCTGGATGCTGGGGGGTGGGTGTGCAAGGAGACATTTGTTGGACATGAGTGGGGCCTGGTGGAGGGTGCCCCACAGTGCTGGGGGGTGGGGGTGCAGGGAGACATGAGTGGGGGCCTGGTGGAGGGTGCCCCTCGATGCAGGGGGGTGGGGGTGCTGGGAGACATGAGTGGGGGCCTGGTGGAGGGTGCCCCTGACTGGTTGTGGGTGGGGGTGCAGGGAGACATGAGTGGGGGCCTTGTGGAGGGTGCCCCTGGATGCAGGGGGGCGGGGGTGCAGGGAGACATGAGTGGGGGCCTGGTGGAGGGTGGCCCTGACTGGTGGGGGGTGGGGGTGCAGGGAGTCATGAGTGGGGGCCTGGTGGAGGGTGCCCCTAACTGCAGGGGGGTGGGGGTTCTGGGAGACATGAGTGGGGGCCGGGTGGAGAGTGCCCCTGACTGGTGGGGGGTGGGGGTGCAGGGAGACATGAGTGGGGGCCTGGTGGAGGGTGCCCCACAGTGCTGGGGGGTGGGGGTGCAGGGAGAAATGAGTGGGGACCTGGTGGAGGGTACCCCTGGATGCAGGGGGTTGGGGGTGCTGGGAGACATGAGTGGGGGCCTGGTGGAGGGTGCCCCTGACTGGTGGGGGGTGGGGGTGCAAGGAGACATGAGTGGGGGCCTGGCGGAGGGTGCCCCTGATTGGTGGAGGGTGGGGGTGCTGGGAGACATGAGTGGGGGCCTGGTGGAGGGTGCCCCCTCAGTGCTGGGGGGTGGGGGTGCAGGGAGACATGAGTGGGGGCCTGGTGGAGGGTGCCCCTGGATGCAGGGGGGTGGGGGTGCAGGGAGACATCAGTGGGGCTTGGTGGAGGGTGCCCCACAGTGCTGGGGGGTAGGGTGCAGGGAGACATGAGTGGGGGCCTGGTGGAGGGTGCCCCTGGATGCAGGGGGTGGGGGTGCTGGGAGACATTAGTGGGGGCCTGGTGGAGGGTGCACCTGACTGGTGGGGGGTTGGGGTGCAGGGAGACATGAGTGGGGGCCTGGTGGAGGGTGCCCCTGACTGGTGGGTGGTGGGGGTGCAAGGAAACATGAGTGGGGGCCTGGTGGAGGGTGCCCCTGACTGGTGGGGGGTGGGGGTTCAGGGAGACATGAGTGGGGGCTTGGTGGAGGGTGCCCCTGGATGGCGGGGGGTGGGGGTGCAGGGAGACATGAGTGGGGGCCTGGTGGAGGGTGCCCCTGGATGCAGGGGGGTGGGGGTGCAGGGAGACATGAGTTGGACATGAGTGGGGGCCTGGTGGAGGGTGCCCCTGACTGGTGGGGGTGGGGGTGCAGGGAGACATGAGTGGGGGCCTGGTGGAGGGTGCCCCTGGATGCAGGGGGTGGGGGTGCTGGGAGACATGAGTGGGGGCCTAGTGGAGGGTGCCCCACAGTGCTGGGTGGTGGGGGTCTAGGGAGACATGAGTGGGGGCCTGGTGGAGGGTGCCCCTGGATGCAGGGGGTTGGGGGTGCAGGAGACATGAGTTGGACATGAGTGGGGGCCTGGTGGAGGGTGCCTCTGACTGGTAGGGGGTGGGGGTGCAGGGAGACATGAGAGGGGGCCTGGTGGAGGCTGTCCCTGGATGCAGGGGGGTGGGGGTGCTGGGAGACATGAGAGGGGGCCTGGTGGAGGCTGCCCCTGGATGCAGGGGGGTTGGGGTGCTGGGAGACATGAGTGGGGGCCTGGCGGAGGGTGCCCCTGGATGCAGGGGGGTGGGGGTGCTGGGAGACATGAGTGGGGGCCTGGTTGAGGGTACCCCTGACTGGTGGGGGTGGGGGTGCTGGGAGACATGAGTGGGGGCCTGGTGGAGGGTGCCCCTGACTGGTGGGGGGTGGGGGTGCTGGGAGACATGAGTGGGGGCCTGGTGGAGGGTGCCCCTGGATGCAGGGGGGTGGGGGTGCTGGGAGACACGAGTGGGGGCCTTGTGGAGGGTGCCCCTGACTGGTGGGGGGCGGGGGTGCAGGGAGACATGAGTGGGGGCCTGGTGGAGGGTGCCCCTGGATGCTGGGGGGTGGGTGTGCAAGGAGACATTTGTTGGACATGAGTGGGGCCTGGTGGAGGGTGCCCCACAGTGCTGGGGGGTGGGGGTGCAGGGAGACATGAGTGGGGGCCTGGCGGAGGGTGCCCCTGGATGCAGGGGGGTGGGGGTGCTGGGAGACATGAGTGGGGGCCTGGTTGAGGGTACCCCTGACTGGTGGGGGTGGGGGTGCTGGGAGACATGAGTGGGGGCCTGGTGGAGGGTGCCCCTGACTGGTGGGGGGTGGGGGTGCTGGGAGACATGAGTGGGGGCCTGGTGGAGGGTGCCCCTGGATGCAGGGGGGTGGGGGTGCTGGGAGACACGAGTGGGGGCCTGGTGGAGGGTGCCCCTGACTGGTGGGGGGTGGGGGTGCAGGGAGACATGAGTGGGGGCCTGGTGGAGGGTGCCCCTGGATGCTGGGGGGTGGGTGTGCAAGGAGACATTTGTTGGACATGAGTGGGGCCTGGTGGAGGGTGCCCCACAGTGCTGGGGGGTGGGGGTGCAGGGAGACATGAGTGGGGGCCTGGTGGAGGGTGCCCCTCGATGCAGGGGGGTGGGGGTGCTGGGAGACATGAGTGGGGGCCTGGTGGAGGGTGCCCCTGACTGGTTGTGGGTGGGGGTGCAGGGAGACATGAGTGGGGGCCTTGTGGAGGGTGCCCCTGGATGCAGGGGGGTGGGGGTGCAGGGAGACATGAGTGGGGGCCTGGTGGAGGGTGGCCCTGACTGGTGGGGGGTGGGGGTGCAGGGAGTCATGAGTGGGGGCCTGGTGGAGGGTGCCCCTAACTGCAGGGGGGTGGGGGTTCTGGGAGACATGAGTGGGGGCCTGGTGGAGAGTGCCCCTGACTGGTGGGGGGTGGGGGTGCAGGGAGACATGAGTGGGGGCCTGGTGGAGGGTGCCCGACAGTGCTGGGGGGTGGGGGTGCAGGGAGAAATGAGTGGGGACCTGGTGGAGGGTGCCCCTGGATGCAGGGGGTTGGGGGTGCTGTGAGACATGAGTGGGGGCCTGGTGGAGGGTGCCCCTGACTGGTGGGGGGTGGGGGTGCAAGGAGACATGAGTGGGGGCCTGGCGGAGGGTGCCCCTGATTGGTGGAGGGTGGGGGTGCTGGGAGACATGAGTGGGGGCCTGGTGGAGGGTGCCCCCTCAGTGCTGGGGGGTGGGGGTGCAGGGAGACATGAGTGGGGGCCTGGTGGAGGGTGCCCCTGGATGCAGGGGGGTGGGGGTGCAGGGAGACATCAGTGGGGCTTGGTGGAGGGTGCCCCACAGTGCTGGGGGGTGGGGTGCAGGGAGACATGAGTGGGGGCCTGGTGGAGGGTGCCCCTGGATGCAGGGGGTGGGGGTGATGGGAGACATTAGTGGGGGCCTGGTGGAGGGTGCACCTGACTGGTGGGGGGTTGGGGTGCAGGGAGACATGAGTGGGGGCCTGGTGGAGGGTGCCCCTGACTGGTGGGTGGTGGGGGTGCAAGGAAACATGAGTGGGGGCCTGGTGGAGGGTGCCCCTGACTGGTGGGGGGTGGGGGTTCAGGGAGACATGAGTGGGGGCTTGGTGGAGGGGGCCCCTGGATGGCGGGGGGTGGGGGTGCAGTGAGACATGAGTGGGGGCCTGGTGGAGGGTGCCCCTGGATGCAGGGGGGTGGGGGTGCAGGGAGACATGAGTTGGACATGAGTGGGGGCCTGGTGGAGGGTGCCCCTGACTGGTGGGGGTGGGGGTGCAGGGAGACATGAGTGGGGGCCTGGTGGAGGGTGCCCCTGGATGCAGGGGGTGGGGGTGCTGGGAGACATGAGTGGGGGCCTAGTGGAGGGTGCCCCACAGTGCTGGGTGGTGGGGGTGCAGGGAGACATGAGTGGGGGCCTGGTGGAGGGTGCCCCTGGATGCAGGGGGGTGGGCGTGCTGGGAGACATGAGTGGGGGCCTGGTGGAGGGTGCCCCTGACTGGTGAGGGTGGGTGTGCAAGGAGAGATGAGTGGGGGCCTGGTGGAGGGTGCCCCTGACTGGTGGGGGGTAGGGGTGCAAGGAGACATGAGTGGGGGCCTGGTGGAGGGTGCCCCTGAGTGGTGGGAGGTGGGGGTGCTGGGAGACATGAGTGGGGGCCTGGTGGAGGGTGCCCCACAGTGCTTGGGGGTGGGGGTGCAGGGAGAAATGAGTGGGGGCCTGGTGGAGGGTGCCCCTGGATGCAGGGGGTGGGGGTGCAGGGAGACATGAGTGGGGGCCTGGTGGAGGGTGCCCCACAGTGCTGGGGGGTGGGGTGCAGGGAGACATGAGTGGGGGCCTGGTGGAGGGTGCCCCTGGATGCAGGGGGTTGGGGGTGCTGGGAGACATGAGTGGGGGCCTGGTGGAGGGTGCCCTTGATTGGTGGGGGGTGGGGTGCAGGGAGACATGAGTGGGGGCCTGGTGGAGGGTGCCCCTCACTGGTGGGGGGTGGGGGTGTAAAGAAACATGAGTGGGGGCCTGGTGGAGGGTGCCCCTGACTGGTGGGGGGTGGGGGTGCACGGAGACATGAGAGGGGGCCTGGTGGAGGGTGCCCCTGGATGCAGGGAGGTGGGGGTGAAGGGAGACATGAGTGGGTGCCTGGTGGAGGGTGCCCCTGGATGCAGGGGGTGGGGGTGCAGGGAGACATGAGTTGGACATGAGTGGGGGCCTGGTGGAGGGTGCCCCTGACTGGTGGGGGTGGGGGTGCAGGGAGACATGAGTGGGGGCCTCGTGGAGGGTGCCCCTGGATGCAGGGGGGTGGGGGTGCAGGGAGACATGAGTGGGGGCCTGGTGGAGGGTGCCCCTGGATGCAGGGGGTGGGGGTGCAGGGAGACATGAGTTGGACATGAGTGGGGGCCTGGTGGAGGGTGCCCCTGACTGGTGGGGGTGGGGGTGCAGGGAGACATGAGTGGGGGCCTCGTGGAGGGTGCCCCACTGTGCTGGGGGGTGGGGGTGCAGGGAGACATGGATGGGGGCCTGGTGGAGGGTGCCCCTGGATGCAGGGGGGTCGGGGTGCAGGGAGACATGAGTGGGGGCCTGGTGGAGGGTGCCCCTGGATGCAGGTGGGTGGGGGTGCAGGGAGACATGAGTTGGACATGAGTGGGGGCCAGGTGGAGGGTGCCCCTGACTGGTGGGCGGTGGGGGTGCTGGGAGACATGAGTGGGGGCCTGGTGGAGGGTGCCCCACAGTGCTGGGGGGTGGGGGTGCAGGGAGACATGAGTGGGGGCCTGGCGGAGGGTGCCCCTGGATGCAGGGGGGTGGGGGTGCTGGGAGACATGAGTGGGGGCCTGGTTGAGAGTACCCCTGACTGGTGGGGGTGGGGGTGCTGGGAGACATGAGTGGGGGCCTGGTGGAGGGTGCCCCTGACTGGTGGGGGGTGGGGGTGCTGGGAGACATGAGTGGGGGCCTGGTGGAGGGTGCCCCTGGATGCAGGGGGGTGGGGGTGCTGGGAGACACGAGTGGGGGCCTGGTGGAGGGTGCCCCTGACTGGTGGGGGGTGGGGGTGCAGGGAGACATGAGTGGGGGCCTGGTGGAGGGTGCCCCTGGATGCTGGGGGGTGGGTGTGCAAGGAGACATTTGTTGGACATGAGTGGGGCCTGGTGGAGGGTGCCCCACAGTGCTGGGGGGTGGGGGTGCAGGGAGACATGAGTGGGGGCCTGGTGGAGGGTGCCCCTCGATGCAGGGGGGTGGGGGTGCTGGGAGACATGAGTGGGGGCCTGGTGGAGGGTGCCCCTGACTGGTTGTGGGTGGGGGTGCAGGGAGACATGAGTGGGGGCCTTGTGGAGGGTGCCCCTGGATGCAGGGGGGTGGGGGTGCAGGGAGACATGAGTGGGGGCCTGGTGGAGGGTGGCCCTGACTGGTGGGGGGTGTGGGTGCAGGGAGTCATGAGTGGGGGCCTGGTGGAGGGTGCCCCTAACTGCAGGGGGGTGGGGGTTCTGGGAGACATGAGTGGGGGCCTGGTGGAGAGTGCCCCTGACTGGTGGGGGGTGGGGGTGCAGGGAGACATGAGTGGGGGCCTGGTGGAGGGTGCCCCACAGTGCTGGGGGGTGGGGGTGCAGGGAGAAATGAGTGGGGACCTGGTGGAGGGTGCCCCTGGATGCAGGGGGTTGGGGGTGCTGTGAGACATGAGTGGGGGCCTGGTGGAGGGTGCCCCTGACTGGTGGGGGGTGGGGGTGCAAGGAGACATGAGTGGGGGCCTGGCGGAGGGTGCCCCTGATTGGTGGAGGGTGGGGGTGCTGGGAGACATGAGTGGGGGCCTGGTGGAGGGTGCCCCCTCAGTGCTGGGGGGTGGGGGTGCAGGGAGACATGAGTGGGGGCCTGGTGGAGGGTGCCCCTGGATGCAGGGGGGTGGGGGTGCAGGGAGACATCAGTGGGGCTTGGTGGAGGGTGCCCCACAGTGCTGGGGGGTGGGGTGCAGGGAGACATGAGTGGGGGCCTGGTGGAGGGTGCCCCTGGATGCAGGGGGTGGGGGTGCTGGGAGACATTAGTGGGGGCCTGGTGGAGGGTGCACCTGACTGGTGGGGGGTTGGGGTGCAGGGAGACATGAGTGGGGGCCTGGTGGAGGGTGCCCCTGACTGGTGGGTGGTGGGGGTGCAAGGAAACATGAGTGGGGGCCTGGTGGAGGGTGCCCCTGACTGGTGGGGGGTGGGGGTTCAGGGAGACATGAGTGGGGGCTTGGTGGAGGGTGCCCCTGGATTGCGGGGGGTGGGGGTGCAGGGAGACATGAGTGGGGGCCTGGTGGAGGGTGCCCCTGGATGCAGGGGGGTGGGGGTGCAGGGAGACATGAGTTGGACATGAGTGGGGGCCTGGTGGAGGGTGCCCCTGACTGGTGGGGGTGGGGGTGCAGGGAGACATGAGTGGGGGACTGGTGGAGGGTGCCCCTGGATGCAGGGGGTGGGGGTGCTGGGAGACATGAGTGGGGGCCTAGTGGAGGGTGCCCCACAGTGCTGGGTGGTGGGGGTGCAGGGAGACATGAGTGGGGGCCTGGTGGAGGGTGCCCCTGGATGCAGGGGGGTGGGCGTGCTGGGAGACATGAGTGGGGGCCTGGTGGAGGGTGCCCCTGACTGGTGAGGGTGGGTGTGCAAGGAGAGATGAGTGGGGGCCTGGTGGAGGGTGCCCCTGACTGGTGGGGGGTAGGGGTGCAAGGAGACATGAGTGGGGGCCTGGTGGAGGGTGCCCCTGAGTGGTGGGAGGTGGGGGTGCTGGGAGACATGAGTGGGGGCCTGGTGGAGGGTGCTCCACAGTGCTTGGGGGTGGGGGTGCAGGGAGAAATGAGTGGGGGCCTGGTGGAGGGTGCCCCTGGATGCAGGGGGGTGGGGGTGCAGGGAGACATGAGTGGGGGCCTGGTGGAGGGTGCCCCACAGTGCTGGGGGGTGGGGTGCAGGGAGACATGAGTGGGGGCCTGGTGGAGGGTGCCCCTGGATGCAGGGGGTTGGGGGTGCTGGGAGACATGAGTGGGGGCCTGGTGGAGGGTGCCCTTGATTGGTGGGGGGTGGGGTGCAGGGAGACATGAGTGGGGGCCTGGTGGAGGGTGCCCCTCACTGGTGGGGGGTGGGGGTGTAAGGAAACATGAGTGGGGGCCTGGTGGAGGGTGCCCCTGACTGGTGGGGGGTGGGGGTGCACGGAGACATGAGAGGGGGCCTGGTGGAGGGTGCCCCTGGATGCAGGGAGGTGGGGGTGAAGGGAGACATGAGTGGGTGCCTGGTGGAGGGTGCCCCTGGATGCAGGGGGTGGGGGTGCAGGGAGACATGAGTTGGACATGAGTGGGGGCCTGGTGGAGGGTGCCCCTGACTGGTGGGGGTGGGGGTGCAGGGAGACATGAGTGGGGGCCTCGTGGAGGGTGCCCCTGGATGCAGGGGGGTGGGGGTGCAGGGAGACATGAGTGGGGGCCTGGTGGAAGGTGCCCCACTGTGCTGGGGGGTGGGGGTGCAGGGAGACATGGATGGGGGCCTGGTGGAGGGTGCCCCTGGATGCAGGGGGCTCAGGGTGCAGGGAGACATGAGTGGGGGCCTGGTGGAAGGTGCCCCACTGTGCTGGAGGGTGGGGGTGCAGGGAGACATGGATGGGGGCCTGGTGGAGGGAGCCCCTGGATGCAGGGGGCTCAGGGTGCAGGGAGACATGAGTGGGGGCCTGGTGGAGGGTGCCCCTGGATGCAGGGGCGTGGGTGTGCTGGGAGACATGAGTGGGGGCCTGGTGGAGGGTGCCCCTGACTTGTGCGGGGTTGGGGTGCAGGGAGACATGAGTGGGGGCCTGGTGGAGGGTGCCCCTGGATGCTGGGGGGTGGGTGTGCAAGGAGACATTTGTTGGACATGAGTGGGGCCTGGTGGAGGGTGCCCCACAGTGCTGGGGGGTGGGGGTGCAGGGAGACATGAGTGGGGGGGCCTGGTGGAGGGTGCCCCTCGATGCAGGGGGGTGGGGGTGCTGGGAGACATGAGTGGGGGCCTGGTGGAGGGTGCCCCTGACTGGTTGTGGGTGGGGGTGCAGGGAGACATGAGTGGGGGCCTTGTGGAGGGTGCCCCTGGATGCAGGGGGGTGAGGGTGCAGGGAGACATGAGTGGGGGCCTGGTGGAGGGTGGCCCTGACTGGTGGGGGGTGGGGGTGGAGGGAGTCATGAGTGGGGGCCTGGTGGAGGGTGCCCCACTGTGCTGGGGGGTGGGGGTGCAGGGAGACATGGATGGGGGCCTGGTGGGGGTGCCCCTGGATGCAGGGGCGTGGGTGTGCTGGGAGACATGAGTGGGGGCCTGGTGGAGGGTGCCCCTGACTTGTGCGGGGTTGGGGTGCAGGGAGACATGAGTGGGGGCCTGGTGAAGGGTGCCCCTGACTGGTGGGGGGTGGGGGTGCAAGGAAACATGAGTGGGGGCCTGGTGGAGGGTGCCCCTGGATGCAGGGGGGTGGGGGTGCAGGGAGACATGAGTGGGGGCTGGTGGAGGGTGCTCCTGGATGCAGGGGGGTGGAGGTGCAGGGAGACATGAGTTGGACATGAGTGGGCGCCAGGTGGAGGGTGCCCCTGACTGGTGGGCGGTGGGGGTGCTGGGAGACATGAGTGGGGGCCTGTTGGAGGGTGCCCCACAGTGCTGGGGGGTGGGGGTGCAGGGAGACATGAGTGGGGGCCTGGTGGAGGATGCCCCTGGATGCAGGGGGTGGGGGTGCTGGGAGCCATGAGTGGGGGCCTGGTGGATGGTGCCCCTGACTGGTGGGGGTGGGGGTGCTGGGAGACATGAGTGGGGGCCTGGTGGAGGGTGCCCCTGGCTGGTGGGGGGTGGGGGTGCAGGGAGACATGAGTTGGGCATGTGTGGGGGCCTGGTGGAGGGTGCCACTGACTGGTGGGGGGTGGGGGTGCAGGGAGACATGAGTGGGGGCCTGGTGGAGGGTGCCCCTGGATGCAAGGTGGTGGGGGCGCTGGGAGACATGAGTGGGGGCCTGGTGGAGGATGCCCCTGACTGGTGGGGGGTGGGGGTGCAAGGAGACATGAGTGGGGGCCTGGTGGAGGGTGCCCCTGACTGGTGGGGGGAGGGGGTGCTGGGAAACATGAGTGGGGGCCTGGTGGAGGGTGCCCCACAGTGCTGGGGGGTGGGGGTGCAGGGAGACATGAGTGGGGGCCTGGTGGAGGGTGCCCCTGGATGCAGGGGGTGGGAGTGCAGGGAGACATGAGTGGGGGCCTGATGGAGGGTGCCCCACAGTGCTGGGGGGTGGGGTGCAGGGAGACATGAGTGGGGGCCTGGTGGAGGGTGCCCCTGGATGCAGGGGGTTGGGGGTGCAGGAGACATGAGTTGGACATGAGTGGGGGCCTGGTGGAGGGTGCCTCTGACTGGTGGGGGGTGGGGGTGCAGGGAGACATGAGAGGGGGCCTGGTGGAGGCTGTCCCTGGATGAAGGGGGGTGGGGGTGCTGGGAGACATGAGAGGGGGCCTGGTGGAGGCTGCCCCTGGATGCAGGGGGGTTGGGGTGCTGGGAGACATGAGTGGGGGCCTGGCGGAGGGTGCCCCTGGATGCAGGGGGGTGGGGTGCTGGGAGACATGAGTGGGGGCCTGGTTGAGGGTACCCCTGACTGGTGGGGGTGGGGGTGCTGGGAGACATGAGTGGGGGCCTGGTGGAGGGTGCCCCTGACTGGTGGGGGGTGGGGGTGCTGGGAGACATGAGTGGGGGCCTGGTGGAGGGTGCCCCTGGATGCTGGGGGGTGGGTGTGCAAGGAGACATTTGTTGGACATGAGTGGGGCCTGGTGGAGGGTGCCCCACAGTGCTGGGGGGTGGGGGTGCAGGGAGACATGAGTGGGGGCCTGGTGGAGGGTGCCCCTCGATGCAGGGGGGTGGGGGTGCTGGGAGACATGAGTGGGGGCCTGGTGGAGGGTGCCCCTGACTGGTTGTGGGTGGGGGTGCAGGGAGACATGAGTGGGGGCCTTGTGGAGGGTGCCCCTGGATGCAGGGGGGTGGGGGTGCAGGGAGACATGAGTGGGGGCCTGGTGGAGGGTGGCCCTGACTGGTGGGGGGTGGGGGTGCAGGGAGTCATGAGTGGGGGCCTGGTGGAGGGTGCCCCTAACTGCAGGGGGGTGGGGGTTCTGGGAGACATGAGTGGGGGCCGGGTGGAGAGTGCCCCTGACTGGTGGGGGGTGGGGGTGCAGGGAGACATGAGTGGGGGCCTGGTGGAGGGTGCCCCACAGTGCTGGGGGGTGGGGGTGCAGGGAGAAATGAGTGGGGACCTGGTGGAGGGTGCCCCTGGATGCAGGGGGTTGGGGGTGCTGGGAGACATGAGTGGGGGCCTGGTGGAGGGTGCCCCTGACTGGTGGGGGGTGGGGGTGCAAGGAGACATGAGTGGGGGCCTGGCGGAGGGTGCCCCTGATTGGTGGAGGGTGGGGGTGCTGGGAGACATGAGTGGGGGCCTGGTGGAGGGTGCCCCCTCAGTGCTGGGGGGTGGGGGTGCAGGGAGACATGAGTGGGGGCCTGGTGGAGGGTGCCCCTGGATGCAGGGGGGTGGGGGTGCAGGGAGACATCAGTGGGGCTTGGTGGAGGGTGCCCCACAGTGCTGGGGGGTGGGGTGCAGGCAGACATGAGTGGGGGCCTGGTGGAGGGTGCCCCTGGATGCAGGGGGTGGGGGTGCTGGGAGACATTAGTGGGGGCCTGGTGGAGGGTGCACCTGACTGGTGGGGGGTTGGGGTGCAGGGAGACATGAGTGGGGGCCTGGTGGAGGGTGCCCCTGACTGGTGGGTGGTGGGGGTGCAAGGAAACATGAGTGGGGGCCTGGTGGAGGGTGCCCCTGACTGGTGGGGGGTGGGGGTTCAGGGAGACATGAGTGGGGGCTTGGTGGAGGGTGCCCCTGGATGGCGGGGGGTGGGGGTGCAGGGAGAAATGAGTGGGGGCCTGGTGGAGGGTGCCCCTGGATGCAGGGGGGTGGGGGTGCAGGGAGACATGAGTTGGACATGAGTGGGGGCCTGGTGGAGGGTGCCCCTGACTGGTGGGGGTGGGGGTGCAGGGAGACATGAGTGGGGGCCTGGTGGAGGGTGCCCCTGGATGCAGGGGGTGGGGGTGCTGGGAGACATGAGTGGGGGCCTAGTGGAGGGTGCCCCACAGTGCTGGGTGGTGGGGGTGCAGGGAGACATGAGTGGGGGCCTGGTGGAGGGTGCCCCTGGATGCAGGGGGTTGGGGGTGCAGGAGACATGAGTTGGACATGAGTGGGGGCCTGGTGGAGGGTGCCTCTGACTGGTGGGGGGTGGGGGTGCAGGGAGACATGAGAGGGGGCCTGGTGGAGGCTGTCCCTGGATGCAAGGGGGTGGGGGTGCTGGGAGACATGAGAGGGGGCCTGGTGGAGGCTGCCCCTGGATGCAGGGGGGTTGGGGTGCTGGGAGACATGAGTGGGGGCCTGGCGGAGGGTGCCCCTGGATGCAGGGGGTGGGGGTGCTGGGAGACATGAGTGGGGGCCTGGTTGAGGGTACCCCTGACTGGTGGGGGTGGGGGTGCTGGGAGACATGAGTGGGGGCCTGGTGGAGGGTGCCCCTGACTGGTGGGGGGTGGGGGTGCTGGGAGACATGAGTGGGGGCCTGGTGGAGGGTGCCCCTGGATGCAGGGGGGTGGGGGTGCTGGGAGACACGAGTGGGGGCCTGGTGGAGGGTGCCCCTGACTGGTGGGGGGCGGGGGTGCAGGGAGACATGAGTGGGGGCCTGGTGGAGGGTGCCCCTGGATGCTGGGGGGTGGGTGTGCAAGGAGACATTTGTTGGACATGAGTGGGGCCTGGTGGAGGGTGCCCCACAGTGCTGGGGGGTGGGGGTGCAGGGAGACATGAGTGGGGGCCTGGTGGAGGGTGCCCCTGACTGGTTGTGGGTGGGGGTGCAGGGAGACATGAGTGGGGGCCTTGTGGAGGGTGCCCCTGGATGCAGGGGGGTGGGGGTGCAGGGAGACATGAGTGGGGGCCTGGTGGAGGGTGGCCCTGACTGGTGGGGGGTGGGGGTGCAGGGAGTCATGAGTGGGGGCCTGGTGGAGGGTGCCCCTAACTGCAGGGGGGTGGGGGTTCTGGGAGACATGAGTGGGGGCCTGGTGGAGAGTGCCCCTGACTGGTGGGGGGTGGGGGTGCAGGGAGACATGAGTGGGGGCCTGGTGGAGGGTGCCCCACAGTGCTGGGGGGTGGGGGTGCAGGGAGAAATGAGTGGGGACCTGGTGGAGGGTGCCCCTGGATGCAGGGGGTTGGGGGTGCTGGGAGACATGAGTGGGGGCCTGGTGGAGGGTGCCCCTGACTGGTGGGGGGTGGGGGTGCAAGGAGACATGAGTGGGGGCCTGGCGGAGGGTGCCCCTGATTGGTGGAGGGTGGGGGTGCTGGGAGACATGAGTGGGGGCCTGGTGGAGGGTGCCCCCTCAGTGCTGGGGGGTGGGGGTGCAGGGAGACATCAGTGGGGCTTGGTGGAGGGTGCCCCACAGTGCTGGGGGGTGGGGTGCAGGGAGACATGAGTGGGGGCCTGGTGGAGGGTGCCCCTGGATGCAGGGGGTGGGGGTGCTGGGAGACATTAGTGGGGGCCTGGTGGAGGGTGCACCTGACTGGTGGGGGGTTGGGGTGCAGGGAGACATGAGTGGGGGCCTGGTGGAGGGTGCCCCTGACTGGTGGGTGGTGGGGGTGCAAGGAAACATGAGTGGGGGCCTGGTGGAGGGTGCCCCTGACTGGTGGGGGGTGGGGGTTCAGGGAGACATGAGTGGGGGCTTGGTGGAGGGTGCCCCTGGATGGCGGGGGGTGGGGGTGCAGGGAGACATGAGTGGGGGCCTGGTGGAGGGTGCCCCTGGATGCAGGGGGGTGGGGGTGCAGGGAGACATGAGTTGGACATGAGTGGGGGCCTGGTGGAGGGTGCCCCTGACTGGTGGGGGTGGGGGCGCAGGGAGACATGAGTGGGGGCCTGGTGGAGGGTGCCCCTGGATGCAGGGGGTGGGGGTGCTGGGAGACATGAGTGGGGGCCTAGTGGAGGGTGCCCCACAGTGCTGGGTGGTGGGGGTGCAGGGAGACATGAGTGGGGGCCTGGTGGAGGGTGCCCCTGGATGCAGGGGGTTGGGGGTGCAGGAGACATGAGTTGGACATGAGTGGGGGCCTGGTGGAGGGTGCCCCTGACTGGTGGGGGGTGGGGGTGCAGGGAGACATGAGTGGGGGCCTGGTGGAGGGTGCCCCTGGATGCTGGGGGGTGGGTGTGCAAGGAGACATTTGTTGGACATGAGTGGGGCCTGGTGGAGGGTGCCCCACAGTGCTGGGGGGTGGGGGTGCAGGGAGACATGAGTGGGGGCCTGGTGGAGGGTGCCCCTCGATGCAGGGGGGTGGGGGTGCTGGGAGACATGAGTGGGGGCCTGGTGGAGGGTGCCCCTGACTGGTTGTGGGTGGGGGTGCAGGGAGACATGAGTGGGGGCCTTGTGGAGGGTGCCCCTGGATGCAGGGGGGTGGGGGTGCAGGGAGACATGAGTGGGGGCCTGGTGGAGGGTGGCCCTGACTGGTGGGGGTGGGGGTGCAGGGAGTAATGAGTGGGGGCCTGGTGGAGGGTGCCCCTAACTGCAGGGGGGTGGGGGTTCTGGGAGACATGAGTGGGGGCCTGGTGGAGAGTGCCCCTGACTGGTGGGGGGTGGGGGTGCAGGGAGACATGAGTGGGGGCCTGGTGGAGGGTGCCCCACAGTGCTGGGGGGTGGGGGTGCAGGGAGAAATGAGTGGGGACCTGGTGGAGGGTGCCCCTGGATGCAGGGGGTTGGGGGTGCTGGGAGACATGAGTGGGGGCCTGGTGGAGGGTGCCCCTGACTGGTGGGGGGTGGGGGTGCAAGGAGACATGAGTGGGGGCCTGGCGGAGGGTGCCCCTGATTGGTGGAGGGTGGGGGTGCTGGGAGACATGAGTGGGGGCCTGGTGGAGGGTGCCCCCTCAGTGCTGGGGGGTGGGGGTGCAGGGAGACATGAGTGGGGGCCTGGTGGAGAGTGCCCCTGACTGGTGGGGGGTGGGGGTGCAGGGAGACATGAGTGGGGGCCTGGTGGAGGGTGCCCCACAGTGCTGGGGGGTGGGGGTGCAGGGAGAAATGAGTGGGGACCTGGTGGAGGGTGCCCCTGGATGCAGGGGGTTGGGGGTGCTGGGAGACATGAGTGGGGGCCTGGTGGAGGGTGCCCCTGACTGGTGGGGGGTGGGGGTGCAAGGAGACATGAGTGGGGGCCTGGCGGAGGGTGCCCCTGATTGGTGGAGGGTGGGGGTGCTGGGAGACATGAGTGGGGGCCTGGTGGAGGGTGCCCCCTCAGTGCTGGGGGGTGGGGGTGCAGGGAGACATCAGTGGGGCTTGGTGGAGGGTGCCCCACAGTGCTGGGGGGTGGGGTGCAGGGAGACATGAGTGGGGGCCTGGTGGAGGGTGCCCCTGGATGCAGGGGGTGGGGGTGCTGGGAGACATTAGTGGGGGCCTGGTGGAGGGTGCACCTGACTGGTGGGGGGTTGGGGTGCAGGGAGACATGAGTGGGGGCCTGGTGGAGGGTGCCCCTGACTGGTGGGTGGTGGGGGTGCAAGGAAACATGAGTGGGGGCCTGGTGGAGGGTGCCCCTGACTGGTGGGGGGTGGGGGTTCAGGGAGACATGAGTGGGGGCTTGGTGGAGGGTGCCCCTGGATGGCGGGGGGTGGGGGTGCAGGGAGACATGAGTGGGGGCCTGGTGGAGGGTGCCCCTGGATGCAGGGGGGTGGGGGTGCAGGGAGACATGAGTTGGACATGAGTGGGGGCCTGGTGGAGGGTGCCCCTGACTGGTGGGGGTGGGGGCGCAGGGAGACATGAGTGGGGGCCTGGTGGAGGGTGCCCCTGGATGCAGGGGGTGGGGGTGCTGGGAGACATGAGTGGGGGCCTAGTGGAGGGTGCCCCACAGTGCTGGGTGGTGGGGGTGCAGGGAGACATGAGTGGGGGCCTGGTGGAGGGTGCCCCTGGATGCAGGGGGTTGGGGGTGCAGGAGACATGAGTTGGACATGAGTGGGGGCCTGGTGGAGGGTGCCCCTGACTGGTGGGGGGTGGGGGTGCAGGGAGACATGAGTGGGGGCCTGGTGGAGGGTGCCCCTGGATGCTGGGGGGTGGGTGTGCAAGGAGACATTTGTTGGACATGAGTGGGGCCTGGTGGAGGGTGCCCCACAGTGCTGGGGGGTGGGGGTGCAGGGAGACATGAGTGGGGGCCTGGTGGAGGGTGCCCCTCGATGCAGGGGGGTGGGGGTGCTGGGAGACATGAGTGGGGGCCTGGTGGAGGGTGCCCCTGACTGGTTGTGGGTGGGGGTGCAGGGAGACATGAGTGGGGGCCTTGTGGAGGGTGCCCCTGGATGCAGGGGGGTGGGGGTGCAGGGAGACATGAGTGGGGGCCTGGTGGAGGGTGGCCCTGACTGGTGGGGGTGGGGGTGCAGGGAGTAATGAGTGGGGGCCTGGTGGAGGGTGCCCCTAACTGCAGGGGGGTGGGGGTTCTGGGAGACATGAGTGGGGGCCTGGTGGAGAGTGCCCCTGACTGGTGGGGGGTGGGGGTGCAGGGAGACATGAGTGGGGGCCTGGTGGAGGGTGCCCCACAGTGCTGGGGGGTGGGGGTGCAGGGAGAAATGAGTGGGGACCTGGTGGAGGGTGCCCCTGGATGCAGGGGGTTGGGGGTGCTGGGAGACATGAGTGGGGGCCTGGTGGAGGGTGCCCCTGACTGGTGGGGGGTGGGGGTGCAAGGAGACATGAGTGGGGGCCTGGCGGAGGGTGCCCCTGATTGGTGGAGGGTGGGGGTGCTGGGAGACATGAGTGGGGGCCTGGTGGAGGGTGCCCCCTCAGTGCTGGGGGGTGGGGGTGCAGGGAGACATGAGTGGGGGCCTGGTGGAGGGTGCCCCTGGATGCAGGGGGGTGGGGGTGCAGGGAGACATCAGTGGGGCTTGGTGGAGGGTGCCCCACAGTGCTGGGGGGTGGGGTGCAGGGAGACATGAGTGGGGGCCTGGTGGAGGGTGCCCCTGGATGCAGGGGGTGGGGGTGCTGGGAGACATTAGTGGGGGCCTGGTGGAGGGTGCACCTGACTGGTGGGGGGTTGGGGTGCAGGGAGACATGAGTGGGGGCCTGGTGGAGGGTGCCCCTGACTGGTGGGTGGTGGGGGTGCAAGGAAACATGAGTGGGGGCCTGGTGGAGGGTGCCCCTGACTGGTGGGGGGTGGGGGTTCAGGGAGACATGAGTGGGGGCTTGGTGGAGGGTGCCCCTGGATGGCGGGGGGTGGGGGTGCAGGGAGACATGAGTGGGGGCCTGGTGGAGGGTGCCCCTGGATGCAGGGGGGTGGGGGTGCAGGGAGACATGAGTTGGACATGAGTGGGGGCCTGGTGGAGGGTGCCCCTGACTGGTGGGGGTGGGGGTGCAGGGAGACATGAGTTGGACATGAGTGGGGGCCTGGTGGAGGGTGCCCCTGACTGGTGGGGGTGGGGGTGCAGGGAGACATGAGTGGGGGCCTGGTGGAGGGTGCCCCTGGATGCAGGGGGTGGGGGTGCTGGGAGACATGAGTGGGGGCCTAGTGGAGGGTGCCCCACAGTGCTGGGTGGTGGGGGTGCAGGGAGACATGAGTGGGGGCCTGGTGGAGGGTGCCCCTGGATGCAGGGGGGTGGGCGTGCTGGGAGACATGAGTGGGGGCCTGGTGGAGGGTGCCCCTGACTGGTGAGGGTGGGTGTGCAAGGAGAGATGAGTGGGGGCCTGGTGGAGGGTGCCCCTGACTGGTGGGGGGTAGGGGTGCAAGGAGACATGAGTGGGGGCCTGGTGGAGGGTGCCCCTGAGTGGTGGGAGGTGGGGGTGCTGGGAGACATGAGTGGGGGCCTGGTGGAGGGTGCCCCACAGTGCTTGGGGGTGGGGGTGCAGGGAGAAATGAGTGGGGGCCTGGTGGAGGGTGCCCCTGGATGCAGGGGGGTGGGGGTGCAGGGAGACATGAGTGGGGGCCTGGTGGAGGGTGCCCCACAGTGCTGGGGGGTGGGGTGCAGGGAGACATGAGTGGGGGCCTGGTGGAGGGTGCCCCTGGATGCAGGGGGTTGGGGGTGCTGGGAGACATGAGTGGGGGCCTGGTGGAGGGTGCCCTTGATTGGTGGGGGGTGGGGTGCAGGGAGACATGAGTGGGGGCCTGGTGGAGGGTGCCCCCTCAGTGCTGGGGGGTGGGGGTGCAGGGAGACATGAGTGGGGGCCTGGTGGAGGGTGCCCCTGGATGCAGGGGGGTGGGGGTGCAGGGAGACATCAGTGGGGCTTGGTGGAGGGTGCCCCACAGTGCTGGGGGGTGGGGTGCAGGGAGACATGAGTGGGGGCCTGGTGGAGGGTGCCCCTGGATGCAGGGGGTGGGGGTGCTGGGAGACATTAGTGGGGGCCTGGTGGAGGGTGCACCTGACTGGTGGGGGTTGGGGTGCAGGGAGACATGAGTGGGGGCCTGGTGGAGGGTGCCCCTGACTGGTGGGTGGTGGGGGTGCAAGGAAACATGAGTGGGGGCCTGGTGGAGGGTGCCCCTGACTGGTGGGGGGTGGGGGTTCAGGGAGACATGAGTGGGGGCTTGGTGGAGGGTGCCCCTGGATGGCGGGGGGTGGGGGTGCAGGGAGACATGAGTGGGGGCCTGGAGGAGGGTGCCCCTGGATGCAGGGGGGTGGGGGTGCAGGGAGACATGAGTTGGACATGAGTGGGGGCCTGGTGGAGGGTGCCCCTGACTGGTGGGGGTGGGGGTGCAGGGAGACATGAGTGGGGGCCTGGTGGAGGGTGCCCCTGGATGCAGGGGGTGGGGGTGCTGGGAGACATGAGTGGGGGCCTAGTGGAGGGTGCCCCACAGTGCTGGGTGGTGGGGGTGCAGGGAGACATGAGTGGGGGCCTGGTGGAGGGTGCCCCTGGATGCAGGGGGGTGGGCGTGCTGGGAGACATGAGTGGGGGCCTGGTGGAGGGTGCCCCTGACTGGTGAGGGTGGGTGTGCAAGGAGAGATGAGTGGGGGCCTGGTGGAGGGTGCCCCTGACTGGTGGGGGGTAGGGGTGCAAGGAGACATGAGTGGGGGCCTGGTGGAGGGTGCCCCTGAGTGGTGGGAGGTGGGGGTGCTGGGAGACATGAGTGGGGGCCTGGTGGAGGGTGCCCCACAGTGCTTGGGGGTGGGGGTGCAGGGAGAAATGAGTGGGGGCCTGGTGGAGGGTGCCCCTGGATGCAGGGGGGTGGGGGTGCAGGGAGACATGAGTGGGGGCCTGGTGGAGGGTGCCCCACAGTGCTGGGGGTGGGGTGCAGGGAGACATGAGTGGGGGCCTGGTGGAGGGTGCCCCTGGATGCAGGGGGTTGGGGGTGCTGGGAGACATGAGTGGGGGCCTGGTGGAGGGTGCCCTTGATTGGTGGGGGTAGGGTGCAGGGAGACATGAGTGGGGGCCTGGTGGAGGGTGCCCCTCACTGGTGGGGGGTGGGGGTGTAAGGAAACATGAGTGGGGGCCTGGTGGAGGGTGCCCCTGACTGGTGGGGGGTGGGGGTGCACGGAGACATGAGAGGGGGCCTGGTGGAGGGTGCCCCTGGATGCAGGGAGGTGGGGGTGAAGGGAGACATGAGTGGGTGCCTGGTGGAGGGTGCCCCTGGATGCAGGGGGTGGGGGTGCAGGGAGACATGAGTTGGACATGATTGGGGGCCTGGTGGAGGGTGCCCCTGACTGGTGGGGGTGGGGGTGCAGGGAGACATGAGTGGGGGCCTCGTGGAGGGTGCCCTGGATGCAGGGGGGTGGGGGTGCAGGGAGACATGAGTGGGGGCCTGGTGGAAGGTGCCCCACTGTGCTGGGGGGTGGGGGTGCAGGGAGACATGGATGGGGGCCTGGTGGAGGGTGCCCCTGGATGCAGGGGGCTCAGGGTGCAGGGAGACATGAGTGGGGGCCTGGTGGAGGGTGCCCCACAGTGCTGGGGGGTGGGGTGCAGGGAGACATGAGTGGGGGCCTGGTGGAGGGTGCCCCTGGATGCAGGGGCGTGGGTGTGCTGGGAGACATGAGTGGGGGCCTGGTGGAGGGTGCCCCTGACTTGTGCGGGGTTGGGGTGCAGGGAGACATGAGTGGGGGCCTGGTGGAGGGTGCCCCTGGATGCTGGGGGGTGGGTGTGCAAGGAGACATTTGTTGGACATGAGTGGGGCCTGGTGGAGGGTGCCCCACAGTGCTGGGGGGTGGGGGTGCAGGGAGACATGAGTGGGGGCCTGGTGGAGGGTGCCCCTCGATGCAGGGGGGTGGGGGTGCTGGGAGAAATGAGTGGGGGCCTGGTGGAGGGTGCCCCTGACTGGTTGTGGGTGGGGGTGCAGGGAGACATGAGTGGGGGCCTTGTGGAGGGTGCCCCTGGATGCAGGGGGGTGAGGGTGCAGGGAGACATGAGTGGGGGCCTGGTGGAGGGTGGCCCTGACTGGTGGGGGGTGGGGGTGGAGGGAGTCATGAGTGGGGGCCTGGTGGAGGGTGCCCCACTGTGCTGGGGGGTGGGGGTGCAGGGAGACATGGATGGGGGCCTGGTGGGGGTGCCCCTGGATGCAGGGGCGTGGGTGTGCTGGGAGACATGAGTGGGGGCCTGGTGGAGGGTGCCCCTGACTTGTGCGGGGTTGGGGTGCAGGGAGACATGAGTGGGGGCCTGGTGAAGGGTGCCCCTGACTGGTGGGGGGTGGGGGTGCAAGGAAACATGAGTGGGGGCCTGGTGGAGGGTGCCCCTGGATGCAGGGGGGTGGGGGTGCAGGGAGACATGAGTGGGGGCTGGTGGAGGGTGCTCCTGGATGCAGGGGGGTGGAGGTGCAGGGAGACATGAGTTGGACATGAGTGGGGGCCAGGTGGAGGGTGCCCCTGACTGGTGGGCGGTGGGGGTGCTGGGAGACATGAGTGGGGGCCTGTTGGAGGGTGCCCCACAGTGCTGGGGGGTGGGGGTGCAGGGAGACATGAGTGGGGGCCTGGTGGAGGATGCCCCTGGATGCAGGGGGTGGGGGTGCTGGGAGACATGAGTGGGGGCCTGGTGGATGGTGCCCCTGACTGGTGGGGGTGGGGGTGCTGGGAGACATGAGTGGGGGCCTGGTGGAGGGTGCCCCTGGCTGGTGGGGGGTGGGGGTGCAGGGAGACATGAGTTGGGCATGCGTGGGGGCCTGGTGGAGGGTGCCACTGACTGGTGGGGGGTGGGGGTGCAGGGAGACATGAGTGGGGGCCTGGTGGAGGGTGCCCCTGGATGCAAGGTGGTGGGGGCGCTGGGAGACATGAGTGGGGGCCTGGTGGAGGATGCCCCTGACTGGTGGGGGGTGGGGGTGCAAGGAGACATGAGTGGGGGCCTGGTGGAGGGTGCCCCTGACTGGTGGGGAGAGGGGGTGCTGGGAAACATGAGTGGGGGCCTGGTGGAGGGTGCCCCACAGTGCTGGGGGGTGGGGGTGCAGGGAGACATGAGTGGGGGCCTGGTGGAGGGTGCCCCTGGATGCAGGGGGTGGGAGTGCAGGGAGACATGAGTGGGGGCCTGATGGAGGGTGCCCCACAGTGCTGGGGGGTGGGGTGCAGGGAGACATGAGTGGGGGCCTGGTGGAGGGTGCCCCTGGATGCAGGGGGTTGGGGGTGCAGGAGACATGAGTTGGACATGAGTGGGGGCCTGGTGGAGGGTGCCTCTGACTGGTGGGGGGTGGGGGTGCAGGGAGACATGAGAGGGGGCCTGGTGGAGGCTGTCCCTGGATGCAGGGGGGTGGGGGTGCTGGGAGACATGAGAGGGGGCCTGGTGGAGGCTGCCCCTGGATGCAGGGGGGTTGGGGTGCTGGGAGACATGAGTGGGGGCCTGGCGGAGGGTGCCCCTGGATGCAGGGGGGTGGGGGTGCTGGGAGACATGAGTGGGGGCCTGGTTGAGGGTACCCCTGACTGGTGGGGGTGGGGGTGCTGGGAGACATGAGTGGGGGCCTGGTGGAGGGTGCCCCTGACTGGTGGGGGTGCTGGGAGACATGAGTGGGGGCCTGGTGGAGGGTGCCCCTGGATGCAGGGGGGTGGGGGTGCTGGGAGACACGAGTGGGGGCCTTGTGGAGGGTGCCCCTGACTGGTGGGGGGCGGGGGTGCAGGGAGACATGAGTGGGGGCCTGGTGGAGGGTGCCCCTGGATGCTGGGGGGTGGGTGTGCAAGGAGACATTTGTTGGACATGAGTGGGGCCTGGTGGAGGGTGCCCCACAGTGCTGGGGGGTGGGGGTGCAGGGAGACATGAGTGGGGGCCTGGCGGAGGGTGCCCCTGGATGCAGGGGGGTGGGGGTGCTGGGAGACATGAGTGGGGGCCTGGTTGAGGGTACCCCTGACTGGTGGGGGTGGGGGTGCTGGGAGACATGAGTGGGGGCCTGGTGGAGGGTGCCCCTGACTGGTGGGGGGTGGGGGTGCTGGGAGACATGAGTGGGGGCCTGGTGGAGGGTGCCCCTGGATGCAGGGGGGTGGGGGTGCTGGGAGACACGAGTGGGGGCCTGGTGGAGGGTGCCCCTGACTGGTGGGGGGTGGGGGTGCAGGGAGACATGAGTGGGGGCCTGGTGGAGGGTGCCCCTGGATGCTGGGGGGTGGGTGTGCAAGGAGACATTTGTTGGACATGAGTGGGGCCTGGTGGAGGGTGCCCCACAGTGCTGGGGGGTGGGGGTGCAGGGAGACATGAGTGGGGGCCTGGTGGAGGGTGCCCCTCGATGCAGGGGGGTGGGGGTGCTGGGAGACATGAGTGGGGGCCTGGTGGAGGGTGCCCCTGACTGGTTGTGGGTGGGGGTGCAGGGAGACATGAGTGGGGGCCTTGTGGAGGGTGCCCCTGGATGCAGGGGGGTGGGGGGTGCAGGAGACATGAGTGGGGGCCTGGTGGAGGGTGGCCCTGACTGGTGGGGGGTGGGGGTGCAGGGAGTCATGAGTGGGGGCCTGGTGGAGGGTGCCCCTAACTGCAGGGGGGTGGGGGTTCTGGGAGACATGAGTGGGGGCCTGGTGGAGAGTGCCCCTGACTGGTGGGGGGTGGGGGTGCAGGGAGACATGAGTGGGGGCCTGGTGGAGGGTGCCCGACAGTGCTGGGGGGTGGGGGTGCAGGGAGAAATGAGTGGGGACCTGGTGGAGGGTGCCCCTGGATGCAGGGGGTTGGGGGTGCTGTGAGACATGAGTGGGGGCCTGGTGGAGGGTGCCCCTGACTGGTGGGGGGTGGGGGTGCAAGGAGACATGAGTGGGGGCCTGGCGGAGGGTGCCCCTGATTGGTGGAGGGTGGGGGTGCTGGGAGACATGAGTGGGGGCCTGGTGGAGGGTGCCCCCTCAGTGCTGGGGGGTGGGGGTGCAGGGAGACATGAGTGGGGGCCTGGTGGAGGGTGCCCCTGGATGCAGGGGGGTGGGGGTGCAGGGAGACATCAGTGGGGCTTGGTGGAGGGTGCCCCACAGTGCTGGGGGGTGGGGTGCAGGGAGACATGAGTGGGGGCCTGGTGGAGGGTGCCCCTGGATGCAGGGGGTGGGGGTGATGGGAGACATTAGTGGGGGCCTGGTGGAGGGTGCACCTGACTGGTGGGGGGTTGGGGTGCAGGGAGACATGAGTGGGGGCCTGGTGGAGGGTGCCCCTGACTGGTGGGTGGTGGGGGTGCAAGGAAACATGAGTGGGGGCCTGGTGGAGGGTGCCCCTGACTGGTGGGGGGTGGGGGTTCAGGGAGACATGAGTGGGGGCTTGGTGGAGGGTGCCCCTGGATGGCGGGGGGTGGGGGTGCAGTGAGACATGAGTGGGGGCCTGGTGGAGGGTGCCCCTGGATGCAGGGGGGTGGGGGTGCAGGGAGACATGAGTTGGACATGAGTGGGGGCCTGGTGGAGGGTGCCCCTGACTGGTGGGGGTGGGGGTGCAGGGAGACATGAGTGGGGGCCTGGTGGAGGGTGCCCCTGGATGCAGGGGGTGGGGGTGCTGGGAGACATGAGTGGGGGCCTAGTGGAGGGTGCCCCACAGTGCTGGGTGGTGGGGGTGCAGGGAGACATGAGTGGGGGCCTGGTGGAGGGTGCCCCTGGATGCAGGGGGGTGGGCGTGCTGGGAGACATGAGTGGGGGCCTGGTGGAGGGTGCCCCTGACTGGTGAGGGTGGGTGTGCAAGGAGAGATGAGTGGGGGCCTGGTGGAGGGTGCCCCTGACTGGTGGGGGGTAGGGGTGCAAGGAGACATGAGTGGGGGCCTGGTGGAGGGTGCCCCTGAGTGGTGGGAGGTGGGGGTGCTGGGAGACATGAGTGGGGGCCTGGTGGAGGGTGCCCCACAGTGCTTGGGGGTGGGGGTGCAGGGAGAAATGAGTGGGGGCCTGGTGGAGGGTGCCCCTGGATGCAGGGGGTGGGGGTGCAGGGAGACATGAGTGGGGGCCTGGTGGAGGGTGCCCCACAGTGCTGGGGGGTGGGGTGCAGGGAGACATGAGTGGGGGCCTGGTGGAGGGTGCCCCTGGATGCAGGGGGTTGGGGGTGCTGGGAGACATGAGTGGGGGCCTGGTGGAGGGTGCCCTTGATTGGTGGGGGGTGGGGTGCAGGGAGACATGAGTGGGGGCCTGGTGGAGGGTGCCCCTCACTGGTGGGGGGTGGGGGTGTAAAGAAACATGAGTGGGGGCCTGGTGGAGGGTGCCCCTGACTGGTGGGGGGTGGGGGTGCACGGAGACATGAGAGGGGGCCTGGTGGAGGGTGCCCCTGGATGCAGGGAGGTGGGGGTGAAGGGAGACATGAGTGGGTGCCTGGTGGAGGGTGCCCCTGGATGCAGGGGGTGGGGGTGCAGGGAGACATGAGTTGGACATGAGTGGGGGCCTGGTGGAGGGTGCCCCTGACTGGTGGGGGTGGGGGTGCAGGGAGACATGAGTGGGGGCCTCGTGGAGGGTGCCCCTGGATGCAGGGGGGTGGGGGTGCAGGGAGACATGAGTGGGGGCCTGGTGGAGGGTGCCCCTGGATGCAGGGGGTGGGGGTGCAGGGAGACATGAGTTGGACATGAGTGGGGGCCTGGTGGAGGGTGCCCCTGACTGGTGGGGGTGGGGGTGCAGGGAGACATGAGTGGGGGCCTCGTGGAGGGTGCCCCACTGTGCTGGGGGGTGGGGGTGCAGGGAGACATGGATGGGGGCCTGGTGGAGGGTGCCCCTGGATGCAGGGGGGTCGGGGTGCAGGGAGACATGAGTGGGGGCCTGGTGGAGGGTGCCCCTGGATGCAGGTGGGTGGGGGTGCAGGGAGACATGAGTTGGACATGAGTGGGGGCCAGGTGGAGGGTGCCCCTGACTGGTGGGCGGTGGGGGTGCTGGGAGACATGAGTGGGGGCCTGGTGGAGGGTGCCCCACAGTGCTGGGGGGTGGGGGTGCAGGGAGACATGAGTGGGGGCCTGGCGGAGGGTGCCCCTGGATGCAGGGGGGTGGGGGTGCTGGGAGACATGAGTGGGGGCCTGGTTGAGAGTACCCCTGACTGGTGGGGGTGGGGGTGCTGGGAGACATGAGTGGGGGCCTGGTGGAGGGTGCCCCTGACTGGTGGGGGGTGGGGGTGCTGGGAGACATGAGTGGGGGCCTGGTGGAGGGTGCCCCTGGATGCAGGGGGGTGGGGGTGCTGGGAGACACGAGTGGGGGCCTGGTGGAGGGTGCCCCTGACTGGTGGGGGGTGGGGGTGCAGGGAGACATGAGTGGGGGCCTGGTGGAGGGTGCCCCTGGATGCTGGGGGGTGGGTGTGCAAGGAGACATTTGTTGGACATGAGTGGGGCCTGGTGGAGGGTGCCCCACAGTGCTGGGGGGTGGGGGTGCAGGGAGACATGAGTGGGGGCCTGGTGGAGGGTGCCCCTCGATGCAGGGGGGTGGGGGTGCTGGGAGACATGAGTGGGGGCCTGGTGGAGGGTGCCCCTGACTGGTTGTGGGTGGGGGTGCAGGGAGACATGAGTGGGGGCCTTGTGGAGGGTGCCCCTGGATGCAGGGGGGTGGGGGTGCAGGGAGACATGAGTGGGGGCCTGGTGGAGGGTGGCCCTGACTGGTGGGGGGTGTGGGTGCAGGGAGTCATGAGTGGGGGCCTGGTGGAGGGTGCCCCTAACTGCAGGGGGGTGGGGGTTCTGGGAGACATGAGTGGGGGCCTGGTGGAGAGTGCCCCTGACTGGTGGGGGGTGGGGGTGCAGGGAGACATGAGTGGGGGCCTGGTGGAGGGTGCCCCACAGTGCTGGGGGGTGGGGGTGCAGGGAGAAATGAGTGGGGACCTGGTGGAGGGTGCCCCTGGATGCAGGGGGTTGGGGGTGCTGTGAGACATGAGTGGGGGCCTGGTGGAGGGTGCCCCTGACTGGTGGGGGGTGGGGGTGCAAGGAGACATGAGTGGGGGCCTGGCGGAGGGTGCCCCTGATTGGTGGAGGGTGGGGGTGCTGGGAGACATGAGTGGGGGCCTGGTGGAGGGTGCCCCCTCAGTGCTGGGGGGTGGGGGTGCAGGGAGACATGAGTGGGGGCCTGGTGGAGGGTGCCCCTGGATGCAGGGGGGTGGGGGTGCAGGGAGACATCAGTGGGGCTTGGTGGAGGGTGCCCCACAGTGCTGGGGGGTGGGGTGCAGGGAGACATGAGTGGGGGCCTGGTGGAGGGTGCCCCTGGATGCAGGGGGTGGGGGTGCTGGGAGACATTAGTGGGGGCCTGGTGGAGGGTGCACCTGACTGGTGGGGGGTTGGGGTGCAGGGAGACATGAGTGGGGGCCTGGTGGAGGGTGCCCCTGACTGGTGGGTGGTGGGGGTGCAAGGAAACATGAGTGGGGGCCTGGTGGAGGGTGCCCCTGACTGGTGGGGGGTGGGGGTTCAGGGAGACATGAGTGGGGGCTTGGTGGAGGGTGCCCCTGGATTGCGGGGGGTGGGGGTGCAGGGAGACATGAGTGGGGGCCTGGTGGAGGGTGCCCCTGGATGCAGGGGGGTGGGGGTGCAGGGAGACATGAGTTGGACATGAGTGGGGGCCTGGTGGAGGGTGCCCCTGACTGGTGGGGGTGGGGGTGCAGGGAGACATGAGTGGGGGACTGGTGGAGGGTGCCCCTGGATGCAGGGGGTGGGGGTGCTGGGAGACATGAGTGGGGGCCTAGTGGAGGGTGCCCCACAGTGCTGGGTGGTGGGGGTGCAGGGAGACATGAGTGGGGGCCTGGTGGAGGGTGCCCCTGGATGCAGGGGGGTGGGCGTGCTGGGAGACATGAGTGGGGGCCTGGTGGAGGGTGCCCCTGACTGGTGAGGGTGGGTGTGCAAGGAGAGATGAGTGGGGGCCTGGTGGAGGGTGCCCCTGACTGGTGGGGGGTAGGGGTGCAAGGAGACATGAGTGGGGGCCTGGTGAAGGGTGCCCCTGAGTGGTGGGAGGTGGGGGTGCTGGGAGACATGAGTGGGGGCCTGGTGGAGGGTGCTCCACAGTGCTTGGGGGTGGGGGTGCAGGGAGAAATGAGTGGGGGCCTGGTGGAGGGTGCCCCTGGATGCAGGGGGGTGGGGGTGCAGGGAGACATGAGTGGGGGCCTGGTGGAGGGTGCCCCACAGTGCTGGGGGGTGGGGTGCAGGGAGACATGAGTGGGGGCCTGGTGGAGGGTGCCCCTGGATGCAGGGGGTTGGGGGTGCTGGGAGACATGAGTGGGGGCCTGGTGGAGGGTGCCCTTGATTGGTGGGGGGTGGGGTGCAGGGAGACATGAGTGGGGGCCTGGTGGAGGGTGCCCCTCACTGGTGGGGGGTGGGGGTGTAAGGAAACATGAGTGGGGGCCTGGTGGAGGGTGCCCCTGACTGGTGGGGGGTGGGGGTGCACGGAGACATGAGAGGGGGCCTGGTGGAGGGTGCCCCTGGATGCAGGGAGGTGGGGGTGAAGGGAGACATGAGTGGGTGCCTGGTGGAGGGTGCCCCTGGATGCAGGGGGTGGGGGTGCAGGGAGACATGAGTTGGACATGAGTGGGGGCCTGGTGGAGGGTGCCCCTGACTGGTGGGGGTGGGGGTGCAGGGAGACATGAGTGGGGGCCTCGTGGAGGGTGCCCCTGGATGCAGGGGGGTGGGGGTGCAGGGAGACATGAGTGGGGGCCTGGTGGAAGGTGCCCCACTGTGCTGGGGGGTGGGGGTGCAGGGAGACATGGATGGGGGCCTGGTGGAGGGTGCCCCTGGATGCAGGGGGCTCAGGGTGCAGGGAGACATGAGTGGGGGCCTGGTGGAAGGTGCCCCACTGTGCTGGAGGGTGGGGGTGCAGGGAGACATGGATGGGGGCCTGGTGGAGGGAGCCCCTGGATGCAGGGGGCTCAGGGTGCAGGGAGACATGAGTGGGGGCCTGGTGGAGGGTGCCCCTGGATGCAGGGGCGTGGGTGTGCTGGGAGACATGAGTGGGGGCCTGGTGGAGGGTGCCCCTGACTTGTGCGGGGTTGGGGTGCAGGGAGACATGAGTGGGGGCCTGGTGGAGGGTGCCCCTGGATGCTGGGGGGTGGGTGTGCAAGGAGACATTTGTTGGACATGAGTGGGGCCTGGTGGAGGGTGCCCCACAGTGCTGGGGGGTGGGGGTGCAGGGAGACATGAGTGGGGGGGCCTGGTGGAGGGTGCCCCTCGATGCAGGGGGGTGGGGGTGCTGGGAGACATGAGTGGGGGCCTGGTGGAGGGTGCCCCTGACTGGTTGTGGGTGGGGGTGCAGGGAGACATGAGTGGGGGCCTTGTGGAGGGTGCCCCTGGATGCAGGGGGGTGAGGGTGCAGGGAGACATGAGTGGGGGCCTGGTGGAGGGTGGCCCTGACTGGTGGGGGGTGGGGGTGGAGGGAGTCATGAGTGGGGGCCTGGTGGAGGGTGCCCCACTGTGCTGGGGGGTGGGGGTGCAGGGAGACATGGATGGGGGCCTGGTGGGGGTGCCCCTGGATGCAGGGGCGTGGGTGTGCTGGGAGACATGAGTGGGGGCCTGGTGGAGGGTGCCCCTGACTTGTGCGGGGTTGGGGTGCAGGGAGACATGAGTGGGGGCCTGGTGAAGGGTGCCCCTGACTGGTGGGGGGTGGGGGTGCAAGGAAACATGAGTGGGGGCCTGGTGGAGGGTGCCCCTGGATGCAGGGGGGTGGGGGTGCAGGGAGACATGAGTGGGGGCTGGTGGAGGGTGCTCCTGGATGCAGGGGGGTGGAGGTGCAGGGAGACATGAGTTGGACATGAGTGGGGGCCAGGTGGAGGGTGCCCCTGACTGGTGGGCGGTGGGGGTGCTGGGAGACATGAGTGGGGGCCTGTTGGAGGGTGCCCCACAGTGCTGGGGGGTGGGGGTGCAGGGAGACATGAGTGGGGGCCTGGTGGAGGATGCCCCTGGATGCAGGGGGTGGGGGTGCTGGGAGACATGAGTGGGGGCCTGGTGGATGGTGCCCCTGACTGGTGGGGGTGGGGGTGCTGGGAGACATGAGTGGGGGCCTGGTGGAGGGTGCCCCTGGCTGGTGGGGGGTGGGGGTGCAGGGAGACATGAGTTGGGCATGTGTGGGGGCCTGGTGGAGGGTGCCACTGACTGGTGGGGGGTGGGGGTGCAGGGAGACATGAGTGGGGGCCTGGTGGAGGGTGCCCCTGGATGCAAGGTGGTGGGGGCGCTGGGAGACATGAGTTTGGGCCTGGTGGAGGATGCCCCTGACTGGTGGGGGGTGGGGGTGCAAGGAGACATGAGTGGGGGCCTGGTGGAGGGTGCCCCTGACTGGTGGGGGGAGGGGGTGCTGGGAAACATGAGTGGGGGCCTGGTGGAGGGTGCCCCACAGTGCTGGGGGGTGGGGGTGCAGGGAGACATGAGTGGGGGCCTGGTGGAGGGTGCCCCTGGATGCAGGGGGTGGGAGTGCAGGGAGACATGAGTGGGGGCCTGATGGAGGGTGCCCCACAGTGCTGGGGGGTGGGGTGCAGGGAGACATGAGTGGGGGCCTGGTGGAGGGTGCCCCTGGATGCAGGGGGTTGGGGGTGCAGGAGACATGAGTTGGACATGAGTGGGGGCCTGGTGGAGGGTGCCTCTGACTGGTGGGGGGTGGGGGTGCAGGGAGACATGAGAGGGGGCCTGGTGGAGGCTGTCCCTGGATGAAGGGGGGTGGGGGTGCTGGGAGACATGAGAGGGGGCCTGGTGGAGGCTGCCCCTGGATGCAGGGGGGTTGGGGTGCTGGGAGACATGAGTGGGGGCCTGGCGGAGGGTGCCCCTGGATGCAGGGGGGTGGGGTGCTGGGAGACATGAGTGGGGGCCTGGTTGAGGGTACCCCTGACTGGTGGGGGTGGGGGTGCTGGGAGACATGAGTGGGGGCCTGGTGGAGGGTGCCCCTGACTGGTGGGGGGTGGGGGTGCTGGGAGACATGAGTGGGGGCCTGGTGGAGGGTGCCCCTGGATGCTGGGGGGTGGGTGTGCAAGGAGACATTTGTTGGACATGAGTGGGGCCTGGTGGAGGGTGCCCCACAGTGCTGGGGGGTGGGGGTGCAGGGAGACATGAGTGGGGGCCTGGTGGAGGGTGCCCCTCGATGCAGGGGGGTGGGGGTGCTGGGAGACATGAGTGGGGGCCTGGTGGAGGGTGCCCCTGACTGGTTGTGGGTGGGGGTGCAGGGAGACATGAGTGGGGGCCTTGTGGAGGGTGCCCCTGGATGCAGGGGGGTGGGGGTGCAGGGAGACATGAGTGGGGGCCTGGTGGAGGGTGGCCCTGACTGGTGGGGGGTGGGGGTGCAGGGAGTCATGAGTGGGGGCCTGGTGGAGGGTGCCCCTAACTGCAGGGGGGTGGGGGTTCTGGGAGACATGAGTGGGGGCCGGGTGGAGAGTGCCCCTGACTGGTGGGGGGTGGGGGTGCAGGGAGACATGAGTGGGGGCCTGGTGGAGGGTGCCCCACAGTGCTGGGGGGTGGGGGTGCAGGGAGAAATGAGTGGGGACCTGGTGGAGGGTGCCCCTGGATGCAGGGGGTTGGGGGTGCTGGGAGACATGAGTGGGGGCCTGGTGGAGGGTGCCCCTGACTGGTGGGGGGTGGGGGTGCAAGGAGACATGAGTGGGGGCCTGGCGGAGGGTGCCCCTGATTGGTGGAGGGTGGGGGTGCTGGGAGACATGAGTGGGGGCCTGGTGGAGGGTGCCCCCTCAGTGCTGGGGGGTGGGGGTGCAGGGAGACATGAGTGGGGGCCTGGTGGAGGGTGCCCCTGGATGCAGGGGGGTGGGGGTGCAGGGAGACATCAGTGGGGCTTGGTGGAGGGTGCCCCACAGTGCTGGGGGGTGGGGTGCAGGCAGACATGAGTGGGGGCCTGGTGGAGGGTGCCCCTGGATGCAGGGGGTGGGGGTGCTGGGAGACATTAGTGGGGGCCTGGTGGAGGGTGCACCTGACTGGTGGGGGGTTGGGGTGCAGGGAGACATGAGTGGGGGCCTGGTGGAGGGTGCCCCTGACTGGTGGGTGGTGGGGGTGCAAGGAAACATGAGTGGGGGCCTGGTGGAGGGTGCCCCTGACTGGTGGGGGGTGGGGGTTCAGGGAGACATGAGTGGGGGCTTGGTGGAGGGTGCCCCTGGATGGCGGGGGGTGGGGGTGCAGGGAGAAATGAGTGGGGGCCTGGTGGAGGGTGCCCCTGGATGCAGGGGGGTGGGGGTGCAGGGAGACATGAGTTGGACATGAGTGGGGGCCTGGTGGAGGGTGCCCCTGACTGGTGGGGGTGGGGGTGCAGGGAGACATGAGTGGGGGCCTGGTGGAGGGTGCCCCTGGATGCAGGGGGTGGGGGTGCTGGGAGACATGAGTGGGGGCCTAGTGGAGGGTGCCCCACAGTGCTGGGTGGTGGGGGTGCAGGGAGACATGAGTGGGGGCCTGGTGGAGGGTGCCCCTGGATGCAGGGGGTTGGGGGTGCAGGAGACATGAGTTGGACATGAGTGGGGGCCTGGTGGAGGGTGCCTCTGACTGGTGGGGGGTGGGGGTGCAGGGAGACATGAGAGGGGGCCTGGTGGAGGCTGTCCCTGGATGCAAGGGGGTGGGGGTGCTGGGAGACATGAGAGGGGGCCTGGTGGAGGCTGCCCCTGGATGCAGGGGGGTTGGGGTGCTGGGAGACATGAGTGGGGGCCTGGCGGAGGGTGCCCCTGGATGCAGGGGGTGGGGGTGCTGGGAGACATGAGTGGGGGCCTGGTTGAGGGTACCCCTGACTGGTGGGGGTGGGGGTGCTGGGAGACATGAGTGGGGGCCTGGTGGAGGGTGCCCCTGACTGGTGGGGGGTGGGGGTGCTGGGAGACATGAGTGGGGGCCTGGTGGAGGGTGCCCCTGGATGCAGGGGGGTGGGGGTGCTGGGAGACACGAGTGGGGGCCTGGTGGAGGGTGCCCCTGACTGGTGGGGGGCGGGGGTGCAGGGAGACATGAGTGGGGGCCTGGTGGAGGGTGCCCCTGGATGCTGGGGGGTGGGTGTGCAAGGAGACATTTGTTGGACATGAGTGGGGCCTGGTGGAGGGTGCCCCACAGTGCTGGGGGGTGGGGGTGCAGGGAGACATGAGTGGGGGCCTGGTGGAGGGTGCCCCTGACTGGTTGTGGGTGGGGGTGCAGGGAGACATGAGTGGGGGCCTTGTGGAGGGTGCCCCTGGATGCAGGGGGGTGGGGGTGCAGGGAGACATGAGTGGGGGCCTGGTGGAGGGTGGCCCTGACTGGTGGGGGGTGGGGGTGCAGGGAGTCATGAGTGGGGGCCTGGTGGAGGGTGCCCCTAACTGCAGGGGGGTGGGGGTTCTGGGAGACATGAGTGGGGGCCTGGTGGAGAGTGCCCCTGACTGGTGGGGGGTGGGGGTGCAGGGAGACATGAGTGGGGGCCTGGTGGAGGGTGCCCCACAGTGCTGGGGGGTGGGGGTGCAGGGAGAAATGAGTGGGGACCTGGTGGAGGGTGCCCCTGGATGCAGGGGGTTGGGGGTGCTGGGAGACATGAGTGGGGGCCTGGTGGAGGGTGCCCCTGACTGGTGGGGGGTGGGGGTGCAAGGAGACATGAGTGGGGGCCTGGCGGAGGGTGCCCCTGATTGGTGGAGGGTGGGGGTGCTGGGAGACATGAGTGGGGGCCTGGTGGAGGGTGCCCCCTCAGTGCTGGGGGGTGGGGGTGCAGGGAGACATCAGTGGGGCTTGGTGGAGGGTGCCCCACAGTGCTGGGGGGTGGGGTGCAGGGAGACATGAGTGGGGGCCTGGTGGAGGGTGCCCCTGGATGCAGGGGGTGGGGGTGCTGGGAGACATTAGTGGGGGCCTGGTGGAGGGTGCACCTGACTGGTGGGGGGTTGGGGTGCAGGGAGACATGAGTGGGGGCCTGGTGGAGGGTGCCCCTGACTGGTGGGTGGTGGGGGTGCAAGGAAACATGAGTGGGGGCCTGGTGGAGGGTGCCCCTGACTGGTGGGGGGTGGGGGTTCAGGGAGACATGAGTGGGGGCTTGGTGGAGGGTGCCCCTGGATGGCGGGGGGTGGGGGTGCAGGGAGACATGAGTGGGGGCCTGGTGGAGGGTGCCCCTGGATGCAGGGGGGTGGGGGTGCAGGGAGACATGAGTTGGACATGAGTGGGGGCCTGGTGGAGGGTGCCCCTGACTGGTGGGGGTGGGGGCGCAGGGAGACATGAGTGGGGGCCTGGTGGAGGGTGCCCCTGGATGCAGGGGGTGGGGGTGCTGGGAGACATGAGTGGGGGCCTAGTGGAGGGTGCCCCACAGTGCTGGGTGGTGGGGGTGCAGGGAGACATGAGTGGGGGCCTGGTGGAGGGTGCCCCTGGATGCAGGGGGTTGGGGGTGCAGGAGACATGAGTTGGACATGAGTGGGGGCCTGGTGGAGGGTGCCCCTGACTGGTGGGGGGTGGGGGTGCAGGGAGACATGAGTGGGGGCCTGGTGGAGGGTGCCCCTGGATGCTGGGGGGTGGGTGTGCAAGGAGACATTTGTTGGACATGAGTGGGGCCTGGTGGAGGGTGCCCCACAGTGCTGGGGGGTGGGGGTGCAGGGAGACATGAGTGGGGGCCTGGTGGAGGGTGCCCCTCGATGCAGGGGGGTGGGGGTGCTGGGAGACATGAGTGGGGGCCTGGTGGAGGGTGCCCCTGACTGGTTGTGGGTGGGGGTGCAGGGAGACATGAGTGGGGGCCTTGTGGAGGGTGCCCCTGGATGCAGGGGGGTGGGGGTGCAGGGAGACATGAGTGGGGGCCTGGTGGAGGGTGGCCCTGACTGGTGGGGGTGGGGGTGCAGGGAGTAATGAGTGGGGGCCTGGTGGAGGGTGCCCCTAACTGCAGGGGGGTGGGGGTTCTGGGAGACATGAGTGGGGGCCTGGTGGAGAGTGCCCCTGACTGGTGGGGGGTGGGGGTGCAGGGAGACATGAGTGGGGGCCTGGTGGAGGGTGCCCCACAGTGCTGGGGGGTGGGGGTGCAGGGAGAAATGAGTGGGGACCTGGTGGAGGGTGCCCCTGGATGCAGGGGGTTGGGGGTGCTGGGAGACATGAGTGGGGGCCTGGTGGAGGGTGCCCCTGACTGGTGGGGGGTGGGGGTGCAAGGAGACATGAGTGGGGGCCTGGCGGAGGGTGCCCCTGATTGGTGGAGGGTGGGGGTGCTGGGAGACATGAGTGGGGGCCTGGTGGAGGGTGCCCCCTCAGTGCTGGGGGGTGGGGGTGCAGGGAGACATGAGTGGGGGCCTGGTGGAGAGTGCCCCTGACTGGTGGGGGGTGGGGGTGCAGGGAGACATGAGTGGGGGCCTGGTGGAGGGTGCCCCACAGTGCTGGGGGGTGGGGGTGCAGGGAGAAATGAGTGGGGACCTGGTGGAGGGTGCCCCTGGATGCAGGGGGTTGGGGGTGCTGGGAGACATGAGTGGGGGCCTGGTGGAGGGTGCCCCTGACTGGTGGGGGGTGGGGGTGCAAGGAGACATGAGTGGGGGCCTGGCGGAGGGTGCCCCTGATTGGTGGAGGGTGGGGGTGCTGGGAGACATGAGTGGGGGCCTGGTGGAGGGTGCCCCCTCAGTGCTGGGGGGTGGGGGTGCAGGGAGACATCAGTGGGGCTTGGTGGAGGGTGCCCCACAGTGCTGGGGGGTGGGGTGCAGGGAGACATGAGTGGGGGCCTGGTGGAGGGTGCCCCTGGATGCAGGGGGTGGGGGTGCTGGGAGACATTAGTGGGGGCCTGGTGGAGGGTGCACCTGACTGGTGGGGGGTTGGGGTGCAGGGAGACATGAGTGGGGGCCTGGTGGAGGGTGCCCCTGACTGGTGGGTGGTGGGGGTGCAAGGAAACATGAGTGGGGGCCTGGTGGAGGGTGCCCCTGACTGGTGGGGGGTGGGGGTTCAGGGAGACATGAGTGGGGGCTTGGTGGAGGGTGCCCCTGGATGGCGGGGGGTGGGGGTGCAGGGAGACATGAGTGGGGGCCTGGTGGAGGGTGCCCCTGGATGCAGGGGGGTGGGGGTGCAGGGAGACATGAGTTGGACATGAGTGGGGGCCTGGTGGAGGGTGCCCCTGACTGGTGGGGGTGGGGGCGCAGGGAGACATGAGTGGGGGCCTGGTGGAGGGTGCCCCTGGATGCAGGGGGTGGGGGTGCTGGGAGACATGAGTGGGGGCCTAGTGGAGGGTGCCCCACAGTGCTGGGTGGTGGGGGTGCAGGGAGACATGAGTGGGGGCCTGGTGGAGGGTGCCCCTGGATGCAGGGGGTTGGGGGTGCAGGAGACATGAGTTGGACATGAGTGGGGGCCTGGTGGAGGGTGCCCCTGACTGGTGGGGGGTGGGGGTGCAGGGAGACATGAGTGGGGGCCTGGTGGAGGGTGCCCCTGGATGCTGGGGGGTGGGTGTGCAAGGAGACATTTGTTGGACATGAGTGGGGCCTGGTGGAGGGTGCCCCACAGTGCTGGGGGGTGGGGGTGCAGGGAGACATGAGTGGGGGCCTGGTGGAGGGTGCCCCTCGATGCAGGGGGGTGGGGGTGCTGGGAGACATGAGTGGGGGCCTGGTGGAGGGTGCCCCTGACTGGTTGTGGGTGGGGGTGCAGGGAGACATGAGTGGGGGCCTTGTGGAGGGTGCCCCTGGATGCAGGGGGGTGGGGGTGCAGGGAGACATGAGTGGGGGCCTGGTGGAGGGTGGCCCTGACTGGTGGGGGTGGGGGTGCAGGGAGTAATGAGTGGGGGCCTGGTGGAGGGTGCCCCTAACTGCAGGGGGGTGGGGGTTCTTGGAGACATGAGTGGGGGCCTGGTGGAGAGTGCCCCTGACTGGTGGGGGGTGGGGGTGCAGGGAGACATGAGTGGGGGCCTGGTGGAGGGTGCCCCACAGTGCTGGGGGGTGGGGGTGCAGGGAGAAATGAGTGGGGACCTGGTGGAGGGTGCCCCTGGATGCAGGGGGTTGGGGGTGCTGGGAGACATGAGTGGGGGCCTGGTGGAGGGTGCCCCTGACTGGTGGGGGGTGGGGGTGCAAGGAGACATGAGTGGGGGCCTGGCGGAGGGTGCCCCTGATTGGTGGAGGGTGGGGGTGCTGGGAGACATGAGTGGGGGCCTGGTGGAGGGTGCCCCCTCAGTGCTGGGGGGTGGGGGTGCAGGGAGACATGAGTGGGGGCCTGGTGGAGGGTGCCCCTGGATGCAGGGGGGTGGGGGTGCAGGGAGACATCAGTGGGGCTTGGTGGAGGGTGCCCCACAGTGCTGGGGGGTGGGGTGCAGGGAGACATGAGTGGGGGCCTGGTGGAGGGTGCCCCTGGATGCAGGGGGTGGGGGTGCTGGGAGACATTAGTGGGGGCCTGGTGGAGGGTGCACCTGACTGGTGGGGGGTTGGGGTGCAGGGAGACATGAGTGGGGGCCTGGTGGAGGGTGCCCCTGACTGGTGGGTGGTGGGGGTGCAAGGAAACATGAGTGGGGGCCTGGTGGAGGGTGCCCCTGACTGGTGGGGGGTGGGGGTTCAGGGAGACATGAGTGGGGGCTTGGTGGAGGGTGCCCCTGGATGGCGGGGGGTGGGGGTGCAGGGAGACATGAGTGGGGGCCTGGTGGAGGGTGCCCCTGGATGCAGGGGGGTGGGGGTGCAGGGAGACATGAGTTGGACATGAGTGGGGGCCTGGTGGAGGGTGCCCCTGACTGGTGGGGGTGGGGGTGCAGGGAGACATGAGTTGGACATGAGTGGGGGCCTGGTGGAGGGTGCCCCTGACTGGTGGGGGTGGGGGTGCAGGGAGACATGAGTGGGGGCCTGGTGGAGGGTGCCCCTGGATGCAGGGGGTGGGGGTGCTGGGAGACATGAGTGGGGGCCTAGTGGAGGGTGCCCCACAGTGCTGGGTGGTGGGGGTGCAGGGAGACATGAGTGGGGGCCTGGTGGAGGGTGCCCCTGGATGCAGGGGGGTGGGCGTGCTGGGAGACATGAGTGGGGGCCTGGTGGAGGGTGCCCCTGACTGGTGAGGGTGGGTGTGCAAGGAGAGATGAGTGGGGGCCTGGTGGAGGGTGCCCCTGACTGGTGGGGGGTAGGGGTGCAAGGAGACATGAGTGGGGGCCTGGTGGAGGGTGCCCCTGAGTGGTGGGAGGTGGGGGTGCTGGGAGACATGAGTGGGGGCCTGGTGGAGGGTGCCCCACAGTGCTTGGGGGTGGGGGTGCAGGGAGAAATGAGTGGGGGCCTGGTGGAGGGTGCCCCTGGATGCAGGGGGGTGGGGGTGCAGGGAGACATGAGTGGGGGCCTGGTGGAGGGTGCCCCACAGTGCTGGGGGTGGGGTGCAGGGAGACATGAGTGGGGGCCTGGTGGAGGGTGCCCCTGGATGCAGGGGGTTGGGGGTGCTGGGAGACATGAGTGGGGGCCTGGTGGAGGGTGCCCTTGATTGGTGGGGGGTGGGGTGCAGGGAGACATGAGTGGGGGCCTGGTGGAGGGTGCCCCCTCAGTGCTGGGGGGTGGGGGTGCAGGGAGACATGAGTGGGGGCCTGGTGGAGGGTGCCCCTGGATGCAGGGGGGTGGGGGTGCAGGGAGACATCAGTGGGGCTTGGTGGAGGGTGCCCCACAGTGCTGGGGGGTGGGGTGCAGGGAGACATGAGTGGGGGCCTGGTGGAGGGTGCCCCTGGATGCAGGGGGTGGGGGTGCTGGGAGACATTAGTGGGGGCCTGGTGGAGGGTGCACCTGACTGGTGGGGGTTGGGGTGCAGGGAGACATGAGTGGGGGCCTGGTGGAGGGTGCCCCTGACTGGTGGGTGGTGGGGGTGCAAGGAAACATGAGTGGGGGCCTGGTGGAGGGTGCCCCTGACTGGTGGGGGGTGGGGGTTCAGGGAGACATGAGTGGGGGCTTGGTGGAGGGTGCCCCTGGATGGCGGGGGGTGGGGGTGCAGGGAGACATGAGTGGGGGCCTGGAGGAGGGTGCCCCTGGATGCAGGGGGGTGGGGGTGCAGGGAGACATGAGTTGGACATGAGTGGGGGCCTGGTGGAGGGTGCCCCTGACTGGTGGGGGTGGGGGTGCAGGGAGACATGAGTGGGGGCCTGGTGGAGGGTGCCCCTGGATGCAGGGGGTGGGGGTGCTGGGAGACATGAGTGGGGGCCTAGTGGAGGGTGCCCCACAGTGCTGGGTGGTGGGGGTGCAGGGAGACATGAGTGGGGGCCTGGTGGAGGGTGCCCCTGGATGCAGGGGGGTGGGCGTGCTGGGAGACATGAGTGGGGGCCTGGTGGAGGGTGCCCCTGACTGGTGAGGGTGGGTGTGCAAGGAGAGATGAGTGGGGGCCTGGTGGAGGGTGCCCCTGACTGGTGGGGGGTAGGGGTGCAAGGAGACATGAGTGGGGGCCTGGTGGAGGGTGCCCCTGAGTGGTGGGAGGTGGGGGTGCTGGGAGACATGAGTGGGGGCCTGGTGGAGGGTGCCCCACAGTGCTTGGGGGTGGGGGTGCAGGGAGAAATGAGTGGGGGCCTGGTGGAGGGTGCCCCTGGATGCAGGGGGGTGGGGGTGCAGGGAGACATGAGTGGGGGCCTGGTGGAGGGTGCCCCACAGTGCTGGGGGTGGGGTGCAGGGAGACATGAGTGGGGGCCTGGTGGAGGGTGCCCCTGGATGCAGGGGGTTGGGGGTGCTGGGAGACATGAGTGGGGGCCTGGTGGAGGGTGCCCTTGATTGGTGGGGGTAGGGTGCAGGGAGACATGAGTGGGGGCCTGGTGGAGGGTGCCCCTCACTGGTGGGGGGTGGGGGTGTAAGGAAACATGAGTGGGGGCCTGGTGGAGGGTGCCCCTGACTGGTGGGGGGTGGGGGTGCACGGAGACATGAGAGGGGGCCTGGTGGAGGGTGCCCCTGGATGCAGGGAGGTGGGGGTGAAGGGAGACATGAGTGGGTGCCTGGTGGAGGGTGCCCCTGGATGCAGGGGGTGGGGGTGCAGGGAGACATGAGTTGGACATGATTGGGGGCCTGGTGGAGGGTGCCCCTGACTGGTGGGGGTGGGGGTGCAGGGAGACATGAGTGGGGGCCTCGTGGAGGGTGCCCTGGATGCAGGGGGGTGGGGGTGCAGGGAGACATGAGTGGGGGCCTGGTGGAAGGTGCCCCACTGTGCTGGGGGGTGGGGGTGCAGGGAGACATGGATGGGGGCCTGGTGGAGGGTGCCCCTGGATGCAGGGGGCTCAGGGTGCAGGGAGACATGAGTGGGGGCCTGGTGGAGGGTGCCCCACAGTGCTGGGGGGTGGGGTGCAGGGAGACATGAGTGGGGGCCTGGTGGAGGGTGCCCCTGGATGCAGGGGCGTGGGTGTGCTGGGAGACATGAGTGGGGGCCTGGTGGAGGGTGCCCCTGACTTGTGCGGGGTTGGGGTGCAGGGAGACATGAGTGGGGGCCTGGTGGAGGGTGCCCCTGGATGCTGGGGGGTGGGTGTGCAAGGAGACATTTGTTGGACATGAGTGGGGCCTGGTGGAGGGTGCCCCACAGTGCTGGAGGGTGGGGGTGCAGGGAGACATGAGTGGGGGCCTGGTGGAGGGTGCCCCTCGATGCAGGGGGGTGGGGGTGCTGGGAGAAATGAGTGGGGGCCTGGTGGAGGGTGCCCCTGACTGGTTGTGGGTGGGGGTGCAGGGAGACATGAGTGGGGGCCTTGTGGAGGGTGCCCCTGGATGCAGGGGGGTGAGGGTGCAGGGAGACATGAGTGGGGGCCTGGTGGAGGGTGGCCCTGACTGGTGGGGGGTGGGGGTGGAGGGAGTCATGAGTGGGGGCCTGGTGGAGGGTGCCCCACTGTGCTGGGGGGTGGGGGTGCAGGGAGACATGGATGGGGGCCTGGTGGGGGTGCCCCTGGATGCAGGGGCGTGGGTGTGCTGGGAGACATGAGTGGGGGCCTGGTGGAGGGTGCCCCTGACTTGTGCGGGGTTGGGGTGCAGGGAGACATGAGTGGGGGCCTGGTGAAGGGTGCCCCTGACTGGTGGGGGGTGGGGGTGCAAGGAAACATGAGTGGGGGCCTGGTGGAGGGTGCCCCTGGATGCAGGGGGGTGGGGGTGCAGGGAGACATGAGTGGGGGCTGGTGGAGGGTGCTCCTGGATGCAGGGGGGTGGAGGTGCAGGGAGACATGAGTTGGACATGAGTGGGGGCCAGGTGGAGGGTGCCCCTGACTGGTGGGCGGTGGGGGTGCTGGGAGACATGAGTGGGGGCCTGTTGGAGGGTGCCCCACAGTGCTGGGGGGTGGGGGTGCAGGGAGACATGAGTGGGGGCCTGGTGGAGGATGCCCCTGGATGCAGGGGGTGGGGGTGCTGGGAGACATGAGTGGGGGCCTGGTGGATGGTGCCCCTGACTGGTGGGGGTGGGGGTGCTGGGAGACATGAGTGGGGGCCTGGTGGAGGGTGCCCCTGGCTGGTGGGGGGTGGGGGTGCAGGGAGACATGAGTTGGGCATGCGTGGGGGCCTGGTGGAGGGTGCCACTGACTGGTGGGGGGTGGGGGTGCAGGGAGACATGAGTGGGGGCCTGGTGGAGGGTGCCCCTGGATGCAAGGTGGTGGGGGCGCTGGGAGACATGAGTGGGGGCCTGGTGGAGGATGCCCCTGACTGGTGGGGGGTGGGGGTGCAAGGAGACATGAGTGGGGGCCTGGTGGAGGGTGCCCCTGACTGGTGGGGAGAGGGGGTGCTGGGAAACATGAGTGGGGGCCTGGTGGAGGGTGCCCCACAGTGCTGGGGGGTGGGGGTGCAGGGAGACATGAGTGGGGGCCTGGTGGAGGGTGCCCCTGGATGCAGGGGGTGGGAGTGCAGGGAGACATGAGTGGGGGCCTGATGGAGGGTGCCCCACAGTGCTGGGGGGTGGGGTGCAGGGAGACATGAGTGGGGGCCTGGTGGAGGGTGCCCCTGGATGCAGGGGGTTGGGGGTGCAGGAGACATGAGTTGGACATGAGTGGGGGCCTGGTGGAGGGTGCCTCTGACTGGTGGGGGGTGGGGGTGCAGGGAGACATGAGAGGGGGCCTGGTGGAGGCTGTCCCTGGATGCAGGGGGGTGGGGGTGCTGGGAGACATGAGAGGGGGCCTGGTGGAGGCTGCCCCTGGATGCAGGGGGGTTGGGGTGCTGGGAGACATGAGTGGGGGCCTGGCGGAGGGTGCCCCTGGATGCAGGGGGGTGGGGGTGCTGGGAGACATGAGTGGGGGCCTGGTTGAGGGTACCCCTGACTGGTGGGGGTGGGGGTGCTGGGAGACATGAGTGGGGGCCTGGTGGAGGGTGCCCCTGACTGGTGGGGGGTGGGGGTGCTGGGAGACATGAGTGGGGGCGGGGCCTGGTGGAGGGTGCCCCTGGATGCAGGGGGGTGGGGGTGCTGGGAGACACGAGTGGGGGCCTGGTGGAGGGTGCCCCTGACTGGTGGGGGGTGGGGGGTGCAGGGAGACATGAGTGGGGGCCTGGTGGAGGGTGCCCCTGGATGCTGGGGGGTGGGTGTGCAAGGAGACATTTGTTGGACATGAGTGGGGCCTGGTGGAGGGTGCCCCACAGTGCTGGGGGTGGGGTGCAGGGAGACATGAGTGGGGGCCTGGTGGAGGGTGCCCCTGACTGGTTGTGGGTGGGGGTGCAGGGAGACATGAGTGGGGGCCTTGTGGAGGGTGCCCCTGGATGCAGGGTGGTGGGGGTGCAGGGAGACATGAGTGGGGGCCTGGTGGAGGGTGGCCCTGACTGGTGGGGGGTGGGGGTGCAGGGAGTCATGAGTGGGGGCCTGGTGGAGGGTGCCCCTAACTGCAGGGGGGTGGGGGTTCTGGGAGACATGAGTGGGGGCCTGGTGGAGAGTGCCCCTGACTGGTGGGGTGTGGGGGTGCAGGGAGACATGAGTGGGGGCCTGGTGGAGGGTGCCCCACAGTGCTGGGGGGTGGGGGTGCAGGGAGAAATGAGTGGGGACCTGGTGGAGGGTGCCCCTGGATGCAGGGGTTTGGGGGTGCTGGGAGACATGAGTGGGGGCCTGGTGGAGGGTGCCCCTGACTGGTGGGGGGTGGGGGTGCAAGGAGACATGAGTGGGGGCCTGGCGGAGGGTGCCCCTGATTGGTGGAGGGTGGGGGTGCTGGGAGACATGAGTGGGGGCCTGGTGGAGGGTGCCCCCTCAGTGCTGGGGGGTGGGGGTGCAGGGAGACATGAGTGGGGGGCCTGGTGGAGGGTGCCCCTGGATGCAGGGGGTGGGGGTGCAGGGAGACATCAGTGGGGCTTGGTGGAGGGTGCCCCACAGTGCTGGGGGGTGGGGGTGCAGGGAGACATGAGTGGGGGCCTGGTGGAGGGTGCCCCTGGATGCAGGGGGTGGGGGTGCTGGGAGACATTAGTGGGGGCCTGGTGGAGGGTGCACCTGACTGGTGGGGGGTTGGGGTGCAGGGAGACATGAGTGGGGGCCTGGTGGAGGGTGCCCCTGACTGGTGGGTGGTGGGGGTGCAAGGAAACATGAGTGGGGGCCTGGTGGAGGGTGCCCCTGACTGGTGGGGGGTGGGGGTTCAGGGAGACATGAGTGGGGGATTGGTGGAGGGTGCCCCTGGATGGCGGGGGGTGGGGGTGCAGGGAGACATGAGTGGGGGCCTGGTGGAGGGTGCCCCTGGATGCAGGGGGGTGGGGGTGCAGGGAGACATGAGTTGGACATGAGTGGGGGCCTGGTGGAGGGTGCCCCTGACTGGTGGGGGTGGGGTGCAGGGAGACATGAGTGGGGGCCTGGTGGAGGGTGCCCCTGGATGCAGGGGGTGGGGGTGCTGGGAGACATGAGTGGGGGCCTAGTGGAGGGTGCCCCACAGTGCTGGGTGGTGGGGGTGCAGGGAGACATGAGTGGGGGCCTGGTGGAGGGTGCCCCTGGATGCAGGGGGGTGGGCGTGCTGGGAGACATGAGTGGGGGCCTGGTGGAGGGTGCCCCTGACTGGTGAGGGTGGGTGTGCAAGGAGAGATGAGTGGGGGCCTGGTGGAGGGTGCCCCTGACTGGTGGGGGGTAGGGGTGCAAGGAGACATGAGTGGGGGCCTGGTGGAGGGTGCCCCTGAGTGGTGGGAGGTGGGGGTGCTGGGAGACATGAGTGGGGGCCTGGTGGAGGGTGCCCCACAGTGCTTGGGGGTGGGGGGTGCAGGAGAAATGAGTGGGGGCCTGGTGGAGGGTGCCCCTGGATGCAGGGGGGTGGGGGTGCAGGGAGACATGAGTGGGGGCCTGGTGGAGGGTGCCCCACAGTGCTGGGGGTTGGGGTGCAGGGAGACATGAGTGGGGGCCTGGTGGAGGGTGCCCCTGGATGCAGGGGTTGGGGGTGCTGGGAGACATGAGTGGGGGCCTGGTGGAGGGTGCCCTTGATTGGTGGGGGGTGGGGTGCAGGGAGACATGAGTGGGGGCCTGGTGGAGGGTGCCCCTGACTGGTGGGGGGTGGGGGTGCACGGAGACATGAGAGGGGGCCTGGTGGAGGGTGCCCCTGGATGCAGGGAGGTGGGGGTGAAGGGAGACATGAGTGGGTGCCTGGTGGAGGGTGCCCCTGGATGCAGGGGGTGGGGGTGCAGGGAGACATGAGTTGGACATGAGTGGGGGCCTGGTGGAGGGTGCCCCTGACTGGTGGGGGTGGGGGTGCAGGGAGACATGAGTGGGGGCCTCGTGGAGGGTGCCCCTGGATGCAGGGGGGTGGGGGTGCAGGAGACATGAGTGGGGGCCTGGTGGAAGGTGCCCCACTGTGCTGGGGGTGGGGGTGCAGGGAGACATGGATGGGGGCCTGGTGGAGGGTGCCCCTGGATGTAGGGGGCTCAGGGTGCAGGGAGACATGAGTGGGGGCCTGGTGGAGGGTGCCCCACAGTGCTGGGGGGTGGGGTGCAGGGAGACATGAGTGGGGGCCTGGTGGAGGGTGCCCCTGGATGCAGGGGCGTGGGTGTGCTGGGAGACATGAGTGGGGGCCTGGTGGAGGGTGCCCCTGACTTGTGCGGGGTTGGGGTGCAGGAGACATGAGTGGAGGCCTGGTGGAGGGTGCCCCTGGATGCTGGGGGGTGGGTGTGCAAGGAGACATTTGTTGGACATGAGTGGGGCCTGGTGGAGGGTGCCCCACAGTGCTGGGGGGTGGGGGTGCAGGGAGACATGAGTGGGGGCCTGGTGGAGGGTGCCCCTCGATGCAGGGGGTGGGGGTGCTGGGAGACATGAGTGGGGGCCTGGTGGAGGGTGCCCCTGACTGGTTGTGGGTGGGGGTGCAGGGAGACATGAGTGGGGGCCTTGTGGAGGGTGCCCCTGGATGCAGGGGGTGAGGGTGCAGGGAGACATGAGTGGGGGCCTGGTGGAGGGTGGCCCCTGACTGGTGGGGGGTGGGGGTGGAGGGAGTCATGAGTGGGGGCCTGGTGGAGGGTGCCCCACTGTGCTGGGGGGTGGGGGTGCAGGGAGACATGGATGGGGCCTGGTGGGGGTGCCCCGGGATGCAGGGGCGTGGGTGTGCTGGGAGACATGAGTGGGGGCCTGGTGGAGGGTGCCCCTGACTTGTGCGGGGTTGGGGTGCAGGGAGACATGAGTGGGGGCCTGGTGAAGGGTGCCCCTGACTGGTGGGGGGTGGGGGTGCAAGGAAACATGAGTGGGGGCCTGGTGGAGGGTGCCCCTGGATGCAGGGGGGTGGGGGTGCAGGGAGACATGAGTGGGGGCTGGTGGAGGGTGCTCCTGGATGCAGGGGGGTGGAGGTGCAGGGAGACATGAGTTGGACATGAGTGGGGGCCAGGTGGAGGGTGCCCCTGACTGGTGGGCGGTGGGGGTGCTGGGAGACATGAGTGGGGGCCTGTTGGAGGGTGCCCCACAGTGCTGGGGGGTGGGGGTGCAGGGAGACATGAGTGGGGGCCTGGTGGAGGATGCCCCTGGATGCAGGGGGTGGGGGTGCTGGGAGACATGAGTGGGGGCCTGGTGGATGGTGCCCCTGACTGGTGGGGGTGGGAGTGCTGGGAGACATGAGTGGGGGCCTGGTGGAGGGTGCCCCTGGCTGGTGGGGGGTGGGGGTGCAGGGAGACATGAGTTGGGCATGCGTGGGGGCCTGGTGGAGGGTGCCACTGACTGGTGGGGGGTGGGGGTGCAGGGAGACATGAGTGGGGGCCTGGTGGAGGGTGCCCCTGGATGCAAGGTGGTGGGGGCGCTGGGAGACATGAGTGGGGGCCTGGTGGAGGATCCCCCTGACTGGTGGGGGGTGGGGGTTCAAGGAGACATGAGTGGGGGCCTGGTGGAGGGTGCCCCTGACTGGTGGGGGGAGGGGGTGCTGGGAAACATGAGTGGGGGCCTGGTGGAGGGTGCCCCACAGTGCTGGGGGTGGGGGTGCAGGGAGACATGAGTGGGGGCCTGGTGGAGGGTGCCCCTGGATGCAGGGGGTGGGAGTGCAGGGAGACATGAGTGGGGGCCTGATGGAGGGTGCCCCACAGTGCTGGGGGGTGGGGTGCAGGGAGACATGAGTGGGGGCCTGGTGGAGGGTGCCCCTGGATGCAGGGGGTTGGGGGTGCAGGAGACATGAGTTGGACATGAGTGGGGGCCTGGTGGAGGGTGCCTCTGACTGGTGGGGGGTGGGGGTGCAGGGAGACATGAGAGGGGGCCTGGTGGAGGCTGTCCCTGGATGCAGGGGGGTGGGGTGCTGGGAGACATGAGAGGGGGCCTGGTGGAGGCTGCCCCTGGATGCAGGGGGGTTGGGGTGCTGGGAGACATGAGTGGGGGCTTGGTGGAGGGTGCCCCTGGATGCATGGGGTTGGGGGTGCTGGGAGACATGAGTGGGGGCCTGGTGGAGGGTGCCCCTGACTGGTGGGGGTGCAAGGAGATATGAGTGGGGGCCTGGTGGAGGGTGCCCCTGACTGGTGGTGGGTGGGGGTGCTGGGAGACATGGAGTGGGGGCCTGGTGGAGGGTGCCCCACAGTGCTGGGGGGTGGGGGTGCAGGGAGACATGAGTGGGGGCCTGGTGGAGGGTGCCCCTGGATGCAGGCGGTGGGGGTGCAGGGAGACATGAGTGGGGGCCTGTTGGAGGGTGCCCCACAGTGCTGGGGGTGGGGGTGCATGGAGACATGAGTGGGGGCCTGGTGGAGGGTGCCCCTGGATGCAGGGGGGTGGGGGTGCTGGTAGACATGAGTGGGGGCCTGGTGGAGGGTGCCCCTGACTGGTGGGGGTGGGGGTCCAGGGAGACATGAGTGGGGGCCTGGTGGAGGGTGCCCTGACTGGTGGGGTGTGGGGGTGCAAGGAAACATGAGTGGGGGCCTGGTGGAGGGTGCCCCTGACTGGTGGGGGTTGGGGGTGCAGGGAGACATGAGTGGGGGCCTGATGGAGGGTGCCCCTGGATGCAGGGGGGTGGGGGTGCAGGGAGACATGAGTGGGGGCCTGGTGGAGGGTGCCCCTGGATGCAGGGGGTGGGGGTGCTGGGAGACATGAGTGGAGGCCTGGTGGAGGGTGCCCCACAGTGCTGGGGGGTGGGGGTGCAAGGAGACATGAGCGGGGGCCTGGTGGAGGGTGCCCCTGACTGGTGGGCGGTGGGGGTGCTGGGAGACATGAGTGGGGGCCTGGTGGAGGGTGCCCCACAGTGCTGGGGGGTGGGGGTGCAGGGGACATGAGTGGGGGCCTGGTGGAGGGTGCCCCTGGATGCAGGGGGGTGGGTGTGCTGGGGAGACATGAGTGGGGGCCTGGTGGATGGTGCCCCTGACTGGTGGGGGCGGGGGTGCTGGGAGACATGAGTTGGACATGAGTGGGGCCTGGTGGAGGGTGCCCCTGACTGGTGGGGCGTGGGGGTGCAGGGAGACATGAGTGGGGGCCTGGTGGAGGGTGCCCCTGGATGCAGGGGGTAGGGGGTGCTGTGAGACATGAGTGGGGGCCTGGTGGAGGATGCCCCTGACTGGTGGGGGGTGGGGGTGCAAGGAGACATGAGTGGGGGCCTGGTGGAGGGTGCCCCTGACTGGTGGGGGTGGGGGTGCTGGGAAACATGAGTGGGGGCCTGGTGGAGGGTGCCCCACAGTGCTGGGGGGTGGGGTGCAGGGAGACATGAGTGGGGGCCTGGTGGAGGGTGCCCCTGGATGCAGGGGGTTGGGGGTGCTGGGAGACATGAGTTGGACATGAGTGGGGGCCTGGTGGAGGGTGCCCCTGACTGGTGGGGCGTGGGGGTGCAGGGAGACATGAGTGGGGGCCTGGTGGAGGGTGCCCCTGGATGCAGGGGGTAGGGGGTGCTGTGAGACATGAGTGGGGGCCTGGTGGAGGATGCCCCTGACTGGTGGGGGGTGGGGGGTGCAAGGAGACATGAGTGGGGGCCTGGTGGAGGGTGCCCCTGACTGGTGGGGGGTGGGGGTGCAGGGAGACATGAGTGGGGGCCTGATGGAGGGTGCCCCACAGTGCTGGGGGGTGGGGTGCAGGGAGACATGAGTGGGGGCCTGGTGGAGGGTGCCCCTGGATGCAGGGGGTTGGGGTGCAGGAGACATGAGTTGGACATGAGTGGGGGCCTGGTGGAGGGTGCCTCTGACTGGTGGGGGGTGGGGGTGCAGGGAGACATGAGAGGGGGCCTGGTGGAGGCTGTCCCTGGATGCAGGGGGGTGGGGGTGCTGGGAGACATGAGAGGGGGCCTGGTGGAGGCTGCCCCTGGATGCAGGGGGGTTGGGGTGCTGGGAGACATGAGTGGGGGCTTGGTGGAGGGTGCCCCTGGATGCAGGGGGTTGGGGGTGCTGGGAGACATGAGTGGGGCCTGGTGGAGGGTGCCCCTGACTGGTGGGGGTGCAAGGAGATATGAGTGGGGGCCTGGTGGAGGGTGCCCCTGACTGGTGGTGGGTGGGGGTTGCTGGGAGACATGAGTGGGGGCCTGGTGGAGGGTGCCCCACAGTGCTGGGGGTGGGGGTGCAGGGAGACATGAGTGGGGGCCTGGTGGAGGGTGCCCCTGGATGCAGGCGGTGGGGGTGCAGGGAGACATGAGTGGGGGCCTGTTGGAGGGTGCCCCACAGTGCTGGGGGTGGGGGTGCATGGAGACATGAGTGGGGGCCTGGTGGAGGGTGCCCCTGGATGCAGGGGGGTGGGGGTGCTGGTAGACATGAGTGGGGGCCTGGTGGAGGGTGCCCCTGACTGGTGGGGGTGGGGGTCCAGGGAGACATGAGTGGGGGCCTGGTGGAGGGTGCCCCTGACTGGTGGGGTGTGGGGGGTGCAAGGAAACATGAGTGGGGGCCTGGTGGAGGGTGCCCCTGACTGGTGGGGGTGGGGGTGCAGGGAGACATGAGTGGGGGCCTGATGGAGGGTGCCCCTGGATGCAGGGGGGTGGGGGTGCAGGGAGACATGAGTGGGGGCCTGGTGGAGGGTGCCCCTGGATGCAGGGGGTGGGGGTGCTGGGAGACATGAGTGGAGGCCTGGTGGAGGGTGCCCCACAGTGCTGGGGGGTGGGGGTGCAAGGAGACATGAGCGGGGGCCTGGTGGAGGGTGCCCCTGACTGGTGGGCGGTGGGGGTGCTGGGAGACATGAGTGGGGGCCTGGTGGAGGGTGCCCCACAGTGCTGGGGGGTGGGGGTGCAGGGGACATGAGTGGGGGCCTGGTGGAGGGTGCCCCTGGATGCAGGGGGGTGGGTGTGCTGGGAGACATGAGTGGGGGCCTGGTGGATGGTGCCCCTGACTGGTGGGGGCGGGGGTGCTGGGAGACATGAGTTGGACATGAGTGGGGGCCTGGTGGAGGGTGCCCTGACTGGTGGGGCGTGGGGGTGCAGGGAGACATGAGTGGGGGCCTGGTGGAGGGTGCCCCTGGATGCAGGGGGTAGGGGGTGCTGTGAGACATGAGTGGGGGCCTGGTGGAGGATGCCCCTGACTGGTGGGGGGTGGGGGTGCAAGGAGACATGATTGGGGGCCTGGTGGAGGGTGCCCCTGACTGGTGGGGGGTGGGGGTGCTGGGAAACATGAGTGGGGGCCTGGTGGAGGGTGCCCCTGGATGCAGGGGGGTGGGGGTGCAGGGAGACATGAGTGGGGGCCTGGTGGAAGGTGCCCCACTGTGCTGGGGGGTGGGGGTGCAGGGAGACATGGATGGGGGCCTGGTGGAGGGTGCCCCTGGATGTAGGGGGCTCAGGGTGCAGGGAGACATGAGTGGGGGCCTGGTGGAGGGTGCCCCACAGTGCTGGGGGGTGGGGTGCAGGGAGACATGAGTGGGGGCCTGGTGGAGGGTGCCCCTGGATGCAGGGGCGTGGGTGTGCTGGGAGACATGAGTGGGGGCCTGGTGGAGGGTGCCCCTGACTTGTGCGGGGTTGGGGTGCAGGGAGACATGAGTGGAGGCCTGGTGGAGGGTGCCCCTGGATGCTGGGGGGTGGGTGTGCAAGGAGACATTTGTTGGACATGAGTGGGGCCTGGTGGAGGGTGCCCCACAGTGCTGGGGGGTGGGGGTGCAGGGAGACATGAGTGGGGGCCTGGTGGAGGGTGCCCTCGATGCAGGGGGGTGGGGGTGCTAGGAGACATGAGTGGGGGCCTGGTGGAGGGTGCCCCTGACTGGTTGTGGGTGGGGGTGCAGGGAGACATGAGTGGGGGCCTTGTGGAGGGTGCCCCTGGATGCAGGGGGTGAGGGTGCAGGGAGACATGAGTGGGGCCTGGTGGAGGGTGGCCCTGACTGGTGGGGGGTGGGGGTGGAGGGAGTCATGAGTGGGGGCCTGGTGGAGGGGTGCCCCACTGTGCTGGGGGGTGGGGTGCAGGAGACATGGATGGGGGCCTGGTGGGGGTGCCCCTGGATGCAGGGGCGTGGGTGTGCTGGGAGACATGAGTGGGGGCCTGGTGGAGGGTGCCCCTGACTTGTGCGGGGTTGGGGTGCAGGGAGACATGAGTGGGGGCCTGGTGAAGGGTGCCCCTGACTGGTGGGGGGTGGGGGTGCAAGGAAACATGAGTGGGGGCCTGGTGGAGGGTGCCCCTGGATGCAGGGGGGTGGGGGTGCAGGGAGACATGAGTGGGGGCTGGTGGAGGGTGCTCCTGGATGCAGGGGGGTGGAGGTGCAGGGAGACATGAGTTGGACATGAGTGGGGGCCAGGTGGAGGGTGCCCCTGACTGGTGGGCGGTGGGGGTGCTGGGAGACATGAGTGGGGGCCTGTTGGAGGGTGCCCCACAGTGCTGGGGGGTGGGGGTGCAGGGAGACATGAGTGGGGGCCTGGTGGAGGATGCCCCTGGATGCAGGGGGTGGGGGTGCTGGGAGACATGAGTGGGGGCCTGGTGGATGGTGCCCCTGACTGGTGGGGGTGGGGGTGCTGGGAGACATGAGTGGGGGCCTGGTGGAGGGTGCCCCTGGCTGGTGGGGGGTGGGGGTGCAGGGAGACATGAGTTGGGCATGCGTGGGGGCCTGGTGGAGGGTGCCACTGACTGGTGGGGGGTGGGGGTGCAGGGAGACATGAGTGGGGGCCTGGTGGAGGGTGCCCCTGGATGCAAGGTGGTGGGGGCGCTGGGAGACATGAGTGGGGGCCTGGTGGAGGATGCCCCTGACTGGTGGGGGGTGGGGGTGCAAGGAGACATGAGTGGGGGCCTGGTGGAGGGTGCCCCTGACTGGTGGGGGGAGGGGGTGCTGGGAAACATGAGTGGGGCCTGGTGGAGGGTGCCCCACAGTGCTGGGGGGTGGGGGTGCAGGGAGACATGAGTGGGGGCCTGGTGGAGGGTGCCCCTGGATGCAGGGGGTGGGAGTGCAGGGAGACATGAGTGGGGGCCTGATGGAGGGTGCCCCACAGTGCTGGGGGGTGGGGTGCAGGGAGACATGAGTGGGGGCCTGGTGGAGGGTGCCCCTGGATGCAGGGGGTTGGGGGTGCAGGAGACATGAGTTGGACATGAGTGGGGGCCTGGTGGAGGGTGCCTCTGACTGGTGGGGGGTGGGGTGCAGGGAGACATGAGAGGGGGCCTGGTGGAGGCTGTCCCTGGATGCAGGGGGGTGGGGGTGCTGGGAGACATGAGAGGGGGCCTGGTGGAGGCTGCCCCTGGATGCAGGGGGGTTGGGGTGCTGGGAGACATGAGTGGGGGCTTGGTGGAGGGTGCCCCTGGATGCAGGGGGTTGGGGGTGCTGGGAGACATGAGTGGGGGCCTGTGGAGGGTGCCCCTGACTGGTGGGGGTGCAAGGAGATATGAGTGGGGGCCTGGTGGAGGGTGCCCCTGACTGGTGGTGGGTGGGGGTGCTGGGAGACATGAGTGGGGGCCTGGTGGAGGGTGCCCCACAGTGCTGGGGGGTGGGGGTGCAGGGAGACATGAGTGGGGGCCTGGTGGAGGGTGCCCCTGGATGCAGGCGGTGGGGGTGCAGGGAGACATGAGTGGGGGCCTGTTGGAGGGTGCCCCACAGTGCTGGGGGTGGGGGTGCATGGAGACATGAGTGGGGGCCTGGTGGAGGGTGCCCCTGGATGCAGGGGGGTGGGGGTGCTGGTAGACATGAGTGGGGGCCTGGTGGAGGGTGCCCCTGACTGGTGGGGGTGGGGGTCCAGGGAGACATGAGTGGGGGCCTGGTGGAGGGTGCCCCTGACTGGTGGGGTGTGGGGGTGCAAGGAAACATGAGTGGGGGCCTGGTGGAGGGTGCCCCTGACTGGTGGGGGTGGGGGTGCAGGGAGACATGAGTGGGGGCCTGATGGAGGGTGCCCCTGGATGCAGGGGGGTGGGGGTGCAGGGAGACATGAGTGGGGGCCTGGTGGAGGGTGCCCCTGGATGCAGGGGGTGGGGGTGCTGGGAGACATGAGTGGAGGCCTGGTGGAGGGTGCCCCACAGTGCTGGGGGGTGGGGGTGCAAGGAGACCTGAGCGGGGGCCTGGTGGAGGGTGCCCCTGACTGGTGGGCGGTGGGGTGCTGGGAGACATGAGTGGGGGCCTGGTGGAGGGTGCCCCACAGTGCTGGGGGGTGGGGTGCAGGGGACATGAGTGGGGGCCTGGTGGATGGTGCCCCTGGATGCAGGGGGGTGGGTGTGCTGGGAGACATGAGTGGGGGCCTGGTGGATGGTGCCCCTGACTGGTGGGGGCGGGGGTGCTGGGAGACATGAGTTGGACATGAGTGGGGGCCTGGTGGAGGGTGCCCCTGACTGGTGGGGCGTGGGGGTGCAGGGAGACATGAGTGGGGGCCTGGTGGAGGGTGCCCCTGGATGCAGGGGGTAGGGGGTGCTGTGAGACATGAGTGGGGGCCTGGTGGAGGATGCCCCTGACTGGTGGGGGGTGGGGGTGCAAGGAGACATGAGTGGGGGCCTGGTGGAGGGTGCCCCTGACTGGTGGGGGGTGGGGGGTGCTGGGAAACATGAGTGGGGGCCTGGTGGAGGGTGCCCCACAGTGCTGGGGGATGGGGTGCAGGGAGACATGAGTGGGGGCCTGGTGGAGGGTGCCCCTGGATGCAGGGGGTTGGGGGTGCTGGGAGACATGAGTTGGACATGAGTGGGGGCCTGGTGGAGGGTGCCCCTGACTGGTGGGGCGTGGGGGTGCAGGGAGACATGAGTGGGGGCCTGGTGGATGGTGCCCCTGGATGCAGGGGGTAGGGGGTGCTGTGAGACATGAGTGGGGGCCTGGTGGAGGATGCCCCTGACTGGTGGGGGGTGGGGGTGCAAGGAGACATGAGTGGGGGCCTGGTGGAGGGTGCCCCTGACTGGTGGGGTGGGGGTGCAGGGAGACATGAGTGGGGGCCTGATGGAGGGTGCCCCACAGTGCTGGGGGGTGGGGTGCAGGGAGACATGAGTGGGGGCCTGGTGGAGGGTGCCCCTGGATGCAGGGGGTTGGGGGTGCAGGAGACATGAGTTGGACATGAGTGGGGGCCTGGTGGAGGGTGCCTCTGACTGGTGGGGGGTGGGGGTGCAGGGAGACATGAGAGGGGGCCTGGTGGAGGCTGTCCCTGGATGCAGGGGGGTGGGGGTGCTGGGAGACATGAGAGGGGGCCTGGTGGAGGCTGCCCCTGGATGCAGGGGGGTTGGGGTGCTGGGAGACATGAGTGGGGGCTTGGTGGAGGGTGCCCCTGGATGCAGGGGGTTGGGGGTGCTGGGAGACATGAGTGGGGGCCTGGTGGAGGGTGCCCCCTGACTGGTGGGGGTGCAAGGAGATATGAGTGGGGGCCTGGTGGAGGGTGCCCCTGACTGGTGGTGGGTGGGGGTGCTGGGAGACATGAGTGGGGGCCTGGTGGAGGGTGCCCCACAGTGCTGGGGGGTGGGGGTGCAGGGAGACATGAGTGGGGGCCTGGTGGAGGGTGCCCCTGGATGCAGGCGGTGGGGGTGCAGGGAGACATGAGTGGGGGCCTGTTGGAGGGTGCCCCACAGTGCTGGGGGTGGGGGTGCATGGAGACATGAGTGGGGGCCTGGTGGAGGGTGCCCCTGGATGCAGGGGGGTGGGGGTGCTGGTAGACATGAGTGGGGGCCTGGTGGAGGGTGCCCCTGACTGGTGGGGGTGGGGGTCCAGGGAGACATGAGTGGGGGCCTGGTGGAGGGTGCCCCTGACTGGTGGGGTGTGGGGGTGCAAGGAAACATGAGTGGGGGCCTGGTGGAGGGTGCCCCTGACTGGTGGGGGGTGGGGGTGCAGGGAGACATGAGTGGGGGCCTGATGGAGGGTGCCCCTGGATGCAGGGGGGTGGGGGTGCAGGGAGACATGAGTGGGGGCCTGGTGGAGGGTGCCCCTGGATGCAGGGGGTGGGGGTGCTGGGAGACATGAGTGGAGGCCTGGTGGAGGGTGCCCCACAGTGCTGGGGGGTGGGGGTGCAAGGAGACATGAGCGGGGGCCTGGTGGAGGGTGCCCCTGACTGGTGGGCGGTGGGGGTGCTGGGAGACATGAGTGGGGGCCTGGTGGAGGGTGCCCCACAGTGCTGGGGGGTGGGGGTGCAGGGGACATGAGTGGGGGCCTGGTGGAGGGTGCCCCTGGATGCAGGGGGGTGGGTGTGCTGGGAGACATGAGTGAGGGCCTGGTGGATGGTGCCCCTGACTGGTGGGGGCGGGGGTGCTGGGAGACATGAGTTGGACATGAGTGGGGGCTGGTGGAGGGTGCCCTGACTGGGTGGGGCGTGGGGGTGCAGGGAGACATGAGTGGGGGCCTGATGGAGGGTGCCCCACAGTGCTGGGGGGTGGGGTGCAGGGAGACATGAGTGGGGGCCTGGTGGAGGGTGCCCCTGGATGCAGGGGGTTGGGGGTGCAGGAGACATGAGTTGGGGCCTGGTGGAGGGTGCCCCTGACTGGTGGGGGTGCAAGGAGATATGAGTGGGGGCCTGGTGGAGGGTGCCCCTGACTGGTGGTGGGTGGGGGTGCTGGGAGACATGAGTGGGGGCCTGGTGGAGGGTGCCCCACAGTGCTGGGGGGTGGGGGTGCAGGGAGACATGAGTGGGGCCTGGTGGAGGGTGCCCCTGGATGCAGGCGGTGGGGGTGCAGGGAGACATGAGTGGGGGCCTGTTGGAGGGTGCCCCACAGTGCTGGGGGTGGGGGTGCATGGAGACATGGATGGGGGCCTGGTGGAGGGTGCCCCTGGATGCAGGGGGGTGGGGGTGCTGGTAGACATGAGTGGGGGCCTGGTGGAGGGTGCCCCTGACTGGTGGGGGTGGGGGTCCAGGGAGACATGAGTGGGGGCCTGGTGGAGGGTGCCCCTGACTGGTGGGGTGTGGGGGTGCAAGGAAACATGAGTGGGGGCCTGGTGGAGGGTGCCCCTGACTGGTGGGGGGTGGGGGTGCAGGGAGACATGAGTGGGGGCCTGATGGAGGGTGCCCCTGGATGCAGGGGGGTGGGGGTGCAGGGAGACATGAGTGGGGGCCTGGTGGAGGGTGCCCCTGGATGCAGGGGGTGGGGGTGCTGGGAGACATGAGTGAAGGCCTGGTGGAGGGTGCCCCACAGTGCTGGGGGGTGGGGGTGCAAGGAGACATGAGCGGGGGCCTGGTGGAGGGTGCCCCTGACTGGTGGGCGGTGGGGGTGCTGGGAGACATGAGTGGGGGCCTGGTGGAGGGTGCCCCACAGTGCTGGGGGGTGGGGGTGCAGGGGACATGAGTGGGGGCCTGGTGGAGGGTGCCCCTGGATGCAGGGGGTGGGTGTGCTGGGAGACATGAGTGGGGGCCTGGTGGATGGTGCCCCTGACTGGTGGGGGCGGGGGTGCTGGGAGACATGAGTTGGACATGAGTGGGGGCCTGGTGGAGGGTGCCCCTGACTGGTGGGGCGTGGGGGTGCAGGGAGACATGAGTGGGGGCCTGGTGGAGGGTGCCCCTGGATGCAGGGGGTAGGGGGTGCTGTGAGACATGAGTGGGGGCCTGGTGGGAGGATGCCCCTGACTGGTGGGGGGTGGGGGTGCAAGGAGACATGAGTGGGGGCCTGGTGGAGGGTGCCCCTGACTGGTGGGGGGTGGGGGTGCTGGGAAACATGAGTGGGGGCCTGGTGGAGGGTGCCCCACAGTGCTGGGGGGTGGGGGTGCAGGGAGACATGAGTGGGGGCCTGGTGGAGGTTGCCCCTGGATGCAGGGGGGTGGGGGTGCAGGGAGACATGAGTGGGGGCCTGATGGAGGGTGCCCCACAGTGCTGGGGGTGGGGGTGCAGGAGACATGAGAGGGGGCCTGGTGGAGGCTGCCCCTGGATGCAGGGGGGTGGGGGTGCTGGGAGACATGAGTGGGGGCCTGGTGGAGGGTGCCCCTGGATGCAGGGGGGTGGGGGTGCAGGAGACATGAGTTGGACATGAGTGGGGGCCTGGTGGATGGTGCCTCTGACTGGTGGGGGGTGGGGGTGCAGGGAGACATGAGAGGGGGCCTGGTGGAGGCTGCCCCTGGATGCAGGGGGGTGGGGGTGCTGGGAACATGAGTGGGGGCCTGGTGGAGGGTGCCCCTGGATGCAGGGGGGTGGTGGTGCAGGAGACATGAGTTGGACATGAGTGGGGGCCTAGTGGAGGGTGCCTCTGACTGGTGGGGGTGGGGGTGCAGGGAGACATGTGTGGGGGCTGGTGTAGGGTGCCCCTGGATGCAGGGGGTGGGGCTGCTGGGAGACATGAGTGGGGGCCTGGTGGAGGGTTCTCCACGGTGCTGGGGGGGCGGGGGTGCAGGGAGACATGAGTGGGGGCCTGGTGGAGGGTGCCCCTGGATGCAGGGGGTTGGGGGTGCTAGGAGACATGAGTGGGGGCCTGGTGGAGGGTGCCCCTGACTGGTGGGGGTGGGGGTGCAAGGAGATATGAGTGGGGGCCTGGTGGAGGGTGCCCCTGACTGGTGGGGGGGTGGGGGTGCTGGGAGACATGAGTGGGGGCCTGGTGGAGGGTGCCCCACAGTGCTGGGGGGTGGGGGTGCAGGGAGGCATGAGTGGGGGCCTGGTGGAGGGTGCCCCTGGATGCATGGGGGTGGGGGTGCAGGGAGACATGAGTGGGGGCCTGTTGGAGGGTGGCCCACATTGCTGGGGGTGGGGGTGCATGGGGACATGAGTGGGGGCCTGGTGGAGGGTGCCACTGGATGCAGGGGGTGGGGGTGCTGGGAGACATGAGTGGGGGCCTGGTGGAGGGTGCCCCTGACTGGTGGGGCTGGGGGTGCAGGGAGACATGAGTGGGGACCTGGTGGAGGGTGCCCCTGACTGGTGGGGGGTGCAAGGAAACATGAGTGGGGGCCTGGTGGAGGGGCCCCTGACTGGTGGGGGGTGGGGGTGCTGGGAGACATGAGTGGGGGCCTGGTGGAGGGTGGCCCACATTGCTGGGGGTGGGGGTGCATGGGGACATGAGTGGGGGCCTGGTGGAGGGTGCCCCACAGTGCTGGGGGGTGGGGGTGCAGGGAGGCATGAGTGGGGGCCTGGTGGAGGGTGCCCCTGGATGCATGGGGGTGGGGGTGCAGGGAGACATGAGTGGGGGCCTGTTGGAGGGTGGCCCACATTGCTGGGGGTGGGGGTGCATGGGACATGAGTGGGGGCCTGGTGGAGGGTGCCACTGGATGCAGGGGGGTGGGGGTGCTGGGAGACATGAGTGGGGGCCTGGTGGAGGGTGCCCCTGACTGGTGGGGCTGGGGGTGCAGGGAGACATGAGTGGGGACCTGGTGGAGGGTGCCCCTGACTGGTGGGGGGTGCAAGGAAACATGAGTGGGGGCCTGGTGGAGGGTGCCCCTGACTGGTGGGGGGTGGGGGTGCAGGGAGACATGAGTGGGGGCCTGATGGAGGGTGCCCCTGGATGCAGGGGGGTGGGGGTGCAGGGAGACATGAGTGGGGGCCTGGTGGAGGGTGCCCCTGGATGCAGGGGGGTGGGGGTGCTGGGAGACATGAGTGGGGGCCTGGTGGAGGGTGCCCCACAGTGCTGGGGGGTGGGGGTGCAGGGAGACATGAGTGGGGGCCTGGTGGAGGGTGCCCCTGGATGCAAGGGGGTGGGGGTGCTGGGAGACATGAGTGGGGGCCTGGTGAGGGTGCCCCTGACTGGTGGGGGTGGGGGTGCTGGGAGACATGAGTGCGGGCCTGGTGGAGGGTGCCCCTGACTGGTGGGGGGTGGGGGTGCAGGGAGACATGAGTGGGGCTCCTGGTGGAGGGTGCCGCTGGATGCAGGAGGGTGGGGGTGCAGGGAGACATGAGTGGGGGCCTGGTGGAGGGTGCCCCTGACTGGTGGGGGGTGGGGGTGCAAGGAGACATGAGTGGGGGCCTGGCGGAGGGTGCCCCTGATTGGTGGAGGGTGGGGGTGCTGGGAGACATGAGTGGGGGCCTGGTGGAGGGTGCCCCTGACTGGTGGGGGGTGGGGGTGCAAGGAGACATGAGTGGGGGCCTGGCGGAGGGTGCCCCTGATTGGTGGAGGGTGGGGGTGCTGGGAGACATGAGTGGGGGCCTGGTGGAGGGTGCCCCCTCAGTGCTGGGGGGTGGGGGTGCAGGGAGACATGAGTGGGGGCCTGGTGGAGGGTGCCCCTGGATGCAGGGGGGTGGGGGTGCAGGGAGACATGAGTGGGGGCTTGGTGGAGGGTGCCCCACAGTGCTGGGGGGTGGGGTGCAGGGAGACATGAGTGGGGGCCTGGTGGAGGGTGCCCCTGGATGCAGGGGGGTGGGGGTGCTGGGAGACATTAGTGGGGGCCTGGTGGAGGGTGCACCTGACTGGTGGGGGGTTGGGGTGCAGGGAGACATGAGTGGGGGCCTGGTGGAGGGTGCCCCTGACTGGTGGGTGGTGGGGGTGCAAGGAAACATGAGTGGGGGCCTGGTGGAGGGTGCCCCTGACTGGTGGCGGGTGGGGGTTCAGGGAGACAGGAGTGGGGGCTTGGTGGAGGGTGCCCCTGGATGGCGGGGGGTGGGGGTGCAGGGAGACATGAGTGGGGGCCTGGTGGAGGGTGCCCCTGGATGCAGGGGGGTGGGGGTGCAGGGAGAAATGAGTTGGACATGAGTGGGGGCCTGGTGGAGGGTGCCCCTGACTGGTGGGGGTGGGGGTGCAGGGAGACATGAGTGGGGGCCTGGTGGAGGGTGCCCCTGGATGCAGGGGGTGGGGGTGCTGGGAGACATGAGTGGGGGCCTAGTGGAGGGTGCCCCACAGTGCTGGGTGGTTGGGGTGCAGGGAGACATGAGTGGGGGCCTGGTGGAGGGTGCCCCTGGATGCAGGGGGGTGGGCGTGCTGGGAGACATGAGTGGGGGCCTGGTGGAGGGTGCCCCTGACTGGTGAGGGTGGGTGTGCAAGGAGACATGAGTGGGGGCCTGGTGGAGGGTGCCCCTGAGTGGTGGGAGGTGGGGGTGCTGGGAGACATGAGTGGGGGCCTGCTGGAGGGTGCCCCACAGTGCTTGGGGGTGGGGGTGCAGGGAGAAATGAGTGGGGGCCTGGTGGAGGGTGCCCCTGGATGCAGGGGGGTGGGGGTGCAGGGAGACATGAGTGGGGGCCTGGTGGAGGGTGCCCCACAGTGCTGGGGGGTGGGGTGCAGGGAGACATGAGTGGGGGCCTGGTGGAGGGTGCCCCTGGATGCAGGGGGTTGGGGGTGCTGGGAGGCATGAGTGGGGGCCTGGTGGAGGGTGCCCCTGACTGGTGGGGGTGCAAGGAGATATGAGTGGGGGCCTGGTGGAGGGTGCCCCTGACTGGTGGTGGGTGGGGGTGCTGGGAGACATGAGTGGGGGCCTGGTGGAGGGTGCCCCACAGTGCTGGGGGGTGGGGGTGCAGGGAGACATGAGTGGGGGCCTGGTGGAGGGTGCCCCTGGATGCAGGGGGTGGGGGTGCAGGGAGACATGAGTGGGTGCCTGTTGGAGGGTGCCCCACAGTGCTGGAGGTGGGGGTGCATGGAGACATGAGTGGGGGCCTGGTGGAGGGTGCCCCTGACTGGTGGGGGGTGGGGGTGCAAGGAGATATGAGTGGGGGCCTGGTGGAGGGTGCCCCTGACTGGTGGGGGGTGGGGGTGCTGGGAGACATGAGTGGGGGCCTGGTGGAGGGTGCCCCACAGTGCTGGGGGGTGGGGGTGCAGGGAGGCATGAGTGGGGGCCTGGTGGAGGGTGCCCCTGGATGCATGGGGGTGGGGGTGCAGGGAGACATGAGTGGGGGCCTGTTGGAGGGTGGCCCACATTGCTGGGGGTGGGGGTGCATGGGGACATGAGTGGGGGCCTGGTGGAGGGTGCCACTGGATGCAGGGGGGTGGGGGTGCTGGGAGACATGAGTGGGGGCCTGGTGGAGGGTGCCCCTGACTGGTGGGGCTGGGGGTGCAGGGAGACATGAGTGGGGACCTGGTGGAGGGTGCCCCTGACTGGTGGGGGGTGCAAGGAAACATGAGTGGGGGCCTGGTGGAGGGTGCCCCTGACTGGTGGGGGGTGGGGGTGCTGGGAGACATGAGTGGGGGCCTGGTGGAGGGTGGCCCACATTGCTGGGGGTGGGGGTGCATGGGGACATGAGTGGGGGCCTGGTGGAGGGTGCCCCACAGTGCTGGGGGGTGGGGGTGCAGGGAGGCATGAGTGGGGGCCTGGTGGAGGGTGCCCCTGGATGCATGGGGGTGGGGGTGCAGGGAGACATGAGTGGGGGCCTGTTGGAGGGTGGCCCACATTGCTGGGGGTGGGGGTGCATGGGGACATGAGTGGGGGCCTGGTGGAGGGTGCCACTGGATGCAGGGGGGTGGGGGTGCTGGGAGACATGAGTGGGGGCCTGGTGGAGGGTGCCCCTGACTGGTGGGGCTGGGGGTGCAGGGAGACATGAGTGGGGACCTGGTGGAGGGTGCCCCTGACTGGTGGGGGGTGCAAGGAAACATGAGTGGGGGCCTGGTGGAGGGTGCCCCTGACTGGTGGGGGGTGGGGGTGCAGGGAGACATGAGTGGGGGCCTGATGGAGGGTGCCCCTGGATGCAGGGGGGTGGGGGTGCAGGGAGACATGAGTGGGGGCCTGGTGGAGGGTGCCCCTGGATGCAGGGGGGTGTGGGTGCTGGGAGACATGAGTGGGGGCCTGGTGGAGGGTGCCCCACAGTGCTGGGGGGTGGGGGTGCAGGGAGACATGAGTGGGGGCCTGGTGGAGGGTGCCCCTGGATGCAAGGGGGTGGGGGTGCTGGGAGACATGAGTGGGGGCCTGGTGAGGGTGCCCCTGACTGGTGGGGGTGGGGGTGCTGGGAGACATGAGTGCGGGCCTGGTGGAGGGTGCCCCTGACTGGTGGGGGGTGGGGGTGCAGGGAGACATGAGTGGGGCTCCTGGTGGAGGGTGCCGCTGGATGCAGGAGGGTGGGGGTGCAGGGAGACATGAGTGGGGGCCTGGTGGAGGGTGCCCCTGACTGGTGGGGGGTGGGGGTGCAAGGAGACATGAGTGGGGGCCTGGCGGAGGGTGCCCCTGATTGGTGGAGGGTGGGGGTGCTGGGAGACATGAGTGGGGGCCTGGTGGAGGGTGCCCCTGACTGGTGGGGGGTGGGGGTGCAAGGAGACATGAGTGGGGGCCTGGCGGAGGGTGCCCCTGATTGGTGGAGGGTGGGGGTGCTGGGAGACATGAGTGGGGGCCTGGTCGAGGGTGCCCCCTCAGTGCTGGGGGGTGGGGGTGCAGGGAGACATGAGTGGGGGCCTGGTGGAGGGTGCCCCTGGATGCAGGGGGGTGGGGGTGCAGGGAGACATGAGTGGGGGCTTGGTGGAGGGTGCCCCACAGTGCTGGGGGGTGGGGTGCAGGGAGACATGAGTGGGGGCCTGGTGGAGGGTGCCCCTGGATGCAGGGGGGTGGGGGTGCTGGGAGACATTAGTGGGGGCCTGGTGGAGGGTGCACCTGACTGGTGGGGGGTTGGGGTGCAGGGAGACATGAGTGGGGGCCTGGTGGAGGGTGCCCCTGACTGGTGGGTGGTGGGGGTGCAAGGAAACATGAGTGGGGGCCTGGTGGAGGGTGCCCCTGACTGGTGGCGGGTGGGGGTTCAGGGAGACATGAGTGGGGGCTTGGTGGAGGGTGCCCCTGGATGGCGGGGGGTGGGGGTGCAGGGAGACATGAGTGGGGGCCTGGTGGAGGGTGCCCCTGGATGCAGGGGGGTGGGGGTGCAGGGAGAAATGAGTTGGACATGAGTGGGGGCCTGGTGGAGGGTGCCCCTGACTGGTGGGGGTGGGGGTGCAGGGAGACATGAGTGGGGGCCTGGTGGAGGGTGCCCCTGGATGCAGGGGGTGGGGGTGCTGGGAGACATGAGTGGGGGCCTAGTGGAGGGTGCCCCACAGTGCTGGGTGGTTGGGGTGCAGGGAGACATGAGTGGGGGCCTGGTGGAGGGTGCCCCTGGATGCAGGGGGGTGGGCGTGCTGGGAGACATGAGTGGGGGCCTGGTGGAGGGTGCCCCTGACTGGTGAGGGTGGGTGTGCAAGGAGACATGAGTGGGGGCCTGGTGGAGGGTGCCCCTGAGTGGTGGGAGGTGGGGGTGCTGGGAGACATGAGTGGGGGCCTGCTGGAGGGTGCCCCACAGTGCTTGGGGGTGGGGGTGCAGGGAGAAATGAGTGGGGGCCTGGTGGAGGGTGCCCCTGGATGCAGGGGGGTGGGGGTGCAGGGAGACATGAGTGGGGGCCTGGTGGAGGGTGCCCCACAGTGCTGGGGGGTGGGGTGCAGGGAGACATGAGTGGGGGCCTGGTGGAGGGTGCCCCTGGATGCAGGGGGTTGGGGGTGCTGGGAGGCATGAGTGGGGGCCTGGTGGAGGGTGCCCCTGACTGGTGGGGGTGCAAGGAGATATGAGTGGGGGCCTGGTGGAGGGTGCCCCTGACTGGTGGTGGGTGGGGGTGCTGGGAGACATGAGTGGGGGCCTGGTGGAGGGTGCCCCACAGTGCTGGGGGGTGGGGGTGCAGGGAGACATGAGTGGGGGCCTGGTGGAGGGTGCCCCTGGATGCAGGGGGTGGGGGTGCAGGGAGACATGAGTGGGTGCCTGTTGGAGGGTGCCCCACAGTGCTGGAGGTGGGGGTGCATGGAGACATGAGTGGGGGCCTGGTGGAGGGTGCCCCTGGATGCAGGGGGGTGGGGGTGCTGGAAGACATGAGTGGGGGCCTGGTGGAGGATGCCCCTGACTGGTGGGGGGTGGGGGTGCAGGGAGACATGAGTGGGGGCCTGGTGGAGGGTGCCCCTGACTGGTGGGGGGTGGGGGTGCAAGGAAACATGAGTCGGGGCCTGGTGGAGGGTGCCCCTGACTGGTGGGGGGTGGGGGTGCAGGGAGACATGAGTGGGGGCCTGATGGAGGGTGCCCCTGGATGCAGGGGGGTGGGGGTGCAGGGAGACATGAGTGGGGGCCTGGTGGAGGGTGCCCCTGGATGCAGGGGGTGGGGGTGCAGGGAGACATGAGTTGGACATGAGTGGGGGCCTGGTGGAGGGTGCCCCTGACTGGTGGGGGTGGGGGTGCAGGGAGACATGAGTGGGGGCCTCGTGGAGGGTGCCCCACTGTGCTGGGGGGTGGGGGTGCAGGGAGACATGGATGGGGGCCTGGTGGAGGGTGCCCCTGGATGCAGGGGGGTCGGGGTGCAGGGAGACATGAGTGGGGGCCTGGTGGAGGGTGCCCCTGGATGCAGGGGGGTGGGGGTGCAGGGAGACATGAGTTGGACATGAGTGGGGGCCAGGTGGAGGGTGCCCCTGACTGGTGGGCGGTGGGGGTGCTGGGAGACATGAGTGGGGGCCTGGTGGAGGGTGCCCCACAGTGCTGGGGGGTGGGGGTGCAGGGAGACATGAGTGGGGGCCTGGCGGAGGGTGCCCCTGGATGCAGGGGGGTGGGGGTGCTGGGAGACATGAGTGGGGGCCTGGTTGAGGGTACCCCTGACTGGTGGGGGTGGGGGTGCTGGGAGACATGAGTGGGGGCCTGGTGGAGGGTGCCCCTGACTCGTGGGGGGTGGGGGTGCTGGGAGACACGAGTGGGGGCCTGGTGGAGGGTGCCCCTGACTGGTGGGGGGTGGGGGTGCAGGGAGACATGAGTGGGGGCCTGGTGGAGGGTGCCCCTGGATGCTGGGGGGTGGGTGTGCAAGGAGACATTTGTTGGACATGAGTGGGGCCTGGTGGAGGGTGCCCCACAGTGCTGGGGGGTGGGGGTGCAGGGAGACATGAGTGGGGGCCTGGTGGAGGGTGCCCCTCGATGCAGGGGGGTGGGGTGCTGGGAGACATGAGTGGGGGCCTGGTGGAGGGTGCCCCTGACTGGTTGTGGGTGGGGGTGCAGGGAGACATGAGTGGGGGCCTTGTGGAGGGTGCCCCTGGATGCAGGGGGGTGGGGGTGCAGGGAGACATGAGTGGGGGCCTGGTGGAGGGTGGCCCTGACTGGTGGGGGGTGGGGGTGCAGGGAGTCATGAGTGGGGGCCTGGTGGAGGGTGCCCCTATCTGCAGGGGGGTGGGGGTTCTGGGAGACATGAGTGGGGGCCTGGTGGAGAGTGCCCCTGACTGGTGGGGGGTGGGGGTGCAGGGAGACATGAGTGGGGGCCTGGTGGAGGGTGCCCCACAGTGCTGGGGGGTGGGGGTGCAGGGAGAAATGAGTGGGGACCTGGTGGAGGGTGCCCCTGGATGCAGGGGGTTGGGGGTGCTGGGAGACATGAGTGGGGGCCTGGTGGAGGGTGCCCCTGACTGGTGGGGGGTGGGGGTGCAAGGAGACATGAGTGGGGGCCTGGCGGAGGGTGCCCCTGATTGGTGGAGGGTGGGGGTGCTGGGAGACATGAGTGGGGGCCTGGTGGAGGGTGCCCCCTCAGTGCTGGGGGGTGGGGGTGCAGGGAGACATGAGTGGGGTCCTGGTGGAGGGTGCCCCTGGATGCAGGGGGGTGGGGGTGCAGGGAGACATCAGTGGGGCTTGGTGGAGGGTGCCCCACAGTGCTGGGGGGTGGGGTGCAGGGAGACATGAGTGGGGGCCTGGTGGAGGGTGCCCCTGGATGCAGGGGGTGGGGGTGCTGGGAGACATTAGTGGGGGCCTGGTGGAGGGTGCCCCACAGTGCTGGGGGGTGGGGGTGCAAGGAGACATGAGCGGGGGCCTGGTGGAGGGTGCCCCTGACTGGTGGGCGGTGGGGGTGCTGGGAGTCATGAGTGGGGGCCTGGTGGAGGGTGCCCCTATCTGCAGGGGGGTGGGGGTTCTGGGAGACATGAGTGGGGGAGTGGTGGAGAGTGCCCCTGACTGGTGGGGGGTGGGGGTGCAGGGAGACATGAGTGGGGGCCTGGTGGAGGGTGCCCCACAGTGCTGGGGGGTGGGGGTGCAGGGAGAAATGAGTGGGGACCTGGTGGAGGGTGCCCCTGGATGCAGGGGGTTGGGGGTGCTGGGAGACATGAGTGGGGGCCTGGTGGAGGGTGCCCCTGACTGGTGGGGGGTGGGGGTGCAAGGAGACATGAGTGGGGGCCTGGCGGAGGGTGCCCCTGATTGGTGGAGGGTGGGGGTGCTGGGAGACATGAGTGGGGGCCTGGTGGAGGGTGCCCCCTCAGTGCTGGGGGGTGGGGGTGCAGGGAGACATGAGTGGGGTCCTGGTGGAGGGTGCCCCTGGATGCAGGGGGGTGGGGGTGCAGGGAGACATCAGTGGGGCTTGGTGGAGGGTGCCCCACAGTGCTGGGGGGTGGGGTGCAGGGAGACATGAGTGGGGGCCTGGTGGAGGGTGCCCCTGGATGCAGGGGGTGGGGGTGCTGGGAGACATTAGTGGGGGCCTGGTGGAGGGTGCCCCACAGTGCTGGGGGGTGGGGGTGCAAGGAGACATGAGCGGGGGCCTGGTGGAGGGTGCCCCTGACTGGTGGGCGGTGGGGGTGCTGGGAGACATGAGTGGGGGCCTGGTGGAGGGTGCCCCAAAGTCCTGGGGGGTGGGGGTGCAGGGAGACATGAGTGGGGGCCTGGTGGAGGGTGCCCCTGGATGCAGGGGGGTGGGTGTGCTGGGAGACATGAGTGGGGGCCTGGTGGATGGTGCCCCTGACTGGTGGGGGTGGGGGTGCTGGGAGACATGAGTTGGACATGAGTGGGGGCCTGGTGGAGGGTGCCCCTGACTGGTGGGGCGTGGGGGTGCAGGGAGACATGAGTGGGGGCCTGGTGGAGGGTGCCCCTGGATGCAGGGGGTTGGGGGTGCTGTGAGACATGAGCGGGGGCCTGGTGGAGGATGCCCCTGACTGGTGGGGGGTGGGGGTGCAAGGAGACATGAGTGGGGGCCTGGTGGAGGGTGCCCCTGACTGGTGGGGGGTGGGGGTGCTGGGAAACATGAGTGGGGGCCTGGTGGAGGGTGCCCCACAGTGCTGGGGGGTGGGGGTGCAGGGAGACATGAGTGGGGGCCTGGTGGAGGGTGCCCCTGGATGCAGGGGGGTGGGGGTGCAGGGAGACATGAGTGGGGACCTGATGGAGGGTGCCCCACAGTGCTGGGGGGTGGGGGTGCAGGGAGACATGAGAGGGGGCCTGGTGGAGGCTGCCCCTGGATGCAGGGGGGTGGGGGTGCAGGGAGACGTGAGTGGGGGCCTGGTGGAGGATGCCCCTGGATGCAGGGGGGTGGGGGTGCAGGAGACATGAGTTGGACATGAGTGGGGGCCTGGTGGAGGGTGCCTCTGACTGGTGGGGGGTGGGGGTGCAGGGAGACATGAGAGGGGGCCTGGTGGAGGCTGCCCCTGGATGCAGGGGTGTGGGGGTGCTGGGAACATGAGTGGGGGCCTGGTGGAGGGTGCCCCTGGATGCAGGGGGGTGGTGGTGCAGGAGACATGAGTTGGACATGAGTGGGGGCCTGGTGGAGGGTGCCTCTGACTGGTGGGGGGTGGGGGTGCAGGGAGACATGTGTGGGGGGCTGGTGGAGGGTGCCCCTGGATGCAGGGGGTGGGGCTGCTGGGAGACATGAGTGGGGGCCTGGTGGAGGGTTCTCCACAGTGCTGGGGGGCGGGGGTGCAGGGAGACATGAGTGGGGGCCTGGTGGAGGGTGCCCCTGGATGCAGGGGGTTGGTGGTGCTAGGAGACATGAGTGGGGGCCTGGTGGAGGGTGCCCCTGACTGGTGGGGGGTGGGGGTGCAAGGAGATATGAGTGGGGGCCTGGTGGAGGGTGCCCCTGACTGGTGGGGGGTGGGGGTGATGGGAGACATGAGTGGGGGCCTGGTGGAGGGTGCCCCACAGTGCTGGGGGGTGGGGGTGCAGGGAGGCATGAGTGGGGGCCTGGTGGAGGGTGCCCCTGGATGCAGGGGGTGGGGGTGCAGGGAGACATGAGTGGGGGCCTGTTGGAGGGTGCCCCACATTGCTGGGGGTGGGGGTACATGGAGACATGAGTGGGGGCCTGGTGGAGGGTGCCACTGGATGCAGGGGGGTGGGGGTGCTGGGAGACATGAGTGGGGGCCTGGTGGAGGGTGCCCCTGACTGGTGGGGCTGGGGGTGCAGGGAGACATGAGTGGGGGCCTGGTGGAGGGTGCCCCTGACTGGTGGGGGGTGGGGGTGCAAGGAAACATGAGTGGGGGCCTGGTGGAGGGTGCCCCTGACTGGTGGGGGGTGGGGGTGCAGGGAGACATGAGTGGGGGCCTGATGGAGGGTGCCCCTTGATGCAGGGGGGTGGGGGTGCAGGGAGACATGAGTGGGGGCCTGGTGGAGGGTGCCCCTGGATGCAGGGGGGTGGGGGTGCTGGGAGACATGCGTGGGGGCCTGGTGGAGGGTGCCCCACAGTGCTGGGGGGTGGGGGTGCAGAGAGACATGAGTGGGGGCCTGGTGGAGGGTGCCCCTGGATGCAAGGGGCTGGGGGTGCTGGGAGACATGAGTGGGGGCCTGGTGAGGGTGCCCCTGACTGGTGGGGGTGGGGGTGCTGGGAGACATGAGTGCGGGCCTGGTGGAGGGTGCCCCTGACTGGTGGGGGGTGGGGGTGCAGGGAGACATGAGTGGGGCTCCTGGTGGAGGGTACCGCTGGATGCAGGAGGGTGGGGGTGCAGGGAGACATGAGTGGGGGCCTGTGGTGCAGGGAGACATGAGTTGGACATGAGTGGGGGCCTGGTGGAGGGTGCCCCTGACTGGTGGGGGGTGGGGGTGCAGGGAGACATGAGTGGGGGCCTGGCGGAGGGTGCCCCTGGATGCAGGGGGGTGGGGGTGCTGGGAGACATGAGTGGGGGCCTGGTTGAGGGTGCCCCTGACTGGTGGGGGTGGGGGTGCTGGGAGACATGAGTGGGGGCCTGGTGGAGGGTGCCCCTGACTGGTGGGGGGTGGGGGTGCTGGGAGACATGAGTTGGGGCCTGGTGGAGGGTGCCCCTGGATGCAGGGGGGTGGGGGTGCTGGGAGACACGAGTGGGGGCCTGGTGGAGGGTGCCCCTGACTGGTGGGGGTGGGGGTGCAGGGAGACATGAGTGGGGGCCTGGTGGAGGGTGCCCCACAGTGCTGGGGGGTGGAGGTGCAGGGGGACATGAGTGGGGGCCTGGTGGAGGGTGCCCCTGGATGCTGGGGGGTGGGTGTGCAAGGAGACATTTGTTGGACGTGAGTGGGGGCCTGGTGGAGGGTGCCCCACAGTGCTGGGGGGTGGGGGTGCAGGGAGACATGAGTGGGGGCCTGGTGGAGGGTGCCCCTCGATGCAGGGGGGTGGGGGTGCTGGGAGACATGAGTGGGGGCCTGGTGGAGGGTGCCCCTGACTGGTGGGGGGTGGGGGTGCAGGGAGACATGAGGGGGGGCCTGGTGGAGGGTGGCCCTGACTGGTGGGGGGTGGGGGTGCAGGGAGACATGAGTGGGGGCCTGGTGGAGGGTGCCCCTGGATGCAGGGTGGTGGGGGTTCTGGGAGACATGAGTGGGGGCCTGGTGGAGAGTGCCCCTGACTGGTGGGGGGTGGGGGTGCAGGGAGACATGAGTGGGGGCCTGGTGGAGGGTGCCCCACAGTGCTGGGGGGTGGGGGTGCAGGGGGACATGAGTGGGGGCCTGGTGGTGGGTGCCCCTGGATGCTGGGGGGTGGGGGTGCAAGGAGACATGAGTTGGACATGAGTGGGGGCCTGGTGGAGGGTGCCCCTCAGTGCTGGGGTGTGGGGGTGCAGGGAGACATGAGTGGGGGCCTGGTGGAGGGTGCCCCTGGATGCAGGGGGTGGGGGTGCTGGGAGACATGAGTGGGGGCCTGGTGGAGGGTGCCCCTGGATGCAGGGGGGGTGGGGGTGCTGGGAGACATGAGTGGGGGCCTGGTGGTGGGTGCCCCTGGATGCTGGCGGGTGGGGGTGCAAGGAGACATGAGTTGGACATGAGTGGGGGCCTGGTGGAGGGTGCCCCACAGTGCTGGGGGTTGGGGGTGCAGGGGGACATGAGTGGGGGCCTGGCAGAGGGTGCCCCTGGATGCAGGGGTGTGCGGGTGCTGGGAGACATGAGTGGGGGCCTGGTGGAGTGTGTCCCACAGTGCTGGGCGGTGGGGGGGCAGGGAGACATGAGTGGGGGCCTGGTGGAGGGTGCCCCTGGATACAGGGGGGTGGGGGTGCTGAGAGACTTGAGTGGGGGGCTGGTGGAGGGTGCCCCTGGATGCAGGGGGGTGGGGGTGCTGGGAGACATGCGTTGGTGGGCAGTAGTGCAAGGTGACATGTGGGTTGGCTCAGGGGCATGGCCATGGTGGATGGGCTGCCTGCGGGATATGTGCAGGGGTGCAGTGTAGTCCCCTGTGGTGTGGGCCGCCTGCAGGGGCCGTGGAGGGTGTAGAGGGAACAGCTGGCAGGACCCACACGGCCAATTCACGTGTGGGACTCCCCGGCACCCCAGAAAAACACATAGGCTGCAGGATTCGCGTGTGGAATTTGCCGCGCACACCGAAATACACGGACCCTGCTAATTCGCGTGTGGAACTTCCCCCGCACACCGAAATACACGTACCCTGCTAATTCGTGTGTGAAACTTCCCGCGCACCCCGAAATACACGGACCCAGGGCAATCGCGTGTGGAACTTCCTGCGAACCCCGTAATACACGTACCCTGCAAATTCGCATGTGAAACTTCCCGCGCACCCCGGAATACACGTGCCCAGGCCAATCGCGTGTGGAACTTCCCGCGAACCCCGTAATACACGTACACGCTATTTTTCAGGTGTCCGTGTTACGCCCCGTGTTCCGCCTACGTTTGTGATGTGCGCCACGCTATGTGTGATTTCGCAGTGGCCGTGGCGCACGCCGTTGGATGACCTGTGCGCCGGCGTGCGCCGCGCACTTTTTCAGCGCACATCCAATGTTTTTCTCGCCACAGACTTCCATGAATCGATGTGCGCTGGTTTCCCTGCGATTTTCGCAGTTGCACTGCGATTTTCGCACTTTTACTGCGAATCGCATGTTTTGGCACTTCTGCGCGGGAAATTTCGGCGCACATTAATTCCATGAATCGACCAGCTGGTCTCTTCCCCACAGTCTTACCAAAGGCCCCAGCATACAGCTTCCACACAAAGACCCAGAACACACTCCTATTCAGGAGAGCAGTCCCAGATGACACTATTGTCATGCTGGCCAAGTGCCAGGCTATTATGCAAGTCAATGCAAAAAGGATGAGCATATTTGTCCTTAGCATTTAAGGGGTTACGGTCACTGTCCTGAAAGGAGCATAAACAAGGACTGTGGGCTAGTAGAAACCCAGAAGGCAACATTCTGCAGAGGTGTGACAGATGTCTACCTTTTTATATACATAGCCCAAACTCACCACCCATCTATTTCACAGTAAAAAAGTGGTAAAACACATGTCAAAATGTAATTAGACCAAATGCTTGGTCGAATAATTTGTGGAATATCAAAACACCTTCTACAATTTAACCAACCACAAACAGGAATAATTAAAGAATAAAGCTGAAAATAAAGACCTTTGTGAGTAGTTTATTCACATTATTGCAGGCATCAATTGGTGATGATAGACCACTGGGGGCCAGTAGTTTAGATTTTATTCTAATTTAATTTGAAAGTTTATTCCATGAACTATTGGCTGCTCGTGAATATGACTGTTTTAAGGATTAACATTAACCTGCCCTGCTCTTTAAATCCTTCCCTAAAAAGGTAATTTTTAGATGTGGCTGTTAGGTGGTAAGCACAGCCTGTAAGCTGAAACTATTGTCATGAGAAATGAAGGCAGTAGAGAGAGTAAATGTAAGGAAGGACACACAGACTGCAGGTGTTGTTTAGTAATTTACCCACCCTTTGAATGCTCATGGCTATGCTACTCCCTTTAACCCCTCCCACCCACTACCTGCCCCTTACTGCCAAAAACACATCCCACTTATTCCAGCTATGTGCTTTCCGAGTAGCCTTCTGAAAAGTACTGCCTTAAGTGCAACTATAACCAGCTAAACCAGCTACTTATGCAATGCAAATGTTTTACCCAAGTGTGCCTTCAACCACTTGACTTATGAGCATGTTTCTCTCTGTATCTTTTACTTCTACTGAATTCCTGTTAAAAACAAGAATTGTCAAAGCCAACAGCTTTGACTCTTGTTTGTGGATAAGATAGACATCTGCAAGTCACTGCCATACTATACCCAGCTACTAGCAGTGTTGTCCTGCTGTTGTGTTCTTGAGTTAATGCCATTATGGCAGAACCTAGAAAGGATTGTTCATTTTGTGTTTTGTATTTCATTTGTTGATGATTGTTGGGTGGGGTGAGGAATTCAGGGATGTGTGATTTGCTATTTTTAAGTTGCCCAAAAACCAATGTTAACTGATTGTGTCATTATCCTCCCCTTGTATCCTTTATTAATCTCTCTTCCCCAGTAAGGTAGAATCTGGCTATTCTCACTTTGACTCTTCTCTTTCTTTGACTGCACACACTTGGTTGGCCACACTTGCTGCCCACAACTCTGTAATATTGTGAACTATTTACCCCCTTCTCTCTCTCTCAGTTGTCCGCAAACATTCGACTTTCTACGCTGCTTATGCTTTATTGGGCCATGCTCATCCATCGGCTGGGCAGTCCCACTATAAATACTCTGAAGTTTGACCTGGGGTATAAGTTAAAGGTAGACAACGCAAATAAACAATGTGATCTATCAGGTTCACCAGAGCACACCTCAAGCCTCTTCATGTATCTAAATATGACATAGTTTATTAATTGTCCTAGTCTCCAAATCTGTCTTGTAATGAATACAATGTAATCTCCAAAACATTAGAATTAACACACTTTTCTCCCTCATTTTGTCTCTGGCACTTCAAGTCTCTTTCCCTTTGTCTTATCTTTGACCTGCGTATTTTACTTCCACAGAATAAAGTGTGGATACCCCGATCAGTGGCACAATACACCACCTAATAGACCGGTGCTTTGACACCACAACAGTGGTGACTTGGAACAGCTATGCTATTATCATAGCATGACATAGCAATTAGACAGATCACCCTCTACACAGACCTAAGCTCAGGACACTGGATGAAAGTGTAGAGGAGCAGCTGTATACCTCTGCAAGAGGCCCCGCCCCCTTCTCCCCTATATTGGAGACATGAGACCCTGGTGTGTGTGACACCAGCCATTGTGCCAATACCTCTGCAAGTGTTTGGAACAAAAATACCCGTTGAGAGAACCTTATCAAATGTATCCCCAAAGTGATGATAACCTGCGAGAGGAACTCCCTGAAGGAATATGAAAAAGAGAAAAGAAAAGGAGCTAGTGATGTCATAAAAGGTATGCACAACGTCCCAAGGTACTGGCTAAAGATGATGTATAGATCCTAAACAAACTAGTTACGAAGTAAAGAATCAAGTGAACTTTCAAACATAAAAGAGGAAGATTACACGTGCGCGATGTGCTGCAGAAAAACAACCATTCAATAAATGTATAGACGCTGAAATGTGAGGTAGATTAAGTCATCATAGAAGCTGGCTATGAGTATGATATGATATGATATGATATGGCATTTGTAACGCGCCTATACACAAGTGTTTCAATGCGCGATGAGGCAGGGGGGGAACAAGGGGAGACAGATAACGATCCTACTAGGCCAGGTGTCATTCAGATCGCGCAAGTGCAAGGGTAGAGGGGAATGGGAAAAGTGGAAGGGGAAGGGGAGGGGGAAAGTGCAGTACATGGTTAGTAGAAAACAAGATAAATAATAGGGCCAGATGGTGGCAAGTGCAAGGTAAGTGCCAGGAGAAGGGGCTGTAGGAAACAGAGACAGTCCCGTAGTGCAGGTAGGCAGTGCAGAGAAGAGTGGCTGGGCCAAGGACCAAGATCGGTGAGTGGCCCAGTTGCAGATTCAGTGCAGGTTCAGTGATTTTAGCAGGGGAGAGAAGGAGTGAAAGCGGAGGCAAAGAGGATGGTTTTGAGGTGCTTCCGGAACCGGAGATGGTTCTCCTCAAGTTTCAGGGAGGCAGGAAGGCTGTTCCACAGGGAGGCCCCTGCTGCGGAGAGAGAGCTACCCCCAACTCGTTGCTTGGAGAAGTGGCTGACCCTGAGGTAGTTGGAGGTGGATGAGCGAAGAGCTCGAGAAGGAAGATATTTAGGAAGAGAGAGTTGAAGGTATTTTGGCCCAAGGCCCCAGAACGCCTTGTGGACAATGCAGAGGGTTTTGAACTTAATCCTCGCAGCCACTGGGAGCCAGTGTAGTGATTTCAGTTCTGGAGAGATACGGTCCCTGGGCTTGAGGCCAAGGACAAGTCTCGCAGTCCTGTTCTGGATAAGTTGCAAAGGGCGGAGAGTAGAGGCAGGAAGATTTAGATAGAGGCTGTTACAGTAGTCCAGCTTCGAGAGAACCAGGGCTCTGGAGACAGTGAGGTGGTGTAGCTGGTAGTGTGACTTCTTAGATACGTCAGAGATGTGAAGAGAGAAAGAGAGTGTGGAGTCGAAGATGACCCGAGGTTTTTTGCCTTGCAGGTAAGAGCAGGAAGAGGGCCAAGGGAGGCCGGCCAGAGAGCTGCAGGGAAGGAGGGAGTGGGTGTGCCGATGAGTAGAATCTCAGTCTTACTGGCATTAAGGCAGAGGTTGTTGGCGGCACACCATTCCTGGATAGCAGAAAGACAGTCAGAGATGAGGGAAGGGGAAGAGGAGGCCGAGGGTAGCCTGAAAATGAGGTGGGTATCATACGCGTAGCACTGAAAGTTGGGACAGAGAGCGGCGATGCAGTGAGCAAGAAGTGCCAGATACTGGTTGAACAACCAGGGGGAGAGGTTGGATCCCTGGGGGACACCACAGGTAGAGAAAAAGATGTCAGAGAGGAAGGAACCCAGTTGGACCTTGGAGGGTCGATTGGAGAGGAAGGAGGTCAGTGAATAGAATGCAGGCAAAGCCGCGATTGTACAGAAACTGGACATTGGTACCATGTATTTAGTAACCCAGAACCCATGAAGTGAGAATGGAAAACTGTGTCACAGCAAGAATAATCGGCTCGTGGAGCTGCATGGAAAGGTTGTCTGGCCTACAGTCAAGACTAAATGATGAGGACACTCTGCAAGGCCCAGTGCAAAGACAATTTCATGGAAGAAGGCATGGGCGATGAGGGATGCTGGGCTAATTGGGTGGTGGTGTAGTTTCATGCCGTATCTCCTTGCACCTGGGTCTGGGCTTACGTGCTCCCAGATGAACCGAATGTTCCAGACATGGCACAAGTGTGCCAACCAAATATATGAGTCCATATAACGAAGGACCTTATAGTTTGAAGAACAATGAGAAACTGTGTATCTAATTTTTTCTGAAATTACATGTTTTTGGAGGAAGGCATAGGTTGTCCACCAGGTAACGGGCAGCCAATAACAATCCTAGCTCCTATAGAAATGTATACTTGGCTGTTTTCCTTAACCATTCCCAAACTTTAATAGGTGTTTTACTATTGCCACATAATATGATGTATTCTGATGCATTATTGCTATAAGAGGTATGTTTTTTGTGGAGATCATTGAGAGACTGAGCGTATGTCTGTTGATGTTCATTGTAACCTCCCTGTTTTAGATAATTGTTAATAAAACAGTACTTTGCCATTTTCCTGAGTTGGTTCTGTTATTTGGACTCAGAATTATTCTGGTATGAGCCCATCCATTATATCTGCATGTTCCTAAAGGGCCATAAACTCACGTGGTAGCAGAGGAGGGTCTAAAGATCCAAACTAGGTTTTCTCCAGTATTTTGGACAATCAGGTATCCTCCGTCATTAGATGGAATATCGTGGAGATTCCTGGGGAGAGCGGCCGATCGAAATAAACTTGCAAGAAGAATTGAGATGGTGCGGAGGTCCCCCTTTGAAGAAATCCCTACTCGGCTTCCACTAGTGCCATGCGGATGGCAGGAGAAGTGGTCGGATGGGAGGAGGAGTCGATACCGAAGTCCTCGAGTCGATTAATTAATGAAAGTAGACAGAGGGAAATGGCAATATAAGGTGGCGGTATTGTGATCTTTTTTGTAACGTGTTGTATAAACAAAGATAGCGTCTAGAAATCATAGTTCCACGTAATTGGAAGAAGACATTTCAAACTCCAATGGCAGTAGTGATAATAAGAGAATATGCACGGTGAAGACCGTGAAAGGTGATGTCTTAAATTCTGTATTGGGTAAAATAAGTAGAGGCGAGAGAAGTATACAACTTATTTTAAATTATTAATAATGAAGGGAAGGTGATCACAAGGGTTATTCATGTGTAGTGTGTGGTTATTTTAAATATTATTTGCTGTGTAAAAATATCAAGAAATAATAGAGCTATGAAAAGTTGGAAGTAACAGTGTTTGAAGTGAAGGCGCAGTAAATGATTGGCGCCAATCAAATTGATGCATGGGTCATTCAAATAAGTTTTGATTGAGTGGCGATTGATGGTGCTTGCTCATATTTGTTGTTTTAAAACATTAAAGGTGGTGACTTAAGTTAAAATAAAAGGTTTATTTAATGATCCTGTAAGTATCGACAGTCAATTCAGACTTGTCAATATGGAGGACACTGCTCTGATGTATCTATGCAAAACACTGACAAAACATGTGCCCAAGCTCCAACAGTAGAGTGCAAAATGGGTAAAGGGCACAGCTGAAATGTTTTCATGCCATGGCCGCAAGGGGGGTGATTGTCAAAAACAGTATTGCTGCGTACACAGGAAAGAAATTAAAGAAAAGACTGGCAATTTTAGAACTTCGGAAGATGTACCAAGAGGAAAAAGAGGACCCACCACCGGAGGAGTGGATGCTTAATCAGCATAAAGGAGAGGGCGTTCAGCCCTCAGCTCCTCTTTCCTTGCCTGAAAGCAAAATTGTAAAACTAGAAGAAATAGGAGTTTATACTTTTAAGGAGTTCAATGCAGTGGCGGGGTATAGTAATCCAACATATGAACTCCCACATACAGTAGTGACGACAGTACAGAAGAGAGTAAAAGAAAGGAAGACGCTTGTAAGTTTATATGAGACAAGGAAGAAAGAGGTGACAGGTCAAAATTATCACCAGACATACATTGAGAAATCAAGCTATGGAAGGGAGAAAATGACAGTGCTGAGCTGGGAATGTTCATACAGAACGAGTGGATGGGAGGACAGATACTACTCAGGTGAGATGGGAAAAGCATAGGGAAGTTGGGCAGAGAGAGTATAAGGATGAGCAAGAGAAGAAGGACCAAAAATGAAAAAAGAGATTGAGGGAGCATGAGCAAAGAAGGAAAAGCAGGGGCCGACGGGAACAGATATATAGGGAGGAACAAGAGAAAGATGAAAAATGGGCAGATGAACAAAGAAAGTATTACAATACACAAAGAGTGATAGAAGAAAGGGACAGAAAGGATAGGAATAGAGAGGAGAAAGAAGCACAAAGGGTGAATGACAAAAGGTTACAGAGATGAAAAGAATAAGAGGAACGAAGAGAAGGAGTAAGGATGGAAGAAAGAAGACAAGAGGAAGAAAAAGCTAATTTAAAGGGTTGTGAGAAAGAGAAGGGAGGTAGATGAAGAAATAGAACAGAATAGGATGCAGTGAGGTCTGGATGCTAGTATCATCCTCCAGGAACAAATGAGGCCAAGCGCAGGCACAATGTGGGATAGAGTAGAAGAGATTCTCCCGGTAATGGAGATCACGGCAAATACACCTAGAGTAGTGCGAGAAGAGGAACGATATCATACTGTAGGCATCGGAGAAAGGATTGATAAGGTCTATCAGCAATTAAGATGGCACAGTGAGTATGGAACTCGAGGGAGCGGTAATCGATCCCCCGTAACTCAACCACAAATTGAGGAGGAAAACATGTTTAGTGACATATTCCAAGCACTGTCTTTGAGCAGACTGAATATAGATAGAGGTGAGGGGATAATAGTCACACTAGTCGGGGTCTAGAAATGTCAGACGAGGAAAGAGAGTTGGGTTATGAGGCAGAAGGAGAGGGTGCGTGTGCCCCCTTAGGAAGTCAGCAAATGAATGAAGAAGTGAGGTGGTTAGATATGGAACATCCTAAAGATAGAATGCCAGATCCCATAGCATATCCTGTGCTTCCCTGAAGACAATTGTATAGTGAAAAGGGAGAGCCTCCACCATAAGTATGCAGGTTAAGGTCATTACCAGCAAGGAGATGGATAGGGATGATTACCCCTGCTATATTTAGACTAACAGTGGGATCCGACTATGGGATGGGATTCACATATTTCCCCTTGCTAGAGAAGGGGGAGCAAGACCGCAATATATTCCATGGCCACAGATGGATAAGGATAACTTAAAATGGAAGCTCCCTAGTTTGACTTTGGGGGCTTGGAAATGGATATATACGTTTTTACAGGACGAAACACGCTGGCCATAGAGGAAATAAATGGTCTCCTGGCAGCCCTTCTTGGGGAGAGGGCTGATGACATAAGAAAGAGAGCAAGGTACTCAAGTGTGATTGCGCCAAAACCACAGTGCATGATGGAGTGCCATTTATTAATTGTAGGGCAGATGTTTGGAGGGCTTTCAGGGTACAGTATCCTGATACATCAGATAAGGGTACAATTATGACCCAATAAATGAAGGAAGATGGAGACCCTATTACCTATATTCAGGATAGTCAGGAGAAATGGCAGCTTGAAACTTGCGAGCCGTGAGAAAAGACAGTGAAACTATTTTATAATATTTTATGTCAGGGGTTACCACAACCAGTACAAAGACAGATGAAAAAACAAGTAGGGATGGAAGCGAAGCCATGGGCTGAGATACAGGTGACAATAGTACATCACTGTCGTTTATGACAAGAAAAGAACAAAAAGAAGGATAAAAATAGAAAAATTGAGGAAGCCAAATTAGTTCAGAAATAATTGTCAAGATTTGCCATGGAAGGGGCAGTGTTGACAAGTGGAGAAGGATTGGAAAGGCATGAAGCAATAGGTATATCATAGGCAAAAAATTAATGCCTGATTGATCAAGGTGGGTTTGGGTTTGCACCACGAGGCAGTGGTTTGAGTTTTAGGTGAAGAGGAAGCAGATTTCAGGACAAACAAGGTGAATTCCAAAACACACAGATTATGAAACAGGGTGCTTAGGGAGGATACAATCAAGGGGGGTCTGCCAGAGGGCCACCCCCAGTGTGTTGGACTTGAAGGATAACAGGGCATATTGCGTGCATGTGCAGTAGCCGAGGGAGTGTACAAAATGGCCAGTTTTCAAGGGTGGGGACATTGTATCCACCGCTATACAGCACACAAACAAGGGAGGGCTTTTCCCAAGATGACAACTCTTATCAGGCACAGGTGCTGCAAGTACCGTAGGTACAGCAGCAGGGACAAGTACAAATGATATGATATGAGATGGCATTTGTAATGTGCCTATACACAAGTGTTTCAAGGCACGGTGAGGCAAGGAAGAGGGAACAGAGAGAGGGCAGAGACAATGATCTCACTAGGCCAAGTGACATTGAGATTGCTTAAGTACAGGGGAGGTGCCAGTGCTGTACATGGGATCAAAACAATAACAAGAAGTGTGGCCAGCAGGTGGCAGGTGCAAGGGTAAGTGCAGTTAGCAGGTGTTCAAAAGTGCAGGTAAGGGGGCTGTAGGGTTACAAATACAGACCCAAGTTCAATGGTTGCCGGGAGGGAGTGCGGGTGTGCAACTGGGCGGGCTGGGACCTGGGCCAGAATCAGAGGGTAGCCAGGCTACCAGTGAAGTATCAGACAGAAAATCAGCAGGGGAGAGGAAGAGAGAAGACAGAAGCAAAGAGGAAGGTCTTGAGGTGCTTCCGGAACCTAAGATAGTTCTCCTCAAGTTTCAGAGAGGCAGGGAGGCTGTTTCAGAGGGAGACCACAGCCGAAGAAAGCGATTTACCACCAACTCGTTGCTTGGAGAAGCAGCTGACCCTGAGGGAGTTGAAGGTGGAGGAGCAAAGAGCTCGAGTAGGAAGGTATTTACAAAGAGAGAGCTGGAGGTATTGAGGACCCAGGCCCCACACTGCCTTGTGGACAATGCAGAGGGGCTTGAACATAATCCTTGCAGCCACTGGCAGCCAATGCAGAGATGTCAGTGCTGTAGAGATACGATTCCTGGGCCTGAGGCCAAGGACAAGTCTTGCAGTCCTGTTCTGGATGAGTTAGAGAGTGTGGAGAGTAGAAGCAGGCAGATTTAGAAAGAGGTTTTTGCAGTAGTGCAAAGTGCTGTACATGGGATCAAAACAATAACAAGAAGTGTGGCCAGCAGGTGGCAGGTGCAAGGGTAAGTACAGGTTCTAGTGCAGTAGTAGTAGAGAGAATCAGAGCTCTAGAGACAGTGAGCTTCTTGGGAAAGGAGCAGGAAGGAAGAATACCTCTTAGGAGGTGCAGTTGGTAATTTGACTTCTTAGAAACATCAGAGTGTGAGGAGAAAAGGAGAGTTTGGAGTCAAACATGACCCAAACCACTCTTGGATAGCAGAGAGACAGTCAGAGATGAGAGAAGGAGAAGAGGTGGCAGAGGGGAGCCTGAAAACGAGCTGAGTGTCATCCGCATAGCACTGAAAGTTGGAGCAGAGAGCGGCAATGTGGTGAGCGAGAGGTGGCAGGTATTGGTTGAACAGACAGGGGGAGAGATTAGACCCCTGGCGAACACCACAGGTAGAGAGTGAGATAGAGGAAAGGAAGAACTCATGTTGGACCTGGGTGGGTTGATCAGAGAGGAACGATGTCAGCCAGGTCAGGGCCTGATCTGTGATTCCCAGGTTATCACAGAGACGATTGAGCAGGATGGCATGGTTGACCGTGTCAAAGGCAGAAGAGAGATATAGTAAGATGAGGACAGAGGGAGATTAGAATCAAGGTTAGAGAGCAGGTCTTCACAGGTGTTCAGGAGAGTAGTTTCAGTTCTTATGGCTGCTCTAAAGCCAGACTGATTGACATGGAGACAATGAACAGATTCAGTGTGAAGATTAAGCTGGGAGATGGCAAGCTTTTCCATGAGTTTTCCCAGAAAAGGAGTGATGGAGATCGGGTGATAGCTGGTCAGGAAGGGTCGGCTGAGGGTTTCTTGAGAAGAGCATGCACAAGGGATTGCTTCAGGGGGGAAGGGAGAGCTCCAGTGGCGAAGGAGTGGTTGCAGAAGTCAGCCATGACAGGAGCAAGGGTGTCAATGTGGTCCTTGATGGTTTCGAAGAACAGGGAAGAACCTGTTTTGACGAGAAGAAGAGGAAGTTAATCCAAAAAAATCAGATATAATGCATATGCATTTACATATTCACTGCATCATAGTTTGGTGATATGAATTCATGATAGTTTCAATCAGTGAGCTTGGGATGCTCAACCAATATGGATCAAAATGTAATGGTATGATGTGACACAATATCTAAAACATGAACAATTTCAAATGGAATGTTTTGACTCACAAAGTGTTTGATATATTCAATATATCAAATATGAATATGTTATTTTTGATATGTTTTAAACCCCTCCCCACCCCATTTTATTTAATGTAATTTTCTTTTCTTTCCTCTGGGGTTTCTACACTGTTTATTTTTAAATGTATCCTCCTTGCATCTAATGATGCAGTGAATTTGTACATGCATATACATTATATATGTTGGATTCACTTTTGTTATGTTGTTTCAACTATTGTGATTGATAACTCACTCCTGTTGCATACTGGGCTTAAGGCTGTTAGTTCTAATTTATGTTTTGCATTGTCTATATCACAAAATTGATTGGGTTAAAATTAATGATAATTATATGATGCAATACATGAATTGGTAAATATCACCCTAGAAGGAGAGCTGTGCTCTAAACATGTGTCAGATGTAACCAATTCACATAAAAACTGTGGGTGAAGATGCGCAGTTTGATGGTATCATTCGTTTATTTCTCTACTGGTGGTGTCCTTGGGCAGGGGACCGACGTTCAGACGCAATCACCTGCGGCAGCCTCACTACTTACCATTAAATTGCCTTTTCTTGATTTGTGTATATGTCATAATTACCTGTGTAAGTACTGTGGTTTCCATTCTCTTTCTGCCTTGGTTGAATTTATTTATTATGATTTTATTTTTCAGTTACAAATGTAAGAGAACTAAATTTGTATTAAAAATGATTAATGAGGGAGATTCATGATTATAGAAAGAGCACAAGTTCAGCAAGCGTTGGGATGGCACAACAAATGGTTCTCCAGACTTCTATGCGTAACATACATTTGCATGATTATTCTCTTTATCTTTTTGTATCTTACATTTCACAGTCTCTATTATCCTAATGCTCCCATTGAAGAAAGAGCTCCTATGATTTTCCCTACTTTGAGTACAGATGATGACAATTTCTTTGATCTCTATTGGTATGTTAGACAACATAAAAGGGACGCAGAAGAAGATAACCAGGGGATAAATACCTATTCTAGATAATTCAGCTCACCTGGGGAATAATATGTGGTATCAAAACATGAAAAGGGTGGGTGAAAGAGCATCCGATGAGAATTGCTATGTATGCACTCTCATTCTCCATGCCATGAATACTTTGAACACTTTCATTTCAAAAGAAGCGTCTGCACCGACACAAAATGCCTCAGCCAGCTTGCAGCATGTACTATGTAGGTACGATTCCAAAGCAGTTGGGCAACCCTGCAATGAAGAACAAGACAGTCGTTCCCATACCAGGATGACTATATTAAGACTACTCAAATGGGAAGGAGCCTGGATGGACAGACGAGAAACTTGTGTATCCTGCTGCAGGGTAAAATAAGGTGATAGTCAAGGAAATGAAGAGGATGAATTGTTCAGATATGACAGAAAATGCTTGGATGTCTGGATGCTATGAACGATCACAGTTGCTAAACTATGGACCAATGAGCACGAGCAAAGGATGCGAAGTTGGAATGATGTCTTGCGCAGCTCATTTATTGCAGAATGTGAGAAAACTGAGGGTATTCTCCCAGTAAAACTTTCAGAATTCCTTATTCAGGTGGCCAGGACACAACCATTGCTGTTGGGAGTAGTTCCTGTAGGTGGTCCAGTGCAGGAGGATCACCTGGGTAGGGGAACCCGGGGTTGGGCTCCGGGGAATACCCCATGTGAGACACAGTGTGTTACCGGGGAAGAAGACGAGGATGGAGAGATCCCTGAGATTTTTGTGGGCTGTGTCACAGTTGGCCCCATTTCTCCTATAAAATCTCCCGAATAAACCACATCTGAAAAACCCCCTAAGAACATGAACCCTACTAGAATTGAAAACCACACCTCGTATAAACCCTGCTTTCCCGCTTTCTACATGAAAACTCTCAACCATTCTTTTTCACGTACATCTGATTATTCTTTTCTGAACACCCAGTCTAGCTTGACAAAACACTACCGGTCGCAGAATCCCTTGTGTTCATTTCACGATCCCAATAATTCCCGTATGCCTCACAAACCCCAACAATCCGGTCCCTCTGATTATCATTTTGCAAACTCACCTTCAGATGTAACCAACAGCTACCATTCCCGCAAACCCTACAAAAGCTACCCTTTTGAGAGTCCCACAAACCTTAATACGAGGATTTTTCCTCAATGTAAGACGTCTTTTCCATCCGACCCTGTAAGATACCTGGAAAATCTATCACCCTCTTGTTCCTACACAAATATTTTTTCCCAACATTACACCAGGACCGTTTACCTCACATGACCCAGTTCAGTACAAGGGTCAGGCCAAGTCAGGCAATTACCTAAAATATACACACCAGATGGCCCTTCCTTTTCTGAACAGGGATAAAAGTTGGAGCAAGAGAGCACAGTATGAGAAAGACGAGTACAGCAGACAACACAATGAGACAGCTACCACGCAGCAGTTCAAGAGAAGGAGAAAGGCAGCAGGAATCGAGAGGGTGGCGAGAAAAGAAGGGACCTTGCCCTTTTCATCCCAGGCCCACGGAGCCTTCGTGGAAGAGAGCCTAAGTCTGCGAACAGTAGCACGAGTGTCCTGCCGCAGATCTCAACGGTATATGGGGCAAGCCTATGCCGATAAGCAGGAGCGAGGGAATCTCCCGCGCCTGTGGCACCGGCCTTGCCTCCAGAGAAACCAGTGTTCATCACAGCCGGTGAGTCAAGGGGAGAACCGATAAGAACTGGGCTGTGTTGAGTTAGAATCGCAAAGTGGCAAGTTTTTAACCAAAGCAAATGAACTTTGTATGAACTGTTAAAAGTGTGAAGGGGGGACCAGCTGCAGAGGCAAAGCAGCACCACATGGGTGCTAACTCGAGGGACTCCGGTCGAGCCCTATATGAGAGATACTGCAAGTACCAGAAGACCATAAGAAGGCCAGCGAAATAGGTCAAAGTGGTCGTAGAGAGGGTCAAACAAAATACCCCCGTACAATCGAAAGACTTTGATCTACACGCACTGTGAAATAAAACAAAGTGAATCCCACAAACAGTAAACTGTATAGAACATCGGAAGTAAAGAGGGGTCTGAGCCCAACGGAGGGAGATCCAGGGGTGAAGCCATCACCCAAGAATATAAACAGTTAGAGGGGTCCGAGCTCGATCGAGGGAGATCCAGGGGTGAAGCCATCACCCAAGAATATAAAAATGCAGGAGTTGTCCGAACAAGATGATGGGAGATCCAGGGTTGAAGCCATCACCCAAGAATATAAAGAGAAGAGGGGTCTGAGCACGACCGAGGAAGATCAAGGGGTGAAGCTATCACTGGGGAAGAAGATGAGGATGGAGACCTTTGTGAAGCTATCACCCAAAGTTGTTTGATAAAGGCACTGTGGTATATATTGTGGAAGAAAATTGAGAAGGGTCAGCACCCAGAAGAGTGGGAGCAAGGGGTGATTCTGTCACCCAGCAATCTTTGGAAACAAACTTTTATTTGTTAAAGGGATTTTTATTTTTTTGTTATGTCAATACATCAGGCCTTGAAGGCAACAGACTCTCTAAGGAGACAAGACTTGACCTTCGACGGTCCTGAGAACTGCCATTGGAACTGTTGTATTGTGCCCGCGAAGCCCGAGACTGTACTGTGCTCCAAGCTTCCATCCTACTCTGTGTCCAAAACATAGGCAGGGAGGCCCAGGCTACTGCATCCTGACATATTATTTGAGAACACTTCTTTCTTTTCTTGAGAACTATCCTACACACTTTGTGTATTATTTGTGATGTATGGCAATAGGTTTCTTAGTACAGGCCTGTTTTTATTTTGACACAACTCCACAAGAACTGCCTTATTTTTCATTTGATGGTCAACGCTTGCTCCTATCTTAGATTTAGGTTTAGAATATGCATTTTTCCAACCCGCACACACATTCATTGTTCAATAAACACCCTCGAACTGTGATCACTTGTTTCTGTCTTTCACCATAAATTCCTCACAGGAAGGAATCAATACGAGGAATCCAGAAGGTGAATGATGAGTGTCTGAAGTCTTGGGCCAAGTACCCCAAATTACTGACATGGGTGGAAGACAAATCAGGACCAGTTGCTGTAGTCCCATTGGTTAATGCGACAATATGTTTCCGGAGTCATGGAAAGAATTAAGCTGGACATAATAAAGGGTGTAAAACCACAATTGACGTTCCTGGAATGAGAAAAGGGACAGCTGTTCTAATGGATCGATATTGGGCCTGTGGATCTAGAGTGTATATGAAATTGCCCAGGAATTGGTGTGGAGTGTGTTCCTTGGTGTTCGTCCATGTTCCAGCATTCGTGATCCCTCAGAGCGATCTAAACATTGATGAATTCCAAAAGGTGGGTGACCATTTAAGATAAAGATCTCTTGAACTCCGATGGATGAAAAGAGAGAACTATTTGTCACCCAAATCAGTAAAATTCCTGATGATTTGATTTAATTTGCTTTTTGTATTTATCACCAAGAAGGTACCGAGCAAATAAAATTGCATCTGGGCACAGTTATTCAAAAAGAAAGGTCTTCAACTTTTTTCTAAACTCACTTAGTGTTTCAATTTTCCAAAGTCATGTGGCAGGGAATTCCATGCACGAGATCATGCACATGAAAAGCCTCCATCGCCCCAGGACACAGACCTGGACAATGGAACCACCAACAAATATTGCCCTGTGGACCTTAGGAAAAGGTCTGGATGGTAAGCAGTGATCTTTGAGGAAAGGTATGTAGGGGCAGTTCCTTGTAAACACTTAAAGGTCAGACAGAGGACTTTACACATAACTCTTTGCTGTAATCAATGAAGATTTCTCCGGAACTGAGAAATGTGTGTACGTCTGGCTAAGGAATAAATTAGCCTAACGGCTGAATGTTGAGCCACCTGCAGACACTGCATTTGGCCCTTTGGTATTCCTATTAGTAGGGCGTTGCAATAGTCTAATCTAGAATGTACCAGTGCACCAACAATCATAGGATGATCTTTCTCTGAAACAAGAGGCAGCAAGGGTTTCAACAATTTGAGATGATAATACACAGATTTTACTATTTCATTTACCTGTAGATTACTGCCCAGATTCGCCTGCCAGATGCACCCAAGGTTCTTTTCCTTGGATGCAAAGGTTGCTGGAACCCCAAAAAGTGCAGAGCCGGACATATGCTGAGAGAATTTACTCAGTTTCAATTTAGACCCAAATATTATAATCTATGTTTTAGCTGGGTTAAGTTGAAGTTTATTAGTCAGCATTCATGTTTATATTTTACTGGCACAGGCTACCACTCTGTACAGGGCTTTCACTGTTTCCCTTAATTGGACATACATCTGTATATCATTGGCATACGAATGATAGTGCAGATTGAATTCCGAAAATAAATGTCCAACACAAGACCTATGTAGATATTAAAGACCAGTGGAGAAACATTTTACTGGCAGCGAGTCAGAGCTGAATGGCCCCAATTTAACTTGTTGTGTTCAATTAGTCAAAAAGAATATAAACCATTTCAATGGTTCATCAGACACCTGAGGTACTGTAGAAAGAATAGAAGTCAGAATCTCAAAGTCTACTGTATCGAAGGCAGCTGATAGGTTCAGCATGACTAACATGCTGACATCCCCCACATCGGCCGCCTTCAATATGTCGTTCCAAAGTGACATAAGATCTTTTTTCAGTCCCATATCCTGGCCTGAATCCTGATTGTTATGGATACAATATCCTCTGATCTTCCAGGAAGTCTTGCAGTTGTACCGTAACAATTATTTCAAGCCAGCCTGCAATGGGGTGATAATTAGAGAGGATCTTGTAATCCAGTGTGTTTTTATTCAGAAGTGGTGTGAGGAATGATTTTTTGAGCTCGGTTGGGAAAATCCCCTGAGTTAATGAAACATTTGGGGCAGATATGAGCGGTTCACTCAGAACTGCCACATGTCTCTTGGCTAAATATGTGGGGACAGGATCATAATTATGATTAGTGGGCTTCAATTGAGACATGAGACGGAAACTGTTTTTAGATCTACTGGGCTAAGAGTAAACATGGCACCCATCTGATCTGCCTAGCAATTTTATTTCCATTTGACATAGTCTCTTGCTGAATTGGGAACTGAAGGTCGATATTCTTCCTAATCTGATCAATGTTGTCAGAAAAGTAGGTATTACATTCGTTTGCCAAGGGCATAGATGAGGAAGATGTGAACTTGTACATGGGGGAGACACGATGTTTTGTGTAGTTATACAAGTGATTTTGGCCTATTTTGAGCCAAGTAAATCTGTTTTCGAATACATGAGACTTGGGCTAGGGCAATGGACTTCTTGTAGACCCCAGAGCTGGTTTGGCATCTAGAAAATGTGCAGATGACCTTGTATTCAACCATAGCTACTCTTTCTCTTTCTCTTTCTGTTTTGTGATAAACACAAGTTGTTCAGCGAGACTGCTATGATAATGAAATCTATATTTATGCTGGAACTTCAAACAATGGTGAATGCCAAATGGTAACAAATCACTGGGTGGGAGCTTCTACAAACAATCAATACTACTATAGAAGGATTCAATTCCTTCCTAAAAGAAGACCTGAGGGCCACATGACTGATAACTCTCCAGAACAGGGATGTGCTTGACATGATCACAGCAATGAAAGGAGGAGCTTGCACCAAGATCAGGCCATCATGTTGCACATTTATACCTTCTCACAACAGTGAGAATGGGACCTTGACAGAGGCCATATTGATGTAGACAGACCTGCATACTAAAATGGAGGAAGAGACAGATGGCATTGAAGATGACAGTTGGTTCACATTCTTATTTTCATGGATTCCTCATTGGTTGGTGAATATATTCATGATTCTTGGAGCAGGATTGGTGCTGATCATGTTTGGATTCTGTGTGATCCAGATAATAATTGCACAATGTCAGAAAACTGCAAAGAAGGGGGTAGGAATGAAGATCATGATTGATGCCAAAGACGAACCAGAAGCCAAGTAGCTGATGGATGACACTTTCACAGAATACATAAAAGCTAGCATTGTAGCACCTGTAGGAATGAAGTTCTGTATCCAAAGGATCATAAGAAGTGCATAGGGCTTTGGGTCTACTGTACCCCGAATGGACAATGTAATTACATGACCTGGAGTGTGGATAAACACATTAAAACAGCGGGCACCCTTAGGGGGGTGATGAAAATATGGAAACCTAAGAAACACTTTTTCAAGAGAAAATACAAGGACACAGAGAGACCTGAGGAGGTGGTTGAGGACTTGACCAGAGGAGGGAATTTAGAGGAGCAGCTGTATACCTCTGTAGAAGACCCCGCCACCCTTCCTCCCCTATATTGGAGACATGAGTCCATGTCGTGTTTGACATCAGCCGTTGTGCCAATACCTCCACAGGTTTTTGGAAGAAGATAACCATTGAGAGAACCTTATTTAATGTATCCCCAAATTGATGAACTCCCAGAAGGAATATGAGAAAAAGCAAAGAAAAGGAACTACCAACGTCATGAAAAGTATGCATGATGGCCCAAGATACTGGCTGAAGATGGTGCATAAATCCTAAAGAGGACAAAGTAAAGAATCAAGTGAACTTTCAAATATAAAAGAGGAAGATTACACGTGCACAAAGTGCTGCAGAAAAACAACTGTTCAATAAATGTACAGATACTAAAATGCAAGGTAGATTAAGTCATCATAGAAGCTGGCTTTGAGTAGTGTGAATAGAATGCAAATGAAGCAGACATTGTACAGAAAATGGACATTGGTATCATGAATTTAGTAAGCCAGAACACATGAAGTGGGTATGGAAAACTATGTTGCAGCAAGAATTATCGGCTTGTGGAGCTGCATTGCAAGGTTGTATGGCATACAGTCAAGACTGAAGAAACCTGTCATGGATTTAAAGATAAGGCACACTCCAGACCGGGACTCTTTCCACTAGCCAGGGATGGGGCGTACAATAAAAATGCTTTCAAGTTTATTTATTTCAGATTCAGCTTTGAGAAGGCAGACAACCAATCTCACACCCCTCTTGACGGACACCCCGCGTCACAATGGACCATGAACCAGGCCGTTGTCTAATAACAAAATATTTATTTATTATAAAATTCAAATAAAAATCAAACAGATTCAATATAGGCCAACAATCACCAGTTGGTGATAATTACACAGCAAAATGATAGGATACACTTAATTTAACTTTCTAACACCAGGCACATGAATGCAAAAATTCGGTCTATTGAACTAATGCCAATAACTCTCTATCCGCTGACCTTAAAATCATTTGTTTGAATAAAGACACATCTCAATTAAATGAATCTTGTGAAGTACACAAACAGTTTTTATTAGAGCTGAATTAGAATCATGTGTGTCTATCTACTAATCCTATACGCACACAAAAAAAGTTGTACAAAAGGAAATTGATCTTTTCACTGGATTCCTTGAACAAATACTCTTTGTTTAAAAGTCTTTTGACAACTGAACATCCAAGAAAGATCATCTTGGGCTCCTTGATTAGGTTTCCTTCCTGTGTATTTCATGATATTTAGAAGTGATTAAATTTTATTCAGCTCCCTGAAACATTAAACGATAGAATGTCCCAAACCACAGGATGTATGCATTGTTTACTTTGCTGAATGTATGCACATTTACTCGGATCTGTTTGTTTTTACAAATATGGGCTTGCTTTATAGAAGTTGTCAGACTTCTCTCATTTGAAATGTATGTAGGTTTTTATACATATTATATGAATAATTGGAAACTATTGGCATTGTTAGCACAGTTGGAATTGGTAAGTATTTTATAAAAGGGATATATATTCTTTATCGTTGTAAGTTCTTATCAGACTTTTCCCTCTTGGAAATGCATTTTGTAGTATGTATATCTGCTGTAATTTGTTTCTTTTTCTGTGTTTTTCTTGCATATATATTGGTCATATGAGGATGTAATTAACAGTCATTTTGATATTTTGTATTTTTTTGCGGAAGGTTTTTTTAAACTAACAAAACCATAACAAAACAAACTAGTAATGGTCTATGTTTTCATTATTATGATGGTTTATTTAATTTTCTCCTATCAAATTCTCCAAATCTATGCTATTCGATATTTTTATTTTGACTTGTGCTTCCTTTATTCTGGGCAAGTACACTAATTCTCTGTTTGTTTCGGGATCACACAGCCTGCAGGCCATCTTGCAGGATCTTCCCATTGTGGTCAAAATGCCTCAATAAGGATTCAAAGGCTTGATGGGTGTGGGTTTGCAGTTTTCACCAGCCTAACTAGTTCCGCATTTAATGTATAACCTCAGGCTTTGATCTAATTATCCACAGAATACTCCACCCTGACCTGAGAGAACATCCTTCTTTGGTGCAGCTTCTTACATTTGGATTGCTTCTTTCTCACTCAAGGTGCAAGCACAGCCAGCCACTGCGCTCTCTCTCCATTCCCACGAGCTTTGAGTTGTACCCAACAATGTTGATCCCAGAACTGCCATTCGATAAGTTTCAAAATATGAACAATAAATTGTCAGATGTTTCAATGTTTATCTATGATCATTTACATTATAGAAACAACATAGTTCGTTATTGGCATAAAGGTGACTGTTGTCCCATTTAACTATTTTCTCCAGTGTATAGAGTTGGTTACACTTAAATCTTAGGTATATGTCTCTAAACACACAACATGGAACTTTAAGTAAATAGGATGTGTGTGGAATTCTCTTTATTGCAAACAGGCATGCTTCATGATACAGTTTCTTAGTTTGCATCTCGGTAAGTGTCACTGCCCAGTCGTGAGTGAATCGACGTCTCTTTACATGAGCAGTACGGAATTACAAGTCGGAAGGGTGAAGGCCCAGTTCCTCAAGCAATTCCAACATTGAATCATAAAAGGAAGCTACCGATATCGGCTTTCTTGCTGCTATCATAGTGCGGAATGCCTCGTAAAGCAAGTTATCTGGTGGAAACAGCATCTTGGCCAGGTTTGAGATCTGTCGCCAATGGAATCTAGCAGAGAGAGAGATTAGGCCTAGTTCTTGTCATAGAACACAATTTGGCAGCGAGTTGGCCATGCGAAGAGTCTGCTTCCACAATTTACCCTCTTACTGGTTGAGGATTGTATCAATATTCGTAAGACACATATCTAGGCCATAAAGTAAAATAGCCTCAACCTTGAGTATATAAAATTCAAAGAGGGGAGCCATAGAGAATTTACAAAATCTAGCATACACCAACTTCATCTGTGTGCACAATAAATCAACTTTCTGGGCACTGCCCTGAACGCGACTGTTGTGGCTAACCTTCTATCCAAAACTAAAATCCCAGAGACAGGGGTGCTATACATGGTATCAGTTGACCTTTCCGCAGCTTTTGGTTGCGTGATACGCTCTATTTTATGGGAAAAATTGAAACGAAAGGGGGTGCACACACACCTAATAGCGGCAATTGCCAAATTACACTACAAGACCTCCTACTTGGTGAGGATCAATAGCATAGGCGCCACTACTCAACCCATTCCTACGGAGGTGGGGGTCAAGCAGGGCTGTAACCTAGCGGCGACCCTCTTTAACCTCTACCTCTGTGACATTGATGAAATATGGAGGAGTGAAATATCATACACGGCAGGGTTAGGCCATCTTAAAATCCTATGGCTTGCCTTTGCGGATGATATTTTGATATTTGATCGTACTCCATATGGGCTACAAGTCAAGCTTGATATTTTTGCAGACTATCTGCATAGGCATAACCTCAAATGCAATGCAAACAAATCAAGAATTCTCGTTTTAAAGAACTTGAAAAATAAAGTACATACAATGGCTTGGAATCTACGTGGTGTACCGATTCCGGTTGACACATCCAATAAAGAAATAGTATTTGTCCAAAGAGAGAGACTTTCTTATACCAGGTGCAGAGAAAGCAACCATGTGCAAATCTTAAAGATGAAGCAGGCGGTGAAGGAGATACAGTCCCACTAGACGATTGCCGCTGAGTAAAGTCAGATAAAAGCATCACTGAAACAATAAACTTGATTTGAGGGCCTAAAACTGTAAAAGTCTCCAAGCCTTGGGTATTGCAAGATGGGTGCTCAGTCTCCAGTTTCTTTGACCAAAGTTCCCTTACCATCCTGCCCTCTTTTCTGACTTTCTGATAAGCTCCTCTTTTTCTAATTATACAGACCCATCCTGCATAGAGGCCAGAAGTAAAGTCAGAGGGCCTCATTCCGAGTTTGGTGGCAGTGCTGCAGTATATCCATTGAACTACCACCTAACTTGGTTACCACTCCCACCAATGAGCTCCGTGGATTTACTGCCAGATTGGAAGCGATGCCAAAGCAGTGTAATTCCCCATTGTTGGTTTTAACAAATTAACGGTGGGTAATAATTCTACCTGGGGAAAATCCATTAATTTTTGGCATTGAAGTGGAGGACTTACGCCCACGTTTCTGATGGAGGAAATGAATCCACTTAAAAGTCAAAAAGTTAGAATTCATCAGTTTGGTAAACATGATAATCAATCCATTGCAGCCAACAAAGTGGTGGAAATGAAATGGCCACCAATGATTAAGCGCACCTCAGAACTTGTTAAATGGGCCATTGTTAGAGGTATTGGAAGACTTTAGAGTGCCGGGTCTCTTCGGACGTGTTCACTTACAGCCAATAAGTCACGGCTCTTGAATAACACCCCAATTTTCCATTCTTTGGTTTTTTATTTTTTTTCAAATCCAGATTTTACCAGATAGTCTCTGTCTTATCCGTTTTTAGTTTTGGCTCATAGAAGTGGTAACTGTATGAGGAAAAATAAATATTAGTGCAGAACTCATTGGCACATTGTTCTGGCATTTTTGGATGGATACATATATGCTACCATGTCCAATAAAACATTCTTGGTATTATCAACATTCATGTCAAATTTGGTGATTTAAAACAGTTCTGTATGCCTGCAAAAACAGTTGCCTCATAGATAACGGATTAATTGCAGTCATATTGCAGGTCAGGCCTGCCCCTAGTTGAACACCCCTATCAGCAAACTCAGAGAGTGCCGGTCTGGTAAAAATGGCAGATCCTGCATACAAGCATTTTTCCCAGCATTTTTACCAGACCGGCACACTCATACTGAGGCCCAAAGTTGTCACATTTTCTCCTCTATGACAGTGGTTGAGGTGACACGAGGACACCAGGCCTCTGCGTGAGGCATCTGTGTTCCCACTGCTGTTAAGCCACGCCCCCATTCCCAACACTATAATTTCATCTCCAGAATTTCATCAGAAGGTGAAACGCTCCGATTCCCCTGCAAATTCCTCTTAACAATGTCTCTGGCCGTTTGGCTCCTCTAGACTGTGAAAAGAGCCGGCGAGGGTGGTCTCGGAATACCGGGGCGGTATAATTAGGAGCAAATTCATTTAAAACTGCTCAAATCGCACTAAAAGGAGACTACAGTTAAGAGTAAGTAAAAGAAGACGGGAAAACGAACGCCATCAACGAAGTAATGAGTTCCTGGGCGTTAATTAGACTGTGAGGCTCTCGAAGCCTCTTTGCTCCTAGCAATCATCGGGCTCCCGAACTGCACAGGGGTCCTCAGACCAAACTCACGCGTATCCCGCAGGCCCAGAGCCAATTACATTCATTAAGGGAGGGCGGTCACGACGACGGATAATTGGGCCACCAAAGCTCCAAAAAAGCACCAGCTATCCAACATAAAGAGAGGAGATTTCAGAGGAAAATATATATAAATGGAGGCTTATGGATACCAACTATGGAGGCTCATTTGTCCATTCAAGATGGCCGAAAGGGGCGTGGCCACTGGCTAGTTGGACATGTCTGCGGCGGTAAGAGAGGAGAAGGAAAGGGACATGAACTCACACTTATATATTTTAAGTATTTGATTGTCTAGAACACTTTGACCAAAGCACAGTGTACACAATGATTACTTAAAGCTGGTAGAAAGGAATACAAGTACAGACAAACGATCAATACAAGAGTAAGGGGAAACATTGGCTCTTTGCACAGGACCATGCTCTCACATGCACATAACGTGCATCACTGTGTAAAGTCACTGGGCCTCATTACAAGGTTGGAGGTAAGGGAAAAATTATGCTGGTAAAGGATTACCGGCATCGCTTACCGCTCCGGGCTATTCTGACCTGCCAACCCGCTATTAGCGGCACCGTAAATAATGGTGCCTCTAATAGCGGCAGGGCGCGGGCACGCGACCCTTAATGTCGGCAATACCGGCATGGTGTAAACAGGAGGACATCACAATTCAGGCAGACATGCAAATACCGGCATGAAGAAGGCACTAAAAGTGGATACCGGCATGGTGGCAATACCGGCATCGCGAACCACCCGTAAACTGCCATGTGCAGTGTTCTCAACTGCCACAGGTGCACACAATCAGTACAGGTGGGGTCAATGTACACTGAGCCAGCACAAAAGGAGCACACCACACCCCTTGCCTCACCGAAATGATTACAATACTAGTAGCCATACTGGGGCTGGAAGACATGCTGGCATTGCTACAACAGCAACAACAACAACAACAACAACAGGCAGCACAGAGGAGACGCAGGAGGAGAAGGAGGGTGAGACAGGCACAGCATGCCCCATCAGTGCAGGCAGTTGTACCACACAGGTAGCCCCCAATCCCTCGAATCAGAGCCAGTCCATTCAGCCTAACCCCTGAGCAGATCCACACCCTGTACCGTCTGGACCGGGACACCATCACCACCATTGTGGGCATGATACACAACGACATCGCCAGCCTCACAGTCATCCGTACTGCCATCCCCCCTCTATTGAAGGTGGTGTCTGTGCTCCACTTCCTGGCCACAGGCACCTACCAGCATACGGTAGGGCAGATGTATGGCATATCACAACAATTATTCTCACCCACGCTGAACCAAGTACTCGATGCCCTCCTCAAGCACACACGTGACCACATATCCCTACCACAGACCGGCCAGGAGATCTCCAACACCAAAATTGGCTTCCATTCACTGGCAGGCATCCCAAATTGCATCAGTGCCCTCGACTGCACCCATGCAGAATTGGTGGTCCCACATGCCATGGAGGTAGTGTACCGCAATCAAAAGATATACCGCTCCATCAACGTGCAATTGGTAAGTGACTCAAACAAGATCATTACACATTGTTGTGCCCAATATCCCGGGTCAACCCATGATTCAATGGTCCTGCGATACTCCACGATACCATGCTACATGGAGCGACATGCCGGACAACCTTCATGGCTACTTGGTGAGTTGCAGGGCAAGCACATGCCAGTGTGAAGGGGATAGATGCACACTTCACTTGGGTGAGACTGGGGGGAGATGCATACTTCGCCTGGGTGAGATTGGGGGGGGTGCATACTTCACCTGGGTGAGATTGGGGGCAGGGGATGCATACTTCACCTGGGTGAGATTGGGGGGGAGATGCATACTTCACCTGGGTGAGATTGGGGGGGAGAGATGCATACTTCACCTGGGTGAGATTGGGGGGGAGAGATGCATACTTCACCTGGGTGGTATTAGTTGAGAGACTGAACAATGCCCATACTGTAATACACTGTGACCCAAGACAGCCCAGACTGTACCTGACACCTGAAACCAATATGCAAGACGTAAGCTGAACAATAACAACAAGCTAGTACAGCACCCTTACCATATCCATCCACATGTACACTGCACATAATCAGACCATACCCTCTGCAATGCAATGGAGTGACATGATGACAGTATGCCCAATGTAAATGACCACTAAATAGCATCACAACGTACATGCATCCATGAGTGCGTACAAAGGAATCACATGAAGCCAATAGATAATGTCACTGGCACACCACCACATAAGTGCAGCATGCCAGCATGTGGACATCAAGTGCGAAATGGCAGATCATCAAGAGTCTGTTACCAACGGTGACAGGATCAAAGTATACGATTGACTACACATCACCTAGAACATGTCAACAACTGCCGTAGGCAACTACAGTGCATGAACACTAGAAAGTAATAGGACACTCCTGAATCAACTAGACGATGCGACGCACATCTGTAGATAATGTGAATTCACACATTGCAGTTACCTTGAATATCTCCATTCTTGCAGGGATCTGTGGATTTGAGCAAGAAATCAATGCAGGCTTGTGTGTGATAAGTACAGGTTACATTTGATGAGATCACTTACACATAACCATTTTGCACCCATGCAGGTGATACTGGCTATACCTTGAAGAGGTGGCTCCTTTCCCCTGTCCGTAACCCGCAGAACAGACATGAAGCGGACTACAATCATGCACATACCCGTACCCGAGTGGTGATTGAGCAAACCTTTGGCCTTTTGAAGGCAAGGTTTCGATGCCTCAGTAGGTCGGGTGGGGCACTCCTGTACGGGCATGAGAAGGTAACCAAGATCATCATGGCATGTGTCATGCTGCACAACATGTGCATCAGACGGAATGTGCCTCTGCCCCCTGACATTGAACTGCAACCGCCTGGTGAGGCTGAGGAGGAAGAAGAAGATAGGGTTGCAAGTCAGGCAGGTGGCGAAGCACAGGAGGGACGTGCTGTGCGCCAGAATCTGATAGACCAATATTTCTGATACACATGGATGCGGAGGGTGCAATGGATGTGGGACTCAGGGCACTGGGTTTTGGGGGGACATGGACACTGTGCACTCTTCACCAATAAAGCACACATTCACAATAACCTATGTCCAGTCATGGGATTGTTCTTGACACAATGGGTGTATTAAGCATAAAGTGAATAGGAAGTGCATGAACCCTCCACCCCAAACACCCTCTCTCTCCTCCCGCCACAAATCCCTCAAGCACCCTCTCCCCCCTCCCGCCACAACTCCCCCAAACACCCTCTCCCCCCTCCCACCACAACTTCCCCAAACACCCTCTCCCCCCTACCGTCACAACTCCCCCGCACATGGTGTGCACTTCAATACAGCATTTGTCTGCAAGAGTCACCAATTACAGGCTGCCTTGACTTCCCATGTCCTCTTCCAGCATTGGGTGGTTGTATGTCTGGCCATCGCAAGCTCGGCGTAGACCTGCGCAGGGGGCTGGTATACCTGGAGCTGGCAGAGGAGGAGGTGCCTGGTTGCTCCTATTCCTGTGCGGGACGCTGGCTCTCCATTGCATCCACATTGTGGCTGAGGACCTGCCTCACAGCTGCCAACTCATCGCAAATACGTGTTGTACTGGCTTTGCTTGCCAGTTTTATGCTCGTAGCGTATTCGCGCCACTCCTCCCTTGCCTGGGCACCCTCGCTCACATGATGCCCAACCAGCACAGTGAGCTTCTTCTGGCGCTGTTGGATGAGGCTGATTCCCTGGTCTCTGTCCCTGCCTTTGGTTGATGTTGACAGAGCTTCCGGCATGGGTCCGCCATCAGGTGAGCTCTCCCTGGGGCTCCATCTCCCTGCCAATGACTCTCCACCAGACAGCTCATGGCTGCTGGCATGGATGTTGTGTGTGGACTGAGGTCGGGTGACAGCTGTGGGCTGGGTGTGCCCTGTCCTACAGGTGTTTGGCATGTTCCCTCTACATCTGACAGGGGTGCCGGGGCAGCTGCTTCTCCAACTGAACTGTTGGCAGCAGACAGTGAGCCTTCTGCCACTCACTCCGGTGTGGTGGGAGAGACAGGTGTAGGTGCTATTGCATTGTCAGCACCGCTTTCAAGCCTTGTTGATGTGTCATCCTGTGTGGCTTTCGCCTTCTGCAGCATTCCTGGTTTGCCAGTGCCCCTTGATGTACTAGGCCAGTTGCCTCCTTCCATGCCCCTGACCCTTTTCATTGGGGTTGTGGCCTGTGGTGTGGAGTCCTGGTCCTCACTGTCAGATTGTAAGCCTGTGGGGGACCAAGAGAGGGACAGCACTGGTGATGGTTCTACGTGCATCATGCATATATTGGTATTGCTACAGTTCTATGTATTTGGACTTTGAGTTGTGACATACAGGTTGCGTGCAATATAGGTGGATCATACAGGCATACGTCAGGGTGACACACGCATGAGGGGCTGCATGTATGGGGATGTGATGTGGATGTGGACAGCCTATGGGCAGGGTTGTCTACATGTGTGATGCCACATGCATTGGCTCATTTCAGTGTCACATTTGGGGAACATCGTAATGCTTTTCATTACAGTGTTTTGTGTGGACACTCACCTCCATCAGCCGATGACGGCACACCAAGCTCCATTTCCCCCAATCCCTCAATTGTCTCTATGACTATTGTGCTGGCACGTCTCATCCCAGTGTGTCATCTTGATCGGGGACCCCCCTGCGCCACCTGTTCCCATGCACTTGCTCTGATTGGCTGCGAGTATGCTCCGGACACAGAGGCGCAGGTCATCCCAGCGCTTGCGCACGTCCTTTACAATGCGGGGGTGGTACCCACCGCACTGACTTTGCGTGCCACCTGCTCCCAGATTTCGTTCTTTCTTATCTGGGCGGCACGCCACATGTCTTGTACGAACACAACCTCTGCATTTGCAGCTAGAGTGTCGGCAAGCATTTTTAGCTCCTCCACCGAGAAGCGGACCTTGCGCTGGTGTGCAGCGCCTTTCTTCTGGGCCTTGGGCATTCTGATATGGTGTTGGGTGAAGTTGGGGCAGCTGTAGTGTTGATGCAGGTCCTGGGTGCTGAGGGTGGCAATGAATTGTGTTTTTAAAGATGGCCACCGTGCTCTTTCCCTTTCCTGTGCGATGACGCTACGTCCGGGTCCTCTTATTTGCGGTCACTGCTATTAGCGGTGGGCACTAATTGTGGTCACCGCTAATGCCGGATCCATGGATGGTGGTAATGCTATCAGCGCTTCCCTTGATGCCGCTAAGGGCCATTTTTGAGTCTTTAGCGGCATGGCGGTAATGTCTTTACTGGCATGGCGCAAAGCTCGTGCACGCAAACTCGTAATGGCCCGCTATTAGTGAGCTCTTTACTACACGGACACAGTAATTGCTCCATGCCGGTAAGGACCGTTACTTACCTCCAACCTCGTAATGAGGCCCACTGTGCTACACCTGTATCCTGTACATTTTAAGTATTGTACATTTTTGTGCACTGTAGGCACACCTACCTTCTAATTATTTCTCGCATTCTTGTGTAACTTGTGTATATCTAGGTTGCTTTGTATGTAATTTTTTTACCTGCACATTTACTCCTGTATGCCTTTATCTGTGAACATTATCTGTGAACAGGGCGGCCCTCGCCACCCTGTTTGATTTTGCATTGCTTGTCTTATGTAACCATGTACTGTGAAGAAATGCGCCCAGATGCCTTTGGGCCGGGTGCGCAATAAAAGAAGGTCTGCAGCTGGACAATGTAGAAGATGGATACGCTCCACTGCCCTGTGGCCGGGCCTGAGGAAACCATCAATGCATACCTGTGGGTACAAGCAGCTGCCCTGATGCTTGCAAATCAAAAAGAGCAAGTCTGCATTTAACTGCAAAACTAGTTCAAACATTCATCAAGCAAAGAGGCCCCATGGCTAGTATTCATTACGTTGCAGGTGGAACTGTGGAAACAGTGGGAAATGCTGCCTTGGATATGGTGCTTTCTGAATCATGTCAATAGTGAAGAGGCTTGAGACATGCCGCTTTCTAGAGCTTTCTGGTTCCTTGGCAACCTTAACTTTGCATGAATCACGCGCCTGCTGCAATTTGTACAATATTCACATTTTCAGGCTGTGGAGATGCATTCGTATTCTGCTTTACTTGCTTAAACTGAAAACAGAAACTTAAAAGCGAAGAGAGGAAATGGCAGGCAAAGCTTTCATGCGCTTCCTTCCTGTTCCAGGTGGCATTTTCCAGGGTGCATTTCAATACCGGGGTAGCATATTATTGTTTGCTGCACTGTATAATGTATTGAAATGTTATTCATAGAAACAGGAGGCCTGTGAATCCCCCTCCCCTCGCCCCTTCTTCCAGGCACATCAAAACACCATTTTGTTTCCAACCAAGGCACACTCTCTCTTCTTGGTTTCTTTATGCACCCAAAGCATTGTGGGTCCCTTATTCCTTTGCAGGTTTTTTAAACATGAATGCATTTACCCTCAACAATGCATCGTCCAGCTGGGAAACTTCAACCGCTGCTTGAAAAACAGAAAAACGAACGTGCTTCACAGACAGAGGCAACACGAGCTAGTTTGGGGATTCTTGCAACAAGCAAAGGCACTTACCCAGGAGTCCGGACACACCCAGAACATGTCCCTCAACCAGAAGGTTCACCTAGAAGACCTAATGCTGTTCCCCCATACCAGGACGGATCACTGCAATGGTGGGCTGCCCTATAGTGAGCTCTTTGAAGTCCCTGGTGGACCTCTACAGCTTCGGCCTTTTGTGTAAGTACCCTAGTTTTCTGCTCCTCTTACCCCCTTCTACCAGTCTACCCACTCTATTGCGTCCATTTCTCCTCAACCACATATCCTTTGGAAGCAAAGCATATGGCTGTCACCCCCGATGTGGGGGGCGAACATGGCTTTTAACGGACCCCCATCCTGAGCCTAGGTAAGGGCCACGATGAGGGCTGGGGGCAGTTAAAGTCCAGGTCCACACCCTACAGCAGGGGTGAAAGCCATTCGCACCCCAGGTTTTATCCTGGTTGCCTCCCCACATTCAGGGTGGAATAGATGGCGCCACCCTCGGCAGTGCCTCAGGTGACTGGAATAGTGGGCGGAGAATGTATGTTCTTGCCCGTTGTTACAGCCACCTGATTGGCTCAGTGCACTTCACCTGCTGCACATTGAATATAAAGCCTCCAATAGTTATTCCTCCCTCTTAACACATTTCAGGTCAGTTTTTTGTAATGTTGTAACTGCATTCTCATTGCATTGAATCCCAAATGTGCAGCAAGACTCACTATTTGAAACAGTTGTTTTTAATTGTCTAGGGTGGGGAAGCACCCAAACCCTATTTAGAGGGGATGGGCTTGCTCTCTACATGTGCTCACATTTCACTTCTGGGTCCCAGTCCACCTGCGTATCACTCCCTAATCTCTTTCAATATCACTGCTACATCCATCCAAAGCACAGACAGCCAACAGACCCAGTGCCCATGTGACTGCAAAAACTCCTAGAGAAGGATGTCCGGCACCCCTCATTCACATCCTACAGGGCGATAAGACGTCCCATTAAAGGACCCTGAAACAGGCTGGCTGCTGTCCAGACTGGACGCCAACACTGCCAAATCCTCATTATGTTCATAGCCACACCAAGAGCAGGCAGAAGCTGGTTCCACCTGGAACTGGGGACCCCAAAGAGGACTGCTAGAAATCTTGACTATTGGTGCAAGCGAGCAAAAACTGGTGAGACCAGAGCAGCATGCAGAATCCAGAGCAGCGAGTACCAGCCTGCATGGTCTTGCTTTTAAGGCCAGTGTGTTGCCCCTGAGCTATCCTCCATTCGTAGGTAGAGGAGAGCCAGGAAAGCAAACCAGGGTGAACGAATCAGAAAGGCTCCTGCCCCACATGAGACACTGGTTCCCCGAGGAAATGAGCTTGTGGTCCTGCTAATTAGGAATTCATAATTCCACGTCCTTGTGATACATTGTGTACTCATAAAATTACAAAATCTTAAGTGTTTGGTGCAGAAAGGCACTTTATCAAGTTTTAAAGGCGTATCTTGCGATGCCTACTGTCCAATTCATTCTTTATACAACTTCTGCACATATTCTCCCCTTTCACAGAGAGTTGCAATTAATCTCTGAGCAAGGACCGGGATTCGAATCTGTGTTGCTCTGGGTTGTGTTGTTTCCAAGACAAACGCTGTGCCCCACAGCTATCATGATGGTCGGACAATATGTGGTGAGTCCACATTTTGTCTCCTTCTTTGCCTGATATTCTATTCCTTTCTTTGTTAAAACTATTGTATTGCAATTCTGTCATGTCCAGTGTTTTTCTTTTCTAATCCATGAATTAATTAAAAACGTTAGCTATAATGCCCAGCTGTGAGTGTGCGCTGCTCCATGTTGATGTGGTTTGTACGCCTTCTCTGCCCTCTTTTCTGTTATATGCTCTTCAATGCTTAGCTAAAGACCCCTGGCCAGAATACCCCACCGAGCGGCTGCTGGTCTTCTGCACATTCCGCCACGAGATCTTCATCTTCAAAGAAGCTAAAACCACCAACACCTAGGACAGCATGCAGGTCAAACAAGATCGTCCAAGGATCCATCCCAGGTTCCACCTTCAACCAAAACAGTAACGCAAGTAACTCCGGGGTTCCTCCCAAATAACAAGGATCCAGGTTGTTAATGGATCCGACAATCCACAGCATAGCACATTATAGCAGAACTCTGGCCAGAAGTCTTTCGTGAAAACTGCATGAATATCCCAGCACCAGAGATCACACACCCTCTAAATGGTTCAACATAAGAAGGCATAGTGCAGTTATTGTCCTCTTGCTAAAAGAATCTCATCTTTGAGATTGTGTAGGGGGAAATACAGCGAGCCCAACCAAGAGTTTGTGGAAACCCATAACCTGCTCCATGGTCTGGCTCCTGGGCCTCAGAGTAGCCAGTAGAATGGACGATGGACGGTGCCCGGCTTGACATGAGAGACCACATCTCACGCTCCACCTGTCCACAGGTCACATCGCAGTCGATCATGCCTTGCTCACCAGTCTTCAGAGAAGTGGTTTACGGCATGAAGAAGCAAGCATGGATGGCTTGTGCAGCACACTGCCACTTGGAAGTCCGGCAGCCTTCACACCACACCAGAGCGGCAGTGTTTACACAATGAGAATTGATGGATGCATTTGCCTCTGAAAGGCAACTCAGGCTCCAATTAGCTATGCAAACGGATGCCATCTCCCAACACAAAAAGTAAGTCACACAAACAAAACATCTTAAGCTGTTTTCATTATCACACAGCAAAAAAGGGTTTGTAGCGTATGGTTTACGTCTGTGCCCTTGTCTGGGTGTATATGTCTGCCTGTGTGGATGTGATGCAATTATGTGTGATGTCATGTATGAAATGTGTTCCACTGAATTTTCCACCCGGGACCGCTGGATCAATTACCTGGTTAGCGGGAACCATGAGTGCCTGTAAATAGTTGCTCTTCACTTAAGGTTTTATACCTAAATAAAGGAGCGTACCTGCAGCTTACCCGAGCTTCCTTGTACTTCTTGGAAATGGCATACTTTAGTTGGAGACATGTGGGTCCTTGTTTGGGGACTGGGGAAGGACCAGGTGAGTGGTGACAGTAGTGAGATGGCAGGCAGCCGCAGGACCCACCCCCTCCAGGCAAGACACATCATCCAGCAAGAGGCGAGGCAGCTCTGGTTCAGGCAGCACTGTGTACTGAAGCGCTCAATAAGCGCAACGCTGGGAGCGTTGAGTGCCTCTGACCGTGCTACACAGAGCAGCACCAAGGAGGTAAGGCGCCAGTTGTTGTAGTGCCAGTCTGAAGTAAAGCCCCAGCATCCCCCCTCATTGGTGACAAATGACGGAAGGCAGGTGAGGTGCCCCGAGAGTGGCTTGGAGCCCACAGGTCCTGCACCTTTTGAAGGGCCAATCGGAGTGCAGGACCTCCGTTCACTTTGACGACCTTCAAAGCAAATGATGATGTCAAGAGCATATGAATGGCTGAACTCTCCCTACTTGTCCTCCAATGAGATACCAGCATGACAAATGGTCACAGAGTCACGTTGGTAACGGTCTTCCTTGAGTCGGATGCATTGGATCAGAGCAGTGCTACGCCTGGGTTTTGGGCACCTTGTGATGGCAGCCAAGGGTGGCCCATCAACTAAGTTGCAGCGTGTAAATGGCATGAGGTGCAAGGCCTCAAATGGTCATGGAGATCTTATGGTGGCTTTCAAAAGGCTTATAGTTAGGGGTAATGCTAGCCTCTTTGGTAATCTAGTGGTCAAATCGGAGAAGAATGACTTTTTTGACTATTGTTGGAACATCCTTTGCCATGGACGTTATCTGGCTGGAAAGGAGACAGGGACGCCAACTGAACACATATGATCTGCTGCAGCACAACATGTCAAGGAATTTGACCCATAATTGCTGGGCATCATGTTATAGCAGAGTTTGTTAGCCAAAAATGAACTCTAGGTAGTGACGCATAACAAAGTGATCTATGATATTTCCCAGGAAGGTATCTTTAGTGTTGAGATTTTAACTCTGACCTACCCAGGATGTCTATGTAAGGTTTAGCCAAGCATTCTCAGCTGCCTTTGGTGCAGTAGCATCTGAGGAGTGTGTAGTAGCTCATAGACCGATGGGAATCTTTAAAAAGTGCTGAGGGCGAGTATGCTTGTCCTTTTTGCATAGACTTGCATAATAGCCTGGCACTTAAGGGGTTAATATAGCTGCTGCAAAACAAGAGAGGAGGCTACACGTCATTTCACATATGCATCTCTGCTGAGGATCTGTATTAGAGTTAAGGAGTAGCCCATGTAATCGCTAGGTTGTGTCAGGAATGACATCAAACATGTACATGCTAGATGGGCATGTAAACAAATGTGAACTCGAATGAGGGTAATGCTATGTTTGGAATGTTTTCGCTCCACAGCTTAACTTGCGAGGGGTTATCGGTTTGAACATTAGACTCCCTCATACTTCCCTCCTTTTTCTTTCTTCTACAGATGGACTGGTGGGGAGTAGAGGGTCAGGGGGGTGGGGGGATAGAACATGTGATTTATTCAGTTAAAACAAAGTGTGATCACGTGTGTAGTGTGCTGCACGTCTAGGTATTGTTTGCAATATACTTCTGTTGCAGGTTATATGGGTAGTTCGGCCACAGGCAGTGTTGCAACTGTGTATTGAGTGTGTCAAATAGATTCTGGCATGGCTGCACCTGTGTGGGGAACCTGCATGGCTTATCTGAGCATGTGAGTGACTTAATCTTCCCAATCAACCGTGTTATTTGCTTTGTTCGGGTTGGTTCTTGCAGGCGAGCCAGGTATTTATTTATTTAATTGTTTATTTATAACGCACCTAATACCTTACCGAAGTTCGGTTTCCAAGCACGGATCCAGGATTCAATCATCTGTTGCTCTCCATGGTCTTTCTTCCGAGGCCAGTGTGTTGACCCTGCGCTATGCTTCTTTTGCAGGTAGAGGTTGATTGTGGGATCCATGCCCTGGTGGTTGTGGTGCAGGTTAACAAGCAGTCCAGTTCACATCAGAGTGGGTCACGTCCCTGCTACTTGTGAGTATGGGTTCTGAAGACAAGACGTGTGCATGTGTGTGTTTTCTTTGATCGGATATCAGGACGCATCTGGCCAGGATGGCAATGGATATCAGAGTGGTTGTATGCAGTTTGGTGATTGAGAGTCATCTGGATGACTGCTTTGGTTGTTTGGTTGTATGGTTGTTCTGCTGTTTGCCACTGCCTTTGGTTTTTGCTTCCCAGTGTGTACTTTCTGTCTTGAGGGAACATTACGGTAATAACATGACATGTCTGAGTGTGCTCACAGCAGGCCAGGTGACAATTGATCCTTTTTCGGCATGCCAACATTGCATTTAGTGCATGGACATTCATTTGCACTGTTATGAATACTCAGTAAAGTGTTGTGAAGTGTTTCCTGTGTTTCTGCTGTGTAGTGTGCATTGATGAAGAAGGGTGATGTGTAGCATATGGCAGCTATCAATGCTCTTGTCTGTGTATATGAGATCTATGCGGGTGTGGTGCATTATGTGTGTGATGCCATGTATAGAATGTGTTCTAATGAATGTTCCACTCAGGACCGCTAGATCAGTTACTTGGGTTGTGGACCCTGGTGTATCTCTGTATATAGTTCCTCTTAACAAACCCGTCATACTTAAATGTACCTGAGCTATGTTTCACTCCTTGGAAACGGGATTCTTCAGGTTTGTTTCCTTGTGATCATTGCCCAAAACGCCAAACAGCTTGTTAAAGGACCCACTCACTCTGCCAGGAAAAACTCTGGATGGAGCCTTCTGTACAAAGAAGTGAATACAACCCCATCAGGGGACCACCTGACCATCCTGTGCAGCATTTTCAACCAAGCTGCATCACGACCAAAATCCGTCAAAGCTATCCCAACATCAGTCAGGCTGTGGAAGGAGATCCGACTGAATGTGCGCCTCAAGAACATTGAAAACCTCAAGACTAAAGCTGTCACTGGAAATCACACTGGAAGGTCAGACGAACGCCCCAGGATCCGTCATGCATGGATATCAAATACTTTTAATATTCTTGGTCCAAAAATGTTACAGAAGAAGCAGGTTGCCATATGGTTTCCCCCCACGCTGAACCATCTGATCAAAGAAAAACAGAGACTCAAGAGAGGAGAGACAATGACCTACAAAAAAGACAAAACAGTATATGCACCTATCAACAACTCTGGTTATATGTGTACACCAGCAACCTCCTTCACGAGTCAACCTCGGAATTCAGGACAATAGAGGCAATTGGATCTAAACTCTGCTATATCTGGCATGTGATAAAGAAAAACACATCACTGCTGCGAACACGCCAGATGTACACATCCTAAAGGTCTTCTCTAATACATTTGCCACAATAAGCTTCGAAATTCTTGCAGACAATTCAACGTCTAGCAAACCAGATCTTACAACCTACCTCATGCACATCGACTCAAGGGAGATGACAGATTGACTGAAACTCAACCCAATCAAAACCAAATTGATAATTTCTAGCACTGCAATCTGGAGCCCTGCATCATTCCCTGAGCTTGAAGAACTTCAGGCTCATGATGGACCACACACTCAATCCTCAGGTGGGAGCCTTCGTAAGAAGATGTTTCTTTCAACTGCAAACAATCTGGCACATCAAGACGTGCATGACCTTCCTACAAAGCATTGTACTGGTACTCTCCAGAGAAGATTATGCCAACAGGATCAACATGGGGGTTCCCAATTTCTTGCTGACCTTTATACAAAGAGTCGAAAATGAAGCAGCTAGACGGCTTTTGAGACGCCAAGATTTGAGACACAGCCCTCGAATTACTCTCCTGGCTCCTGATCAAATATCTGACAAAATTTGAAAACACCTATATTGCACACAGTGCCTTCAAAGGCAGAGGCCCCGAATCCATGATAAGGAAAATAATCCACAAGAAACCAACTAGGTCCTCTTGCACCAGGTAGCTTGGCCTTGGTAACAAAGCCGCATTTCAAACAAAAATGCCACAGAGAATCACTCTTCCCTTTTCAATCTACCAAGCTCTGGAACTCTATCCCAATGCATTTGCACAGAGGAACACCACATAGCATTAACAAACGAAAAAATCCACGAGAATCTAGCTAGCTAAATGACACAGTAGCACAGAACCCAGGAAGATCAAAACCAGATCTGAGTAGTGGACGATTTTAAACCATTGGATTGCCCATCCCCGTCGCTAAGGCTAAAACCCGCTGTGAGCAATCAGTCTCATGGACATTCAACTGCCAAAGCCATATGAGTCAGAGCTTTTTACATCATGGATAAACACCACATACATACACCCAATGATTATCTGCAGTGGGGACAAAGAAACATGCAAAACAGGAAAAAACAGAGACAGCATTCTTGCCAATTTTCAGCCTTCCTGCTTCAAGGCATCCAGCGCTGGAATGTCTTCTACAACCGCGATTAGAAGGACGCCTGCATTTCTCTATTGCCAATGGTTTCACTCTGTTCTTTGGACCTGACCAGAAGAGTCCTTGCACCCACAGCTCCTGGGTAACTCTCACCGGAACCAATGGCGGGAAATCCAATCGCCATTGACCCACAGTCGACCCATCTTTTCCTCTGGGAAAATCAGGCGGGTAAGTAAATGCAAAGCATTTGTCTCCCCCGTCCTACACAGGATAACAGTCAGAACAAGAATCTTTGCATCCTTCCATTCAACTGCTTTTTGGTCGTCGCACCTGAGCAATAAAACCTGAAAGATAGCAACACATTGTTACTTACCAGTAACTTTGTTGCATCTTTTCTTTTGAACAATAACCAACACAAATAACGTACATGCATCCACTACATGCTGGGGAGAAGCTTTATGACTTTTGAACACAAGGCCCCACTCTTCTTAGGGATTGGACCACTGAAGCTAGGGAATAGTGTTTGTGACTTGGTTCCATCTCACCTCATCACTTTACTTACCTCATATTTAAGTCATTGAATACATTTTGAGAACCTCTGGTGATTGTATATATGTTTATTATTGAGTGTTGTGTGATTTTATCACCTGCTTGTTTCATTTTTAAGTGTATGTTAGAGGCCTAAAACAAATACTGTATTTTTATACGTTCCTGTCTAAAATGAATTAGTGTGTACTGTGCAGGCTCATTGTAGACCCCTGACCCCACTGACACTCTCCTGAGAATAGCCTTGACTGCTTTCCATTACTAGCTTGGGGTTTGGCTAACCTCTCAGAGCTCTCCTGTTCACTATAACTAGGTTGCCACCTAAAATCTGTCCCCCAGGCCAGATTCTAGAAATCCATATTAACATATGCCATGTATAGTCAGTCATATGGCAGCTACAACCATACAAGCCCAAGTGCTGTGGTTGTTGCCAAGTGCAGATTCAATCACCCAAGTACTGGCATCTTATGCGAGGGAAAGTCTGAAATTATATATAATTGATTCAGCTTATATATATATATATATATATGGTGCAAACTTAACTGAATCCCTTTTTGATATCTCACTTTGCGATGTTAGGGAACATTTGGACCTATGAGTTAAAGTGGCGTGCCCAGGATCACACATGTTGGTCAAGTGAAGAAGCTGGGACTTGTGCCAATTTGGCTTTTTCCAATTTATCCAGTAGACCACATGTCCTACTATCCTCTCTTTAATGTTATGCCAACAAACTAAGATTTCTGTATTATGTTATTTTATGAAGAGAGACAGTGTTTGTGTATAATAAAGCAGATATGTGTAGCACCAAACTATATGCAAAATTAATCTGAACAAATAAAAGAAATCTTTATCAAAATCTGTTCAATCAGATGTATTGTGATGGTATGCAGGATGAACAAAGCTAACCACATCCACTGCTACATACTGCACACAATAGCTCATTTCCTACATGAACAACTGCTCTGTACAATGAAGTGTCACACTTAAGACAAAACACTTAAGCCATCTTGCATTTTTGCTGAATATTTGCAATACTGTGGAATACAACTGTAGAGCCTACCTGTCTGTATGGAAGGGCTGTCTAATAGTACATTATATTAGTAGGCACAGGGAATGCTGCCAGGCATACCCAGGCTCCTTCAGCATAGTCAGAGGGAGGCCAGGGGTGAGTGGTACCATGTATGGTTGGACTTCCAAGAGTTTCTGGAACCCTGCAGCTAGTCAGCAACAGAGGAGGGAGGGAGGCATGAGAAGTGGGAGGTTGTTAATGTTAATGGGAAAGGATATTTGTACTGAGCACTATCAGCACCGGAGTGGTCCCCTGGCGCTCTGCCTCCCTTTCTCATGGCGCTCTTCGGTTACATGTCTTTATAACGAAGGAAGTTATAATGAATGCCCATATATTGAATCTTTCGTCGTGAAATCTTTTATAGTTAATGCTTTTTTTTGTGGGGTGGTTCCCCCAAGCCCCTGTTTCCCACCCCTAAAAACCCACCCTGACTGTTCGCCAAAAAATGTAACCCTTTACCCCACCCTACAAACATTCACTATAAAGGTTTTCAAGATAAAAGATTCGATATATGGGCATTCAATACAACGGATTCGATATAAACACTGTATACGCGGCTCTTCCGGGTGGCATGTGTGTGATGAGACATCAGTGTGTGCTGAAGAAGTTTGCCATTGCTCCACTTGGCCCCGTTCAACCTATAGAATAGTTATATTTTCCAAACCCCTTTCAGAAATATCTTTAAGGTCAGAGACATACAGTGCAGGCATTAATCATTCTTTTCTCACGCCCAGCAGGGCACACTTTCATGTGCCTAAACTTCGCCTGACATTGACCCGTCGCTCAGGGTCTTGAATTGGGTGCCAGAGCACTCCGCCCTGTAGAGCAGGCGACCGGCACCCCGAAGCCGTTGTTTCTGTTTGTGAGAGCCTAGTTGGCTTTGAGTGACACGCCCTCCATAAATTAGATTGAATTAAAGCTAAACCATCTCAGAAAGAACACATCAACCAGACCGCCTCTGTACATTTCATTATGCAAATGATGCTCTCTGCCAGGCAGCAATTTAGCTTTCAATAATCTTCTCTTTGCTTTTCTTTCACTGGGAAATAGCCTCAGAGGGCAGAGGCAGGCAGGTGCAAGCTGCACAGTTTTGTGGACAAAACAATGTTCTCTCCCCTCCCCCAGGTCCTTCAAAGGATTGAAACATCATGAAATTGTGAGAGCTGAAGACCCCCCTGTTATGTACTGCCCCCTAAAAAATGATGCGACCTCATGTTACAGAACGAGCTTAGTCTAGGCCAGTGCCTCTAAATGTCTTGTAGAGCTGGGTTAGAGGTAGTCAGGCTCGGGCTGGCCTGTAGGGCAATAGGCCCATGGCCAAACTAAAAACACAAAATGCTGGTGTGGGCCAGTTTTTGTGGTCAAAGTGGGCCACTGTTTTGCTAATTGGGGCCAATGTGATGAGTTAATTCACTCTCCGGGTAATAGTTGTGACCGGTGTTGCAGAATGAATATTCTTTAAAATGCACAATTTGCATAACACTTTATCAAGAAACTCTCCATTGGTTACTATTCAAACATTGTCACAATAGTATTGAAAATCCATTTGCAACTGTCGGCCACTTTTTCTTTGGTGCCTGAGACAATTCTATGACCCAGTGCCACCCTGGAGGTAGTCATGTGAGAGAATTGGCTGCTAATGGGCAGCAAGGCAAAAACAGACCCTCTGTGATAGGTGGGTCACAACATCACAGGCAACACGCAGCCAGTCTAGGTCACGTGTCGTTATTTTGCATGAAAGTGACACATGTATGGTCACATACATGGGCATACTCCACGGACCAGAGACAGCATAGTCTGTGCAAGCCCCAATTGCCACTTCCACACCCCAAGGCCGCTCTGCCAATCTTTCTGCCTTGACTCCTGTGTTGTTCAATGTAAAGTCTGTGCCCTCCCTGGTGTGTCCACAAAGTCCTCTGACAATGAAACCTGAATTGGTGTTGGTTATACTGGTTTTCACACTAAGGAGGACACAGTTATGTCGAGTGGAGAAGAGTTTGTCAAAAAGCCAATATAACTAATTGCGCTTTCCAAGTCGTCTCTTGTGCACATGTGTTGTGCTAAAAAACACATGCTCTACCGCCTTGGTTTTTGCATGTGTTGACTGCCATCCAGATGAAAAATGAACATTCATTTTAATAGGTTTTCTCTGGGTGGGCAGGTGCAGGTTTGGGTTGTTAAAACAGTGAAGAATTTTCTTCAGCGATGTTCTCTCTGGAGGTAGTTCACCTCAAACAGGAAAGGCCCCTAGATACTTGGGCAGGGGGTCCTTAATCAGAACGAGCGTAACCTGTGCAGTTCATGTTGTGCACTAGGTTTGGTCGTTCTCTAGCCGACCGGTTTCTGTGGGACAAATTAGTGGGCCACATTCATCAGGGCTTAGCAAGGCATCTGAGTGTGTGCCTGCTGGTCATCACGTCTGGCAGCACTGTCTGCATATCTTCAAAACCTCTCCCTGTGAGGGTGACAGGAGGGAGGGAAGAGAGATTGGGCACGGGTAAATATCCAATGCTATATCTAAAGGTTATCTTGAAACACTGCATTAGTATATAAAGAGGGGAGAAGGCTTACCCGCTCCGTGTGGTCTGGTAACTTTGCACGGTGGGTGAGACGGCCCGGAACCTGGGGGCCAAAAGACAACAAGTACTGTCAATAGTGATGCCTAAGTGCATCATATCGGAAAAGCGACAGGCAGCAAAATAATTGCTATCTCTTTAAACCAAATTGAGTGTATATCCTGTCTACAGCGGCACGCACACGGCGTTGTCGCTGGGAGCTTAGCAATTCTACACAAGAGGACATCCTAGGTCTACACGTTGAGACGCGTGTCTAACTCTTGGACACCACGCTCGGGGGGAGTGGCAGTCCCAGGTAAGCTGCAAAAGGTGGTCGCTTACCTTGGAGCGGTCGTCTCTGTCTGCGTTACGGGCCGCGCACGAGAGGTCTGCTTCTCAGCGGGCCGCGTTTGCAGACTGTTTATGTTTCCATGGTGTGCCGCGCGGTCACGTGTGCCTGACTCTAGCATGGCCGCCCCATATGGAGGAGGCGGTGGCCATCGCAGAGTCAGGCAACTCGCGTCGCGGGTCACAGGCACATCGGCCAACCACAATGTGTCTGGTGGGTACATTGTAAGTGCCGTGGGCGTGGTAGATATCAAATTAACCGAAAATGCATGAGATTCTATTGCATTAATGCATGCTCACAGGCGGTAGCTCACACGAAACACGACCCCATAGCACCATCATATATCATAGTGCGAACAAATGCAGAGGAATGCAACATAGAAAGAAGCACAAATCAAAGCACAAATCACAGCACAAGTCAAAGGGATGACCACTGGCCAGCTGTCAGTCTATCTTATAGGGTTGCCAATGTTTGCCAGCTCGTTGCTTCATTCAGCCCGGATTTGTCTGTTTTTAGACAGAAAATTCAGAGTTGTTCACGTCTAAACAGCAGGTTCTGTATATTCCCCCCTCTGGTGGGGATGGCCATTTTTTCAATTATTGTCCTTGTAAAATCTGCTGGGGTGTGTTTTTGGGCTAGGAAGTGTTCCACCATAGGCACCGTAATCTTCTTCTTGCAGATGCATGATCTATGGTCTGCAAGGCGTGTTTTGATAGGATGTGTTGTCATGCCTATGTAGTCTTTGTTGCAGGGGCATGTAATGATGTAAATCACGTTGCTGCTGTTGCAGTTTGTAAGGGTTTTCTGAATCCACGGGAAATGCCACCCTATGTCAATGGAGGTGGTTCTCTTGGTGCTGGAGCAAGCATTACATGCGCCACAAGGAGTGTGGCCAGTTGCTGGGTTCTGTCCCCACAGTGTGTTGGGTTTGGGTTCTTTCTCTTTGTGTGAATGTACAAGGGAGTCATGTAGGTTCTTCCTTCTTTTTAATGCAAACCTCGGGGTTTCTATACTGTGCTGGCCGACGTTCAGGATTGGCCATAGTTTCACGATTTCTTTCTTGATCTTGTTCATGAGTGGAGAGAAGCTCATTACTGCTGTTATAGTGTTGTTGGCTTCATTCAGCTGGTTGGTTATACTGGACCATGACCTAGTTCCATGGTCATGGAATTGACCCATCCCCAAGTTATGGGCCAAAGCATAGCTAAGGACTAAGTTGGAGAAGGGTCATTATCCCAAATAATAATGACCCATCCCGAGGTCTGTATAGCTATTAGCATAGGGCTCATTTTGAAGTTGTGGTGCCGATGTAAAAACATTAGTTTATTACTGAATTAAACAGACAAAATGTGTTAGTGAATTAAACATTTTATTTTGTTGTTTTTCACTTGAAAGGTTGTGCCTATTTGGTAAGCATTTTAACTGTAAACTTGGCTGAACTGGAAAAAGTGTTCAAAATAAACATGGATTGGACGTGATGTAAAAGGTAAGGATTGTTGTATAAGAAACTCTATAAAGAAAAATTGACTACCCAGGAGTGTAAACCATGCGGCCAGGTATGAAAGAAATATGACTAGCAATCTAGAGAATACAAGCAAGAGTGTAGGGTAGAGCAGAAATGACAAACAGAACAGTAGTGGGGAGGCGAGGATATACACACTGTGCATTAATACAGAAACCCACAAGTGAGGAACATGCAAACACCAAAAACGTCACAAATTGAAAGCAGACTGAACCATTTCAAACAACTTCTGTGAGGCAGATATGAACGAGTGAGGAGCATAACTCCACAAAACAGGGACTATAGAAATGGCAACCGGGAGTAAGGAACTTGCAACCAGTTGTGGTGTGCATGCATTCAGGCTTGTGGAGTGAGTAGTGAGGACTGTAGAGCCCTTAGCGCGGACTAATATTCCAGGAGTTTAGAACAGTTTGGATCCACAGCTTTTGCAAGCACAGTTCACCAGGGTTTGACTAGAAATTCAATATTATTTCATATTGAAAAGTGAACCATGCATTCAGCTTGGCATGTTCCGGGAAAAAGAGCTGAATTCAAATCCATGATAAGAATCCACTTGAGATTACCTGATGGCATTATATTGGAAGCTGGGCTGATAGTAAGTGCACTCCCCAAGAAACGTAGGTTATGGTGGAACCCTTGAAAGACGTGCAGTGCCTGTCCTGATGCTGAGATGGTGGAAGCGATGCCGTCGGCGGCAACACCTCCCAGCAATAGGAGGGCAAGGCGGAGGCAGCCTCCAAACAAGACCCGAGCCGGGTCTCCTAGAACAGGAACACTGGTGAGCCCCCGCACGGACATTGTCAGAGTGAACCTTGCTTCAATGGTGCAGGTTTGCCCTATGCATTTCATAATGCATTGGATGTAGAATGTTGTTAAGCACCTGTGTGAGAAGTTCACGAGTAACACGCTGGTCTGAGGTCTCTGACTTGAGGGCAGCCTGCACTTCACAGTTTGGAATCCTTTGGCAGGAGCAACTTAGTCTTCCATTCTTCTGAGGTTGATAAATCAAGCACCATTAAAATGGGGGTAATAATAACTGTTCTTACAGTGCTTAGAAGCTGAGGGAAGCAGGCAATAAGCACTATATGAGTTTGCATTTGCCGGATAACCTCTGCCCTTGCTTTCAATTACCCCTCCCCATTAACCCTGTTCGTCAGGTGCCTTGTAACTTTAACTGAGATGGGAAGGGGGATGCATCCCATAGACCCACATTCCTTGCAGTCCCACACAGCACCCTGAAAGGCTACTTATCTGATGCTTGTCTCAGGCCTGCATTGCTGGTCTTGTGAGCCCAAGGGACACCGTTTTAGAACATAAGTTGGTGTTTGGAACATAAACAAGTGTTTGATGGTCACACTACAGCCAGCTTGCAAGGGTGCCTGTACATGCCATTTATGTTATGTATTTCTTGAAAGCAGTGACAGGGCACCTTTTCACTTCTAAATGTAATGCAAGGATGCTGTGTGAATTTTTACCTGGAACTGCAAAGAGTGTTCATCTTTGGGTTTGCAGCTGTTCTGTCAGACAGCTGGTGTAGGGGGTTCCGGAAAGCAGCAACGTTTAAGGATCTTCGCACATGGCAGCTTCGCATGTTAGAGGCTGCCTCTGCTTTCCAACTTAAGGTAATGCGTATTCCTCCTGTTACGGTCCAAACGTCTGTTCTTTGTTTATCAGAAGCAAATGAGATCGGCTGTCCTGTGTGTCACAGTCTCTGCACCGTGTCCTCTTCTGTTCTAGACACTGTGGAACACACACGCCGGCCGCGCCTTCAGTAGAAGTAGTCAATGTCTCTGTCTCGATTTAGATCCACCTGCATGTTCAGGGTATCCAGAGTCCAATAAATCTGCAGAGAACCAGACGTTAAGCTCGTGATTGGTTCCTGACAGTGTGTGACTGATGAAAGCACCAGTAAACAATGGGTTGAAAAGGTCAGAGCCTTTCCTGACAGCAAATGTTCAATGGAAACACAGTGCTGGCACGCAGGGCTAAGAGCTGATCAGGGAAGCTATTTACAAAGCAGAAGTAACTCTATTTTTAGTTGGCAAACATATTAAAACAAGTCACCTACTGCAGCGTATAGTGCCTACTGTTACAGGTCTTTCCGGTATCAAGTGATTTTAAAGTTCAAACAAAATATCGTTGGGAAACAATATTTTGGTTTGACTCACTATCCAGCCCTTTCCCCACATGTCCGAGGACAGGAGTTTGTTAGTTTGGGCTGTAAGCCGAAACTATTGCATTGGAGTACCAATAGAGAGGAATGACATATGAGGAGGTACACAGAGTCTCTAGGTGTTGATTGGTTATGTGGCCACCTATTGCCTGCCTGTGGGCACGCTAATCCCTATGCCCATTCCCAAACATTCCTTCCTCTTCCCGCCCTAAACTCCTCCTCATGGGAAACTCTTTGGGCTCACTTTAAGCAAGCCTTACTATCAGACTTTGCATGCAAAGTGCCTGCCAGTGTTTGTTCAAAGGAGTCTTCTGAGAGTTAATGACTGGAGTTGAAAACACACTACTTGTGTATCAAAAATGTATCAGGCCTGCCTCTGGGCACTCGATTTATAAGCACTCTGCGTGTCCTTCACTGAAGTCCTGTTAAAAAGTCCTGTTTAAAAAAAGCATTGGCAATGCCAATATTTTTAGCTTATGCATACGTTTTAAGCTTTTGTCAGGCAGGCATTGCTATTAGATGGCCAGGTACTCACACTAGTTTGCACCTGCTCGCAAAAATGAGTACTTAATACCACTACGACTGTGCCTGGCAAGTGTCTTTACTATGCCTACACAAAAGCCAAACATGTTGGCATTGCCAAAGCTTGTTTATATAATTGCAGCAGTGCTAAAATATATTAGGACAGGATCTTTGTGGATGGAAAAAAATGGTTTAGCCAACATTTTTTTTTGTCAATCTTAAAATCACATCCAGTCGGCATTACCCAGGCCTATGCATGTTGAAAACGAATACCATTGCTGCTCCTCCTATCTAAATGCAACCATTTAAGGGACAGTGCAGTGGGGAACGCCTGCACCGTGCATGCTTGGCATATGGCTATTTGTGTTGCAGTAAGACAAGCACCAGGGAATGTGTTAGACTAATTGATTCCCATGGAGTGTCCTTATACTAATATTGCCAGCCTGAATGACACCCATGTAAGCACCATCAGAGGGATGAAAGTCTGCAACATGCACTCCTAACGTGTACCTGATTCCACCCCATACTCTGATAAGTCTTGTCAAGGAGCCACCATGATATAGCATTGCCCACCAGCAAGATACTCATTTTATTGACCTCTGAAGAATGAAAAGCAGGCCCAGGCTTGGTTGATTCTGCCTCAAACAAACAGGGTTTTTTTTTTTTTTTTTTTTTTTATTGATTCAGCTGTTAAAAACAACTTTTCAATATACAAAATTCAAACATCAAACATTAAACATTTTAAAGCAACACACATTTTCATTAAACATTTTAAAACAACAACAGACATTTTTCATTTAAACATTTAAACATTTAAAATTCATATTGGATGTGCCGACTCAAACAGCGCCAGTACTATTATTACTTTAACATCACAAAAGACATATTGGTAAATTAGCAAATATCAGTCAGTCTAATTATTACATCACAATCAGAATATTCATATTACACAGATTATCTGGTAGATGTCTTAGTAATCAGTTACTCCTTGTCAAGTCAGTCGCTGTTTGAGCTTGAAACCACCTCTCAGGTAGGAATATCCCAATTTATAGCCATCAAGAAATTACCTAGGGCCACCTGGACAGAATATTTGTTGGAACATAGTAGAAAAAACAGGGTTCTTACAATTGGTTTACAATGAAATGTTGCAATTATGCACTTCACTTGTACTAATTTCTTCACCTTCAGAAGAATGAAAGGATGAGTCGGTCAAACACAGATTTGAAGATTTGACCTACAGGTTACACACAAATCCCTTCATTAGGTGCATTAACTTTCTGGCATATCTTACTGAAGTTTAATGGACTGTGTAACGGAATTCTTTTCCCCTTTGCAACCCTCCCTATCGTTTCCCCATAATCCTTTCTCCACCTTAATTCCCTAAATACAGTGGGAAAATGTGGCAGTTTTTGCTTAATAATTTGTCGCCTTTGGGTTCTTCTGGGGGATTAAAGTGGGAAAAAGCATGAAAATGTGGGAGGAGTAACATAAATACTGAGCCCCTTGTGGCCTTCTGGTGGATGGGGGGGGGCAGGAGCAAGGGGAACCCACTTGACTTCCCCTCTGAAAGCCGAAGGGTTTTAAGGAGGGAATTTCTGAGGCACACTCAGAGACTCAGTGCCGTTAGGACGATCAAATTGAGTGAAACTCACAGGAGCCACTCACGGGGTACTCATGGGCCCACCTTGCGCACATGTATGCTCTGCTGGTAAGCCGCCTATGTATACCTCCTCCGTGACCTTGCAAGTGTACCCTCTACAAGCTACCTTCTAATTTCATCCCAAGTATTGTCCTCTGTTACTGTATCTCAATCTTGCACTGGGATCAATTCTTCAGAGGTTCACAACGTGTACGACCCGGCACGTGCAGCACATATATACACAGAAGAAATGTGCATTAACTTTTCCATTAGAGGACTCTACAAACTGATGCTGTACTGAAAGGGAAGAAACAGAGTATGGGAGAGTTTCTCGGAATTAACCAACACACACAGCTGCATAGCAGGGCTAACCCCTTCCATGGCCCCCTACATAGTGAAAGTAATGCATAATATCTCATACTTTGTTCACACCCAATTATATGAGACAGAGGCCTTCTAAACAAAATTGAAATATATTACACTTCATTGGAAACATATGGTCGCTTTATTAGAGTCATCCTATCGGGTGGCCCCAGCCCTGCTCAGGTCTTAAGAATGCCTGGCCCAAAACATCGTCCTTTCCCGGGTGGATCTGCCAATCCGGTTTTACAAAGTCCAATGTCCCAAACCTGTGAGCCTTCTCACTTCCATTTCCACTCATGGAATTGAGACTTGGCTCTCTCAGCCCAGGCTATTTATGTGCCCCCAATGGGCCAGCCATTTCCGGCCGGACCCACGGGGGAATGTGTACTATGCCCCTTCAGAGAGCAGGCGAGTCCATGGAGGGGGTGGCCAGGGCGGCGACTCGCAATGTCAGCTGCCCCTCTAGCGCCCCCTGTGGGGGCTGGTGCACCTGCTGAGCAAACGCATGTCACGTGTGACATGTGTCAGTCCTGCCTATGGTACTTTGTATTCTGGGAACTGCAAAGGCCATGCCCATCTGCAATAGGGAACGCGAAAACACTTCTTGGGTCCAACACACATCCAAACTTTACTTATTTACCAAACACTTCTCGACAAACATTCGGAAAACTGCCTTCGCTGGAAAATACTAATTTCCACGCAAGGTTTTCCTTTTTTACAACGTAACCGTTTTTACGACATCACGCAATGCACTCATATGTACACATGATGACACCGCCTCTTCCTCCCTCCCATCGTGCTTATCCCCCATTATCTGTCGGTGTGTAATCACAACATGATCCCTGCCTCTATTGTGTGTTTTTTCTTCACTACTCTTCCTTAATTTAGACCACGTAATGGTGATTTCTCTGGCGTGGTCTCTGCCCCTATTTATCAGACAAGGACTCGACATGATAACATCACTATGGTGGTAATTGGCATGGTATGAAATCTACACAACATAATGGCAAAGTCACAAAGGCATGGTATGGTATGGTATATTTATATAGCGCCTATGTGCAGGCAAGTGTTTCAAAGCGCCCAAGGAGGGTGGGAACAGAGGAAAAAACAACAGTCGCTCAGAGCCCTTGACATTCTGAGCGATAATTGTCTGAACAGGCAGAGTAAGTGCATAAAAAGTGCCCTAGAAAGCAAAGTGCTATCGGGTTACTGCCCTAGAAAGCAAAGTGCTATCGGGTTACTGCCCTAGAAAGCAAAGTGCTATTGGTTTACTGCCCTAGAAAGCATAGTGCTATTGGTTTAAAAGCAAGGTTTGGCTCAAAGTGTCACATATGAGCGCCTGGAGACTGCCCATGCGTGGTAGCGGTGCGCGGTATAAATCAACATAACATAACATGACATGGGGCCAGTTGTTGCTATGACCATGCAGTAGAGCTTCGATGGGTTGTTGGTGCGGCTACAAAGTGGCCATTGCTGACAGCCCTCCAACATTTCGCATTTCAGAAGCGAGTAACTTTCCAGCTCCAAAGTGATTCAATTTCCAGCTGACAGCGAATAGAGCAAGGCGTGGGCCCGGATCACTCATGTTCCTAATTGCCGGAGCTCTTGTTAACACGTGTCTCCCCCCTCTCTGTAAGTTCCCGTCTAATGAGACACTCCTACATGATGCGGACGACGCGGATACTGTACACAAGTTATTAATCTAACGCCAAGCCAATTACAAGAGCAGAAAGCATTGCGCGGCCTGCGCGCGCGGCGCCGGTGACAGCCGCGGCAGGTTAATACGTCCACATTCACATCAAGCGGCCGAAAATCAATTTTCAGCTTACTTTGTGCAGCTAACTTGGCCATGCCCACAACAGCGGGACTAATTGAACACGAGCAATTGATGTTTCAGCAGTAATTAAAGATGCTAATTATTACCAAATTTCCCAGTGGCCTTTGTGGGTTGTATTTTCTTCTTTTTTTGGTGAAGCTGTCAGAAATATAAGCAGACGGGATCAATCATATTTCCCTATGTTTCCGTTGTGACGTCGTCCCGCAGGGGCCATGTTATTTTTGCCGAGCAGGATGGAGTGTGAGTTTTTCATTCTCCTCTTCTAACACGTCCAATGAGCAACGAGTAAAGAAGTTGTACAACTACTCCTCTGGGAAGAACTGAACACATTGTTTTTAACATTATTTGATATGTATTTAACATCATCGGAGGTGAAAGACCAGAGCTGCGAGTAGTAACTTTCAGGATGTCAGTCATTTCTATACTTTTTCTTTACTAAAGCGGTAGCAATCTTCTGCTCTCCAGATGTTTTGGATTACGACTCCCATAATCACTCACCTTTGACTATGCTCGCTATGGCTGATGGGCGTTGTAGTTAAAAATAGATGGAGAGAACACTATTGCAAACCTTTTCTCCACTTATTTACCCAGTTCCAAGCACCTCCCTCCGGGCACCGATCCTCTATTTCAAGACCACCCGGGTGGTCATTCTTATGGAAACTCAGATGCCCTGTGTTTCTTGGGATGGCGATAACAACGGTCAGTTCCGGCCCCATGTCTACCAGCTCCCTGTGCACAATTTTTGGACAGCCCCCAATGTTCTGTAGATTACAAATAAATCCCAGAATGCGAAGAAGGAAAAAAGTACAGTTCACCGTGGGAATGGGCATAGTTGCTCATGCAATCACCCCTTTCTCTTGAGCACGGGGGACAACAAAGATCTACACTTCAGCAAATCGATTCTTGAGTAGGTGTGGCGCTGCGCCTCTGTCACTCACTGTCATGTAAAGTGTCAATCAAGAACTTCCTATCAGTGAGTCACTCACTAATAGAAAGTCTTTGACTGACACTTTACGTGACACTTTACATTGTGTGAGCGGGTGGCACCCTTTATCTGCAGCACCCCTGTGCCACTGCGCCACTTGGTCGCCCCTTGAGCTGGCACTGACAATGGTATTCCTGTTTTATTTAGGCAAGGATCCTTGCCCAACCTCTGTGTACAAACAGCATATTTGGTGGCAGTGGTATTAGTTTGGAGAGTATCCTTAGGCCGTGCGCTGATTGACCAGTTTCTCCACTAAACTATGCATAGCCTGAACTGCCACGTCATGTCTGATCACTAAAAACACCCGATAGGCTGCTAACATGGCCGCTTTTTGCTAGGCAGTATTTAAGACAAGCATATTTGTATTTTGTATTTGTATTTATTTGAAGATCTGAGATGTCAATTTTGATCAGAAATTATCTCCATCAACAGTTACATGTGGCAGAGGCATTTCCAGGAAGGGTGCCAGTACATTAGTACTAAGCGCTGATAAAGCCAACAGTTTTTGCATGTTTGTAGGAATGGGACTGGCGTACGCCAGGCACTTTCATAATTGTTCTTCCTGGTCATTGGATGGCAATACCTGGAGAATGGTGTGATTATTTGGGCATGTGATAGCAGTGCCTGCAAATACACATATGCAACAGAGCTTCAAAGCTTCACTTCAAGTAACACATCTAAATCAAGTGGCTGAAGCACACTTGGTTAAGACATTTTTATTACAGCAGTAGCACATATATACTGGTCATTAAGACATTAACATTCAGTAGACTGTTTTGAAATAACACTTGCATGACAAAGTTTGATGTTACTGTTTCATAGAGGCATCTCACAGAGATCCCAGGTAGATGTGTTGTGGGGTAGGCAGGGGCAGGTGTTGGGAATGGCCATACGGATTCTCATGGCAATGGGCATTCAATGTGAGTGTAAACACAAAACTACACCCACAAGCTGTGTATCCTTCTTCAGATGTAATATCTCTCCAATGCACTTTACTGCAATACAATAGTTTCCACTTATATGTGGTGTGTAAGCTCCAACAAATATCAAACCTAAAAATATGAGAACACGTTGTTAGCCAGTTTATGGGGTTGTGAACAAAGTGGGACATAGAACATACACAATACAAAAACAGATGACTTACCAAAGTAACAATAAGCCAGTGGTGCGAGTGCTGCAAACTATGTGAGTACTGTATAGATATACACAATTATATAATCATACAGCACTGGATGAGTGCTGGGATCAGGTAAGGATGGTTGTGTTGATAGGGGTGCTTCCTCTTTGGCCAGGAGGTGAAGTTTAAGCCAAGCTTTGAGGAGACTTTGGCTGGGGTGAAGGAAGGAAAGTAGAAAAAGATGTGTGTCCTCATCAAAGAGGTGGACGTGGAAGCCAAATGATAAAATAGGTCTTTTGAGGGGAGAGGTATACAGGGTGAAAAGCAGAGGTCTAAGAACTGATCCTTGGGGAATGCTGGCAGGGAAAGGTGTGGGGTCAGATGTTAGCCTGTTCTTGGAGATTTTAAATGAGCATCCTTCCATGTAGAAGGCAATCCAGGAGAGAGCAGATTTGAAAAATTCTTCGTCCTGGAGAAGGGGAGGAGAGAGATGTGGTTAACAGTGCCAAAAGTGGCTAAGGTGTCCATTAGGATGGGTTTGGACAAGTGCCTGGGGTGGTGAGCATCAAAGAGAAAGTTGGAGCAATGTTTGAGCGCATTGTCAGTGGAGTGTTTACTATGGAAGCCAGATTAAAGTGGAGGTTCTAAAATGGTATCCTCTTGGTACATAGTGACCTAATTGAGGGCCACTCAGTAAAGGACCTTCGGATAATTGTTAGGAAGGAAACCACTGGGACATTTGGTGCAGCAGATGGTTTCTTCAAAAGGGGCAGGACAGATGCAGTTTTGATGAAGGTAGGAAAGACTCCAGCAGAGGTAGAGAAGTTAAAGAGAATAGAGATATGAGGGCAGGTGTGGGGGACTAAGCCTGTTGCTGTTTGAGGAGCAAACAGGTAATTTGGAACACAAGACGGGTTGGATCTGTGAAGGACAGGTGCTAATTTAGAGGAGAGGTAAGGGAGCAATAGTTAAAAGTAGAAGGGTCATTGGAAAGGGTGGGTAGTAGGAGGTTGTGGAGGGGGAGGGTGGCTGCGAGAGTCATGAATTTTAGAGATTATAGAGACAAAGTTGTGGGCAAAGTCATTAGCAGAGAGCGGGGTAGTGATAGATATTGGCTTGGGAGATGTGAGCAAAGCTTGAAGGGCAGGGGAAACCTTGCAGGGATAATCCTGAAGAGATGATATTAGGTTGGGAGTAGAATACTTTGGGAATGTTTACTGTAATGTAGATAGCAGCAAAGGTATTTTTGTAGTCTAGGAGTAGGGTGTGGGTCCAGGACTTGCATCTGTGTCGCCGCCCATGTTTGGTTTGAGAGGTTGGATTTCAGAATTGATCCTGGACTCAGGTTGGGTCCTGGACTGTGTGAATGAGCAATCAGGTTAAAGTTGTGCAAAGGGAGTCATACGTTAATAGTAAAAGTCAGAAAAAGCACAATGAATGGCAGAGGCACAAATAGGGAATAGAGAAAGAAACAAAGCCCCCACACCATCAATGTAAAGGTAAAAAGATTCCTGCTTGAATGTACTCTTGTTCATTGAAGGGGGAAAGGAAGGAGTAGAGGGAAGATGGTCTGAGATGTTCAAGTGAACGATGTAGTGATTAGAGGGAGAGGGGCCAATGGAGATGACAGTGTAAGAGAGGGAAGTAGAGAGAAAGACAGGTTCAAGAGTTCCGACCACAGTGGGTAGGCTTTTCACAGAGGGATTATAGGTAGTGGTCAGATAGGAGGGAGTTAAGTTCATGGTGGGTAGACACAGGTCATTTTGCAAGTTGATTTTCTACATCTGACATTTTAAGGTGCATTTGGCTATTAGCCACAGTTGCATCAAATTGGGATCAGTGCAATTTTATATTTGACCAACATCATCTAAACCCAGTCCTGTCAAAAATGCCGGAGATTCTGCACCAACACTTTAATCATCACTGTGGACCTGTGACATTCTAATTAAGGGCTTCTGGAAAAGACCCCCTGACTCTTGCGGCCTGTTCAGCCAGTGGGCCACTGAAAAATTGACCATGTGCCAGAAGAAGAAGCCTTCTGCCAAGATCTATTGCCTGCCACTGTTAAACTGCACCATCCTACATCTGCACTATCTACCAACAAGCCCAGTGAAGACACACTATCAAGGGAGGGAACCCAGCAGATCCCCAATGGAGACCCATACCAGAAGGCCAGATCAACAACTTTGATTCTTCAGCTTGTCTGGACTTCTTGTTCTACCATGATACTTTAAACATCATGAACACCCTGGGGTGATCATTTTGCCTGGTTAGAGCACCCCACTGAAGCAATCAATAGACCACTCACTACACTTCCAGGATCTGGTCCACCGATGCCACTTGACCGGGAGAAGAAGCAAAGGAGTCACCAACTCATTTTCAAAGCTGCTGTCTTGCACGGCAAATCACCCTAGATGCTTATTGGACCAACCGTGAGTATCCTACCTCAAGTGAAAAGGTAGGGGACATAAACATGTGCACCTGGAAAAACGGACCGTTCAAGGAGAGGGGACAAAGATGGTAAAAAAAATAATAATAAAAAAAAAAACAAGTGAAGAACAGTCCCTACCTAAATCATGGAAAACCATTATTGTGTTCAATAACGTTGACGATATATTTTGGATAGGGGAGCTCCCACAAATGTATCTGGGATCAGAGCTCATCAACGATTAGGGTTACCGTTTACTAGTTTACCTAACGGAAGTTAACCCCCCACTTCACAATTTTCCAAAGGTGTGATTGAAGAGCTATTGCATTTCTATTCTGGGTTGATTTAGCCTTGTTCCAGACTCACCTCTGGATATATGGCTGCGCTGGGTTCAGCATCAGTGACAGTGCAGGATCACATTTGAAAGGCTGGTGGTGATGGCGTAGATGCAGTCATGTTGGCATTCCAGGGAAGGGCTTGGAGAGATGAGGAAGAGACAATCACAGGTCGGTCTCTTCATTTTAAAGAACTAGTGGAGCTTTGACAATGTAATAATTTAGTGATTTATATAATGCTTCAAACTGTCAGGGGAAACACAGGGCACCTTGGTAGGTTTGGGGTGGCTGTGCTAATAAGGGGACAGTCAAGCGCATACAGCAGAAGGTTAAACAAGAAGGAAGAACAGACAAGGAATATCAGAAGAATGGAACAGGAAGAATGGGCAAACCTCAATGGTGAACAAGAAGGGATGGAAACCATGTACTGGACAAATGATGAGGAATCCCACTAGGGTTGTACACACAGGTTCGACTTGAGACTACCCACAGAAATAAGGGAAGCTCAATACCTCTGTGCAAGTTACTCTTACAAGTGCCATAGCATGCAAGCCCAGGGATGAGGGCATCAAGAGTGACTGCTGTGTCTAGACCCTAAGTCACAAACAAGAAGTTTACTTACACGAGACAAGTTTTGATCCAGCTGCAACATACATTGGATGCCTTCTGTGAAAACAGCCCGCAGCACACTGTTACATGAAATACACTATAGACTACAAGTAAAACGAGACAAAGGAAGGGGCAACGATTGCCTCCTAGGGTAACATAACCAATTTCTGTACAAAAAAATACACAGAGGTACAGATGTGGATACGATAACACACTTTCCAGACACTAAGAGCCCCAAAATGAAAACAAGAGCTCAGAACAGGAAAGCAGGAAACAGCTGTAGCACATATCTGGTGCAAGGTAATAGAGGCAAATAACTGCCACATGGTAACAGAGACAAGGAGCTGGTACAAGGTAACAGTGACAATGAGGTGGCACAAGGAGCTGGTACAAGGTAACAGAGGCAAGGTAATGGTACAAGGTAACAGAACAGGGTATTGGTACAAGGTAAAAGAACAGTGTACTAGTACAAGGTAACAGAGCAGGATACTGGTACAAGGTAACTGAATATAGAGACCAAAAGCATGCTGGAAAACTGGACTGGAAACACGCAAACTATACAAGGAAAGACTGTGGAACACATGACGAGAACAATGGTGGAAGGTTACAAACAGAAGCAAGATAAACAGAGACTGATTAATGGGGTAAAGCTTGGAAGTATATAGACTTGAAAGCAAGGAAGGGGCAGAGGAGGGAGCAGAGGAGACTGAATGGAAACAGTGCAAGTAAAAGAGGTTGAGCGTAACAACGACACTGTACAGGGGCTGGGGCTGGGCGCTGCAGGAAATCAAGACAAAACACAAGGGGAAATAGCTGCAGGTCCACAGCATAAAGGGATGAATACATAACACTGGCAGCACACAGAGGGTGAGGACTAAGACTGTAAGGCAAGGGTTTAAGATTTGGCCCAAAGCAGCAGAGGATCAGGGAAGAGTCACAGGCAAAGCACAAGTCAAAATAGTCAGCAAGGCAGAGAGATTCCAAATGGGTCACAGCTGCACAATGATATTCAGAATATAATGCAAGATCAAGGGAGCTTGAGTGCATGGCAGCTAATAAGCAGTGCTGGCAGGGTGGAAAGTCAGAGTGGAGCTGCATGATCGGTCTGCACACTAGCAGTCACAGTTGTGGTTAATCAAAATCTCTGGCATGGACATTGGGAGAGTACCAGAGCTGACAAACACCCAGAGTTTTTGTATGGAAACAAAAGCACAATAATTGGCGTAGCATTTTGAATGTTCCATTCAAGTGAAATGAGTCTGTTTGCTTTCAGTCCCATTGAAACCAGTGTGTATGCAACTCAGATTCCAAAAGAGTTTCTGGACTGAGTTGCCGGGTTTTCCAGGTATCTTGCAAGTTCATTATGGGAACTGAAGTCCACGTTTTCAGAAATACAGATTTGTGAGAGGAAATATTAAAGAGCGATTCAGGGGTTTTTCTGGTGATGGTTGACAATGTCTGTAGGTATTGCCACTCAGAAGCAAAGATGCAGAGACGTGACACAAACAAAATTCTTTGTGTTTCTGAGTGCCATAATAATCACTGTCACCATTATTAGCCCACCGTGGTACTTAATGTATTGAGCTTGGGAAGATGAAGGACTGAGTCAGCCCAAACAGAGCATCAATCCCTTGTTGTAAGGTTTTGGGCCTCATTACGAGCTTGTTGGTATGGATACAATGGTACCGGTAAGCTTACCGGTACCGTTGTATCCGGACCGGCAAACTCAGAGTTGTGCTCGTGGGTACATTTCATTCCACCAGGTCTGACCAGGCGAAATGAAAAGCACCTGCGAGCACAGCATGTTGGATGCACCACCGTTATAAACGGTGCCGGTGCATCCGATCACCCCATTCCCATTGAGCCCTATGGGGCTCAAAGGGAAAGGGGAAGAATTTTTTCAGGCGCCCAGGAATGGGCAAATACCGGGTCTGGCAAGGCCGTAATGACCCGGTAATTGCCCATTTCTGGGCGCCAGAAAAAAATGAATATCGGCAGCAGCCGTGCCTGTATACTGGCAGCCTCGTAATGAGGGCCACTGTCTTGCTTCCAAGGCCAGCACATGTTGGGCTGCCCTTACAGGTGACTGACTATCACTCAATTATATCCCCCTAACCAAGGCACTGCCACGGTATCATTGATGGTTAAGATCCTATCTGGCTTTGTAAGCTATGACTCTGTATGGTGAAGAGCAAACAAATTAATTTGGGTAATGTAATGAATTAGTGGCATTCATTGGAGGAATGCTGCTGCTGGCAATAAGTTTAAAAGGGCTCTACTGAAAATAGTTATAGCATAACCCCTAGCATGCTGAAATAGTTTATCAAGGCAGGAAATGAAGCAGGTGTGGATGCACTAAACGAGATTAATACGGCACGCTGCACTGCACCCAACAACGTCAATGAGGAGCTGGCTAATTGATCACAGTGACCTCTAGTTCTAGCTATAATGCTTGATGAATGTCACTGGGAAAAACTGCACTGGGTTTAGGTGCCTAATCTAAGAGTTTACTCCTGGTGTATCTAATTTGGAGCTCTGTAGTTGTCTTACTTGCCCAATGTAATTCTCAGATAACTCCTGATGTATCTAACATGAAGCTCGGCAGCTGTCCTAGGTGCCCGACGTATCTCACAGAAACTCCTGATGTATCTAACTGGAAGCTCTGCAGCATTCTTAGATGTCAGATATAACTCGCAGATAACTCCTGGTGTGTCTAACTTGGAGCTCTACAGCCGTCAAACGTGCCTGGTGTTAATTTAGATAACTCCTGATGTATCTAACTGGGAGCTCTTCAGCTGTCTTAGGTGCCCAATGTAACTCACAGGTAACTCCTGGTAACTCCTGATGTATCTTACTGGGAGCTCTGCAGGATTTATAGGTTTCTGAAATAACTCACATAAAACTCCTGATGCTGGTCTAGAGTAGCAGATGTATCTGATTAGCTCTGAGCTCAGTGTAGAGAACCTGATTCATCTTCCTTGGGAGACGGGTAGCTGTGTCGCCAATGCCTGATACACCCTACTGGGAAACCTGGGTATGGGCTATATTGAATAGTACATCTTGCTTGAGATGCAGGGCATCTAGTGAGTGGCCTAGAGTTCCTGCTGAATGCCAATGAGAGTGTTGGGTTTGGTTTACACTGCCTGGTGCATGTCTCTCGGTGCCCAGAGTGCCTGTTCCATTTCACTTAGAGTTCTGGGCCTGGTATATAGTGCATAACACATCTCTCTGTATGTCCAATGTATCTGCTGCATTTCAATGAGTGTTTTGGTTCAGATCTAAAGACCATGCTGCATTCCACTTTATGCTAAGATCTTGACTTTAGTGCCTAACGCATTTTTCTTAGGGTGTTGGGTCTAGTGTATAGTGCCTGATGTACCCGCTGCATGTCAATGCGAGATCCGGGCCAGGTCCATACGGCCTGGTTTGACACTCTATGCCCAAGGTTTTGTATATAGTTCCTAATTGAGAGCTCTGGTTATGCTATATTGTGTCTGATTCATGTCACTGCATGCCCGGGGTCATGTCTGAAGTGCATACAGCATTTTGCTATGTAGAGAGCAGATGTACACATCACCTCTAGAGCCCTCACCTCACCTCCGTCATAATGGAAGAAAATTAAGAGAGCATTATGTAGGACACAAGGTATCTTCCCAATACTGCATCCCAAATATGAAAGACATTGAGCACTCAGACACCCGCATCGAATGTACCGGCACACTAATGTAGTGGAAGGATATCTGCATACACCACTGAACATAGAAGAGCTGTTGTAAGTAAAATCAGACCAGAACAAAGTGACGTCATGAAGAGAAGATACAAGATGCACTGAAACGATATGTGAATACATAACGAATGAGGCTGTAACTAAAGTAACAACAGAAACGTACGCAGAGATGAAGAAATTATACACTCTAAGAAGATAAGTGAGTAGAGAAGAAGCAAATGTATATACGCAGAAACACAAGGTAGACGAGACGTATGGAAACTTGCTGCAGGTGAAAATATAAGCAGTCTTGATGGAAAGATGGACGTCGGTTTTGTATAATAGTGAGCTAAGAATCTTTGAAGGCAGAAACCAGAACTGCAGTGCTGACAGAGGCTGGAAAACAGCTTTGTGCAACAAACACAGAACATTTGTTTGGCCTGGGATCAAGGAAGCCACATCAACAGGCAATTGTAAGGCACAGGGGAGTCAAAGATGATATGCTGTATACGCAGGACATTTTGTTCTTAGATTAAGTCAAGGAGAAAAACATTTGCAAGAACCAAGTATTGAACAGTTAAGAATGCAGAAAGCATATGTAAGATGGTGAAATCAAGTCTTCAGAGGCCAAGAGGAGTTTTCATTGAATTAAATGGCACTAAATAAAAGGTTGAAATGGACAATATCATGGTCTCATCACACATGTTGCAAGATTAAAAAACAAGGCATACTCACTAAGCTTCAATTGAAGATAGCGATGTACCTACACTCCCTTAAAACTCCCAAAGAAGACAACATTCAGCAAGGTCAACAACAGAGAAGAAGCTTTGACTCAGGGCCTAGCCGATGAGAGATGGTAGGTTAATTTATCCAAGTGGGCAGTGGTCTGATGTTGTTCTCCGCACCTAGGTTTTGTTTTGCTCACATGCTTCTAACGAGCCAAATGTCCAAGGTTGGAAGAGAATGCCAACCAATCATAAGAGCCTATGAAGCAGTATGCCATACTTTATTGCAGGAGCCAATCCGTTGCTGTTATTCTGCTATTGATCTGTATTATACATAGTAAGAGATAGTTCAAGGTGTGCTTCCTGATAAGGAACAGCCTATTATGATACTAACCCAAAAACGAAATATAAGTATATATGTTCCCGTAACCTATCCCTCCTTTCGATAGGTTTAACTGTTTGCCACTTTGGATGACATCATAGCTGACGTACATCAAGGTATAACGCCTTTGTATAATCAAAATATAGCTGAGAGTGTGTGAGCTGCAATGTGTTTGTTCACCAGGTTTCCCCACTTTTTTTTTTATTTTGCTGCTAGTAAAGTAGTACTCTGCCACATTTTTTGATGAGTCTGTCCGGTTATTTGGTCTGAGATAATTTATTGGTAATTCCATCTGGCACTTTTAACACTCCAGGTGCTACTGCATAGCTATGATTCTGATACACAGTGTCTGTATGCCCAGAGTACTACTGCACATCACCTAAAGCTCTAGGTGTGGTCCATAGTGCCTTATGCACTCCTCTCTATGCTCAGAATACCTGTCTCATGTCAGCAAGATTTCCAGGTCTGGTCTATAGTGCCTGATGCAATTAAATGAGAGCTCTGGTTCTGGTCTCTATTGCCTAATGCACATCTCTTTATGCTCAGAGATCCTGTTTATTTATTCTATTTATTTATTTCATTTGTTATACGCGCCCAGGACCCAAGGTATCACAGCGCTAGATTACATACAGTAAAGCATAGGTAGTTACAGTACAGTCCAGTCAGCAGTAGTTACATAGGTAATCATGCATATTTGTTAAAAAGAGTGGTTTTGACTTGTTTGCGAAATGCAAGGTAGGAAGGTTTGTTCCTGATGGAGGGAGGGAGCGTGTTCCATAGTGTGGGCGCGATGACAGTGAAGCAGGAGCCCCTGATAGTTTTTTGTTGAATCTAGGTGTAGTAAGTGAGATGGAGGAAGTCGAGCGTAAGGTTCGTGGATTTGGTTTCTTGGAGATGCGGTGTGTGAGACAGGGGGAGCTGTGTTGTAGAGGCAGTGGTGGGTGGTGGAGAGTATTTCAAAGTTAACGCGTGCTTTAATGGGAAGCCAGTGGGCGTCTGATTTGGGAGATGTGCTCTGAGCGTTTGATGCCCCAAACTGCTCTGAGGGTGTTGTTGTCACGCTCACCTGGTCTCCACGGGGGCGTTTCACGAAGCTGCACAAATTATGTCTGTACTGGCCTTACAAAGGGCTGAATGATGAGGCTTGCACGTGATTTCTCCCCACTGTCACTTCCCAGGAAGCGTTTGCCAAAAATGTCAAAATAAGATATTAGCCAGCCGTGGGGAGTGGGTTTGGTTCCCACCTCCCGTAACCTCCTACTGCCCCCTCTCTGCTTCAGCCTCACCTTGGGTTTTTTAATGGTGGACCCTCCATCCTGCGATCTCTAGCAGGGGCGCAATATGTTCAGTCTTTCCCTGGATCGAGTTCCTTCACTGATCCTGCGGGGGCAGTAGCAGAGTCTTTAATAGCTTGACTCGGCAGGTAAGTCTCTATGCCAATAGTTGCTTGGTATAGTTGCTTAATGTCTTTATTGTCCAAGTTTTTACTTTTGTTTCTCTCTACTTTCGGGCGCGGCCTTGGGTGGTTTTCAGACAAAGATTTGCCTCTTCCTACAACGCTGAGCAGATTTCCTGCGAGTGAGTATAGCGTGAGTGCGTGGCGCTGAATATCTTTAATAATGATTTCTTTCCTGTGCGCTAACCTGCTATTTTCTTTTCTTTTTCTGCAATGCAGGTGCAGCGCGGCTCCAGAGCGGCGATTGGATGGACCGCTTCAAGGAAATACCAGAAGAAAGCAGCCTCCGGGTGAGTATTGGCTATTCTTGCAGATGCTTTCTTTTCTGCAGGTGCGACGATCCAGACAGCAGCTGAAGGTGCGGCTTTTTGGATGGAGTGCTTCAGGTAAGGCCTCAGTAGCTGTACTTATTCCTGTTCCTTTCTTTCTCTTCTTCTCAGGTGCCGATGGATCGTGATTCCTGAACAGGCGTGGCTGTTGAAGTTCGGGTACTGGAGCTAAGCAGACACGGTGAGCGTTACGCTGCAGGAGTGCAGAATAACGCAAAGTGCGCTCTGTCTGTAGGGTGTGGTTTAAATAGCCTTGCAAGTAGGTCCTGGGAAAATAGTCCCTCCAGCCTCATCCTGCAATCTCAGGTAAAGTAGTCCCTCAGCCACACCCAGGGTAGGCTGGATTGCTCAGCCCCATTAGGCTGGGCTGTATGTAGTCCCATGCAGTTTATCACCAGATGGAATATTATGAGCCTGGCGCCAACGGTGCCAGGACTGAGTTCAGGAAGTCCTTAAACAACCCTTTGGGGCTTTATAAGCCCTTATGGGTGCCAGTGACTGGGGTAGGCCCACCAGCTCAAGATGTTTGGGAGCATGCACCATGACAGTTGTTCTGTGTGAGTTGTAATTTATTGGGGGTCTGGTTGGAGGTCCCTACTAGGATGGCATTGCAGTAGTCAAGTTTGCTACTGACAGTTGCTCTAGCAAGAGTGAGGCAGTTGCTAGGGGTGAGGAATTTTCTGGAGAGATTGAGGAGTTTGATCGAGTATGCAGCAGAGGAGGTCATTGCTTTCACGTGTTTGTTCAGGTTGAGGTCTGCATCTAGGTAGACGGCTAGTGTTTTCACATGAGGGGAGACAGGGATGCTGTTTCTGTTGATGAAGAATGCGGAGCAGGCAGGATCAAGATGTTTGAGGTGGTGGGGGGATCCGACAATGAGTAGCTTGGTTTTATCATCATTTAGGCATAGATGGTGGTTTGCCATCCATACCTGTATGATGTTGTACATGTGATTGATGTTTGCACAGTTGTGGTCATAGGTGCCAGATAGTTTGAGGAGGATCTGGGTGTCATCTGCAAAGTTTGTGTTAAGGTTATTGGGGTTGTCAAGGCGATCAAATAGGTCCTTATTGTATGTGTTGTAGAATGTGGGTGAGACGCAGGATCCCGTTGGGACACCATAGGGAACAGGGATGGGGTCTGCTGCTTCCGTGCCGGCGAAGACCCTAGAGGTTTGGTTGCTCAGGAAGGATTTGATCCATTTGGCTGCTTCTTGTGAAAAGTTGAAGGAGGATGTGAGACGGTGGCAGAGGATAGCGTGGTCGACGAAATGAAAGGCCACCAAAAGGTCCAGTAGCATGAGAATGGCGAGGTCTCCTTTGTCACGAATGAGGTCAAGTTGTATCTTGAGATCGAGGAGGGCAGATTCAGTGCTATGCCTTGGTCTAAAGCTGGATTGGCGTAGACCGAGTAGGGAGTGTGTTTCGAGGTAGGATTGGAGTTGTAGGTATGCAGTGCAGTCAAGGATTTTCAAGAGGAATGGAACTGCAGTGATGGGGCAGTAGTTGGTGGGGAGACTGGGAACAGGGGAAGGTTTTTTTCAGTAATGGTGTGACCCAGGCTTCTTTGATGGAGGTGGGTATGGTGCAGTTACTGAAGGAGGCATTAATACATTTAGTAATGGTGGGGGCTAAGTGCTTGGCACAGAGTTTGATGATGTTGCATGTCAATTATAGTTCTGGGTCTGGTCTACAGTACCTGATGCATTTTACTAAGAGCTCTGGTTCTGGTCTACATTGCCTAATGCACATCTCTGTTGCTCGGATGTCCTGCTGTCACTGAGGCTTCTGGGTCTGGTCTACAGTGCCTGATGCATTTTACTAAGAGCTTTGGGTGTGGTTGGTAGAGTTTGATGCATGTAATTAGGTGCTCAAGGTTTGGTCAATATTGCATGAAGCATGTCACTAAGAGCTCTGGTTTTGCCTATAGTGGCTGATGCATATCTCTGTCTGTTCAAAGTGCCAGCAGCATGTCACTAAGAGCACTGGATCTGGTCTACAGTGCCTGCTGCATGTCACTGAGAGCACTAGGTCTGGTCTACAATGCCTGCTGCATGTCACTGAGAGCACTGGGTCTGGTCTACAATGCCTGCTGCATGTCACTGAGAGCACTAGGTCTGGTCTACAATGCCTGCTGCATGTCACTGAGAGCACTGGGTCTGGTCTACAGTGCCTGCTGCATGTCACTGAGAGCACTGGGTCTGGTCTACAGTGCCTGCTGCATGTCACTGATGGCACTAGGTCTGGTCTAAAGTGTCTGCTGCATGTCACTGAGAGCACTAGGTGTGGTCTAAAGTGCCTGCTGCATGACACTGAGAGCTCTAGGTCTGGTCTACAGTGCTTTCTGCATGTCACTGAGAGCCCTGGGTCTGGTCTACAGTGCCTGCATCATGTCACTGAGAGCACTGGGTCTGGTCTACAGTGCCTGCTGCATGTCACTGAGAGCACTGGGTCTGGTTTACAGTGCCTGCTGCATGTCACTGAGAGCACTGGGTCTGGTCTAAAATGCCTGCTGCATGTCACTGAGAGCACTAGGTCTGGTCTACAGTGCCTGCTGCATGTCACCGAGAGCACTGGGTCTGGTCTATGGTGCCTGCTGCATGTCACTGAGAGCACTGGGTCTGGTCTACGGTGCCTGCTGCATGTCACTGAGAGCACTGGGTCTGGTCTACAGTGCCTGCTGCATGTCACTGAGAGCACTGGGTCTGGTCTACAGTGCCTGCGGCATGTCACCGAGAGCACTAGGTCTGGCCTACAGTGTCTGCTGCATGTCACTGAGAGCACTGGGTCTGGTCTACAGTGCCTGCTGCATGTCACTGAGAGCACTAGGTTTGGTGTAAAGTGCCTGTTGCATGTCACTGAAAGCTTTGGCTCTGGTCTTGAGAGCCAGATGCATGTCATGTCGTGCTCAGGGTCTGGTCTGTACTTCATGACACATGTCACTGCATAGGCTGGCTGGCTAACTATGCAAAACAGGGCCGCATTCAAATGTCTCTTATAAGTGCATACATCAATCTAGCGTAAGGCACTGCCATATCTATCCTCTTCTATCGACCCCTGCAAAGCTTGTGCAGACTTTGTTCAACCCCCTCCACCACTCATGTGGTACTACACCCACCAATGCTTCTTCTCGCTTCCGCTCTTTCACTCTTTTTATTTCCCTTACTTGGGACGGCCCCCCTTCCCTCGGCAATTCAAAAAACAGTCTACATCGATGTGTTCAAAAGAAAAATGTAAAGCCCACCTCCTTGCCTCTGAGCTATCTCCTTGCCTCACCTGCCCTGCCTCACTACTTACACCTTCCCTCACCGCTACCCAGACTCGCCCCTCTATTCCCCCCACCACACTAGCACTTAATAGTTTGAGGTCACAGCTCATGCTTGGCTGGCTAGGCTGCCTACCTGCTGTCACTTGTTCTAGGTTTGTCCACCGTATTGTTTTCGTTAATCTGTGCAATATACCCTTTCCAGAGCCCGGTCATAAGGCCACTCTACCTCTCCGCACTATAAGATGCTCACTGCCTCCAGTTGATCTGCTATGCTGCCTTTTGTGCACAACAGAGCTTGTTTCCCCTCTATGAATGAATGCAAAATAAGTGAATAGCCAGCGTCTGGGCTACAGTGCATGACAGCTGCCAGTGTGAAGCACTATGCAGCCCCTCCTCCGGACACCTAATACCATGCAGCTAACTAAGGGCATTTAGCGGTGAATGCATTCAGGAGGTGTATGTCACATTCTTAGCACTGGGAAGGTAATGCCAAGGACATGATAACCACAGTCTCTGCAGTAGGGAGGTTAATACCTTCTAAAGACTGTCAGCCCCCTGTACTTCTCACTGATGGCAACGTTTTAGCTTTGGACCCCCTGGACAACAGTTTCTCTGCAGCCACACCACATGTTGAAGAGAATGATGAACCGGCAACCTTCGGCTGCGCAAAGCCCGCCATCCACCCTGAGTAATCACCGGCATTAGGACGTCGTCCCCATTTGCCGCGGACACAGTGCATCAAAGAGTCATTTCATTTGAAAAAAAAAAAACTTTCCTGTCATTTATAACATTAGCCGCACTGCAGCGCGGGCCTGACAATGGCGGCAATTTTCGTAATAAGCAGGCGCCTGAATTGTTTTAACAATATCTTCCTTTTCCGATACGCCTCGTACCCTTTTATCCCATTCCCATCAGGTAAACAGCTCCTGCGCCGACGAATTTCGTTGATTGTGTTTTTCATGGTAACTCGGAGGTATAAAGCTGGCAGTGAACAAAAAGAAGGCTTGTACACAGCAACAAAAGAAAAGTATGTGTCAGACATTTAAACATAAAGCACATTCTATTACAGATCAATATTGCTATATATGCATTCATTTTATCATACTCCTCCCCCCTCGCTACATATTGACTCTTCCACTGACAAACATTTGATGCTGGACCCAAATGTGGTCTAGCGACCAAGAGCCCAACTTTGCGAATCGCGACACCTCTGACGGTATCTCCCCTACAGATATGGGGTGTATCAGCCACTTTCACTCCCTAATCATAGGCAAATACTCCCAACAAAGAGAAACAGTAAAAACACCCCCAACAAAAAATAGGAAATGAACATATAGTGCGCCTGCTATCACCCCAAACACCTCCATGGATGTGTTTGGACCAGTGGTGAACGTGGCACCTGAGGACAAAGCTACTATAATTAAGGAAGGGGTCAAATGCATCTTTGAATGTGCATTAATAACTGGGTGCAAAATATGTATTTCTCCCAAAAATATTTCTGTTTTACAGTTGAAACATATTTGTACCTGCTTATGATATACTCCCATTGGAAACGGATCTTACTTTGTTACTCCCTAAAAATCATTTTACTTCCAGCTTTAAAAAATAGGGTGTAAAATACCCACACTTCAAAATCTTAATCTAGAGCACTGGGGTGAACTACGTACAGCTTTCATTCAGACCTCCTTGAAAGGTGCAGGCTGCAAACACTTTGGGCCTCATTACGAGTCAGGCGGAATGGGTTAACGGGGTCCGCTAGTGGATGCGCACCCGTTATTCCCATTCCGCCTGATTACAAGGTCCCCTTGCGGGACCCGGGAAGGACGCCTGGTAAAACCAGGCGTTGTTACCGGGTCCCGTAAGGGGATCAGGGAGCTAACAACGGGCCGGTCGTAATCGGCCCGTTGTTAGCTCCATCTCCCATTCCCATTGAGCCCTATGGTTGCTCGAATGGGAATAGGGAAGGTCCGGGCCCGGGTTCCCTGAGGGAGGAATTAACGGGCCCTCCTAACTCGGAATGGCCCAGTAATTCCCCATTCAGGGAACCCGGACCCGGTTTTGGAGGCAGCCATGCCACCAATAGCGGCATGGCTACCGCCAAAGCCGTAATGAGGCCCCTTGTGAATGTGCAAGTATAGCATAGCGTGCATGTCCGCACTGCATTGCAAGGCCAGCGCTGAGCGTTTCACCGGCCACCAGTGCAACCATTCCCTTGAGCAAGGGAACCTGGGCACATGGGGACTGAGGCCGGTGCCGTGTGGCATGGCGCTCGTAAACCTTCCATTATAAGGCACCTGGGGCAGAATGTAAGTACACTTGGGATATGCAGCACAGTAGAGAGAGTGCAAATAGATTGCAAATGCATTTGCTCTGGCTCTAATGGGATTGCCCTTACACAAATCCGATTTGCACATGCACAAATTACATTTGCGCATGTGCAAACAGACAGTAATTCTAATCCTGCTTGTGGTGCTTTATCCAAGTGAGTGAAATTCTGGACATTTTTTATACTGAATGTTAATGTCATACAGTGCACCAGCAATGTTAGCACGTGCATGAAGTGGGGTAATCTGCATGACATTCTAAACATTCACACGGCAGATGGGAAGATGAAATAGTAAAGCAAGAGAACTGCTGTTTACTCTTTCATTTGCCTGTTAGTCTTATGAGAAAGTAAACGCAGCATGAATACGCATGCTTTGCAGACTGTGTTCACTAGTGGCCTCCCTGGGAATCCACGTGGCCTGTAGCAGCTGCTAAACCAATGCAAAATCCACAGGAATCCAATCATTTCACGCCTGTGTGAAAATGTCACGGAGGCATGAAATGTAATACACTGACGAGGAGGAGGAGGAATGCATGATCCGCCCCTAATGGCTGCCCCTTCTCTGCCTCATCCCAGCTCGAAAATGAGCTAGAGAGTTGAATTGAGGTGCAAATAAAGCATGCCTTGCTTTTACGCCTCAGTTTAAAGCTGCCCCCATCATAAAATCAGTGGGCCTCATTACACGGATGGCGGTAAGGATTTACCGGTACCGGTAAAATACCGGTATCGGTAAATCCTTACCGCCCTACTACGAGGTCCCTTTGCGGGTTGGGGGATTTAACGCCTGCTTTTTGCAGGCGGTAAAAACCAACCCGCAAAGGGACCCAGGGAGCTAATTACGGTACCACAATTTGCGGTACCGTAATTAGCGCCTTCCCCATTCCCATTGAGCCCTATGGGCCAAAAATGGGAATGGGGAAGGGCAATGGTGGAAGGGGGGAATTACCGCCCCGCCAACCTTGGAATGGGGCGGTAATTCCCCTTTCCGTCAAGGCGGTGCTGGTATTTTACCGGCATGAACCATGGCGCTAATAGCGCCATGGTTCTCCGCCATCCTTGTAATGAGGCCCATTGTCTTTCTTGGCCTCAACCCAGTTTTGAATGGAGATATGTGAGAACCAGCTGTACAGTGTACTGTCACAAGTAGCTGTGTTTATACACACACTCACGCATGCACAAAGACAAACACACATGCATACCCTCATATTTGCAACTCCAGGCCTCGCGCATTGGATGCATGCCAGGTTTTCAGGCTACCTCTCATTAATATTCATGAAATACATTTGCAAACAATGATTCTAAATGTATGCAGATTATTTCTCATGAATATCTATGTACAGTAACGCATGCTCAAGATGTTCTCGTTTCAGTACATGTCCTCTGGCAAGCAATCTTCTGCTCCGTTCCACTAGGTCTCTGCTGCACAAAATACTACAAATACACATTCAACTTACTTAGTATATCAACGACCACAGTTGTTTTGCATATGGCCGATGCTGTTATAGCACATGGGAGCAATAAAACTATGAAATGGAAGCTTGCTTGAGCATTACAAGTAGTTAAGATAAATTAGTGGATATCGATCATTATTGACCACCTCTCAGCCAATCCGAATGTTTAGAGTGCAGTCATAACTACAGGCATTGACAGCATCCTGAACATTCGGGGCCTCATTACGACTTGGTGGTAGGGCTGAATGGGAATGGGTGCGGGAGCTAACAACAGGCCAATTACGACCGGCCCGTTGTTAGCTCCCTGGTTCCCTCGCGGGACCCGCTATGGACGTCTGGTAAAACCAGACGTCCACATCGGGTCCCGCGAGGGAACCTCGTAATCTTGCGGAATGGGTTTTACGGGTCTGCCACCATTAGCACCGCCCGTTAACCCATTCCGCAAAGGTTATAATGAGGCCCCCTGACTTCAAAAGCAGGCAGGTCAACAATACAATTTCCAGGCAAGATTTCCTTCAAGAAGACACTTCCCCTCAGAAAGGACCCTTGTTTAGCTGCAACATCCAATTTAACGCACAGATGGGAAAGCTAAAACATGGGAAAATACTTTCACTTTCTTATAGAGAAACTCTTTACTTTTACATAACAGCTAATGCATGCTAAACCTGTCTGCAATTGAAACATTCTTAACTTATGAAGACAATAAGGTTATTCGAATACCACAAAAAGTTCTCATTTAATTTTCTGACCCAGTTTGTCGGTTTTCTTCACTCATTATTAAAGTAAAATGTTTTACTTCTCCATCCAAACTGAAAAAACATGCATTGCTGCTACCACTATCACTATGTGCTAATGACCTTATAGACCTCGATTAGTTAGGATTATGATGCAGCAGCCAATCGTGGCTTGAGGCGAATGACCCCTCCCTCGGGCTAGAAGGCGATATTAATAGCTTTCCATTCATCATGTTTTGGTTTCGCTTGTTTTTTTTTCCGAGGAGGAAGAGTTTTTCCCTTGTTTAGTGTGCCTAGGGAGTCGGACTACCCTTCCCAGATGTTGCCCAAGAAGGCGGAAACATGTCCGTTGATCGTATTTATGTGCATGTGGGACATGGCCTATCAGTGCAGTTTGGACTGGACTGCTCCCATTGGTGGCAGGAGCAAGACTGAATTACATATAGATGTCCCCCTTAGGTGAAAGGACTAAAAACCGATGAAACAGAAGCTGTCCTAGAGCACTGCCAGTTGTTATGATTAAATCAAAGCTTTTCCTTTGTCACTTTTTCGCATCTGTTATTGACCTAAACGGTGCACCTTATTTCTTCTGCGAGGAACTGATATTTAAAAGTCTGTTATGGTATGTTATTTCTCGTGTTACATTAGCTTTTCGGCACCACTGATGCTTCCTTTCACCAGTCCCTAATCTGTAAACAGGTTTGATTATCTCACCTTTGTAACGTCACCAGTCTGCTCACTTTTATATTAGCTGGGCTGATTGCAACGCTTCACCTCATCATACAGGATGCGATCAGATAAAATGTTATACAGTTAGTGTTAACAATAGTATCTTGATAACACACAATGGAACGCAGCTCTAGTCCTGACCATCGTGGCATCGAGACCTGTGGAGTCTGATTGGCTCCAGAGGAAAGCCCCGGCTGTTCATGTGTTTTGTTATCCTGGTCTAACAAAGGAACATTGTTTTCTAGTCATTTCGTTGGGGGGGGGGGCTGAAGCGTTGCTGGTGTTCATTGAGCTTCTGAATGAGATCTTCTACTTTGAGAGCAGCTCCTCAGGCTGCTAGTGCCAACATATGGCGAAGAGGAGAGCAAGGTTGCGAGTGTACCCTGTGTGTACTTATTACAAACATGATTCAAATTATGAGGTCTAATAAACATTTTGTATAATTTAATTCTCAGCTGTAATGGGCAGGGCCAACTATGATCCTCCCTCTGTACCAGTGGTCGAGGTGTATGAAAAGAAGTAGAGGAACTATGTTCCCTGCTGGCCTGCTCCCCGCTCCCCACAAACCCCATCGCCACACCCCCTCCCACGTGCAATACAAACCCCCAAGCAAAAACGCCCGCTGTTTAAGGTAATCTTCAGTGCATTGCACTTTTATTTAAAACTAAACAATTCCGCAACTGTTTCTTTTTAAAATAAAAGTATAGGAACAGTAAAACTTAAATTTAAAAAAGTAGAGGAGCACCACTCCCAACCGCTCCCGCTCACTTCAACCACTGCTCCCTAGATTCTTATAATGTCACTATGAAAAAATAGAGATTGAAACAAAGCCTTCTTTAACTAAATAAATAAATCGTCCTTCAAAAGATTCCCCATCACTTAATCCTGAGTACAGTTTGAATCCCTAAAACAGCTCCAATAGACTTTAGGGTGGTGGGTATTTCCGCCAACAAGAAATTACACATCGCAAAGCCACATACTTGGGCAGGTTCTAGACAGCAAGCAGACACGAGTTTATGGAGGGGGAACATGATAAAACATCTGAGAATGTATTATTTAGTGCTAGTATCCTGGAAGAGGGATCATGAGGCCTGCCAGCCAATCAGAAAGCTCGAAATGTGGGCTTTACCTCATGGTAAAGCCTGCATTCTGAGCCTCCTTAGTAGTGGGTAAGTACTCTCACACCCTATTACCCCAACACCCACCTTCGATTTCCACTTCCTCTGAATACCTGCTCCCCACCCCAACCCCTGACCCAATAACCTGCAACTGCTGCCTTGTTCCTCGCTGGTGCCTGGAATACCCGGTGGCCACCATGGAAAGAGAGAAGGGTCCATGGGGGTCATTATGAGTATGCGGGTGAAAGGGCAGTAATACTGGTTCAGCAATGTTACCAGTACCGTCAGGGGTGACCGCGGACGTACTGCCATATTACAACCATGTGCAGGCACGTGCACAACCCTCCTGGTAACAGTAAAATCTCTGAACCGGTATTACTGGCAACAGCCCGAATTTGCTGGCAACACTGCCAAATAAACAACGGTAACACTGATACTGGTGACATATCTGCAACAGTATTACCATAACCAGTAAAACTGGCAGCAGAAATAGCTTTAGAGAGGCAGATGTTTACATCATTAGACTAAAACCCCCGCACCTCGGTCATATTGAAAAAGCAACAAGAAGACACTGCCTGACACCAGGTATCATCACAATGCTACACTGAAGATATAAAAGAAGTTATGCTCTCAGCCAACCATACCAAATGTACCCTCAAACTGATGTGGTAGAAGGAAGTCTGTAGACACCACTAGACATAGAAGAACTATAAGTGAAGTCTGAAAGGTGTAAAGTGAGATCATGAAGAGCAGATACAAGTGTGCACTGAAATGATATATGAAGATATGAAGATGTGACTGAAGTAACAAAGTGAACATTCATGTGAATATGAAGAAATCATATACGCTGATAAGATAAGTAACAAGGAACGTAGTAAATGTATGTATGCAGAAATGCAAGGTAGATAAGACATATGGAAGCTTGCTAACATAAGAAATATAACTTGAGTAAAGCAACCATGTTGAGAAGATGGATGTCAGTTTTGTATAATAGTAAGCAAGAAGCCTGAAGGAGAAAAACATGGCTGCCGAGTTGCCAAGCACTGGAAATACACATTTGTGCAAGAACAAAGAATATTAGTTTAGCTCAGGATCAAGGATGCTGCAGCAAGCGGCAACTGCATGGCACGAAAGGAGTCGAGGAGGATAAGCTACGTATGCAGGACAGAATTCTCTTAGATTCGGTAAAGGAGTGAACATTTGCAAGTTCCAAGTATTGAACAATCAAAGATGCAGAAAGCATATGCAAGATGGAGCAACCAAGTCTACAGAGGCCGAAGAGAGTAATTGCACCTAATCAAATTGAATCAAATAGCACTAAATAAAATGACAGAATGGACAAAATCATGGTCTTCTCACATGTGGTGCAAAACCAGGAACAACGGCCTATTCATAAGGCTCCAGACGAAGATAGCAATTTGCCTTCACTACCTTTAAAGTTCCGGAGAAGAAAACAGCCAGCAAGGTCATCTACAAAAAAGAAGTCTTAGCTTAGAGCCTAAATGATGAGAGATGGTGGCTAATTAGTCAAGTGGGCAGTTGCCTGACGTTGTTCCCCGCACCTGGGTTTCGTTTTTCTTACGTGCAGCTAATGAGCTGAATGTCAAAGGATGGAAGAGAGTGCCAACCAATCATGAGGGCCTATGTGATGATGGAATATACATTGTTGCAGAGGCCTATCTGCTGGTGTTATTCTGCTATTATCGCTATTATACACAGTTAGAGGTAGTTCAAGGCGTGCCTACTTGATAAGGGGCAGCCAATGATGTTACTAACACCTATACCGATTATAGGTATATATGTTCCTTTAACCAATCCCTCCACCCGATGGGTTTTTACTGTTTGTCACATAGGATGACATCATAGCTGATGTATATTGGGGTATAACGCCTTTTGTGTCATTGAAATCCAATAAGAGTGTGTGAGCTATGATTTGTTATGCTCGTCAGGTTTCCCTACTTTATTGAACTGATAATAAAGTAGTATTTCGACATATTCTTTGAGTCTGTCAATTTTGGGCCTGAAATGAGTTATTGTGGTAATCCCATTCAGCACTTGGAATGCTCCAGGTGCTACTGCCCATAGCACTGCGGCCGGAACGGGAAGTACTGCGGCAGCCATCTTTAAAAACTCAATCCATTCCAAATCCCACATTTCCTGTTCCTGTTGCCACCCAGTCCCGATACCAGTGGCATCATCATGGCACAACAGAAGAAGGCATGTCTCCCAGAACTGTGGCTGCAGAAGTCAAAGTTCACTGAGCCAGAGCTCACTGCACTCACTGATGCAGTCGTGGAGAATGCTGGGGAGCTATATGGGTGCAAAAACTGCAAGACCTCTGCAAAGAGGAAGACAGCCATATGGGTTGAGATCCTGTCAAGGGTGTCAGCAGTGGCCCCCGCCAGCCACAAGTGGTGGAATAGTTTACAGGCAATGGCACACAGCCTTATATCTAGACACATGAGGGAGAGTGCTGACACAGAAAGTGACACAGTGCTACCCCTCAAACTCATTCCATGGGAAGAGACAGCCAGCTCCATCTTCCACATGGAGGGCATCGGAGGGATTGAAAGTGCAGAAGGCAGAGCTGGGTCCCACATTTGGGTCCATCTGACCCTATGCACATGTGAATGCTGTGACAATTAGCATACGACCCCGAGCAGAGACATACAATATGGGCAATGGGTCACCACATGGCCATCACAGCAAAAGCACAGTGAGGACAAACATGTGCCAGGGGAGGCGGGGAAATGTAGCATTGAACATGCACTGTAGTTGAGATGCCTATGCCAAATTATGGACACATGAGAAGCACCCATGGATGCCATGTAAATCCATAGCCCCAAGTGATGCCCCACCCACACACAACAACATGTCAGCTGGGCAGGCCAACAGATAGTGAGTATATGCATGCACTGTGTGCACCCTCAGGAGACACTACAAGCACATAGAAGTGGCAGCACCCATTGCACAGATATCAACCATGCCAATCATGTAAAATATGAGTCCCTGGAACACACACTATGTTGTATGAGTCACCTGCAAGTCCACAATATATACGCAAGTTGTTTGATGGCATTCTATTTCCAAAAGGAACACAGTCCACGGACAGTGATGAGGCAGGACTCTCCACTGCAGGCACATCATCTGCCACCACTCCTACACAGGACAGACCCCTTTCCAGTAGGAGCAAGCAACTGAGAATGGCTACAGGGCAAGAATCACCACCACCATCAATAACTCTTCCACCTCCGCCCAACACCACAGTGGAAACACCAGCTACCGGTGATGGTGACACAATTCCTAAAGTGATGCACAGCAGCCCCGTTACGAGAAAGGCAGGTGACACAGCTGTCACTGCAGCCACCACCTGTTGTGTTATGCACTGATGCAGTCCCAGTAGTGGTGCACAGATATCAGGGCTCCAGCACTCCCTCATCTCCAGCAGCCCATGTTCCTACCACTGATTAGGAGGGGGGTGTAGGAGGAGGAGTACAACATGGCTGATGCATTTCCATGCTTCAGCCCAGAGCCATCACAAAGCCCACACAGCCAGTGCCTCTGTCCTTGACCAACACGTTGGCAGTATGAGCGAGGATGGATGCTATTGAGCACCAGCAGGCATCCATAGAGGCACTTGCAGGACAGCAGCTGCAGGAAATGCCCGCCATGAGTGACTGCCTGCAGGGGTGTACACACACGATTGCAGGTCACTCGGACATGCCACAGCCGCCATGATCTCAATCTGAAGGAGAGTGCAGGAACATACAGAGTCATTGTCTGCCTCTGCCGAGCCACTCAACCAAGCCATCAAGCTTACCCTCCAGTTCATGTGGGCCCAGTGGTCACAGGCCTCCACCTCTGTGACCCCGAAAGAGGGCTCCCTACCATACACCCCAAGGCCCCGCTCACAGTGCCTCCTCACTAGCAAGGAGCCGATGAAGAGGCCCATGCCCAAGAGGCACAAAACTGACAGTTGGACACTGTTAGGGTGTTTTGAATGTGGCTTTTTGGGGAGAGTGAGTAGAGGGTGGGTGTTTGGAGAAGGTGTTTTGAGGGTGGGTTTTTTGGGAGGGTGTTTTGAGGGTGGGTTTTTGAGAATGGTCAGTTGAAAGTCATTTTTAGGGAGGGGGTATGCTGTTCTTGTGAAGGTTGTTACACATTGCACGTTCTCATATAAATATATCTTAACTTGAAGCAATGTTAGGATAATTCTTATTGTGTGGAAATGTTTAATGTGAGAATTGACAATTGGCAAAGCTGCAAGGGAAGTGACATGAGATGGTGCTTAGAAAGAATTGTCTATCAGTTCCTGTCTAGCCAGGCACCCCTCCATGGCCTTTTCCCGCTTTTCCTCATCAGATGGTGCCATGTCCACAACCGGGGACATGGGAATGTTCTGCTGTTTGCAGATATTGTGCAACATTGCACATGCAAGGAGCATCTGTTCAACCTTATCGGGCCTATATATAAGGCCCCCTCCAGAGTATCATGAACAGCAGAAGAGAGCTTTCAACAAGCCCAAAGTCTGCTCAACACACACCCTAGTCTGTACATGTGCTCCTTTGTATGTCACCTCCTGTGGTGTCTAGGGATTCCTCAGTGGAGTCATTAGCCACGGAGGCTGGGGGTACCCAGAACCACCTCCAAGGGCAAAGGACATGGATGTCAATCATGATGATCTGTTGATGCATGGCCTGTAACAACAGCATCTCGATACACAGTCTATGCATGCATGTCACATGTCTCATTGCACAACACAATTTCAGATTCCAGTCCTTGCATGTGGAGTCAACTACTCATGGGGTGTGTGTAGTTTGTCATGCTACGTTTTGCATACTACTCGTAGCCAGCACTCCTTGCTCTCATGGTCTGTGATTGACAGGGGTGCATGCCATGGTTGGTGGTTAGGACCTGTGTGATTTCTGATGGGAGTCTGGGTTACATGTGTAGGTTGTCTGCATGGAGTCCATGATGGATTCATATTCATGGTGACCGGAGTGCATGCCATGTCAACTGCCAGTGTTATGTCCCTTAGTTGCACTTCAGCAGAATGTCATTCCATGCATGCCAGTGGTCTTCACACCTTTTCATGACAGACACCCCATGAGCTCGATCGGTGAAGTTGGGCTATGTACCTTGTCCTTTGTACCGCCCCCCCCCCCCGCCCCTGAGGTCTCACAAATGGTGTCTGGAGGGTGACCAGGATATTCAGAATTGCAGAGAGACATTGGGGCAACTACTCTCCTTGTGTTTCATTGTATTGTGTGGTTTTACTTTGATTGGATGATAATCTTGGTCATTGGTGATTTTGCCAACTGTCCTCTTCACCCTTTTTGCCTGACTCCTGGGGCTACCCTGGATATACTCTGGTCACCCCTAGGTGAGACAGCCCCCCGTTGACAGCCCATAGAGGTAAAGTGGTACACCTGAAACCCTATCAGTTACCTGAGGATAGAAAAGAGACCATCATTCAGGAAGTTAAAACCATGCTAGAAGCTAACATCATTGAACCTTCTAATAGCCCTTAGTCCTCTGCTATCATGTTGGTGGCAAAACCCAATTAAAGTTGGACATTCTGTATAGATTTTTGTAAAGTGAATGCCGTCTCTGCCTTTGATGCTTACCCAATGCTCTGTATTGACGATCTGATAGATCGTCTGGGTAATGATGTCCACCTTTCCATGTTCCATCTCACAAAAGTGTATTGGCAAGCTTCTTTACATTGGTCTGATAAAGAAAAAAACTGCTTTCCCCACTCCCATAGCGTTGTTTCATTTTAAAGTCCTGCTTTTTGGGCTACATTGGTGCTCCTGCAACATTCCAGAGACTTATGGATAAAATCTTACAACCCTACTTGGAATTTTATGGAGTCTGTATAGACGACATCATGACACACAGCAAGACATGGAAAGATTATTTGCACCACCTCTGCACAATCACAAGAGTGTTAAGGAGAGCCAGGCTAACTGCTAATCATAATAATTGCAATAATTGAGGAAGCACCTCAAAACCTTCCTCTTCACTTCTGCTTTCTCTCTCCCTCTCCCCTGCTAAATTCTTCACCTAAACTGCACTGATTCTCCAACTGGGCCACTCTCACCGACCTCGGTCCTGGGCCCAGTCACTCTTCACTTGCACTGCCTCCCTGGCAACCCCTGCACTGCGGGACTGTCTCTGTATCCCTACAGCCCCCCCCCCAGCACTTGTCTGCACTTACCTTGCACTTGCCACCAGCTGGCCCTATTTATTTATTATTTTATTTCTATTCTACTTATTTGTACTGCACTCCCCCCCCCTCTCCCCCTTCCCCTTGCACTTTTCCCTTCCCCCTACCCCTGCACTTGCGCGGTCTGAATGACACCTGGCCTAGTAGGATCGTTGTCTGTCTTCCCCTTGTTCCTCCCTCCCTGCCTCGTCGCGCCTTGAAACACTTGTGTATAGGTGCGTTACAAATGCCATATCATATCATCATAACCACAGTAAATTATTTGGGGTTCTTTGTGGGCAATGGCACTGTCATAGGTTTTGCCTAATAACAGACCACACCCTCTGGTGATGCAGTGGTTCCTGTACCTTCAGCCATATTGCTTCACAGATGAATATAGGAAAGGCTGAGAGCCAGGTTGCTTCTATCAATGAGAAAAGGAGCATACTATCATAATCATATATTGGTAAACATTGCCATTTTGGAGCATATCCACATAATCGATATGCAAATGCCAAAATGGTCCAGTAGGACGGGGTATTGCACATGTCACCATTCTTAATGTATGAACAGCAGTAACATTTTTTACATACTATACAGTTGATGATAAAATTGGCCACATGCTCATTCAAATTTGGGACAAACCAGTCGTCTGAAATATATGCTGCAAAATATTCTTTGTGGTATGTGCTGGGTAGTGTAATTGTTCCAGTGCTTTTGTAAGGAACTCAACAGGCATGACAGGTTTCTTTGTGCTATGTTGTCACCAAATTAACTGTTTTTAGGATAATGAAAATTCCTGCTCTTCTTGTGGTGCACGTCTGTGCAACTCTACAATCTGTGCTACTGGTAGTGTGTTAAAACTTTCTTTTATCATCATGTTGCGTGCATGTATGTTTATGTTTGGGGCATTTGAAAAGTCTAATATCGCGGGAAAATATGCTTCCCTTTTGGCTTCAACACCTGCAGCTTCCTTGCTGTGAGAAACCACTCCTACACCTCTTGTATGTGCTGCACACTTCACTATGGCGACTGCCGAGGGACATTCAAGTATTCTATCAGTCTCTCTAACAATCTAGCATGCTGTACTGGCATGCCATATGTGCACTGGAAGACCTTCCTTTTCCAATGTGACAGGCCTAAGTGTACTGTTGTTGTCACGTTAGCAGAGTTGGAGTACGACATTACCGCCTCATCCTGATACGCTTCAAGTGCTAAAATCATGGCAAACAATTCCGCTGCTTGCACTGAGAAAATGTGCTGACAATCTTGCACTTTTACCACTGCACATACTGTCCCACTATGTCTGTCCAGAATTTTGATCGATCGTCGATGAACCATCAACAAAGAGAATTATGCCCCCTCCTATAGCATTTCCTTTAACATGGGGCACATAATAATCAGTATAGCTAGTACAATCATGTACATTATCTCCCTCCGGCATTGCTTCTGTTATAAATGTTGCCGGATTCACTGTGCGGCATATGACAATTTTAATAGATGGAATGGCAAAAGGGCATGTTCAACACATAATGTTACTAAACAGTCCATTGTTATATTGGATGATTTTTCAATGACAAAAGCCGCTGCAGCCAATGCTTGCTCACTTTGATAGGGGCCTCTAATCACTGGATCCAGGATCCCACTATAAAATGCCAGTGGTGTGTACCCCATCAAAGTATTTTGTGCGAGAACAGTTGTCATCACATCTCAATTTGAATGGGAGAACAGGAAAACAACTTCATTGTGATCTGGGATCCCTAAAACGGGAGCTATGCTTATTGCTTGTTTCAGTTCATAAAAGATATTTGTCATCTTGCCTGTCCACACAGGATCAGTTTTGTCTTTCTGCGCATCTTTAAGTCCTTATAAGAGAGGCCGGACATATGTACTTTAATCAAAGACCCATGCACAGCAATAATTGCATAGTCCCGAAAATTGCTGTTACTCTTTTATTGTGTTTGGCCTGGGAATTCTGGTACTTTTTCCCATTCAGGTGTCATCTTCCTTCATTCTTTTGATACTATCTGACCCAAGTACAATACTTCTTCCTGCCAATATTGCAGATGATCCTTGTCCACTTTGCGCCCTTTGTTATCTAATAGTTTCAATAGTTTTACTAAGTCCTTCCCACACTCTTTCTCTATGGATATGCAAACTAACACATCATCCAAATACCATATTATTGTGCTATCTGTCTGTACATTTCTCATGTCCATCTGCAACACCCTATTGAAAACACTAGGGGATTCACACTACCCCTGTGGGAGGTGCCTGTGCTATAATCTGATTCTGCAATAAATAAACACAGTCACATTTTTGGAATCTTCATGCAGGGCGATAGAGAACAAACAAGTGGTATGTTAGATAATATTGTATCACAATTTGCCCTTCTACCACGTCCATGGGTACCTCTTGTCTAAACATACATTCTGTGGGTACTCTCAACAACGTGTCTAGTATTTGTAGAAGCCATGCTAACACAACTTGTACCCCATAAAGAAACACTTCTCGGTTTAATGGTACCCCTCTGTGTTCCTTCTGGCCATATAATTCCTTCAAGAATTCTTGCACATTAACATAATTAATTCTTGGGGTTGAACACATTATCCCCTATTTAGTGAAAGAAATGGCCACACAAAATCTCATTGCCCCAGTGTCAACCACAATGAAAAAAGTCTTGTTGCCTATGGTCATCCCCACCCTCGGTTCCTCTTGTTGTTCTGGGGGCAATCAATATATTTGGCAACATCATGTCACTGTGTGGGGTGTCCTATTGCGGGTACATGTGCAGTCCTGTTCCAGTAAAGGGATTCCCTACTAATACTGTCATGCCCCCTAGTCTAGGTATAAGCGGAGTATGCAGCAATATGTTTCTGTTCCACTGGGCTATTATATTCTGTGGTGCTTGCAGGTGTACTTGTGTTTTCTGTATCTGAGATTGTGTTGCTTGCTGTGGTTGTTCCATTTGTAGCTTCACTGTCTGATGTATTTGCTGTATTTGCTGGGCATGTGTCTGGGCTGGTAAATACTGTGTATAATATTGAACATTGTAATCTTCCATTGTAGTGCTATATGGCGATGGATATGCTGACCCACCCTCTTGGGCCAACTTGCTGCCAATTTCATTGCATTCCTTCCCAACCACTGCAAACCTGTACAATGTATCCTACTTTTCCACATGACAAGCAATGTGCTCCAAATCCCCCAAACTGTGGATGTCCTCTACTAAATCCTCCTGCTTGTGGTGCTTGGAATCCAACCCCCCTGCCCCGGGGACAATAATTATATTCTCTTCTTCCCACAAAATTACCAGTCCAACCTTGCTGGGTGTTTTAGGGAAGGCATGGTATCACAAGTATGACACTGACACAATGGATACAATTTGTAAAACCTTTATTGAACATTTTGGGGTCGTAGAAACTCCCATTTCCCCCTATAACTAAGATGGGAGTAGTCTTGACCATCCAACAATAAACAAAACAGTCCTAGTGGAGTCTGTCAAATCAAAATGGCCTATGCTAACAAAAACCTAATGCCTGCACTATTTCTTGTACATAATGTGTAAAAAGGAGAAATGTACGCAAAGGAAAAATCTGTGTTCTAAATCAGTGTTCAATGGAATAAAGGTAGTTGAATCAGCTCACCTCCTCACGTTAAAACCCACGGAGTAAGGCAGTCCTTGTAGGCAGGATGACACACTCTGGCTCGGTTTCTAACACTCTATGGGGTTCCAAAACATGGACTGAGGCCTGACTGTTCTTCCACCTTAAAGTCTCTATCTTAACTTTCAAAATTGTATTCCAATGTAAGATTCGCAAAGGTCCTCCTCTGCCAGGCTCAGAATTTACAGCACAAAGTTCACTTAGGTCCCCCTCTGTCAGGCGCAGACCTCTCACGTCACAGTTCAACACAAACTTGGAAGGGGCTCTCTTCCCCAAGATTTTTGTACTTCAAGTCTCCCTCAATCGGGCTCGGACTCCTTTTGGCTGTTGAAGACTTTCAAATGTGTGTGGCTCTCTATACAGACCACCGTAGGACCACTTTGACTCAAAGTTTACGTTTACTCTCGCTTAATTCACTTTTGCTGTTTGTTCACCTTTTAACTTCAAACTATGTACCTTTCACAGAGACTTTTGATTGAGCTACTTCGTTTTGCCCGGACCACTCCGTTACTTAGTATCGCAGATCTCATAGCTGCATTTTACTTCAAAGTTCATTCACAGGTCTACCTTTCTTCACTTCCTATTCACACACGTGCAACCTTCACCTGTGATATACTGTTGCTACTTCATTCGCTTTAACACACATTGGCCTCTCTAAGGCACTTGCCAACTCACCAGCTGTCTGCGCTTCTTTCTTGTTTTTCTATTTCCAATTCATGAGTCAAGGCTAGAACCACAGCTTGGCAAACCCTCCCCAACTCTTCTTTCACCCGGGAGGGTCGCTGGCATCCTTGAAACACAATGCAATCTTCACTGGTGGAATATGGCCTTCTCCATGTGCATTTTGCGGACTGATGGAGGCAACGCCCTAGGGAACATTTTGGGCTTTCAGCCCGCTGCTCTCATCCTTGGTCCATTGCTCTGCTCCCGTAGGTGTGCCTTCATCCTGGAACTTCTGCTCGTACTCGTGTTCCACATTTATCAGAGTGTGTCTTACGGTGTTGCTTTTTTTTCATTTGAGGAGAGATAACTGGCATCAGGTGTATGTACTTACTGTAAAGTGCCTGGCTTTTCCTGACCCGATTAATGGGACATGTCCAGTACGATTTGAGAGAGCTAGTCTGGTTACTCTCAGTCGCCCTCTTCCTCAGCCCAGTGTTTGTGTAAAAAGCGGGAGGTGGAGTTGGGACTTTGGAAAAATCTACCAAATAGGATGGGGAAGATGAACAAAAAAGGGGTGAATACTGCGTCTCACCATCGGCCGTCTCACCCCCACTTCCAGAAGACCCCTCACCCAGGTGATCCTCCCACACTGGTCCACCCCCAGGAACTGGATCCAAAAGCGATGGGCGTGCCCTGGCCACCTCGGTGACAAATCCCAGAGGACTGCTCCTTCCACTGCCAATGTTGACAATTGTTTCTGTACTAATTTTGCTTCTTCTTTCTTTCTTTCTTTCTTTCTTTCTTTCTTTCTTTCTTTCTTTCTTTCTTTCTTTCTTTCTTTCTTTCTTTCTTTCTGCTAATTATGTGATTGACTTCCTTTCATCGTCCCTCCCTTTCTCTCATCCTCCTTTTTATTTCTTTTCTCTGTCTCATGCCTGTTTCCATCCTATAACACCCCCTCTTTAGAACCGTTTGTGCCTTGTCCATCAAGTTTGAGTATTATTTGCCCTCTTATCCATTTATCTGACACAATTACCATATCATCTCTGTCTCCCTGCATGCTTCTTGATCCTCAGCGTTCTTCAACTGCTACTGTTAATTTTGCTTGCAGACTACACCACATGTCATATTCTACTTGCAGCGGCTATGGTCTTTATTGGTTTATCCTTGTGTTATCGTCATCACTATATGCTGGGGGAAAATATTTGGGGTTAGTATACCCGGCAGCAGCTTTTAATGGATAATGTCCCGGTACAGTCGAGGATGGGAAACTTGTTAGAAGAGGAGGAGGTGGTGGAAGAGCCGTGGGCGGCTTGTGCCCTTCTTCATCCTGGTTAAGCACCCATTCTTCCTTGCTCAGTTCTGCCACCTCTTCCTCAAACACTTTCCACAGTTTGAGAATACTTTATCTGTTCCGTAATTTGTTCCCCTTATGGGTGGCATGTAAATATGTACACATGTGCTGCAGCACCTTTTTCAAATAAGTACCATCCTGAGGCTATGGCCTAAACATTTGACCAGCCATATCTCTAACCCATTGAACATGGTATTTCATTATCTTATCTTTGTATCTGTGAAGTGACTTGCATTAATGAACAATAGGGGTGTCTGACATGATAATATAGAGCACAACTTACCAATTGTCAAGTAGCACCCCTCCAGCACTTGCTCACCTATCCTCTTCTTTTTTCCTACCCCTCCCTAAAATATTTTTCTACAACATTAACATGCCTGCGTCTCTCTCTGAGACCACTTGCTCCAACATTCTTCTCTTGAGCAGCACCAACAAAAAAAACGCTGCTCACATCCTAAGCCACTTTTCCTTATGAACAACATAAAATCACCCATTTACTAACACAACAAAACACCTCTATTTGTATGCTGCAGCACAACAAAATAAACTGGTGCCAACAATCATTAACATAACTAAATATACAGCTCTCTCCACATTATATGCAGGGGATCCTTCTCTTATTTATCTTCCCCTAAAAGGGGCTTACTATGCTGTCTTTCCCCACTCTTGTCGAAAGATTTCTCTCTTTTTATACCTCTTCTCTCTTTTTATACCTCACAAATCAATAATACACAAAACATTTAAATTCTCAGTTTTGCCGTGCACAATTTAAAATCACACCCAAGGACCCTCTGAGGGTCTTCGGCAATGAGCCTCTATATGCCTGTTCCACCCTCTGAGCCTAGCAGGGTGGGCTTCGAGACCGGACTGGACATTGCATCAATGGGAGCTCCCGCCAACCTCTCTTCTCAAGTGCGTGTTATTCCACTCTCTCCAGGCCACCCTCACCATCCAAGTTAGATGCAGCGAGGAATCCTCAAAAGTTTGCAAAACTCCTAGATAACCATCCTCTGCTACCAGGTATTGCAGAGGGCCCAAATTACTGCAATAATAAAAAACAATACTCATTAATGGAGTACTCAAAGTGCACGGTAAAACCCATCTTTATTTAAAACACAAAATAACGGGCGGGATAGCATACAGGTAGCTCTCGTTCTTACAATAAGTGTGAGCATCTTATATATCGAAAATACGTCATGACCTCACACTACAGTATCGATTACAAACGTATGAACATCTCGGATTAGTTAATATCCCAAGCTAAATAAAGAATACATAAAAGTTAGTTCTATGATTCGGTTAAACAATTCTGATGGCTCCACCTGGGCGCAACCGCTTACAGATACTATTTTCATTACATCATTAAAACTATTCCAGATTCCTAGGCTCTGGTCATCATAAGCGGTATGGCAAGTGGAATTTTTATTGGTTCACCATTGACTCACAAACCTTGGACAGTTTGACAAGACATGAAGATGTAATGTAGACATGTGGTGGGAGTAGATAAATCCATTGTCTTCAATCATTTCAATTAAAGGTACTCTGATCATTCCCAGGCCATGTTCCCTATCTGCTTACTTTGTATTTTGGCCTTGTCTATCATCTTGTGTCTGTGTGTATGCTAGGGAGATCAGCAGGTGTTGTATCTGTACTTGGCTCATAATGAATGACTAGTGTTCTTCAAGTCTCTATAACGTGTTAGGGGAACGAGTTGAAAAATGGTTTTCTACCTATTTATTGAGTTTTTAAATAATTCTAACATGCATGAGATTCTTGTGGCCACGAGGAACAACCTTCACCTATTCTCTATGGAGTCTTTTCACATACTATTCTCGTGCACCTGGACATCAATGGCTGTCTGTGCTCCTATTAATTCAATTAACTTGGAAGGCTCCTGCTTTGTCTCCTGCAAGCTGTTATCTCGTCTCTGCGTTCTGTACACCCGCTACTCACTGCTGTGCCTGACCTTGGTGCATGCTACAATTGCTGTCGTGCCAGCTTTACAGCATCTAAAAATAATGTGTAAAATGCAGCATCTCATTGAGACCTTGCACACCTCTAGGCCTGCTGTGGGCTCAGTGCTGGGAAAATGTCTGTAATCTTGCACTTCTTGTTTCCATGTTGGCAACCTATTTTTGGGTCTGGTTATGTGGCATTCATTCTTGTGCATCTGCCATACGTTGGTGTCCCTGCCCGTGTATTTTGCATCTAACCTTCCTATAAGTTCCTCTGCCCTTTCAGTGAAGTGATTCCCTCTCTCAGTATTCCATAATCCTTCTCCCTTCTATCTTAGATACAGCACACAACTTCCTGCTAGTTATCTGCGATCAGTGCTTAGTGTTGCACAACTTAAACTAATACCGGGCTGGGATGTGAGGTGCGACCAAATCAAAGGGGATGCAATCAGTGCCAGCTTCACTCGGCCTTATTCCTTCACAGGCTGTCAACTGCTCCTTAGTAGGCGTTTAATACAGAGGTCTCTGCTGGGCCTGTTGCTAGCAATATAGCTGTATGTTCAGGGACTCTCTCACAGGTCAACTAATACAAGTCGAACGCTCATTGTTAGAATTTGCCGCTCGTGCTCTGCTGCAGCTGTTATAATGGGTTCCTAGACTGGCCTTCTGAGCTGAATCTCTGCTGCAGCCCCTATGAAGGTACCAGCATCAAAACACATGTGCAGCATTAGGAAAGGAGACTTCCAAAGATCTGTTGGCTGTTACTCCGCATGCGCGAGTGCTCGTAGCATACGCATCCTGCATAATGTTAAAGGCAGAGAGAGAGAGAGATGCGCACATGCGCGGTCGAGGTGAAGTGGGATCCGACTTTTGCTTGGCTGCTTTGTGCTGGTGTGATGTTTCGTGAAGCGCAGTCGGGTGCCATAACATGAGATCGTTTCTCACAAGTCCGGCTGCACTGTCATTTGTTTATATAAGAAAAGCTTTCTTGCTGACGCAGCGCGAAGGTTAAGTCGCATCTATGCAGCTTGTTCTGCACACTGACATTAATCCAGTACGGCTACTGGTATACATCTAAATCACATATAACTTGCAACGTCATGCCACACATCTTTCCTAAAAGATAACACATGCATTAAATACACGGAAAATCTATGAAATATGCCCGGCTCCTGGAGCTATGAAATGACATACTTATCTGCTTGAAGAGCAGAAATAAAAGAGGAAAGGGCCTGGGCAGGAAGTGACCAGAGAGCCCAGAGATAGGAGATGGACTATAGGACTACCAGGGGCACTGGGGTTCGTGGGAAATGTTGTTTATAGGTTGGTTTGTTTTGTTTTTGAAAAACATGAATGTATAGAAAGACACATAATTAAATCTGCTGTGAAGAGTAGAATACAATAATCTTGCCTCTGTGTCTTTAATAGAATCAGGACTCACTGCGCTATAGCAGGGGTCATATTTATTGGCTTGGTCTTGCCTAGAGTTAATGCATGCTCCATCAATAAGAGCATGATCTTAGCTGCAAATAGTCTATGAATGATGGGGAGCTTAATGAGCAATTCATTGTGATCAAAGAACCATGAGCTCAAACCTATCTTTGTGATATTTGATTCTGACAGTACAACCTTGCGCAGTATAAATCTATTTGTTCAGGCTTTTCAACTGATTGTTTTTTCCACTAAGCAAACTTTTCTACCTGACATGACAATGAGTGGCACACATTGAGAGCTTACATTTAAGGCAAGATTACAGGGTAATGTTGGCACCATGGAGGGAGCTACAGGCAATGTGTCTGATTCACATTTTCACTGGGGTGAATAAGGAATTGCCTTTGCACATCTTAAATAAATGTGCACATTTTCCTTACAGCGGACCCACAAAGCCTCAACGTGGAGCAAATCTGCAGAAGGCTGCAACATGGATCAGATGCCTTTAAGCCTCTGTGAATTAAATTTGCAAGTTAGCATCTCAGAGATACACCAAGGGCCAGTTTCACACAAAATAGTGCAGATGAAAAGGTGGACAGAATGTGCTCGTTTCATTTGTGCTATTTTTAGAGGTGCGCAAGTCACCTCATTCTGAAAGGTGACTTGCGCATTTCAGGAGGGGCTTGACAATGCACAAAGATGCGCTTTCCAGCCCCTTTGCATACATTAGTGTCTGGAGTGCGATCCTGACACTAACGTATAACAAGCCGAGAGGGCATTTCACAGAGACCGTCTCTGTGAAATGATTGTGCAATAAACATAGCATTTCCATCCCCCTAATGTGACAGCCGCAGGTTAACCCGTGGCTGTCACACTTCAAAAACAAATTATGGCAATGTCAGAAATGACCCTGCCATGATTTGCGCCTCCCCTGCACCTGTATTGTATTAAAATGCCTAGGGCAATACCCCTAATTTCAGAGCCTTTAAAAGCGCATCCCATTTGTGATTTCGGGATGCGCTTTTAAATGCTCTGAAAAACCCCATCATATGCGCAAATGCACAAAGTGGAAAAAGAGCACCTGAATGAGCACATCTCCTCACTTGCACCAACACATATTTTGGAGAATCTGGCCCCAAGCGTCTCCAAATTTGCTTTGGTTTTTGGATTTTTGAATTAGATATGCGGAAGCTGCTGCAAATCTGAGATGGTCACTTGCATCTCCTCATCTTCCCCAGATCACATTTTTGTGAATAAGGCCCAATGAATATATAATTGCACACGTCACGAGAGTGTTGACGAGGAGAAGTAATTACTGACGGGCACATTGGTCAGCACTCACCCTCGAAAACTAGTAATGCAAGATAGCTGCACCATGTGAGGACAGAGTGCAGGATTCACATACTCCGGCAAGGTTCAATAATCAGGACTCAGTAAATTGGCAAAGGGAAGTCCGTTTAATGATACATACGTCATCTTATGGAAATCAGCAGCATCACAAACACCTGCCTCACCCCGACTTCCTCAAACATTAGTCCAACAGCCTCTTTTATGGGCAAAATCCGTCATCATTGACGTCTAATTCTACAAAAAATCATCATGCAATACAATTGGTTGGGAAAGGTAACTTAAGTATAGGTGCTATAACTGTATATGGAAATAATGCAAGTGGATTGGATAACTCTTATCGGGTGGGCGTCTATGCCCTTCCCTCTACACCACACGTGATTGATGTCACTACTAGTACGACGTCTCATTGGTTACAATGTCTATAGGACCCTAGATTACATGGTCCCTTGTGATTGGGCAAGTTACACCCCTAAACATAAATCTCCATTTTAATTAGCAGCATGCAGAATAGACACCCAGGTGCCTAGTGTCCCAAGATTCACCCTGCCTCCCTTCCATCAATCAGTGGTTTAGGGCTATGTGTCAATTAGTTGGTTGGGTATGGCCTCGGATCTGTAGTCTCTTATCAGGAAAAGTTATGGCACCCTCTGGTTCTGGATGACATCAGGCGGTGGTACATCTTCGCGCCTGTCTAGCCACGTGTTGGTCCACCATGAATCTGCTTCAGTTTCCAACCTTTTGTGCATTTAATTCTGTATGCACTTAGCCACCTGCATGGGCCTCTCTTATCTTGACCTTCACAGGTGGGCTGGCATGCTCTGAAGTTGGAGCCTCGTGAGCTCATGCTCACCTCCCCTTCTCTGGTTGACCTCGATTTCCCCAGCATGAGCCATCCTTTGTTAAGTTTCGATCCCGCTCCTTTCCTCAGCTTGGGCCTGGATATGAAACTTGGCCAGTCAGGCCTTGGCCACCTGGGAGTACTTCTGTTTATACAAAATGGAGTTGCACGTGTACATTGTGCTGTATTGAGGTTGATGTATACAGTCGGCACTTGCCGCTCTAACTTCTACTAAGCATTGCAAGCAGAATCAATTACTTAGCATCTTGCATTTCAAGCTTATTTACACACGTTCAATAAGGCGGTTGCTTCCATCTTGTCTCATGGCACCATTCTCATACGTATTTCACAGTGTCTCTCCCCTTTGTCCTTTACAATTATCCTTGCAGTTGTCAGTACTGGCATGCATGCTTTCAGTACTCCTTCAGTTCGTTCTTGGAGCTGCTCTGGTCCTTGTTTAATCTCCGCTGGCCTTCCATTATGGCTTTTGGAGTCTCTTCATGGACCGCGTGTAGGCATTCCTCCTCGTTCCGTATCAACGGCTGGTATGGTTGTCTGATTGGGTACCATGCTGCCCAGGGTTGCCTGGTTATGGGCATTTCAACAGGTATTGATCTTCTAATGTACACAGGGGAGAGGCCCATTGCAGCCTTTTGTTGGTTCAGCTGCTCCTCGTACGTCACATACCTTGGCGAGTACTTTACTGGCACCTCGAAGCGAGGGGCAGGGGTGCAGGCCACGTCTGGGGTCTCCTCTACAAGGGTATCCGGTTATATTTTCGATAACATATTTTCGAAATACCATTTTGTCGGAAACAATTTGCCTACATTTTTTTTTGGATGTATTCTTTTTTATTTTGTTTCTATTTGTTTCGTAAGTAAAAAAAGTGTGAATAAAAAAAAAACAGGGGGTTGGGGTGGGCACCCCCCCATTTAAAAAATAAAACTAAAAAAAACATTTGAAATTATTTTTTTCAGCAATTTTGTGCCGACAAAATGTAATTTTGAAAATATGGCATTCGAAAAAGTCACTATAAACTGTCACAAGACCATCTTGTAATATTCCATGAAATTGGCTGCACAATGGAGTATAATTTGCGTAAGAGTGATACATCACCCCAAAGGGCCTGCTCAGGGTGATTCATGCAGGGCTCCCCCGGAGAATTTAACTCAGACGGAAAGCAATCTCAGGTCTGGTTAATTGAAAGGTGTGTCTGATGATGAGTGTGGAGCAAATGACAATTTCTTCATCACATATCATCAATAAAAAAAGGAACGTGTGCAGCATGTCAACAAAACCACACCAATGGGATATGATCCCTAAGAGAGCCCTTCAAAAGGAAGTGGGGTGTCCTTTTTCTGTGCTTGTTTTTGGTCACCAAAGAGGTGTCATACAAAAGGTTTTGTTGTTAGTCCGTTCAAACAGCTGTCGGTTACTCTGGTGAAAGCGGAATATGAGGTCACCCCAGATCGCAGACTCATAATGTGAGCCTATGAATGAGGGTGGGGTCTTCAACCCTTGGCTCTTCAGATGTTTTAGACTGCAACTCACATCATCCCTACCCAGTATAATCAGTGGTGAGGGATTATGGAAGCCATTATCTAAAACATCTGTAGAGTTGCAGGTTGCAGAATCCTGAACTTGAGCTACAGGCGAAGGTAGAGATTACAGGAACAAGGTAAACAAGATCCTCCAAGCTAGCCAGGAAGGCAACGAGGGTTGATATGAGCAACAGACTTCTGAGATGGAGATCCTTGAATCACTAAAACCTGGAGATTGATGGATCAGATGGACAGATCTCTAAACTATCCTTAAGAAGATGAGTGGGATCTATTTTCTCATTGACACTGATGCAAGCAAAGAGACATCAACGTATTCCATGACACCAACATCAAACTTGATTATTGCCCCAGTGTAGTGATGCTCCTAGTGACAACGGTTGCGCAGCAGAAGGGGACAAGCGATTCCTCCCAGACAAGTGGCCTGGCATTGAATATGGCTTCGCAGTGGAGAGAGCAGAGCCCTCCACTACAGTGACATCCAAACAGGAGGAACATTATTGGACTTTTCTCAAACCATTCTAACAGATCATCTCCATGCCACTTGGTATAACTGATTGGCCAACACGCAACATTACTAATGGTGGCAGCAAGCTTTGCTATCCTAGATGTAGTTGCATTTTGTATTGATGTTTATTTGTGCCTATATCGCCAACACACTGAATGTAGAGATCTGCAGATCTACAGGGCATCAGCCAAGGTCATAGATGGCATGAAGACTCGGGTAGCCAGGTTGCTGGAACTTAGTGTGAAAGTAATCCCAGTGTTAATGGGCCGACCATGAAAAGTTAATTTAAAAAAAAAAAAACACTGATTTCCAAGATTTTACTCCCCATGCGATGTCATCAGGAAGACAGGTGCTCACTCCACATCCCCATGTTGAAAGTTTCATTGATAAGCCAGGGATGGATTGAATTCAGAGCACATTTGAGCTGATCAGATTTTCTTAACGCCTGGTGACAGTGGATGAACAGAATTTGCCAGAGAGAATCCATTAGATTAAATGTCCTTTACACTTTCCGAAGTTTAGTAAATTAGGCCCACAAGGATATGCCATACTCTGTATCACTTGTCTCGACTGCATAACTTATTCCAGTGTCACTTGGAATGACAACATAAGATTGTTCTGTGGGTCTCTGGCAGTCAAAGCTAACCATTGAGTTACCCAAATGCCAGATGGGCAACGCTCTTTTGCCTATTTTAGACATCATGTGGGTTTCAAAGATTCCTCAACTCGAGTCTGAGATACAATGTGTCATACGCATAACCACTTGAGAGCCTACTTCGATCTTAATTGGTATCACAAAATTGACCTTATGACAACATTAAACATCTTTTGAGACCTGCCATCCTTCTAAATAAATTGGCTCATAATTGAGGCATACACGCTTGACTGGCACAAATTAACTTGCCTCTAGTGCTGTACCAGCACTATGGATTCTCCACCCGCCAGCCTAGATCTCGCATGCATACGTTCCCTCTACAATTGCCAGCACTACCACACTATAAGCTGGCATGAACACATGCTTTTTCACGATGTTTCTCTAACTAGTGACCGTTAATCACAACCAAGCCCTCTTTTCATTCTTTTGCCCAACCAGGGAGGACTTGTAATGAGGCAAGGCCCAGGCATCCCAATCACGAATACCATTCTCTGACACTAGGCAATTTAGCCACGCCATTAGGAGCCATGCACTCATCACCCCATTACAGTGCCAGCCAGGCCCTCCTACTCCATAATCAAGTGTCATCTATGCTCATCCTATGGGTTGTTGCTCAACAAGAGCCTCTAATCCAGAGCTCACAACCAACATACTTGTTAACTCGCATAAAACACATGGTAAGAACTCCTACCACCTTGACACATGATCTCCATGGGCATACATAGCACGCTAATCAAACCTATTACATCTAACATCACTTTTCTTATTCCCTCTTTCTCATCTTTTTTCCCTGGATACAACTCATTGTTTGACATTAATTCCTTTATAACTGCGTGTCTAGCCATATTATCATGAACAAATCTGTGAACCAATCATAAATGCCTGCTTTTTTTTATTTTTAACTTCGTTTATTTTAAATCAAGGCAGAATGGCAAATATACAAATCATGACATATCACAAGCAATGCGTATTCAAGTTCTTCGATCCCCAGTCCTCATTTCCCCCATCAGACATCCTCCTTCCCACCTCCCTCTGGCCTCTCCCCCCTCATGTTCGGAGGTGGAATTTATAAATGCCTGCTTTTAATTCACTCTACAATAATTGATGTACACTACGTCACTTATGTTGGTCACAATGCACAATACTGAATTGATATCAATATGTATGCCATACTTATAATTATTGCCATACCACCACATTGGCATAACAATAGGCAAATGTCATACAACTAACCAACTTGACAATTCCATCACTGGTTTCCTGACAAACACTCATCTTGGGTTTCACTAATTGGGTGTTTGCTTAAAACCAATAAATGCACACTATTGCACAACCTCTATACCTACCACTGCCTTGAAAAAGACCTGGTTGGGGCGAAACATGTGTGGGCTGGGGTGTGTAATGAAATCACCATAATACCAAATGACAAGACTCTTCAATAAGTCTTTTGAGAATCTATTGAAACTACAAAATCTAATATCATCATTGACCCAGCGCCTGTTTGAATTTGGTTCTTATAAAAGCCTAAGGGTGTCACAGGATGCTTGCATACCAATAAGAAGTATTGTGCTCTTATGATGTAGAAAAAACAATCTTCTTAAAGACAGGAAGTGGGAGGGTATATGTGCAATGCTGAGACAAAATAGTTTGAGGTACTGCTGTTCAATTTTAGCATGTACTATCATCTTTCAACTTGGGATGAACAACAATATTAAGTGAAAATAATTGATTCTTTCTGGAACGACAACTCATGAGTTAAGAGTGCAGTTCATAGAACTGTATGCAACCCTCAGTCCCAGGTACAAACCCAACGTGACTGAGTGAGTGTTTCATCCTGCTGAGATCAATAAACTGAGTACCATTCTATTGGATAATGATAAAACTGTCTGACTTTCAATTTTTCAGGCAAGGTCTACGTCCCAGATCAATGTTTATGACCTGGGTTGACTTCCTAATCTAAGCAAGACTGTGATTTCCAAAACTTTCTGTTCTGGCCTCCCAGGTCTATGGTTAGGAGCTGGGTTGAATTCCTGAACTTGGCAACACTAAGGTTTCTGTAGCTTTGAGTTATCGCCTCCCATATGCATGTATAGGAGCTTGGTTGACTTCCTAGTCCAGGCAAAACGTAGGTTTCCAGATTTTTCATTTCTCGCCTCCCAGATCTATGTTGAAGATCTGGGTAGACTTCCTGGACTAGGCAAGTCTGACGTGTCCATTGATTTCTTTTCTCAGCTTCCAGCTCTGTGGTTAGGAGCTTGCTTGACTTCCTGATTCTGGCAAGACTAAGGTTTCAATAGATTTCCATTCTCACCTCCCATATTTATGCTTGGGAGTTGGGTTGACTTCCTGATGTAGGCAAAGCCAAGCTTTCCACACCTCTCTTTTTCACCTGGGGTATATATGGTCTAACAATCCTGGCACTACACTTATGAGGGAAAAGGTGTGGATGAGATGCAAGGTAAACCTCCTGCAACTTTTAATGAAACAAAGGGATTCACTGGTGTAGTGCTGTAAGGTTCTATGCAAAAATACAGAAGGAAAAATGTAGTCATGTGAAAATGTAGTCAGCGGAAAGAAGTTATCAAAATGTTGTCATTGTTCGCAAGCAAGGTAAAGTGTGAACATACTGTCACTGATAAGGTCGCCAAAACAACCTATTTTAAACATTCACAAGTACAAGACTATACGCCTAACTATGGCCCAAACCCCACATATATCCCACACTCACAAGACATTCACAGTTACTATATCCTCAACTCTTATTCTACCCGTAATCCTTAGGCTTTCCCCAACACTACACCATTATGAAGTATCCTTTTTTTTAATATGATTTGATACAAAAAAATAAATAAATAAATAGAGCATGGGCATCTCAAACCCTATCACTAGCCCTCCAATACATTCCATAGGCCTTACCTTAATCAAAACTCTTGCTTTAGAGTTAACGTCATCCTTCCCCTACCCTGATCTCTCACATGTGCTCTAATCCTTACTCTATGCTAACCCCCAGGCTTGTACTAGCCCATATCCTACCCCAACGTCTCGAGCCCTCCCCATCTGCCTATTCCTTAATTTATTTTTTACCAAATTCCTAGCCTTCCCATAACCCCTATCCAAGTACTTACCCTGAAACTCTACCCTATCCCCTAACCGAAACCCAACTTCACCAACCCTCTACAGCCACTCCAAACCTCTCACTTACCCTAATTCTAAGGTATCAGGTAATATTATCCCCATATATATGGTCGCCATAAATAATATCGCCGGGAAAAGGTCGTGGCGATATTGTATCGGTGACCATATGGGGACAGGGGCAAAAAAAAAAAAAAAAAATTAAAAAAAAAAAAGTTTGAGGGTTGCGGGGGTGTCCCCCGCATGTCCCATGCAATAATGTCGCCACAAAAAGCGGCCATTTTTCGGCGATATTTTTGCATGGCGAGATTTTTGTGGCGACATTATTACATGGAACCAATTCTAACCAACAAATTAAATGTAACTCTAACCCTTAGCCACAGTGCAACCCCTTTCCTAAACCTGAATCTGGCAACCACAAGCCCTCTACACCCTCCTTAACGCTGTAAGAGGATTCAATTCAACGCTACAGCTAAGTCAATGCCTAGTCTGGGATACTGAATGGAAACCCTTATTGATATATCTTTACGTCCAGTTCATGCGTTCTGGATGACTACCCCTATATAACACCCCTCTCTTGGAATCCCCCTGACCCTACTGAGCCACGAAGTAGTTCTGTTTTGCAAGTTTAAACGGTTTATTTGATAATTTAAACAATAGATATATATATCACACTTTATAATAAATTAATAATTGAATATCACGCTTAATCTGAGCAGTAATCAATAATGGATAGTCTGGCACTAGCACACTTCTTTATAATCAATGATGAGTGGTTATAGGATGGATAAGATAGCAACAATACTTTTATGGTTTCAAATGGATGCAAGGTGGAATGAAATTGCAGTACAGAAAAAAAACTTGATAGGATTTCAGCAAAAGACAATGTAGTCACTTTTCTCTGGCAATTCACTCCCCCCTTTATGCAATGCAAGGTAATGGAAGGAAAGCACACAGTTCTCAGGAATGCAATCAATACAATACGAAATTCAGTTCCCCCCCAGCAAGCTTAGAGGAAAACAGGTCGGAGTTTTAAACACAGGCCCAAAATGCTTTGAATGTGGTTTGCAAGGAAGTGAAAAATATGCTAAAATGCTTTTAATTCCCTTTAGGAGGTTCAGGGTGAGTGGTATCTAGTTAATATTAGTCCAGGATCACTCTAGCAATGATTCAGGGATGGTTCTTAAGAGGCAAACGAAATTTAGTAGTTCAGGCAACAGCAGCTGTCTTTTTACAAGTAAAGAAATCGGGCCAAATCGCAAATCGCGGCAAAATTCGCGAATGCGAGAATCGTGATTACGGAGAACATCTAAGGAGTAGGAAGTCGGTTCTAAGCTTCTTGAAAAGCTGAGATTCTAAGCTTTCAGATGAAAGTTAAACCAAGTTCCTAGCCCAAACGGTTCCAGAGATATGGACGATTAAATAAAGGTAGTTTTTCGGATTTGAAATTTTAAAAGTTCAAAGCGACAGGTTACAGCTTGCAGCTAGAAAATGACAGGTGACAGCTTTGCAAATGACAGGTGACAGTTAGGAGGCAGTTCTGGTTAGATTAAAATAGATTGAATTATATTATTTTAACTAAGAGATTGGTTCTGCACAGTTCTGCTAGGTACTCACAATATATTTAGAAATAGGCCTCGCCACGGATCTGGTCAGGTTTTGGACTGGACTCCGGTCTGGTCTCGGCACTTCACAGTGATCTGGGTCAGCTCTCTGGTTCTGCTAACAGCGGTCTGGGTCAGCTCTGCTCTCTCTCTGGATACAACACTGCTCTCTGGCAAATGGCAAGAGTTCTTGCAAAGAATTCAAAGAGCTCGCCTGGCTGTGAATAGTGCCAATGATTTGAGGCCTGCTAAAGAGGGATTTAGCTTGTAGTTGACCTCTCTGCTACAAATTCTGAAGTAAAGTCTTGGTCTCTGAAGGTGGATAGATTGAAGTCTCTATGTTGGTTCTCTGGAGGTTGATGGAGGTAAAGTATGGATTTTCCCGGCAGAGCGTCCCGCAGCAGATGGAATAGAATGTCCCTATCTGTCCTGACTGTCTGCTTTTATGTGTTTTGAAAGTGGGTGGAGAGGCTAGCTTTCTAGGCCCTACCCCTCTCCACTTGTCATTGGCCACTTCCTCCTCTTCCCCTTGATTGGGGGAATGAAATGAAGTGTCATCATGATGAGGTCTGTTTATGATACAGAGAACCCACCCCTGTCAACTTTACACACAATCTATATCTGATCCAAATACATACTTCCCCGATAGACAGTTGTTTGGCATTGCATACACACATCATGCATTTACTGATGGTAGCCCCTGTTCCAATTCTGTCGTTTCTAGGAGCTTGGGTTCAAAAATGGCAACATATTTCACTTTTTGGTCGGGTTACCAATATTGGATTTGTCCCCGCATTTACACAAATGTTCGCAAAGCATGTGGGCATTAGGTGGTGGAGTGTCAGATTTTTAACAGACATACATTTAGAGTAATATCCTCTTTTCCGCTAAAACCCCCATGAACATACCACCGGGTCCTAACACGTCTTCAAATGTGCACAGAAAAATCACAAGAATAATGATATCACTTATAAAATTTTCACAAGTCCGCTCTATGAATGATCCATCTTTTTAGATTTATGTTCTGGCTCCAAAGGGGTGTGGTTTCCCCCCAGCACAAGGTTGAATTTCTGGTTTTTCCAGTTCTGCCAAGCCAGCTTGCTCTCACAGGCAGTGCTCCTCCCCTTTCCTTCCAGGAGGAAGCCACTTTTACGACCCCCCGCCCCCAATAAAACATTTGCCTGAGTCAGGACAGGGCTTTGTTCAATTTCCTGCAGAGCCCAGGTAATTTAATCAGAGAAGTGTCATATCCCTTTTGGTGGGAACAGCAAAAGGCAGCTAGGCCTGGGAACACAGCTGTTGTGCAAGTCTCAACTCCTGTCGGGGGTAGCTGGTGGGCAAAATTCCCTCTCTTTTTAAGCCAGGCCTCAGCTAAATGTCTCTTTGGCTGCCAGTTTTCCTGTCCAAATCAAACTTCCAATTTTTACGCATGCAGCTAGAATGCTGATTCTAAGTTTAAAACTATGACATTTAAACAATTGCAACCTATGTGACACTCAAAAGTAGGTCACTCATTTCTTTTAAACATTTAGATTTTTAGTTTCTTTCAGTCCAAATTTACTTAAACTGCTGAAATCCACAGCTCAGCCAGTTTTGTTATAAACCTTCAAGTCACTTCAGAATATAACTTTACATTGTATCCACCTCTCAGTAAGTCTTTCTTTGGCCTGCTTTGGGTTCATTTACACAGTTTTACACAAAAGTCTGGTGGTTTTAAAACGCCGGCTTTCTGATAGTGGTGAGTACTGGTAATGCAACCATTTTTGGGATTTAAGAAAATGAATTCCCCACAGTTCTAGGTTGCTTTTGGCAATCAGCATTGCCATTCCCAATGGTTTCAGGCTACTGTGTGGGTAGTCCAATGGTGGTTTCAGGCAGTGCCCTTCTGTGCCCATAACATCGGCAAAAATGGGTGGCAGCCTATTCTTCATGCATTTCCCTGTGCATTTTCTGGGAAGCTCTGGCCATCATGATGTTTTCCATGCCAGTACTGCATGGTTTTTGTGGTAGGGCTCGGATGCATGGGTAAAACATCCCACAACGCTAACATTTACCCTAACTGTTCAGCACTTTAGGCTACTTTTTATCTGCACTTCTGACTACATTTTCCTTGGGGACTTTTTCACTGCAAATGGGTATTCACCATGGTTTCTTCAGTGACTACATTTTAGTTAGAAACATTTTCACTGGATAGCTGTTTTATTTCTTTCTATCTCTTTTAAAGGAGGTGCAGAACGTATGTACAGTGCAAGGCACCATCAATGTAGAGAAATCCCTGGGTTTCTAGATGAAGTGTTTGTTACGCACTAACCAAAAGAGTTAGGGACTTCCATGGGGATGGCAGAGTGATACCTGATGATGACCCTCAGACGTGCATGCACGGCATGCTGACTCAGTCTTGGTAGCCTGTGGTGTATGTGGGATAAGACTACACGGCAACACATGCTCTTAATATCGATGTGGCTGGGGAGTGGCAGGTAAGGGTTCATCAATATTGGAGTGAGAAGCAGTCCTTTATTTTACAGCAAAACCTTAGCACTGGAATCAATGCAGACAGTCATAACCCGAGTGGAGTGGGTATGACCAGACATGAGTCCCTTGCCTGCTGGGCCTACAGACCCATTCCACTTCTCAATGATGATGCCCAATGAGGCCGAAACATGGCTGGGGATGCTGGTGGCCTCATGCAGAAGGGATGTGACCAAGCAGTTCAGGCTGGACTGCCCCTTTGGGTCGGAACCATATCTGATTTGATTATGGTCTTTCCCCTTTTCTAAATTATGTGATAGCTTGGAAGGTGAAGAACGATGGTCAGAGGGGTCGTCCAGAGCAATGCCAGAGGTTGATATTATTTATAACCATTCCAGCCATCACCTCTTTTATCCAACTCTGATGAACACCATGTGGATGCACTCAGTAGAGTGTGAGTGCCAGGGCGTTGGTAACACCTTCCTTGCTATGCTGGCTTACACACACCGAATGGTGGCACCACAGAAGTGGTGCGGGGTGTCTTCAAGGTTGTATTGCCAGGGAGTGCAGGGCAGTGGTGCAGGTGTCCACACTGCCTGTTACCCTGAATCAGGCTTTGCAATGGTGGGCTTTACGTGTTCTGACCTGGAATCATCGTCAGAGTCGCACAGTCCCACGGTCAAGCAAGGATTGTTGTGGGCACACTGTTCTATACCTTCTTCACAGATGTTCCTGAGAAGACAAAGCAAGTGAACTTGGTGCTTGTAATGTTGGTTGTGGGTAGGACTCGTAGAGGTGCACATCCCAGCAAAGAATCTTCTTGCACCCAGTCTTCAGGACAGCACCTTCTCCTGTTGTCTGCTAAGCACTAGAGCAGCACCTCTGCATTTAAGGTACATTGAGGATGAGGTGAACACCCTGGTGCCAGTCTCTCATTTGCCTCTGTTGAAATATGTTGCCGGCCACTCAATTAGTGTGGACTCCCACGTTCAGTCTTTGGGGGCTTCGTTGCAGGCGGAAACCCAGGCTTGTATCAAGGTCTGAGTCTACATGCCCATTCCGAAGTTGCCTTATCCGGTTATATATTTAGCGTGGCCTTGAACGCAAAGCCCACCAGAGCACTACACATGTGTGGCAACATCTGTTTCACCTTCTCTCTGCACAGAAAAGCAATTGCTGGACGAAACACACCACACTGGGTTTTACATGGGCATCAGAAGTGGGTCCATAACAACTGGTCTGCAACAAGACTGCGCCTAGTGAAATCGAGAGAAGGCTGCTGCCACCCAATGGTGCCCGAGAGCCAGTTGAGTTGAGTGAGACTTGTGCAGGGAAAAAGGGTGACTGTCATTAGTATGTACTTGTCTAATGACTAGGATTCCTAAGGGGAAATATCACTTAAACAGGTTGGAGAAAATGCAAAAAACAAAGGGACTTTGTGCCAGAGTGGACTGCAATCTTCGGCTCTCCAGATGTTTTTGACTACGACTCCCATGATCCCTACCATTTACTTTACAGGTATGGGCTGATGGGAGTTGTAGACCCCTTAGAGCTTTGTGCCTCACTCAAACAGACCTATTATTCCAGTGCTTAGAAGTTGGAGAACCATAGCGACGTGCACAATATAACAATGAAAATGTGGTTGTATCAGTCCAACAAATCATGAACAGCGTGTATTTAAAACAGTTTGTTAAACTATCAGCAAAACTAAACAAACAAAAAACGTTCTTTGATATAACTAGAGCAGCACAACATAAACAAATAGGTAGCAGCTATGTTGCCTGAATCGATGTAGCGACAGTTCCGTTTTTTGTAATGTGACTTTACTAACCTTGTGTTCTCGACACATACACGTGGCAATGCAAACCATGCGGGGAGTTTAGATTCTGAATATGGTAAGGTTTCTGATTTAACGCATTTTTTTCTCAGTTTCATTTGTAATTTCTAATGAAAACGCACCCATTCTCGCCTTCCCTTCCTCGTCGTCCATCTGCCGCCGACTCTTCCGGCTATGGCGGCTGGCCTGGGCTGAGCGTAGAGAGGAGACGGGCCGCATAGCCGTGGATACCACGACATACCCCATCAGCTATGAAACACAGGTCTCTTTCCCCGTGAAGTTCCTCTGTGGCTCCCTGATAAGCAGCGGGCAGCTCGGGCCATGTTAGCAGAGAGAGGCGTTCCAGAACGGCGGGTCGCTCGAGGCCGCACGGCTCAAGCCGGCATCAACCAGCAGCCCTCTCCTCCCGTTGCCACGGAGACCGAGGATGCATGCCTGTGAACGGGAGGCTCGTATAGCTCTATCCTGTCAGTGGATGCCTCACTAAACATCTGAGCACCGGCAGCTTTGCACAGCTGAGAGGAAGAGAAGAGAGCGCATCTGTTCTGGAAGCAAGTGAACGGCCCGTAGGGTCTTCACCTCACGACAGCCCCCCGCCACTCGCACTGCAAGAAATACCAATGTAATCAAGAACATTGTTTATTTTTTAACTTAAATGTAATCCTGCTGCCTTGCAATCAACAAATACCAAAGGCCAGACGTGCAAAGCTTTTCATTGGAGTAAAGAAAAAGATGCTGTGAGAATCTCAGAGGTGCACCTGATACCTTATTCTTGAACGTTAAAACTTAACAGGGGAACAAATGAGATGTTGGGAGCATCTCTGATATGGTCTTGTGCAATCTTTGTAAATCGTGCGAATTGCACTTGAGAAATCCAAAGGTGCGCCAGTCATCTTCAGATTTGCTCCAGTTTTTGGCTTTGTGAAGTGGATGTTAACCATCAGCGGCAAATCTGAGATGCTCATTGACAGGGATTTAACTGGGCTGGGGCTAGCCTGGTTGAAGCCTGGGCAGTCTCTAAAATATTCACCCGATGAGTGACTCTACCAGGGCACACTCCAAAGCCTTACTAGGCTGTTGTTGGCTCTGCCGGAGAGATGTGCACATTGTTAGATTTTATTTTGCTGCACCAGTTTCTTCTTTTGCGTGTTAATCCCAGACTCCTGCTGACAGCCTTTCCACAAGACAGCCGCGGTCATCCCTGTTTGGGTAGGGAGGGATTGGGAGGGAGATGTTTGCAGTGAAAGGCTCTGCTGCAGAGGTCAGCGCTACACATTACGAAACAAAAGAAGATGACATCACAATCAAAAACACTAAAGAGCCACCCCTGTAAAAGAAACACGGAAAATGCAGATTTCGGAGGGAAAGGGCACTCTGGGTGGTTTAGGCGTGTTCAGGCAAAAGGATTTCAACAACAATGTTAGTGTTCGAGAATTTGTGATCCAAAGGTAAGAAATCAGTCTTAAAATGTACTCTAGTGCTTTAAAGTGGACCAGGGGATCAGGACCTCTTCAACATACAGTTACTTCTTCTCTTGAGCGATTGACAATGTTGAGCCAGGCTTCTAGGTGCTTCTACTGGGTACTACGTGATTTTATCAATTTATGAAAACCGATTAAAGCATAGCACTCTGAGAGGTCTTTCTAAATCGAACTTTCAGCCACTCCCGCACACAACTGCGTTCAGGGGCTGACAGGCTGACAGGCAAGGCAAGACACAGAAGAGTCATCGCCGGCGAGTCAGGTAAGTGTGTGTGTCTGTCTCTGTGTATGCGCGTACTTATGGTGTGTGTTATGTGTTATACTGGGAAGGTGGGTGTTGGGTGGGGAAAGTCAGGGTTTGGGTTCCCCCCCCCCCTATTAACATAAGAACCAGCGGGAGATGGTGGGGTGGGAAAGGGATCACCTTGTGGGGTGTCGGGGCATGGGAGCATGTGAGTTTTCCGCATTTTAAGACCAATACAAAACAGGCCAAAAAAAAACCCCAAAACTATTTTTTGTGTTCAGTCTTTAAAAAGCGTTAAAATCACATAGAACCTTTTACTGTGGTTGAGTCAATGTCGAGACGCTTGTTTCATGTGGTACCAATGGTAAGTCAGCATCAAGCCATTTCAATGTGCGGGTCGAGGTGTGAGTCGATGGCTTCCCACAGCTCGGGGCGGCCGTGACATCGACAGCTAGATATGGTTTGTCCTGGGACAAGCCTGCATTCTGGACAGGCGAGTCGATGTCGTCCAGCAGGTCAGTTTGGCATTGGAATTAGTTGCTTTTAAAGGTGTAAGCCAAAGATCAGGTTGTTTCAATGCTGTCTGCTACAATGATTTGGACTTGTGCCTGAATGGCTTCAAAGGGAGATAAGCAGTTTGAAGATGCGCTGAGTGTCAAAACGAGCATCACATATCCTGTATCGGCTCAAAGTGTGTTGAGCACCGTCCAATTATGCTAGAAAGTGCCACTAAGCAAAGAATCAGGTTTACCACTCAGTATCGACTTCTGACTTGCTGGAAGGCCCTGCCAAGGAGTCTCCAGGGTCAAGGTGAAACAGCAGGACTTCACGACGACTGCAGTCATCACAACCATAGTGTGATTGTGGGTTTGCTTTTTGAGTGTTGCCTTTGAAGCACTGGTTCTCACGGGACCTCCTGGTGAGGGTTTCTGTTCCCTGGGAAGAAGGTGTTGGCCTTCCTCAAGGACATCAAAGCGGCAGCTTCCAGGCCGTTTGCCCACATGAATGTTGTAAAGACAGCTAGGCCAGAGAGCTAATAGACATCCCTGTCATAGCCAAGCTCTGCTTATCAAGCTAACACTACTATGATCTCAAATTACTGTGGTTCTATAATTGTGAGACCTTAGCAACCACAATTAGAGAAGGGTTATTTTCTTACAGATCAATGTGCCACCAGGCTGAATAAGATACACAATTATTATATTTTAATTCCGGAGTGAAGAAGATTAGTAAACCATTTCTGCCTGTTGAAACCTTTAGTTGCAGCAGTTGTCAGGAATGCACACATGACATTTGAACCTGCATTCCTGCCCTGCAGAGCAGTTGCTTTAGCAGTCAACAGGCTGTTTCAGCACAATACACAATTGCGCTATGCTGTTGACTGAGATTTTACTGCACGTGTGATCTGTTTAGCAGACTTCCCTTTCAGAAACAGAACTACCTGCATCATTTTATTTCACCAAATGACCATTCTCTAAAAGCTCCATCCATTAAAACAATAAAATAACATTTAACGCCTCAATGCTGGGCTATTACATATTCCTATCTAAATTTGCCAAACATACTTTTTTCAGCACTTAAGTTAACAGAGCAGGAGAGCAGGGATGCCAGAAGGTGGAGGTGGCTGGAGTTGACCATTGGGGAATTTACATTGCCTTTATAGAATGTTGACATCAGGAGCTTTGAGTTTTCACAGCTTATCGAATGATATTCCCATTTTAGTAGATTGCAGGTTGAATTTCTAGCATGCAACCAATGAATACAGTGTGCTGGTTTTACTGCTTCTCGGCAGTAGCTGTCCCAAGAGAAGATAGGAATTCTAATGTAAATCTATGGGGTATAGCCTAAGGAAATGCTACGAGAGTGCTGGTCCATGATTTCCGGAACAGGAAAAGCTATATTTAATTTAAGAAACAGGCACTTATTTAGGCAATATGACCCTCAGAGGAGGGCCATTACCAGTCGGGTAATGCCCCTGGGCCATAGTTAGAAGCCAGAGCGAAGCAAGGGCTTTACCAAAGCCTCTGGGGCATTACCTGACCGGTAATGGCCCCCCTCCGAGGATCATATTGCCATTAATACCCCGGCACATCGTACCAGGGTACTAATTGAAATGTTCTCTTGAGTCGCGAAATGGCGCTGCAACTTTTTTTTCAACTCGAGACAAAAAAGGCAAAACAAATAGCTGCCGGGATCAGGGGAAGGGACTACACATAGTCCCTTCTTTCTTTCATGGCAGCCATTCAGACAAATAGAAAAAAAAAAAAAGCAAAATAAAACCTCCACCATGGAAAGGGAGAAAGGGCTAGGTGTAGTTCTTTCTCCCTTTCCATGGCAGCCAGTCACGGGAGGAACCCCGGAGTCGCGGTGGAGAAGCAGAGGCTTCAGAGCTCTTGGCGAGGTAAAACCCAGGTGAGGGCCAATGAGCTTGCTTGTAACAAGCTCATTGACCCTCGCCGTGTGCTAATACATACTAATTCAAGCCACCAACATTGTCCCTGGTCCAGATGCTACACCCTCTGATTTGTTTAAGGCAGATGAACAGTTATGGGCATCATTTTTTTGTGAGTGTCTAATGTAATTCGTGCCACTGGTCTCATACCAAATAACTACTGGAAAAAATCAGAGATTGTCTCCGTATTTAAAAAGGGAGATCAGAGATCATGCAATCCGGAAATCATTCAGGCCAATTTCACTATTAGACTCTGCTAGTATCAGCCGTCTCTGGCATTTCAACATTTCAGATTAGGAAGTTGGAGAAAGTATTTTGGTGGATTCTCAAGGTGGGCGTAGACTGGGCATTGGAACAAAAGAATAAGCTCTGAATTTGTATCTGACAGTTGCTAAATCCTTTTTTTCTCCATTCATCGTCACTCTTCTTTGCTTTTACTTTCCTCAGCCTTTCATATGGTTGAGAGACCAATATTCTGGGGCGTTCTGTCAGATTTACAAATCCACCTCATTTGCTTTTGACCCTTGGATTCTTACACGAGGAAGCAGAGGCAACAGTGTTATGGTCTTAAGGGAGAATGCTCTTGGCTCTTCAAAGTTACGAGAAGGGCGTGCCAAGGGATGTGTGTTAGTCCCCATTCTACTGAACCTCAATGCCAATGCTTTAATGGCCGTATTGAAGGATGGTTCGGCAGATGTACCGATGATTGATGGACAACCAGTACCTTTTTTGAGTTACGCCAACCACACAATCCTTATTGCGCGTGCTCCTAAATCGCTACAGGTACTGATGGACAAATACGCAGAGTTTATTGTGCGTCGTCACTTAGTTAATGCCTCCAAAACTAACAGCTATGGGGCTTTAAGAATGCAACCACGTTACAAGCTAACACACATACTTTTGTAAATGCTTCCTCTGCCTTCCCATGTAGGCTTTGTCATTTTCTGCCCACAGAGAATCAAATGAGTTTTTTTAAAATTTTTTAGGAGACATTTGAACTAAAACACCTTTTCATGTGGCATTCAATCTTTGCCAGTCTGCATGCTAAGATATACCACTCGATTTAACTTATATGCTGGGCAAAGACTGCCCAAATACGATGCAGTGGATTGAATATATCAAGAAAAGCTTCATGGCAAGCCTTGTTTCATGATCCCACTACTATCTGGATGTATGATAAACCTGTATTATTTAAGCTTCTTAACTGTAAATTGGCTTCTGTCAGAGAAGATATAGGGCCTCATTACGACTTTGGAGGTAGTCATGGCGCTATTGGCGCCATGGCTGCCTCGAAAATTGTGTCCGGGTCTGGGTCTCTGATTGGGGAATTACCGGGCCATTCCGAGTTTGGAGGGCCCGTTAATTCCTCCTTCAGGAAACCTGGGCCCAGACCTTCCCCATTCCCATTTGAGCCCCCATAGGGCTCAATGGGAATTGGTACGGGAGCTAACAACGGGCCGATTACGACCGGCCCATTGTTAGCTCCCTGGTCCCCTCGCGGACCCGCTCTGGACGTCCGGTAAAACCAGACGTCCACATCGGGCCCCGCGAGGGAACCTCGTAATAGTGCGGAATGCGTTTAACGGCGCTGGCACCATTACCGGCGCCGTTAAACGCATTCCGCACAGGTTGTAATGAGGCCCATAGTGTTCATTTAAAGAAGTACCACTCATGGTACAAGAGTGTGGTATCTCAACTGGATTTTCAAGACCCAAGGAAATATACTTATTGACATGTATTCTGTAAACTTGCTCCCCATAGGCCGAAATGTAGCCATAGCCTATATAATAAAAGGCTAGGTGTATGTTGTCCGATGCAGTCATGAGCAGTAGAGAATGCCTGCTTTGCCTGTTGTCACCACTAGAGGAAGCTGTTGCCTAAGGAAATATAGAGTGGTCCTGCTGTGTGAAAAACATAAGGAGGCAAAATGCCAATAGATGGCAGCCAACCCTGTCGGTAACTACTAGCCGCCCACCAAAGGGACTCAGCGAAGCAAAAGTATGTTTCTATTTTTTTTTTAAAGAGACACTCTTTGCACCCGCCTAGGAAGAGGTGAGGGGTTGGGGGAAAAGGGAAAAGAAGGGGAAAGGTGTGCTGGCTACGCAGGCTGCTCGGAACACGGGCTTTTACCATAGTTACTCATGTTGCTAATGTTGTTTATTATCCTTTTTGCTTTAACACGTCTGAAACTATATTGCAATGTATTATCTTTTGTCAAAGATATAAGATTCTAATGAAGACGACTCGTTTGCCACTTGTAAGATTAAGTGGTTTGAGATTGCGTAGGACTGAATCATTCCTTTAACAGATGCTTCCGGATCTTCCTACTGCCTGGGCTGGCCGGCATTTTTTTCGATTGGCACTACAAATCGGGAAAAGTGTGAATGTCCAGGTCTAATATATTTTGTTCAGAATGTATTTTAATGTTTTTTTGATGAAATGTTTAGCTACTAGAAAACTGATTAACCATTTCCTGTGTTGAGATGTAAATATTTAAAAATGTAAATATTTAAAGATATATTAAAGGGCTTATTTGTCTGAAACCCGTATTACGTATCTACTTTCATTATCCCTTTATTTTCACGATACAGGTAGCATCACTTAAGAACCATCCCAAAAAATGACACTTGCCATCATTCCTTTTATTTATAAGCAGACCTGTGACCGCAGACACATTTCTCTGCATATGACTGCTCCGACAAGAACTCATGGCTAGCACAGTCTTCAAGGGCTCCGATCTGAGAACTGCTGTATTAGACGTCGGCGGAGCGCTTGCCTTGGGACTTTGGGGTAATGTTCTGTGTGCAGAAGAACTCACATTCACACATTGTGTTTTATTTATTTTGTATTTGTATATAATTGAAACCATTAAAAAAAAAAGAATAAGAAAGCGACTGATCTTCAAAACACTGACCTTGTAAAATCTATTTATCTAGATAAACACAATTAAAAAAAAAGAAAAAAATGTTTTAGCAAAAAGAATCACATCTTACGTAAAATCACATCTTACAAACTTGCTTCGAAAGTACAATTCAGCTTAAGAAGTGAGACCCAATAAAGTGGGAATGTTCTCCTCCCGTAGAACTTACTTGTGAAGGTCATGCAGCAAACAGTGGCTCAAGGAATTTGATCATGGCGATCACATAGCTTCTCACATTTTGGAACACTGTATCCCCCGGGGGGCACTGCTGGAAGGTTCCTCTTTTATTCACCAACGAAGCACTGTCTTCAGGCCTTAATGTTTGCCAGCAGCTTAAAGGTTGGAACATGCAGCTTCCACTTCTCCAGGAAACCGTGGAGGAAAGCTTTTATGCTACCACGGGAATATTATCCCATCTATCAGGTTTTCCCACAGGCTGGTTTTGTCGAAAGCCGGTTTTCTGGGCCTGGCTTTGGCACTGCAGGAAAGCAACTTGTGTGCCTGCTCCCTCTCCTGGCCCTCTTCCAATCTGGCAGACATCCAGCCACCCCTATTTTCTTCCAGTTCCTCCCCACTTCCTTTTGCTGTGTGTTCTATGGGGAACACCCCCGGAACCCCTGAATAGTCCAAGCACAGACCAGCTGCGAACCGCTTTATGTAGGAGACCAGGTTAAGTTGTATTTACATATATACATTGCAGGGGTTCCAGTTACCCTTAGCTACATAAGTAGATAGAGATCAGAGCATTCACTGGCCATCCTCATACACCCCAGCCCAACCCTCAACTGACCCTCTCACAACACTCCCCAACAAACACTCACTAGTATTCTCCTGAGCGGCCAATCACCTCTGGCACTAACATTCTAACAGCATACATGGATGGCAAGCAGGACAGGACAACACTGAATTAACACAGCATAACTCCCTCCGGTTTCTTTTTTTTTAAAACATGTTTTTATTATTTTGTAAGTGATACAAAAGGTAAACAATCCCTCAACTCCCTGTCCCACCTCCCCCGCCCACCCTCTTCCGTAAGTATAGTCATTGATCCAAAGTACTCGTGGCCATTTACTAGGTGAATAAGTCCGAAATTTTTATAGAGTGCGGGCACCACTGTGCCATGTAGTCTGACTGGAGATATTCTAGCACTCCACCCCATTCTTTTATGAAGGAGCCATGTGTTCCATGGAGATTGTGTGTGATTTTTTCCATGGTCATTTGGGACCAGACCTTGTGTGGCCAGGTGAACAGCATCGGTGGGTCTCTATTTTTCCATCCCTGTGCGATTGTTGCCCAGGCCGCAATGAGTAGGCTCATGAAGCTTTTTCGCTGCACCTTGGTGAGTGTGTTGACATTGTGGTCCGTGAATCCACAGAGCCAGGTTTTCTCCGTGTACCGGTCCACTTCTGGGAAGATCTTCTTCAGTTCGGCTATTACTCCTGTCCAGAAGAGTTTAACCTTAGGACAGTCCCACCAAATGTGTCTCCACGAGCCTGCATCTGTACAGCCTCTCCAGCAGCGGTTAGGTGTAAGTGGGTACATACTATTTAGCCTCTCCGGGGTGTAGTGCCATTGCGTGACGATCTTAATCCACATTTCTTTGGTTTGAACTGCTCTGGTCAGTTTGTGGATATCGGACCACAACGACTGCCACTGCTGTGCGGTGATGACTAACCCCAGCGTTTTTTCCCATCTTTTCATGTATGCCCACTTGATGTCTTCTCCCTGGGTATTTATGAACCTATAGAGATTGGAGACTAGTTTTCTGTCTCCTGAGTTGGTGAGGAGAAACTTTTCAAAGGCGGTAAGTTCTCTTGTCGCCGCATGGGTGATCTCAGGCGTGACCAGCCAGTGTTTAAGCTGCTCATATTTGTACCTGTCCGCATTAGTGAGGTTCCAAATTGATTTGCAGTTGGCAAAAGATCTCAGCTCCCCGTCCACGAACATCTCCCCTATTTTCCTGCAACCAGCTTCCTCCCAGTTCCCATAAGCCCCTTGCTCAGTCCCCGGGGGGAACTGCCGGTTTCTACAGATTGGGGTGAACGGGGCCGTAGTCGTGGTAATGTTCTCTCTCCGTGTCTGCTCGTCCCATGCGTTCAGCGTGGTCTTCATGATCTCGCTAATGCGAAGATTCGGGTGCCTGTGCTGCTTAGGTGTCCATAATAAGTCTTCTAGTGGCATTCTGGCGACCGCCCTGTCCTGTGTCACCCATATCGTTCGTTGATTATCTCCTAGCCATTCTCTCAGAATCCTGAGCTGGGCCGCTTGGTAGTAGTTCTTAAAGTGTGGGAGTGCTAGGCCACCTTCCCTGATGTTGGATGTGAGGATTGTTCTGGATACTCTGGGGGGTTTCCTGCTCCAAATGAAGGATGAGACCGACTTGGCTAGGGCTCTGAAAAAGGAGTCTGGGACCCCAACCGGTAGGGATTGGAAGTAGTACAGTGCTTTAGGGAGAATGTTCATTTTTATCGACTGTATTCTCCCCCACCAGGAAATATTTAGGGGATTCCACCTCTCTAGATCTCTTTGAATCTTGGCTAGGAGTGGGGGATAGTTCTTGGTATACAAAGTCTCTACCTTGTGAGTCAGTGTTATACCCAAGTATTTTATGCCCTCTTCCGCGACCTTTATGTCCAAGTGGTCTGCCTCTCTACCCAGTGTTACGCTGCTCCCTGCCAATATAAGCATTTCTGATTTTTTTTAATTTATTCTTAAGCCAGAAATGCTCCCAAATAGCTCCAGCAGGTGGAATGCCGCTAGGGCTGAGTGGGTAGGGTCCTCCAGTGCCAAAAGCATGTCATCCGCATAGGCTATAACCTTGTGTTGTCTCCCCGCCATCTCAATCCCTCTAATTTGATCTGTTTCCCTAATTTTAATAAATAGGGGTTCTAGGAATAGCGCATACAAGAGTGGCGAAAGTGGGCAGCCCTGTTTCGTTTCCCTGGATATTTCCACCCTCTCTGTAATTTCTCCGTTTACCGCTATCCTGGCTGAGGGGGAGGAGTAATTGGCTTTGATCATGTTAATATATTGATTCCCAAATCCCATGTGCGCCAGGGTTTTAAAGAGCATTGACCATTCTACACGGTCGAACGCCTTTTCTGCATCTAGAGAAAGTAGTACTGCTGGGGTGCGGGAGAATTTTATTTTCTCTATAGGTGGACTAGTCTTCTGGTGTTGTCATGTGTCTGTCTTCCCGGAATGAAACCCGATTGGTCTGGGTTGATTAAGGAGGGGAGCAGTGGGGAGAGCCTGGCCGCCAGGATTTTGGTGTAGATTTTTGAGTCTAGGTTAATTAGGGCTATAGGTCTGTATGAGCCCGGGAGGGAGGGATCCTTCCCTTGTTTATAAAAAAACAGAATTTTTGCCTCGTTCATAGATGGAGTGACATTCCCACTATCTTTGAAGGTGTTTAGAAGTCTAGTGAGGAATGGGGCGAGGATGTCTACATATTTTTTATAGAATGGGGCTGTGAAACCATCCGGGCCGGGTGCTTTGTTGAGCGGGAGGCTCATTATCGCCTTCTTCACTTCACTTTCGGTTATCTGGGCCTCTAGGTCTGCTCTGGTTTCTTCTGATATTTTCTGAAAGGGGATCGATGCCAGGAAACTGTTTTGATCAGCTTCATTTGGGTTCTCTGTGGAGTACAGGTTCTGATAGAATTCCCTGAATGTGTTCCCTATATCCTCGGAGCTCGTTAGCGTATCCCCGTGTGCATTTTTGACTTTCTTGATGGTCGTTGCGTTCCGCTTCGACGAGAGCAGTCGGGCGAGAAGTCGGTCTGCCTTGTTGGCTTTGATGTAGTATTTCTGTTTGAGGTATAGGAGAGATCTCTGGGCTTGTTTGCTTCGGAGATGTTCGAGTTGACCCTCTGTGTGTTTGAGTGTCCGTTTTAGGTCTCTTGTGGGGTTTGACAGTAATTCTTCCCGGATATCCGACAGCTTCTTTTCCAGTTCTGATTTCCACTGCCGTGTTTGTTTATCCCTGGTCGCTTTGAGGGCTATTAGATGGCCTCTGATTACAGCTTTGGACGCCTCCCATACGGTGCTCAAGGGGACCTCCCCCGTGTCGTTATGCTCAAAGAATTCTTCCATTTTTTCCCTTATGGATTCTCCCATCACTGGGTCGGATAGTATTTCTTGTGGGAGTGTCCACCTCCATATTCTCCTTTCGTTCCCCGGAGTCGACAGTTCCAGCCAGATAGGTGCATGGTCCGACAGTGAAATGGGGCCCAGCTCCAGATCCTGTATTTTACCCAGGATCCCCACTGACACCCAGAAGTAGTCTATTCTAGACATTGTGTTGTTAACGTGTGAAAAGTAGGTGTAACCCTTGGTTTGGCCTTTATGTTCCCTCCAAGCGTCCCACAGGGCCATGCCTTCCATCTGTTTCCTCAGACGCTGAGAGGGGGCGCTCTGGTGGAGGGGTCCGCTCGCACTACGGTCTGATTGGGGGTGCCAGGCCATATTTAGATCTCCACCTATTATCATTTCCCCCTTCGCGAACCCCTCCAGCCTCCCCATCGTGTCCCTCAGAAAGCCATCTTGGCCCGAGTTTGGGACGTAAATGGATGCCAGTGTCATAAGGGCGTTGTGTAGTTTGATATTGGCAAAGACATACCTTCCGTCCTTGTCTGAGGTTTTGTCGATCACCTTTACTTCTATATTTCCTTTCACAGCGATCAACACTCCCGCCTTTTTTTCGGCTGCGTTGGATTGTGCAATTATCTCGTATCCTCTCAGGCGAATTTTCCCCCTATCTTGAGCTTTAATGTGGGTCTCCTGGAACAATAGCACATCCGCCTTTTCTCTTCTTAACATGATCTCCACTTTTTTCCGCTTCACCGGGGAGTTCAGGCCCCTTACATTTAATGTTACAAGTCGAATCTTCCCCATTTCAAATAGTCTGATTGTACAAGTGTAGAGCTCGAGTTGTGCTTCCCCTTCTCGCTTCCGGAAGATCTACCCTCCCCTCCCAAACAATAAACAATTCCCCCAACCAAAAACTTTGTTCCAACTTTACACCCGAGGAGGGCACGGGTACCTAAGGTAGCTCTGACGTTCCGCCTGTCGCTCCCAGCCCTCTGTAGGCTCGAGGTTAACTTATTGGGGAGTCCTAAACCCCTCATCGTTCCTTGACCTTTATGTGGGTTGTTCCAGCTCCGAGCCGGGCCAACTAAGTCTGTCGTTTGGGACTTCCATCATTGGGGGCCGTTCCATGTGCTGTCTTCAGTTATTGGGCCCCGGGTCTTATGTGCTTTCATATTTGCATCCACTAATTTGTTATGGTAGTCCCATCCCTACCCCCTCCGCGTCGTTTTCTTTTCTGTCGGACCATTTCCCATCCCCCCGGCCTGTTGTGTGGGACCCCCATTTTCCTGTCTTTTCTGGCCAAGGATTCCCCTGGCTGGATGTCCAAAATGGATAGCCCCTCTTCCATGGTGGTCACCCTCCTTTGTTTCCCTTCCCAGTCGAACAGCAGACCGAAAGGGAATGTCCATTTATATTTTATCTCTCTTGTGACCAGTTCCCTCGTGAGAGGGGCCATCTCTCTTCTTTTTAGGAGTGTAACGGCTGATAAGTCCTGAAACAGCTGAATGTCTGCCCCATTCATCCTGATTTGATCCAACTGCCTTGCTCTTCGTAGAATAAGCTCTTTTTGTGGATAGGAGGACAAAGCCGCCAGGACGTCTCTGGGTCTCTCTCCCGGTGCCCCCGTGCGTCTCGGGCCTACTCGATGTATGCGATCGATCCCCACTGTCTCCAGGTCCTGAGCTTCGATGATATCCCCGAAAACCTCCTGAACAGCCTTCTTTAGGTCCCCGTCCAGGACCGATTCTGGCATATTTTTGATGCGAATATTCGATCTGCGGGACCTATTCTCGAGGTCTTCGCACTGAATTTCTAGATTATGGGTCAGGCGCACCAGGTGTTCTTGTGTTTCGGCGCGCTGAAGGGCCTCTTCTTCTGCGTTTTGCACTATCTTTTCTAGGGTGTCCGTCCTTTCCTCCAGGTTGACAATGTCATGTTGAACTCCTTGAATTGCCTGGTGCATATCCTGTTTAATAGCTGCAAACTGGTCTTGGACCGTTGACATTAATTTATCTTGTAGTTCTTTAAACCAGGAGTGCATATCGTCTTTTGTCGGAGGTTGGGAGCCGGGGGCCAAGTCCCTCGACTCGGACGAGTTTGCGGCCTGTTGAGAAGAGTCCTCCTGTATCCTGCTCCTGGTCGACACTGGGGTGTCCCCTGCCCACATTTGTATCAGGTTGGAGTCTTGTTTGGGGGGCTGCTGTGTCTGTAGGGATCCCCCCCCTCCCCTTCGCTTTAGACATGTCTTCCTTTAAATGTTCTTGTCTTGGAGTCCCCCCGGACGAGCCCGTCCCCTCTCCTATTTCTTTGGCCGGGGAGATGCCTCTTGTTAGGTGGGCCTTGGCGCGTCCTGCTGATTTCGTGTCCCTTCTTGAGTTGTTTATCGTTGTAGGGGGTGGCTTCGGGGGGCTACTAGGGGGGAAGGGGGGCGTATAGTCCTCTTAGCTGTGGCGCCTGTTGTAAAGACCCCACGTGTGCTGCAGAGTTGGGGCTCCGGTTAGTGCAGCCCTCGGAGATTGCGCCGCTCTCTGTTACCCTGGGTGGGTCTGTCTACGGTGCTCCGGTTTGTGGCCACCTCCACTTATCTCTCAGCTGTGGGGTGGGGGGGGGGATGATCGCTCCCTGCTTCGGCCGGGTGGGCCTTCGTGCGGTTTTGACGCCAGTGCGGGGGGGGGCAGGCCCTCCAAATTCACGGGGCCCCAGGGGGGCGCGGGGTGCACCAGGGGGGGCGCCTCACCTTGTGGTCCACCGGACTGGGGACCGCCGCTGGAGAACGACGTCCCGGGGCGGCTGTGGGAGATGTGCGCCGCGCCCGGCTCCGTCCCGCTCTTCCTGCGGGGTCCGCTGCTGCCGAGGGTCGCCGAGCCCGTTCTTCAGAGCTGCCGGATGTCTGCCCGACCCCCGGGCGCCGCAATGCTGGGGCTCCGTTCCGAGGGGCCTCCCCGATCCTCGCCTCCCTCGCCGATGACCTCCGCCTCGCGTCTTCTGGGGGAGCCTGTGATGGTGGTTCTCGGTGCGCGGGCCGCTCCCTGTCCCGATGGGGGAGGGGGAGCACCGTTCCTCGGCGCGGGAGGGGCCCGATGTGACCTCCTCCTGCGGCCCGTGGCAGGAGCCGTACCCGGAGCTATATGTGCGGTACGGCCGCCCTCCGGCTCGCAGCTTCTAAGGTGCTAATGAGTGGCCCGGCGGGAGCGAGACTCACTCGCGTCTTCTCGCTCCGGCGGCCATCTTGGAATCATAACTCCCTCCGGTTTCTTTAATATTTCCTCTACCCCTGTACCTCTTGTCCAGGTTCTCCACCTGTGTCCTTGATGGCCGCTCCTTCCTTGTCCTTCCATCCGTATGTACGTTAAGCACATGATCTCATTGCCGAAATGCCGCTGTTCAGCAAGGGCAGCCTGTCAGGAAAATACATTTTGCTGAAAGTGGGCGTTTCGGCATTATCAAGATGGTGCAGGTGCAGGTGAAGTAACCAGATTACTGAATATTGGTTGAAGAATGCCTGCAGAAGATCTTTACTGCGTTGGTCTCCTTACCTCCTCAGCGCCAATGTGATTCTTCCCACTTTCATGGACCGAACCCCTGGCCCTGGTCCCCCTTGTTCCTATTTAATGTTTTCTCTCCCAAGTCACTCCGAAAACCTGCCTCTCAGGTGACCACTAACTTTTTGGTTCTATGTCATATCATCGACTGTCGTTTTTTTGACAGATGTTGTTATGAAAACATTTTGGTGAAAAAAGTCATCAAAATGTGTTTATTTTTTATTTTTGGAGCAACCAAAACTCAGCTCTCCCTCCCCAACCAATTATTTTACTTTTCCTGACTGCTCCAACCCTTTATATGCCCTTTCCACTACCCCCCAAAGAAGTCAATGAGTTTTTTTCAGCAAAGTATTTTCATAAAAACACCCATAAATAAACTGTTGACGAAACAACGTCAAACCATGTTTTTATTCTCAATCCCTCTGCAGCCCCTCCACCGCCTGCTTCTTGGATCATCCTGTTGCTGTAGAAACCTTCTATTGCTACTGTAAGGTCATCCTCTGTCTTGAAAAAGCGTGCCACGATGAACCAGTGCTCTGTGGTACAGACCCACAGTGTAGCATGACGATACTGACGAGCTAACACAATCCACAGGTGGCCGGGAAGGGTTTTCCCTCTGTGATACTGGTATTGTATTTGCACACTGCTACCCAGCACACGAGGCTGCTGGACTGACAGCTGGTTTGAGATCAAAAAAGCAAGACTGGAAAGTTGGTTCTGTTTAGGCTGCTTTGTGTAGCACAGAAGTAAGTGGAAGTTTCAGTCGGTATGGCAAAACAAGCTTTATGTGCTGGATTACATATGAACGAGCAAACCAACACATTTGGTCCAATAGTGTGCTTTCGTAAGGGTTACAGTTGACATATTTTAAAGATTCTAAATTACTTTGCAAAAATAATAATACCAATAATAATAATAATAATAATAATAATAATAATAATAATAATAATAATAATACTAATACATATGGATCATCATATTTTGTTATAAAAGAAACTTTTTTTTTCAGATCATACTGAAAACAAATTTCTCATTTTTATGGAGCATTGTGTGTGAGTTATATATTCATGATTAAAATTGAATGGAAAATAAAACAATATTGGTCAGTCATATATATTTAAGTACCACAGACTAGAAAGTGGTAGTATTCTGCAATGAAAACAACAGAGAGAGTACTGGTAGAGAGTAATGGAAACGATTTTAATGAGCACAATGTCAAAGTGAACATACTCAAAAAATTAAAGATATTATGTGAAATTATGTGATAGGGATTATTAATATTTAATGCCGAAAATCAATCCTAAAGTTTTGCTATCAGTTTCATGACAAGAATTATTTGTTATCTGATAGGCATAGTGTAAACTAATAGTAGGTTGAATGAACACAGACAGTTCTCAGTCTCACTGCGCTGAACAGTGCAATAGTGACAGGTGTCCCAAGTAATTCAAAGAAGGAGGGATTTCTCATGAGTCCAATGAGTTTAATAACAAAGTAGCCTGACACGTGTTTCGAGTCATCACCAACTCTTCATCTGAGGCTGAAAGTTTCAAGAGAGCTAGCCTAACCACTTATGTATATTGTGGCCAGTGCCAAATGCACTCTCTCACTGCTTCGCAATTGCGGAACACTGTGCAATGCTGCTGAACTGAATTAAATGAAAGTAAGCCCAGTGTCCTGTTTGCAATAGTCATATTGACCCCTGTTTCTCTTAAAGCAAATAATATGTGGCTATTTATAAAGACACTCCTAAATACCCCCGTGTGTTTACAGGTGTTTAATGAGACTGTAAGCAGTGGTCGAAGTGTACTGAAAGAAGTAGTGGACCTACGTTCCCAACTGGCATGCATCGCTCTCCACAGACGCCATCGCCGTGCCCCCTCCCATGCACAATAATAACCCCAAAACACATGTGCCTGCTCTTTAAGGAAGCGTCCAGTGCAGTGCACTGAAAGTGCAAGTTTCAACTTCTTCCTATATTTTTATTTTAAAACGAAACCGTTCCGGACCGGTTTCTTTTTAAAATAAAAGTATAGGAACGCTAAAACTTAATTAAAAGAAGTAGAGGGGCACCGCCCCCGACTGCTCCCGCCCTCTTCGACCACAGACTGAAGGGCTATGCTCAATTACCCAGCAGGAGACTATGGTTGTGGTCTGAAGCTCTTCCTCAGACTAGTTGACAAAACTGACAACCTGAACGTCCATGGGTTTGACTTTGCATCCGTGTGCCCTTTTCTGCATAGGATTCCTACAAACCTGACACCCCTCAGAGGTATTGGAGCCATTGGCCCTTCCACCTACCCTGGTTGGGGTTTGTGAACTTCCCTAGCAACCCCCAACCGCTCGCAGCTTAGCACCATCTATTTGGGGGCCTGAAGTGACAGATGTTTAGAGGGATGCAATTTGTTTGAGTCCTTCTACTTGTGGGAAGCCCTATAACCCTTGTGGTTCACCCAATGTGGCACAGCAACCAGCAGTTATTACCAACAACTTGGGCTCCCTAACCTAAGAGTGTGTGAAATGCTAACATTACTCAGTGGGGCAAGCATCCAAAATACATTCTAGCAAAAGGTGGTTGTCATGCCAGTCACACAGATCTACAGTGTTAGTCTTTGTCCAGCCATTAAGATCCCTCATAGAGCCATTCACCCAGGTGTCCATCCTATATTGCATATCTTTCTGTACTGTCTGAACATTTCGAGGGAAAGATTTGCAGATCCTTCCGAATTTTCCTATAATAGCCTCTTTCACGTGATTAACACAACCCTGGTCTTTTTGATTTTTCAATAATTGCTTCACATCCATTCGCCAACGCGTTAGTGAGTATGTGGCAGCTCTGGACTCACTGTTCACTCAGTGCACTTTGCATGCTAGCTATGATGCTGGAAATGCATCGGAGGGACAGGGCCTCCGTATCCTTGCCCTTTACTGTTTTGTATTGTGTTCTGTCATGTTTTCCGTGCAGGAGTTTGTGTGGGACTCCTGGTGGTGCAGCTCTCTCTCTTGGTTTGGTGAACAGACCCATGGGATACCTCTATGGCACCCATGGGTATGGTTGCAACCCTGTGCCCCTAGTGTATGTTTTTGGGCACCTGTGGGTGGCCAACAGAGCAGGGTACGGGCTGGTGGCAGCTCCGTGCTGAAATGACTGGTGCCCTGAGCGTCCTCCATTTTGGGATGCCCAGGCCCTGTCATTGGAATCGGTAGATTATTAATGGAGACAAAATGGCCTCATTGGCCTCTTGCCTTCCATCGCCTGTTACCTTGATCTTCCCGAAGTCCCGAGAAACCCTGACTATGTCCCTTTCCCCTGACTGGCTGTTGGGTGAAAGTTCCATATATGGTAGTGTGGGGAAGTGCTGACCAGACTGGCTGGAGCCTTCCCAACAACCGTATGTTGTGGGTACGCCTGTGGGTGGGACCTGGGTGAATGGAGTGGGTGACGAATATGCATTCTATGTTGTGGGTGTCTAGTATCTGGTGGTTGACACAATGACTGAGACAGCCCTGCCCGAAACTGGTATGAATGAGGTATAAAGTGTTGAATGGCTCGGTACTTGTCCCAATACACATACAATGTTGTGAGTGTCTGGAGAGAAGTGAATGGCCTGAATGCACTGTGTGCCTGATTGGTTGCATGCCTGCATGAATGCCCTTCGTAGTGATTGGATGCTTCAGTGTGACCCAGCGGAATGAATGGGAGATCAACAGCATATCGGGGGACCTCTCACTGCTAGGAATCGTGTTCAGAAGTGTTCAGAGCTGAAGTCCAAACTACGAAGAGTAATTGGAGTGAAACTGACGCTTGACCTTGAAGCCCTGCTGGAAGAGAAGAATTGCTGTCGCTCTCCTTTGCAATCTGAAAGCTGCTGTGTCTCCAAGGACTGACCCAGAGAGGACCTGGTAAGGCACCCTCTTCCCAAGCTAAGAGGGAACATCGTGCACCAGCTAACCTTTGCCAAAGCTCCCTGGTAGACAGACCTTCGACAGGCTGCCGACCCGATACGGGACCTGCTGCGGAACTCCAAAGAGAAGCGCCCGGACCGTTGTCCGCCACTGTCGACGACCGCCATCTCCAACCAGAGCCGCCGTGCTCCTGTTGCCTAAGAACTTCATCTGATCCAAGGACGCTCTCATCCACATCGTCGCTGCTGTATCCTGCTGGAGAAGGCCTGACCGTCGTCGCGCCGAGGAGCATCAGCCGGTGGGTTTCCAGCCACCCAAAAGACCACAGAGACACCGACGACTCAACACCCTTGCTGGGCCACAGTTCTTCAAACTCTTTGCGGTCCAGAACTATCGACAGCGAGGTGCCCCGCACGCCTCTTCCTTGCAGGATGTTTATGCTTCCCCATCAACGAGCACCGCTAGGAACGACGCAGCCACTTCAATGTCGTAGCTTGACCTGCTCTCCGTCGGACGTTCGACGACCCGTGACTCCTGCCTTAAAGGGAGGGCACTCAAGAAGGGCTGTCGATTCCCCGACGAGGAACGCTACAACACCAAAGTACTTTGGGGTTGCAGAACTATTGGAAAGTCTAGTGTGAACAATATATGGACTGGGCTTGTGTCTTTATCCTACAGGTTGCCCAGGTGGGCGGATCTCCACACAGAGCTGTGTAACAGTAGTAACCAGTATTCTGCCAGTTGTTCAACCCTCTTGCTTTCCTTCCTCCTTCTATTGTTGGCTCTCTTTATTTAGATATGTGTGTCATCCTGACCGTATGCACTTTAATGAGATCGGATAACGTTAGTGGTACCAGTTTGGAACTGTATATATTTACCATTGCTGATTTTCGGAGTACTAAGTGAGTTATCGTGATATTGAATATACCTTTGAATATTAATTATATAAAGACTGTGTTGTAACCGGTACAGTGTGTGGATATTCCTTTGTGGGTGCTTTAGGACTACACTGTACTTAAGAACCAGCTCGCATCACCTCCTGTGAAGCTAGGCCTTGATTGCTCGACCACGCCCCAATAATAGAGAATCTTGGCTTGGGTCCTCTGTGCCTCTCCTCTTCCATATAGAGAGCGGAAGTACAGACACCCCCCCACCGGCGTCTTTACACTGGTGGCAGTGGTGGGATGCTTATGGTTTTAAGAATCAGTGTATAACCGTGCCACTTACGAAGGATATCTGCACTTTATTAAATTAAGGTTTAGAGGTGTACAAGATAACTGCATTACAAGCAATGGAATCTATTGCGAATGGTAAATTGGCTCGGATGAGCTTAGAGGCTCTCCAGAGTGCTTGTGAAGCCAGGGAGTTAGACTTTGTGGATAAATCTAGAGCTGAGCGGATAGCTGGCCTGGTGGACTACCAGATCAATTGTGAAACTCTTGAAGGGGGGATGCAATCGATGAGGACTCTACCCCGGGGGTTGTCGCCGAATATGATCCTGGGAATGCCACCATTCCTTCTGCCTCTGTTCCAAACCCCAGCAGTTCCTTGGAGCTTGAGTTATTAAGGATGAGATTGGCCTTTGAATATCGCAAGTTGGAAATAGATGCTGAGCTTAAGAAAGAGGAGTTGGCACAGCAAGTGGAACTCAAGATTAGGGATCTTGAACTCAAAGACAAGGACACTGAATCCAGCGAATCCAGTTAGAGAAAGCTCAAGTGCAGACTTCGGCGAAAGCAGTGGAGAGTGTCAGGACCCCAGCAACCAAGTTTTTGAAAGATTTGGTTGGTGTGTATGCGTAGGGTTCTGATATGCTCCAATGGATTGAAGAGTTTGAGATGGCTTGTGCAATTCATGATGTTGATAAGAGAGATTGGGCTAAGTGTTTGTTAAGCAGAGTGCCTCAAACTGGATATGAATGTATTCTGAAACTGAGTGTGGAAGAAAGGGGTCAGTATGAGTGCATGAAGTCTGCTTTAATCGCCAAGTTTGGCAAAACGTCTACCCAATACATTAAACGGTTCAGGGATTTTAAGGAATGAGAGAAAGTGTCTTGGATTGACTGGGTGAGAGCTGCACACATGAACATGATGGGGTGGATTGATGATTACAAAGTGAAAATGTTTGTGGTTTCAAAGTGAAAACGTTTGTTGAATTGTCCCACCTCTTGTTTTTTGAGCATTTTTCAAAAGCCTGTTCACCAGAGCTGCGTCAGTATGTTGCTGACCAGAACATTTTGGACCCCTTTACGCTACCTAGGTTGGCTGACAAGTGGGTCTCCCACCCGGTGTCCCTTAAGGACTCCAGTGGGAAGGACAAGGACAAAGAAAAAGGGGCCTCTCAGAAAGCTGAGGAGTCCCAAAAGCAATCACAGTCGGGTAAACCAAAACCCTCCTCTCCGAAGACCCAAAAACCTAGTGGGGATAAGTCCGTTGTGGGTGGGAGTAAGAGTAGTGGTCCACCTGCTGCAAAACAGGGTCCCAGTGGCTCCAGTACTGTACCCCGCACTCCTGAAATTTGTTGGGATTGTGCGGCTCTGGATCACCGAAGGGGTGACCCCAAGTGTAAGGGTAAGGCACTTGGAGTCCAGGCTGTCAGCCTGACCTATCCCTACTCCGTACCTGAGGTGGAGGCCACTGTCCTCTCCTCCTCTGCTGGGATCACCTTCGGTGCTCCGGTAGAGATTTCCTTAGTGTCCCTTGGGGCCTGGGACCAGTATGCAGAAGTACTGGCGACTATCCCACAGAACACTCGTAGGTTTTTGAGAAGTGTCTTCTTGAATGGCCGGCCTTCTACTGCTTTGAGAGACACTGGGGCAAGCATGACAGTGGTGGACAGGACCCTGCGCAAGCCAGAGGACTATGTAGGTGCTCCTCTGCGAACCACCAGGTTAGCTGGTGGGCCTCCCAAATTATCGCCTGTAGCCTTAGTCAACATTACGATTGGAGACAAGACAGCGAAGCTTCCGGTCCTGGTTCAGGACAACATGCCTGCGAACATTTTGTTGGGAAACGATTTGGCTGAGTTGGAGATGATCACGGATGGTCTACCCATGGCTGCTGTGGAAGTCACCCGATCGCAGGTCACACAGGGTCCGGCTGCTAGCCCGGTATCGTTGCCGATGGGGAAACCCAAGGCATGAAGGAAACGGAAAAGTAAGTGGGCCACCTCTGTGGAGGGAGCCCCTGCTCTTCCTGCTGTTCCGAAAGCACCCATTGGGATCCATGCGCCGGACAGGCTGGGTCCAGTGGTAAATCCTGGCTCAACTCCTGTGGGAAAAGAGCCAGAAGACTTTCCTGTGGGAGAGGCTCTCAACCCAGAGGATCATTCCAACCTTCAATGCTTGTTAGCTGAAGGGGGACCCTCCCGGGCGGACTTCTGTAAGGGACAGAGAGAGTGCCACTCTCTTGAGGGTCTGAGGAAACGGGCCCTGTCCCAGGCACAAGGAGAAGAGCTTAGGACATTCCGGATTTATTGGGAGGGTGAGCTCCTTGTTAATGAGCCCACTAAGCCTGAACCTGGTGCCCTCAACAGGTTGGTGGTACCCCGGGTTTACAGGCCCTTTCTGCTGCAATTGGTGCATGAGGTGCCCTTGGCTGGTCATCTTGGTACCAAGAAAACTAAGCAGAGGCTCTCTGCCCATTTCTACTGGCCCCGGATGAGAGTAGAAGTGGAGTCCCACTGCAGGACCTGCCCAACTTGTTAGTTGTCTGGTAATACTGGAGGCAGTGTCATTACCCCACTGCAGCCGTTGCCAGTGGTTGGCACACCGTTTGAGAGGGTGGGCATCGACATCGTCGGTCCCCTTGACCCTCCCACATCAGGTAGACATCGGCTCATCCTGGTCTTGGTCGATCATGCCACCAGGTACCCTGAGGCTATACCCCTTTGGACGGTTACGGCCAAGGTGGTTGCCTGGGCTCTCCTGGGCATTTTCACCTGTGTTGGATTCCCTAAGGAGGTTGTCTCTGATAGAGGATCCAACTTCATGTCGAGTTACATGAAAACCATGTGGAAAGAGTGCGGAGTAACCTATAAGTTCTCCACCTCTTACCACCCCCAGACCAATGGTCTGGTTGAGAGATTTAATACAACTCTCAAAGGCATGCTAGGTGCTTTGGAAGAGCCCCTAAGGAAGAAGTGGGATCTTCTCCTGCCATGCCTGCTGTTTGCCTACCGAGAGGTACCTCAAGAGGGTGTTGGTTTCAGCCCCTTTGAGTTGCTCTTTGGACATCCCGTGAGGTGGCCCCTTGCCTTAATCAGAGAAGGTTGGGAGGCTACCCCTCCAGGTCCCGCTAAGCAGGAGGGGGGCTAACAGAAGGGGGGCTATGTGTTTAGGCCTCAGATGGAGAATGACACAGATGATGGGTCAGGCAACGGCGAATCTTAAGGCCAGACAGGAATTGAATAAGTACTGGCATGACCTTAAAGCATCGCAAGTGGACTGGACTCCGGGACAGGATGTCCTTGTAATGGAGCCTACCAAGACTCGGGCATTGGCAGATAAATGGACTGGACCCTTCTGGATAATCTCCAAGATGGGTGAGGTCACTTATCTGGTTGACATGGGAGTCTCGGGGGTAGCCCCTCAGGTATTCCATGTTAATAGGCTCAAGCCTTTCCACAGACGAGCCGAAGTCTCATGTCTCTTGCTAGCTTCAGAGAAAGAAGAGGATGAGAGTGAGCCCCTTCCTGATTTGCTGCATAGGAACCCTCAGGATGGCTCAGTGGAGGGAGTACATCTGTCTCCGGATCTGACGACAGAGCAGCAGAAAGCCTGCAGGACTTTGCTCCGGCAGTATGCCTTTCTGTTCTCACTGACGCCAGGCCTTACACCATGGTGTAGGCACGAGATTGACACTGGTGACAGTGTGCCGGTCAAAAGCCGGTGCTACCATATGTCAGATACTAGAAAGAACCAATTCCAGGCTGAGGTCGCCAAGATGTTGGATCTGGGTGTTATTGAACCCTCAACCAGTCCCTGGTCCAGTCCAGTGGTCCTTGTCCCCAAGACAAGTTCCCAGGCCTGTACCAAGGATTGGAGGTTCTGTGTGGACTACCGAGGAGTCAATGCCGTCACCAAAACTAACGCGCATCCATTGCCCAGGGCTGATGAGCTCGTGGACACCATAAGTGCTGCCAAATTTGTGAGCACCTTTCACCTTACCTCAGGCTATTGACAAATAGCTCTGATGGACCATGCCAAGGAAAAGACGGTGTTCTCAACATCAGAGGGACTCTACCAGTTCAGGGCCATACCTTTTGGGTTGAGGAATGCCCCTGCCACTTTCCAGAGATTGGTCAACCATGCGCTCAGTGGGCTGGAATCCTTTGTGTGGCTTACTTAGACAACATTGCCATCTACAGTTCCACTTGGGAAGAGCATTTGACGCATCTGGATAAAATGTTGCAAGCCTTAAAGAGGGCTAACCTCACTATCAAGGCCACCAAGTGCCAGATAGCTCAGGGGAAAGTCACGTAACTTGGTCATGAGGTAGGAGAGGGTCGAATCCAACCTCTCCCCAGTAAGGTACAGGATTACAGGACTGGAAGCCTCCCACTACTCAAACCCAGATGAGAGCCTTTTTGGGCCTCACTGGGTATTATCGCAGTTTCATGGCAGACTATGGAAATTGTATAAAAGATGCAAATGTTTAGACCTCCAGTACCTCTCACTTCTCACACTGAAAGGGCTGGTATTTGCTGTGATGTACTGAGGGCCAGATAGCTATCTGATACTTTGTTTCTTTGTAAGCTGTAAAGTTATTTGAATAAAGATTTGAGAATCTTTATGAGCTCGTGATTGGTGTATTTCCTTTAGGGGTACTCAGCCTCGATATTTTCTTTTGCTTTAACAGTTTTAGACCCTTGCTTTAACAGTTTTAGACCCCACCTTACCGGGTCTACCTTAAAGGTCCAAACAGATCATAAGCCCCTTAAGTGGCTTATGCAGATGAAGGGTGAAAACCCAAAACTGCTCCGGTGGTCCATTAGCCTGCAAGGGCTAGACTTCACCATAGAGCACAGACCAGGGAAGAGTCACGATAATGCAAATGGCCTTTCCAGAAGGTATGTTGATGATCGTCTGGATGAGGGCGTCTATCTTGTGGGAGATTAGGCACACTAACCTCAGTCTGGGGGTGTGGGGGGCGACTGTGATGCTGGAAATGCATCGGAGGGACAGGCCCCTGTATCCTTTTCCTTTACTGTTTTTTATTGTGTTCTGTCATGTTTTCCGTGCAGGAGTTCGTGTGGGACTCCTGGCGGTGGAGCTCTCTCTCTTGGTTTGGTGAACAGACCTATGGGATACCCTTATGACACCCATGGGTAGGGGTGCAACCCTGTGTCCCTAGTGTATGTTTTTGGGCACCTGTGGGTGGCCCACAGAACAGGGTACAGGCTGGTGGCCGCTCCGTGCTGAAATGACTGGTGCCCTGAGTGTCCTCCATTTTGGGATGCCCAGGCCCTGTCATTGGAATCGGTAGATTCCTGATGGAGACAAAATGGCCCCCATGGCCTCTTGCCTTCCATCGCCTGTTACCTTGATCTTCCCGAAGTCCCGGGAAGCCCTGACTCTGTCCATTCCCCCTGACTGGCTGTTGGGTGGAAGTTCCATATATGGTAGTGTGGGGAAGTACTGACCAGACTGGCTGGAGCCTTCCCAACGATAGTATGTTGTGGCTACGCCTGTGGATGGGACCTGGGTGAATGGAGTGTTTGACGAATACGCATTCTATGTTGTGGGTGTCTAGTATCTGGTGGTTGACACAATGACTGAGACAGCCCTGCCCGAAACCGGTATGAATGCAGTATGAAGTGTTGAATGGCTCGGTACTTTTCCCAATACACATAACTTATTATGAGTGTCTGGAGAGAAGTGAATGGCCTGAATGCACTGTGTGCCTGATTGGTTGCCTGCCTGCATGAATGCCCTTCGTAGTGATTGATGCTTCAGTGTGACCCAGCGGAATGAATGGGAGATCAACAGTATATCTGGGGACCTCTCACTGCTAGGAATCATGTTCGGAAGTGTTCAGAGCTGAAGTCCAAACTACAAAGAGTAACTGGAGTGAAACTGACCCTTGACCTTGAAGCCCTGCTGGAAGAGAAGAATTGCTGTCGCTCTCCTTCGTAATCTGAAAGCTGCTGTGTCTCCAAGGACTGACCCAGAGAGGACCTGGTAAGGTGCCCTCTTCCCGAGCTATGAGGGACCATCGTGCACCAGCTGACCTTTGCCATAACTCCCTGGTAGACAGACCTTCGACAGGCTGCTGACCCGATACGGGGACTGCTGCGGAACTCCAAAGAGGAGCACCCGGACTGTTGTCCGCCACTGCCAATGACCGCCGTCGCCGACCGGAGCCGCCGTGCTCCCGTTCTCTAAGAAATTCATCTGATCCAAGGACGCTCTCATCTGCATCATCGCCGCTGTATCCTGCTGGAGAAGGCCTGACTGTCTACGCGCCGAGGAGCATCCGGCTGTGGGTTTCCCGCCACCCAAAAGACCACAGAGACACCGACTACTCAACGCCTTTGCAGGGCCACAGTTCTTCAAACTCTTTGCGGTCCAGAACTATCGACACTGAGGTGCCCCGCACGCCTCTTCCTTGCAGGACGTTTACGCTTCCCCGTCAACGAGCACCGATAGGAACGACGCAGCCACTTCAACGTCGTAGCTCGACCTGCTCTCCGTCGGACGTTCGACGACCCCTGACTCCTGCCTTAAAGGGAGGGCACTCAAGAAGGGCCGTCGATTCCCCCATGAGGAATGCTACAACACCAAGGTACTTTGGGGTTGCAGAACTGTTGGAAAGTCTAGTGTGAAAAATATATGGACTGGGCTTGTATCTTTATCCTACATGTTGCCCAGGTGGGGGGATCTAAACACAGAGCTGTGCAACGGTAGTAACCAGTATTCTGCCAGTTGCTCAACCCTCTTGCTTTCCTTCCTCCTTCTATTGTTTGTTCTCTTTATTTAGCTCTGTGTGTCATTCTGACCGTATGCACTTTAATGAGATTGGATAACGTTAGTGGTACCACTTTAGAACTGTATATATTTACCATTGCTTATTTTCGGAGTACAAAGTGAGTTATTGTGATATTGTATATACCTTTGAATATTAATTATATAAAGACTGTGTTGTAACCGATACAGTGTGTGGACATTCCTTTGTGGGTGCTTGGGGACTACACTGTATTTAAGAACCAGCCCGCATCCCCTCCTGAGAAGCTAGGCCTTGATTGCTCGACCATGCACCAATAATAGAGAATCTTGGCTGGGGTCCTCTGTGCCTCTCCTCTACCATATAGAGAGCGGAAGTACAGACACCCCCCACCGGCGTCTTCACACTAGCCCCAGCCACAAACACACTTCTTTAATCTTCAGTGACATGGGGAAGGGAGTAGGGGTCTGCACCATTATCTTTCGGCAGTGCGCTTGGATTCTCCGTCATCATAGCCGCTTGCAGTCCCACATTTTTCATTTCCATTTGATGTGAATGGAGGACGGCACAGGGGCAACGTGCTGGTCTTCGAAGCAAGACTATGCAGAGCAACAGAGGTCAGAATCCCGGATCTGCGCTTGGAAACCGAGCTCAGGTATTGAGTGTGTTATACAAAATAAATAAACCTGGGATTCTTTTATACTTTTCTGAAGATGTTCAACGTATTAAGTTAATACATAAGACTAAGTTACTTATTTTGCAGAGGATCCCTGTCCAACCTCTATTGTGAAGGAGCACTTTGACATTTTTCTTCCTGGCTTTCTGCAATTGATACACCATTCTCTAGATCTGGTTCTTTTCCTTAAAACAGGGCTTCTTTCCCCTGTATTAAAAAAAAAACAAAAGAGAAAACAAACCTGGGCATACATTGTCCAATTATATGCTAGTTACTTCCCTGCCATTTTTAGGTACATTTATGGAGAAGGGTGCATCTGTTCAACTGAATGTGGCATGCTCAATCAGAATATTCTTAGACCATTTCAGTCTGGCTTAAGACCAGATTGTAGCACAGAAACTCTCACCTTAAACATCTTGGACAATATCTCTCAGATTTTCGATGACGCTGGTTCTTGTTTGTTTGTACGTCTAGATTTGTCTGCTGGAAACAACACAATAGATCATGCCATCTTAATTGCTATTTTATCGTGTGTAATGGGGATTGGAGGCCTTGTTTTGGAGTGATGTGGGTCCTGTTTACTAAACAGAAAACGATCTGTTGTGTTGGTGAACAGACGCTCTGAATCATTCTAAGTTCCCCCACAGAGTCCCTCAGAGGTCAAGTCTCTCTCCTGTGTTATTCAACTTGCACATGGAGCCGTTCAGGAACTATATATTCTTTCTTTCTCTACAATTATCAAATACGTGGGCGGACCCACGCAGGCGGTTCCCCATCCAAAAGGATGATGTGCACCTACCCCACCAATCTTACACACAGCCCTCACATTCTCATAACACCTCCTACCGCCCTGTCTGCCCCACAAAATCTAGCAGCACACTGGTACTCTCCCTGCCTCTCACCCCGACTCCTCCCAGCAAAGCCTTCCCACTCAGTTCAGCCACTCCCAGCGCAGACAACCAAACCCTCATCAACTCTCTCTCCTCAACATGCCTCTCACACACAAGCAAAAAATGTCCCACAGTCTCAGGCACCCCACACACCGCACAGTCCCTCGACTCACGCTTCCCCACTCGAAACAGACTGTTATTCAGCCCCACATGCACTATCCTCAACCGGTTCAGCATCACCTCCTCCCTCCTCCTCCATTCCAGTTTCCCTGCATCCACCTTCACAGACACTTTCTCACGAACACCAAACATCCACCTGCCCTTCATCCCACTCTCCCACCTCTCCTGCCACTCATCCATAACACACTTCACCACCACAGCCTTCACCTCATCCACACTCATATTAATCAATGTGGCGATGACACTCAGGTACGTTTTAGAATCTTATATGGGCATGATCTGCGACAGTTACGTTATTTTTTAACAGATGGATTACTGGATGCGCTTGCATTTTCTGAAAACTAAATCCCTCAAAGAAGTTTTATAATGGCACAATCCCATAGGAAAACGTTCCACGAATCAGGCCCAGAGTGTCTTTTATTCACTAACCCTTCAAATCAAGCATTACTTTGTTCCATGTTGGTTTAGTAAATCCAGGATAGCTGTGTCATTAAATTACCCTGACTCCATTGCCAAATCTTTGGGGTTTTATATTGATGAAAAACTATTCTGCTCGTATTAATATGCTGGATAAATCAGCGAATTTTCAACTTTTTGTGAAAAAGATTGTGACAAACTATTTGGGAAACTCTGGTGTCATCATTTAATCTATCATCTTCTTGTGACTCAACCCTCTTTGACAGCATGACATGTTATTGATTGCAGAGAGTTTCCTGCCTTTGCAGGTCTCTGGTAGCTCTTTGACCTTCATGACAGCAAGGGCACTCGCGAAGACATCCTCCATCCTTTATAATCACTACAGTTCTGTGCACCAGGCATGGATATGTGATTGTAACTAGTGATGTTGACTAAGTCTTTTCCCAGGTGTCCACCAAAGCAAATAGATTGTATAAGGACTTTCCTAGACCCTAAGTCTAGGGTTCAGTCAGATCAGTCCCCACCACTGTTACAGGGTTTTTCAGTATACCCCCGCTCAACTGGAGGTACATGTTGTGGAGCATTCTTTAGTAATACGCTCTGGGAGCAGGGTGGTAAAAGGGTACATTATAACATACAAAAACGTGCAAATAGTTATTGTCAACACATTATGGGCCTGATTCGTGGAATTATTTGCATGAAAAATAGGGAACTTGCGTGCCAAACTGCATGTGTAATTCTGTTCGTTGATCCATGGAACCAAATGCACAGGGTTTTCCTTGGACTTGCGTGGATTTTGCGACTTCCCGGCACAACCCTGCGGGTGGCCGAGTCCCTTGTGCGAGACACCACGCAGAGCATGGGCGTGGCTTGAGCAGAGGGCAGGGAACGGGCAGAACACCAAAAACGGGGAAGAACATGCAAAAAAGTGGGCATTTCGAGGGACGGTGTGCAGCCAATCCATCACACAACCACTATTTGGCAGAATGATATGTTTTCAGGGATCCAGCCGTGCAACCTCCGAGCAGGGAAATGGCCATGCAAAGCCCTCTTATTATCTGCCACCCGAAAACAGGTGTACAGACTCTTGCGCATAGGAATCACTGTGCAGAGGTAAGATTGGGTGTTGTATTTGGGTGTGTGTCCACGCAGCCGGGGTTCTGAAATAACTTAGGGGTACTCGTACACAGTCTAGCGGGGTTCAGGAACAGTTTATGGGGGTTTGCATGCAGATATTCAGAGTTTTACCAGAGTTACGATAAATTGTATGCATGTTGTCGGGTGCCAGTAACAGTTACGAGGGACCCTGCGCAGGGTCCCCGAGATGCAGGCCTATCTGCAGGGGGACCCCACACACTGTTCTGAGGGTGCATTTATTTGTGCCAGGGGGGAACTCAATGGTGGCTGTTTCTGATTTGTGTGAGGGTGTGTTGGGGGCGTTCCAGCCGTGACTAGCATATACAGTTACTTTGCGCAAACAATTCCATTAATACATGGAGCACGCAGGAACATATCTGCGTGCAGGCTCACACAGTGACATTGTCGGCGCGCAGGAATACCAGGATTTCTGCGCACTTTTCGTTGTATTGGGCCCTATATATGTAAAGTACATTACCATATTGTTCACCTCATCACAGCCAATCAGAAAGCTCAGAGTGCAGTCAATAACTGCTGGAATTGACTGCATTTGGAACATTCTGTGTTCAAAGGGCAAATCAGGTCACCTGATATTACTGGACCTCTCGGCAGCCTTTGATCTGCTTAATCACAAGAGGCTCCGAGAGGCCCTAGAACTCTCAGGAAACTGCTCAATAGAGGCAACAAAATGGGTATCATCATTTCTACAAGGCACACAATCCAGGATTGTCTGGGGAAATAAGGCCTCTGGAACCAAACCTGACTGTGGAGTCCCGCAGGGAGCTAGTTTCTCCCCCCTACTGTTTAACCTGTATATGCAATGCCTATGTACCATGCTAACTCAACTGGGAAATATTCTTCACTAATTTCGCCGACGATACTCAATTGTTCTTCGAGCTTAGTGGAGACTATAATCAAGACAGTGAAAAACTTACGACTATATACAACATCGTCGATGGCTGGATGAAAGACAACTGGATGTGTTTGAATGGGACCAAAACGGAACTAATGATCTTTGGATCCACACACGCCAGGAAAAAACTAACTCCTTCATACTCCGCATTCAGTATAAAAAATGCCATAATTCCTATATCCGAGAAAGTAAAGACAATGGGAGTCTACTTACAAGCCTCACTAGGAGCAGAGGCCCATACAGCATACTTAAAAAGGAACTGTCAATACCATCAAAAACTCCTGAGAAAAATTAGACCCTTCTCAACAAAAAAAACAGCATTACCATAGCCAGAGCAACTATACTGTCAAGACTGGACTACGGCAACTCCTTGCTTCTGGAAGCTAATATGAAATGCCTGAAGCAATGCCAGGTAATTCAGAATAATGCTGTTAGGACAATCACGGGTAGGCCAAGGAGGGAACACATCACAGGCGATAGGAAAGATCTACACTGGCTGGCAATGGAGGAGCGAATTACTTTTAAATCCCTCACAATGGTCCACCGATGCTTGTATGGCAAAGCCCCAGCGTACTTGAAAAAACACTTCAAGGTGCATGAACATCTAGAAATTCAAGATCCTCCAACAAAGGTCTTCTCCAGACAACCCAGCTAAAAAGCAAAATGGCCTGGGCAAGGCCTTTCCAAACAGAAGCATCCATAAATGGAATGAACTGCCCGTATCCTTGAAATTAGAAACCAACTACATACTCTTCAGAAGGAAGTTAAAGACCCTACTCTTTAAATAAACTGGATCAGCGACCTCTCTCAGCTCCCCATGATATGATCTTCTGTGTGTCTATTCTTGTCCCGTTTTTGTAATCACTGTCCTGTCTTTTTGGAATGCGCTCTGATGCCTGCGGGCTTCAGCGCTATATAAATAAATAAATAAATAAATAAATACATGCATAAATAAATAAATACATAAATAAAAAAATAAAGGCATGCAGGAAAACAGCAATGTAATTTAATGGCAATATTTCTTTAAATAAGACTCTTCCTCTCTGGGAGGACATTTATTTTGCTGCCTCATCCTATTTAACAGACCAAAGAGAAAGCTAAAACATGGGAAAATATATGCATTTTGTTATAGAGAAACGGTTTACTTTTGCATGCAACTAACGCATTTTCATGTTGAACCGTCTCAATTGTAACCACATTTGCACCAACATGCTTAACTTATGAAGAAATACTTGTTTTTTTTTTAATTTAGCAACTAATTTTTCCGGTTTACGCTCTAGTAAAGTAGTGTTGATTTCCCCTTAGCCATCAACACTCCAATTCATATATTGTTATTACCTCTATGTGCTAATTGTCTTATAGACCTCGGGCGGGGTCCATTTCACGTGGGATAATGACCCACCACCAACGTATGGCCCAACGCGAAAAAGGTTATACTAGGCTTTATACAGGAGAAAAAGGAATTGTACTACAGATAGAGAACTTTTTCATGACTGCAACCTCACCCCCTATGTAACTGTGGGTCTTGTGTCCCCATGCACTTTGTCCACGCTCCAGAAAGTCTGCCACTTCTCACAACATCAATCAAGGCCTGACGTCATTCTGTCCATCTTGGTCGGGCGCGGTTTAGCGGCTTCATTTACTTTCTGGCTAATAAAAAAGGCACAACACCTCCTTGGTTTATTATCTGAAGGCTCTTTGGGGTGAAAGAAGAGGGATGGCAAGCGCTATTGCCGTACCGTCATAAATATGCAGGTCTTTTCCCCAGCCATCCCAGAGGCAGACATGCTTGAAGGCTGTTAAGTAGCGTGCTGCCAGAGCTCCGCTATTCCCTGGAAAAAACAGTCTGACATTTGAAGAATATTAAAGGCTACGAGCTAGTCGGAAATCAAAGAACAGACCGGTCTTTTTAGATTCAGATATCAAAGCCTCGCCGGCGCAGGAGTGGTGGAGGAGCATGGAATCAGACAGGCTGGTACATCCACAGCATCGGCACCGCCCAAGCCTTCCATCACCCAACACTAGGAAGACGTGTATTCTCAAGCGAGGCTCCGGAGCTCTGGAACTCACTTCCACCAGACCTGAGAGGCTTTCCAAGCCACAAGTTGTTTCCATCACAATACAAGGACACGGATTCGTGGAGTGGAAAGATGTGGTGGGAAATGATGTGGAAAGAACGTTGAAAAGGCGAATGGAGGTGACAGCTTCCTTGGGAGTTACATAATAAAATAAGTAGACGAAAATGAAGACTGTTGAGAATAAAGAGGCAGAAATAACATTTACTGAAAATGACTATGCTATAAAAAGAAGGAATCAAAAATAATCTGCCTTTAATATTTTTAAAAGATCAAAAAGGAAACCGTCTGTCCAAAAGAAGTATGGTTCAGAGCAGGGGAGACAGAGGTTGCTTAAGATTAAATGGGGGTTCCCCTCACTGTAATAGACGGGGTGCTGATCTGAGAAGTGGGGTTGTGGTGCCCCAAAATACCAAACACATAACAAACTTATAACATGTTTCAAAAACAAAAGGCTTGTATTTATATAGACCAGTCTTGTTCTAGAAATACATATTCAAGTAAACTAATCCATATGCTTCTTTTTGCTTCCTTCGTCTACAGACCTTTTTTTATCTTGCCAATTTATATTTCATTTGATTTTTTTAAATACTTCTCAACTATTACATGAACCGGTGATAGGATATGGGTGCTGTTTTGCTGATGTTTTCCAATCAATGTTTTATATGTTCGTTTTGCAGTGCTTAACCATAATGTGCCATGCGGATAGGGTGAACCTCTTCTCATACCGTGTATGTGACTTTTGTCCCACCACCTGAACAAAAGTAAAAGAAAGACCACACATAACATTGTCCAGGCTTAACTTGTTCTGGCACTGTGAGGGCCAAACCTGCTGTTGCACGGGGCACCATAGCGCAGACCGCAAGTAGTGACGCGTAAACCATCTACGGCTTTGGGGCTGGATGGAGAAGTGAGCATATGGAAGATACGCTAATTAAGAGACTGCTAAGGTTGCCCTCACAGACATCTATCGAAAGGCCCTTTTTAGAGTTTGACGTGACACAAATATATGTGAAGCGACAACTGAGCTGTCTGTACCTGGTCTGGAAGATACATAATGCTGGGGTGGGCTCTATGCTGAGAATACTGTATGAAGCATTAAAATCTAGACTGAACTTTATGCTCAGCAGTAGTCTGGTTAAAATTTGGTCTGCAGCCTGGAGATGCCTTTGTTTTTGCACCAAATGAATCACTAGACTGGCCCTTTTTGAAATACAAATAATGTATGAAGGCAATTGTACTTATTCTGTGTAATGAGCATTTGACGACAGACCTTGCTTCAAAGAGCCACGCGGATACGTTCATTGCATATGACCTTAGCAGAGTAAAGGTGGTGATACACATCTCTAGCTTCCTTGGAAACTCCTCTGTGTGGGATCACCTAAAGGTTACATTTAACACTGTCAAGACACATGAAATAGTTGGGGCATGAGGCAAAATACCCAATCATCGCTGGCTTTGCCGACTATGTGTGTGCAGTGTCGAGACAGCTAAACATCTTCTGCTGACCTGTGAAGCCTTGCTTAGGGAAGCGACCCTTGGTGCACTAGTCCCACGGGAGCTGCCAGATGTAGAAGAGGTTTGACAATTGTTTATGTGTGGCAACCTTGGGTCTTGCATTCACCACTTGTCAATCAATGCTGTGGGAAGAACTGCTTTTATTCTTGGTTATTACTGTGTGTGATTTGACATGGGTTTTTATTTCTGTTCTTTCTCTCTGTTGTAGTTCACAAGACCTGATGTAATGCAATGCCATGCTTGGTTAGATATTTTAAAAGTTGAATTGCTCAATTGATTCATCTTCTGAGCGGCAATGTGAATATTTGTGGCGGAGAGGGGGTTGAGAAGAAAATAAAAACTCAGCCCCCATCCTTAATGACCCCACTCCTGTTGGTGGTGGGTTCCCACAGTACATAATGTCCATTTCCAGCACTGTACATACATTACCTTGATGACAGAGATGCACCTGCCTTCCTGTGAGAATAAGGAGCTATGCTCTGTTTGTGATAGTCTGGTGCTCAGAAAGTGTTTTACCCCATGGTGTGTTGGTGCACCCTCTTGGCTATTTGCTGTGTCGCTGAGCATCGGAATGCATTTGTCCTTCCTGCCAAACATTTCATGCAGCCCCTGTTTCACGTGCTGCAAGTGTCTTAAGTAAGATGTGATATTGAATGGCCCCCTAATAAGTCTCAACATGATTTAAATTTAAAAGTGGGGCAGAGCCTAAAGAGTGCAGGACCTGGTCTAAAGTGCACGTTACTCACACATCTCAGCCGGAAGCTAGCATAAACCAAGCTGACAATAGATAAGAAATCAAAGTAGAAACCGGTTTGCAAAAACAGGCCTGATTCACAAACTCGCATGATAAATCAAGCTGACACCATAGAGAAAGTCATAGTAGAAACAGGTTTGCAAAAACAAGCTTGATTCACAAACTCACATGATAAATCAAGCTGACACCATAGAGAAAGTCATAGTAGAAACCTGTTTGCAAAAACAAACATGATTCACTTCTTCAAGAAAATAAAGAAAGGGGCTGAGTCGGCCCCAAAATGTTTTCAAAGAAGTATTGGCATGAACGTTGCCCACAGAGCTCATCAGCAAGCAGTCAGAGATATCTATACAATTGGTGGCCTAAAGACCCCTCAGAAATGAACAGGCGGCTTAGGCAGAGGCCACCTGCCCATACAATGCATGCTAAGTGTAGGGGTTAAGAACAAACGGCTCAGGCTTGTGCTGCCTGGCTCAAGCACCTTAAAGCTTAAGAGAAAAAGAGGATGTTTTCCAACAAAAATGAAGTACCTACTAGGCACAGGATCTGGGGATGGGTGGTGCAGACGTTATTGACACATGCCCTCACATTACGTAGAAAATACTCTTAAAAGTATGGCGCATTCGGCTCCTGCCTCTCTCCTGGTCCCTGCTGGTCATATGCATCCGGCAGCAGCCCGGCTGAGGCCCATGAACTTCAGGCGTGCTGGTAGATGCCCTTTTCCAACCAGGGCCTAGGGATGGCCACATTGGAGGCTGGCGTCTGGGGGGGGGGCACTGGGGCTTGGTGTTGTCCTAGAGTGGGGAACTGCTTTGGAGATGGCTTTCTTCAGTGAATCTCAGCCTAGAGTAAAAATGGCCCGCATTATGTGTACAACTACTGAGCATTAAATGTTATCATTGGCTGGTCCCCAAAACCTGACACCATACTCTTCAGCTGTTGATGTACTGTGTGATAGTGTGCACACACAGGAGAAATCGGGTCACACGTTGGCTTTGTTGCTAAATTGTGGACTCAGGGGAGACCGGTCACAGCCACAGCATAGGACAGGTTTTTGGAGCAAGGCTTTGTTGTGTAATAGTAAGCCACTGCCCCACCTAAAGCCTTGCAAGCAACATAAGAGTCTGAAGGTGGGGATGTTCACTAGACCCCTACTTGCAGGTCTGTGAACTGCAAGGCAAGCAGTGTTTCTGAGTAGAGAACACACAGAAGAAATCAGGACTCCAGAACTTATGAATAATTGAGAGCTTTTCTGGGATTGTCATATGCTATTGGAACAACACACTGGGGTTCAGGGCCACACCAGCGATCCAAGGGTTCACCTTCTTTCTGAGTAAGAGGCAGTAGAAACAGCCTGTGGCACACTGCTGGGTAGTTACAGTCCCTCCTGCTATTTGGTCCCCAAAATAATTCATATTGTTTTTAACAGACAGAGCAAAAACAAGATTGGAATCAACCATGAACAGAAAAGATCAGAATTAGATACAATTGAAATTACTGTAGAGCATTAACACAGCAAATGACAATAGCCATTTGCTATGGAGTTTCCCCCTCCCTGCCACGCTCTGCTTGTACCTGGAGTATATCAGTCCTGTAAATGTCAGTCATAGAGATGTAGGAACTTAGTCCAAATATTTACGAGTGCATAATCTTTCCTCCTTGCCGGATCGTTAGGCCCTCCATCGTGGCCAAGTTCACCAGGCCTTCAGTCCAACCTTCAACTCCCCGCTCTGTTCATTAGAAGAAACTTTTTCCCACACTCCAATTGTTTACGATTGTTTGCCTATTGTCTGTTGATGTATTCCTAAATATGGTATAACACCGGTTTTGAACCACATAACCTCCATTTGGAGGTACAGGAAGCTTAGTCTTCAACCAGTGATCGAAGTGTACAAAAAGAAGTAGTGGAACTATGTTCCCTACCGGTCTACACCCACTCCCCACAAACCCCATCACCACGTCCCCGGCCACACACAATACACACTACCAAGCACATGCACCTGCTGTTTAAGGGTACGTTCAGTGCAGTGCTTTGAAAGTGCAAGTTTCAACTTCTTCCTACACTTCTATTTTAAAACTAAACCGTTCCGGAACGGTTTCTTTTTAAAATAAAAGTATAGGAGCTATAAAATGTAATTTAAAAACGTAGAGGAGCACCGCTCCCGCTCACTTCAACCACTGTCTTCAACCAATTTATAAATGAGTATAGAATCATTCCCAGTGGGTAGAATCTTTTGTGTTTATCATCTTATACCCCTCAGTTCCCACTGCAGAAGAGGGCAGTCCTCTTGGATAATAATACAGTTGAGAACTGAGCCTAGGAACGTCGTCGGTGGGGCAAGCAGTGCAGTTGGAATTGCATGGTTGGGTGTCAAGACTGTGGAAGGATTGACTAGGGCTAGATGACATACAACTCCATAGTGTGTGATATGGAGTGCATCATCAATAACCTCTATGGTTTCTCAACCAATGCTGCATCTGTGCCTGAGCCCAAACTGATAGTTCTGTAATACAGTGTTCTGTTATCAATTTGTTCATGGAACCGTACGACAGTGGGTTTCTTGATGACATTCCCCTGTAAGGTAAATTTGGTGACTGTGAGGAATTGGACCATCCGCTCGGGAAAAGTGTGCTTGCCAGCGCTTTTTTGTTTATTTTAAAAATAATGAATGATGAAGCCATTCCCGTGCACATTTTCCACCTTCACCGCACACAGCAAAAAAATAGTCATGTAATCTGGGAGGACACAGCTAACCAGTGCCGCCCTCCCCTGTCATTTGTAGCTGACACCTGACAGCCGTGGGTACATCAAAAGCCTTTAATCATGGGGAGCCTGATTAGAATTTCAAGGCGCCATGGATTTGCATCTCCATTGTGAAACCTTGCTGGTGGCGGCGAATACTGCAGAATGTTAATTAGCAGGCCTCAGGGAAGGCCAGGGTGCAGGGAGTGACAATGGAGACCAAACACCAGAGACCTCTTTGTAAAGCAATGTATCAACTTCGTACTAACACCCCTCTTTAATATGAAAGGGATGTGAATGTCCTTTCTGGAACCACTCCTTTCAGAGCAGGTAAGTAGGTGAATTGTAGGAAACAAAGGTCTGCCTGAAACCCCCTACTTAAAAAGAGGCCCATGTTGTGATAATGCGCCACATAGGGATCTGTTAATTAGGGAGAGCCTTTGATGTACAGCAGACAGGAAGATGGGTGGGAGGTATATGTTGTCAACCTTCCACTGTCTGTTGCCAAGCGCCCTGCTTCTGACCTGAAGCATTACTGAAGATTTTTGGTGGGGACCCAGGATTGGTCCATTAAGGTGGGCTTAGACTACACCAATCGATGGGACCCGTTTGGCTTTAAAAGAGGGCTGGACCCTTCACTGTTCAGATCAACTGAAGAATTTGCAAGGATTAAGAAGAAGGACTCATTTGGTCCCAAACGGAAGGTACAGTCTACCTTACAACTTCCACCAGTGAAGGAAGTCCATGAGTTCCAAGAGGGAAGCAATATCCCTCCCCTAAACATCTCCCAGGGAACAGAGGGAGATACTGGACTCGGAGGACCTGTCCAGAAATTCCAGAACTGGTACCCAGCAAGCACACAGCGTGCCCTGCTAAATTTTGGCAGCAAGCTTCCTAGGAGGAAGTGCTGGAGAGTCTCTGGACAAAGCACATGGCCGTTGCCTGCTAACACCCTCCTGAGCTTTGGGCCATCCACCTTGAAAGGACACGAGCCCTCCAAAGAAGCTAAGAGGAGTGCTACACAAGCATCATCCTGCATCCATCTTTTTAAGGACAATTTCAAGACAGTCGAATCCACAAACCGCATCCGGCTGCAACGCTGACTGTTGTCACGCCGCATTTGCCAGAGCTGTCCCAGACTCCTTGACCAGCATTCATGATCCACCAACCAGCACAGAGACAATTATTCTTGGCCCTGAGCCGCCATGCCTGCAGACGTCTGTCAAGCGTCGCTTGCCGAACTGCCTAACGGCTGGTACCTGCAGCTGTTTCTCCGCCATTATCAGTGTTCCCCCTATCAGCGGGACCCCATTGTCGGGGGGAAATTCTGCCGGGGTCGGCCGGGCCGTCCGTAGACCTCCGGGCAGGGAGGCCCCAACTCCTCCCGTATATCCCAAAAGAGATAGAGTATGAGACACACTCAAGAAGCAAGGTGACTCTGCTGTTTATTAGACCAAACGGCAGGGATGGGTCAAGGATCGTACGCGTCCGTCCTGACACACACACAATCGTGGGGCTCGCAGGCCCTTTTTACATTAGTATGACGCGCTACTTGTGTCACCTTAGAAAGTTTAGCTAAAAACCTATTTCCACTCTGGATTGGTTACTCGAGTGGTAGGGTTAGTATAGCATACATTTAGAGAACGGTGTTAGTGGTTGAGGGTTAGTCAGGTGATATAGTTGGGCTGTCCCTTCAATTTGATACATGAAAATCGTTACATGAAGACCTCTGAGGATTGGTCAATGTTAATGGCGTCAGTGATAAGAGCCCCATGTTCTGATTGGTCCGCTCGCGAGCCTCCCAGTCTGGGACTATCGCTGTTCCCAACTCGCGGTGCACCTGTCATATCCAACAATGTTTTACTATGGGTAGGTGTAAACAATGTGAGGATTTATTCATATGTTGGGAGGTCGACTACTCCCACTGCTGCAGATGTCCAATGAGTCTTTTAATTGTATCTGCCTGTGTCTTGAAACGTGGGATTCAGGCATCTCCTTCCTCCTGGGCTTGGCATCCTGTCAGGTTTGGCTTTGTCACGTGAGGTGGGACCATGTTTGAGGCAAAATTCAGCACAATTAATATTGTTTTTCCCACTGTGTGCCTGGTTTATCTTGCAGGTGCGACCTTGGCGTCGGCTTGCGGCGTGCGAGATTGCAACATCGTGCCCTTGGCGGTGTGCTTTCGCCGGGCTCATTCTGCAGGGTCAGCAACCGAGCTCTTGCTCATTCAATGTTCATGGAAGCTTTTGCTTGCGGCCTACTTGGGCCTGGTGCATAGGTGGAACCGTTTGATGCAGAGCGCTTTAGGTTACGGTATCATATTGCTCTATCCTCAGTATTGTGTCTCTGTTATATTCTTCATTATGGTACATGGTTCTTAGAAGAAGCGTGAGCAAGCCTTTTTAGATAAGTTCATTATGCGTCTTGCGTTTCTGCATTTTGAGAGAGTATGTGGAAAATATTAAAGATGCACGTCCGTGGGTATGTCTGTCGCCTACGTCATAGCACTGAGTATGTTCTTCGTGTGGATTGGTGTGGGAGTGTCCGGTGTGCATGTTTGCACAGGTGTGCTGACCGTTGGCTAGGTCGTCATGGCATCTCTAACGTCGTGTAGGTTTAGTCGAGTTGATCCATGCCGCAGGTGTCGGCATGGGCAGGGCGGGCTGCTGGGCAGGTAGGTGGGCACATCCGTATGTTCCTGTACCAGGGTATTTGGTCGTCTGGTAGATAGGCAAACTCCTCTCGTGGCGGGTGTCTAGGCCGTGATCCTCTAGGCCAAGCGCGAGAGGGGAAGGGCGGGAGCCTGTTCTTCCATTCTCCCACTTCAGTCCCCCCTCTGGTCGACTTGTCGACCACAAACATATCCTTTTCTTTATCTCCTCTTACTCTCCATATTTTAGTTATTCCTCCCAAATGTCCATAGTGGTTAACATGGTCTTCAAATGACCAATACATATATGCACAGGTTCCTCCAGGAGTGCAGTATACCCATTTCCCTATGTAGCTCCTTGGGTTTCTTGGGTTTTCGAGCTTCACAGATGGTGGGTCCAGGTGGTTGGTGATGATCTGGTTGCGCAACTTCTCTCTCTCTTTTATGATTGTGCCTGTGTGTTGGCCATCATCTGTTGGCATCAAGAGGTGCATACCAACCATTTCGATCATCTCGTCTGTGGTGCGTGCCTTCCGGGCCTTCCAAAATCTTATTATGATCAGTGTAGCTCCAGCCAAAATAGTACATCCAACTATAATCTTCAGTCCATCTGACAGCCAAGATGGCATCCATGACCATAATATTGAAAACCAGCTCTCATCCTTTTTCACACCTTTACTTTCATCCATCATTTTTGAGTGCATCTGGGCCAATAGTAAAACTGCTTCTGTCAGTGTACCATTGTCAGCATCGTTGGCAGGGATGAATGTGCAGCATGATTGTCCTATCTTAGCGCAAACTCCTCCTTCCATTGCTGTGAGGAGGTCCAGTACATATCTGTTCTGAAGTGCTACCATCCTCACAGCTCGCAGTTCCTCTTTTATTGCATTGAATCCATTTACCGTAGAATTAATAGTCATCATTAGTTCCCATCGAGTTATCTGTAGCCATTTTGCTTTTGCGTAAGCCTGTAGTCCTGGATGTATTATCGAGGAGAAGAACATTGCTGCTCTGCTGAATAGTCTGTGGTCTGGTGGAATTGAAGTGAGTGCTGTTTCCGACCTTCCCCATAGGTAATTTCCTGTCAGAGGTTTTCCTTGTCTTTTCTTTCTATTCAGGACAGTATTATTGCCGTCGGTTTTGCTCTCTGGCCCCTTCTGAGGTTGTACAGATCTCTTCTTCCTCTTGTTCCCTTCATCCATTTTGGGGAAGTTCGCCACATTGACATGTTTCTGGGGTACCACTAGTGATGGTACATTAACGTGCACCATTGTGCATATACCATTCCACAGAGGGGGCAGTGTGTGGTATGCCTTTTTTCCACAGGCCCAGTAATGGTCCATTACTACTGCTGTTCCTGCTCCCCCCTCAGGTGCGCATCACGCTTGCACAGTTGGTGTTGTATCCTACGTCCACCTTCCCTTTATGTTGGTAGCATACCTTAGGCGCAGTTAGCGGCAGTATTGTTATTGGGTCTTCATCCTTCTCCATCCACGTGAGCATGGGTACGTACTTGACCCAAGTCATCCAACATCTATGGTTGTGTCCATCAATAGTTGAAATATTTTCTCTTGTTACCATGTTGCTGCCAACCACTCCTATGTCCCATTTGTTGTTCATGTACACCTTCCCTGTTATTATCACCAGTGGTCTTTCCCAACATCCGTTTTTACCAGGGACTTCAGTGGTGTACCAATCACATGGTAGGTACTGTAGTGTTACTTTCTTTGTTTCTCCTTTTTCAGGACCACTTGTTATGTATCTGAATCCTTCAGCATGTAAACTGCTCTTGTGGTAACTCAAATAAGTCTTGAGGAAGTTGTTTTCATATGGATATGTATCTCGTGTTTTCCACACCAGTTGCACCACTGTCCCTTGAAATCTTCATTTCGTCTGGAACAGTGCCAGGTATATTATACATCGTGCTATTTTTTCATCTACCTCCGTGGCAACAAATGTTCGAGAAGCGCTCATGGCGTATGGGATTAATGAGCAAACGTAGCAGCTGTCTTCTGTTGTCTGCTTACCTATGTGGGTCATGTGTTGGTACCATATGTTGTTTGAGATGTGTGCTGAATCTTGTATGTAGTTGTCAATACCTTTATTATCTGAGTATGTGCTGCGTTTAACTCTATTTTCCTTGTGTGGGATTTTACTAGTACCACCTGACGTAACACCTGTTGCAGCTGGGGGTGGGGGTGTATTAGGTTTGGGTACAGCAATAATATTGATAGCATAGCTGTACTGCCATACAGAGGCAACCAAGAACCCGGTGGTCATTAAAATCCCTATCAATTTTATTACAGATGCTAATTTCACCGGCATTTTGCTCTTACCTTGCTGCAGTCCGGCAGCTTATTCTTGCGACGTTACAGTTGCCCGCCTGAAAATTCTTAATATGCTTGTTATTAGTGTTAGTTGTCGTTTTTAAGCTCTCCCTATCAAGTAGCCATTCAGTGCCCAGGCGAAGAGCTGTTCCCACGCCAATCTAAGCGATCTATCTCTTAGGGCAGGCAAGTATGGTTGGAGGTGGGGCATTGAATGTTCTATGGCCAAGAGGAATGCTGTGTAGTAGCACGTACCCTCCTTCTTTTCAGGTACGTTGGCCTTTTTATTTCATATACAAATTGGTGTGACAATTCTTCCAGGTAATTATCGTCTGAGGGTACCATCTACTCCTGGGCAGTGAATTGGTTAGTTATCTACTTTCTTAGTAGTACAATAATACGCTGTACCTGCATGTGCGAGAGAAAAGAAAGAGAACATTCAGGTGTTTACATGTGTATATGTGCAAGACCATGTCCTTCAGTTCAGTTATTACTACAGTGGGTAGGGGGTCAATGGGCAGAGGGTTTGGGGCTCAACTGGCGGAAGTCTCTTTACTCTTTAATCGTGTAACCATGGGGTGGGCGGTATGGGGATCACCCCTTTCTTTTCTAGTAGTTGTCTCTGGGGAATCTGAGGGGTGGCAGGGTATGGGTACACTTAGACCGTTAGTTGTGGTAGAAGTCTCTTCCTCCGTTGGTGACGCTGTTGTTGTTCTTCCAGTGGCCCTGTCAGTGACGCTGGGGCGGGTCTGGAGTTTGTAGATCTTTACGTCGTGTAGGTGGTTCCAGGCACGTTTGTCCTGTAGCTTTACTGCTCTCGTTGATACCTCCTCTACCAGATGGGGGCCAGTGAAGCGTGGGCTGTTCCACTTTCTGTTGAAATTGCGAAGTAGTACGTGGTCACCTTTAGCAACTTTGCACAGTCTTTCCTTTTCCAATTCTTTATCTGCGTCTTCTTGTTGATCACTGTTAGACCCGCCCCGCGTGCGCTCGAGCTGTTGAGACACAAACACTACATTAGTAATCAAAGAAGACACATATTGGTACATTTCATCACCAAGGACATTTGCAGTACTCTCGTGGTCGGTAAATGCTCTTGATGTTGGCGTTAGGGGAAGGCGCATACATTCACCACTACTTTCTTTAGTTGTTTCTGAGCTCCTTCTGGGTGCCCTTGTACTAGTATATGATAGAATATTGCTGGTGTTTTGTCCCATTGTTCTCTAGTTTCCATGCGCCACTTCTCTTGGATTTCCTCGATATAATCAACAGGATCTTCGTTCTCACGCATCTTGCGTGAGGTAATTGCTCCTATGTCTGATGTGTCTGGGTACTGTACCCTCAGTGCCTGCCATAGTGCATGTCTGCAGTTTGCGAATGGTGCCCCATCGTGCGATGTGTTTGCTATTGTTACCCCATTGAATCCCGCTCTCTTCCAAATGTCATCCGCTGCATCCCCTAATATCGATATTAGAAGGCCCTTTACATCTCCCACTGCCAGTTTCTGTCCTGCGGTGAGTTTTTCCATTTCATATATCCATTTACCCGCACCTCCACTTAATGATGGGAGCCTGCACTTTATATTTTCTTTGTCTGTATGCTTCCAAGGGACATACTGTGGTCTAACCCCTCCCCTCTCCAGAAGTGGCATTAAGTTGTGTCTCGTTTTACCCCTTGGGTTCCATAAAATCGAGTCCTCACACCCCTCCTCTTCTTCCCTCTCTCCTACATCGTCAATTTCGTCCGTATTTCCCCTGCTCGTAACTCTTTCTTCTCCATCTTTTCCCCTTCTTCCATCATTTCCTGTATTTAATGTGGGCGTGTGTATTCGTCCTTCCTTCCTGCGTCTAGGGAGGTCTCTAAGCCTACCTGCATAGGGTGTCAGTTCGTTTGTGAAGGGCGCGAGTATGATTGTACGTAATGAGCGTGAGGTGGTTGAGCATGTAGGGTGGGATGGGAGAGGGTGCGATGGTGATGGTGTGGCTTCATGTGTCTGTCTTTCCGCTATTCCTTGCTCTTCCTCCTCACTTCTCTCCAGTTCATCCTTTCTCCTACAGATCCATGGTGAGTCTGTATTGGTCCGGGTGGTGTATAGTTTATCTAGGCTTTCCCTTTCACTGTTTCTTCCTTCCTTCTCCATTCCTTCTTCTTCCTCACTACAAAAGTCATTCGTAAACGGCAGCCCCCACTCTGTCTTTTTCCCCTTGATTGTTACTGTTTTTAAGTCTATTAGGTCCGGTTCTCCCTTTTCTCCTTTAGCAACCGCTCCCCTTTGCGCTGATGTTGTTGCTACTTCTGTGTCTCTATGTACATACCCCCTTACTTCACTCTCCCTTCTTCTATCTTCTCTTTCCCCTTCATTTCTCTCCTCCATCTCTCTACCAATTTCCTCCCTTTTCCTTTTTAATTCCTCCATTACTTCACTACTCACCTTTTCCAATATCCTTTCATCCTCTTTCTTCCTTTCCCATCTCACCCTCTCCCTGGTATTATCCTCGTCTATTTTCCTTACTACCTCCTTCTCTTCTCCTGTTAATGAACCTCGGAATTTTAATAGTATCTGCGCAGCTACCCACTCATCATGTCCTATTTCCACAGTTTGTTCTTCTCCAGTCCTTCCCTCCCCTGCTGGCATCTTCCTATGAGCCACATATGGTGGCGGGCTGTATGCCGGGTTCGAGTAACCCTCAGCCGCCCTTAACTGTCCTCTTTCTATTTCTCCTAATTCTCTTAAAGGGTACAACCCCCCTCCCTCTGTTTTCACTACCTTTGCTAGGGGTATATCGTTGCTCTGTTCCTTTTTTATTTCATTTTCTTTTGAGTTATTATTCTTTTCTCCTCCCTCTTGTCCGTTCCCCGTGTTCTTTGGGTCTTCACTCCCCTTTTTCCCATTCTCTCCTTCCTCCTTAATCTCTTTTTCTTCCGGTATTTCCCCCAGAGTGAACATTCCATTTGGTCCTGGTCGGGACCCTTGGAATATCCTCCATAAATTAAACACCTCCACGTGGTGTGTCAACTTCTTCCCTTTGTATGTATTATGCAGATGGTTTAATACTGAATGTTGGGTATATGGATCGAAGCTACCATTAGGCGGCCATGGTGTTATCATTTTGTTGTCCGTCCCCTGTGTCCATTCTATGCTATACTTGATCAGTTTCTCCCTATGGGGTGACAGTGTTGTACATATGTGTTGTAGTGGGGTAGTGAGGGTGTTCCCCCACCCTCCCGATCCTGTCCCGTATGACATAGTAGCGCTTCACTTGTTATCCTTCCCCTATTTGGTAGCTATTATCTTACTAACACTTACAATACACAGCCTTATACCTTTACCTGGCCCTGTAAATTTGGGGACTTGCGATAGTCCGCTAAGGAAAATTATTAAAATATAGTATTTACATTTGTATGTTTTCTTCTTTCTTTCTTCCTTCACACAACAACCTTACGGCCCCCTGCGGCCGAGGCGCACGTAGCCCCCTGCGGCTGCGTACCCCTTGTGACGTTCTTATACAGTCGTCCTATTTTCATTTGCTCCTCCTCCTTCTTCTACACTTGCCGTGGCCGGCATTCTCCGTGCGCAGCCACGTCCCCCGTTTCGCCTTTCCCCGATCAACTCATTACCGTTTATCTCCGTTTCCACTCCCTTACCACAGTTCTCTTCCCCACCACTCTCAGAAAGAAAGATGCCTTGTGCCTGGGATATCCTATGAAAGCCCTACTGGTGACGTCACCGATCTCTTCGAACTACTGGTAAGTTCTTCATATAATCTTTAAGTCCAAAATACACTTGCAATCTACCCCCGTTAACCTCACAGCTGTCTTCCTGTCACTCCTGGAACAAGGTAATCAATAATATAATCGGACTGCGCACACTGCATCGCCTCGAGTGTGATACGCCCCTCGACAGGAGGGCTTAACCAGCCAATTATCTTCCGTATTGGGCAACTAACTAGCTACCGCCTACAGGGAAACGTCACCTACCTATCAAGTTTCTTGCTCGAACAATAGGGATCCTCATCTACTCATTGATCAATAAATGCCAAATCGTAGGAAACCACACACACACACCCTTACACGTAGTCGCGACCTAGGCCAATCAGTGTCTACGAGCGGCCGCACGTGATGTTTTCGTGCTCCACCCCCCTCTCTCGCGTAACGTAGCCGACTGCTCTCGCACTCGTTCGGCTACCATTCATTTCATTGCCAACACTAAATTGTCAAACCTTCGCCGCGCACCTGTGCAACACCTCCCACCTCCCGTATTTAATTCGTCCCCCCTCCCTCACAATTTCACATTGCTTGTTGTGCGTGGCATGCTCACCAAGTTCTCTTTATGCGGGGCCGCTCGACTGCGTGCACCCCTCCAAGCGGCTCGCCACCTCCCCTCGTCTGGACCACGTCTGGACACTCGCCAACCGCGGGTGGGATACTTCTCAACCTGCTCCCGAAGGCCAATATCTGGATTGCGCTGTCCTGTCTTCTCGCAGTTCCGCGATGGTCCTGTAGTCCTCAGAAGGGGGCAACGGCAGAGGGGGCCGCGCCGCCGGGCCTCCTCGCAACGGGTGTACCTGGAAAAATAAAAATAAAAAAAGCAGATCTTAAACAGATCTCAGCAGTGCCTCCAACTTGTCGGGGGAAATTCTGCCGGGGTTGGCCGGGCCGTCCGTAGACCTCCGGGCAGGGTGGCCCCAACTCCTCCCGTATATCCCAAAAGAGATAGAGTATGAGACATACGCAAGAAGCAAGGTGACTCTGCTGTTTATTAGACAAAACGGCAGGGATGGGTCAAGGATCGTACGCGTCCGTCCTGACACACACACAATCGTGGGGCTCGCAGGCCCTTTTTACCTTAGTATGACGCGCTACTTGCGTCACCTTAGAAAGTTTAGCAAAAAACCTATTTCCACTCTGGATTGGTTACTCGAGTGGTAGGGTTAGTATAGCATACATATAGAGAACGGTGTTAGTGGTTGAGGGTTAGTCAGGTGATATACTTGGGCTGTCCCTTCAATTTGATACATGAAAATTGTTACATGAAGACCTCTGAGGATTGGTCAATGTTAATGGCGTCAGTGATAAGAGCCCCATGTTCTGATTGGTCCGCTCGCGAGCCTCCCAGTCTGGGACTATCGCTGTTCCCAGCCCGCGGTGCACCTGTCATTTGCAACAATGTTTTACTATGGGTAGGTGTAAACAATGTGAGGATTTATTCATATGTTGGGAGGTCGACTACTCCCACTGCTGCAGATGTCCAATGAGTCTTTTAATTGTATCTGCCTGTGTCTTGAAACGTGGGATTCAGGCATCTCCTTCCTCCTGGGCTTGGCATCCTGTCAGGTTTGGCTTTGTCACGTGAGGTGGGATCGTGTTTGAGGCAAAATTCAGCGCAATTAATATTGTTTTTCCCACTGTGTGCCTGGTTTATCTTGCAGGTGCGACCTTGGCGTCGGCTTGCGGTGTGCGAGATTGCAACATCGTGCCCTTGGCGGTGTGCTTTCGCCGGGCTCATTCTGCAGGGTCAGCAACCAAGCTCTTGTTCATTCAATGTTCATGGAAGCTTTTGCTTGCTGCCTACTTGGGCCTGGTGCATAGGTGGAACCGTTTGATGCAGAGCGCTTTAGGTTACGGTATCATATTGCTCTATCCTCAGTATCGTGTCTCCGTTATATTCTTCATTATGGTACATGGTTCTTAGAAGAAGCGTGAGCAAGCCTTTTTAGATAAGTTCATTATGCGTCTTGCATTTCTGCATTTTGAGAGCCTATGTGGAAAATAATAAAGATGCACGTCCGTGGGTATGTCTGTCGCCTACGTCATAGCACTGAGTATGTTCTTCGTGTGGATTGGTGTGGGAGTGTCCGGTGTGCATGTTTGCACAGGTGTGCTGACCGTTGGCTAGGTCGTCATGGCATCTCTAACGACGTGTAGGTTTAGTCGAGTTGATCCATGCCGCAGGTGTCGGCATGGGCAGGGCGGGCTGCAGGGCAGGTAGGTGGGCTCATCCGTATGTTCCTGTACCAGGGTATTTGGTCATCTGGTAGATAGGCAAACTCCTCTCGTGGCGGGTGTCTAGGCCGTGATCCTCTAGGCCAAGCGCGAGAGGGGAAGGGCGGGAGCCTGTTCTTCCATTCTCCCACTTCACCATCACTATCCTCCCTATCAGTGACACCCCATCAGTCTCCTCTCTACCTCACTCTTATCAGTATAAGTTTCATGAGATGCTCCGCTATAGGTGTGCTCCCTGACTATCGCTGTACTCCCTATCAGCATCTCCCCTATTAGTGTCCTTCATATCAATGGCACCCGCCACTGTCCTTCCTACTAGCAGCTCCCCTATCAGTGGCACCCCATCACTCTCCTCCCTATCAGCGGCACCCTCATCGCTATCCACCCTACCACCTTCACTCCTATCAGTGTCTTCCCCATTACAGTCTCCCCTATCACTGTCCTCCCCATCAGAGTCTCCACATTTGTATCCTCCCTACCACTTTCTCTCCAATCAGAATCCTCCCAATCAGATGCTCCCCTATCAGGGCTCTCTCTTCCAGCAGCACCCCTAGGCCTGTTCTCCCAGAGGGCGGCACCCTATCAATGTCCTTTCAGCAGCAGCCCACCACTGCCCTCCCTATCTGCGCCACCATACCAATGTCCTTTCAGCAGCAGCCCATCACCGTCCTCAATATCAGCGGCACCCCAAGCACTGCCCCCTATCAGCATCACCCATCACTGCCCCCTATCAGCAGCACCCCACAACTGTCCTCTCTATCAGCGGCACCCCTAGCATTGCCCCCTATCAGCATCACCCCATCACTGCCTCCCCTATCAGCGGCACCCCCATCACTACCCCCCCTATCAGCAGCACCCCTAGCATTGCCCCCTATCAGCAGCACCCCAGCACTGTCCTCCCTATCAGCGGTACCCCTAACACTGCCCACCTATCAGCAGCACCCCATCACTGCCCCCCTATCAGCAGCACCCCATCACTGCCCCCCTTTCAGCAGCACCCCTAGCATTGCCCCCTATCAGCAGGACCCCATCACTGCCCCCATATCAGCGGCACCCCTAACACTGCCCCCTATCAGCAGCACCCCATCACTGCCCCTCTATCAGCAGCACCCCATCACTGCCTCCCCTATCAGCGGCACCCCCATCACTACCCCCCCTATCAGCGGCACCCCTAGCATTGCCCCCTATCAGCAGCACCCCACCACTGTCCTCCCTATCAGCGGTACCCCTAACACTGCCCCCCTATCAGCAGCACCCCATCACTGCCCCTCTATCAGCAGCACCCCACCACTGTCCTCCCTATCAGCGGTACCCCTAACACTGCCCCCCTATCAGCAGCACCCCATCACTGCCCCTCTATCAGCAGCACCCCACCACTGTCCTCCCTATCAGCAGCACCCCTAGCATTGCCCCCCTATCAACAGCACCCCATCACTGCCCCTCTATCAGCAGCACCCCATCACTGCCCCCCTATCAGCGGCACCCCTAGCATTGCCCCCCTATCAGCAGCACCCCATCACTGCCCCATATCAGCAGCACCCCAATACTGTTCTCCCTATCAGCGCCACCCCTAGAATTGCCCCCTATCAGCAGCACCCCACCACTGTCCTCCCTATCAGCGGTACCCCTAACACTGCCCCCTATCAGCAGCACCCCATCACTACCCCCTATCAGCATCACCCATCACTGCCCCCTATCAGCAGCACCCCCATCAATACCCCCCTATCAGCAGCACCCCTAGCATTGCCCCCTATCAGCAGCACCCCACCACTGTCCTCCCTATCAGCGGTACCCCTAACACTGCCCCCTATCAGCAGCACCCCATCACTGCCCCCCTATCAGCAGCACCCCATCACTGCCCCCCTATCAGCGGCACCCCTAGCATTGCCCCCCTATCAGCAGCACCCCATCACTGCCCCATATCAGCAGCACCCCAATACTGTTCTCCCTATCAGCGCCACCCCTAGAATTGCCCCCTATCAGCAGCACCCCACCACTGACCTCCCTATCAACAGCACCCCTAGCACTGCCCCCCTATGAGCAGCACCTCAATACTGTCCTCCCTTTCAGCAGCACCCCTAACATTGCCCCGCTATCAGCAGCACCCCATCACTGTCCGCCCTTTCAGTGGCACCCCTAGCACTGCCCCCCCCCATCAGCAGCACCCTATCACTCTCCTCCCTATCCGCGGCACCCCATCACTATCCCTCTATCAGCGGCACCCTATCAATGTTTTATCAGCAGCACCCCATCCCTGTCCATCATATCCGCGACCCCCCTATCGCTGCACCCCCCCCCCGCCCCCCCCCCACCATCAGCCGAACCGCTATCGCTGTCCTCTCCATCACATGCGCCCCGCCATCTCTCAACATTAGAGACCTGAGCTATGCTCGGCTGTTTTGATATCTCCTCAGATTGAAATGGAGATGTATCCTTTCAGTCGGTGCCCCAATTCCATTCTGCTCCATTCATCTTAACTCAAATCAATTCTATCTGAACGCCTCGGTTTATCTCCCCGCAACGCCGGCTCCTGCGCGCACGCATGCACGCACGCGCGCTCACGCGCACGCGCTCAGGACGCCGCAGACAGCCTCTCCGGCTGAAGTGGAATCATATTTCTGCTTTGGTGCATTGTATTGTGAACAGATGCACGACTTCAGTTTAGGTGGGGGTGGCGGGGAGCCAACCACCACAGACAAGGATAGGTGCCCGAGGACACCACTAGATGGAGGCATCGGTGGGAGAGGGGCACAGAAAGAAAAGATGGCACAAAAAATAGATAGAGAGGAGGGTAATGAAGAAAGGGAGAGAGGGAACAACAGAAGCCAGAGAGTGAGAGGGAGGAATGGCGAATTCTGTAGACAAGGCCAGGAGGCAAATGATGTATGGATGACAGAGAACGAGAGCCAAGCTTGAGTTGTCTACGAGGTCACGTGCAACTCATTCTCTAGCCCCCCCTCCTGTCCCCCCAGCCCCTAACCCAATTGTTGACATGGGCCCAACTACTAATGTTTGGCCTTATCAGTCGCCGCTCTGCCAGCCTCCACCCCGCTATTCTCAGGGGCCAGCAATGCAAGCGTGAGAGAGGAATGCACAACTTGGAGCATCATGGCATACCTGGGTCTAGCCCCACGCCCCAGCCCCCTGTATTGCCACCCTCCACCCCTCCCCACACTGCTGGTTTCCCTGCCCGAGTTCACGCCAGACTATTCCACTGGTGTGATGTCATAGTCAACAGATACAGCATGAATGCACAGCTTGATGCCTGTTGGCTCCCTGCGTAAGACGTACACAGCACAATAATTGTATGAGTTAAATAAAGACCTGTCAACCAGGCAGGAAGTAACTTTAAAATACACGCTTATGGGTTTGCAAAGACATAGCATTAGATTTGCTTAGTAAAGTCTCGCGCAACTTGGGACGCGGGAACACATGAAGAGGACACACGCCCTGAGATGTCTGGCACAGCACTGGAGTGTGATGAAGCAGGCATTCTACTGGCAGACGCCAGACATGTCCATGGGTGTAATTGACCGGGCGCACTAGTAATGCAAAGAGCAGCCCCACTTAAACGCACTGCAACCCCACTGCCGTGCACATTGCACTGAAGTACACGGATATGCACGTTGCTCTGAGATGAACATTTCTCTGAGATGAGATGCGGAGTGCACTACGATGAACATTGCACTGAGCTGCACCGAGATGCATGATGCTCTGAGATGCACGTTGCACTGCGGTTCACTCACATGCAGGGTGCACTGAGCTGCACCGAGATGCATGGTGCTCTGAGATGCACGTTGCACCGCGTTTCACTCACATGCACGGTGCACTGAGGTGCACCGAGATGCATGGTGCTCTGAGATGCACGTTGCACTGCGGTTCACTCACATGCACGGTGCACTGAGCTGCACCGAGATGCAGGGTGCTCTGAGATGCACGCTGCACTGTGGTTCACTCACATGCAAGGTGCACTGAGACACACGTTTCACTGGGTTGCACTGCGATGCAAATTGCACTCAGATGCTCCTTGCACTGGGATGCACACGTCCTGGTCTAACGCATTGGCAGTTGTACATTTCTCTGCCTTGCAAATGGAGGCACGCCATGCTTCTCCGCTAGCAGGCGGCCTCTGTACCCTCATGCATGGTGCAATCTTCTCGCATCCCCCTCCAAAAAAACTATAATCTTAGTGAGAGTTGCATGTGCCCCCACAATACGAACACCACGTTTTCTATGGTTATTCGTCTTCAAGCATACTGTAATAAATGGTGGTTCAGCAGCACTACCAACCAATTAGTGCCCAGCGCACAAAATTAATCATTGCCTCGGTTATGGTTTGTTAACATGTTTTTTTTAGTGTGCCAAATGACTACAATCGCAGGTTCAGACCACTGAGGCTTGTCCATGCCATGGCGTACCCTCCCCGCCCCCCCCACCACCCTCCAAAAGAGATATCCCTGCCTTAGTCTTCTGGAGGAAAGAACACGAGCAAAGAGAAGGTAAGAGTTGGGAAATTGAGAAATATACATTACCAACACATGGAGGGATGGAGGTAGCAGGGAAAGAATGTTGTGTGACATCATGGGTGCCCGTCGGTCCTCTTAGGTAGACTCTAGTTCTCAACAAGGCAAGAGGCATGCATGTCCTATAGTGTTGTGCTTATTGGATCGAGCTAAGACTGGCAACACCAAGAATAAACTTACTATAAAGATGAATGTTGTTGGTAACAGAAGATAAGGGGACATAGTGGTCAAACCAATGTGGGGACTTTGAACATCCTGCCACCTTGATGTCAAAAGGGTTATTATTTAGAGTTTGTTCTGTGTAACGTCATGCTTAACTTTATGTTAGATCATGGCGACACAGCATTGTGCCTTATTTGGGAACAGGCTATGAACTTATAGTAATACATAGCTATGAATGGTGAAATAATATAGCCTGAGCTCCCCTATGCAGGCAGTGTTCCTTAGAATGTGTGAAATGCAGAGGTGGATGTAGGACAAACAGGGTAGGCACGGAAAGAAGGGCCACATGTCTGTCCTTCTGTAGGCAGTGACAGTCTGGCACTCTTCTGTTATGTTATGCTATTGTACGTTATGTTATGTTATTGTATGTTACTATGTTTTAACTGTTGCTATGAAGCTTTGACACACTTGGCTGCATTTACAACGCTTTTGAGGAGCAGGAAGGGAATATTTTAGGTTGCAAGCCAACAATATGAACTTGTCAAAAGATCAACTCTGAAGGGCCCCTCATCCAGACATCCGGCCAATGTGGAGACGATGGGCGTGCCACTTAAGTGAATGCCCTCTGAAACTGACTCACAGGCCAGAGAAATGGTGATCGGAGCAGTGGTCTGTGAGCACCCCGTCTTATCATTTATTGCCAATTGTTTAAGGACATGAGCACTCTCTTTGGCTCAGCAGTTTCCAGGCTTTTAAACCTTCCACGGTGCCAGGGTGATATCATGATACTGGACATGTGGAAGACAAGCACAATGAACCTGGAGGGTAAAACCTTCCTCTCACACTCCTAATCCACAAATTGAGAGGTTCTATAAACAAGAAAGCTTAGGGGCAACATGCTCGCCTTGGAAGCAAGACGACACGGAGTTCGATCCCTGGGTCCACGCTACGCTTAGCGCGTTGTAAATAACCTATCATATCATACATGAGGGTGGCTCATTTCAGAGCAAAGCCTTGGGAAGTGCTTTTTTGGAAGTTCCTGAAGCCGGCTAGAACTTTTTGTGGATGGTTGCATTGGTGCGTGAGGCAGGACTCCTCTTGGGCTGAGGATGGGCTCTTCTGGTAGTTAAACTGCATTTTCCAGCCTTGTATATTATTCTTGGCCTGTGCTGCAGTTATCTGGTACTGTTTAGAGATGGCAGCACACAAATCTTATGTCAAAAGAGGGGTGTTAAGTCTGCTTACCAGATGACATGTATAGGTCTACCTTGGCGTCACAGCTTATTTTTTACAAACTGGGTGCAGCTACCATGTATTATTTATTTACTTGGGTGTTTATAGGAGTGCTTCCTTCCACTTTATGCCCGCTTCGAAGTCTTGACATGAGGCATTCATGGGAAACAGCATAATGAAACGGCATAATATAACCAGACATAACATGACCTAATCAGATAGTATAACAGAGGCTGACATTATGTGCCAAACAATTAAAAGAAGGAGTGTGAAATGAAGAAAAAAAACATGTGTGTGTGTGTGCGTGCGTGCGCGTGTGCGTGTGCGTGTGTGTGTGTGTTTAGAACAATGTGAGGTTCTCAGAAGAAACAGATGATTGGTTTTCATCTCGGTGTGTCACTGTCAATGAATGAAGAACATTTTTTCCAGACAGTGGTCTGTATTTTCAGCAGGAAAAGCAATTTAAAGGGGAAATTAGTTAATTGTACTAACAATGTACACTGGCTCTTTTTAAAATGTTACAATATTAATTTCTAACAGTCACTTCCATTAGCAACCTGTGAGGCGCCCGTGGCTAATGAAAATGCTCGGAACGCGGGTTGTATTCATAAAGAAAAGGCTGCGTTCTGACCACTTTCATTAGCGTCGGGTGTTTCCCCTCCCTGCTCCCCACTCTCGCTTCATATTAGCACCCGTGTAGATGCCTACACGGGTGCTAATGGTGTGATTTTTTTTTATTTTGTTAAAAGAAAACGCACATTTACCTTGCTGCACCACCCAGTGCCTTCAGCCAGGCAGTCTCCTCTTCAGTGTTTAGGATGTCATTCATCAACATTGAAGCTGAACTTCCTGGCTGAAGGTCCTGTGCTGCGTCACGTGCGAGATAAAGGTCTGTTTTCTTTCATTTTTACAAAACAAAATAAAACATGAGCACGTGTATCTCCATGGGTGCTGATGGTGATATGCCCCTCAGTGGCTGGGCCCCGCTGTAGGTAATGGCCCATCACCTTCGTTAAGGGATCCTCACTATGCTTTGGCCCTTAACTTGGGCGGTGGGTCGTTACCTACAGGGTGGGCCCGCCACCTCGGGCAATATTGCCTCAGTATACACTGTCGTCTTAATAAAAATGTTACACTTGTCTTGCTTACTGAATCACTTTACCAAACCAAGATTACCAAATTATATATTACTTTCTTGGAGGGGACAAATAGCCCCATTAAGGGTTTCTGGTTGCTTTGCATAAAATCAAAGAGCATTTTGGGAACATAAAAATGACCACAGATTTCTACATTGACAAATATGTTGGTAAAGCTGTATGCTTAAATTACTTAGTACATCATTTACACTGGTCTTGGTGCTCATTTCGTTGTTCACAATGCTCACAATAAGATTACAGTGCTTGTAACTATGCTCCACATATACCAGTTCAGACAGTCTCAGGATTTGTGTGTAAGAATAAAATGGCTGTTGCATTTGCTTCTCTTTCTGTATCCAAGGCCATCAACCTTATTGTTTCTGAAGCTATTGTTTCCTCTTCCAAAAACTGGGAACTTTACTTAATTTTGGAAGAGCAGGGGCTGAGAGTGGAAGACGGCCTTCTCTTAGGGATATCTGTGCAAATGCCCAGTTCCGCAAAGCACAGACATTTTTAGAGAAATATATAAAGGACTGCCAAAAAGCAGCATCTGTATATTACACATATGAAGATATGGTAATGCTTCTTGGTGGGACAAGACAATGCCACAGTAGGGATAGGTAGAATTGGGGCATATGTTTGTTCTGTAGTTTTTTAATGCACCAAATTGCAGAAATTTGAATGGAAGCACCAGAGGCACAAAAGAGGGAGTTACCTCAAGGGAAAGAGTTGGGAGGTGGTGAAGTGGGAAGAGTATATTGGGCAGTGTGGGCAGGGGACATGTGCATAACCACCCAAAATAGATTGTGTACATTCCAAGTCAATAAGAAGCTATTGAAGTGAGAATATGGGGTTTTCAACATTCATAAGTGCGATTCAGTGGAATTCTTTGTTTACTTTCTAATGACTGAAGATTATACTCAATTAAATGAGTGAACCTGAGCATAGCTATTCTCTCAAGAAAGAAGGGAACCCACTTGACGTCTAGATAATACCTTCTGTAATCCGTTGATTGTTTATTTGAGTATTCAAGTTCTCAAGCTGTATATGGATTTTGAGTAGATCAGTTCTTGTCTGAGAATCATGGGTAGTGTTTCACAGAGATCCTGCGACTGCTTCTAGTTCTGTTGCCTCGTTGAAGTATTTTAAATTACAATGTTGTGAGCTTTTTCCTTGTTGATGATTGTAGGTTTGTGTTCGAGTTGTATACTAAATCTCTGTATCTGATGGATAACAGACATAGGCTTGAATTATTATCTAACTTGACTAGGCTACTTCCAGCACCAAGTGGTCAGCCTGCCCAAACTATTGAACATGTGTTTCACTGCTGTAGCCAAACTTCTAACAGCCAATCAATCACCTCCCATTAGGCGCGTATCCCTAGAGAATTGTACTATTTTAATGCCAAAGAAAGGATCAATTTCCAGTCCGTAGTTATGATTCACAAAATCCTACATTGATATGCTCTACTCAATTACACCACCAAAGATCAAATCACACATTTCATTAAAAAGCCTCAGACCAGCATCCCAAAAAGGGAGGTTCCCAATTACGAATGAGGAAATTGATAGCGGGTGTGTGGGGGTGGAGGGTCACAGATCCTCAGAATTAGAACCTTGAGTAGGAAACACTATTGCTGTCATCGAACAAGAAATGGAATCATCCTGATTGCACCTAAAATCAAATATCTTTGTGACTGACAAAGAAATAATCCAGCAAAGGGCTCACTCCCAAGCTTTCAGGTCATACAGCTCTGTAGATTGGACACTTGTATACCCAAGGCTTTATGTGGTCTACAAGTGACACAGTATGAATGCAATACAGTACTGTGCATATGGTGGCCCCCTACAACAACTAATCCATGCCCAAACTATTGTGCAATAATCCTGAGACCAAAGCTAATCAGTGGGTACAGCCAGCATTCTGCAGCCAACATTGTCCACTGCTGGTGCTCAATTCTATTTGCACTCAACAGTAGAACACGTTAGTGCAGAGACAGGCAACATTGCACGTGTTATAAGAGGGGGATAATGTAGTCTTCCCCCTGCTTTAGTAATTTCTCAGAGACCTAAGTGAAGTCCGGGTAAGGCTTTGGCCATTTGCACTCCACCCACAAGGCACCCTCAGCTAGAACCTTGACAAATGTGATGGTCTCTTCTGAGTTTGACAAACGTGCTCTGTGGTTAGTTCTAGCACTCTAAGACAAGGACATAACAATACCCTCTGAGTTTGCATTTGGGCTCCACAGGGGTTTACTGTGTGGTCCATAGTCTACCTGAATTTTGCATCAATTATTGTCAGGTGTGGATCACACTAGTGTCACTTTCTTCTGGCTCTGGACGAATGGGCCTCCTTGTCCACAGCCAGGATCACGCAGACCTTTTAACCAAACAATGATAACCCACTGGGCGAAAAAGAGCAAGAGGTGAGATACACCTAAAACTTGTCTCTGGTTGCCTAACTATTTGGCAGAGGTATGCGACAGCCAAGGGACATCAACATATGCCCACCATGGAATGGGGAATAATCCAAAGACTTAACCTAAATATCAGAATAGGTTCTGCACCCAACCTTTACAAGAAGGCCCCCCGGAGGATAGCTCAGGGTCAACGTGCTCACCTTGGAAGCAAGACAACACGGAGCAACACAGGTTCAATCCCTGGGTCCACGCTTAGCAACCTCTGGGTATTTAGTGTGTTATAAATAACCTATCATAGCTTACACCAATAATGCCCATCAGGTATAACAATGCCTAAGCCGTGCCTATGATGAGGACGGGCCACCCTGGAAGGATCAGCTGGCCCGAAGTGATATTGCCCTGCTGAAGTCTGTGAGTTTCCACAACCCCATCATGATTCTGGGGGCCCCAGTCACCAGTCTGGTGAAGACATCCTATGATGCAAAGCTGAGGCAAAGACCCTCAGTGCACTGCTAGGGACAGTGACCCCAGGTGCAGGGCAGGATAAGATGCATAGGCTTGACAATACTATTCTATCATGATCAATAACTTCATAGTTCAAAAACTGTAACGTATATGAGCATAGCAGGGCATTTTTCTAAAAAAAATCATTTCTATGTAGCAGTAACCAGCTTCAACTGCTTGCTTCCAAGAGCTATAAAGAGGATTAGGGGCAGGATGGCTGGAGGTGTGGGAACCGTGATGTTCAAGGACCAGGTGAGTCTTCAGGGCTGGGCAGGATGGCTGGAGGTGTGGGAACCATGACGTGCAAGGACCAGGTGAGTCTTCAGGGATGGGCAGGATGGCTGGAGGTGTAGGAACCATGATCTGCAAGGACCAGGTGAGTCTTCAGGGCTGGGCAGGATGGCTGGGGGTGGAGGAACCATGATCTGCAAGGACCAGGTGAGTCTTCAGGGCTTGGCAGGATGGCTGGGGGTGTAGGAACCATGATCGGCAAGGAACAGGTGAGTCTTCAGGGCTGGGCAGTATGGCTGGAGGTGTAGGAACCATAATCTGCAAGGACCAGGTGAGTCTTCAGGGCTGGGCAGGATGGCTGGGGGTGTGGGAACCATGATCTGCAAGGACCAAGTGAGTCTTCAGGGCTGGGCAGTATGGCTGGAGGTGTGGGAACCATGACGTGCAAGGACCAGGTGAGACTTCAGGGCTGGGCAGTATGGCTGGAGGTGTAGGAACCATGATCAGCAAGGACCAGGTGAGTCTTCCGGGCTGGGCAGGATGGTTGGAGGTGCAGGAACCATGATCTGCAAGGACCAGGTCAGCCTTCAGGGATGGGCAGGATGGCTGGAGGTGTATGAACCATGATTTGCAAGGGCCAGGTGAGTCTTCAGGTCTGGGCAGGATGGCTGGAGGTGTAGGAACCATGATTTGCAAAGACCAGGTGAGCCTTCAGGGTTGGGCAGGATGGCTGGAGGTGTAGGAACCATGAGCTGCAAGGACCAGGCGAGTCTTCAGGGCTGGGCAGGATGGCTGGAGGTGTAGAACCATGAGCTGCAAGCACCAGGTGAGTCTTCAGGGCTGGGCAGGATGGCTGGGGGTGTAGGAACCATGATCGGCAAGGAACAGGTGAGTCTTCAGGGCTGGGCAGTATGGCTGGAGGTGTAGGAACCATAATCTGCAAGGACCAGGTGAGTCTTCAGGGCTGGGCAGGATGGCTGGGGGTGTGGGAACCATGATCTGCAAGGACCAGGTGAGTCTTCAGGGCTGGGCAGTATGGCTGGAGGTGTGGGAACCATGACGTGCAAGGACCAGGTGAGACTTCAGGGCTGGGCAGTATGGCTGGAGGTGCAGGAACCATGATCAGCAAGGACCAGGTGAGTCTTCCGGGCTGGGCAGGATGGTTGGAGGTGCAGGAACCATGATCTGCAAGGACCAGGTCAGCCTTCAGGGATGGGCAGGATGGCTGGAGGTGTATGAACCATGATTTGCAAGGGCCAGGTGAGTCTTCAGGTCTGGGCAGGATGGCTGGAGGTGTAGGAACCATGATTTGCAAAGACCAGGTGAGCCTTCAGGGTTGGGCAGGATGGCTGGAGGTGTAGGAACCATGAGCTGCAAGGACCAGGCGAGTCTTCAGGGCTGGGCAGGATGGCTGGAGGTGTAGAACCATGAGCTGCAAGGACCAGGTGAGTCTTCAGGGCTGGGCAGGATGGCTGTAGGTGTAAGAACCGTGATTTGCAAGGACCTGTGAGTCTTCAGGGCTGGGCAGGATGGCTGGAGGTGTAGGAACCACGATTTGCAAGGACCAGGTGATTGTCCATGGCTGGGCAGGATGGCTGGAGGTGTAGGAACCACGATTGGCAAGGACCAGGTGAGTCTCCAGGGCTGGGCAGGATGGCCGGAGGTGTAAGAACCACGAGCTGCAAGGACCAGGTGAACCGCCAGGGCTGGGCAGGATGGTTGGAGGTGTAGGAACCACGATTTGCAAGGACCAGGTGATTGTCCAGTGCTGGGCAGGATGGCTGGAGGTGTAGGAACCACGATTGGCAAGGACCAGGTGAGTCTCCAGGGCTGGGCAGGATGGCCGGAGGTGTAAGAACCACGAGCTGCAAGGACCAGGTGATTGTCTAGGGCTGGGCAGGATGGCTGGAGGTGTAGGAACCATGAGTTGCAAGGACCAGGTGATTGTCCAGGGCTGGGCAGGATGGCAGGGGGTGTAGGAACCACGATTTTCCAAGGACGAGGTGAGTCTCCATGGTTGGGCAGGATGGCCGGAGGTGTAAGAACCACGAGCTGCAAGGACCAGGTGATTGTCCGGGGCGAGGCAGGATGGCCGGAGGTGTAGGAACCACGATTTGCAAGGACAAGGTGAGTCTCCAGGGCTGGGCAGGATGCCCGGAGGTGTAAGAACCACGAGCTGCAAGGACCAAGTGAACCGCCAGGGGTGGGATGAACTTTATACGATCATGAAGCAAGAATCCTGAATTAAGCAAGTCACCAAAAGCAACCAGCTGGAAATAGCACATAATTAGAAATACAATTAGAAGAGAAAGATACGTGTGTGGTTCCTGTGACTTGCCAGAGGCGTCGCTGTTCATCAGGGGATTTGAAGCTACTTTCAAGTGTTGAGGATATAAGTTTACTTTAGATTGTTTTTTTCTTCCAGCTGAGGCTTTTGTTGCTGGATTCGAAAATGAAAGTTTGAAAGATTGTTTAAAAGTCAAAATGGAATGCAAAGATTTAAACCATGTCTAAAAATGTTATGCGACCAGTACAAACAAGTTGTTGTATATTAAAAAAGTAATGTTTTTTTTATAAATGGGAGCATGATGCATATTAGGGAAAGGAGGAGAAAGGCAAGCAAAGTGAAAGGGGATATCCGGGGAGTCCCCCTTTATAATGTTGACACAATGGCATAATTACACGGTGGGGGTTTATGAATCAGAGCTTTGAAGAGAGGGCCAGGAAGGAGCATATGGCAACAGGAAAGGCACATTATACACATTACCAGGAGAAATGCACCAAATAAAATACACCTTTTCACACTGTATTTTGAAACGTGCAGGCACAGCAATGCAACGTTTATAAAAAAGTTATACATTTGAAGTTTAATTTACAATATTTAGGGCCTAATTCATGGGACTTTTAGCGCGGTGCAAAGTGACGTTGCACTACACAAATACACTTTGCACCGCTCAGTGAATCAGGGTGTTTGTTTACAGTGCAAAGCCACTTTTTACGCGCTAAAAGTTCCATGAATGAGGCCTTTAGTTTTAAAACTTCAATTTTCAAATGAAACAGCTATAATCGAATCTGGGAGTTATGAGCTGAATAATCGATTGAATCCCGATTTTTCTTAGTCATGCTCAGAATTATGCATTTTTGAGTATGTTGCATAATTATGAATACATGAATAACGTGTTCACATACCGGGTATTTGATATTAAAGCCTGGAGATTGAGCTTTACTGAGCTTGGAAAACCTAGCCTTTGGAACATGTGTGATCAAATGCATTCATTGACGTAATCATGGCCACGAGGCCCCTACTGGTAGGGTGTGCTGTATAACTGCAAGTAAGCAACCAATCAGTTCGATAATGATCAATTCCAGTCACTTCAGGTACCAGGTGATCAGACGTATTGGGTTTATCCTAAAGAGGATTGCAACACCACAGCAAGTCCAGCTAAGGAACAACCAGGCAACCCAACCAACCCTGACTCGGCTCACAAAGAAAACCCCACAAACCACTTCAGATGCGCTACTCCCACCGGGGCGCCACCGGGGGGACACTGGGGAGACAACAGAGATTTCATCTCATCTCGTTCCTGGATTTAAACATTAGACTTTAATCGACTGAAGGACAAGGAAGTCAAGACCTATCAGGTGTAATGAGACAGAGCAAAGTTTCAGTGACAGCAAATTTGATCACAAATAGGCTGCGAGATTGCTTCTTTGATATAAATGAAACATAATTCACCTTCCAGTGCAGTGAAGAGGCTTACAGTGCTGTCTGTAATGACACCAGCATCTCCCAGACGCCTACTGCAGACCAACACCGGCGCAGGCCAGGAGTGAGGGCTGCCGCCGACCCCACCGTCATTACTCCACCAAATGAAGGTGACACAGAAGGGGGGGGGGGGCGCCCAAAGATTTACTATTTTGGAAATAGTTTTTTATCGGTAGGGTCAGTATGAGTCAACCTTTCTGCACTGAACATATATGGGACCGGGTCATGTTACTACAAGAAAGGTTTCACTGAGAAAATAGTGATTGAAAAAATGAAAAACAAAAAGGGGGAGGCGTATCACATAACCCTCTCACCGCCTCAACAAAGCCAACTAAAAAGTAAATCCCAGCCGGGCAGTGCTAGAGCAGCATGCTGGAGCGAGTCTTGTGCAAGAGGTACCTTGCACATCAGTGGTAATAAGCAGTGCCGGCCTTAGCAGCGGTAGCGCCCCGGGAAGGGAAAGAAAAGTTTGGCTCCACTCCCCCATGCCCTGGCCAATGGCAGGGACGGGGTGTCAGGGCAGAGGCAAGGGCACGAAAAACTTGTTTAACTCCCCACTCCCGTGCCGGAGCATGGAGTTAATCACTGGCACATGCCGATGCAAAAGCATTAGTGCCCTATTCTAGTGAAAACCGACACGTGGCGCTCCCACGCCGGAGCAGGGAGGTAATCACCTCAATAGTGTGCCAAAGCGAAACCAGCAGCACCCTATTGTTATTATATGCATCCGGTTCCCATGCTTGAAAGCCTGGTGCAGCACAAGAGCGGGGCAAATTTAATTTCAATAGAGGGCCTGCCGTGCCTTCTCATACCACGCCAGCTCGGGGGAACCCTTAAAAGACTCCTGCCAAAATGACAATCCTCCCTCGCCTCCTTTACGTAATAAGTTCACTACCGGTGCCCATACTGCTAGTTAAGGTCAGAGAGTTGCAAAACGCGATATTTAAATTTATATGGCACTGTAAGAAACTCAGGATCCAGAAACGAATCCTAATGCATCCTCCACTCCTGGGCGGCCTGGGAGTTCCAGAAATGGACAGATACATCTTAGCAGCACAACTATCACCAATGTTGAGGTGGGAAAAACCTGAGAACCACAAGGGATGGTGTAGAATTGAACAATCAGCCTCATTAGCCCCCCTAATGACCCTGTTGAGCCTGAGAGAAGAAAACCGAGAGAGTGATTGGAAATGATGAAATGGTCACTGCAAAGCTGGGACAAAGCTCGAAAAAAGAAGCGGCTCCCGAGCGGATTGTGCCCATATACGCCGCTGATGCACAACCCAGATTTCACACTGGGTCTTCAACTAAAGTATTGGGCGGGATGGTCAGGGGCCGAGACCATGTACCTGAGAGAAATGTACAAAGACGACTCCCCATTACTCTTCACAGACTTGTCAGCAGAAATTCAATATAGGAGAAAATGAGCGCTATAGATATGCACAAATAAGGCACTGGATAACCCACCCAACGGTGAAGAGAGCGGGCATGAGAATGCCATCAGGCCTAGAACTGTCTCTGCAGGAAGGTAACACGGTGAAGGGGGTCACCAGACTCTACAGACTGTTCTCCAACAATCAATCGACTGACAATCTCACATACAAAATGAACTGGGAAAGAGACATGCAAGAGCCGCTAACGCAGGAGGAATGGAACCAAATATGGGCACGTGCACACAGCACCTCCAGATGCACCACGATTAAGGAATCAGCTTACAAACTATGCCTCAGATGGTATATGCCCCCGAACCGCATTCATAAAATCACAAAGTCATACTCACCAAACTGCTGGAGGAACTGCAGTGAGAAGGGAGACATATTCCATATGTGGTGGACATGCCCCAAAGCCGTTGCCTACTGGAAGGAAATACTAAGCCACATAAAAGACATTTCTGGGGTTGAACTTCCGAGATCTCCGAAAACAATTCTCCTAGGAGTCCCCATAGAAGGAAAATACGCAATGTCAGGAACTATGGCCACTCTCATTACTCACCTGTTATCAGCAGCAAGAATGAACCTCGCACAAAACTGGAAAAACAAAGAGGGCCCGACCTCAGCATGGTGGTGGATCAAGGTCTGGGGAGTAATGGCTATGGAGAAGATATGTGCTCTCAGCACCGGAAAATATCCAAAGTTTTTAACTATCTGGAACCCATTCCATGAACAGGTGCGGGACAGAGAAGCCCAATTCTTCAAACCCTGCCTACTCTGGAACACGCATGTCATCTGAGACCTACCAGACGTAAAGACACCAGGACTCAAGCGTCAGGAAAAGATCTTAAATCTACTGAACTCTGTAGTGTAAAGTAGTGGTTACAGTTGTGTAGGAGAGGGGTGTGTGAGGGGAGGGAGGAGGGAGAGGAGGGGAGAGTAGGGGGGGAAAGTTGAAAATTGAAAATCTTTGAAGGCTAAGGGAGCTTCTACCAACTGTAAGGTGTGAACACAAGTAAGACACAAAATCGAAATAATAATTGTTGGCAAATGTTATGTTTTATTTACCTGTATGCCTTTGATTCAAAATAAACTTGGTTTAAAAAAAAAAAGACTCCCCCGAGTTGGTGTGGCGTGAGGTTAATGGCACCCAGGACGGTCAGCCGGGCGTCTTTGCCCTAAGGCGGCCCTGCTAGTAAGGCACATTTTTAAGGCTTCCAATACTGTTAGGCAGACAGATTATATGTCATTGTAAACACTATTGCAAAAGTACAGGTGCAATGGCATACTCTGAGCCTTTTTATAATTGTAAGTGCAAATGGCATCTTCTTTCAACACTTTTTCGAACACTAGGCCAAAAGATTAGGGCTGATCAAAGAGTTTTCCTCTTCCAGGAGCACAGAGCTTTATCTCCCATCCTAAGAAAGAGGTGGAGGATGGAGAGAGGCCACAGAAAGAGTGGAGGCACAGTGGCAGAAAGCTGATAAAGGAGTGAGCAGGAGCTAAAAGAACAGCCAGCCATGAGGCAGGACACACAGAAACTCATAGGAGCTCCAAAAAGTGGGCACTCGTTGATGTCTGGCAGCAGTGCTGCTGGTGGCCCATGAGTAAGAAACACTGCAAATGTGATACCAAATATCAAATCAGTAACAATGCCACATGCAGAAGAGCATCAATCAGATAGAAGGACATGGACCCAAGTCAGCAATCCATCACATGGGACTCTGATTTCCAATCAAGTGAACCAAAAAAATGAGATCAAGACCCAAGCAATTGGCATTGGGATGTCTGAAATGAATTTAAGTTCTAAGAGGAAAGTCAACCCTCAGGAGGGTGTTCCTCTAGTTTGGAGTTCTTGCAAAACCTGGCAGTGACAGAGGACATGTGTGTCTCCTTTCCAGTGTGTATTGCACACTAATTTCAATAATCACGTACGCATACCATACAGCCAGTGAACAAGGCTTCTGGGCACAGAATCTAGCCGCATATAGAGGCTGTGGGCATGCATATTTATTCAGCAGGGTAATATGGGTTACAAACATGCAGACCTCCACTTTAAGTTGTTTGTAATTGTAGTCGTCATTTACATAGCCCCTTTTACCATTACTATAGCATCAACGCGCTTGTGGTGGGAACGTCTTTGCGGACTGGTTAGAATGCGTGTGTGCATTTGGTCAAGATAAGAAATTAGGTGGGCTGGCTGAGCTCCTGTAAGCACCCTAAGAGGACAAGCGTGTGGGTGGGTGCTGAGGGAGATCACACATGTGTGTGAGGGCTAGCGACTCGTTATGTGTCCAGCTAGACCGAATTTTGTCGTAAGTTATCGCTGTATCCCAATGAAAGAGGTGGTGAGGCAAGTCTAGTGTAAGTAGGCTTACTACCAATAAGTGTTCAGCTAGACAGAATTTTGTCATAGGTCGTAGCTGCATTCTAATGTGTGTGAATGAAAAGCCGTGCCTGCAGCGAATTAATGTCGCTGTGTCATCAGATTGTCTGTGGGGGAAAGAAACAGCTACCCTCATAGACTCTTCTAGGTACTATGGGAAGGTTACCCTCAAGTCTTCTAAATTCAATAGATTGGCTGTCCTAGTATATCTTCTAGGTGTGACAAGCAGAGTACCATATGATCTAGGATAATTGTATTCTCTAACCGTCATAGCACAGGCTACCTTTAGAGGTGTACTAAATATCTTCCAAGTTCTATAAATGCTACCAACAGCCATCTACTAACTGCAATATCTAAATACTTGCATATAACGTCTGTGCATTACAATTACTAACTTAGGATCTTTAAGTGCAATGGAAGGGTTACCAGCAATTTCATTGAGCGTAATTGTCAGGCTAACATTATAAGGCAGACCACAAAAGTCACTCCCAGATCCATCTAAATGCAACACACTGTCTGACCTCCGATCTATCTAATACCGTTTTTCTAAATACAATACAGGTACCAGCCTTCACAGTTTTTCAAGTGAAAAGTGAATAATAAATCTACACAATTCTTCAAAATGCAGTACATGTGCTGACCTTCACCATCCTTCAAGCGCAGCACAAGTGTTAGCCTTCACAGTTCTTCATGTGCAATGTATATGTCAATCTACCCAATTCTTTCTAAGTGAAATGCAGTTGCTAACCCACATTTACTTCTGGGTGCAACCCAATTGAAGGCCTTCACAGTTCTTCAGGTACAACAAGTGCTATACATACCAAATTCTTCTAAGCACAGTGCATGTGCCAACCCACACAATTGCCTCTAAGTGCAAAACAAGAGCTAATCATAACAGTTCTTGTAAGAGCAGTCATTGTGCTACCTATGCAAGATTCCAAGCACAATAAATGCGCTGACCTACAGATCTTCTAAGTGCAATGCATGTGCAGTCTTCTAAGTGTAATATCAGGCTACCCACATATCTCTGGTGAAGCCATTGGCTGTTTTCACAGATATTCTAGGCATAAAATGCGGGCTAAAATCAAGAAGGTGCCAGGTCCAGTTCCAAGGCTAAGTGGAGTAGGCAAGACATCCTGTCATATGTTTAAGAGCAGATGCCTGTAAGACCTACCTTGGGGGTCCTTTCTCCATTGGTGCAGGTCTGAAATGGGCCAAAAAAACACAGCACCAGCAGAGAAAAGGACTCTCCACGCACTGCAGTGCTTCTAGTCACCTGGTCACATCGGAAGTCAATGAAGGGAGGGTCTGCAAAGAAAGGGAACGGCAATGATTGCTTCACTGCAGAGTAAAACTGCTTCATGCAAGGCTGCAGGGGAGATGTGTGATGTCAATTGCAACTGGTCACTCTCTAAGATGTGTATGACCATCTAAAAACTTGTTCCCGACTTACTTGTTGTCAAATACGTTGTGACCAGGGATGTGGGCATCATGGGATGCAATTATCAAGGCATGACCTCACACGTAAGGACTTCCTGCAAAGTACTTCAACATGCTTCTACTTTAAAGGAATCAACTGTCTTGCAAATAAATAAATGGGAAATGAAAATATGAATGAACATGGGTCCCAGAGTCACATGCCTATGTTTTGCTTGCTATTTTCAGGATCCAGAGCGCAAATATGACATATTATTTGTACAGCATCCTATGCAAACCCACATAAGAACTGTGTGTCAGTTTCCCGATTATGATGTTAAAATCCATAAAGTTAGCGGCAATGGGAGGAGATTTGTTTTATTAATTTTGTAACACACATTTTTAATTTTCATTGTACACACACAGAAGAGAACAAATCAACGAAAATAAACCCAACATAATTTATTTATTTACATGTATTGATTCGTAAACAGGAAGGAACAATGCTCTTTTGATCTCGAAAGAATGTTCAATAGATAAGAAGTCAGATTTATATTGCATTGCATTGTAGTTGTAATTTATATAGCACCTTTTACCATTATTATAGCCTCAATACGCTAGTGCTGGGAATGCCATCGGGGACCGAAGTGCAGAGTGATGGAGATCATGGAGTAGGATTAGAATGCATGTATGCATTTGGCCATTGTAAGGCATATGAGGGCTGGCCGTGCTCCGATAAAACAGAATCCCACAAGTTCAAACATGTGAATGCGTGCTGAGAGAGGTCAGGAGAAAGTGTGAGTGCAAGAGACTCCTTATGAGTCCAGCTGGCCCAAATGTGTCATAGGTCCTCGCTGCATACTAATGGCAGACGTGTTGAGGCAAAGTCTGGTGTAGGAGAGCGTAACAATTTTGTGACCAGCTAGATTGAATTTCTCATAGTCGTTTCTGTATTCGAATGTGTGCGGGCAGCCATGCCTGTGACCGGTGTCCACAGGAGTGGTGTGTATGCGTATCTAGGAATTCAGATGGAGATTTGTTGTAGATGCACCTGTTTGTTCAGGTAGTGTCATCCTCTGTTGGTTCTTGCGGCTATGAAATATAGCATCACAGATTAGATTTCACAAATGACTAACAGTACCAAGGTCGTGTGCAATGGGAAGCTATCCTAACAGACCTTTAAGTGCAGAAGGGGCAATCCTAATACATCTTCTAGATGCAAAAAAAAAACAGTCTGTCCTCACAGGACTTCAAGGCACACTGTCTGGTTCGCCCTATGATCTTCAGAGTGCTGGGGACAGGACATCATCATAAACATCTGTGTAAATGGATGGGTTAACAAAAGAACGCAAGACCATTCCTACCCACCCCCTTGAAAATCAATCTAGGTGCAACACCCTTCCCACCCACAACAATTAATTCAAGTGCGCCACATTTCCTGCATCCATAATCCCTCTAAGTGCAACTCATTTCATAACCTCAAAATCCACTCGTGTGTCACATTTCCTACCCCCAAAATTCCATCTAAGTGCAACTCATTGTGGGGTTTAATGACACCCAGGATGACACGAACTGAAAGGCCATGTATTCCCAAAATGAGCCGAAACATCTTTTTGTCATGGAAAGGCACACTGGTAGAATGAAAAGTCAGCCTCCGAACTTTAAAAGAGCCAAGGTGCATGGTGAATTCACATGTGTGTATTTCTGTAGTTGAAACAAGGAATATGTGAAAAATAGAATTAGACTGCAGAAAGGAACTGAAAAAAGCTCATCGTGAACTAATATACAAAAGGCAGTATTTGACTTACAAATGCCACACATAAAATGCTGTGTACATTTTAATTGAGAGAAATACACTTATTCAAAAGGTGGTTGCATGTGGCTGATAAGGCCAAGAAGTATTAAAGTATTATTCTACATAGAAAGCAGGGCTTTGTAAACACTGAACCTGCAATCTCTAAACGTGTGTGTATTTTGCAGCTGGAAATTAAGACATTTTTATTTATTACATTTGTTAAACGCCCAGACCCTCGGGTATCACAGCGTTGTTGTAGACATCTTATAATACAATGAACACTTTTCCAAATACATAAAAAAAACAGTGGTACACAGAGTTGCATGGGTTAATACATTTCATGGTCACTTACATTATTTACAGTTTCTGGTAACAGTCTACTCTAAGGAGGCAAAGGATAATGGTGGATATGTCCGGTTGTGTGTGGGTGACTAATATGAAACCCAGGTTTTTAATAGTTTTTTTTTTAAAACAGAGGAATGAGTCTTCATTTTTGATGTTGAGTGGTAGACGTTCCCTTGCCAAAATTAACTTATCATGAGTAGGGCCTTGAACAGTGATGGCGAGATGCAATTTATCACAAATAAATAAACGGCTCACATGAAAAATAAATGCAAAAATTGAAAAGGCAATATCTTCTTCAGATGCAACATTTAAAAGGCCTTATTGACCCAAGGAAATGTATGTAACCTTCACCAATATAAGTGGCTGTTGCTAGAGGCCGTACTGTAAATTTAGATTTCCTGAGAAGGAGTCAGTTGCTATGCAGAACATTCAAGCAGTGATCAAGGAATTTATTGGGGGCCTGTTCTCTGAGATAAACAGCAGGATGACAATTAGGCTTGAGACAACATGTGCGCCGAAAATTCCCGCGCAGAGGTGCCAAACCGTGCGGATCGCAGTGCAAGTGCGAAAATCGCAGTGCAAGTGCGAAAATCGCAGGGAAACCAGCGCACATCGATTCATGGAAGTCCGTGCGCGAGAAAAACATTGGATGTGCGCTGAAAATGTGCGCTGCGCACGCCGGCGCACAGGTCATCCAACAGCGTGCGCCACGGCCACTGCGAAATCGCACATAGCGCGGCGCACATCACAAAAGTAGGCGGAACACGGGGCGTAACACTCGGAATGGGGAACAACGCGTGAAAATATGGGCGTCACGGGGGAAGTACAGGGGGCAAGTGCGCGGAACGCCCACACGCTCGCCTACAACCCGTATTCATGGAATCAAATAGGGCAAACCAGCGCACGGTCAAAGAAGCGCACAGGGCCAAACAAGTACGCCACAAGAAAGCAGGCGGTAGCGTCCCTGCACCTGAAAAAAATGTGCGCCAAAATGTGCGATAACAAAAAGCACCCATATACAGCCATGATGAATGGTCCATACAGTGGCACTCTAGGACAAATGAGGTGCAAAGGGGTACCGACAAACACGGACACCCGCTGTGTGAAAAATAGCGTGTGCGTGTGTACCTGGGTGCACGGGAAGTCCCACACGCGATTGGCCTGGGTACGTGTACTTCGGGGTGCATGGGAAGTCCCACACGCGATTAGCCTGGGTACGTGTACTATGGGGTGCGCGGGAAGTTCCACACGCGATTAGCCTGGGTACGTGTGTTTCGGGGTGCGTGGGAAGTTCCACACGCGATTGGCCTGGGTACGTGTACTTCGGGGTGCGCAGGAAGTTCCACACGCGATTGGCCTGGGTACGTGTACTTCGGGATGTGCGGGAAGTTCCACACGCGATTGGCCTGGGTACGTGTATTCCGAGGTGCACGGGAAGATTCACACGCGATTTCAGCAGGGTACGTGTATTTAGGTGGTGCCGGGGAATGCTACACGTGACTTGGCCATGTGGGTCCTCCCAGGTGTTCCCTCTACACCCTCCACCTCCACGACCCCTGCAGGCAGCCCACACCAGAGGGGACTACCCTGTACCCCTGCTCATGTCCTACAGGCAACCCATCCACCATGGTCATGCCCCCCAGCCAACCCACATGTCACCTTGCACTACTGATCACCAACACATGTCTCCCTGCACCCCCACCCCCCAGCCACCAGGGGCACCCTCCACCAGGCCCCCACCCATGTCTACCACCACCCCCACCCCCCAGCAGTGCAGGGGCAGCCTTCACAAGGCCCCACTCATGTCCCCCTGCACCCCCACCCCACAGCAGTGCAGGGGCAGCCTCCACCAGGCCCCCACTCATGTCTCCCACCACCCCCACCCCCCAGCAGTGCCGGGGCAGCCTCCACCAGGCCCCCACCCATGTCCAACTCATGTCTCCCACCACCCCCACCCCCCAGCCACCAGGGGCAGTCTCCACCAGGCCCCCACTCATGTCTCCCATCACCCCCACCCCCCAGCCACCAGGGACAGCCTCCACCAGGCCCCCACCCATGTCTCCCACCACCCCCACCCCCCAGCCACCAGGGGCAGCCTCCACCAGGCCCCCACCCATGTCCAACTCATGTCTCCCACCACCCCCACCCCCCAGCGACCAGGGGCAGCCTCCACCAGGCCCCCACTCATGTCTCCCATCACCCCCACCCCCCAGCCACCAGGGGCAGCCTCCACCAGGCCCCCACCCATGTCTCCCACCACCCCCACCCCCCAGCCACCAGGGGCAGCCTCCACCAGGCCCCCACTCATGTCCCCTATCACCCCCACCCCTCAGCAGTGCAGGGGCAGCCTCCACCAGGCCCCAACTCATGTCCCCTATCACCCCCACCCCCCAGCAGTGCAGGGGCAGCCTCCACCAGGCCCCCACTCATGTCTCCCACCACTCCCACCCCCCAGCCACCAGGGGCAGCCTCCACCAGGCCCCCACTCATGTCCCCTATCACCCCCACCCCCCAGCCACCAGGGGCAGCCTGCACCAGGCCCCCACTCATGTCCCCTATCACCCCCACCCCCCAGCAGTGCAGGGGCAGCCTCCACCAGGCCCCCACCCATGTCCAGCTCATGTCTCCCACCACCCCCACCCCCCAGCCACCAGGGGCAGCCTCCACCAGGCCCCCACTCATGTCTCCCATCACCCCCACCCCCCAGCCACCAGGGGCAGCCTCCACCAGGCCCCCACCCATGTCTCCTATCACCCCCACCCCCCAGCAGTGCAGCGGCAGCCTCCACCATGACCCCACCCATGTCCAACTCATGTCTCCCACCACCCCCAACCCCCAGCCACCAGGGGCAGCCTCCACCAGGCCCCCACCCATGTCCAACTCATGTCTCCCACCACCCCCACCCCCCAGCCACCAGGGGCAGCCTCCACCAGGCCCCCACCCATGTCTCCCACCACCCCCACCCCCCAGCCACCAGGGGCAGCCTCCACCAGGCCCCCACCCATGTTTCCCAGCCAACATGTCACCACAATGTACATCCCTGGCCCTTATGGTCAGCCTCCAAATGGCAAACACACACCCGAGTATTGCATCCACCCACTTAGAAGTGGCAAAAACATGATAGAAGCCCAATTGCAAGTTTGGAAATGAACACATGTCCCTCACATACACCCAATGGGTGTCACTGAATGTCAAAACCCATATCATGATATGCATGAAACCAATGAGATGATACTACACATTGAACTTTGAAGAAAAAATATGTATTAAAAACAAAATCCATTGAATCAAAAATAAACAAACAATAATAGAAATTAAAAAAAAAAAAGAAACAGCAGGTCCGTGAAATAATGCTAAACCACAAATCATAATGCAAAGGAAAGGTGTCCAAAGTCACAGTCCACAAAAGTAAATCCAATGGAAAATTAAAATCGAAAACCATTGCTCCATGGCAAAATCATAATAAAAATTGAAAATCCAAAAGTCAACTATGTACAGATAAACAATCCAGGGTCCATGATCCCAACCAAATAAATTAAACCTATCTAATAACACTACCTAAAAAAAATAACTATATACAAAAATGTGGTCCATTGTCCAAAAGGTCCAAAAAAAATGCTAAACCAAAGGAAACCTAACACTAACTACATAACTATTTACAAGGGCAGCGGGCTAGTCCGACGGCTCACTTCGGGATGTTCCTGGCTAGGGCATCATCGAACTCCTGCTCAATGTCCCGGAGGCGCTCCTCAGGGCCCTCTGCATGGAGTTCTCCGCCCTGACCATCGTGAGCCGTGCCTCTTCCGCCCGGTGCCGCTCGGCATCTTTGGCGTGGCCCAACCGCTGCCACACGGAAGACACTTCCCGTCCTGGGTCCTCCTGCCCTCCGGCAGATGCCTGCCCCTCTGATGTGGAAGGCCCCGAGCCCTCATGGCTCCCACCACGTTGCTGCTGCTGCTGCGCCTCTGCCCGTGCACTGCCTCCTGCTGCCTCCACATCCTCCGCTGGCTGGGGTGCAGTCGTTGATGTGGCCACCCCTGCTGGACATCCGACTCCCGACTGTGGCAGGGATGCCTCCTCCACCAGCCTGGCCGCACCGTCAGAGGCAGCTCCACAGGGCACCCAGGTGACTGATGGGTGGGAAGATGGCACGGAGGACGACTGGCGCATAGGGGGTTCAGTTGAGGAGGGGGTCATAGCAAGCCCCATCAAACGGAGGAATCCGGCCTGGGTGACCTGTCCCAGTAGGCCAACGCGGTCAACGAGCCATTCGAGATGGCGAGCAGTCTCCTCATGAAAAGACTGCAGGTCACCTCGCATGGCCCGTTGACACAACGCCACACCAGTCAGGACAGGCTCAACCCGGACCCGGATAGCCACGTCCGCAGGCAGAGGAAGGCCAGTTGTCGTGAGCTCATCCCCTGCCTGAAAATGGGTCTGGACGTAGGCATCCCTGTTGGTGCAAGATGATGCAGTGACAGAATCAGGGACAGGATTGCACACAGGCACCTCCGCGGCGACCTGTGCTGCCTCCTGTCCCTGGTCCTGCACTGCACCACTAGCACCAGTGGAATCCCCACCTCCAGACCCCGTCTCTGTTGCTTGCACAGCCTCCTCCTCCACCAAACCCCCCACCAACCTGGATGACTCCGTGCCATCTTCCCCCATTGGGCCTTGTGGGGTCCCAGTTGCCCCTTCTGCTGCCGAGGAGTCCAACTCCAACCTCCGCCTCTTGGAACTCCCCCCGGCAGCTGCGGCCTGGGACGTGGCACCGGACTCCTCACTCCCCGACGAGATCACAACCTGGGAGGGGAGCCGGGCCTTGCGTCTCCGGCTGGCGGTGCAATCCCCGCCGCTGTGCTCCACAGCACCTACTCCGCCCTCTTCATCAGTTGACGCGGCAGACAGGGAGAAATAAAACACAGGCATCAGGGCACTGTACAATGGACACATACACACATGACAGTTGCACATGAGTGGCATTGGCAAACCTCAGACATGGCATCACAATGGGCAACACACATGTCATTTCAACTTGCACACATGAGCCATACCACAGTCACATTGCAACTGCCAGCACCATCCATACACTTACAACAGCATGAGCACGCAAAGGTGAGCCAGACATCACATGCAACACAGGGAGTGCACTACACATGCACGCACACCACCACACTTGCATGCATGTGTACACCTCAGCCAACTGTCGCAGTGTTCCGATGGGCATCCATGTCACATCTGCCAATCAGGCTTTCACATCCCGCTGTCACATGCATCCATGTTGCATCACTGTTGCACCCTTGTCAAATACACACACATGCACATGTACACAGTGCTGATACATGCAGCTGAGAACAACATACATGCGTGACATCACGAACATGCCCACTTACATACACATTCATCCAAACATGTGTGCCCACGCAACTGCATTTGGCATGCAAGCCGACACACACAAGCACCATCCATGTCTCACACATGACAGCCCTCGCATGTGTTAGCCTCACGGTCCTGTACACCCCCACCCATACTCGGCCCCATACAAACAGATGTGCAACCGGCACACTACTGGCACATCACCACACGCACAGCTTACAATCATGATGCATGTACACTTACCGCTCGACTCCAGACGGGTCTGCTTCTCAAGGACCTGGACGTGGAGCGCTGGGGATATGCGTTCCAGGACCCTCATCTGATCTTCCGACAAGAGGCCCCGGCACCCCTTAGCATCCGCTGCCTTCAAGAGGCGCTGGGCCTTGCTCAGGGTCCTGGACCTGAAGTCCTCCCAGCGCTTCTTGACATGTTGGAAGTCACAGACTGCCGCCCCCTCCGCGTTGATGGCAGTCACGGTGTTGGTCCAGATCCGAGTCCGTCCTTCCTTGTCGGCGCGCACCCTTCCGTAGAGGGCATCATACTGCCCCAGGACTTGCTCCACCAGGACACCAACTTCCCTGGCACTGAAGCTGGTGCCCCTCTGCCTCTCTGGCCGGGGGTTGTCAGTGGTGCCAGATGTTGCAGTGCCCGACATGACAACCACAGAGGCAGGAGTGGGTGGGCAACTGGGTCCTGGGGCTGGGCTGTGGAGCGATGGAATCGCAGTCGGGAGTCTTCGGTTCCAGCAGGGGTGGTCACAGCAACAGCACCCCTGGCTGATGTGCAGGCAGCAAATGGCAGGGCACGTGGGCAGCAGGCAGTCAGGCAGCAGCAGATGGCAGGTGGGAGCATGCTCGGGGCTCTGGGGGGCAGTAATTTGGCCTTGTGGGCAGGAGCGTGGTCTTCCGTGTGCTTACGCGTGGCCAGCTTGATACGGAGTGATTTGGCACGTGAAAATCCTGCATGTCTACGTGTAAATCGAGGAAAGGCCCTTAGCGCGTATGCACGTCAGCACGCATATGAGATTTCATTGGACCAAAGGCCCTTAGCGCGTGAGCGCGTCTGTGACGTGACGCGCGCGGGTGTTTCCCTCATAACACGTGATGACAGAGCACACGTGGTAAAACTGCACGTCCGAGTGTCATCGCGTGTAATCGGAGGGAAGTGAGCGTACACGCGATTGGCCTGGGTACGTGTACTTCGGGGTGCGCGGGAAGTTCCACACGCGATTAGCCTGGGTACGTGTGTTTCGGGGTGCGTGGGAAGTTCCACACGCGATTAGCCTGGGTACGTGTGTTTCGGGGTGCGCGGGAAGTACCACACGCGATTAGCCTGGGTACGTGTGTTTCGGGGTGCGCGGGAAGTTCCACACGCGATTAGCCTGGGTAGGTGTGTTTCGGGGTGCGCGGGAAGTTCCATACGCGATTAGCCTGGGTACGTGTGTTTCGGGGTGCGCGGGAAGTTCCACACGCGATTAGCCTGGGTACGTGTGTTTTGGGGTGCGGGGGAAGTTCCACACGCGATTAGCCTGGGTACGTGTACTTCGGGATGCGCAGGAAGTTCCACACGCGATTAGCCTGGGTACGTGTGTTTCGGGGTGCGCGGGAAGTTCCACACGCGATTAGCCTCGGTACATGTGTTTCGGGGTGCGCGGGAAGTTCCACACACGATTAGCCTGGGTACGTGTGTTTCGGGGTGCGCGGGAAGTTTCACACGCGATTGTTGGAAATCCACGTGTGCTCTGTCATCACGTGTTATGAGGGAAACACCTGCGCGCGTCACATCACAGACGCGCTCACGCGCTAAGGGCCTTTGGTCCAATGAAATCACATATGCGTGCTGATGTGCAACGCGCTAAGGGCCTTTCCTCGATTTACACGCAGACGTGCAGGATTTTCACATGCCAAATCACTCCGTATCAAGCTGGCCACGCGTAAGCACACGGAAGACCACGCTCCTGCCCAAAAGGCCGAATTACTGCCCCCCCAGAGCCCCGAGCAGCCTCCCACGAGCCATCTGCTGCTGCCTGCCTGCCTGCCTGCTGCCACCGTGCCCTGCCATTTGGTGCCTGCACATCAGCCATTTGCAGGGGTCCATTTGCTGTGTCCACCCCTGCTGGAACAGAAGACTCCCGACTGGGATACCATCGCTCCACAGCCCAGCCCCAGGACCCAGTTGCCCACCCACTCCTGCCTCTGGGGTTGCCATGTCGGGCATTGCAACATCTGGCACCACTGGCAACCCCCGGCCAGAGAGGCAGAGGGGCACCAGCTTCACTGCCACCGAAGCTGGTGTCCTGGTGGAGCAAGTCCTGGGGCAGTATGATGCCCTCTTCGGAAGTCGGATCTGGACGGACATCGTGACTGCCATCAACACGGAGGGGGTGGCAGTCCGCGACTACCAACATGTCAAGAAGCGCTGGGATGACTGCAGGTCCAGGACCCTCTTGAAGGCCCGGCGCCTCGTGGAGGGGGGCCGGGGCCGCATGAGTACCATCCAGATGAGGGTCCTGGAACGCCTAGGCCCAGCGCTCCACGCCCAGATCCTTGAGAGGCAGACCCGTCTGGAGTTGAGCGGTAAGTGGCCAAGCATTGCTGTGTGAGACAGGGCATGTCGCAGTGTGCTGGTTGTCTGATACTTGCCTGTATGTGTGACATAGTGTGCAGGGACGTCATGCATGTGAGACCAGTAATGTGTGAACCACACGGTTGGTGCATGTGTTCAAATGCAACATGGGTTGCCCTATGCGGAATGGCCACATGAAAGCATGCCAGTCTCTGTTCCTGGACATGGGTGGGGGTGAGGGATGGGTGCTGATGCCATGTACATGTATGCTGTCCATGTCTGTGTGTCTGACCTGCGTGTCTGTGACTTGTGAATGGCAGGAATGCATGGCACATGTCTGTCACAATGTTCAGGTTCACTGATGCAGCCTAGTCATCCTTGTATCCACTGTGTCTGTGGTGTACGAGGCCAGATGGATGAAACTAGGGTGGAGTGTGTGCATGTGATAGGCATGGCCCATGATGCATGTGAGTTCCAAAACAACAGTGTATGTTTCAAGAATCACTTGGACATGTATGCTATTGTCCATAGCATGCGCCATGCCTGTTACCGCATGTGTTTTACCTGCACTGAGCCATGTGTTGTGGAGGGACATGATGGAAGTGATCTTTGACAGTGCCACTCATCTGCTATTGCTTCCTGTTTAGGGGACCATTGTACAGTACCCTGATGCTTGTGTTCTATGTCTCCCTCTACACAGCGCCACGTGAAGAAGAGGGCGGAGACGGCTCTGTGGAGCAAAGCGGTGGGGATGCCCCCACGGCTGCAGCGGAAGGGGTGGGTGAGCCCCCACAGGGGCTTGCAACGGCGGAAGACGGGGTGGAGCCATCCAGGTTGGTGGTTTCCACAGAGAAGTAGGAGGCCGCTACTGAGGCGCACATGGGGCCTGGTGGGGGCATCCCTGCAGGTGCAAGTGTTGCAGTCCAGGGGCAGGGCAGGAGGCAGCACAGGTCGCCGTGCAGGGGCCTGTGCATGTCACTGTCCCTGACACTGTGACTGCACCACCATGCACCAGCAGGGATTCCCCATCCCAGGCCCGTCCGCAGGTAGGGGGGATGTCCATGTCATCTGACTCCCCTCCACCTGTGGACGAGGGGACCCCTGGCCGTATGGAGAAGGTCCTGATTGGTGTCGCGTTGCGCACAGGTGCAATTCGTGATGAGGTGCGTGCTTCCCGGGAGGAGCATGCACATCATCACGGAGAGCACCGTGCCGACGTGGCCCAGTTGGGATCAGCCATGGTCGGGGGTTTCCTACATGTGTCGGCCAATCTGGCGACGCTCTCCTCCTCTGTGGAGACTATGCACCAGTAGTTCTCCATGCCGTCTTCCGGCCCAGATGCCACCAGGGCCCCCTGTGGACCTGCCCCGACCAATGCAGCCGGCTCGGTGGGGATCCCATCCCTGCCACAGTCGGGAGTCGAAGGTCCAGCAGGGGTGGACACACCAGCAACTGGATCCCAGCAGATGGAGGATGTGACGGCATCATCGGGCAGGGCACGTGCACGACGGCGTCGGTGGATTCCATCAGCCTGGATGCTGTCGTGCTGGCACAGGCAGTTGCGTCGGAGGCAGCGGCAGGCTCGACGTGGGAGGCATCATGGCTCGGGGCCATCAACATCAGGGGTGCAGGCATCAGCCGGAGGGCAGGAGAACCCTGGAATGGGAGTGGCGTCCGTGTGGGAGCGATTGGGCCAGCAGATAGGTGCGGAGCGGCAGCGGGCAGAGGAGGAACGGCTCACAATGGTCAGGGCGGAGAACTCCATGTGGAGGGCGCTGAGGCGGGCTGAGTGCCTCGAGGGTCTTCGCAGGGAGTTGGAGCTGGACACTGCTTTATCCCTGCGAGACTTCGGGGCCAGGGAACATGCCCGCCTCCAAGCCATTGAACAGGAGTTTGATGGTGCCCTGGCCCATGACAACATCCAGTGAGCCGTTGGACTAGCCCGCTGCCCATGTAAATAGTTATGTAGTTAGTGTTAGGTTTCCTTTGTTTTTGCATTTTCTTTGGACCTTTTGGACAATGGGCCACATTTTTGTATATAGTTATTTTTTATTAGGTAGTGTTGTTAGATAGGTTACATTTCTTTTGTTGGGATCATGGACCCTGGCTTGTTCACCTGTACATAGTTCACTGTTGGATTTTCTTTTCTTTTTACAATTTACCCATGGAGCAATGGCTTTCAATTATAAATTCCCATTGGTTTTTCTTTTGTGGACTGTGACTTTGGACACCATTCCTTTGGATTCTGATTTTTGGTTTTGCATTTTTTCACGGACATGCTTCTTTTTACTTTTTTTACATTCCCATTTCTGTTAGTTTATTTTTGATTCAATTCATGTTTCCTTTAATACATATTTTTTGATCAAACTTCAATGTGTAGTATCATCTCATTGGTTTCATGCATATCATGATATGGGTTTTGGGATTCACTGACACCCATTGGGTGTATGTGAGGGACATGTGTTTGTTTCCAAACTTGCAATTGCTGTTCTATCATGTTATTGCCATTTCTGAGTGGGTGGATGCAATACGCGGGTGGGTGTTTTGCATTTGGAGGCTGACCATAGGGACCAGGGATCTAGATTGTGATGACATGTTGGCTGGGAAACATGAGTTGGACATGAGTGGGGGCCTGCTGGCAGGTGCCCCACAGTGCTGGGGGGTGGGGGTGCAGGGGAACATGAGTTGGACATGAGTGGGGGCCTGCTGGCAGGTGCCCCACAGTGCTGGGGGCTGGGGGTGCAGGGGAACATGAGTTGGACATGAGTGGGGGCCTGCTGGCAAGTGCCAAACAGTGCTGGGGGGTGGGGGTGCACGGGAACATGAGTTGGACATGAGTGGGGGCCTGCTGGAGGCTGCCCCTGCACTGCTGGGGGTGGGGGTGGTGGGAGACATGAGTGGGGACCTGGTGGAGGCTGCCCCTTGTGGCTGGGAGTGGAGGCGGTGGGAGACATGAGTTGGACATGAGTGGGGGCCTGGTGGAGGCTGCCCCTGCACTGCTGGGGGGTGGGGGTGGTGGGAGACATGAGTGGGGGCCTGGTGGAGGCTGCCCCTGCACTGCTGGGGGGTGGGGGTAATAGGGGACATGAGTGGGGGCCTGGTGGAGGCTGCCCCTGGTGGCTGGGGGGTGGGGTGGTGGGAGACATAAGTGGGGGCCTGGTGGAGACTGCCCCTGGTGGCTGGGGGGTGGGGGTGGTGGGAGACATGAGTGGGGGCCTGGTGGAGGCTGCCCCTGGTGGCTGGGGGGTGGGGGTGATGGGAGACATGAGTTGGACATGAGTGGGGGCCTGGTGGAGGCTGCCCCTGCACTGCTGGGGGGTGGGGGTGGTGGGAGACATGAGTGGGGGCCTGGTGTAGGCTGCCCCTGCACTGCTGGGGGGTGGGGGTAATAGGGGACATGAGTGGGGGCCTGGTGGAGGCTGCCCCTGGTGGCTGGGGGGTGGGGTGGTGGGAGACATGAGTGGGGGCCTGGTGGAGACTGCCCCTGGTGGCTGGGGGGTGGGGGTGGTGGGAGACATGAGTGGGGGCCTGGTGGAGGCTGCCCCTGGTGGCTGGGGGGTGTGGGTGATGTCGAGACATGAGTGAGGGCCTGGTGGAGGCTGCCCCTGCACTGCTGGGGGGTGGGGGTGGTGGTAGACATGGGTGGGGGACTTGTGGAGGCTGCCCCTGCACTGCTGGGGGGTGGGGGTAATAGGGGACATGAGTGGGGGCCTGGTGGGGGCTGCCCCTGCACTGCTGGGGGGTGGGGGTAATAGGGGACATGAGTGGGGGCCTGGTGGGGGCTGCCCCTGCACTGCTGGGGGGTGGGGTGGTGGGAGACATGAGTGGGGGCCTGGTGGAGGCTGCCCCTGGTGGCTGGGGGTGGGGGTGATGGGAAACATGGGTGGGGGCCTGGTGGAGGCTGCCTCTGACTGCTGGGGGGTGGTGGAAGACATGAGTGGGGGCCTGGTGGAGGCTGCCCCTGGTGGCTGGGGGGTGGGGGTGATGGGATACATGGGTGGGGGCCTGGTGGAGGCTGCCCCTGCACTGCTGGGGGGTGGGGTGGTGGGAGACATGAGTGGGGGCCTGGTGGAGGCGGCCCCTGCACTGCTGGGGGGTGGGAGTGGTGGGAGACATGAGTGGGGGCCTGGTGGAGGCTGCCCCTGGTGGCTGGGGGGTGGGGGTGGTGGGAGACATGAGTTGGACATGAGTGGGGGCCTGGTGGAGGCTGCCCCTGCACTGCTGGGGGGTGGGGGTGGTGGGAGACATGAGTGGGGGCCTGGTGGAGGCTGCCCCTGCACTGCTGGGGGGTGGGGGTGGTGGGAGACATGAGTGGGGGCCTGGTGGAGGCTGTCCCTGGTGGCTGGGGGGTGGGGGTGATGGGAGACATGGGTGGGGGCCTGGTGGAGGCTGCCCCTGCACTGCTGGGGGGTGGGGCTGGTGGGAGACATAAGTGAGGGCCTGGTGGAGGCTGCCCCTGGTGGCTGGGGGGTGGGGGTGGTGGGAGACATGAGTGGGGGCCTGGTGGAGGCTGCCCCTGGTGGCTGGGGGATGGGGTGATGGGAGACATGGGTGGGGGCCTGGTGGAGGCTGCCCCTGCACTGCTGGGGGATGGGGGTGGTGGGAGACATGAGTGGGGGCCTGGTGGAGGCTGCCCCTGGTGGTTGGGGGGTGGGGGTGGTGGGAGACATGAGTGGGGGCCTGGTGGAGGCTGCCCCTGGTGTCTGGGGGATGGGGTGATGGGAGGAATGGGTGGGGGCCTGGTGGAGGCTGCCCCTGCACTGCTGGGGGATGGGGGTGGTGGGAGACATGAGTGGGGGCCTGGTGGAGGCTGCCCCTGGTGGCTGTGGGGTGGAGGTGGTGGGAGACATGAGTTGGAGATGGGTGGAGGCCTGGCGGAGGCTTCCCCTCATGGCTGGGGGGTGGGGGTGATGGGAGACATGAGTGGGGGCCTGGTGTAGGCTGCCCCTGCACTGCTGGGGGGTGGGGGTGGTGGTAGACATGGGCGGGGGCCTGGTGGAGGCTGCCCCTGTACTGCAGGGGGGTGGGGGTGGTGGGAGACATGAGTGGGGGCCTGGTGGAGGCTGCCCCTGGTGGCTGGGGGGAGGGGGTGGTGGGAGACATGAGTGGGGGCCTGGTGGAGGCTGCCCCTGATGGCTGGGGGGTGGGGGTGATGGGAGACATGAGTGGGGGCCTGGTGGAGGCTGTCCCTGCACTGCTGGGGGGTGGGGGTGGTGGTAGACATGAGTGGGGGCCTGGTGGAGGCTGCCCCTGCACTGCTGGGGGGTGGGGTGGTGGTAGACATGGGTGGGGGCCTGGTGGAGGCTGCCCCTGCACTGCTGGGGGGTGGGGGTAATAGGGGACATGAGTGGGGGCCTGGTGGGGGCTGCCCCTGCACTGCTGGGGGGTGGGGGTAATAGGGGACATGAGTGGGGGCCTGGTGGGGGCTGCCCCTGCACTGCTGGGGGGTGGGGGTAATAGGGGACATGAGTGGGGGCCTGGTGGGGGCTGCCCCTGCACTGCTGGGGGGTGGGGGTGGTGGGAGACATGAGTGGGGGCCTGGTGGAGGCTGCCCCTGGGGACTGGGGGGTGGGGGTGGTGGGAGACATGAGTTGGACATGGGTGGGGGCCTGGTGGAGGCTGCCCCTGGTGGCTGGTGGGTGGGGGTGATGGGAGACATTAGTGGGGGCCTGGTGGAGGCTGCCCCTGCACTGCTGGGGGGTGGGGGTGGTGGTAGACATGGGTGGGGGCCTGGTGGAGGCTGCCCCTGCACTGCTGGGGGGTGGGGGTGGTGGGAGACATGAGTGGGGGCCTGGTGGAGGCTGCCCCTGGTGGCTGGGGGGTGGGGGTGGTGGGAGACATGAGTGGGGGCCTGGTGGAGGCTGCCCCTGGTGGCTGGGGGGTGGGGGTGATGGGAGACATGAGTGGGGGCCTGGTGGAGGCTGCCCCTACACTGCTGGGGGGTGGGGGTGGTGGTAGACATGGGTGGGGGCCTGGTGGAGGCAGCCCCTGCACTGCTGGGGCGTGGGGGTAAAAGGGGACATGAGTGGGGGCCTGGTCGGGGCTGCCCCTGCACTGCTGGGGGGTGGGGGTAATAGGGTCCATGAGTGGGGGCCTGGTGGGGGCTGTCCCTGCACTGCTGGGGGTGGGGGTAATAGGGGACATGAGTGGGGGCCTGGTGGGGGCTGCCCCTGCACTGCTAGGGGGTGGGGTTGGTGGGAGACATGAGTGGGGGCCTGGTGAAGGCTGCCCCTGCACTGCTGGGGGGCGGGGGTAATAGGGGACATGAGTGGGGGCCTGGTGGAGGCTGCCCCTTTTGGCTGGGGGGTGGGGTGGTGGGAGACATGAGTAGGGGCCTGGTGGAGACTGCCCCTGGTGGCTGGGGGGTGGGGGTGGTGGGAGACATGAGTGGGGGCCTGGTGGAGGCTGCCCCTGGTGGCTGGGGAGTGGGGGTGATGGGAGAAATGTGTGAGGGCCTGGTGGAGGCTGCCCCTGCACTGCTGGGGGGTGGGGGTGGTGGTAGACATGGGTGGGGGACTGGTGGAGGCTGCCCCTGCACTGCTGGGGGGTGGGGGTAATAGGGGACATGAGTGGGGGCCAGGTGGGGGCTGCCCCTGCACTGCTGGGGGGTGGGGGTAATAGGGGACATGAGTGGGGGCCTGGTGGGGGCTGCCCTGCACTGCTGGGGGGTGGGGGTGGTGGGAGACATGAGTGGGGGCCTGGTGGACGCTGCCCCTGGTGGCTGGGGGGTGGGGGTGATGGGAGACATGGGTGGGGGCCTGGTGGAGGCTGCCCCTGACTGCTGGGGGGTGGGGGTGGTGGAAGACATGAGTGGGGGCCTGGTGGAGGCTGCCCCTGGTGGCTGGGGGGTGGGGGTAATAGGGGACATGAGTGGGGGCCTGGTGGGGGCTGCCCCTGCACTGCTGGGGGGTGGGGGTGGTGGGAGACATGAGTGGGGGCCTGGTGGAAGCTGCCCCTGGTGGCTGGGGGGTGGGGGTGGTGGGAGACATGAGTTGGACATGGGTGGGGGCCTGGTGGAGGCTGCCCCTGGTGGCTGGTGGGTGGGGGTGATGGGAGACATTAGTGGGGACCTGGTGGAGGCTGCCCCTGCACTGCTGGGGGGTGGGGGTGGTGGTAGACATGGGTGGGGGCCTGGTGGAGGCTGCCCCTGCACTGCTGGGGGGTGGGGGTGGTGGGAGACATGAGTGGGGGCCTGGTGGAGGCTGCCCCTGGTGGCTGGGGGGTGGGGGTGGTGGGAGACATGAGTGGGGGCCTGGTGGAGGCTGCCCCTGGTGGCTGGGGGGTGGGGTGGTGGGAGACATGAGTGGGGGCCTGGTGGAGGCTGCCCCTGGTGTCTGGGGGGTGGGGGTGATGGGAGACATGAGTGGGGGCCTGCCGGAGGCTGCCCCTGCACTGCTGGGGGGTGGGGGTGGTGGTAGACATGGGTGGGGGCCTGGTGGAGGCTGCCCCTGCACTGCTAGGGGGTGGGGGTGGTGGGAGACATGAGTGGGGGCCTGGTGGAGGCTGCCCCTGCACTGCCGGGGGGTGGGGGTGGTAGGAGACATGAGTGGGGGCCTGGTGGAGGCTGCCCCTGGTGGCTGGGGGGAGGGGGTGGTGGGAGACATGAGTGGGGGCCTGGTGGAGGCTGCCCCTGATGGCTGGGGGGTGGGGGTGATGGGAGACATGAGTGGGGGCCTGGTGGAGGCTGCCCCTGCACTGCTGGGGGGTGGGGGTGGTGGTAGACATGAGTGGGGGCCTGGTGGAGGCTGCCCCTGCACTGCTGGGGGGTGGGGGTGGTGGTAGACATGGGTGGGGGCCTGGTGGAGGCTGCCCCTGCACTGCCGGGGGGTGGGGTAATAGGGGACATGAGTGGGGGCCTGGTGGGGGCTGCCCCTGCACTGCTGGGGGCTGGGGGTAATAGGGGACATGAGTGGGGGCCTGGTGGGGGCTGCCCCTGCACTGCTGGGGGGTGGGGGTAATAGGGGAAATGAGTGGGGGCTTGGTGGGGGCTGCCCCTGCACTGCTGGGGGGTGGGGGTGGTGGGAGACATGAATGGGGGCCTGGTGGAGGCTGCCCCTGGTGGCTGGGGGGTGGGGGTGGTGGGAGACATGAGTTGGACATGGGTGGGGGCCTGGTGGAGGCTGCCCCTGGTGGCTGGTGGGTGGGGGTGATGGGAGACATTAGTGGGGGCCTGGTGGAGGCTGCCCCTGCACTGCTGGGGGGTGGGGGTGGTGGTAGACATGGGTGGGGGCCTGGTGGAGGCTGCCCCTGGTGGCTGGGGGGTGGGGTGGTGGGAGACATGAGTGGGGGCCTGGTGGAGGCTGCCCCTGGTGGCTGGGGGGTGGGGGTGATGGGAGACATGAGTGGGTGCCTGCTGGAGGCTGCCCCTGCACTGCTGGGGGGTGGGGGTGGTGGTAGACATGGGTGGGGGCCTGGTGGAGGCTGCCCCTGCACTGCTAGGGGGTGGGGGTGGTGGGAGACATGAGTGGGGGCCTGGTGAAGGCTGCCCCTGCACTGCTGGGGGGTGGGGGTAATAGGGGACATGAGTGGGGGCCTGGTGGGGGCTGCCCCTGCACTGCTGGGGGGTGGGGTGGTGGGAGACATGAGTGGGGGCCTGGTGGAGACTGCCCCTGGTGGCTGGGGGGTGGGGGCGGTGGGAGACATGAGTGGGGGCCTGGTGGAGGCTGCCCCTGGTGGCTGGGGGGTGGGGGTGATGGGAGACATGAGTGAGGGCCTGGTGGAGGCTGCCCCTGCACTGCTGGGGGGTGGGGGTAGTGGTAGACATGGGTGGGGGACTGGTGGAGGCTGCCCCTGCACTGCTGGGGGGTGGGGGTAATAGGGGACATGAGTGGGGGCCTGGTGGGGGCTGCCCCTGCACTGCTGGGGGGTGGGGGTAATAGGGGACATGAGTGGGGGCCTGGTGGGGGCTGCCCCTGCACTGCTGGGGGGTGGGGCTGGTGGGAGACATGGGTGGGGGCCTGGTGGAGGCTGCCCCTGACTGCTGGGGGGTGGGGGTGGTGGAAGACATGAGTGGGGGCCTGGTGGAGGCTGCCCCTGGTGGCTGGGGGGTGGGGGTGATGGGATACATGGGTGGGGGCCTGGTGGAGGCTGCCCCTGCACTGCTGGGGGGTGGGGGTGGTGGGAGACATGAGTGGGGGCCTGGTGGAGGCGGCCCCTGCACTGCTGGGGGGTGGGGCTGGTGGGAGACATACGTGGGGGCCTGGTGGAGGCTGCCCCTGGTGGCTGGGGGGTGGGGGTGGTGGGAGACATGAGTGGGGGCCTGGTGGAGGCTGCCCCTGGTGGCTGGGGGGTGGGGTGATGGGAGACATGGGTGGGGGCCTGGTGGAAGCTGCCCCTGGTGGCTGGGGGGTGGGGGTGATGGGAGACATGAGTGAGGGCCTGGTGGAGGCTGCCCCTGCACTGCTGGGGGGTGGGGGTAGTGGTAGACATGGGTGGGGGACTGGTGGAGGCTGCCCCTGCACTGCTGGGGGGTGGGGGTAATAGGGGACATGAGTGGGGGCCTGGTGGGGGCTGCCCCTGCACTGCTGGGGGGTGGGGGTAATAGGGGACATGAGTGGGGGCCTGGTGGAGGCTGCCCCTGGTGGCTGGGGGGTGGGGTGGTGGGAGACATGAGTGGGGGCCTGGTGGAGACTGCCCCTGGTGGCTGGGGGGTGGGGGTGGTGGTAGACATGAGTGGGGGCCTGGTGGAGGCTGCCCCTGCACTGCTGGGGGGTGGGGGTGGTGGTAGACATGGGTGGGGGCCTGGTGGAGGCTGCCCCTGCACTGCTGGGGGGTGGGGTAATAGGGGACATGAGTGGGGGCCTGGTGGGGGCTGCCCCTGCACTGCTGGGGGGTGGGGGTAATAGGGGACATGAGTGGGGGCCTGGTGGGGGCTGCCCCTGCACTGCTGGGGGGTGGGGGTAATAGGGGAAATGAGTGGGGGCTTGGTGGGGGCTGCCCCTGCACTGCTGGGGGGTGGGGGTGGTGGGAGACATGAATGGGGGCCTGGTGGAGGCTGCCCCTGGTGGCTGGGGGGTGGGGGTGGTGGGAGACATGAGTTGGACATGGGAGGGGGCCTGGTGGAGGCTGCCCCTGGTGGCTGGTGGGTGGGGGTGATGGGAGACATTAGTGGGGGCCTGGTGGAGGCTGCCCCTGCACTGCTGGGGGGTGGGGGTGGTGGTAGACATGGGTGGGGGCCTGGTGGAGGCTGCCCCTGCACTGGTGGGGGGTGGGGTGGTGGGAGACATGAGTGGGGGCCTGGTGGAGGCTGCCCCTGGTGGCTGGCGGGTGGGGGTGGTGGGAGACATGAGTGGGGGCCGGGTGGAGGCTGCCCCTGGTGGCTGGGGGGTGGGGTGGTGGGAGACATGAGTGGGGGCCTGGTGGAGGCTGCCCCTGGTGGCTTGGGGGTGGGGGTGATGGGAGACATGAGTGGGGGCCTGGTGGAGGCTGCCCCTGCACTGCTGGGGGGTGGGGGTGGTGGTAGACATGGGTGGGGGCCTGGTGGGGGCTGCCCCTGCACTGCTGGGGGGTGGGGGTAATAGGGGACATGAGTGGGGGCCTGGTGGGGGCTGCCCCTGCACTGCTAGGGGGTGGGGGTGGTGGGAGACATGAGTGGGGGCCTGGTGGAGGCTGCCCCTGGTGGCTGGGGGGTGGGGGTGATGGGAGACATGTGTGGGGCCCTGGTGGAGGCTGTCCCTGACTGCTGGGGGGTGGGGTGGTGGGAGACATGACTGGGGGCCTGGTGGAGGCTGCCCCTGGTGGCTGGGGGGTGGGGGTGATGGGAGACATGGGTGGGGGCCTGGTGGAGGCTGCCCCTGACTGCTGGGGGGTGGGGGTGGTGGTAGACATGGGTGGGGGCCTGGTGGAGGCTGCCCCTGCACTGCTGGGGGGTGGGGGTAATAGGGGACATGAGTGGGGGCCTGGTGGGGGCTGCCCCTGCACTGCTGGGGTGTGGGGGTAATAGGGGACAGGAGTGGGGGTCTGGTGGAGGGTGCCCCTGACTGCTGGGGGGTGGGGGTGCTGGGAGACATGCATTGTTGATCAGTAGTGCAAGGTGACATGTGGGTTGGCTGGGGGGCATGCCCATGGTGGATGGGCTGCCTGCGGGACATGAGCAGGGGTGCAGGGTAGTCCCCCGTGGTGTGGGCTGCCTGCAAGTGCCGTGGAGGTTATAGAGCGAACACCTGGGAGGACCCACACAGCCAATTCACGTGTAGTACTCCCCAGAACCCCTGAAATACACGTACCCTGCTGAAATCGCGTGTGGAACTTCCCGCGCACCCCTGAAATACACGTACCCTGCTGAAATCGCGTGTGGAACTTCCCGCGCACCCCTGAAATACACATACCCTGCTGAAATCGCGTGTGGAACTTCCCGCGCACCCCTGAAATACACGTACCCTGCTCGCACGGGGCCAATCGTGTGTGTAACTTCCCGCGCACCCCTGAAATACACGTACCCTGCTCGCACGGGGCCAATCGCGTGTGGAACTTCCCGTGCACCCCTGAAATACACGTACCGTGCTGAAATCGCGTGTGGAACTTCCCGCGCACCCCTGTAATACACGTACCCTGCTCGCACGGGGCCAATCGCGTGTGGAACTTCCCGCGCACCCCTGAAATACAGGTACCCTGCTGAAATCGCGTGTGGAACTTCCCGCACACCCCTGAAATACACGTACCCTGCTGAAATCGCGTGTGGAACTTCCCGCGCACCCCTGAAATACACGTACCCTGCTCGCACGGGGCCAATCGCGTGTGGAACTTCCCGCGCACCACTGAAATACACGTACCCTGCTCGCACGGGGCCAATCGCGTGTGGAACTTCCCGTGCACCCCTGAAATACACGTACCGTGCTGAAATCGCGTGTGGAACTTCCCGCGCACCCCTGTAATACACGTACCCTGCTCGCACGGGGCCAATCACGTGTGGAACTTCCCGCGCACCCCTGGAATACATGTACCCTGCTCGCACGGGGCCAATCGCGTGTGGAACTTCCCGCGCACCCCTGAAATACACGTACCCTGCTGAAATCACGTGTGGAACTTCCCGCGCACCCCTGGAATACACGTACCCTGCTCGCACGGGGCCAATCGCGTGTGGAACTTCCCGCGCACCCCTGAAATACATGTACCCTGCTCGCACGGGGCCAATCGCGTGTGGAACTTCCCGCGCACCCCTGAAATACACGTACCCTGCTCGCACGGGGCCAATCGCGTGTGGAACTTCCCGCGCACCCCTGAAATACACGTACCGTGCTGAAATCGCGTGTGGAACTTCCCGCGCACCCCTGTAATACACGTACCCTGCTCGCACGGGGCCAATCGCGTGTGGAACTTCCCGCGTACCCCTGTAATACACGTACCCTGCTGAAATCACGTGTGGAACTTCCCGCGCACCCCTGGAATACACGTACCCTGCTCGCACGGGGCCAATCGCGTGTGGAACTTCCCACGCACCCCTGAAATACACGTACCCTGCTCGCACGGGGCCAATCGCATGTGGAACTTCCCGCGTACCCCTGAAATACACGTACCCTGCTCGCACAGGGCCAATCGCGTGTCTAACTTCCCGCGCACCCCTGAAATACACGTACCCTGCTGAAATCGCGTGTGGAACTTCCCGCGCACCCCTGGAATACACGTACCCTGCTCGCACGGGGCCAATCGCGTGTGGAACTTCCCGCGCACCCCTGAAATACACATACCCTGCTTGCACGGGGCCAATCGCGTCTGCAACTTCCCGCGCACCCCTGAAATACACGTACCCTGCTGAAATCGCATGTGGAACTTCCCGCGCACCCCTGTAATACACGTACCCTGCTGGAATCGCGTGTGATACTTCCCGCGCACCCCTGAAATACACGTACCCTGCGGATTTTGCGTGTGATACTTCCTGCGCACCCCTGATGCACATGTACACAGGACAATCACGTGTGGAACTTCCCGCGCACCCCTGGAATACACGTACCCTGCTCGCAAGGGGCCAATCGCGTGTGGAACTTTCCGCGCACCCCTGAAATACACGTACCCTGCTTGCACGGGGCCAATCGCGTGTGCAACTTCCTGCGCACCCCTGAAATACACGTACCCTGCTGAAATCGCATGTGGAACTTCCCGCGCACCCCTGTAATACACGTACCCTGCTTGAATCGCGTGTGGAACTTCCCGCGAACCACTGAAATACACGTTCCCCGCTTGGCGTTTGCTGTTTGCCAGCACTGTGAACTGGTCCAGGGTTAGCGCAGCCCTTTGCGATTATTTGGGGATTTTGAAGGCTTTTCCTTGCGCGAGGGCGTTCTTGGGGGTGTAACTGGCGCTGCTGCAGGGTCGCTGCGCCACGCTGCGCCACGGCTGGTTTTGGATGCGAAAATCCATGAATACGCTGTGCGCGGAAATCGATTTTAGCGCACGCGGCTGGCAGAGACATTCGCATGGGCACGCTGTGCGCCAGTCGCGTGCGCCACTTTTGTGTGAATTTCTATGAATTACCCTGAAAGGCTTGTGGTTTATTCCAGGCTTAACCCAACAATGAGGCTGCAGAGCCTGGGGGAGTATTTCAAGAGAACTGAGGCCATTCCAGTGTAATTTTACAGTGTATTATGAGCCCTTTCCTGTAAAATTGAAAATGTGTTTCTAGCTTCCCCAAAAATGCTATGGAGCAGAAGATTGGGCAGATTGCTGCTTATTAAATTAGGAATCTGGTTAGAATAATTTCACACTCATAACTATTATAATTTTTGTATAAACTGCAAAACAATTGCTGTTTGCACCAGCAACATCATGCCGACATGGGAACCATCTTGATAAATCTGCCATGATTAACCACATTGTAATATATATAGGTTGTAATGTTTATTTGAATTGCAAAGTTTGTGACATTTTATGGGAAAAATCTGAAAAATGTAAATGGTAACTCTGGTGGGTGTATTCATTCTTCCCAGGATTTCATTTTTAGAGCTCCAGGCACCTATCAGCAGAGCGGGGTTGGACCTTGGGGAGGAGTGGACCATAATTGGTGCAGTGAAAATTCAAGGGTAATACATTAACACCACCTGATTTCAATATTTTGGAGGTGTGGGTTTAGAGGATAAACAGTGTGGGCTTAGAGGTTAAAAAGTGGCTGCACAAGTCAGAGAAGGACAGACTTGCATACCAATCACCAGGCCAAAATACTCAAAGAAGGTGGCAGAATATAACCTTGCCAGGAGAGCTGCCTAAAAAATCTTCTACAAGGAAAGTCGTGCCTACACACCATCTGGGTGAATTCTGACACAACTGCCTAATACTAGCTTGGTTGGAATTATTGAAGATTGCTGCAGGATTAGTTTTACCTGAGAGACAGCAATTGGGAAAGCCTAAAAGGTGACTGGGCCCTATTCCTTAGGAGAGCCAAATGGAGGGATGTATTCTGGTGGCTATCTTTGACTGAAGTGTCTGACCAGATCCATGTGCTTCCTCAAAAGAGGAGCTTTTCTAGCTTTCCTCCGAACCAACAACAGAGATTTCCAATGTAAGTAGTTTGTCCAAATTAAACCAAGTGTGTGGGGCGTCTGCTTACCTTAATATTTTCCCCTTAATAGTGGGGGTGGGGCAAACTGAGTAGACCTTTGGCATATTTTACAGAATAATATTTAAATTAACTCCAATATAGATTGACGCCCCGGGCACTTGGGGGAGTTCAAAACCTCTGCCTTCTTTCCTAGTCATAATTCAAGTTATAGTAATTTAAAGTAATTGGGTGCACCCATTTTCCTTATCCACCACAGAATCACCTAAAGGAAAACGGTGTCTTGTCCAAAAACGAAATTCCTAACTGTCACCATTTTCCAGACCTAGCTTTTACGCAGAAGGGCTCTGAATGTAAGTGAAGTCTGGGTTATTGGTGCCAAGTATGGAAGTGCTGTGTTAAATGAAACCAAGTGTAATTTCTAATTGAAATATGCACACTCTCTTCTGAGAGTGAGTAAGTGACCCTGATAGAAGAAAGATTTTATATTGCTTTGGGGTTAAAGTTGGCAGGAGGGTTCTATCAATCCAACTCATTCTCATATGTCTGGGTGATTTCAAAAGTGTTAGCTTTTTCAAGTGTGCAGGAAAATTAAACATACAAAGTGCTGCATGTGAAATTGTTTCGAAAACCGAAAATGTGCATTTGATTTACATCTAGCCCTTATCAAGGAATGATAATGCTCATGCTACAGTAATGTTCCAAGGTATTATTTAATTGTGACATAAATGGGGTTCTTGGGATAAGATAGTGGAACTGTTTTTTAGCCTGTGTCCCCTGGGCAAAATTGACATTTATAAGTAACATCCCCAAAGTAAATGTTGGTATTGAAGCTTTGTTATGTGCCACAGATAAGCTGGTGTGTGTAATCATTTGGTGCAAATATTCCTTGAACCTATAATCTAATTAAATATATATATTTTGTATGTACCCCGGCATGTTGGCACAGGGGGAGGGATCTACGTGCCTCTATATGAATCATAGATAGGGCTAGCTTGAACTTGATAAATGATCTATTGTGTGGCACCTTAATAGGATGGGGAAGGAACTCCCCATGTTAGGTACGGTCTGTCAATATATCGTTACAAATTGCGGCACATTTCCGGGATGTAGCTTGCAGTTTTTGACTCATGACAAGTGCATTGTGACAGGCTATTCATTCTGGTGTAACAGCATTGAGGTGGATAGGAGGTTGTTCATACAGTTGTTAAAGTACCACTCTAACTTGACCTCTGAGTATCAATGAGGTGTATAGAGAAATAAGTGCGCAGAGTAGTGCAATATTAATCTGATTTGAGTTGACATTTCATGTGGCATTGATTGTGGAAGTCAATCAGGAATAGCGTGAGATGTTTGCCCCAACCCAGAGAAAGGTTAACAAAGTTGCAAAAAGTCATTCTTAAAATGAATGGCATAGAAATTAGTGATGCCAGGAGGCATCTCCTGGCTAAGTAGTTTACTTGTGGTGAATGGACAGAAAATGAAGCTGGCAGACTATGACGGTACAAGGAATCACATTAGCAGGAACTGATATTTGACAGAATAATGATATTTTACATCAAGCTTTGACAGACTTCTACATTACCCAAAATATTCAGAAAGAGCAGATTCAAATGGCCTGACTCAAAGCTCATTCATAGTTCCATTTTCAATTAGTTGAAGAGCAATTACAAAATAAAGAGGCTTACATGCTGAATCAGGCCGAGGTCCTGAAACATGCTCAAAAAGCCATCACACAGCTAGAAGATAAGCACAACAGAGCCACATTTTAGAATTAAAATTAGAAAGCCTCATTGAGCAACTTCAAAATGAGCTGAAAACAGAGCAGCAAGAGAGTGTCGATTGAGAAATGTTGTTCTCTGCATTGCACAATACATGCAAAAAGTGCAGAAACTGTAACCAACCTTCAATGCCAATTGAAGGATCAGCCTATTCACAAAGGAGTGCTGTCAGATGACATTATGGCCATAAACAGACCATAAATTAATTGGAACGGGTAACATAGTTTGCTCATAATAAAAGAAATGGACTCACTGCAGTTGTTTGATCAAATTAATCAGGTTTAAATACTCTGATGCAACAGAAATTACAGCTGAACAAAGACCAAGATGCATTAAAGTTGAAAATGGATGCAGAAATGGGTCAGTCAGGTTCAAAGGCACTGACCAGAATAAGAGAAGAAAATATAGAACTGATGGACCATTTGAAGCAAGCAGAAGCTGACCTCCCACAGGCAGTGCATTGTAGGGATACTCAAGAGAAAGTACTTGGTCTCTTGAAAGAAAAGTACCTTGAATATGCACACATAATACAAGACTCTCAGAGAGAACATGACGCACTTTGAGATGAAGTACAGAAAATAAAGGCTTGATCGGTGCATCAGAACAGGGTGCGTGAGGCCAGACAGGCCTTGGTGCCATAGGTAAACATTCTTCTCTCTGAATACAAACAGGAAATACAGACAGAGAGTAGCAGGTGTGAGGGTTTAACACATTAAATTGAGATATATAAACAGGCCTTGAGGCACCCTGACCAATCAGGGTAATGGATAGGGCCTTCTAATCAAGGGGAGATGCCCCACCCATCAGGCACCTCATGCCAGTTATCCACAACCTCTTATGTACAAATGGGAACTGACCTGATGCATACCAGTTATAGAGAACAGGGAAACATGAGGCAGCTGGTCTTACCCAGCCTAGCTAAACTGATCCATAAGGACAGTCCTTGTTTCATTTTGATGAATATTAATCTTTAACACACAGAAGGGAAGGTGGCTGGACCAGTGTGTCCTGGGAGACCAAAAATAATGCTGTGAGTATTTCCCACCCTGAAAACTCCTATAATGAGAAAATCAGGGAGTTAAACTTACAGAAACTGAGATTACAAAGAGACCACCAAGCATGCTTCACTGGAGGAGAAAGGTCAGCGCTTCAGCCTAGGAAGGGCATGTTAAAAACCTCCATACATTTAGGGTAATGGGGGTATTTCCCCAGACTTCCTGGAAGGAGGGATGAACAGAATGTGTTTTATCCTGTGACTAAAACTGACAACAGGGAAAGTGACCCTGAGAGTTCACTGCCCCACAGGCGAGAGGGATCCAGATGCTATTAGTCTTTGAGGTATTCCCAATTTTACAGAGATTGTGATCACCTAGAGGAGAGGGAGTGGGGTCCAAAAAGCAGCTCTGAGTCAGAAGGTGAATGGACTCAGGTGCAGAGAAGAAGAAAGACAGCAAAAAGAGAAAAGGATTTGCTAAAGACCTGATCAGACACATCAAAGCCATAAAGAGCTTCCTGACCCGATACAACAAGAATGCAGAGTATTTGGCGTGGGAACACTTGGAACTTTATGAGCATATGATGTCATCATTTGACATCAAAATGATATACATTGCATATAATTTGCCAAAAGGACATTCTCCCCTCAGTACTCCAGTTTCTTTGCAGGACTGGAGGACCAGGATCATTCTAAATGGTTCAGCTATCAGGTGGCCATTTTGAAAAAAAATGTCCATGTATAGGACCCCACAAGAGGCCTGTAAGGCTGCATGTAACATGCAATGTGGGAAAGATCAGGTGCCTAGGGAGTTATTGCAGGAGTTAAAATGCACATTTACGCAGACTTCCAGGCAGTTGAACACAAATAGTACGGAGTTTATGACTACATATTTCGATGTGCTCCCCAAATACATAGTCAGTTAGTGCATGATTCTTATGAGCACAGGACCCTGGATTTGGTAATAGAGCACGCCACAAGGATATATGAGGTCTAGGAGTCCACCGAAAATAAAAATACCCCAAAAAACCCACAAAACCGTCCACCACACCTGCCTCTGTGAATGTGGCAGAGGTGAAAACTACCCATCCTTTGGACTTAGAGACAAGGGCACCTAAAAATACTGCTCCTGCCCACAAGCAGAATGAAAGGCAGAGGGGAGCCCCGCCCCGGCTCAATGGAACGGTAGTCAGGTAGAATTCCAGAACAATGACCCGTCTGACCCTACCACCTAAGCAAGCCCTCGGTATAAGGGTACAACAACAATCCGCACAGGGCGGCCCATCCAGGTAAGTGCTTCCCTGGGAAACCTCCCTCCAAACTTTCCTCAGGAGAGAAGTACCACTCCACTTCTCAACCTCAACCTTTTCAACAGGTACCCTTAAAATCAGAACTTCCAGAATAATCCTCCTCTTTCTTCCCGGTTCCAGTAGTATAGATCCCTGAACCAGGGAGAAGGGAGAATCAGGGCGTAAAATTATGGGGGAAATTTCTAATACCCGAGCTGCTCCAGATGAAGGGACAGTTACCCTTTTCGGGAGCAGCAGAGGTATGAACAGAGACCTCCAGTAAAACCAGAAAAACTTTCACAGCTGGAGCACCAGGTACAGCAGTTTCCTGAGAATGGGGCCCTGTTTAAAGAGAGATGCAACGCCCTAGCGGAAGCTTCCTTTCTCACCCAGACAGAACGCCTGGACATCTCCCAGACTGAAAGTGAATCATTGACCCCCAGGAAGTTAGAACCCAAAGAGCGAAGGGTTAGTAGGAGAAGTCAAAGAAGAAGCCACTTTGTGGGGAAACACATAATAATCCCCTTTAAAAGAGAAGAATCCCTGGGGGATTCAGGTAAGCCAATCCTCTCGTTCAGGACTGAGGAAATCCCTCCCAAAGTTAAATGGGTCCTAAAAGTCCCTGCATTTGAGAGGGTAAGTATGGAGAACAACCTAGATCAAGAAACTCTTAGACCTCAAAAATGAAAGCCAGATAATGCAGAAACTGAAACGGTACTCTCCCAACAAACAGGTTACGGAAGAACTGTCTTCAGGTAAAGGGGGTCAGCGAAGAAAGTGGGTGGAAAATTAATTAATTAATTCATTCCTCAATTAAGAAAATTGCCAGATGTAAACATTTCTTACAGAGTGAAGATCTCTGACACAGAAAATAGCCCAAGATCACGCAGTGCCGTAGTTCAATATCAAGAAAATGACTGCCAAGCGGGCAAATAACTCAGACTGTATTTGCACCCTTGAGGAGAAAGTGAGCATATTTTATGCCCTGGTCAAGGTGCAGGGCGATTGTGAATTATCAGCTTTGGTGGATACTGGATCCCAAGCCACCCTTCTGTCCAAAAAGGTGTTCAACCAACTAAGCTCAGGTAGAGGGAGGATCACCAAATTCCCCTCATGCCTCTTCCTGTACAACTCCAAATGTCAATGGGAATGACATTTCCAGCAAAGGTGCTGCAAATCTGGAAATAAAAATTGGGCAACATCGGTTAAGACACCCAGCGATAGTCGTCACTCCAAAAAGCACACCTTGTTTACTGGGGAACGATCTCCTTCAGAGGTTATCATTGCATATCCACTGTGTAAACAAGGTCTCTGGACCCAGACTAACTGGCCTATAAAACTAAAAATGACTATCAATTATGTGACTTTGAATGGCTGTTGCCATTTACTCGAACAGCATTCAGAGATAGTGGAATTTCATTTCAAGAATAATGAGGTCCCAGAGATCCCTGTCCCGTCCTCCCAGTTTTCAGTGACATTCCAAATGGGAATGGAACACCATGAAATGTTTTACTAGTCCAAACTCAAAAGAAACAAGACTATGAAGAACCAGCTCAAAATCTGACCGACATTTGGAAAAAGGGCAAACTGTTGTTTTTCCCCATTCAGATAAATGTGGGAGAGGAGCTTGTTGGCACCAGATTATGTCTGAATAATGGAAAAAGCTTAATTAGCAAAGGATTATTCAGGAAAGTCCCAAAAGATCAGACCATTACCACATTTAAATTGATTGATAAATGGGAAGTGGGTCTGGAAACTTCAAATTCCAAACATTTCCTGCATAGCAGGCGTATCCTAAATATTTTATTGGTGCCACAAGCATAGAACACAATTGTTGGGTCGTGAGAGATGTTCTGTTAGCCTTTTATTTAGGTAGTGGCATTCGCAACTGATTCAAGATCAATTAGGATCTGATTAATAATAAAGTCTGGTCACGACTGGGTGGTAACCCCATGGCCTTTGACAACACTGAAAAAGCATTCCCTCAGCTCAGTCACTGTTTTATGCGGTTGAAGTTCAAGTGCGAGAAGAGGTTACAATACCAGGACAGGTGCGACAATTCACGATTCCCCTCAAATTTAGGCGAGGACAGAGCCTCAAACGTCAGGACACCTGTATACATTTGAATTCCCATTTCCACCAACAAGGTTTGCATTTAAATCAAACACCTCTAGTGGATCTAGAACATAACACCATTAGAATACTGGTGAATAACATTGACCCTCTAAGTATCACTTTGGGCTCAGACACCTTTATTGGAGTGGCGGTTGATGCCCAACATCATTGTATTGAGTTAGGTAATGAAATCATCGGAACAATTCCAAACAATTGTTTTCGACACCAGCATCAGTATTCCTCCAGAAAAGATTTGTACGCATCATGGGTGGAATTTCTTGATGTACATGCCTGTATTGGGTTGAAGAGGTAACAAGTACCCCAAATTCATGGAACCTCCTGCCAAGGTTATCACCATACAAAGCAAATGAAGGAAACAGCTGAATTTGCAGAGCCAGAGGTCTTTCCAGTTTTCAAGCAGATGGTCGAAGAACAGATCAATCTTGCTGATGCCTGTGAGACCAAGGAGCAAAGACAGAACTTGAAACAAGTATTCCTGGACTTCCAGGAAATCTTTTTGGTAGATTCATATGGCTGTAGACGCAAACCTATTAATTTAACCACCATACCCATGGACCCAGATATGGCTCCAGTATTTGTGAAACAATACCAGTTACCTCTCGCATCCATGGAGTCACTCACAGAGATTATTAAGAATTTAGAATCCCATGGGGTAATTCGTCTGATTCACAGTACCTGAATCAACCCGGTACTGAGGATATTAAAACCAAATGGCCAATGGAGACTATGTGCAGACCTGAGGGAGTTGAACAAGTGGTCCCACATGTCAAGAGGGCCACTTCCCTACATTGATCAAGAGCTTGCACAGATCCCAATGTCAAAAGTGTATACATCCATCGACTTGAAAAATGGTTACTGGGTGGTACCCGTGAGTAGGGAAGACCAATACAAGCTTGCCTTTACGTTCGAGGGGGCAGCAATCACATAGTCCCGAACACCTGTTGGGTACATAAACTCCGGCAATGAGTTGAAGCCCCTTTCTGCAGCTGCGCTGCGAACAAGATCCAGCATACATGTACGAGCATGTTGGACCCTGGTGCCTTGTAGGCAAAAGAAGTCCTGCCAAGATCACCACACCAGCATCCATCCAGATGCACTGGGCTCTAGAAATCATACAAATTGGCCAGCCGTGCCTAAAAGGCCACCTCTCCTCAAAGCCGGAAGGCCGAGTCGGCAATTTGTAAAGGCCGTGAGTTAAAGCCATTGTACCTCTCTGCAGCTCTGCTGCAAACAAGATCGACATCGGGATCTCCAATCGAACCAGCATACATGCAGGGCATGCCGGATCTCAGCACCATGTAGGTGAAAGAAGCCCTGCCAATAGAGCCGCACCAGCACCCACCGGCATCCAGCCAGATAAACTGGGCTCTAGAAATCATTCTTATCGGCCAGCTGTGACTGAAAGGCACAAATCTCCCCGAAACCACAAGGCTGAGCTGGTTGTGTTTAAAGGCTGTGAGTTAAGGCCATTTTACCTCTCTGCAGCTCTCCGCTGCCTGCCACAGCAACCACAGCCAACAGGAAACCAGTTCTGCAGAACTCAGCACATTAAGGGAAACCTGCACTGGTCACCCAGTTACCCGAGACGAGCTTCACACATCTATGCAGCCGAACCCGCCCACCTCACCAATGCAAGGCTCAAGCGAGGGAAGACAAAAGTCACCACTTCCAGCATACCACTGCACGTCGATGCATTACCAAGGTCCAAGCCAATGTCTCTATAGGCAGCACTATACAGGAAAGCCACTGATTACCCAAAGGTAAGCATGCATATGGCTGTGGCCCTAATGCAGCTGTAGCATATGGTTCCTCCCCCATTGCCACTGAGCTGCTGCAGCAATCTTAAATCAGCCAATCTCTAATGACTACTGGTGCGCTAGCTCCGTGCAAGCACTATCTGCTAGTCCCACTGGCCCTCTCGCTACGACTACATCTAGTGCTCCATGGCATACCTCAAGCAACCACCAATCTATGCCCAATCCACCTTCCTCCTTGTGCGCTGTTATGATGCCCGGAAAACTAGCCCCCACACACACATCCATGACCAGCCTTACACTGGCACTTTTACTCACCACCACGTCGAGGCCCATTCCGCCGACTACAGTGATCTATCAATGTGAACCTCCCTAACACACCCTGCTCAGACCTCCCTCTACAGTTCACCCACTGCACAATATTCTCAGGCTTCGGGCCATCACATACTCCCCTCATCACCTCAAGAAATGAGCATCTCCAAACCAGAACAATGTACCACATGCTCCCGCCTATGTGCAACCCATTTCCACTAGAAACCCCAGACTAGCAGACCGCACTGCAACCAATCGATCTGTGAAATGTGAAAAAACATTACTTCCCGCTAGCTACACCAAACAAGTACGGCCGGCACTGCCTATGCCAACCACCACCCCCACACAGCACACACCTGATGTACCACCCATGATACCCTCTCAGCAGTAGGTGGCTAAGAAGGATCACACCAACACCATACAGCCAAATATCAAAGGCACCTTAATAAATCTGAGATTCCTATCTGCCCATGCCTTAGAGGTCCATGATCTCATTACTGCCCCAGCCTTCTTCAACATGTCAGCAGCGCGTCGAGCTCCCTGATGATCTGCCAGCTACTTGATCTGGTACCACCTATCTGCCTCAAGTACTGTGGGGAAATACCTTGAATAAAGACCTAGGGATACTCCCGGTGGGGTAACATGGGAAGCATGATTAAACCGTTGGTGTGTGTATTGATCAACACTAGATCACTAGTGTGCCATGCCACAGAAATTGTTGATTATATAGTGGAAAAGAATGAGGACATTTGTGCTATAACTGAGACCTGGCTGCATGAAGCAGCAGGTCCAGCACTAGCACTAGCTGTTCCTGACGGCTACTCAATTCTGCGGGAAGACTGGACTTCGGGCCAGGGACAGGGGGTGCCCTGGTACATCGGTATAACCTCTTGACCCATGAGGTTCAGCTAAATGCACAAGAATGGGGGCGCTGTTGCGCTTGGAAGAGTATGGCTGCCTGAATGTGAGCTCCGTGCTGGGGATTTTCCTTTCTTCTAAATAATTTGTCGTGGTGCTGCAAACTTTATCTATCTTGGGCCACCTGCTATACACAACACCCCTGCAGCCACTGTCTGGCTCCTGGCCGCGGGGGTGCAACAGCCACAGAGAAAGCGCTGTCTTTATGAACACCGCCTGAATTTCCTGGTGCCACTAGGGCAGTGGCTCCATGCGGTGCGGCCCTGCCAACAATTGAGCGGCGGGGCACTGCAGGCCTGAACTAAACCATCACGGCAGGGCGGTTCCCTTTCATTGATGAGGACCATATCGGATATTGCCACACTGCCCAGGGTCGTGTCCCAACACTGGAGGATACAGCCTCCTTCCCGAATTCAGCTTCATCTGCGGGCGATCAGGGTGGACTTCTGATGACAACGCCCAATCGGCACCACGGGAGGGGGCCCAGGGACTGGTCCCATTGACTGGTGGTTGCCACACCTTTTACAGCCTCAGGCCATGTACATAAGCACATGTTCCTGTGGCCTGGTGTCCGCATGGTTCCCCCTCCTGTCGGCCATCTCAGTGAAAGGAATCGGAAACGGATAAGGTAGGACCCGCCACATCTGCGCTGCGCACGGGCGCTGGACGGCCCCTGCAGGGTGCGCTACGTGCACAACAACCCGCACGGAGTGGCCAGACTGATATACCAACTGCGCCTCGTGCCTTCCCCTACTCATACACTGTACTGGGCAGCAGGGGCCATCCATTACGTGTATTGTAGCCCATGGGGATGGCCGACACGCGCCACGTGCCCTCGTGGGCCAGTCTGCCCCATCCTCCTACTCCGGCGGGCCCCACTACTGTGCCTCCCTTCCCCCGCTCAATTACAGAGGCAATCGACTACCATACAACATATAGCTGCCTGGGGCTTGTAGCCAGGTAGCAGCACCTGCAAGATTCCAGCCTTGCAATGCCTAGTGGACAACATCAACCTGCCTCATACACTGCTCACTCTGTTGGCAACATCGCTCTGCTGGGTGCGGGAGGGTCCTGACGCGTTGTGCTCAGGCTGGCCTGCTGTGGGCATCAGGGGGCCCCCTGCCTGGATGAAACTGCTTACCTGACACCCACTTTACTACGTGTTGAGCCCACATAGTTGAACTTTGCCGTTAGGGCCCGCACACATATATTGAAGTCTCCAGTAGTACAGAGGCGGTCCTATGATGCTGAAATAACTTCTACAAGCGGGAACCCCACTGTTACACTTTTTAGTATCCATGCCTACGTGGGAGGCCTCAGTCCACTTGAAGGGAATTAGAATATTTCGAATATTTACCTGAAACTAGGCTACTCCCTTGGACTAATTTAAACTGTCTGGCAAAGAGAGGTGGCCCCTCAGCCTAGCACCATAATAACAGGGAATTCCCCCGCTCTGGATTGAACTACCTTGTCCTCTTCTACTACCTGTAAGGTCAAGTCTGAACCCCAACCAACTGATCCTTGAAACCAAGGGGGACGAATCCCCCCCTCTGTACTGTGTACCATTGTCTACTGGGCCCAACAAGCAGGCATCAAGGGGACAGCGCCCTGTCCTCTTTAATCCATACCTGGGCGGGTGGCCCTACCTCCATCGAAGACTGGCAATTGGAACCGCCCTTTCACATGCATACCCTTCGGCGTCATGACTAAGGGGACTAATAAAAAACAGAGTGCCATCAAGAATGTACACGAGACTACGCAGAAATCAGGTGAACCGCAGCCAGAACAAGAGTCAACTATATCTTCACCTCAGAATCATCAAAAATGTTTGAATATATGCATGAGGGGTTAACTACCTTCCACTCAAAGTTAGACAACATGAGCGGGACTCTTTTTTCAATCAAGGCCCTCATGGAAAACACAGATGCAGGAGTGACGGAGGTTGAAAATAGAATGGGCACTGCCGAGGATGATATTGGAGCCCTCTGATCTGAAAGGAATGCTATGTCCAGACGAGTACAGGAGATCAGCAAGAAAAACAAGGATCTTGAATCACACTCTGGGCGTAACAATATTCGCATTATCAGCATTCCGGAGGACAACATTGAAGACCCCATGGAAGTCTACATAGAGCAAACCCTGCTAACTCTACTGGACTCCCTGAAACTGTCTCCATAATTTGGTATTGAAAGGGTTCATCGATCCCTAATGGCGAAACCCAGGCCAGGGGGCCCTCCCCGCCCTATTATAGTGAGGGAGTTGAACTACCGTGACAGGGACTCCGTGCTGCATGCTGCTAGGATCAAAGGTGACCTCTTCCTGGGATCCTCTAGGGTCCACCTCTACCCAGAATTTTCAACTGCCATCCAGCAAGAGCGGAAGACCTTCCTTTCTGTTAAGAAGAGACTGCAGGACTTGTCAATCAAGTACCCTACGTTATAGCCTGCCAAGCTTAGGATTGAACACTCAAACCAAGTTTTCTTCTTTACCATCCCTGAAGAAGCATCCAAGTTTATAGAGGAACCCTTCCCTGGTTGACCGGCCCACTGAGATAGCTCCCAGGAGTAGCCTTGATCATGTTTCTTCTTGCTAGTTAAACCTTTTCTCCAGGTCAGGTCCCGGAATGCTCCCTGGATGGTAACCCTCTGGTTGGGAGGGGCCCCCCTGACATCGGGGCCGGACCCGCACATTTGACCCATCTTGTTGCGATGATTGAATTGTCAGTGCATTGTACACCTCAGATTATCTAGTCAATACCCCAGCAAAAGCGCGTTCCCGCTCGAGTGGCGCTAAACCCCCCAGGCAATGTCGATAATGGTTATGTTTTGGGTTGAGTTCTCTTTGGGTGTCACCTCTCTGATTGGTAGAGGGGTGTGGGTGGGGGATGGAGGGGAGAGAGTAATAGTTGGAAAACTTCTTGGCGAGCGACTGGAAACTGAAATTCCCTTATTCAACTTAATAAGGCTAGTGGGTCCACTGCCCTATGTTCATAGGATGGGATGTTCTACGGTAACTCCTGGCCGAGACCACTCATTATTTGTGCTATGCAAATGGCGTGACGATGGCTGAGTCCATTACTTGTACGAGCTGGAACGTCAGGGGACTGGGTAACCATGCCAAAATGCGAAAATTGCAACTCTATATCGAAAGGCATCAAACTAAGCTGCTTTTTCTGCAAAAAACGCACGCCCTCGCAGGGGCATGTGAGGAATTTTCAAAATCTTGGGGTTCCCAACGGTATTATACTGCTTATTCTACCAAAAACCGCAGTGTCATGATTCTTATTCACAGATGTCTCCAATTCCAGCAGAAGATAGTACACATAGATCCAGCAGGGCAGTATGTCTTACTCTTTGGATCTCTACAGGGCAGGGAAATTATATTGTTGAAAATATATGGCCCCAACATGGATGCCCTTCTTTTCATCCGTCACCCTGAGCTCAATCTCTCCCCAATACTAGATGATGTTTTCAAGTTCGGTGAACTGTCGGGCCTCAGAGTACACTGCACCAAATGTGTACTTTTCCCGCTGACCGCGGCCACCACCCCTCCCTCGGATTTCAAGGGATTTACTTGGGAACAGTCCGAGATCACCTACTTGGGTGTAGTGGTCGCTCGGGATCCGGCAACACTGCACGATGCAAACCTGGGCAAATACTTAAACAACCTTGTCCGCAAGTGTGCGGGTTGGGCGAAACTGCCGATTACTTTGGCTGGAAGGATTGCCATCCTTAAAATGGTGGTATTGCCTCAACTATTGTACAGATTCCTAAATGTCCCAATATGGCTGGACTGGGACTTCTTTGCAACACTCGATCGAACCGTCAATGCCTTCCTCTGGCACTCTGGTGTGGTCCGCCTGAAATTGGCAACATTAACAGCTCCGCATTGAAGGGGAGACTCAGAGCTCCCAACTTCGAGGGGTACTGGATAGCTACCCAGGCCTACTTTGCATCGTTTTGATTCATGACTGCTGACCCCCCACTTCACGTTAAACTAGAGCGCCTTGCTACAGATGGCTATGATATTTGCTCCATAGACCTTCCTCCCTGCGGTGCGAGATTTGAACCCTTCGATCCTGTTGGATCACATACATGTTACACATGCTATGGGAATGTCCAAGAGTGGTAGGTTTCTGTGATGATGTGCTGAGCAGATTGGACGAAATACTGGGATTTGCACGATCAAGCATGCCATTTACAACAATTCTGCTGTTAAATACCGGGAGATGTGTAGTAGCTCGAGTGTATAGTTGGTGGATTAACAGAGTACTGATGGTGGCTGCAAAGCAAATTCTAAGTGTATGGATGTCGAGGAAAAAGCCAGAAGTGGAGGGATGGTTGTCAGATTTGCGAACCCTGTCTAAGTATGAGAAAGTCATGCTAAAAAATCAGAAGCGAGAGGACTCTTTATTCTGAGTTATGGGGACCATTCCATGAACTGTTTGGTCGACACTAGCATTACTAGGCTAATAGGTGGATATGTCGTGAATGGAGATGGGACTAGTAAGACATTTTTCCTTGTTGTGTGTCAATGTTTGTCAAGGTTGTGTTGTCTGGTTTTGTTATATGTGCAGGATTGTTGTAGTAATATAGCGGATTAGTTACAGTAGATAACATTAACGAATGTGACTATGGTTATTATTGTAATTAGTTAATTGATATTGTTAGAATTATGTACTTGTAATGTAATCCACCAATATTAGGAATATGTCTCTATTGTATCTTTTTTCTTGTTCTTAAACATTATAAATAAAGTGTTTAAAAAAAAGAAAAGACGTCTACGACAGTTAAAGACAAAAAATGCTGTACTGCCATTCACAACGCCCTTAATAATAAAGTCAAGAAAATCCAGGTGGCTATTTGCATGAAAAAGAATTTACAGTCGACCACCCTCAGCCAAATTCCCCCCACAAAGTACAAAATGAACAACGCCTACTCCTTGATTTTGCGCCAATCACGGAGAGTGATTTAACAAGTGTGCTGAATCGCCTCAAGCCCACATCTTGGAAAGGAGATATCTGCCCCTCTAAAGTGGTCAAATTATGTGCCAGTAAACTGTCTCCTTTGCTCACAAAGCTGTTGAACACCTCCTTTAAGGAATGCTCTGTGCCATCATGCCTTAAGAAAATATGGATTTCACCCCTGTTAAAAAAAAACAATGCTGGATCCATAGTTCCCGACTAACTACAGACCTACTTCCTGCTAAAAATCTTGGATCAGGTCGCATATATTCAGGTGAAGGAACATGCTGAAAAATGACAGATCCTTGGGCATAGACAGTCAGGCTTTCACAGGGCCCATAGCACAGAACTTGAGCTAACTGATCTCAAGGCTAACATGGTGGATATTGTCGATAAGGGATCAACCAACCTTCTTATGTTGATCGATCTCTCAGTGGCATTCGATCTGGTGGATCATGTCATGCTGGTCAACATACTGGTGCATTTTGCCTGCTACTCACTAACAGAAGCCAAATGCATTGAATCCTTTTTGACTGAACGGACGGCAAGGGCCTTCTCTGACAATGGGAAGGCAGATTATTTTCAGGTATGCTGTGGGGTGCCACAGGGATCCTGTCTCTCCCCTGTCCTGTTCAATCTATCCACACTTCCGCTGTTTCAACTTCTGGATGCTAATGGGGTTCTGTATAACAACTATGCAGATGATATTGAGTGTCTCATCCCCCTGTCAGGGAATTACAGCAGGGACACTGAGTCCATCAATAGTGTTTACTCCTTGATTAGATCCTGGATGCTAGAGAACAACCTTGCGCTAAATGATGCAAAGATGCAAGTAATGATGATAAAGTCAGCCTCTCCCCTGCGGAATCTATCCCCAGCTTACAAGGAGATGGTCATCACAGGATGTACCATATCTCCACTTCTGAAAGTAAAGACATTACGGATGGTGATTGATAAGGAGCTGAACAAGAAGGCCCATGCAAGCTTTCTGGTATCTTCCACATCCTACTATCTTAAATGACTTGTGCAGCTGAGACCATTTCTGTCAGAAGATAACCGTGCCACAATTGCGAGGGCCATTATTGGTGCCAAGTTGGATTGTGGGGCCAGTTTTGCTGCAGGGCATAAGGAAAGGAGAAATTATGCGTCTCCAGGTGATCCAAAATAACACTGTCAGAACAGTAAAAGGGCTGAAGAAGCGCAAACATGTTTCTGATGCTAGGAGAGATCTCCACTGGCTACCTATAGCAAGTAGAGTGACATTCCGCCTCTCGTGTGTTACACACACATTCTATATCGATTAAGTCCAGCCTATCTCTCCAATCGGCTTTCTTGGTGCCAACAAGGAGGATACTAACATAGAACAATATTGGGCTACTCAGCATCCATGGTCCAAATTGGTAGGGGTCATCCAGGGGTCATTTGGCTACGTAAGAGCTGGAATGCGTGAGGTTGTCCCAATCTTTCTCTACAGTTAGGAAGGATCTGAAAACCAGGCTGTTTGGATGAACCCTAGTCTAACTACAATGCCCCAACCAGGCTTGGCCTGTGGGCTGTCCACCCTTACCTAGGCATAGTCCCCGTTTTTATATTGTATGATTATATGCTGTACATCCTGTTAGTGCTATTATGCCTCTGGGCACTTTATAAACATAAATAAATAAATACATTACTGCCCTTGATCTAGACTTCCTATCCGTGGCTACATCCATCTTCTAACCTTGCCCTGTCCCTTTGCCTGCTTTCCGAGTTAACTATCCTATGAGTAGACAGAATGAACACCAGGGGAGCATGGGTGGTGCTGATATTCAAAGACACTGTGAACAATAGACAATGCCCTTCTAAACTTGGGGGAAACTGTGACCTACTTACTCTAAAACACACTACCTCCCATACTTGCACAATACTTCTAAACCTCATATACAGGCCACCAGGACCCCTCATCACTTTTGAGGATGTCCTCCTATAACTCCTCAATGCTAACCTCACCGTAATGCAGCCTCACTTGCTAATGCACTTAACACCCTAGGATCCTCACACTGTGTGACCTCCCCAACCCATGTCAAAGGCTGCACCCTGGACCATTTAGAGGACCTCAATTGTAAAATAAACTCCATTGCTGTCTCACCATGCCCATGGCCTGACCACTGTGTTCTGAGCTTCTCTGTCCCTCAGCCCCAAGACAACACACATACTGGCACACACATGCCACCCACTTGGGCTAAGAGCTCCCGTAAAATCACTAAAGAGAGCATAACGCCACTTCTATCAAACCTCCAACTTGACCACCTTTCTCTTCTGGCCGTTAATCCATTGGCACTGGCAGACACCTACCTCAAAACACTTGCCACTGCAGTGGAGACTGTCGCCCTATGACACAACAGAAGGCTAAAGTGCTCTCCCGCACCAACTCCTGGTACCTAGGTGACCTTCAAGACCTTAGAGCAAAGAAATGCCAAGCCGAGACAGCCTGGAAGAAATCTCAAACAGACACACGTAAGGCCCTAATCAAGTCCGCTGCAAAGATCTACAAAGAAGTTATCATTCAAGCCAAAGCCTCCTCCTACAACAAAAGAATCATTAATGGCAATTCCAACACCAAGGAACTATCCAAAATCCTTAAAGAACTGGAAACCCCACCCTCACTCCCCCTTAGGCATCACTTAGGCATCACCAAAGATGAAACCTGGTGTGTAAATATCCAAAAAGCCTTGCTAAACAAAGTAGCCACCCTACAGGAGAATATCATCACCAAACAAGCCTGCATAATAATACCTCCCCACACCCTGCCCAGCCCCAAACCCCAGGACAAGCCCACCTTTCACTTCCATCAGGTCTCTGAAACATAAGTGGAAGCCATCCTCAAAAGCCTCAAGCCCTCCAGGTGCAGAGGAGACACCTTCCTGGCCCCTATCATAAAGGACTGTGATGATGTGTTCATCCCATTCATCACCAGATTCATTAACGCCTCCTTCTTCTCAAGTACAGTTCCCACATCCCTAAAAGAAGCATGGGTCCTCCCCCTCCTAAAAAAAACACACTTTAGACCCTGCTATACTGACCAACTACAATCCCATCACGACAGTCCTGTTTCTTTTAAGAATCCTAGACAGGGCTGCCTACCTGCAAATTCAGCACTATCTAGAAACCCATCAGGTCTTAGGCCTACGCCAGTCCGGCTTAAGGCCAGGCAATGGGACAGGGTCAGCCTTATTGGATTAAAATTAAAACTTGACACTCAGAGCCAAAGGCAAAACCACCCTCCTCCTACTAGACTTCTCTGCCACCTTCGACTTGGTTGACCATAACATTCTGTGAAACCATCTTACTACAGCAGCAAACTTCTCAAGGGAAGTCACGACATGGGTAGCCTCTTTCCTGGCTGACAGATCAATAAGAGTCTTCTCCTCAGTAGCCTGCCCCACTCCGTACCCTATCTCATGTGGAGTCCCCTAATAACACTTGTCCCCCAACACTAGTGTCTACCCAACACTATACAAACCCCCTTTCGACCTCCTGGACTCCATCGGCATCTCCTACACACAGTATGCCTAATGACACGCAAGTCCTGCTACCCCTCACCGGCAACTACACAGAAGACTCTCGCTCCCTGAACTACCCAATCTGCTTAAAAAATCCAAGCTTGCATGGCAGCTAATGGTCTATGCTTAAATTATGATAAAACTGAGATCTTGATGGTTGGGCCACCTTCAGTCATCAAAAACCTCTGCCCTCAATATGCTAATTTCAGCATAGGCAGCCACCAGATCCCTGTCTTCGCATCTGTTTGAAATAACAGGGAAAAATAACTAGTATCTGGCATTGGGGATGCCTGCCTGAAGGATACCCCAGAGCCCTCTGCTGGTTACAAAATAGGACCCCAAAGTAGTTAGATGGCAGAATTTATTACCGTTTTTCAAGCCATCCTCACTGTGGTGCATTACCAACTCAAAGAACTGGTCATAATCACTGACTCTAATTATCTCAGGAATGGGTTCCTGGAACACCTGATTAACTTGAATAATCGAGATATGCTTTGTGCCAACAACAATGCCTTAAAGCATGGGAAACTGATCCAGTTGATTGATGATCTGGTGACCTCTAATTAGTTCACCATCTAATGTAAGAACATAAGAGGCAATTCCAAAATAGAGGGGCCAAATAAGAATTGGAATGAACTGGCTGGCCAGCTTGCTAATACTGGTGCTCTGCAGGGGTATTTAATATAGACGGAGTCCCTGCTGGGTGAAATCCAAGTCACTGCTGTCCCCAGATCAAAAACCAGTGCCACCAGTGAACTTTCAACAGCACTGTGAATGCTGATTTGGTCACTGCACAGAAAGAGGACCCAATTATTGGATAATTCTATCGACACATTGAAGACCCCAGGGTTATCCCCTAACAGAAATGGATTATACCATGAAAGAGGATCTCTGGGTGTTGATGAAGTTCTCCAAAATGTTCAGGATCCAAGACGGCTTGTTGGTACTCAGATCCCTATCAGCATGTGATCAGTGGGTGGTACCTACCTCATTCTGGAACTTGATGTTGAACCACACCCATGATGCAGCCACTGCCCATCATGGGGGGTTTCATACGACATTGGAAATCTTGCACAAGTTTGCAAACTGGCCCTACATGCCCCAGGACCTCAACATTTATTATAAGGGGTTTCTTGTGTGTGCTCAATTTCAAACCAGATCACTCACACACAGAGCTCCTCTAGAGAAAATGGTAATTACACTGCCTTGGACAGATTTGCAATTAGATTTCATCAGGCAAGTGATTTGTCCTCTAGTGGAAACAAGTATATGTTGACTGTAAAATGCTATTTAACAATTTGGGTAGAATGTCTTCCTGCCCCAAATTGTAAGGCAGAGACAGCTGCCGTGCTAATGATCAACCACATCGTTGAGTCAGACCAAGGAAGTCATTTTACCAGTGAGGTGATGACGAAGATGTGGGAGATTCTAGGGGTAAAAAGAAAACTCCACATTGCCCACCGCCTGGCCTCGAGAGAGGGTTTAAGAGATACAACAAGACAATTGTGAGCATCCTCAAGAGGTTTGTGGCAGACTCTGGACCAGGTTGGGATATTTGATTACTGCTTGTCCTGGTGTCTATTAGGTCTACACCATTTTCTGCAACTGAAATGTCTCCATTTGAGTTTATGACCGTGCAAAGAATGATGTTACCTCAGCATCTGCTCTATACAACTCAGGAGCACTGATTAATGTGTCCACCACTCATGAGTACATTAAAAATCTAGGGAAGCACCTCAAGCATGATATTTCTTATGTGCAGTGCAATTTAGAGAAGTCAACTGAAGGAATGAAATCCTACTATGACCTAAAGAACACAAAGAAGCAGTATGAGGTAAGTGACAAGGTTTACCTGTACAATTTTCAGAGGAATCAGACCAAGGAACTGACATGTCTTCCATCTTGCCATGATAGCTTTGAAATTGTGTACACAATATCACTGGTGGCCTACAAGATCCACATCCCAAAAAGATAACAGACAGAAGAGAAATGGGTCCATATCAATCAGTGTAAAAGCTGTCATCTGAGACAAGCTTCAGGACTGATTGAGGAGCCCAATGAGGTTCGAGCAAAGGAACCATCAGAGGAATGAAAGGTAAGAATGAAACCCTTGATGGAAACTAATATATATATTTATATATATGCAGGGAATAATATAATTAACTTTCATCAAAACATTAAAAAAATATATGGTCTTTAAATTGTCTGATTGAAAACGTGATACATGTCTCATAATTCTATTAAATGCTTCGTACATCATATGTAATGCTGTTTCTCAAATAGATTCTATGTAATATTTTCTAGGGAAATAAGTTTTGTACAAAATACAAAACTTACAAATACAAATACAAAACTTACAAATACAAATACAAAATACAAAACTTTGTACAAAATACAAATACAAATACATGTACAAATACAAAACTTACAAATACAAATACTTTTTGCTTCTATCTGTAGAACGATTAATCTCATTCCCTTCCAGCCTGGCGAACAGAAGTATTGGAGTCTGAGGAGGACCCCATGGACCCAGGAGAGGAGCCAAAGGAACAAAAAAAAAGAGTAAGGGATTCCATGACCATATGCCAGAACTGAAACACAAGGAGGTGGAGGCCAGAGCACCCACTCCCTAAGGAAGGATAATAAGCAGGACGTGCTCCATGAAAAAGTGAACATTGAGAAAAAAAACACTCTCCCCTGCTCTTTTCCATGAGCATTCAGGATAAAAGATCCAGGGTGGGGGCTGGGTTCTGTGGGATTTAATGTCACCCAGGATGACATGAACTGAAAGGCCATGTAGGCCCAACATGTGCAGACATATCGTTTTGAATGAGAGAGATCTGAATGAGTGGCACCGCTTGTACCTAAATATGTTTCAAAAGTAAGTAAATTACATCGACTTCGTATTCGTTTTTTGGTCCTGTTGTCAGAATCCCCTTACTTACATTGTGAGGTATCAGAATATTGTGAAAATGGTTCCTAGGGTGGGATAACCCAGGAGTCTGGAAGGACTGCTTGTGAGCAAATCACATACAATACATGAACTCAGCTTACATATTTTTAGAGACTTTGTAAATAAAATGTGATGTAGTGTTCAGTGTTCCTTTTTAACAAAACAGTGGCCTTTAAAAAGTCCATTGCATTTCTGTCTAGGCAACCATTTTAAGGAACCAAATTTGTCAGAAAAAAAAAACAACTTGCATTTGTGTATAAGCCAAATATTCTTACATATTTCATCTGTGCTTACACATGAACAACTCAATGGACCTGCCTGTTGTGTCCTTGTGTGCTCATTTCTATGAAGCTGAATCAGCTTGTTATCCTAAGGTCTGACTTCCAGTCCTAGTATTTTCTTTACAGACCTAAGGTTACAACAATTGCCTGTCAATTGGGTTTTGACTATATTGTAACATTTCTATGTTTGCACAATGAGTATATAATGAGGTAAGTGCACACCTGCTTAGGTCAAATGTGTTGCATGTCAGCAGTTCACATCTTCACGCGTGTCATGTAATGGATATCGCAAATATTAGGTTGTTTTTATTAAAACAGTGCCAGGTAGTTTATCTTTCATTCTCTTGATTGCTTACTCACCAAGTTCTTATCTCCTTCACTGCTGGTCGGCACAGGTGGACTGCTGGGAAAGCAGATTCATGTCACCGACCCAACTTTATCGAGGAAAATGGCGCAAGCAGCCATTTTCATGACATTTTGCACCGTGAATTTATGTTGATTCTCTAATGCCGCCATGTTGCAGTGTGTATAAAGAGTGTCTCTAAATATAGTTCTGCCCATTTTACATCTGTATGCATGGAAAATAACCATGGTTATGCAATGTCACTTTCAATAAACACAATCAGCCTCATTACAAGGTTGCCGATCCGGTAACAACGGTATGGTAAGCTTGCCGGTACCGTTGTTACTGGACTGGCGAACTATTAGGTCTGCTCACGGGTGCCTGTCAGCCTGGCAGGTCGATCTGCCGGGCAGAACGGCACCCACGAGCAGACCTATACATAACAACGGCACCGTTACTAACTGCTCCGGCGCTACCGGCACCATTATTAACGGTGCCTGCGCCACCGGCCTCCCCATTCCCATTTGAGCCATACTGGGCTCAAATGGGAATGGGGAGTAATAAATACCAGCACCCGGCAATGGGCAATCATTGGGTCTGGCAGGGCTGGAATGCCCCGTTAAGTGCCCATTGCCAGGTGCCTGTAAAAAATTATACCGGTGACAACCGTGCCGGTTATACCGGCACAGCTTCCGCGGGTCTCATAAAGAGGCCCATTGACTCTGATCTGCATACAATGCTTATTCTTGTGTTCATTTCGCACTCGGGGGCAAAAAGGTGAGCATGATGGTTTCCTGACACATTGATGGGTATACATTCTGGAGATAATTACAGTTTGGGTCACCCTGTATCCTCAGATGTGTAATGTTTTGTGGACATGATGTTCCTTATCTATACTAACTTCTATAGTTATGTATATAGTTATGTATAAGGAATGTCTCTTAATACAGTTCTGTACATTTATTCAGAATATTCATGCATACAGCAATGGGTGTGCATTGTACACAACGGATGTATTCCCTATACAATACTTATCGTTGTGTTCATTTTGTGCTTTGGTGGAAATTGTATTTATTTTATTTACTGAACATTTGTATGGTGCCCATGCAGCAAAAAGTGTTTCCAGGAGCCACAATTCAAGGAGGGGTTGAGGAGGACAAAGGAGAAAAACAACAATAATGGTCCTCCTAGACCTTGTGACATTTGGATCGTGCAAGTACAGTAATAGAAGTGCAGGGGGAGTGGGAGAGGGAAATGTGCAGGAGGGAAGGGGCCCCATGGGATGGACAAGTGCTAAGGGGAGCAAAGGAGGGCAAGAGCCTGGGGGTCATCTAGTGGGGAAGAGGAGTTGACCAGACTCAGTAGGCTAGTCAGGGAAGGGTGCCTGTAGGCACGCGCTGGTAAAAAGGGTGGGGGTGGTGAGATTGGCCGAGAGGGGTGTCTGGCTCCGGTAAGGCTTATAAAGGACACATGCAACCAATCAGATTGTCAGTTGGATACAAACAAGGGAGGGAGAGAGGGAAGAAGGAGGAGAAAAGGAAGGTCTTGAGATGTTTCCGCAACAAAAGGCCATCCGGCTCAAGTTGGATAGGGGTAGGTAGGCCATTCCAGAGGGCTGCTCCTGATGAAGAAAGAGTTCTACCCCCCACTCTCTGCTTGGAAAAATATCTGACTGCCAGAGAATTGGAGCTAGAGGACCGTAGGACTCTAGCAGAGAGGTATTTAGGGAGAGAGAGTTGGATGCAGCAACGTCCCAGGCCCCAGAAATCCTTGTAGATGATGCAGAGAGTCTTGAATTGATCCTTGCAACCACCAGGAGCCGGTAGGGAGATGTTAGGGCTGGAGAGATGCAGTCCCTGAGCTTGAAGCCAAGGATAAGTCTTAAGTCTGTCAGTCCTATTCTGGATTAGTTGAAGAGGATGGAGGGAGGAGAGAGGAAGATTAAGGAAGAGGCTGTGCCTGGAGAGAGCCAGAGCTCTGGAGACTGAGTTTCTAGCAGAAGGTGAGGAAGGGGAGAATGCCTCTGAGGATGTGAAGCTGAAACTGGGCCTTCTTGGCAAGGTCAGAGAAATGAGATAGGAAGGAGAGAGAGGAATCGAAGATGACACCTACGTTTTAAGCCTCACACAAGGGTGAGGGGAGAGTGCCCAGAGAGGGTGGCCAGAGATAAAGAGGGGTCAGGGGTCTCAACGATAAGGATTGCAGTCTTACTGACATTAAGGCAGAGATCATTAGAAGCACACCATACCTGAATAGCAGTCAAACAGTCGGGAATGAGAGAGGAAGAAGAGGAGGAACACTGATGACAACAAATAAAGACTCGCTCAATTCTTTCAAACAACAAAAAAAAGTAAGAAATCAACGGTTCTATCCAATGGTTAAAAGCGACCACCAGCGCCTATACTAAACAAGGTTTGTCAACCCACATTTCTACAAACATTCATTTGGAACCTTGGAGTTTTGGTTCCTAGACAAACCATGTGCTTGGCTGCAGGATATATTATAGCAACAAATCAACCATCAGTTAGCGCAGGAGTCCTCTCGTCCTCCAAACTCCAACCAACTGGATCAACTTCTCCAATATTTTGCCCAAGATTGGGGTAGTGGAGATATGGCGGTAGATAGCCGGGCAGGAATGGTCCACAGACAGCTTTGTTAGGGGAGGGTGCACAAGGGAGGGCTTGAGGGATGGTGGGAAGGAGCCAATGGCAAAACAGTGGTTAGAGAACTCAGCCAGGTATGGAGAAAAAGAGTAATGTTGTCTTTGATAGTTCTATAGGAGCTGGGAAATACCTGTTTGGAGGAGGTCTCCATAGAACAAAACTTGGTGACCTCATCCGGTGCTATAGGTGAGCAGAAGGAGAGTAAGGGGGGTGAGAGAGGGTCCCAGGGAGGCCCGGGGCCAGTGGGAGGAGGGAGGGGGGAAGAGGAGACTTAGGGCAGTCCTGAGTTTTGAGTGTGAAATGGGAGGTCAAAGCTGAGCAGAGGGCCTGCGAAGGAAGAGGTGAAGTGGAAACTGCAGTAGGATTGGCAAGTTCCTTACAGTATTTGAAAAGTTCAGCCATATTGTTTGTGGCCCCAGAGATGTGAGCTTGGATATGGGCCCATTTCTTGGAGCGGATGGAGAGTCGGTATTGCATTTGGAGCAGGCAACATGCAAGGTTTTTCAGAGGATGTGCTAGAAGTCAACCACTTCTGTTACACAGCTTTGCACTTGCGTTTCAGCAAGGCTCGTTCGGAATCATACCAACGATTGCACTTGGAAGCAGGCTTCATGCGGACCCTCAGGGCAGAGGCAAGGGTTTCAAGGGTGTTGGAGATGGAAGGTGAGCAGCAGGAATGGGGGAGAATGAAGGAGACTTGCAAGAGCAGCTCATACTCAATTCATTGGTCGAATGACGGAGAAGGAGACTGGCAGTGTGGGAGGAGTTTTAGTCTTGAGCCCAGGATCTACAGATGGGAAGAGATGAGAGCATGCTCAGACCAGGACAGACGTGTAGTATGAAGGTTAGGAGATATCAGCTGAGATTAGTGCATCCAAGGTGTGCCCGGCTGAGTGGGTTGGACCAGAGGGAAGAATGGTGATGGAGAGAGAATCACAGAGGTTGCAGAAGAGTAAAGTGTCCGCATCAGGGGTATCAAGATGAATGGTGAAGTCTCAGAGGAGGAGAAGTTTAGAGGTAGAGGTCAGGAGAGAAGAGGCGAGGTTAGCGCAACCAGAAAGAAAGAGGGAGATCTTAGCAGGGGTCCTGTGGATGGTATCAAGAGTGAGCAAGAGGATAGGCGAGTCACAAAGTTTGCAGACAATACATTCAAAGGAGGAGTAGGATTGAGTGGGCCTGATGTTACCAGGGACTCAATCAGAGAAAACAAATGCGACTCCGCCTCCAGACTGTTTAGACCGAGGCTTGGAGAATATCTTGTAGCCCTCAGGAAAGTGAGTATCAAAAGCAGTGACAGAGCTGGCATTGGACCATGTCTCAGTGAGAGCGAGGAAACCAAGGTCAAAGTCTTCAAGGCAGTGACAGATATCAGAGGAGTGTTTGACAACAGAGCGAGAATTGAGGGCAGCTAGGTGGAGACGGTAGTACCCTTTAAACGTCTTCCGAGGCTGGGAACAGGTACAAGGCTCACCCGTTGAATGGGATGAAGAAGCCAGAGGGGTGGTAGATGGTGGAATGGAAAGTGAAGGGATGAAGTTAATGGGAGGCAGAGACACCTGTCAAGAAGGAGGCAATTGGGCTGAGAGTCCTGGGCCATGATAGTGCCATTCGGGTAGACATTAATGATGCACCTAGAGAAAGAGAAGTGTGCCAAGAGAACTTCCCATCTGGTTCCACCATTAATGGGTGAGGAAGAAAAGGGGGAGAGGATAGAGACCATATGGGGAGTCCATAGGTCAGGAGAGGGGACAGCAACGAGGATGTCAGTCATAGTCTCCCTGCAGGAAGCATTAACATAGGTGTCAGCAATGGCCAATCCTGGGTTGGAGACTGTGAGTGTCTTCCTAAATGTTTCCCTTGCAGGCTCCTAGAGAGATGTAGGACAGATGATATAGTAGCAATTAGAAAGGCAGGGGACTACAGACTGCACAGTGCACAAGGAACTCACCAGGCAGCCTTGAAGCAAGTCAGGAGAAGAGCAGTGAAGTCAACTGCAACATGTGAAACAATAAATCAAAGGGCACTGAGGGCTAGGGCCAAGGTTACAGAAGGCAGCGAGGAGGGTATCATTTCACAATAGGGAGGCCAGCCAGTAAAGTGAGTAGGCAGAAATATTAGTCATGGTAAAGGTAAAAGGCATAGCAATTGACAGAGCAATATATACAGATAGAACTCTGGTTAGGAGATCGGAAGTAGGTAAAATGAGACTAACAATTTAGCACAGCTCAAGGATTCAGAGCAGGAGGATTTGATTTTTAAATTCAATCAAAAAGCTATAATTTGAATTAGTCTAACAAAGACAAGAGCATCTACAACCCATGTTCCTAAAATACAGTTGAATTGAAACTATTGATTAAAGCCGATAGATCCAGAAGCAACCAGAATCAGTAAGCAAAATGCATTCAAAGGCAGTATTTGAGTAAAGCCAGCAAAATGATAAACACCTAGATTCAATGTTCATAAAAAAACTGTCAAATTTCTACTTTTTAATATAATGTCACGATTTGTAATTCAGCATGAGGGTGAAAAATGCCTAACATTCAGCAAGGCAGAGGTTTCAAACATGTAGATTCGACAAGCCAGCTATTAGCAGGAAAGCAACATAGATTAGAGATTGAGAGCCTATGTGGAGGGTAACTGCATCAATATAGACAAGTGAGAAGCTAATGAAGAGTGGGGGAGGGCAGCCATGATAAAAGTAGCAACGTTTCACTAGCAAACTGAATTGAAGTATCTCAAAAGGGGAGGGGAAGTCCAGAATGAAGGCAATTGCAGAGTTTACCATTAGAAATTAGTAGGCAATACAAGTAGTAAAGTCCAGGAAGAAGTGTGGGAAAAGGGCAACAACATAGTCAATTCAGCCAGGTAGATTCAAGGGTGCGTGGGAAGTCTGTATTGGGTAGTAACATGATTTTATGACACATTGGTGCAATACAATTTCAAGATCATTACAATTTTAGTGATCCTATGTCGGCGGGGGTACAGTAACATGTAGATACAATTGTGGGTACCAATTAAAATATTCATGGCAGTTTGAAGATGATTACAATCTTTTGTTATCACATATTTATAACACATAATGGTGTAGCTTCTAATTGTGTCATATTCACATTCATGGCATTGAGTGAATTTTGATATACTTTCTCACATTGTGACGGTTTGGTAGTGAGTGGGGTCTGTTCCATTTTGCTTACAACATATTGGCACATTGGGATCTCTAAGATGTATCAGATAAAACATGCAAAATAACATTCCTCATTCATTCCACTTGGATATAGAGAATTCATTCGATCAACCTAATAAGTTTCCCATTGGGCCAAAAGTTTGGTGATATTTCATTCCCTCTGTCTTTTTATCTACTGTCTCAAGGATTTGGAATCTCATTTGTGACATTTGGAGGTTCGCTTCCTGAAAGTGTCTGGTTACTGGAGATCTTGTTTTCCCTGTGTGCATATTTGAACAGTATTCATTCCACCAGAGATTAGCTTTCTGGGTTGATTGTCCAACAAAGTATTACCCGCATGGGCATTTCAAAGTGGATATTATGTCACTACCGTTGCAAGTACCAACACATTTCAAATTTATCTTTTTTCCTGAGTTGGGGTGAAACACTATGTTTCCCTGTTGTACGTAGCTACAGTTTGTGCATTTGAGAAATGGAAATGTGGCACACTTTAGAGGTTTTTTAGGAGGTCTGTTACTGTACCCCCTGACCAACAAGTCCCTAATTTTCCTACTTCTTGTGTAGGCAAATACTGGTGGGTTTTCAAATAGTTTGCCTAATGTTCTGTCCCGTGCTAGAAAGTTCCAGGCAGAATAAAAGTATTCTGCCTCCAAACTTGAACACAGCCAAGGTGTGTGGTGAATTCACAAGTGTGTATGCCTGCAGTTGAAACAAAGAGTTTGCGAAAAATAAAATTAGACTGCAGAAAGGAATTGGAAAAGACTCATTGTGAACTGATAAACAAAAGTCAGTAAGATGCTGTGTACATTGTAATCAAGAGAAATACATTCATTCAAAAGGCTCTTGCATGTGGTTGATAAGGCCAAGAAAAATGAAAGGATAATTCTATGATTCTACATAGAAAGCAGGGCTTTGCAAACACTGAAACTGCAATCTCTAAAAGTGTGTGAATTTCACATCTGGAAATAAAGACAAGGAGAAAAATGTCCCCTTGACAAAATGAACATATCCTGAGAAGGACCTTGAAGCCTGATGGTGAGATGCAATTTATTAAAAATAAATAACAGGCTTCAGATGAAAAATAAATGCAACGGAATGAAAAGGCAATATTTTCTTTCAGATGCAACATTTAAAAGTCCTTATGGATCCAAGTAAATGTAACCTTCACCAAAATAAGTGGCTGTTGCTAGAGGCCCGACTGTAAGTTTAGATTTCCTGAGAAGGAGTCAGTTGCTATGCAGAACACTCAAGAAGTGATCAGGGAATTCATTGGGGGCCTGTTCTCTGAGATAAACAGCAGGGTGACCATTAGCCTTGAGAGGCTTAAACCAACAATGAGGCTGCAGAGCCTCAGGGAATATTTCAAGAGAACTGAAACCTATATTGTGGGATGAAAGTTAGGATTTGCATATATGTTTGAACATTTCCATTAGTTTAATTAGACTATCATTCTCAGAAATGATACAATTAACGAGGGCCATTCAGGTGTAATTTTAAAGCTTATTACTGTTATGATGATGTCATTTGTATCTAAATTTGATTATTGGAAACCCTGTTACAATAAAAAATGTGTTTCTAGCCTTGCCAAAAATGATATGAAGTTGGAGATCTGGTGGCTTATTAAACCAGATTTCTGGGTAGAACATTTCACATTCATAATTATTATAATTTGTGTATAAACTGCGAAAAACGGTTGTGAGCACCGGCAACATCTTGCCGACGTGGGAGTCATCTTGATAAATCCACCAGGATTAGCTGATTTGGAATACATATAAGTTGTAATCTTTATTTGTAAATTGCTACGTTTTGTCATGTAGTGACTTTTTAGGTGAAAAATCTGAAAAGTGTAACTGGGAACTCTGGTGGGTATATTCATTTTTAGCAGGATTTCAGTTTCAGAATACCAAGAGCATATCGGCAGAGAGGGGTTTAACCTTGGGGAGGAGTGGACCACAAGAATTCCTAGCCGTCACAATTCCTCAGACCTAGGGCCTCATTACACGGATGGCGGTAGGGATTTACCGTTACCGGTAATGGAATACCGGTAACGTTAAATCCCCATGCGGATCACGACCCGGCACACCGCTATTAGCGGCATCGCAAATTACGGTGCCACTAATAGCGGGCAGGCCGTGTGCGCGCGACCCTCCAGCCCGTAAATTACGCCATGCCGCTATTAGCACAGCATCACAAGGCCAGTGGACATGCTAATAGCGGCATGGTAAATCCACCCAAACCCCTTACCGCCATGGTGCTAATACCGGCATCGCGGAGCACCCGTTAAGAGGAATGAGCAGTGTTCCCACCTGCCACAGGTGGACACAATCAGCACAGGTGGAGGCAATGGAGACTGTGGCAGCTCAAAAGGAGCACACCACACCCCTTCCCACACCCCTTCCCACACAAAGATGGTTCCAATACTGGCAGCAGTACATGGCCTGGGGGACCTCATTGCAGCGCAGCTGCTACTACAACAGGCAGCACAAAGGAGACGCAGGAGGAGGAGGAGGAGGAGGAGGAGGAGGGCAAGACAGGCACAGCAAGCACCACAACGGCACCTATTCATACCACAGAGGCACCCACCAATCCCCAGGGTCAGAGCCAGTCCATGCAACCTAACCCCTGAGCAGATACACACCCTGTACCGTCTGGACAGGGTTACCATCACCAGCATCGTGGACATGATCCACGACGACATTGTGAGCCTCATAGACATCAGAACTGCCATCCCCCCGCTACTGAAGGTGGTGAGTGTGCTCCACTTTCTGGCCACAGGCACCTACCAGCATACAGTGGGACAGATGCATGGCATCTCACAACCAGTATTCACACGCACGGTGAACCAGGTACTCGATGCCCTCCTGAAGCATGCACCTGAACACATATCCATGCCACGGACTGCCCAGGAGATAGCAAACACAAAAGTTGGCTTCTATTCACTGGCAGGCATCCCAAGTTGCATTGGGGCCATCGACTGTACACATGTGGAATTGGTGGTCCCACATCACAATGAAGTAGTCTACCGGAACAGGAAGCAATTCCACTCTATCAATGTCCAAATGGTATGTGACGCCAACATAATCACACATTGCTGTGCCCGATTTCCAGGATCAACACATGATTCCATGGTCCTGCGGAACTCAACTCTCCCACGCTACATGGAGCGAAACCCTGGACAACGTTTGTGGCTACTCGGTGAGTAGCAGGGCAAGCACATGGCAACGTGATTGGGGGGGAGAGAAACATACTGCAACTGGGAGTGATTGGGGGGGGGGAGATGGGGGGGGAGAGATACATACTGCAACTGGGTGTTGACTGTCGTCCGTAGGAGAAATGGACATACAGATGTACACCAATGTGCATCCGGGAAGGCCACGATGTACTTGGAATGAACCCACATGCAATTTGAAGCTGCACAACATCAATCCAGCAATGCGCCCTTGAATGCATGCAAAGGGATCACCCCTAGACATAGCACTGAACCACACACCTATAGCACCACTGAAGTGATGCCTCACAGCATGGCCACATTGGTGTCAGAATGACAGTACACTCGCAGTGTGGTACCAAATTTGCCTGGGACAGGGACACCTAAGACCTGGCCTCACCCAGGACATGTCAAATGCTGTTGGAGGCATTAATGTTGCATTACTACTTGCAGGGTCAACCTCCCCCTTGCACGTTGCTGCCACACAGACCATCTGCATGTATGCTGTCAATTCAGTACTTGGATCACAATGCAATGTCAATTAGTGTGATGTGAACAGGCCGCTCATGAGGTGAACAGTAACAGGACCCTGTTCATTCCCCCATACAGGTGATGCGGGCTATCCCCTGAAGACCTGGCTCCTCACACCTGTACGGAACCCACAGAACAGGCACGAGGAGGAATACAATCGTGCACATACCCGTACCCGCATCGTGATCGAGCAGACATTTGGACTTTTGAAGTCACGTTTTAGGTGCATTAGCAGGTCTGGTGGTGCTCTCCTGTATGGACATGAGAAGGTGGCCAAGATCACCATGGCATGTGTCATGCTGCACAATATGTGTATCAGACGGAATGTTCCACTGCCCCCTGACGTTGAAATAGAAGCACCTGATGAGGACGATGATGGTGATGAGTACGGAGGTGAAGGGGATGCAGGTCTTGCAAGAGGGGATGGGCAGGAGGGACGTGCTGTGAGACAGCATCTGATCAACCAAATATTCTGAGGAACATGTTTTCGTACTGTCACATGGTAATAGGGAGTCATGCACTGGTGTATGTTTACGAGCACACAATGGACCCTGTCCCCAATGAAGTACACACACACAATGAAGTTGCCCAAGCCAGTGTTTAGATCAGAAACCAGTGTATTGAGTAACATTAAGGTGTGAAAGTGCAAGTCAAAAAACATCCCACCACCCTTCCCCCCACCCCCACAACAGACCCATGACACCCTTCCCCCCCCCACAACAGACCCATGACACCCTCCCCCCCCCCACAACAGACCCATAACACCCTCCCCCCCCCCACAACAGACCCATAACACCCTTCCCCCCCCCCCACAACAGACCCATAACACCCTTCCCACCACCCCCCACAACAGTCCCTCATGTGTTTGCCAGGTTTGCCCTGGCCTATGCACACATAGGGATCCCTATCGACCCCCTATTTTCAATTGTCCTCAGGGGGAATCAGAGGGTTGGCAGATGTGCGCCTGGTGGTGCGCGATGAGCGCCGGAGGGGGCTTGTTTGCCTCGACCCAGAAGATGAGGATGGGGCAGACTGGCCTTGTTGGGAAATGTGGCGGTCCATAGTGTCAGCCATGCGTACCAGGACCTCCCTGAGCCTCCCTATCTCATCGCACAGCCTGTTGGTGTTGGCGTCCATCCGCTCTGTGGAGTGCCTCAACGCCTCCACGATGTTCTCACTGCGATTGGCAGCCTCCTCAACATGCTGCCCAACCAGCACAGACAGCTCTTGTTGGCGCTGCAGAATGGTGGTCAATTGGTGGGCAGTGCTGGGTGAGTGTGCACTTGAGCCTGTGCCCTCGGATGCATCCACCACAGCAGGTGATGGCAACATGGGGGACATGATTGCAGGGACGGTGTCCTCAACTGTGGTATCAGACGCAGGGGTGTGGAATGGCACTGGCTCTGGTGATCCAGGGGGGCTTGGGGTGTGCATCTCCATGGCGTGGTCTAGGGTGTCCTCCAGATCGGATAGGGGGGCAGTGGCGGCTGCCTCACCAGTGGAGCTTGCCGCAGCTGATGGTGGGCCCTCGGTGGCTGGCATCGGTGCGGGTGGGTTCACCACCGGTGGTGGGGCCGCAGTTGGTGGTGCAGCTATTACTGCCGTGGCAGTGGCACTCCGACGAAGTTTGGCACTCGTCTGGTGCGGCCTGCCCCCCTTGCCCCTTGATGTTGTTGGGGTATCCGCCGGCTCCTGTGCCCTTGGCCTCTTGCATGTAGCTGTTGCCTGTGTTGCATCAGCGGCATCCTCCCCATCTGTATGTGAGCCTGTCAGGGGCGAGACGGGGGATGGCATTGGTTGCGTTTCAATTTACTTAATGCAGATTACATTAATAATGCAGTTGTGGCAATTGGGACTTAGTGGTTGTGGATGCAGGTGATGTGCCAGTTCAGTGCCTCATCCATGCATGGTAGTGTTTGGGACTTGTCTGTGGTGTTGTGTGCATGTGTGTGTGTGTGTGGGTCTGACACAGGCATGTTGAGGGATGGATGCATGTGTGGATGTGTGTCCATGCATGAGAGGAGTCTGTGCTCGCATATGGGGGGTACAGTACATTCACAGCGCATCCTGTCATGTGTACACTCAACTCCATCAGAAGTGGTTCCCACGCCGAGCTCCATGCTGCCTACTCCCTCTATTGACTCGACGGCAATCATGTTGGCGCACGTCTCCTCCCATTCCTTCATCAGGATTGGGGATCCATCTCCACCAGCACTGGCAATGCGGTGGTTCTCCGCCAGGATGCCCCTCACCCGCAGCCTGAGGTCGTCCCACCTCTTCCTGCATTCGCGCACAGTGCGCGTGCTGGTGCCCACTGCACTGACTTTGGCTGCGACCTCCTCCCAGATGGCTTTCTTCCTCAACAGGGTTGGCCGGCGCATGTCATTTGCGAAGACCACCTCAGCATTCTCCGCAAGGGTCTGTGTCAACATCACCAATTCCTCATTGGTGTATTTTTCTTTGCGCAGCCTGTCAGTCGATTTCTTGAGTGCCTTGGGCATGATGCAGGTGTCCACAATTGTTTGGCACGGCTCACGAATCAAAACAGGTCCAGGGGGCAGAGGATGGCAATGGATTGTGTTTTTAAAGATGGCCGCCGGGCTCTTTCCCGTTCCGGCGCGATGACGCTATTTCCGCTTCCGCTATTTTACGGTCACCGCTAATAACGATGACCGCTAATAGCGGTGACCGCTAGTAGCGGTGACCGCAATTTGCATGTAGCGTGAGGGCGGAGGTGCTATCTGCACTTTCGTCAATGCCGGTAAGGGAGTTTTTTGGGACTTTTGCGGCATGGCGGTAGGGTCATTACCGGCATGGCGCTATGCTCGTGTCCGCGTACTCGTAATGGTGCGTAATTAGCGCCCTCTTACGAGGGCGGACACGTTAATAGCGCCATGCCGCTAATATGCGGTTTTTAGCGCACAACGTGTAATGAGGCCCCTAGCCTTTAAGTAGAAGGGTGCTGAAAGTAACTGAAGTCTGGGTTTTGGGTGCCAGGTAGAGAAGTGCGTAGCCAAGTGTAATTTCTAACTGAAAAAGGAGCATTCCCTCTTGAGAGTTAGGAAGTGACCCTGATAGAAGAAAGATTTTGTAATAGTTTGGGGGTGAAGTAAGAAGGAAAGTTATATCAATCCAACATATTCTCAAAATTCTCTGTGATTTAAAAACTGCTTGCATTTTCAAGTGTGCAGGGTCATTAAACATACACAGTGCTGCATGTGAAATTGTTTTGAAAACCGAAAATATACATTTGATTGAAATCTAAATCTGATCAAGGAACACTAATGTTCAGTATCTAGTAATGTTCCAAAGTATTATTTAATGTTGTCATAAAAGAGTTTTGTGGGAGAAGGGGGTGTAACTGGTATTTAGCCTGTGTTCCCTGGACAAAAGTGACATTTAAAAGTAAGATCCCCAGAGTTAATCTTGGTATTGAAGCTTTGTTTTTGTGCCACAGGGAAGGTGGTCTGTATAATCATTTGGTGCAACTATTCCTTGAACCTATATTCTTAATGGATATATATCTGTTCCGTACCCCTGCCTGGTTCTTGCCTCATTGTTGGCACAGGGGGAGGGAGCTACATGGATCTATACAAATCATAGATAGGTCTAGCTTGAACTAGATCAATGATTTATTGTGTGGTACCTTAATGTGGGGTTGGGGGCAGGAACTACTCATCGGTGGTCTCTCAATATATTGTTGCATCATTTCCTACCCCCAAAAATCTAAGCTTGTCACCTTTCCTACCTCCAAAAATCCATCTAAGAGCAACTCCTTTCTTACCCCAAATAATCGTTCTAAGTGTGTCACATTTCCAACCCCCAGCAATCCATTCAAGAGCATCACATTTTCTAACCCCAGAAATGCATCTAAGTGTGTCACATTTCCTACCCCAAGCAATCCATTCAAGTGCATCACATTTCCTAACCCCAGAAATCCATCTAAGTATGTCACAATTCCTACCCCCAACAATCCATCTCAGTGCAACACATTTCCTTCTCCCAAAATTCCATCTATGAGCAACTCCTTTCTTACCCCAAATAATCGTTCTAAGTGTGTCACATTTCCAACCCCCAGCAATCCATTCAAGAGCATCACATTTTCTAACCCCAGAAATGCATCTAAGTGTGTCACATTTCCTACCCCAAGCAATCCATTCAAGAGCATCACATTTTCTAACCCCAGAAATGCATCTAAGTGTGTCACATTTCGTACCCCAAGCAATCCATCTAAGTGCATCACATTTCTTACCCCAACAATCCATCTATGAGCAACTCATTTCCTACCCCCAGCATTCCATCCGAGTGCATCACATTCCCTACCCCCAGAAATCCATCTAAGTGCATCACATTCCTACCCCAACAATCCACCTATTATCAACTCATTTCCTACCCCCAGAGATCCAACTAAGAATATCACATTTCCTACCAACAGCAATCTATCCAAGTGCATCACATTTCCTACCCCTAGGAATCCATCTAAATGTGTCACATTTCCTACCCCCAACAATCCATCTAGGAGCAACTCATTTCCTACCCCAGCAACCATACAAGTGCATAACAGTTCCTACCCCAAGTAAACCCTCTCAGTTTATCACATTTCCTACCCAACAATCCCTATAAGTGCAACTCATTTCCTACCTCCAAAGATCCATCTAAGTGCAACACATTTCCCACACTGAGAATATAGCCAAGTGCAGTACACAGAAAGCTCCCAACACATCGAACTGACCATCCAGGGGGTGCTGCAGGCAAACTACCAAGTGTTATAATAGTGTTATAAACTGAAATGAAAAAAACCCCACTTAGATTCAACTTTGGCAGTGGAATGAAAAACCACCTATGTTCAACTTTGACACTGCAATGAAAACCAGTTGCACAATTTGGCTATATGCAAGCAGTGAAGATATTTCAGGTAATAAAAGTGGTGAGGTTTTACTGGAGTACAGTAATGGCTGTACTCCCTGCCCACACCACACTTACCTTATCAGCCGCTGTAAGTTGTCTGAATCAGACATTCCAGGCAAACAAAGGCAAGCATGGAGTTGAATAGGGAGCTGCTCATTGCCTTGTGGCCCTTAGCCAATGTCTGTCTGAGCAAGGCTGCCCTGTGGAATCCAGCTATGAGGGCTTCCTCAATGAAAATCAGCAATCAGGGAGGGCAAGGGGCAGGAACTGGGAGGGTGGGGGAGGCAATAGAAATGAAGAGGGGCAAGGAGAAGGCACTCAGATTGTACACTATCATTAAAATAAAGCATAAGGTGCTTTCTCAGGATGGCCTCACCTGTGAGGATGAGGCGCTGGAATTGATTTAGCAGTCTACCAGGGCAGGAGAACGAAAGGGCCTGCCTCATTGAGGTCAGTAGATTGCCAGGCTTCTTCGATGAAATCCACCAATCAGAGAGGACGGGAGGAGGGAACTGGGAGTGGAGGGGAGGTTAGGCAAAGGAAACAAGGACATGCTGGGAGAAGGCACAGAGAGTGCAAACTCAAAATTAAAATGAAGTGTTAGGCACCTTCTCAGGATGGCCTCACGTAGCAGGATGGAGGGGATGGAATTTCTTCAGCGGTCCATCAGAGCAGGAGAATGAAAGGGCTTGACTTAGCGAGGTCAGTCGACTACTGGGCTCCTCAATGAAAAACACCAATCAGGGAGAGTGAGAGACGGGAAGTGGGAGGGGGTGCAATGGAAATGAGCATGGGCAGGGAGAAGGCACACAGAGTGTACACTAAAATTAAATTAAAGTGCAAGGCGCCTTCCCAGGATGGCCTCGCCTCTGAGGATGGAGGGGCTGGAAATGTTTCAGCTGTCCACCCGAGCTGGAGAGTTAAGGGGCCTGCCTTAGCGAGGTCAGTGGACTGGAGTAGTGAGCTTCTTACAACGGGGTGAGTTTGAGTGACATTCAGACCAGGTTGTGGTGTGGAGTAAAGCGAACGGTCACCAGGGACAATACATAAGTGGATTTAAATAGATTAAGGACAATCAACATTAGACTTTTTAAGTGCAGGTAGGTGCTGCAGCCAGCTGTGCTAGGATGATCATTTTTCTTTTTATGATATTTCCAGTGGAAGTGGATTTCTTCTTCTACACATTTTGATATCACGTGAAATGAAACCCTACAGACAGCACAGCTCATAGAAACTTCCTTTTTTGTGTCTTCACAAATATATAAATAAAAAAAACTTTTAAAATTGTTAACAGTAGCGCAGTCAACAAGTAGCACATATAACCCTACTCTACTCCTGCTGCAGTTAAACAAACAGGGCCCAATCTATGGAATATTTTGCGTTGTAAATAGGGACTTTGCGGGCCATCCTGCTTGTAAAATCCCATCTGTCGTTTCATGGAATCTAACTTGCAGAACTTTTCCGGAACTTGCTGGGACTACGTGCAGGACCGGCATGCCTCTGCGAGCAGTCGAGTGCCATGCGCAAGACTCCACACAGAGTGTTGGTCGGGCCTGTGCAGAGATCTAAATAGGGGGCGGAACACGCAGATTCCCCATTCTCCCCAGAGAATGGGGAAGTCTCTGCGAAACTTGTCCTTGCCCTCAAGCCCTGGGATCGCACATCTCCAGCTCTGAAATACCTTCATGGGCTCCCAGTGAATGCAAGGATTACATTTAAAACCCTCTGCATTGTCGACAAGGCTTTCTGGGGCATGGGTCCAAAATACCTTCAACTAGCCCTCTGTGAATACCTCCCCTCTCGAGCCCTTTGCTCCTCTACTTCTAACTCCCTCAGGGTCAGTCGTTTTTCAAGGAATCGAGCTGGGGGCAGATCTCTCTCTTTGGCTGGGGTCTCCCTTTGGAACAGCCTCCCGGCCACCTTGAAACTTGAGGAGAAACATCTCCGGCTCTGGAAGCACCTCAAGGCCTTCCTCTTCGCTTCTACCTTTACCCCTCTTCTCCCCTTCTGATCTGCTTTTCTCTCTCACCACCATGCACCTGGCCACCCTCTGTCCTTTGGGCCCAGGTCTGCTCACCCTGCCTCCCTCCTGCACTGCCTCCGGGCAACCCCTTGCACTGGGATCTGTATCTGTACCCACCCAGTCCCCCATTCTTCTTCTGCACTTATCAGATATACCCTTTCTGACTAATCATGCACTTGCCACTTGCTGGCAGCACTACCACTTTTCACTGCCATATTTATTTATTTATTTCACTTATTATTTATTCTGTTCTCTCCTCTGTTTCACACTTTCCACTTCTCCTCCTTTTACGCACTTTCCCCCTTTTCCCTTTTCCATGCATTTGTGCGTTCTTAATGTCACTGGGCCTAGTAAGATCGTTATTTTTGCTCTCCCTTATTCCCCTCCCTTTGCTTGGTCACACTCTGAAACACTTGCGTATGAGTGTGATGTAAATAAAATATCACATCATATCAAGCAATAATGTGGACGTCATGAAGGACGGTCTGCGTGACAACATCGCACCCTCAGCACCACTCCAAACCAACCATATTCACGAATCTGGCTGTGCAATATCACATGAGGGAAATCAACACGCAAAGCCCCCGATCACACCGCCACGTTAAAGCAGGGGGAAGGCATCAAGCGCATAGGAATCACTGCGCAAAGGTAAGGTCTGATCGGGAATTTAGGGCAGCGTGCATTCAGCTGGGGTGCCGATCGGATTTATGGGTGCGCATATTCAGAGTAGCGGGTGCAGCCGTGGTTTACGGCAGTTCGCACGCAGATTTACCGGGGACTGACTACAGTTATAACAAATGGTACACATGTTGACAATGTGCTGTAAATAGTTATGGGGAACCCCAAGCAGTGTCCCCGGGGTGCTGCTTTGGTTGGGCGAGTTTGCACACCTTATTGCCGCACTGCATTACTTCGCAGATGGGGAAGGCGCTTTGGTTGTTATACGTGGCTGGATTTGCTTTGTGTAGGGGCGTATTGTGGGTGTTCCGGCCGCTTCTTGCGCAGAGGGTCACTTTGCGATCTAAATTCAATGAATACGGGCAACGTGCAAAGAAAACTTTGTGCATAGGGACACGCAATGTCATCTCGGCACTGGCACTTTGCAGGATCAATGCGCACTTTTCCACAAATCATCCCCACAGTCTAAAGAACAGTCATTCTTTATGCACATTCAGATACTTCGCCCACATTCCACGAGGGAGTTGTTGGGCGTGATTTACAAAGCATTTTTCAATGGAGTTTTCGCATGGAAAAACACTTGTGTAAATCAGGCCCTTTGTCTCTTCGTATGAGATGCAGTCGTATATTAACATTTCCCCAATATGTATGTTTAGCTAAATCCATGAAATACCGCTTTTGATGAGGCTACTTTATCGATTAAGTGGATTTGTCTTTACATATGGGGTGGTGTTAAACCCCCCCCATGACCACCTCCCTTTATCTTGCCTTTCTCTTACTCTTTTCCTTGTTCTTCGTCCGCTCACGTTTTTTCTACTTTGCAAACGTTTTTTTTAATCTATTTATGTATTTATTTATTTATTTATTTATTTTACTTAACTTCCCTGACACTGTTTCTTCTTATTCTTTGCAAGGAGTCATCAAAAAGAAACACAAATGCAGCTACAATCACAACAAGCATTGGAAATGCCAGAAATGTGGGCTTTTGTGTAGGGATGGGAAAGGAGCTTACCAAGCAGTGTCATAGTGGTATTAATTGCCCATTGCTAGTAGCAGGTGCACAATGATGAGAATCCATGGGGATTTAATAGCAGTGCCTGGCAGATGCCTAATACTTATACACAAGCCAAAACTGTTGGATATCCCAATGCTTACAAATCAAGTGGCTGAAAGCAGACCTGCTAAGACATTTTGTATTACACCAGTAGTGGGTTTAACACCCCAAATAGGTTATTAACTCTCAGAAGACTGTTTTGAAAAATCATTATCAAGCACTTGGAGTGTAACGTTTAATGGTGAGGCTTGATTAAAGGGAGCTCAAAGAGTTTCCATGAGCCATGATGAGGTGTTTTGGGCGGGGAGTGGCAGGAACTGGGTGGGAATGGCGACAGGGAGTAGCATGGGCAGTCTGTGGGTGGGTAAATAACCAAAGAGCACCTACATGCTGTGTGCCCCTCCTCATATGCCATTCCTCCCTATCAGTACTCTAATGCAATAGTCTTGGCTTATAGGTGTCGCAAGTGACACTGAATAGCCCAAACTAAAAAGGGGTAGAGGGGGAAATGGATTCGCTCAGTGGAATAATTTTGGTCTGTTGAAACATTGTATCGTTCATGCCCGGCTAATACCTTTGTTCTCTATTTAAAATTATGCATTTTTATGCATTTAAAGTCTTATGTTGCTGGAGAAAGAAATTAAACCCATGATGCCTCCAACATAACAGGCTACTTAACTTGGCTACAGTCAAGGTACTGAAGAGTGTCAATGATTTTAGATGTTTTGTTTTTGGTATGATGTCTTCCACATTCCTGGTGAACCTTAACTTGCCTTCTAATGACACATAATAATTACTTAACACACAGAGCTGTTTTCTGTGGCTACTCCTTTCAGGAAATTGAACGTGGTCTTCCAGCAACCGCGCTCAATGCACAGAAAATGAACTCAATACTGACCACTACGGGAAGGGCTTCAAAGAAAGCTAATATGGTCAGAACACGACAGGTGGACATGTTGGGCCTGTTTCATGGAATGTTTTGCACGGTGCAAAGTGAATTTTCAGTGGTGCAAAGTGACTTTGCATTGCAAAAATACACTTTGTACTGCTCCATGAATCAGGGTGGAGCAGTGAAAAGTGGCTTTTCACGGCAAAAAACACTTTGTACAGTTCCATGAATCAGAGTTTGTGTCAGCAGTACAGAGTCATTTTGCTGCAGTGTAAAGTCACTTTTCAGCAGTGCAAAGTCAGTTTGCACCGTGCAAAAATTCCATGAATCGGGCCCTTTATTGTAAGGTGTGCCTCTAGAAGTATCTGTAGGGTAAACAGCATTTTAACAGAACTTGTTTATGTGCAGCTATTAGTATCCAACCAAACTCAATAGTCCTTTTTCCAACCTCAGAAGGATAACATGCTGAGGCAGCTTTGCTGGGATTCAACCCTACAACTTGAAAATCACACAATACTCACACCAGCAAGTTCTTAACTCACCGAGCTATCTTAAACTGTAAAACATAGTAGATGTGATTTACAAAAGCATTTTCATTTAGAAAATCCCATTGAAAAACACGTTTGTAAATCAGACCCAATGTGCTGTGTAATATGCAAAATTTAATGTGTTTTATACAAAATACTTTTCTATGGCAAACAGGGATCATGTCACAGAGAGTATTACAGAGAGTATTACACAATTGTGTTTATTGTAATTGTCAGCAGTTGATGAAATGTTAAAGTTACAGTAGTTAAGAGGAGCAGGCGTACACATCCGCAGGAGATCCTACCCCCCACCTCCCCTGTATTTGAGACATGAGACTGTGCCATGTATAATTCCAGCTGTTGTACCAATACCGCAGCAAGCATTTGGAAGATGATATCCATTAAGACAACCCTATAGAATATACCCTCGAGCTGATGACAGCCTGCAGGAGGAGGATCTCCCTGAAGGAATATGAGAAAGAGCTAATAAGATAGACTGATGACATCATAAGAACGTGTGTACAAAGTCCTGAAATACTGAATGAAGACAATGTATGGAGCCTAGAGTGGAAATGGCAAAGTAAAGAATCAAGTGAACTTTAAAAGTGTAAAAGAAGAAGATTTTATGTTAGAAAGTGCTGCAGGAATCAGAAGTGTAAAGAATGTACATACGCTGAAATGCAAGATAGATCAAGTCATCGTATAGGCTAGCTACAAGTAGTGAATAGAATGCAAGCGGAGCCGCCATTGTACAGAAAATGGACATTGGTATCATGAAATAATAGGCCAAAGAACCATGCAGAGAGAATGGAAGGCTGTGTCGCAGTAGAATAGTAGGTTGTTGGAGCTGCGTTGGGAGGCTGTCTGGCCTGAAGTGAAGAACTGAGAAGTCGAGGTCAGCTATCTACGCTGATGAGGAACATGTGTGCGGAGGGTGAATCCTCACACATTAAGGTGCAAGAAAGAACACAAAGGATGCCAAGTCTTAATTCATTTTAAATATGTAAAAGCTTTCAGAATTAACAGAATCATGGTCGCTTGTCACGTGAGTTGAGGATGGAAATAGGGCTTGAACTTGGAGCTCCAGACACGATATTGAGCACCCTCACCCCCCTTGAATTCCCTAGACAAGAATACTCTGCAAAGGCAAGTACAAAGATAATTTCACGGCAGAAGGCATGGGCGATGACAGATTTTGGGCTAATCGGGTGGTAGGGCAGCTTCATGTCCTATCTACTTGCACCTGGGTCTTGGCTTAAATGCTGCTAATTGAAACGGATGTTCCAGTCATGGCACAAGCATGCCAAACCAACTGTATTAGTCCTTATAACGAAGGACCATATTGCTTGAGAAACCAATGAAACACTGTGTAACTGATTTTCCTTAAATGAAACGCATGAAGAGGTAGGCATACGTTGTCCACCTGATATCGGACAGCCAATAACAAACCTAGCTCCTATATGTTTGTGTATCTAGATGTGTACCTTAACCAATCTCAACCCTTGATAGGTTTTTCACTATTGCCATGGAGCATGACGTCATTCGGATGCAAAAAGGAGTATATAATTGTAATTTTTGTGGAAATCGCTGAGAATGAGCATACATCCGTTGATGTTCGTAGTAAGCTGATCATTGCTAATAAAACACCAACTTGCCATCTTTTTGAGTTTGTCCGGTTATTTGGACTCAGCATTATTCTGGTGTAATCCCTTCCAGTAATAGATGCACATTCCAAGGGCCATAAGCTCAGCATTGAAAGAACATTGTCTCGGGAGGAGAGCTCAGGGGCAACGCGCTCGCACTTGGAAACAAGACGATGCAGAGCAACACTGGTTTGATCCCCGGGTATGCACTTAGAAACCTCTGGGTATTAAGCGTGTTATAAATAACCAATTACAATTATAATGTTGTTCCCGATTTAACACAAGTACACTCAGTGAGTCACCATGAGCCCAGCCAGGCCCAAATTCTGAGATTGGTGTAAAAATAGGAAAGTGGCATTGTAATTTGAAATGACAGTTTCACATATCCCCCTTAATTCTCATCATCACCTAAAAAGATGGTGAATATATATTACCTCCATTTTCAGAATATAGGAAGATTCTCATGCAAACCAGCCTTTAAGGCTTGGTACCATGCACAGTTATTGAAACATTAATTCGGCGTATGCTGCCGCACCGTTCTCAAACACTACGTATATTTACACATATATTAAACGTATAACTTCCTTCTGTGCATTCACTGCCTCTTACTTTACTCTTGTTCTCCTTCCTAGCAAACTATACTACATTTAGTGCTGTTCGCCGATTCATGGATTTTAAAGCTCAAAGTAGCCTGCAGTGCAAACAACAATGAGTTGCGCCTGGGACACACACTACAAGCTCCCACGCAAGCAAAATCTAGCACCAACAAACAACCTTTGCGCCTGCCTTTGCACCACTATGCATCACCACAGCGAAACTGCGGCCAATCTCCCGTAACTGAAGGCATCACACTGGCGAAACTGTGTACATCACACGTAATGCAAGGTAGTACACTGGTGAAACTGCGAACAGTCCCCTGTAACTCAAGTCAGTACCCCACCGAAACTGCGGACTGTCCTCCATAACTGAAGTCAGCACCCTGGTGAAACTGTGCACGTCACATGTAACGCAAGGCAGCACCCTGGTGAAACTGTGACCCATCTCCTTCAACTCAAATCAGCACCCCTGCAAAACTGCAGACCACCCTCCGTAACTGACGTCAGCACCCCGGCAAAACTGTGGACCACCCCCCCGCAACTCATGCCTGCACCCCAGTGAAACTGTAGACTGTCACCCCTAAGTTCAAGCAGCACCCTAACTGCAGGACTTCACCCCTAAGTCATAGCAGCCCCCTCAAGTCCTGACACCAACTGAACTCTGCCCACTACCCCAGGCAGCCGCCTCAAGTCCGCACACCTCCCACTATCCCCACTGACCTCTTCCAACCACCCCAGGCAGCCCTCTCAAGTCCACAAACCTCCCAACACCCCCACTGACCTCTGCCCACTACCCCAGGCAGCCCCTGATAGTTTTTCCTCCTCCCACCCCCCACAGACCTCTGTCTACTACCCCAGGCAGCCCCTGCTAGTTTGCCCTCCTCTCACCACACACACTGACTCCTGCCCACTACCCCAGGCAGACCCCTCAAGTCCTCCGACCTCCCAACACCCACTGACCTCTGCCCACTAACCCAAGCAGACCCTGCTATTCTGCCCTCCTACAACCACACCACTATGACCTCTGTCCACTACCCCTGAAAAGCCCCTCAAGTGCTCACACCTTCCACTACCCCTACTGACCTCCACCCACTACCGCAAGCAGCCCACCAAGTCCTCCCACCTTCCATCATCCCCATTGATCTTTGCTCACTACCTCAGGCAGCTCCCTCAAGTCCTCACAGCTCACACCATCCCACTGACCTCCGCCCACTACCCCAGGCAGCCTCTGATAGTTTGCTTTCCTCCAGCCACCCCCACTGACCTCTGCCACTACCCCAGGCAGCTCCTGCTAGTCTGCCCTCCTCCCAGCACCCCCACTGACCTCCCCTCTCTACATCAGGCAGCCCCTGCTATTTTGCCCTTCTCCCACCACCCACACTGACCTCCACCCACTACCCCAGGCAGCCACCTCAAGTCCTCATACCTCCTACCACACCCACTGACCTCCGCTTACTACTCAAGACAGTCCCTGCTAATTTGCCCTTCTCCTACCACCCACACTGACCTCCACCCACTACCATAGGCAGCCCGCTCAAGTCTTCATACCGCCCACCACCCCCACTGACTTCCACCCACGACTCCAGGCAGTCCCTGCTAGTCCACTTCCCTACTAGTGCAACGTGGAGCAACAACCTACCTTGACTCCAACGGCCTGGCTCCACCATGAAGTACACCTGCCACATATCCTCCTCCAACATGAACCACTGGGAGCACAGCTGTTGAATCCAGGACTGTAGCGACCACCATGACTTCCTGGTAGACAACATGCACTGCATGTCATTAGGACACCAAACTGTCATACAAGATACACTTTGACTATTCCATGCATATGTGAGATACTAATGCAATGTGGCATTTGTATAGTGCCTTTGTGCCATTGCAAGGGTCTCAAAGCACTGCAGGTAAATGCCCTCGGAGGACCGAAGTATGAGGAATCACATATTGGTCCAACCGATTCACAATGCATGGGTGCATTTAAGCCTGTACAAAAGTAGGTAGGGTTGACAAAGTACCTGCTAAGAACACAAGTAGAACACGCTTGTGGTTGAATTATGTGAAGGTTGTCAGAGAGTGTGCGAGTCAAGGAGACTGAAAACGTGTTCAAGCAGACTGAAGACTCAATCATGGAACTCAGCTGCATTCCAGTGGCAGAGGTGATGGACAATTTGAGAGCAGTTAGTGGCTGATGTCAGATGTGCGCAGGTGGGTGGCCATAACTTGGGAAGGGCACAGCAAACTACCATTGAGTGCACAACTGATGAGTGTAGCCCATTCATCCACAGTGAGCCCACATCCCACCTCAACATCAACAGTGCCAAATACCCACACCTGTGAATAAAGTGTGGGCATATACAAATTGACAAGCAAGTGCTAAAGGAACACCTGAACAGCAGTGGACCACAAAGGGACTCACCGTACAACAAACTCAAGCTCCAGTAGCGAATGTGCAGAGACAAATGAGCTGTCACTAGATACAATACACTACTAAACCATGTGGAACATGTGGCAATAAACTTGAACAAGCTAGTATCCATCCTCAATGAGAGACCCCAAACACCATCATGATGCATCTCACACAACCACAACCATCCCCATATGTACACCATTACACACACAACTAAAAACATCACTCTGCTAAAAGATTGGCACCAAACAAGCAGTCCTCCTACACAAGGAATGGAATCAGATGATCAGTCAGTGCCCCCTCGAGGGTTCTGTTGGGCACACTCCAGCATGGGATACACATGTGCACAGGTCCAAGTAAATACAAACAATGCCACCATGTCAAGCACCAAAAGCACACAACATTGCCAAACACACATGAACACATACAGCAATGGAGTACAGACTCAACCGCAGCATACAACTCAAAAACACACATCCATACAATGTAGGCAATGCAACAACATGCTTGTAGGCAAGCAACAGATGTGCCGGACAAAGTGGTCAAAAATGTGAATCACAAAGTATGTCACCTCCCCATATGTGCAAGAGTCCACCCATGGTCAACAAGCATGGATGCTACAACTACCACAAACATGTGGCTTGTGCACAGGTCCTCCAGCAAGCATCACAGTAACAACATGACACACACTGAGGCCTCAACCCACATGACAGACACAGGAAAATGTGTACTTGGAGAGCAGGTCAAAAGTAAATTAAAGCATATGCAAATAGACTGCAAGAAGTGTGGTATGAAGATTATCAAAACTTGTATCTAAACTATTTACATGAAACCAAAGGGACAGGTACAACTGTCCATGGATAAAAACAAGGAAAAGTAAACAATAAAACCTATCTATATAAAAACTATTTACACTGGCAGCAAGCTAGTCCATTGGGATGTTGGCTAGGGCTTTCAGCAGGGCTGACTCTCCATCTATAACTTCAGCCTCTAAGCGGGACGCTGTTGTTGACTGGAGGACTTGCAGGCTGTCCATCAGCACCAACTTTGCATCCTTCACCGCCCTACAAGCTTCCCCCATGATGTCAGCACGCCTCCTCGTGACCCTCTCATCCACCTCGGACCTAACCCTCTTGATTGCTGCATATCTTGCCTGTCAGCGCTCCACCTCTTGCTGCCTTGCATACTGTGCTCTTGATGACACACACGGCTGGAGCTGCAGGTGCCCTGCCTACCTCATCTTGGTCTGGTGTCTGCAACTGTGCCTCCTCTGGGTGGCAAGGCCCTGCAGAATGAGCCTCCTCACTGTCACCATCTGCTGCTGCCTGGATGTGTGAGCTCTCTGAGTGAACCTCCCCCCCCCACCCCCAATGTGATGACACTTGTCGGGGGAGTATGGCACCTGCACTGCCCTGAAGTGCTAGCTGTCCCTCCACTGCCTGTTCCTTTGTTGTGCCTGGGAGGGCACAATGACCACCTCATGTGGCGTTGTTGGATCTTCCACCTCATGCAAGGAGATAGGCACATCCATACTGGGTGGTGGTGATGTGAATGGTGCACAGGGGGCCATGGTGGTATGCGGCATGGAAGACTTGCTGGAGGGTGACTGGGGCAGAGAGGAGGAAGTGGCGGAGGGGGTAATTGTAGTGCCCAGCCCAAGGAGACCACCCGAGAGCAGTGCATGCACCAATTGGGCCAGGAAAACGCTCACCTGCTCATGATGCTTCACAAAATCCTTCTGAGAGACATGTACAGCATCACAAATAGCTGCTGTCCGCCTGGCAATACCTGCCAGCAGGGACTGCACAACATCTTCGATGGCCGCATTGGCCGAAGGTGGGGGATCGGTCTGGGTGGAGGCATCCAGGAAGGAGGTAATTGCCGCAGCAGATGGGCCAGGCAAAGGAAGTTGTGCAGTACCCTCCATTGTGGACTGCACATTCTAATGTCTCTTGGCCAGGGGTGCAACCGGAACACCCTCCTCGTGGCCCTCACCTGATCCCATGGACAGGACTACAATTGTCTCCTCCTCCACCTGCATCAACACAGATGACTCCAGAGCGTCCTCCAGCACCCTGTCCCACAGCTGCTGATGTGCCCCACCACAATCCTCTCCTGTGTCTTACCCTCAGCAGCCTTGCATCATGGTACTGGACCTACCCCAGCTAAATCACACTCAGAAGAGGAGGTATTACAAGTGAGAGACTAGGGTCTGCACCTGGGTCTGGAGGCACTGTCCCTGTTTCTCCACTCGACAGCACTGCTTCTGCCCTGTCCCTGTTTGATAGCTACAGCAACGGTGAAAAAGTGGACAAAGAACATTGACATTAGTCAAGAGTGACAAAGCATGTGTGGCATACACATAAACAGTGTCAGGAATGTGTTTAGGTTGGGTATCCCAGACAACTGGATGGACCTGAGTGGTGATCCACTGTATTTTCCTTTTCATTCAATTTCAGTCTTTCATTTACATTTTTTGAATGATACTCCAAAAAGTTGTATAGGTTTTCACATAATGATTGTCTTTATTCAAAAGACCATTATGAAGTAGGGCTGTTGCAACCTCTATCTTGCGCCCAATGCATTTCGGTCACACTTGACCTTCTCCAGGGAATTTGCATTTTGACAAGCTTCTTATTTTCTCTGTGTTGGGTAATAAGCCCAATTTTGATCTCACATTCAGTCTGGTGCCCCACTGAATGAAACTCTGCCAAAAACTGGTTGCCTAAAATTACAAGACCAGAGACAAGTCACTTCACTGCTGTAAAATGATACATAGGGCATCAGACTGAATGTGAGATAACAATTGGGCCCCCCTCCCCCTTCAATAGTGCACATGCTTTGGTAGATACACTCACCCAACAGCCAGACATGCTCTCCGCTGTGACGTGCCATGTGCCCATGCAGTGTGGAGTTCCACAGCACCATGAAGTCGTGGGTTGAACCAGGGAATCGGTCACAGCAGTAGGTGATGAGGTGGCAGGCATCACACACTATCTGCACTTGAGTGAGTGGTAGAGTTTTCGGTTCTTGTAGATTGCCTCAACGACATGCCTTTCCACCAGCTCCACATGTGTGCAGTCCAATGCACCTATCAAATTGGGCATGCCTGCGATGAAATGCAATTTTCATGGCATTGACCTCATCAGCCATTCTGGGTAGGCCTATGTGATCTGCCACATGCTGCAGTAGTGCATCAATGACCTTGAACAGGACACGTGAGAAACAGGGGTGTGATAGCCCATACAGTGCACCCAGAGTGGGTTGGTAGGTGCCTGTGGCTTGGACGTGTTGCAGAGACACTACCTTGAGCAAGGGGTGGATGGCTGTGCGGATCTGTATGAGGCTGAGCAGGTCATCATGGATCATGTCGACTATGGATGTGATGGTCTCCCTGTCTAGCCGGTACAGGGTGTGGAACTGGGTTGGGCTCAGGTTGCAGAGAGTGTCACTTATGCCTGCAGGCTCCAACCTGCTGGACATTGTTGTTTTGCAGGGCCATGATGGCCCTTCTTCTCCTCCTCCACTGCATGCTCTGTCTCCCTGTCTCTTCAAGTAGTGGGCCTGCATGCAGGGCTTCCAGCTCCAGTACTCCTACTGCTACTCCTAGCAAAGTAGTGTTGGAAGAGGTGTGGGGAGTGGGAATGGTCCGTTTGTGCTTTTGCAGTGCTCATTGGGGCTGCATGGGCTGATTTTGGCCACCTGTATCCTGTTACTACACACCTGACTCTAATTAACGCCTGGTTTGCGATGTTGGTGGAAAACATGGTGCTACCGGCAAGTCCATGCCAGTGTTTCCATGTACGTGGTTCCACGGAACGTGCACTTACTAATGCCATGCCAGTGCCTCAGGCATGGCAGAAGCGCTTTGCCACAGATTCCGATCACGTTGTTTATGGTTACGGTTGGTTGCATGCAGTGACTGAGTGTGCCAGACCAGAAAACAGTGCCGGTACGGAGTGACCTGCACAGCTATTTCCAGACCGCATACTTGTAATGAGGCCCATGATCAGACTTTAGAACATACTTAGCTAAAACTGAAGCATAATCTTTTTCTGTGATAATTTCCCAATGCTAGTTGGAAAATAAAATGTACTCTTTCTGGTTTATTGTATCGATTGCACTGACCCCGAAATGTTGTAATGTGCTGCTAACATTTAAACATGCTGTATTGTACCAATTCACCAAGTGGTTGATAAATACAATTTATTTTTAAAAGAATCTCCTCCTGCTGAAGTCAGTTGTCAGCAGGACTGCAGGCTCCTCATATGATGCTTCCGAACTATATGTTGAGGACATGGTGAGTGAACTGGAGAGCAGCCAATTGGGTGGTTTGCATGAGTCTGCATGTGTGGGAGGTTGTGAGCCAGGGGTCCCATGTCTCACGGTGGGTGGATACCTTAATTTTATATATTTTTTTAATTGTTTGCTCCTTCCAAGATGGTCATTTCAATTTTCCGTTTTCTCCATGCAGGGTGGACTCTTTTTGTATTTTTTTTTGTGACTCTGGGTGCGATGGACATGTTTGTTTTTCCTTGTCCAGGGATGACCTCAGTGTTGTATTTTTGACCTCCATCCAGGATGGACAACTTTGACAGTTTTGTTCATTTGCTCCATGTCAAGGGCTATTGCCCTCTTGATGCCATTTGGAGTTGGAGGACTGCACCTGCAGCAATGTGCAGTGGAGTGAACCACCATGGTTTGGTGGACTGCTGCAGCCTCTTACATACATACAGGTGCACAACACATCCTACCATATTCATAAAATGTGCAGTCTGTATGACTGACTGCTTCAGCTGGTCCAAACCAATGTCCAATGGTGTTTCAGGTATCTTGCCTCATCCTGTGCCTGCCCTCCCAGAGGGGTCCTCCCAGCACCCTTTATCCACCCTTGTCTCCATTCCCTCTGCTGGACACTGGCCTCCATACAAGAATGCATAGGCAGAGTGTTAGGTGGAGATGGTGAAGGATACACAGCAGAATAGCTCTACCAGCATGTGAGAGTGTGCCACTGACAATCATGGTGATGGCTGATGGCACATGTAAGGTTTGCATGAATGTTGTGATTTGGTGATGTTTGGGTGATGGTCACTGTCACTGAAGTTGTGAATTGTCCTACATTTGTGACTGCGCATGTACTTGATCAGTGATGCATGTGCTTTTGGTTACTGGTTGCACATCCACAAAGTAATGCAGACTCAATAGGCAGTGCTGCAATTATCCTCTGTGCCATATTGGCAGCCTTTGACACCTTTGCCCACAGCATACTCACAGACTACACCTTCTGGGCATCAGGGACTCTGCATGCATATGGTTCACCTCTTAGGTCACTGACTGCTCACAGATCATCCTCCTAACACCCTTCTGCTTTCACCCTGCCTTGTATCCAACGGGATCATACGGGGGCCTCTCTATGCCCCCTTGTCTTTCACCTCTACCTGAGCTCCCTCCCTGCCCTTATCTGCTCACATGACCCGAGCCATTTATTTAATTTAATTTATTTATGTATACAGCACACTAAAACCAGAGGTATCTAGGCGCTTATGGTTAATAAATTGGTTACAGTGCTTATGGTTACAAAGTCAGAGTGAGCAGTGAGTAATTACAGTACAGAGAGTAGTAAGGGTAGCGAGGTAGCAGGGGTTGGGTTACGGGTCTCAGCAGACAGACGGTAATTACATCACAAAAGTGCAAAAGAGTTCAAGTGGGCATATTTGTGAAGCCTAACCCCATGTTGCAGGGTGGCTGTGACACAAAGATGTAATAGAGTCAAATCATATTGGCACATTCAAGGAGCCTAACCCCATGTTGCAGGGCGGCTGCGACACAAAGATACAGGAAAGTCAAATCATATTGACACATTCAAGGAGCCTAACCCCATGGCACACCGGCATATACATGCGACAGGGGGACAGAGCTAGGTACGGGGTTCTGGCACACAAGCACATACATATAGCAGGGGGATCAGCTAGGTACGGGGTTCAGGCACACTGGTGCACATACAAACAACAAGGGGGGGCAGCTAGGTACCCAGAAGAGTCCTGACAGCTAACAGGGAGCAGACAGGGGCCTTAGGGTGGGCCGTTGGGTGTGGGCGGCTACCGCCTGCCGGCACACCTGATTGGCTGACGTAGAGGTGGCCTGGCCAATATGCGGGCAGCTCAGGGGCTGAGAAGGGCTCAGCAAACCAGAGGGAGTGTGGCAGCCATTTCCAAAGGCAAAAAGATATCTTGTTTTCCCTATGACCCTGTGACATTTATTGTTATACTTAGAAGGAATGTCCAACACACATAGGAAATTATCCCCTAATTGTGACACTTTTGAAACTTGGCTGACTCTATAGCCCCTTTGTTTCCTTTTTCTTTTGGATTCACCACAAAGCACTTATGTGTTCACACAAGTATGTATATTTACTGTGTCAATGAAATAACTATTGAGAATTATCTGCATATTAATCATACAGTATTTTATGTTTACTTCGTTGTATATACTATACTTTTCATTTGTCATTTGATGCCATTGTCAAGTGTTACTTTTTCACATGTATGTCGCATTTCTCAGCATCATCTTTAATTGTATGCACTATATGTCCTTTTTATGATCAGCAAATAAACCATTGCTTTCTAATTTCTGTATTTTTTAACACAGTGAGTGTTTAGTACTTATAGACTTCATTTTTGGATGTGCTACTTGGGAGACCATACTTTGGAAAAACTTGTGGACAGGCCCAGAACCTTGCACCTGTCCAACCAAGCAATTGCTTAGAGCATTTATCACTAGTAAGGGTACATCCATTTGTTTACAAGCCATTTCCAAAGGTACACAGTCACAGATTTAAATGAATACACCCCAAGAGTGCTACACACGGAAGCTAGAACACAAGGCTCGCAGAAACAAACAGCCGGCAGACATTAGGTAACTGTAAAACGTATTGCAGCTGCGACGGACGATCGCAGTGCAATTAAGTGAAATGCTGATGGTTCTGGCGAAAAAGCCCAGCAGGGCTAACCTTGCTGCTTGTTGGGCCAGCGATCCTCTGGTGGCACGGGGAATGAGGGGATCGGTGTTGGATCCCATGATGTTCTTTTCCTTCCGCGTTGCAGATGAATGTGAATGGGAGAGAGAGGGAGCAGATAGGGGCCTTAGGGCGGGCCTTTGGTTGTGGGCCGGATACCGCCTGCCGGCACGCCTTGTTGGCTTAAGTCGAGGTGGCCTGGCCAATAGGCGGGCAGCTCAGGGGATGAGAAGGGCTCAGAAAACCAGAGGGAAAGCGGCAGCCATTTCCAAAGGTACACGGTCACAGATTTAAATGAATACACCCCAACAGGGGCACACACCAAAGTGAAATCACAAGGCTTGCAGAAAGAAACAGCTGGCAGACGTTAGGTAGCTGTAAAACTCATCGAAGCTGCGACAGACGAATGCAGTGCATATAAGTGAAATTGCAGATGACTCCAGTGAAAAAGCCCAGCAGGGCTTACCTTGCTGCTTGTTGGGCCAGGGATCCTCCGGTGGCACAGGCGATGAGGGGATCAATGTCAGATCCCATGATGTTCTTCTGCTTTCCATCTACGCAGATGACACCCATATCGTTCTCAATATCTCCAAGACCCCAGCTTCTCCACATCCTGACCTTGTCCCGGGCATCACCAATATTGGCCAGTGGATGACGGCTGACCACCTCCACCTCAATCATGGTAAACTGGACCCTGATCTGCAGTGAAATGGCATTCTTAACCTCAAGTATTCACACATATAGAACCTAATCAAGGGATCCAATACTCGAATCTTCCCTTAGTAGTCGTTATAGCACAGTTTGATTCAAGTAAATTCTGTTTCGATGTTGCTTTTTATTCAGAATTAAATCCTTGTATCTGTATTCCTGTAATCCTTTTCCTTGGATATTTTACATATCCTGGATTTTTCATGTTGTTTTCCAAGTAAACATCAGTTTTATTTTGGTTTCATGGAATGAAAACTAATTAAAACAAAGATGGTAGTAGGATGTATCTCGGCTGGGAAAAAATAAATCGAGAAACAAAATCTGATTCACGTGTGTGTTATTTTCACTGAATATTTAAGACCAAAGTTCAGAGTACTGGACCGATGCTGATCCAAGACAACTCCTATTCTTAGGGGTTCAGAGATCCATATCTTCTTGTGATTCCGATCCACAGATTTAATACATAATCCCTCCTAGGGATTATTTGGAAAGGGAAAAGATTGCAGACTGACTTATGGGTTTTTACTTGTGCATATTCACACAGTCAGGGCATACAATGAGACTACCGGTTTTAGTGGGGAAAAAAGTTTTTGGAACCACTTTCATCAGGGCTAAGAAGGACCAGCACCGGGTGGTGTGTGGTCTGATTGCTTTTGATCTTTGAAGTAAATCTGAATTGTCAATAGGAGGCCACCCTGTATAGTAAAGAGAGCGGGACATGGGGTAAAGGGGAAGACAGAGACAAAACTCTGTTAGAAACAAGTACTAATGGTCCCAAAGACAATGGAAAACCATGATTCTATCTCTGTCTTACTTGTACACGGTGGATACTCCCATGTGGAAAGGTCCTAGATTGACGCACGCATGGTTGTTACAGGATTCCTTGTTCCATGTTGTGTACACTGTAGTGTATTCCTTAGGAACCTACAGAGAGAACATGATGTCTATACATTCCCAGGAGAGGTATTAAGGAATAAAGCAGCATGGCTTCCGGCAAGTTTTTGAATAACATCATGACTTTGATTTGTCGGGAAAACTGAAAAATGAAAAGAGAAAAGGTGAAGCGTGGGACACTCTCCTCAGAAATGCTGGACTAGGAATAATTTGAATAGTTCTAATGCCCAATGTCGCAACATTACGACAAAATGGACTAACAAACAAAATGTGCTGCATATGTGCAGCACAAAACCCTGCAAAGGAGAGACTTTCAGAGTCCCTGTGACTGGAAAGTATACACTTCACATCCTTTCATGGGGAATCACTGGAGAGCAAGTCTGGTGGCAACATCCATGGTGATTCTAGGTCAACATGCATATGTTATAGTTGCTTCACTTGTATTTGCTCATAGATGGATCTTGTGATCAAGCTGGTGGTCTTGCACGAGGCATGTATATGCCAGTCTCAGCCCTGTGAAGACCTGTCATGCTGCCACAGAGGACAGCAAGCAGGCTTAAATGTTATGTTCCACAATGATCTTGTTGGATTCTAAACCTGGGATGCTGAAAAGGCATGCGCCCATCTTGCCATAAGGAAGGACAGATGGCTCTGCCTGCGCCCAACCTCTCATGCACCAGCAGGTGCAGGTCTACATCTGGATGGATAAAAGTTGTCTGTGACTTTTGTTCGTTGATCACTCAGCTCACACATCAATGAAGAATGCAGAATTGTGTGATTTGTAGGACACATTGATCTTTGTAAATTCAACCTCACCTTGCAGCTCAGGGTTCCTCCTGAGGTGACGCCTGTCGGAGGGTCACTTTAACATCAATTGCCCCAAGGCCCTCCCCCGGGTGCAACTGGGGCTCTAACAGGGTCCCCATTCCATTTTCCCTCTAAGCTCAGACCACGATCAGCACTGTCACTGGATCCATAGACCTGGTGCAGTTACCTCTTTCCGGTGCCTCCTGGCCTCCCATATTCACAACTTATGGGGTCAAGTGAGGCACACTCACAGCATGCACCCGATGGTGGTTGTGTGCAGGACACCCCAATGCACATTTCCCATCTAAAGGCATCTGGCTGTGCCACGTGTGGCTGGCTGTGGTGTTCCACAGCTGACAGCATGGGACGAGGATGGGGCGCCAGCCTCACAACCATGTGCATCAGGCAATCAATCCCTGGGTGGTGGTTTTTGCAGATCAGGACAGTGCACACTTGACAATGCTGAAGGCACCATGCTGGGGCAACACGCCAACAGGCCCAGGCTCAAGTCCAGCCACCTGAGTTTCAGCTCACCCAGTATGGCCTCTGAACAGATATGAGGAGACTCTTAATGTACCCATCTCATAAAGCGGGGATGAAGTAACTGGACAGGATTCCCTCAATTACAGCATGTGGAACGGGAAGAGCCCAGCACAACATACATGACCAGCTGCAGGTGCAGGAAATGTGGTGTACAGAAGACTGTCTTCCCAGCATCACTCAGGGGGCCCATGTCCTTCTGTTCAGGGCACACAACATGGATGGTGTTAGGTTGGTAGCATCAACCTGCACAGTGGGATCAGTCGGGTACTTGGGAATGAAACAAAATGTGGGTGGTTGACTCCATCCAAGGATGAGTATCATTGTGAGACCGATAGCCAACAAGTACCGTTAAGTGAAAGATGAAGTATACTTTGAAGAGTGAGTTGAAGAGGTCATGATTCCATCTAGAGGTCCACAGGTAGGGATCTTACACAGAGGGCAGTCTGGTCACCAGAAACACTGGATACCCTTGCAGGACTGCCCCTGGGCACAACCAGCCCACACAGGGCACATTACCACAGTTGTCTGAGAAACCCAAGGGGGCAGGTTGCTATCCGCTCTGGTTGAAAGCGTTACTGACCCCTGGCTCCAGTTTTATCATGTTCATGTGGCCAAGAGTGATTGACCACCAGTGCACACTCCCCTGGCAACCATTCCATCATCTTTCAGGGTTCACAAGGGCAGAGGCAGGGAAAGAGGCTCCTGCTCCCAGTGCGAATGTCAACAGGGGTGGACTCTCCTCAGTGGATGACCACATAGCACCGCCAGGCAAGGAGGCCCACACAGGGTGGCCGGGGTCTGCAGTGATGTTGGTTAACCAACTGACTCATCTTCTTACACAAACCATTGTGTACAAGTTGGAGAGCCAAAACCAAACCTGTGGCACTATGGAGGAGAGGGCTGGCATAAGCCCGCTGTAATGGGATCCCATTGCACCGTGCATGCCACCAGCACCTCTCGTCCACTCTATTGTGGAGGTGTTTGAGTATGTGTGATAGGACCCGAGATATGGTGCACTATGCCTAAGCAAGGTGATGGCAGATGGTACCGTCATGGAGGTCCATATTGGTCCTGACATGCAATCGTTTGCCCGAAATGGGTATAGGGTCAGATGAACAGTCAGACCATCTTGTATCTAGTTTCCTCTGAGGTTTCACTCAGGACAGCTGACACTTTGATGCCTCAGCTTAATTTGGTGAGGAACATGATTAGAGGTCTTGTATGCCAAACAACCTCAACCCATTATCATATGCAATGTGGCTGAGGAGGCAATGGGGCAAATCTGCTATCTGTAACATAATGACTGAATGCCTCTAAGTCAGTTTCCCCACAAAGCTGTTATGGTAATCCAGCACTGTGGAGCCTCAGTTGACCTGAGATAGCTGGCCTGTGTGCCGGTGCATGGAGCTGGTTGTGTCAGGACTTAGTTGGGGACACACGTGGCCAACCTCTCTCATCCGTCATGCAACTCATGTTTGTGGGGAATCTGGTGCATTATAATTTGTAGAACCTGATTCTGGGTCAGGTGTTCATGAGCAGCAGAGCAGCTACCTCACTGCAATCTGTTTGTAGTTATCATCTGAGGCACTGTTTCAACAATGGCACTGACATAGTGCTGGTGCCACAAGGGTTTCTATCCTTACTCCTCCTGCTGCACCACAGTGTGCACCAGAAACCCCTATAAACCCTGGATGCACCTGCAGGGATGTGGGATGAACGTTGAACACTGTTCCCCCTTTCCGGTAATCCTAGCAGACCACATGGGCTTGGCCCTTCCAGTGGCAGAGTGGCAGCATCCAACTCATGGGAGTCGGGGAAGAGAGGGGGGCCTTGGTTACAGAGGGCAGCTTCAGCCCCAGACTCTGGATGGTGGCATTAAGGAAGGCACAACCTCATGACCGCACAGCTATGTGGTAGTGGGTGACTGTCCCAGGCCATTTGGTCCTTCGACTGAGCCAAACTTGCCATATGACCGAGTGGTGAGAACAGATAGCCTAAAACCCACCTGGCAAGGCCATCTCCCACATTTGTCTGCAGCCATGCTTCATGATAGTAGGTGTGAGGTGTCTCTCTGTGGGACAGGCCTGTGTAACGGGAGCTGTACAGGCTCCTCCATGCTTGAACTGGGTCACCAGAGCAGGTGGGGAACAGGAACCCTGGCCACAGAGAGAAATGTTAAGCAAGCCCAGCAGCTGGGGGCCCAGGTGGGTGAAATGGTCCAATAGGTTTCCCAGGGAAATGCTATTGGTGCTGGGCCAGGGGGTCAGGGGCACCAGCATGGGTTGCACAATCTTCTCATCCCCTCACATAGACATGCAATGTGAGGAATCAAAAGTAACAGGCTTGGGTGAAGAAGTCCTGCATTGGACAGGATGGCTTGATAGCTATGGTCTACCTAGTGCCACCCCCAGCTGTCCGCAGCTCTGCCCTCAACAACTTGCTGCTTGAACTCCTAAGAGGTCTAAGGTTCGAGCCAGCTTATCCCTGTACAGCGCACTGTACGGCACAAGGGCACCGGTCTCTGCCACTCCTGGTTTGGGGGTCCAAAACCAACTCCCTGTCAATCGGTTGAGGTCAATGGAGGAAATTGCCATCCTTTCGAACGGTGCTCGCCCATCTCTTGGGACTGACTTACCCATGTTCAACTGCTGTTCATATCGAATCCTTCTCCACTTCGTCCTTCAAAGTTCTCTTTTGAAATTTTGCTACTACCAAAAGGTTTCGCACCTGTGGCAGCTCCACCCAGGCCTATGCCCCAGGCCTCTGTGTGCTCCACAGCAGCCCCCCTACTCATTGGGGCTTCACCCCTGTGGCTCTCAGCACCTATAAGGGCCTAGTATGGGCCCAATGCTCTAGCTCCATCCATTTCAGGGCAGTTGATTGAGAAGGTGAGTTGTTACACATTCCTTTGCAGATTCCGTCTTCCATGATCATCTCCCTGCTGTGCGTATCAACCAACACCTCTATTGGGGTTTTATGAGCATTGGCATGGGTTGCCTAAGTGGTCCACTGGGCACTTGCATTTGACGCGTGACTCCACACCGGTGAGCTGGGCTTCTTGCCCATTTTAAGTTTGAGAATAGTTTGATATACTGTCACCTCCAAGACCTCTGATCATTTGCTTTACCAGGTGAAAGTGGGGTTTATGAGTTCCAGCTCTCCTGAGGGTAACTTCAAAGGGAACCAGCTACTTGATGGTGCGGTTAGTCTTTTTCCCAATATCCAGGTCAGATGACCGATTTGAATGTTAGGAACGCTACGGATATCCACCTGTGTCTCTTCTGGCTTTACCCTGCCCATGCATTGTTCACCATCTGCCGGGTCCTATCACACATGCTCATGCTCCATTTCCCCGACATAGTGGGGTAGAGGGGCCGGAGGTGCACCCACCACAACACCCCAACGGGATCCCACCTCATCTGGTGTGTGCCAGCCCTCACCTTCATTGGGCCAGGGGTTTGGTACAGGCCACTGACTCACACTCGTGTTTGATTCCTTGATCTGTGTTTGAAGACAGATCAGGTGGGTAACCAATATCACAGCAGATCCCTGGTGCCCTTCGTGGCCCTTCCTGCTCTGTGGAAATGAGGTTGTGTCGCACTAAGGACAGTCCACCCCAGTTGGCAGTCGTGCTTGGACAATGGGGCCTCTTCCCGCATAACTGACCCAGTGACCCCCGAGAGGGTCTGGGATGAGTGACGGAGGCTGGCACAGTGGCAGTCAATCTCCCTCGGGCCCAAAGACGTTGTGAAACTGCTGCTAGGGGGTTTGGCACTCTCCACCGGATCGGGGCGGCACTTTGACAGCCAACCCAGAGCCAGTCACAATGCACCATTATGGAAGGAATGCAACCTGCAAGTGCTGTCTGGTCCCGACAGCTGTCCCACAAGGGAATCGGCCATTCTGGATGACTGACCTGTCTGCTGTGTTCAATCTTCTGAGTGGATCACACGGACCCCACACATTTACCTCTCAAGCTTTTCACGTCCTCTTGCACTCTGTCTTCAGAGTTCTTTTCAACTTTCACTTATGGTACTTGTCGGCTATCGGTCTTGTGTCTGTATTTGCTTTGCATGGAGTTTACCACTCATTTTGGCATCCATTTGCAAGCAAACCAACTCCAAGATGACCCAATGCATGCATGTTGTGGGGGCACAACTAGCCTCACCCTACTGCCGGACGTGGATTCTGTGCTGGGCTCTCCCCCCTTCATTTACCATTTGTGAGGGAATCCTGGTTGGTCTCTTTTCCTTGGCTTAGTACTATGCTTCAATTCAGCTGGTCACCACGTCTGATCTGAGTTCATGGTCAGGGAGCAAAAGCTCAAGCAGTCGGCTTCAGGGCTGGGGTAGTATGAGGGGATTTGTCCCAGCCCTGCACATCTTGCACAGCCATGTGTGCGCTGTCCCAATCTGCACCAAAGACCGCCTTGGGAGGGGTTGGCCATCGAAAGCAGTTGTAAGGCCTGAAATCCAGGGCTGCCCCATGCAGAAGGACCTGGGACACCACAGACGGCGACACGTGGCATGGGCAGTTGCCCCAGGGTAGGGGCAGATGCATCAGGATTTTAGGCTGCCACCACCACCAGCTGGGTACACTAGAAGCCTGACCCTCCCAAGCCCACAGGGTTGGGAAATGGGCAGGCCAGGATGCTCCAGCAACAAGGCTCCATGCCAGCTCCAGGGATCGTGCCACGGTGCAGATGATGGTCTGACCTTAGGGGGATGAAGCAAACGGGGTCCCTGCAACAGCCCCATTCAAGCACTTGGGGAGTGTCCCCAGGGCTATTGACATTCAAGCAACCCTTAGACATGCAGAGCCCTAGGAGGAATCCAGGGCCACAATTGCGTTCAAAGTGTTGATTAATGTGTCCTTCAATTCCCACTGATCCCCAAAACTAGCTGCGTTCTTCATCCATGCACAAGCCAAGTGATCCACCACCAGGAGTGACAGGCACATTTTTTGTCCAGACATCAACCCAAACCAGTAAGCGCAGGAGGGGTGTGGGGAGACATCAATGACTGTCCTGCCCACACATGCAGTGAGACAGCCTGGCGCCCCATCTAGCGTCCCACTTGGGAGTCAGCCAAGTCCCTTTGAGGCTTTCAAAGTAACAGGTTCCAGGCACTCAGCCCGGGAAGCCCACCAACCATCTCCTGCTGCAGCGCAACAGGGGCTTTCCGCTGTGACAGGGGCAGACAGCTCTAACGCCGGCTCACCAGACCAATCTGCTCATCCTTCCACAACCATTTCCTCCCTCTCCCCTTTCAGATAGGTGGAGAGTATGCCCAGAGGCAGGCTGGGTGGGCATTGACTGGGACTGCTAGGGTCTTCAAACCCCAGCCCAGCCACACGGGCCAAGCTCCAGGTACCTGGTCAGAAGCATATATGCCTGGTGTAGGCCTAGGGATTGCGTGGGCTGCGATATACCCCCAATGATGGCAGAGGTGTGCTGGAATGAGCCCATAGCCAGAAAATGTAGGAACATGTAGGACTGTCAACAGCTTCTCCAGGGGAGTGAGAGCATGGGTGCAGATTGTAGGTGATGCAAGGTCTTCCTCCAGACCCTGATCAGGTCTAGGATGACATGTGGCGGGAATCTGTACCTTGCATACCTGGCATTCCAAATAGCGATGCGTGAGGATGGTGATCCTGTCTCTCACCAACCTCCTCCTCCTCTTTCTTCCATGAACAACCACAGCCACTAAAGCAGGATTAATCCTCGAAATCCTATTTTGTAATGTGTGCATTGCACGCTTCTATATGTGGCCTTTGAACTTTGTACGTTGCATCCCGTTTCACGTGGCGGTGAGATCAAAGAGTTTGCGGGTGCCTTTTCACTCCAGGACGCTGTGGTTAGGACTCCATGAATTATGTTATGGCGGCGCGTGACCGAGCATTTTAATTTGTTTTACATGGCGCACCCCTCAACGTTATTCCTCGTTCTTCCTCATTTCGGTAAAAGAATGGTGAGTATGCATGTTCTGCCACTATTTTTGACTTCACACAGGCCTTTACTACACTTTGCGCTGTGTGTCGCGCAAAACACTTGCCACAGTGCTAAGTGGAGTTGAACCTGTGCAAAGTCTGATCAATGAATTGGCAACATGAGTTTTGGGTGGTGTAAAGTGCACTTTGCAAGACTTTCTGTGAATCGGCCTTAAGATCGGTTTTCTGGGGCGGGGGCACAATACACCATGGACAGGGATCAGCGCTTTGATACTGCAATGGTGGGGATTTGGCGCAGCACAGAAGCATAGTAGCATAACATTACATGGAAAATGATGTCCTCATGCATGGGCAGTGACTAAGGAAAAGTACAGTTACAATACTGCTACTCCATTTGTCTTTGCTGTCAGTTCATAAAGGCTCTTTTTGCTGTGATTTTAGGTCAGATAACCTTCAACAGTGCTGACACTTTATTAACGTTTTTGAAAGGCTTAAATGTCAGCACCGTTCTTGTTATTGGGCTAAAATACACAAGAGCTCATTTTCTAGCTGTGCCTATTTTAGCAGCCGGGCCACGGTACATTTGCACTCCAGCGTAGCCAGCTTTCCGTCGCCAAATTGTCATCATTTGCATGGCACAGTGGAATACCGAAGGACAAAAGGAGGCATACCACCACCTTTTGCCCTCCGCCATGAACATTGAGTAAACGCCACCCATCATGTACACAAGGCAGGCGGCTTTTACAATGGACCCCTATTGAGTCTGAATGCTTTTTGCAGATGCAAAAAGCCAGCGTACTCCATAGGGATCCCTAGCATTTGCACCAACATGAAAATGCATGCCGGCGCAAATTCTTGAGCATTTGTAGGGCAGAGAGGAAAGGAGTGGCAGAAATGCAAGTTGCGTCCCGCTCTTCCTCTCCAACAAACAAATCAATGAGAATGAACTATGACGTGAATGGAAGGCGTAAAAGGCATGAACTTGAGCTCCATAAGGTGGAATAAAATAACGAAAATGGTGCCCAGACTCTGAGGTTAGCAGGAACATCTACTGTACTTCAGTGGCCGTGTTAATTGTGTTTGTTTTATTAGCTTTTCATTTGAGTGCCTAACATCTGGCCCTGCAGCCGGGTGCTGCTACAGTAATTGCCCTTGAGCTGCGAAACAATTTATGAAATTGTCATCTTGATTCCTCCTTATACACCCTCGCTGCATCGTCTATATAAGTCTGGCTACCGGGCTTGTAACATCCTGTATTGCCCACAGTGATGGCATTACGGTTTAACTAAAGGATTCAACAGAGGCTGGTGTATACATTGCATTACTCACAGGCCATTCCTTGTAAATGGACTTTCCTTGCCTCACAGTTTATCCACTCACGTCAAATCGATTGGTCCTCCCTTGGTGGCCTTGCTAACACGTGACTTCTCTAGGTATCAACATTATCCATTAAATGTGAATAACCAGGCGGGCCTGTGCTTCAGACAACAGAAGGAATCCAGCTGGCGCTGACTTGGGTTCAAACCAATAGGAAAAGGAGCATTGTCATTATGCCATCTGCTTAATGTCAGAAGATGGTTAAAAAGGGGCCCATTCATGGAATTTCACGCAGAAATCGCGTGCAGAAAGAAAAAAATGCGTGCAATGCGTATTCATGGAATTGACAGCGCAAAGTAACCATATTTGCAAGTCGTGGCCAGAACGCCCCCGATACGCCCACACGCAAAGCAGAAAACATATAGAACAGTTACCTTTGCGTGCTCCCCTGGGTGCAAATACGCGCACCCTTTAAACAGTGCGCGGGGTTCCCCGTAAGCATGCCTGTGACTCGGAAACCCTGCACAGGGTCACCTGTAACTGTGTGCGGCACCCCGACAACATGCACATAAAAAATCGTAACTCAGCAATAACTCGGAAAATCTACGTGCGAACCCACGTAAAACGTCCCTGCACCCCGCTACACTGCATACATGCACCCCTAAGTTATATTGGAACCCTGATTGAGTACACACACCCGAAAACCGGCTTTGAGCCCACCTTCATGCTGAAAATACTACGAGCAAGTGTACTTATGCCTGCCTTCGGATGGCGGATCATATGAAGGACTTGCATGGCCTTTTCCAAGCCCAGATGTTGCGCGATCGAATCCATGAATACGTCTCGTGCCGCGCAATTGTGGGCGTGCGAGGGACTGCCTGCAGGCCGTCCCTCGGAACGACCACTTTTTTGCAAATTCTTCCCCATTTTTGGTGTTGCGCCCCCTTCCCAGCCCTCTGGGCAAGCCACGCCCACGCTCTGCTTGTAGTCTTGCACAAGGCCTTTGACGACTCGCACAGATGTGCTAAGCCAGCGCGAACTCCACGCAAGTCCAGGAAATGTATGGCGCATTCGATTCTATGAATCGAGAAAGGGGGATTTGCGTGCAGTTGCGTGTACAAATATCCTTTTTTCTGCACCAGAAATTCCATGAATCGGACCCAAAGTGTGTAACTGATTGGGCCTCAGCAGATTAACTTTCTGAGAAACACATAGGGGGTCATTACGAGTTTGGAGGTAGCCATGACGCTATTAGCGCCATGGCTGCCTCCAGACCTGGGTCTGGGTCCGGTCTGGTTGAATGGGGACTTACCGGGACATTCTGACCTATGCGCACCCGGTAAGTCCCCATCCAGTTGACCATTCCTCAATCCCATTTGAGCCCCCATATGGCTCAATGGGAATGGGGAAGGCGCTAATAACAGGGCCGCAAATTGCGGGCCCGTTATTACCTCCAAGGTCCCTTAACGGAACCCGCAGAGAACGGCTGGTCAGACCAGCCATCCCTGCTGGGACACACTAAGGGACCTCGGAATAGGGCGGTAAGGGTTTACCGGCACCAGCATCATTACCGGTGACTGTTAACCCTTACCGCCCAATTCGTAATGACCCCGATACATTAAAACATTGTTCAATATTCTTCATATACAAATTTCTCATTATCAAAATTACCAAATGTGCAATGCAAGGCCATTCCTGGTCATCAGCAATTGCAAGCCTGCGTTTGCCTTTCTAATTTTGCTTTTTCTGAGGGATATATGAACTTAAGCCAAGCCTCCTATCCATTCTAGTGTGTATGAACATCCCGCAAGGAGTTACCATGAGACTGCCTTCAAAGTTTATTGTTAAGAACCACAGGTTGGGGCACTCTAGCAAGAGTTATTAAGACTATTTCTCAGAAGCTATTCTGATGAGAGGTTCTGAGAAGCTAACTTAAAGGTGCAACCAGTTTACTCTTAAATTCTATACCCAACTCTCAACGGTAGCAGAGCTAAGCTAAGGTTTAGACTCAGGAGAGGGTAGGCACTGTGTTACATACAGTTAACAAGAGTTAAGTCTGTTAAGGAAAAGAGGTGCACACAGATACGTTCCAAAATACACTATTTTGTAGTCTCAGGCAATCAGTAAAATGAACATATTACTGGTAAGTAAAGAGCCCATCAAACATAAATAGACCGCAGGTAAGGAACACTAAACCTGTACACAGGAATTCCCCCGATTCAGGTGGTGGAAAATGCCTCCTTAACTTTGGAAGATGGATCTCCGTCAGTCACGCGCTATCCTTAGTGATGTTTTGAGAAAATTACAAACAATGATTTAATCTTCAAAATGCAACTGTTTTATGGAAACCAGGAGGCCAGATTTGTGCAGAGCATTGTGAATCTTGGCAGGGAAAAAAGTTGACAATGTTATGTTTTCAGCACATACAATTCATTCTTAGAACATAGAAGGTTGTTGAAGAGGTTCATTGGCAATGTGTTTCTACAGTGAAAGGGGCGGAGGAAGAGAACACACAGTTTAAAGATGGCCTTAAAGCCATCATTGACCATATTAAATTCACCTTGCACCTCTGCAACAGTCTGGCACCTTCTTCCTGGAGCAAATTTTGGGCAGGCCAAGCCCCCCCTAACATGCCAAATGGACAGTACGTATGATATGATAGGTTATTTATAAAGTACTTAATACCCAGAGGTTTCTAAGCGCGGACCCGGGGATCGGACCTGTGTTGCTTCATGTTGTCTTGCTTCTAAGGTGAGCTGTCCTTCTGGGCTGTCACCACTATCCACTCTTGCATGCTCTCAGTATAGCCAGCAGACCCAGGTGACCAGCAAGGCCAGCAAGGCCACCCGCCCCACAGCTGCTCGATCCCTGATCCCTGCCTGCAGCCGAAGGAAAACGAAGCAAGCGACCGCTTCGCTTGCCGCCAGCACAGCTGATTCCATCAGGAACAGATGATCCAAGATTCCATTGCAAGCGCGGCCCATCCCAAAATGGCTGGCGCAGCTCGGGCCCAAAACGAGGCTTGACATGGTTGCTAAGCAACCAGGCTGTTTTCCACCCAGCAAGCACCGCCGTTAGGCGGAAGCCATCGGAGGAAGGCCAGGAGACAGGCCCTGTTTGCCTCCTGTTCACTGACGTGCATCGGAATTCACTGGACACTCTATTCAAGCTCCAGGCACGTGTGCTGAAGCACCATCGAGCCCATACAAAATGGCCCCCATTTCCATGGATGCACTACCAACAAAATGTGCAATCTCATCTACCGTCTTCCCCAAACCTATGCCTCATCCGGAAGGTAAGAACCACAACCATTGCAATCTACTTGCTAACCCATGCTCTACCGCAAGATGCTTTAGACTACGTGCCCGTACTATGCAAGCCACCGCCAGATCACAGCCCATCCCCACGAGCACCCGTAATACCAGGCTATGCTCACGTACCGTGCAACCCGCCCTATTTGCCTTCAAGGACAGACTCCTCCGCCCAACTTCCAAGGCCACAGCAATCACAAGGACTGCCAATATAGCGGCTAATGAAGTATTTGACCCCTCTTACAAGTGTACCGCCTCCATACTGACTATGGCCCTCATTCCGAGGTTGGTGCTAGTCATGGCACTATTAGCGCCATGACCAATACCAGTACAGCCACTGACTTGGTAGTATGGGGACTTACCGGTCCAGTCTGACCTTGGCAGGACCAGTAAGTCCCCATTTGTAAAGCCATTTCCCATTCCCATTTGAGCCCCCATAGGGCTCAATGGGAAGGCGTCAATAACGGTACCGCAAATTGCGGTACCGTTATTGACCCCGGTATCCCTTTGCGGGTCCCGTCCTTAACGCCTGGTAAAACCAGGCGTTAAGCGAAGGACCCACAAAGGGACCTCGGAATAGGGCGCAAAGGGATTACCGGCACTGGTGTCATTACCGGTGCTCGGTATCCCTTTGCGCCCACCTTGTAATGAGGGCCTATGACTCCACAGCTGTCCACCACCACTGAAAATTGACCCCCCCAGTGTAAAATCTATGATGTGCAATTCTTCTACCACTATTTTGAATCCTATTATGCCAAATGCCATTTCACATGTGCCCACCACCACTGAAAATGAGCCCCCCAGTGTAAAATATGTAATGTGCAATTCTTCTACTACTATTTTGAATGCTATTATGCCAAATGCTATTTCACATGTGCCCACCACCACTGAAAATGATCCCCCCAGTATAAAATCTGTGATGTGCAATTCTTCTACCACTATTTTGAATGCTATTATGCCAAATGATATTTCACATGTGCCCATCACCACTGAAAATGGGCCCCTAGTGTAAAATCTGTGGTGTACAACTCCCACAGCACAACCACGCCCTCCACCGCACCCCCTCTCCCCATGCACCCCCCCCAGACGCCTCTGAACCCCATCTGAAATGAGCTATGATTAACGCAAGGTCCATCAATGCTCATGCTCTAGACATCCACGACCTCCTAACCACCCATGACCTCGACTTGCTCGTGATCTCAGAAACCTGGTAACATGAGGCCTCCGGCCCTGCGCTCTCCCTCGCCCTACCCCCTGGCTACTCTATCACTAGGCAAGATCGCCTCTCTAAAGGTGGAGGTGTAGCAATGATTGCCAGAGATTGCCTCTCTATCAGAAAGGTAGAGAAATCCCTGCACAACAACGGCGACTACCTCCAAGTCAAAATAACCCTCTCTCCTCACTGCACCATTACTGTGCACACTGTCTACCACCCTCCAGGCCCAACAGGAGACTTACAAGTCTCTCTCATTCACCTCCTCTCTGACAACCTCAAAAAACAGTCTAAAGCCATTCTCCTTGGGGATGTCAACCTAGGTCACCTGGATAGTAAGGACCCAGCAGCCAACTCCCTTGACTCAGCCCTCAAGGCTCTAGGCTACAAGAACACCATCTTTAGCCCAACTCACACCCAGGGCAGAACTCTGGATTGGATTGCACATCATAACTGCCACTCATCATCACCGGTATCACTCCCACCCCATGGTCTGACCACCACATCATCACATTTAGCATCCTCACCACCAGCGCCCCCGCTACCCCCCCACCCCAACCCCTCCCACCCTGCCTTGCCAGAAGCTCCTGCCAGCTCACAAAGGAACGGCTACTGCCCTTCCTCCAAGGCCCAGCCTTCAGACCACCTTTCTCCTCAGACCTAGAAACACTCGCACCAGCCTATGATGCTGCCATCAAAGCAGCCATCAACTCCATTGCACCTCTCAAACCCCGCAAATCCAAAACCATTACCCACTCCAACTCATGGTTCACCCAGGACCTCCTTACTCTCCGCAATGAGAAAAAGGCAGCAATCACACAGTGGCAAATGTCCCACACTGACAAAGATAAGATGATCTTTAAAGCTCAACCAATTAAATACAAAAAGGCAATCAACCAAGCAAAGGCCAAATCTTTTGAATCCAGAATCTCGGAAGCTCAATCTAGCACAAAATAAATCTTTGCCATTTTTAGGGAACTCCAGACAACCACTTCCGCCCCCCAGAATTTCACCAAAGACAAACCTTGGTGTGATTACATACAAAAGGCCATGCAAACCAAGTTAAGCCTCCTCAAAAACAAAATACTAGCCACCAAACAAGCCCTACCTAATAAACACATCCCTGTCCCACCACCTGCCCCGGACCCCCCGACCCCCCTCAACCTTTCTCCTTCAAACCTATTCAGGAAAAAGACATCATCAATATAATGAGGACCATCAAACCCTCAAACTGCAAAGGGGATGCATACCCGGCCCCCATTATCAAAGACTGCACTGAAGCGCTAGCACCCTTCCTGACAGCCTTCGTTGATGCCTCCTTTACCACAGGGAAAGTTCCCACCTCCCTCAAGGAAGCCTGGATCCGCCCTCTCCTAAAAAAAACAACACTCGACCCCACCTCCCCCAACAACTACAGACCTATCACCACTGTCCCATTCCTCCTCAAAATACTGGACAAAGCAGCCTACCTGCAGGTTCAGCACTTCATTGAAGAAGAAAAACTCCTTGGACTCCGCCAATCTGGTTTCCGCCCCAGACACGGGACTGAAACCGCCCTTCTTGATCTGAAAAACCAGATGGACGATGCTACAGAAACGGGTAAACAAGCACTTCTCCTACTCCTTGACTTATCCGCGGCCTTCGACCTCGTAGATCATGACGTCCTATGCCACCACCTTGCCTCCACTGCCAAATTTTCCCCAGAGACCACAGCATGGATCACCTCCTTCTTACAAGACAGAACCGTGCAAGCATTCTCCGACCTAGCCTCTGCCTAACCAACCATCATACTCTGTGGTGTGCCCCAAGGCTCTAGCCTCTCCCCCACCCTCTACAACATTTTCACACAAACCCTCTTCCTCATACTCGACGCTATGGGCATCTCCTACACCAACTACGCCGACGATACACATATCCTCCTCACCCTCACTGGTAACTCTGACACATACTCCCTGACCCTCAACAACCTCTATAACACCATCCAAGCCTGGATGGCAGACAATGGACTATGCCTCAACTCCGACAAGACTGAACTCCTGGTAGGTTCTCCCGACATGCTCAAAAACCTAGACTCACAATTCAGCCACTTCACCATCGACACCATTACAATTTCTGTCTCAGATTTTGTCAAAACTCTAGGAGTCTACCTGGATTCCAGCCTATCCATGGACAGACAAGTCAATGCAATAGCCTCCGCAGCTGCATATCATGCTAAACTTATCAACACAGTCAGACCCTTTCTCTCCAAAGAGAACTGCACCAACATAGCCAGAGCCATCACCGGCTGTAGGCTAGACTATTGCAATGTACTCTTTTTAGGAACCTCCAATAAAAACCTAGAGAGACTACAAGTCATACAGAATAATGCTCTGCGGGCAGCACAAGGCATTGCCAAAAGAGAACACATTTCTGAGGCCAGGAAACTAGCCCACTGGCTCCCAATAAAGGAAATGATCGTCTTTAAAGCTCTGACACTGACCCACAAGTGCATTCACCTCACTGCTCCTGCCTATCTCTCAAAAATAATCCACCCCGTCTCCACTACCAGGCCAACTAGATCACTGTATACCAACATGCTCTCTGTGCCACTAGTAAAAAAGAAGCCAGAACGGGCGGATCCAGTTTCCCCTATCTCGCACCCATTCACTGGAATGCCCTACCCCCCACGATCTGAGGTGAGGCCTCCCTCACCACCTTCCGCAAAGCTATGAAAACCATCCTCTTCACATAAGGCCCCGCACATTAGCATGAATACTCACCACATGACCCAATGCATAAGTTTTAACGCAATGACCAATTGCAATGTCTGTAACAACAGTATGATGTTCTGTAGTATTCATAATGTATCAATGACCGCCACTATGCCTGTACCTGTGTAACTAAGTTTTTTGCAAGTAACAGCGCCCCAATGCCCTTGGGCTGCTTGCGCGCTACATAAATATAAATAAATAAATAAATAGTCCCTGGGCTCCCCCACCTGCTCCCATCATAGTCACTGGGCTTCCTCATCCCACTCCTACCCACTCCCTGGGCTCTCCCCACCCCATCACACACCATGGGCTTGCCGCCACAATGCTCCCACCAGTATCCAATGGTTCCGGCCCATCTTGCTCCCACCACCGTCCCTGGGCTTCCCCATCCCGTTCCCAACACAGTCCAAGGGCCAGTGGAGGATGGTGAATTTTTTAAGTGGAGTGGCATAACCATTTCCCCCAAAAATGCCTAAGCGACTAAGCGCAGTGAGGGAGCATGAACCAATCAATGGAGGATCAGGGAGTTTTTTATTTTTAAATAATGGGTTAAAATGTTGCTTGGGAGAACATACTTTAAAAAAAGAAATGGGTAAATAGCCAAAAAGTTTGCAATTGGTGCTGGGGGGCACAGGGGGCAGGCATGACATTTTTTACTGGACATCTATGAAAGATGTCCAGTAAAACAATACCATCCCTGTCGTCTGGGCCTAACACAATCAACATGAGGTATTGGGGTGCCAAGGGAGAAAGCATGGTATTTTTGACTGGTCATCTATGATAGAAATCCAGTAAAAAAAATACCATCTCTGTTCCCTGGGCTCCACAGCGCCTCAGAAGGAGAGCTGGTTTTGGCAGGTGCGTAGGGGGATTGTGCAACAAAGGCATTTAGGCATTTTTAAAATGCTTTTGTTGTACAACCCTCTTTCCCCCTCTATCCACCACTTGCCAAAATCAGCTCAACGGACCAAAACAAACTAACACATACATACCACATTCATACAGCAATCATTCTTTCATTCACACAAGCATCCATCACCATACACTCACTCATAACACAAGCACACACGCATCCATACACATGTTTAAATAAAATAAAAAAATGAACATAAAAGTACCTTCTGCATTGGCCTGCATGTGGGTGCTGTAACGCCCTGCTCCAGGCTGCTCTGTCCATATGTGCGAGGAGGCGCAGGAGTTCCTCCTTGCACATACAGACATGCAGTGCCCGAGCCAGCATTTCCAATGAGCTATGCAATGCTGGAGAAGCAAAACGCCCCAGCCTTGCATGGCTCAGTGAGCATGTGGGGCTGGGGCACTGAACTGAACAGTTCAGACAGCCCAGGAGCACTCCCTCAGCTGGAAAAAGCAGCTGAGGGAGTGCTCATTGATTCACCGGGCTGGCTCCTTAGCACCTCCATAATGGGTGAGGGGGCCACTGGGTGGGCGCCCCCTCGCCATTATGGATGAGCAGCCAGGCTCGGACTGGCCTATAGGGCAATGCATGTATCAAAAATGCAAAATTCTAGTGTGGGCCATTTAATATGGGCCACCTTTTTGGCCATTGTGGGCCATTTTGATGAGTTACTTCACCATGCAGTTAGATTTTGACCATTGAGCAGTTAGTAATTTTGACCATTGTTGCTGAAGAAATATTCTTTAAATATCACAAGTTACTTACACTTTAACACAAAGCACCTTGGGTACTATTCAAAGTCTGTGACTAAAGGAATGAATATCCATTTACAACTGCGGGCCACTTTCATTGGTGCTGAGACAGTTTCATGCTTCTGCCCGACTATGTGAGCCGTCCCTGCCATTTCTTTCAATCTAAAAAAAAAAAGAAAATCTTTTTTCTTTTTTTTTTAGATTTCTTGCTGGCCTCTTACAGCCCCCCAGGGATGCGGCCGCGTCCCCCTCCGGGGCCGCGTCCCACAATTTGAATACGGCTGTTCTAGGCGCAGACAATGCAACTCATTTGCCATTTCCTTCGCCCTACACGCTATGTCCCTGACCTACACTGGACAGTGATTGACAAGATGAAGCCACCAAGACCCATAGACAGCTTTGTACACAGTGGTGCTAAAAAGTGGTCCAATGGACCATGACTTGCAATACCTTAGAGTAGGGCATGAATGACAAGATACGATGTGTGACACCGTGTAATGCAAACCCTGAGGAGAGTCTAACATTGGCAGATGAAACTATCATTATTAATTGCTTTAACAGATGACTAGCTAGCCCATGGTTACTTAGTATGTGGTCCTCCAGATGCTTTAGAGTTGTGCTCCGAGGATCCCTCACCTGCTTAGCCAGAGGTAAGGGAGCATGGGATATGCAATTCAAGGCACATGGAGGACCAAATAAGGAGTGACTATGTGCTACACTACTCTCAAGGCAGCATTGCTTATCCCTAGTGATGAAAACATAGAGTTAAAACACTGCCATTGTTCACTCCTCGTTCAACTACCACCATTGGGGCAGTTTCTGGCTAGTTAAGCTCCAATGTACTGACAAACAGTCCCTTGGCCACTGACGGAGCTGACCATCCCAACATAAACCTCTGGACTAAGCTGCTGGTTGCTAAGGTCCCCTCCCCGTCTACTTTTAAAGGGAGGCCACGCCAACCTGAGACAGATCAGTCTGACCGCAGACGACTGTGCAGGTCCCACACTGAGATTAGTGAAAGGATTAATGTCATTAATAGGGTAAGCCTCCATTCTAAGAACTCGCCTTCCACCATAACAAATCTTCGGCTTTCCAGTAGCATACAAGTTCTCAAGAAAGTACACTCTTGCTCCTGTCTTTTCATTTGTTCCCTTCACTAAATATATTTATACACATTCTAAAGAGAGTAACATCTTGCTCCTTTCTTTTCATTTCTTCCCTTTACGTCTTAATTTATTTTTGGCATTGCCTCTCTATGTTTCTTTCTCACCCTTAGAATATTTTCTCAAACTCTACCGCCTTCCTCCTTCATTTTTCTCTCTTCTTCTGCCCATGCCATCTAATGGATGAAACTACAACTCCAAAGTTACAATTCATGAAGCTGCAAGGACAGCAGCACTAACTCTCCAAGCAAAGCAGTTCCTGCCAGAGTAAGCAGGTACGGTATGAATGAAGTTCAAGGCCCTTTGCACGGCTCACCGCGCACTGCACAAGCAGGGCGTGGCTTTCCTCCAGGAGGACACATTTCTCTATGCTCCTGCTAGGTCCCTCTGCTCTGATAAACTCCGCTCATTGGTGGTTCCCAAATGTAGGAAGGCCACCTTTGGGGGCACAGCCTTCTCTGTGGCTGCCCCTCTTTTGTGAAATTCCCTTCCTCCTGCTCTGAAGCTGAGGATTTTTTTCAAATTTCAGAAACTACTTAAAATGTGTTTATTTCCTAAATGACTTCTTTTTGCAGTGCTGATTTTGCTCCCATAGGTCTTTCTCAATTAACGCCAGGATACCCTCCGGTGTTAGTGCTCTTTAGAAATACCTGTAACCTAACATAACATAATCTAGTGTATGAATGTCACCACAGACATGCCCAATAGAATATCACTAAGGTAATCAGGCCCAGATTCTTTAACAACGCCAGCATTCGGAGATAGTCACACCTCTTGATTGTTCAACTAAGTAGGGTAAAAAAAGAAAAATCGCTCAGCCTAGTACAGAAACCAGGAGGAACTAACACCGGGAGCAAAATGACGAGTGTGTCGAAGACGCTTCACTAAGAAAAGACATGTATGCCTCCACATCTCCATTCATAAAACAGCCAGACTCATGCGACAAGAAGTCACCCCAAACTAAAAAAGAATACAATGAAAGACACTTTTCCCAGGCACACATCCCACTTGGTAACACAACACATGAAGCACCGAAACACCTCTCATATCACACTTACCCCATCCTTTGGATGCTTTAACTTGCCACAAAAGAGACACCTTTTCCCAGACCCTGAAATATTTAGTGAATTGCAAGCAACTTGAACTTATTTTGACATATCACACACTCCTGACAGACCCCCAAATCAGCACACACCTTTACAGGCACACTCTAAATGTAATTGACACTGCTCCAGAAAAAAAACTACAATTTTCACCACGCCTTCCCCGAAACAACTCTAGTCTTTAGGAAATACAGAACGCACACCCCTTTCTGATAGAGGAACTGGCCCAACGGCCCAGGTGGATCGATATCCATCAAACGAACCAAACAGAAAAATCACGATTAAGCAGCCAGCATGCATCAGGTTTAAAAGGCCACACAAACGTGAACAGCAAATAAGGATGGAGCCTTGCAGGGCCGGCAAACAGCATGACTCATGCAGCCCACAACAGATGCTAATCAAGAGTAATTATAATGACTATCAGGCGCACACAGCCTTCTCAAACACAAGCTCTGCTTAAGACAGGAAACACAGTCCATAACGATTCTCACATTTCACGATGCCCACTGGAGCGGCTCCCGGAAAGCCTACTGACAGGAAGCTGCACTTCATCATAGCAGAGACAGGAGTCCAGGCAGACGTATTCCCGGCAGCACAAGGCAGAACTCAACAACCCGTCAGAGCACCTTACCACAGTCAGCCCAATGGCTGCCCTCTGGGAGAGGGTCAACCACGAGGCCAGGGATCTGGGAATTGAGCATGGTCACCCAAAGATTTCAAAAAGCAATGCAACAATGAGGGGGCACTTGTGAGGTCCAGGAACACCAGGATCCACACAGTTACAGACCTCAGACTCCACAATAGAGAGACCCTCGCCGCCTAACAAGAGAATATCCTTGCCAGCATGCCTGAGGACTCATAGGAGGGGATACAAGCTTTAGAGGGAAATTCAACTTCTAGGTAGCACCACCAACAAACACATGACACAGCTCACCATGGTCATGGTCAACATGCATGCCAATAAGTCAAACAGTAAAGTATGCCTGTGCCACATCATTAAGAACATGGGAACTGGGGAGTGCAATGTGATGTGCAGCGCAGCTCTCAGGGTAGACAACAGAACACACACACACATCAGAGCAGCAACACAAAATATATCTGGTGCCCCTAAACGACACAAAAAGACATCACTCAACAGTGGACACAGGTCCAGCCTCACAACACTAGACACAAAATATCAACAGCCCAAATATGGAAGTAGGTGGATGAATGAGGGGCAGTTTAACCCATTGTTCGTGCCAAAAGCCCATAGGGGCTAGTTGAAGGACGGGGGGGAGCTAAAGGCCATGCACCTGAGGACAAAGGACCCATTCCACTTCTTAGGAGTAGCAGGAGAAACACACATCACCCTCACATTGCTCGTTCCTGTCTGAACGCACACATATCGTAAGGGCGACCCACTCTCCCATCACCTCCAAAATGCAGGTGACAAATGCAGCCACCTATATTGCTACACAAAAGGTTACTTGTTCTGGAAGAACCTGTGCAGCATGTGGAAGGCGATCCACATCCAGGCCCTGATACGGCATCTGGATAACAGCCATCTAGTGTCGCCCCTCTCAACCCATGGTCCAATACGTGGGAGCCATGATACTTTATCACTTCACGCTGCTGTGTCCAGTGCTTAATTTGTGGGGGTGGTTGCCAGTGCCCAACACCGGCACTCTTTTTTTTGGCACCGGAACTCATGCGGAGCCAGCGCGTGTGCCATTGCTTTGTTTGTTCTTCCACTTCGCTTTGCTTCGATTATAAATCATGGGGCCTCATTACAAGTTTGGAGGCAGCCATGGTGCTACTAGCACCATGGCTGCCTCCAAACCGGACTCCATTACTGGGTTCCTGCAATGGGGACTTACCGGGTCATTCCGACATAGGAGGACCCGGTAATTCCTCCTTGCAGGAACCATTCCCCATTCCCATTTGAGCCCCCATAGGGCTCAAATGGGAATGGGGAGGGAGGTAATAATGGGCACATTACAAGTGGCCCATTATTACCTCCCTCTTCCCCTCGCAGGACCCGGAAAAGACATCTGGTTTTACCAGACGTCTGGTCCGGGTCCTGCAAAGGGAACCTCATAATCAGCGCTCACAGAATGAAGGGTGCCTGTCCCGTACCGACACCCTTCATTCCGTGAGCACCAGCGTCGTAATGAGGCCCATTGGGATTTGTCATTCTGATCTTGATCTCTCTCGTGATTGCAGGTTGCAGGCCATGGCTGGCTGGGCCTGGGAGGGGCCAGCAATAGCAATAAAAAACAAACTGTTAAAAACAGCCAATGAAAACTAACATGCTGTTGTTACTACGCAGTATTTGATACATTCTGTATAGTAACACAGAATGTGCAGTTTTCATTGGCTGTTCTTCTGAGCCAGTGAAATTACATGGTGACATGTTGTTGTTGCCACAGGAGGCAGCATGGCGCCACCTTCATTTCACAAGTTACTGTGAAGTGAAGGTGCCGAGGCGTGGCGTCGTCGGTCCTGACTTGTGAGAGAGAGAGCCTGCCCTGCTGCACTGCGTGGTGCAGCCTAGTTGCTTCCTGGGGCCCCCTCTGCCTGCTTTTTCATTTGTGCGGGTGCCAGAGTGCGCACCCGCCCCCCCCAGCCTGAGGCCCCGACAGGAGACCAAGTCCCAGCTGGCAAAGCAGGTAAGTCACTTGTTGCTGCGTGCGGTGCAGCCGGAGGCTGTCACAGTCAAGTGATCAGGCAAAGAAGGCCCAGGTCGGGCCCGAACAGCGGCATTGGTCCCCTCGTGGTGTCCTGACCCCACCAGGGGCCCATCCGCACCCGAGCTTCTCTCTGTGTGACCTGTGTGCAGTGTGCTGCTGACTGCAGTCAGTGCCAGGCCCAGGCCAATTTCTGTGACCAGGGGCTGCCGGCTGCCGCAGACTGAGTCGGATGACTCTGCCGCGGGCGGCCGGCCCGTGGATTGTGCCCAAAAGTATGTTTTTTACTTTTTTCTTTGAAAACCTCACCTTCCGTGGGGCCGGTGGCCGGGGCCCCGCCCCACGGAAGGTAGGTTTTAAAAGAAATAACTTATTCTGAGTGGCGGCTGTGGCCCATCACTTTGAAAGTGATGGGCCCCATCCGCCCAAATATACGTTTTTTCTTTTAAAATCTTACCTTCCATGGGGCCGCTGCGCCACGCACCTATTTTTGTCATCATCAGGCTCAGCATGGCCATGGCGGTGGTGGCCCCACGGAAGGTAGTTTAAGTGATTGAGGCAAGGCAGGACAAAGCCCAGGACCGGGCAGGGCACGGGCCGCAGCGTGTCCCACTAGTCTCTGTCACAAAAAGAATGAATTGTCGTTTGCAACTTTGGCCACTTTTTCATTGGTGCCGAGCCCGACTCGAGACATTTGTATGCCCCAGTCCGACACTGGATAGCATTCATCTAAGCGAAACATGAACTGTGAATTTTTGCCTGGGTGTTTCTGTTCTTCCTTTTAATGTTATCGGCCTCATTAGATCTCAAACGAGCTTCAGCGAGGGGACCCGGAACGGTGCACGTATTGGGATGAAAACGAACTGGCTGCACTTCGCGAGAAAAGCCCATGCAAAGACGAACTTCTGAAATGCCTTTTCAGGCTTAAAGATACACACATGGAAACTAGATGGGGATAAACATGGTGCACGTGCCCACTAATCTGTCATCATAAATAAAAGCACTAGTTTAGTATTCGTGTATAATTCTCAACCGTCTTTTGCTGTCATTTCTTTACATAATTCCAGCGCATGTTTTATATTTTGATGTGTGGTTTATACACCAGATGTGGCCCCTTAAACTGGGTACAATACGCTCCGAGCATGTGCTCCAAATGAGAGCACATGCAACCCTCAGATAGGAATCCTCAGATAGGGAGGTGGGTGTCTGTTACACCCGCAGTTTAGTGAAGTATATCAAGAACATGTCAGTGGGAAGGAGGTATCCGAATATGCATTCTCCTCTGGCTCCTGAATATTTGGTGACAAAACATATTTAGTTTTTTAATATGTGCTAAGGTGGAAAGAGGCCCTAAAGCAGAAGTAGCACAGGCTGTTGATTTCACAATGTCTTGCAGAAATGACTTTTTCCAAGTTATACAACACCATGCTCATGCTTGAAGGAAGGGTGAAGGGGGATGCATTTATGAGATGTGATGACTGATAAGGGCTTGAGAGTAAATTGATTACACAAAACACCTGGAGGGGGTGACTGAAGAACAGGCTGAGGAAGGGTGATCTTCCAGGAGGTAACCGTTTAACAATACTTGGTATACTTTAACAGACTGTCAGATGGGGCAGAAGGGGTAGAGACAAATACAGTGCAACAGTAACTGAAACAGAATGCTTTTTTATTTATTTGCATTTTTAAAGCACTCACACAGCCCGGGGTTATCGAGGCGCAGTTACAGGAGGAGCATGTCTTAGTTGCGTATTTACTACTAGCCTGTGCCAGCAGTTGCTGCAGCGCCAAACATGTGACATGGAGCAGCAGCTTTGTGATGGGCTGGTGGTGGGCCGATCTAGGTAGGTCTAGCACTGAACTGGCGCGACAGGCGCGCCATGCTGAGGGCGGCGCTGCGCCTGCATTGAGGGCTGCGCTGCATCCGCGCTGCGGACGGCACTGCGCCCGACATTATGGGGCCAATATTTTTTGGGCACTGGCACTTATTTTTTTACAAATTAAGCACTGGCTGTGTCCATGTTCCGAATTCCAAATCTGACCCAATGAAATAATACAAACCGTACTCAACAGGATCCAGTAGCCACACTCACCACGCCAAAGTCCCAGACACATTTGTACCAGGCCCTAGCATGTGGGGCCCACTTTTCTAATGTTCCAAGGCGCCCCTGGGATTGCACAACACAGAACCCTCCACTGAACAAGCCACTCTCCCATGCACACTCACACATCCCAGAACCATCTGCATCTACACTTACACAGGGGCAAACGTTCCAAACCATCGTTCATCTACCACCTTCAGCGCACTCTGGCTCCACTCCAAACGCAACCTCTGCAATCACCCTCCTACCCCAGCTCACTCATCCCAGGTGATGCACTCCCCCTATCACATCTGCTACTGCCTCCCCGAGGTGCATCACACCCTACCATAGAAAATCATGCTGTGCTTCCCTAGGGAGCCATGTGCACACTCCATCTCACATCCATCCAACCTTGACGGCTCCCCGCGCCACTGCAAACACGAATGCATGAAACGTCATGCAGCCACAGATCTACCTTCACTCAAGGGGCATGGCGGAGACATGCTACATAGTATCCTGATCCAGACATACAGCAAACTTCAGACATGCAAGGGCTCCTACGACATGGGCCCAGCTATCACTGTCTGAGGACACACAGAGGCCACAAGAAGGCAAGCATGCATTCAACTATGCCCATCACTGGGGTGTGTGAGGGCATACAAAGCGTTTGGCTATCATGTAATCCTTAACTTCATATTTGGCAATACAAGACATTGACCATGGAATATCAGCCATGAATCAGTTACATAGATTGATGGCATCTGTGAATGCCCCCTAATTGTGGTAATACATGGGTGAATAACATCTCATGCATAGAAAGCGGCTGGTCAAGCAATGTGGTGTGGCCAAACTGTATATAAGCATGACCAACAAGATAATTCAAGCACATACTACCACTAACTGAGCACCACTTACTGCATGGTTCATGCACATTGCAAAGCCGATAACTCAATTAATCATATTATGTCCACACAACTGCATCACCACCTATAATTCAATACCACATTGTGTGCTGTGGACAGACATACAAGTATGTACACAAGTGGACAAATCAGCATCACGAGAAGGAGAGTGAGCCGCACACCTGCAATCTACAGGTGATGCAATTGTAAGGTCACACATGTGTCGATACAACCCAGCCTCCGAGACATCTCATCCACCCGCAGAAGAGCGGTATGCTTTGTGGCGCACAGGCATGTCCGGTCGCAGCTGCAGGTTATATTCATTACACCCAATCTTCAATGTCGCATCCCAGTCCCAAATCATAAAGATCCATGGCCTTCCTCCAGTCACTCATCCAAAAATGTTGTCTTATTTTCGTAACTCACATCCCCACATCTGCCACAGAGGGAGTAGTGCATAGCGGCTGCCTTGCCCCACCTCTCCCAGCCTGTCATTCGGAACGACTCAGGACACGGTAGGGGAGAGAGTCCATGGAGGTAACGCTGCGATAGCTTACTGGTAAACGTCATATCACTAAGTCTCCCTCTTCCTCGTCCCAGTCATCTTTCCCTTCCTCGCCCCAGTCAGGAAGCTTCATGAGGTATGGACAGGTTAGAGGAAGAGACGATGTGCCAATAATGCTTTGTTTACTTACCGGGAATCTTCATTACACGTAGTCTCTCTCACCATCATTCCAGTCCATACCTCATAAAGTGTCAGACCTGTGATGAGGAGAAGGGGATGCGAGGGTAATGGTCACATTGTGTCCCTGTAATCTCCGTAACACCTAGACCTGCATTGATCTGTCACAGCGCAGATGTGCGTCCCTGGCTACTGGGACACCTAACTCCTAAGGTCTTCGAATGGGAGAATGATGAGTAAAGGGCCATCTGGTACATTTCAAAGAGAGGAGGGGAAAGTCCCCAAAAACACAAGAAAGCATGCGTCATGGAATAAACTCTGGCAGAAGGCAAACATTCACATAAGGCAGGACTGGAACACATACAAGAGATTATCATGAAAATAACCCAAAGGGAACAGCATACTTGCAGCCACAAATACATGTGTTGCACTGGCTATCTCTGCAGCCAACACAATACAAGCTATGAGCCCCCACATTACACTTTAAAACCTTGAAAAATACAGTTGTGACTATAAGTTCTCCAGCTACATTAGTGCAAAGTCCAAAAATACAAAGAACTGCCCTAACCTGCTCCACCCCCCAATTCACCCCAACTCCCACACACACACTCAGGGTGACATTCACAATACGCAGTTTATCGTCATGCACCATGCACACAGTTGCAGTAGGTGGGAATGTAGGTACCAGTTGCATGGACATTACAACCGATATGCCACCTTGCAGTCAACGACCTTTCCATAAAACATAGCAAGGTAACTTGCGTAATCCGTGCAACACTGTCATTTACATAGCCTTCCATGAACCTAATCATGCCTTCACTGTTGCAGAAAAGTGAGGTAGCCAATACAGCAGGCCCACTTCAACTGCAATCTGCTGCCAGGTCTCTGCCAGTCACTCCCTTGAAGGTGAATACTCCCTGAACTTCCACTCATCGCAATAATGTCCATGTAGCCCACTTCAGGACATGACACATTGTGCATGCATTGAGGACAGTGTCCAACAGTGGGGTCACACAGACACACACTGCATAATGAAAATGAATGTTATCCGTTTCTATTTGGAGGATGTGGGTGACAAACGCATGGGTGTTCTTTTCTGCCTGCAGCCTGGCTGGCCATCCCAGGAGGATTCGGCCTTTAGAGCTAGTGGACTGTGCACACCACTGGAACTCCAGCAGAAATACAGGGTGCCAGAGAGCCCAAACAACGAGGGTAGGCACAGACCAAGACTGTTAAAATGGGTGCAGTGAAGGATCATCTGCTATTACAAAAGGGCCATCTTTATCGTGAACAAAACAAAGCTCCACGTGCAGATCCACCGGGGTCGGGCACGCAACACACGCAGTTTGCACCACAGAGCGACTGCGCACAGCCCTTGCCCCATTTTGAAAGTCACACACTTGCGCTGGCAGATTTCTGCAGCATGATACCCGACACAGCGGTGGCACATCAGAGACATGGAACTTACAAAGATTGTTGAGACCAAATAGGTGAAGGGCAGGTCAGGCCAGAGGAAAAGGTAGAGGCAAGAACTGGTAGCCAGGACAACACTCTGCATTCCTCGGTAGCAGGCACCAAGTGGAGGATTAGGCGGGTGACATCTGTATGGCCATGCCAAACACAATCACGACTATAAGGGGAACATGAGCATGCAAAAATGTCGAGGGACGAAAATACCAAAATTCAAGACCCCAATGTTATGATATAATATGATATGGCATTCATAACACGCCTATACGCAAGTGTTTCAAGGCGCGACGAGGCAAGGGAGGGGGAAAAAAGGGAGAACAGACAACGATCCTACTAGGCCAGGTGTCATTCAGATCGCACAAGTGCATGGGATGAGGGAAGGGGGGAGTGCGAGGGGAGGGGGACAGTGCAGTACATGGCATAGAATAATAACAATAGGTAAGGCAACGGCCAGCAGGTGGCAAGTGCAAGGTAAGTGTAGACATCAGGTGTCAAGTGCTGGTAGTGGGACTGTAGGGATACAGAAACAATCCCCAAGTGCGGGGGTTGCCAGGCGGGCAGTGCAGGTGTGTGACGCTGGCGGGGGAGGGACCTGGGCCCGAGAACAGAGGGTGGCCAGGATGACCAGTGCAGATTCAGTTTCAGCCACATATATATGTGGGGGGTGGGTTAAGTAAATACAAAAGGTATAAGGTTTATGTGGGGGCTGCGTGGGGTCTCCACCCACATAGATATGCGGTAAAAAGTCGGGGGCAAAACAATTTATTTGCGCAGTATTTACATAGATCCGACTGTAAAGGGGCCAGAAACCCAAACTTTACATACCATGAGCTAGAGGTCATATGTCGTGAGAAGATTCCATGGCATGTGCTCCTCTCAGGGGGTATCAAAGGAACATTGCAGGTTGTTCAGAGAGCCAAGGTCTGGCTAGACATTTGCCAAAAGTTCTCCGAGATTGGTGACTTTCCACACATGCACTGCAGGAAGCAGTGGCGTTATCTATGTCGCTGCGTCCTGAAGAAATCAAGACCCATTACCGCCACCAGGAGTGAAGTACTCACACCCAAAAGACTCAAGGCAAGAATGGCAAGTGAGGAGCTGGGGTGCTCCAGATGTTCGCACCAGAGACATACTACAGGGAATACCATCACAGTAAGCGGTAAGTAGGCACTCCTGACACCTGTCCTTCCCATGTCTCCTAATAGCACAAGACTCTGGTCACTCTGGGCTTCTGCTCCAGTCTTGTTTTTGTTGGGATGTGCCAGGCCACCACATCCTGATGGCATGAAAGTAGCACACTCCACTACGTCAGAGAGCATGCAAAAACAATCTTGGCGGTCGCATATGCCAGGTTGCATAGAGGATACTGCTTATTACATGCATGATAATGACAATGATTCTTAGCATAGAGAACAACACATGTTTACAAGGGGTGAGGGGCTCGGTGTCGGGACAATTAGGTCCCCTGCACAACTCGTCGTCTATGTAAAGGGTTACGCCTGCAGCCTAGCACATGGTTTTGTCAGAGAACCAGACTCCTTGGTTCCCAGGAAGTTTTGAAAATTGGGTGGGTTGACAAAACCCAGTTGGTTGGTGCCGCTGGCAGGAAGGTTGGTACCTCGGTAATGTCTCTAGTTATTTAACACTAAAGTCCAGAGTTTTGTTTGTGCAGAAATATTTTTTATTTCAAGTGTAGCATGACACCTGGGGCACAGTGTGCCAGGTTGGTGAACCATAAACGAAAAAACAGCCGACGCACGTTTCAACCAAAGTCTTTCTCAAGGCATTGGAGTTTGGGTGGGGGTTCCCATTGGAACGAGAAGAACAGTGCCCTGAGTAGGGTGCTGGTTCGATGCTTGTTAGCCAATCTGAATCGGTAGTCCGTGTGCATCCGAGGTTGTTGCTGGTAATAATTACCAGCAACAACCTCGGACGGGAATGGGAACCCCCACCCAAACTCCAATGCCTTGAGAAAGAATTCGGTTGAAACGTGCGTCGGCTGTTTTTTCGTTTATGGTTCACCAACCTGGCACATTGTGCCCCAGGTGTCATGCTACACTTGAAATAAAAAATATTTCTGTACAAACAAAACTCTGGACTTTAGTGTTAAATAACTAGAGACATTACCGAGGTACCAACCTTCCTGCCAGCACCACCAACCAATTGGGTTTTGTCAACCCACCCAATAGAGAACAACACAGTCTGTTCATCTACCTTAGCTTGTCTATTGCTCGTGCCATCTTTGCTTGCTTCACATTACAGATAAGTCCCTGTATTGCGACACCACATTGTGTGGACTAGGGGAATGGCTTGCGACAAACCCCTTGACTGTGAAAGGAGTCTGCTTGATAGGATATAAGAGGCTCCATATGGGGCACTCTGGACTAAGCGCTGAGGGCTAGTTGTCTGGAATCAATGGCTGCCATCCTGCAGACGTTGCTTAAGATACACGTCCCGCCCACACGCCAGCTCATACTCCCAAATGCACCTGCTGGACTACGGTGGACAGCTTCCCTAGGGAAGAGGACTGTCGTCGGTGGCAGCTCTGTTTATAACCTCCCCTACTCTCCAGACAGGTGACCATGAGTAAAGTGCGGGCCATTGCTTTCAGAAGCCTTAGAGGCAGGAATACTTTGCAGCCATCACTATGGTGCCAACTCATGACATACAGAAAGCACACTGCAGATGGTGCATCTCCCTTCTGAGCTAATCACAAAGAATGGGCCCATGTTCTCATTCAAGGGTTCAACCAATGAAGGCTAGCTGACATCTCGACAGATGACATATGATGCTTGCCGCTGCAACAGCAGGAACAGTTACTATGCGTAAAGTTTGCCAAGCATAGAAGGGAAGCTGCTCCATCATTGCAACAATCTGCCTTGCAGGCCATGATCTGCAAGCCGCCTCACCATTACATGTGAGGACAGGCCACATCCGTTTTGTGTATTTCCTTCTTGTAACACGCACGTCATGTATGAGATCGTAGGCCGTGCTGCATATGCTCCAGACCACCAGCAAGGCATGACATGCTATTTCCATGTGTCATCAAATTGATCAGATTTATTCGGCTTTAGCCATTAACAGTTAATAATGCAACGTTATAAACACACAGGCAATACTGCAATTTATAAACCCAGCCCGTTTAAAATACCATTTAAAATGTTCTAAAAAGATATCCCTAGCCATTTAAAGGCCGGTTTTGCAAACATCGGATACAAAATTAATATCATTAAAATTGATAAACAGGTTCATTGCTTCCCTGTTCTCCCAGAATCCTTTGGTAATACAATGCTAAGCTATTGCCTTCTAAGGTCATACAAGACTGGGAAGATCAACAAAACAATGTAAGTACACTGAGCTGAAAGGCTGTGTACAACCCTACCGTTGTTAAATAACGGCAATAACCATTCCACCCATCACATACACATTCCGAGGGATGGAGGACAGCTTTTAGGAAACTGAGGCCTAGTCACTGTGATGGCAACAATTAGGTTCCTGGCACACCACTTCGCATAATGTTGCCAGTGATCCTAAGGTACATTTCATCCCCGAGGTCAAGTTAGTGCCAAAGGCCTTGCTGCCCCCCAGAAAAGCAACACTGCCCACTCCCGGCAGTGCTGTTACTGTGAATGTTGTGCATTTTGCAATTATGGCATACAGAAGCAGAGCAGTGTATGAACCACCATCAGGACAGACGTGTCGGCCACAGCCCTGGGACCGTCCTTGTTATATTGGCACAACACCCTCAGAGTTGTGTTTCCTGTGCATCATCACGAACCTGCCAGGGTCAGGCTCTGCACAGGCAGCCTGATTCAGTGCATGCAATAAGACCATGTCCCAATCTGCGTGTGCAGTGATCATGACACGAACGTTGAATACACAATTTCACACTTTTAATGTTTTGCGTGAATGACAATTCACTGACTTATATGTCCATGATTTCATTTGTAGAGTGTTTCACAATCCCTGAAAACTTCTCTTGGGGCGTCATTTGTGTTTCACTCACAGCACTCACACAACAATCATCTTTCCATTGCCTGTGGCAGCATTTGTGGCTCTATGGGAGACATGGCACTGCTGATGTCCCCCAGGAGCAACTAGGGACCATTCGTCAAATGAGATCACATGACAAATAGGACAGGTACTTTCTCTGACATGATGTGGGCCTTTGTCAGCCCTGTTAGTATTATGCTGTGTTAAGGATGGGAAGAGCACATTGTACTTCCCTTAACAAGAGCATACTCGTTACTTTATTTTTCAGCACCCCTCCCCAAAGGAACCACAACTCTGAAACCAAATTCTTCTAAAATTGAAATTAATTTCAGACCAATCCTATCGATTCAGCTTTCCCTGCACCATCAATGAATCTAGTTGATCTAAGTCATTGAGCCGCATTACACGGCAGTCGGTAGCCATGGCGCTATTAGCGCCATGACTACCCCCTACCGCCGTTGGAGTCCGCGTACCCGGAATAGGGACTTACCGGTCTATTCCGACCTTTGCGGGACCGGTAAGTCCCCATTCCGGGAACCATTCCCCATTCCCATTTGAGGCCCAATAGGGCTCAATGGGAATGGGGAAGGAGCTAATAACGGTACCGCAATTTGCTGTACCGTTATTAGCTCTGAGGTCCCTCAGTGGGAACCGTCCATAACGCCTGGGCAGACCACACGTTAAGGACGGGACCCGCTGAGGGACCTCGTAGTAGGGCGGTAGGGGATTACCGGCACCGGTGCCTTTACCGGTGCCGGTAATCCCCTACCGCCTACCATGTACTGAGGCCCATTGTATTAGCACAATAGGTGTGAAATGTGATCAGCTTGTAAATCCTATACTACCCTGATAGTGAGCTGCGTCTTCTGTTCCCTAGTGCCGAGTCCATTTTTACACATATAATGCTTTGCACAATTGCTGAAAATGATGGTTAATTCCATCATTAAAACACACAAGTCTAAATTACTTCACAGTGCACATGCATTATCTGTGTAAAACTGTTAAAACGTTTTCACTATACAGTTCATAAAGTCAACCAGATATTGTAAGAGCTCTTTGAAAGTGTACACGTGCACTGTTTAGCTATGTGTCATCCAACAGGAAAACCTGGTCTGTCGTAAGACGTTTGTTTTCCCTGCTTTTGCATGGGGCCTGCTTTCCCAGTGGCAGTGTGATTGCTGGTTAGACTCAGAGTAATCTCCCATTGTCGACAGGCAAACTATCAGCAATATTTTCTTTCTTTTTCTGAGTGATTACTACCCACCATGGGTGTACAAAGTTTAAGGTTTTAAACTGCAAACTATTGATAGTGCAGAGGTACAATGGACATGGGATAAGCAAACACGACAAGCTGTTCATGTCCATGGTTATCCAGGTGCTTCAGGATCAGGGACAATGTTTGTCTAAATCTGTGGGATCATGGACAGCCAGTTGATATCTGCAATGGAGAAACGAAGTATGATCTCAAATAGATCCAAAACTAAGGTGGGGACCCCTACATGGGCATTTGGGGGTACATTTAATATATACTAAACAGAGAGGATGTCCTATATGCTGAAAAACTCAATAAATGTTTTTCAGAAAGTGCATGCTGAGGCCCAGAGAGTGTGTTCTTATTAAAAATACATCATTTTATTCTATTACAATTTCATAAAATACATCATTTCTAAACAGTTATAAGACAACAATTTGTTTCCAACAAACATATATTTTTAGTAAACAAAGTTTTTTTGTGTGCACATGACACATTTTTGTGTAAACATTTCTCCTATACATATATCGCTAATACACAATTCAACCATTCATTTTCACAACCAAATCTGGTTTGTATAAAGACATTCTAAATAATTTTTGCAGTAGTAATATTCCTACTTTGACAGTCCACCATTATACATCAACTACAAGTATCCAAGATTAGTCTAGTAGTATTCCTCTCATCATTGGATTTCTTTTGTATAGTTTCGACTTGACATCAATTGGCCAGATTTTGCATAACCATTGGTCAACATCTTCTTCAGGATTAGTAAGACTTATTCAAAGGCTTTATCAATGCTACAACATATAAAAACAAGAACAACATCATGATTTAAAACATGCGTTATTTGCACAAAAAAAAACCTTTTGTTTACTAAAAATATATGTTTGTTGGAAACAAATTGTTGTCGTATAACTGTTTAGAAATGATGTATTTTATGAAATTGTAACAGAATAAAAGAGATATTTTTAATAAAAACACACTCTGTGGCCCTCAGCATGCGTTTTCTGAAACACATTTATTGAGTTTTTCAGTACATAGGAAATTTTTTGTTTGGCATAATCTGAGAATAGATGCCTCATTCACTGTTAGAGGTCAGGCATATTCCTTAAAAAAATGCAATGCCTCACTGGTTCGTCTAAAGTTATGTCTCCTGAGATAGGGCAATATGTGTCTAGGGGCTGATTCATGGAAACGTGTGCATAGATCTGACCATGTTTGCACAGCGAGAATTGCCTTGCGGGTCCCTACGTGTAGAAGAATGTGTGTACGCTCCATGTATTCATGTATTCAACCTTATGCACAAGTCGCGGGTGGAATGCCACCGACAAGCCCCCTGCAAAGCAGAATCAGCCACTATTACCTACCTGTGCATGGTCCTCAAGCATGAACTTATGCACCCTGTTAATCCTGCATGGGGTCCCCCGCAACCAAGTCAGCACCCCGGCGACACTGCATGGTGTCCCCCTTAACTGTTCACAGCACCCCGACAGGGATGTAATTTCACCAAAATGCCAGGGGTAGCAGAAGTGACCTCACATGACCCTTGAAACCTGATGACATCACAGGAAGTGATGTCACTTGACCCCACCTGCAGTGATATCGCGGGAAGCGATGGAACACAACCTTTCACCTGTTGACAAAACAGGAAGTAGCATCACATAGCATAGTACACTATGAAAAATATGGATACGATATCACTATATTGTGATGTACATTTCATACAAGAATGGATCGCCATATGTATCGTTAAGGGCAGTGTATATAGGCCCATATTACCAAATTACTGTGAATGCAAGCAGATGCCCATGACCTAATGATATTGATGTGTTATTATATAGCACTTACGCTTAAGCGCTTTATATAGAAAAAATATACACCCAATATCACCCACCCTGTGTTGGTACTCATTTATCGACCTCAGAAGGATGAAAGGTTGAGTTGAGGCATTTAAGAACAGACTAAATCAGTGACTCAAATAAACCTTTAATGAGTCTAGCAATTATTGTATAGAATTCCAGAAAGACACATTCTTTGGTATTCCTATTCTTTCTTATTTAGGGTCAGTGCTGAAAGTGTTAGACTTGTGGCACTCCTGTTCTTATTTTTTATTTGAGGGGCCTGAACAAGAAAGTCTGCCACTCCAGAAGTAAAGAGCCACAAGGTGCTGGGCACAGCCCAGGATCTTGCATTACAAAAAAATATATATTTTAAAAACTTTTTTTGTTTTTGTTTTCTTAGAGGTCGCAAGGGAGACCACAGAGGTCACAATGGAGACCTCAGAGGTCGCAAGGGAGACCTCAGAGGCCGTGGTTGCAACCTCTGGCGACCCCTAAATGACGTCACTGCACCCGACAATATGCGTACCATTTTCCGTAACTCAAGTAATTAAATGGTCAATCTGTGTGCGAACCCCCATAAACTGCACCCTGCTACTATGCATATGGGCACCCCTACCTGCGATCGGCACCTCAACTGCATATACACACCCCTATATTCCCGATCGGACCTTACCTTTGCGCTTTGCGATTCGGGCCTTACGCCTGATCCAGGGCTTTGTATGCTGAATTCCCCAACGTGATGTTGTGCGGTGAGTTCCATGAATATGCTTGGTTGTGCGCAGTTGGGCTTGTGCGATATGCTCGCGCGGGTCGTCCCTCGACACGCTCACATTTTCCCTTGTTCTTCCTCATTCTGCATGTTCTGCCCCCTATTTAGGAGTTTGTGTAGGCCCAACCCACACTCTGCGAGGAGTCTTGCACAAGGCACTCGAATGCTCGCAGAGGCATGCCAGGCTCTCAGCAAGTCCCAGAAAAGTCCTGAAAAGTTGATTCAATGAATCGATTAATAGAGTTTTGCACGCAGAATGGGCCAAAAAGTCTGGATATTTCACACAATTAATTTTATGAATCAGGGCGTCGATCTGTTGCTTTTGTATAATGGGGCAGAATAAAGTGCTCTCGAGATTCTAAAACATTGCTTCGTAGTGGACAACAGCTATAGCTTCCCAGGTGCCATTTGACATCAAAGTAGACAATTGACTGGTGATCCAGTTGAGATATATCTCTCGACCCAAAATCGTTTTGTAACTCACATTTTTACTATCGTAGTGCCTGGTAGTTTTCCGGCTACAAAATGGTTCAAGGCCCATTCACATACGTGCATGTAGTAGCCAGCATTTCTTTTCTTGATACTTTTAGTTCTTCAGCCCATAGAGGTCCACATCCAGTGCTTTTTAAGATGATCGTAATGTGAGTTAGCTATTTCCATTCTACACCCTCACTGTTTTTAACAAAGCCCAGAAAATGTCTTTACACAGCAAATAACCTTCAGTGTTATTCAGATTAAGCCAATATACAGTGGTGTGATCCAGTAATGTGACAAACTCCGAAGTAGTTTAATTGTTCATTTATATGGCAGATTGATCCCCGAACACATACCATGAAAACAGAAGTGTCCTTCTACTCTATGTAGCACAGTCTTTTTTTATTTTTTTATTTTGCATTGTTAAAGCGCTCACACAGCCCGGGGGCATCGAGGCGCTGTTACAGGAGTTGTTTATCTTAGTTGCGTAGTTGTTTGTCTTAGTTGCATATTTTTATCATGCTTAAATACCCAGAGGTTTCTAAGCGCGGACCTGGGATCAAATCTGTGTTGCTTTGTGTCGTCTTGCTTCCTAGGCGAGCATGTTGCCGCTGAGCTATCCTCCCAAGGTCTTCCCCCCAACTTTTCAAAATTACTAAGAACAAACCCCATAAAGATGTATCTGCATGCTCAGATTGACTGTAGACACTATCTGTATGTTTGCCAAAACGCATACATAATATGATATGCCATGATGTATTGACATTCAGGTGTAATAGTGTTACATATCTATACATAAACAAATATATATATATATATATATATATATATATATATATATATATATATATATATATATATATATATATATATATATATATATATATATATATATATATATATGTAAAGAAAAAGAGGAGAGGGGACGGACCGCACTCTCCGTGAATCCATATCCAAAAAAAAGCGCAGCTCACATAAATTAGAAACAAAAGAAAAATTTGTTTAGTAAGTTATAAGCTGTGCATAATGCACAGGACAAAAGGCTGGGGAAACAGCATATACAAACAGAGGCAGGACGCCTATAGGCACGGCCCGCTTACAACGCGTTTCACGCTCAACTGAGCGCTTGATCACGTAACATATATATATATATATCTTTGAAGCACTGAGAAGACGTCAGGCTGGGTGAGTAGCACTCTTCATAGTTTAGGAATAAACAAAATCCGGACATCCAAGTTGAAAAATAAGATATATTCTTTATTAGTGCCTTGCAAAGTGGCAAAATATAATTAAAAAGCCATGGAAATAAGGCTCTTCCAAAGTGCAAAAATATGCGCGTTTAGGAACGTTGACGCGTTTCGCGGCTTTCCTCGCCGCTTGATCACAACAATTCATTCCTGGTAAACATAGAGTTTTAAACCATTAGGCAGAGCGTACGGCAATCTTTTGTGCCGACATAGAAAGGGGGCTCCATTTTAAAACTCAGCCCGTTCGAAGCTGACTCATGGCGGCCATCTTAGTGTTGTCGATACTACGCTAATTGCATGGTTATACATACCACATCCACCTAATTGGAGTGGTTCTCTCCTTAAGAGTGTACAATCTGAGTTTGAGACTGAGTATGATTCAAACTCAATATTGGTCCGCCATGGTCTGCCTCGAAGGGTAAGAGTTTCCCCTTGGAGCCCTGTTGTATGCCAAATGCCTGTTAGGAATCCAGTACATGTATTGGCTGCCCTCAGTTATGTAAGGTCTTATTGCTGGAGTACCTCTATGAAATACACAATCACTCTAAAGCGCTTAGTGCAAACAACAAAGTAAAGTGCATTGATCTTTGAATGTGCAAAAGTCACTATAAGGTACAAAATGCAAATATGTTCAGTAATATAACGACTACTGTTAACAATCTGGTTATTCTTAATCCAAATAATCGTATGTTGGATCTCATCATTGAGATATCTCGGTGAAATGCCGGGATCATTATAAAGTGCATAGTGCCAGCAACATATTGAAATACAACCCACTCTTTAAGATACAGTAATCGCTAAGAATTGCCCCGATCTCTTTAGAGTGCAACAGTCAATGTAAAATGCATTGTGTAAGTATACTTGCTAATGCAAAATGCCAGACTAAGACTCATCCGATTTGTCTGAAGTACTACCGTATTATCTATTACGGCATATTAGCTTGACAATTGTTAATTCAGGCTCTGCTTTAACAGTTATATGTCAAACTCTGGTTTATAAAAACAGGGGGGAGGGCGCAACTTCATCCCACACATGTGTGAACAAAATAAACAAAAGAAAAAGCAACCACCAAAAGGTTAAAATCGTATCCTGTACGAATTAAAACAATGTGGAATTACAATTATTTAAAATATTTTGATAATGATCACGGGGCAAGTGTTGATAACCAGCATTCTTATCCTTTCCTTTTCCTTACCCCTGATTCCACAAAGAAGATTTGAGAATCCTACATTTTTTTCCCTTTTCATTGTACCATAGTAAAAAACTAGAAAAAATAGATAGAAAATAAGATATAAGAATATAGGGATATAAGAATATGAGAATTAAGAATTAAAACGATAATGGACAGACACCCACATTCCAAAAGGAGTAGATTTAAATACATCTTTTCTGGCAATTTATCACTGGCCTAAAAAGGTATACAGTTCTTCATCTATGTTGTGTCCATTAGGGGTTTTACTCTCAAAATCCAATATGTAGCAAGTCTCTTTCTGTCTCAGGAGTTTCTCTTTATCACCTCCTCTGGGTCCTGTCTCTGTTCTATGCACCCCAAAAAACCCAAAGCTGTCCATCTTTTTGTCATGGAATTCTGCGAAATGTTTGGCCATTGGGTAGTTAACATCGTTATTGATGATAGCCCGTACATGCAGTTGTATCCGTGTCTTTAATTTACATTTGGTGCTTCCTATGTACCACTTGTTACACGCACAGGTCAACACATAGACAACATATTCCGTTTCGCAGGTAATTTTCCCCAATATGTTGACAATTTGATCAGTGATGGGATGTTTAAAAGAGCTCCTGGGTTTGGCATATTTGCAAATGTTGCAGTGGGTGCATTTGAAAAAGCCCTCTTTTTTGTTGCTAGATAACAAATTTATCTCGTTAGTCTCATTTTCCTGGGTCATGTAACTTTTCACCAAGGTATCTCTTATTGATCGATTTTTTCTGAAGGTTATCTGTGGGCGATTTCGGAGGTTTCTGTTGAGATCTTGATCTGCCATAAGGATTCTCCAGTGATTGGTTAAAATACGCCTGATTTTTGGTGCTTGGGTATCAAATGTTAAAATTAATCAAGTATTGTCCTTCTCCATATTCCTTCTCTCATTGTCTCCTATTCCTGCTAGGAGAGTAGAACGTTCCTTTACTCTTGCTTTGAGGTATGCCCTTTCAACCACTCTTTTAGGGTACCTTTGTCTGGCGAAGGCTTGGGCGGTTATTCTACTCTCTGTATCATAGGATTCCAAATATAAAAATATGTTGGCTTTCTTTCCACCATTCTACCTCTTTGTCATTCTTTATGTTCAGCCCTCTCTATTTGTGGTTGTTGTTGTGCAATTTCATTTTGTACATAAGAAACTGCTTTGATAACCTTTGTTATTTTGGTGTTGCACGATGGCCATTTTTCACAAATGACCCAGTCTAGGGACCTCCTTTGATTGCTGACCTTATACATGTGTCCCGATGTAGCAGGGGGGGTCATACCACACATCTTATAGGGAGACAGGTGTAGGCGGGCACACAATGTACTTATGATGGTATAGCATTCATTTGCCAACAGGCTTTTTCTGAAGTCATTTTCAGTGGCAACAAGTGGCAAAATTACTTTAAAAAAAAAAATACACATTTAAATATATGGTGGGGGATGGGTTAAATTGGGTCAGGAGAAGGTTTGGGTAGGGTTAAAAGAATAGGGAAAGGGAGGAGTTGCGGGGCCCGCCAAAAAAAAAACAACAAAAAAACATTAAATGGGTTTTTGTTGAAGTAATGTCAGCGTCAGAAATTACTTAAAAAAGAAGCCTATCGGCAAATGAACATGGAGCCGCTTATATACCTTTGCTGAATCCTTAACCTGCATCTTATCTGTCTCCGTCCCCGCATACCTGGGTCCAAGATCACCCCCCCCCCCCGGTGCCCTGCTGGGACGTGGGGAAGGAAAGAAATGTCAAATATTAGGGCGGGTTTTACCCCAAATATCCCTTAGGAAAAAAGACACTAGTTTAAAATAACTGGCACAGAAAGGGAAAGGTGGACAAAGGAATGCTGGGTTATGGTTCATTTAGTTGCTGTGTGCTTCTATATACTTTCTCTTCTGGTACACCATCAGGTTTTTAAGAGTGTTGATAAAAAAGGGGAAACTTAAAAAATGTAAACATCATTAAAAACATATAAAAAGTATGTACAGTGAACTGTACAAAAAAGAAATATATAAAAACACCAGACTTCAGAGTCAGCCTGGCAGGAGGTCCCAAAGTCTTTACTTGGGCTTTGCCTCGTATGCAAGGCACAGGCCAGCAATCAGATGCAGTATGTGGAGCCCTACAGAACTCTTCACCACCTGGGCCACGTCTGCCAGGTGTGGCCCATGGAGTCCTGGTGGGCCACCTGACGAGGGGTGGCCCCATCACTTTTATGCAGCCCAGTATGGCTGAAAATGTTCAGCGCTCCCCTGTGCAGTGAGCGCCAGTTATTATGAGTGCCCAAGGTCAGCAGCGCAGATTGTGATCCACCTGGGGGGCGGCAGTGCTCACAGGTGCTCCCCTGAGTGCAGACCTGGGCAGTTGATTTGAATCGGAGCAGAGCGAGAGCCTCTGAACCCTTACAGGGTATTTTATGTTATCCATGTTGCTCCGATTCTGCCTGCAACTTTGTTTTTTTTAAAGAGTAAAGGAACCCCCATTTGACCCGCGTGAGGGTCCTTTTTTCGAACCTTGTTCTTTTCAGGATCCCCAGAGCGGCTTCTTATGCCAGGGTTCCTTTTACTTTAATCCCCGTAGAGGGGTTACACCCAGCTTACTCATTTGCTTAAAGAGTTTTGCCTTCCTTTGCTATCAATAATATGTAATCGATCTAACAGGATCAAAGTCCCGGCATTGCCACTATCAGCTTACTCTCACAGCTGGTCCAAGATGGCTGTTGTCACAAGTTCCATACCGCAAGCTGGTCTAAAGCCTGGGTTCCAGCTGCACTGATTACGCCACCAATCTCTTCGAATGATGTACCACTACTGGTTCTAAAATTGCTTTGCAAGATATTGCAGCTAGGAAATTAGCCTGAATTTCCCAGATCCATAGGATCCAAGGAAGGCTTTTCAATAGCAGTCTGACCACTGCTTGTTTCCAGGCCAGTAGACATACTCCAGAGTTAAAGGAAGATTTTGACAAACAAATGAAAACATCATTCATAGTTACTGCCCCGCCCCACCCGAAAATCGCAATAAGTGAGAAACATTACTCACTAAGGCGACCGTACCGCTCTTATCCCAGGCAGGTGCAGCAGGAGATTAACCTAATGTAACTAAAGGTGGTGTGAATAAGCAAACTCACTGCAAACTGACACGTGTGCATGCAAAAGACACGAAAGCAGATGTGCCCTCACCATGAAGAACGAACACTAGGTCAAATATGCATTTATACACAAATAATATTGATTGCATCCATCTAGATATGAAGAATACTCATAATTTACAATGTATAAGCTTTATGCAACATGAACAACCCACATGTATAGCTCACTAACGTAGAAACGCGGCAGTACTTTTTCAAAAATTGAAGCAGCAGTGCACATTGAAGTAAACGATAGGCCTCAATCTTCATGAAAACCCAAAATGCTGAATTCACTGAAAAACATATTCATACAAGGCACAGATCGTAGCTATGCGGACCCAGCCAAGGTATCTGAGAAATTAGGGAGGGTCCGGATGATCAAGAAAGAACACGAGATAATAATTCTCAAGGCACATGCCATTTAATTTTAGATTCATTAAAAGAAAAAACAGTCTTTGAAGGCTAGGTGCAGCATATTATAAGCTAACAACCTCATAGGGAAAGGATAAAACAAGTCTTTAGTGGTAGTTGAAACCATGGCACTCATAATAAAATTACTTAAAATCCCCATAAATGCAGGGCAAAATAAATCTGAATGCAGTCTCATCACACATGTGCCCCAGACACAGATAAAGCACCTGCCTTACTCCTAATGCATATCCCCAGATGTGAAGCACCATGCAAGGCCAAATACAGAGGAACCACCCTGGCTCATGGCATAGGAAAAAGATATAGAATATTTTTTAATAGTCAATTCCCCTAATCAATCTTTGTATCCCATAGGTTTTGTAACTAAGATTGTAGTATGACTTCAGTACTGGTGAAAGTTGGATTTATAATATGTTGTTTTGCAGGAGCGTTATTTAGAGTTCCAAGATTTTTTATGCTTGTATGCTGTCTCTGATTTATGTTGGATTGTATAAAGCTGCTGTTGCCTTTCACTCTATTTCCAATATTGAGTGTGGGACTTCTCAGCCTCCCATTTCTGCTTAAACAAGGTTTTCCAGACCATCTTAACAAAGAGTTAACGGAGGACGGTACACTCTATATTTTGAGAGATGTAAACATTTGCTAAATTAAAAAAATATATAATAAAACATGTTACAAGTCATTTTGAAATGTAGACTGTGTAACTAAATGTGCTCCAAAGACCTAGATCTTAAAAATCGCACAGGCATCCATTTTGTAACATGTCTATATGTGTTTTTAATTCAATGCCCTGGTGGCAGTAATGAAACACCAGCCTTCTCCAACGTGCTTTCAGTGCGTGCAACACTCTCACACTTGCTGTATTTTCTCCCTAAAACCGTCTGTGGCATCATCATACTGGGGAATGCAATGAAATGTCCAGGCATCAGTGTGATCAGGACACGTTTTGGCCGAGTTGTCTTTCACTTTCTTTTTAGGTGCACAAAAAGGTAATCGGGTGCCTCAAGGTGGCTGCAGTGACTGGACCAAGGACAAGGACAATGAAAGTACTGTAACCAGTTTCCATGTGTGCATTCTGCAAGCACATTTACAATGGGCCTCATTACGAGACCGGCGGTAACCCCGTCAGCACTACTGGCGGGTTGCCGCCAGACTTGTAAAGGTTACTGGCACCTTGCTTCCCGGTGCCACCGGGACATTACAGGTTCTGGCGGACAGGGAGCTAGGTACCAGTCAAAACGTATTCCCCATTCCCGTGGAGTCCCATAGGACTCCATGGGAAAGGGTACACGGAAGCACCAGGACTGTTGTTAAAGGTGCTGGTGCTTCTGTGACTGGTCTGCCTACTGTGGCTGCTGTGCCCGGCAGAGTCAGACCTGTCAGGCACGGGAAGTCGGGCAGGCAGACGTGTAATATGCTGGTCCAGAAACAACAGTGCGGGTAAGCTTACCGGCACCCTTGTTTGCAGACCGGCAGGGACAAAATGAGGCCCAAGGTCTGTAAGCATAACAAAGAATCAGTAGCGCAGGTCTTTCTGCCATTGGTCTGTCTCAAACTCATGTCATTGTGCACACCCCTGAGCCAACTCGACATCGAGGCCTCCACTGTACTTCCAGGCCATCTATCCTCTCATGGCTATGCCACAGTATGGCTGTGCCACAGTATCCATTCTAATGATTACACACCTTACCACTCGGCTCACTGGCAATCACTGCCCTATGCTTTGCAACCATGTGGCTTCCATCGAATTCACTTTCTGCCCTATCAGAGCACACAATGGTTTACAGTGCGATGGGACTGCAACAGCTGCACAGACGACATTCAGGGAACTCCAGAAAATGCTACATGGAGGTGAAAGCTGCGACTATGGCAGTGTGTTCCAAAGGGAGGCATGCACACAGAGGCACCGCGGTATGGATGCCATGCTGAACTGTAGGAACGCACCTTGTCTGTGGTGCTGCAGTCAATGATGGTTTCATGGATGAGCTTCCGTAGCTATGGAGATTCCCAGGGATTTGCTTTGGTGCTGAGGGACTGCACATTTTCAATGTGCAATTCCTGGGGCTGATTCATTGAATTTGTGCACCGAAAAACGGGGATTTGTGCGGCATTCTGCCCGCAAATCCCTGTTTAACAAATGGGGATTTGCGGGCAGGATGGCGCACAAATCCCTGTTTTTTCAGCGCACAAATAACATGAATCAGCCCCCCAATGTTTTAAAACAGTCTTGACATTTTTGTATTTTGTCAGATCTGTAATAATCATGTGTGACGATTACTCCCAGAATGCATAGATCATATTCTGACGCATGTCCTCTGGAAATGCGACAAGTATGTTGTGAGCAAATGCTGTCGTGGGATGCGTTGCCGCATCCCGTGTGCCTGAGTGTTAATACATGGAGCACTGTAGCCTCATGATGTCTCCTGTGACCTGGGCCTGAATCTATTTAGGCATTTGCAGCTTTTAATTTCTGCAGAGTTAGCTGTGTCTTCTGTTGGCAGGATGGTGACTTGATGTTGGTCAACTTTCATTACCTACCTCCAAACGGTGTCGAACTCATGGAGTGTGTAGCCTCTTTTTCGTGGACCACTGCACTTACCTCTCGCACGCATGGGCATCCGGGATCCTGCGGAGCACTCGAACCTTTTCCGTCCCCATCATTTCTTTGTATGTGCGAATGGGAATTATGGTGAGGTCCGACCCTGAGTCCGCCATGACTTTTGTTTCCATCCCATCTATTTTGATTATGCAATGGGGTTTTTCTCTCCTGGCCCGTGTGCTGTTCACCATGATGACGGTGGGCCTACCTTCATCTTCCGAGGACGACTCTCTTTCCGTGTTGCGACTCATGTTGACGTTTGTGACTTTCTTGTTTCTCCAGCGACACACAATCGAGAAATGGCCAATGCGTTTGCAGATAGAGCACTCCTTATCTCTGGCCGGGCACTCCCTGTCGAACGCCAGATGTTTCGTGCTGGTACACCTGTGGCATTTCAGTGGTTCTCTCGTGCTGCCTTTTTCTTCTTTCATGTTCGATGCTTGTCTCTCTTTCTTCGGGCGAAACGCCACTGCTTGTATTTCAGTGGAGCTAAGGCTTCCCGTGAGTTCTTTTCTTCTCCCAGCTGTTTCTTCGACTGCTCTGGCAATCTCCATTGCTTTCTCTAGCAGTAGTTCCTTCTCCATAATGAATTTATCTTGCACTTTCCTGCTGTTGGTGTGAACCACCAGCATGTCGCAGATGAGGCTCTCCGCATTGGCGCCAAAGTTGCACAGCGCTGCCAATTCGCGTAGCTTTGTGACGTAGTCGTCAACAGGTTCTGAGGCTTCTTGCCTGCGGCTATAAAAATGTATTCTGTGCAGAACCGTGTTCTCCTTACTGGCGAACCTTTTTACGATTCTTCTAACTGCTTCTTTGAATACGTCATCGTTGTCACCAACCACCTGGCCCGGGGTGAGACTTTCAAACACCCTCTGTCCTTCTACCCCTAGGGCGTTAAGTAACATTGCCCTGTGCCGTGCCGCTGAAAATCCTGCACCGCCTACTGCCTCTACGTATGTCATAAATAACGGTTGCCATTGCGGCCACGGGATGGCGGGTTTACCTGGAGTTTGTAGGAAGGGCGGAGGTGGTGTTGCGCCTTGCATGGTTCGCGTGGGTTGTAGTGGTGATCCTCGTCTCCAATTTATGTAGTATAATACTTGCAAGGATGACAGGAGGCCTCTTGTAACAGTGATGTCCTTTAATCAGCATGCGACATCATTCAACATACATATGCATATATGATAGGTAAGGCCTCTTGGGCAGCTTGCCTCGGTGATAATGGATGCAGCTGGGAGGCTGTAATGTCTTTGTGCAGGCCGAGGCCTACTTCTCGGAGGAGCTGGGAGAGGACGTCTTCCCGCGTCCTCTGCTGCTCCCGAAATGCGCGCCAGGCGCGCGGGGGCGGCCCTAGTGGCCGGGGCCGAGATCTCGCGAGAGTTACGGCTCTCGCGACATCTCTACACAACTCTTTTCCGAGAAGTGGTGCCACGATTATGTTGATTTTAATGAGGTGCTCTATTATAGTTTCGGTCACATGACTCTGTGTGACAAGGAAGACGCGTTCTGCTTGACTGCTCAGTGGAATACAAACTCCATACGCGGGTTCTTTCTTTCCTCCACTCCACCCCACATACAAGGCTGTATTTCTTACAACAGTTGTAGCAAAACTGAAGAAAACAGTTAAAGAAAATGCATTTAAATGACCATTGACCCTATTACTGTTCCATCGTCCCCCAGAGCATACGGCTGCATGCAGCCTCCCCTTCCAATCAACCCCCATTGGCACCTCTTAAGTGGCATGCCAAGGACTATAGCCACACATACACACTCTTCCCATTATCTGAAACCAACTCTGTGCCTACAGAAATTCATATGCAGATGCTGAGCTGGGCTTTTTGCTGCTGGGGAATGTGTTTCATGTCCCAAGCAGTCTATTGAAATAAATAAGCAAGATCCAGCTGGGGAGGGGAGCTGCACCTGCTGAATACAACTGCTGAGAACAGGAGATGGGCTACACCAAAGCAAATTTTATGGGGATCCCAACCGGGACCCCCCCTTCACTCAATAAAACCACTTATACCTTTGATCTTCTCCTTAGGATTCCCATGGCATGAGTTCAACTGACTGGAAACCCGCTACATCAGTTCACCCTTCCTTGGAACAGTCTCAGGGACCCTTAGGGTAGGTCTGGAGCAACAGACCCCCTACCTAAACTCAGGTACCACACACACATAGTGTCAGGCCAGAGGATGGCCTCTGTGGGTGGTTCCAACTTGCTAGGTGGCCTAGGGCGGGCTGTCACACTATCCCACTACCTCACCCCAGAGTACCTCCCCTGTACACACTATTTTAAATAATGGCTGTCTATATATATTGTCCTACCCCTACTTTACCTTAAACTCTACTTAACATTCCCTCTAACACTTACCCCAATCCTATGCTTCCCCCACTTAACAATTACCCTACATAATTGTACATAAATAAATAACAAAATATAAATACACATACACATATACATTGACTGACAACACACATACTTCATCAAACACTATGTCACAATGGGGTGCCTGCTGCAATCAGTCACCTTTTCACAGTACCTTGGTGTCTATCTCTGCGGAGTTGGCTCTGTGCTGGATGGTGCAGGGCTGCAGACAAGGCTGAATGGTGGCTAGCTATTGCTGGCCGTTCCTGTTGGCAAGGCAGATCCTGGTGACAAGGTATACCCTGGAGACAAGGCATACCCTGGTGACTGACAGGGCCCTGTCCTCTATGACACACTACACTTTTAATAAAAAAAATATGACCCTAGTGTCTGCATCTTTATTTCAAGTTGTTCCCTCAGGGGAAAAACATGTAGCCGCAGAAGCTGGGCCCCATAGGCCCACGGGCTACACGAGCATAGCAAGCGATCTTCACAATTACAATTAAACAATTTCCGACATGCGAGCATGTTGGGCAGGGTTGAGTTTAAATTGTGAACACTGCTTACCATGTAAGCATAGTGAGCAGTTTTCACAATTACAATGAAACCCTGCTCGACACGCAAGTATGTCGGGCTGGGTTTGATTGTAACTGTATATGCTGCCTGACGTATGGCCGGCAGCGTGTACAATGGATGCCTATGTTCACACATTTTCCATGACATAAGTCATATTTAGTCCAAAGTTATCCATAGTGAATCAACCCCAAAGTATTTAATAAACCACAGTGAGTGAATCAACACAAGGTTTTTTTAATTCATTTATTTTAGTGAGAGTAAGAGTGGTATGTCGTGGCTGCAGTCTATTTTCACTGACTACTGTTTGGAGGCAGAGTTCTTTTTTCCAGGACAGACCTTTAAACCAGCTTGCAGAGCGAAGCGCTGCACGGAGAGCTCAGTGGGAGTAAGAGTGGTCTGTTGTGGTTTGTCAGGGGCCGGGGCCAGTGGGCCACTCATCACAGCTTTCTACTACTTCTCCCAAAGTAAGCCTTTTTGGCTGTTATTTGCCCCTCTCAACCTAACTTCGGCCACGGGAGCTGTACATATGGCTGTCTGGGAATTCTGGTGAAATATGCCTGGCAAAGCCGCTAGTTAGCCTCAAAATACTATTTGAGGAAGACTATACCCTATGGGAAATCTAACAGCTACAAATGGCGTTCCAATCTGGATATGGACTTGATTAGCTCCAAGGGGGATGAGGCAATTTCTAAGGAAAAATCTGTGACTTGTCCTTCTCTTCCAGCCATCCCTGCCAGGAGAGGAATTACAATGCACTTTAAAGCAGGTAGAATTACCCTGCAAAGGTCGACAAAAGCAGTGGTTGTGCATGTGGAGACCGCAGCAAAGGGGGTGTTAGCTACAGTCCAACCCACTCCACACGAACAGGAGTCGTCGCTGGGCGACATTGATAATAACTTGCTTTTAGAATTGTGCTACTCCATAAAGGCAATAGTGATGCATTAGCCAATGAGGGAGTGAATTTGGCACCCGCATTAAATGGCCTGACTCATAGCCAAAGTTTACCCTGCAGAGGTTATCCATCACCACCTGCTACTCCCAACCATTCAATGGCCGAGCATGCCATAGGTGAGAATGAAGTTAATTTGGATAACATTAGCCCAAACACAACAGCTGAAACAGGGGTGCGGGTAAGCAACAATGTCTTTCACTTTGCAATAAAAATTCTGCTAAAGCTTTGTGGCCATATACATGAGGATTTACTCAAGCAGGGGACTGAAATTGGACTGTTTTTTTTTTTAATAACAAGTTTTATTGGGTTTTTGTGCATGTATACAAAACAATCAATATCCAATCAACACACAGAAAATAAAAGGGTGAAATTAAACATAATACTAAAACATAATTTCCATACATATGAAAAGGGGCAGTGCGCATGAAAACTGAAAACTGTCCGGGCGCACACGCACATCCACTGCGTATAGATACACATATACAAGATCAGCTGCATTCTTTTCTTGGCTTCACAAACGGGTGTTGGCGAGACATTTCGTTATGTTAAGTCCTGGCTTGATGGCCAGGCTATGTAATGTAGTTAATTCACCCAAACACTGCGTGTTCATAGTACTTGTTCCCATTTTCCCCATATTTTATCCGCCTTGCCAGGGCAGCCCCGTGCTTGATATACTCGATGTTCCATCAGGCTGACAGCATCCACGTCCGCGGACCATTGGTCATAGCTTGGGTAGATTTCTGATCCCCACAATTGTGCAATGTTTGGCTTGGCGATCCCTGCAGATGTTGACAGCAAGAGTCTTTCGAAGCGGGATAGTTCTCCTTCCTCTTCATTACCTAGGAGGAGAAGCTTGGGGTCATTAGGTATCGGGCGGCCCATGACCCTCGACAGTCTTTCAGTACATTTTCCCCAAAAGTATTGTATTTGTGTGCACTGCCATAGGATGTGGTAGAAGGTACCCTCTTCCTGTTTACAGCGCAGACATTTAGGATCGGTTGCTTTCCCCCAGTTATACAGTGCTAGACGCGGATAGTATATTCTGTGGAGGATCTTTAGTTGGATATGTCTGATTCTGGCTGAGATTGCTATATCCCTGGGGTGCATCAGGGCCGAAATCCAATCTTCGGGAAGTATTGGGCCAACATCTCCTTCCCATTTCAGCTTCAGGCCCGATAGTTCTGTCGTGGCAAAAGCGGAAATGGCATTGTACATGGTGGAAGTGACTTTGTTTTCTACCCTGTCTACAACTATGTTTCGCTCTATAGGCGTGCATTCCGGCATGTCTGTCATTTGGTCCCTTTGAGCTGAAAGGGCATGGTGCAATTGCTCGTAGTGGTAGCATTCGGTAACTGGGAGGGCATATTGAGTAGAGGTCTCGGCAAATGGAATGAGCTGGTTATTCACAAATATCTGTTGTAGAGTGTGTATATCGGCTGTGGCCCAGCCGGGCCATTTTGGGAGTCTACTGAGGCCTGTGAGATGGGCGTTATTCCAGATAGGCTGGACTGGAGTGATTCTGTTATCTCAGCCAATATATTTATGAGACTCTTTCCATATTTGTGCTGTCTGTGCCACTATCGAACGCTCGGGAGGGCGACACTGTTTCCCATAGAGACTTTCGAGAGGGGACACATCCTGCCTTGCGTTTATTTCCGCTTGTATATGTGGGAGTTTTGGATTGCCATGCAGAATATCATTGACTGTCGCCATTTGGGTCACCCAGTAATAAACTTGGATGTTGGGGAGACCTATGCCCCCTTCCCAGACTGAACGTTGCAGGGTTTTGAGGGCTATCTTCGGGTGTTTCCCTCCCCAAAGCAGCCTGCGTGTTGCTCCATCTATTTTACGGAATTCTTCCTCTGGGATATGGAGAGGGGCATTTTGAAGGATGTACAGGAATCGGGGTAGGGTTAACATCTTAAAGAGCGCTGCTCTGCCTAGTAGTGTCAGTGGTAGTGCTTCCAGGTGGACCACATCTTGTTCGAATTTCCTCACTAGTGGGTATAGGTTTTGGGGTATATAAGTGTCGAGGGCATTGGTGATGATGATGCCTAAATACCGGAACTGTGTAAGCTCAATCTGATAGGGGGAGCCCTGTGGTGGTATACAGTCCACCCCCTTCACAGGGAAGAGCACCGACTTGAGCCAGTTCACCCTGAGGCCGCTAAAGGTTCTGTAGTTTTTTAGGATAACAGTGACTATGGGGCCTGAGATTGCCGGGTCCCCTAAGTATATCAGGAGGTCATCCGCATAGAGGGATACCTTGTCCTCCCACTGTGATTTCCAGCGAAAGCCTCACAATGTGTCCGTGTCCCGCAGAATGACTGCCAATGGCTCGATTATTAGGGCAAACAGCATTGCCGAGAGGGGACATCCTTGCCTGGTGCCCTTCCCCAATCGGAAGACATGCGAGAGCCATCCATTCACTTTCACCTCTGCCAGGGGATCTTTATACAGAAGCTGGATCCATTTTATAAATTGTTCACCGAAGTTCATTTTCTTCATAATTGCCCACAATGCCTCCCAGTATCAAAGGCCTTTTCAAAGTCTATGGCCAACAATGCTGCTGACTGTTGTAGAGTGGGAGCTCTCTCCAAGGCCAAATGCAGCCTACGGATATTCATTCTGGTTGACCTTTGGGGCATGAAGCCGCATTGGTCTGGGTGGATCAGCTCTGTGATGACCGTTTGGAGTCTGTTCGCTAGCACCTTGGCCAGTATTTTCGCTTCTGTATTGATCAGTGATATGGGCCTGTAGGAGCCGCATTCATCTGGAGGTTTGCTTTCTTTTGGAATCACGATTATCGTGGCTTTTCGGAGGTCTGGTGGGAGCACGCCTTTCAATAGGGAGTCTTCGAACAGATTGAGTAGATGCGTAGGTAAATCTATGAAATCGGACTGTTGAGTAGTTTGTGGAATGGAAAATATGAGATGTTGAATGTGCCAGAAGTCCCTCCTTTATTTTGTACAAACGAAAAGCAGCAGGCCACATGCAACTATATTGTGATTATTGAATCTCAGGTCAAATCACGAAAGCGGATTGCATGGTGGCCTCTCTTTCTTCTCCCTTAAGCTATCTGACCTGCAAGGAGAGATGCCTTAGAAAGTGTAGACTTTTGGCGAACACGGGAGCTCTACAGAAGACTGATGTAGCGCTGTGTGTGGATTTAATCCAACCACTGAACTCTACCATCATAAATGAGGCTGCCCCAATTCAAAAGTCCAAGAAAGGCAAGAAAAGAGTAATACACCACAGAAAACGTCAACAACTATCATCAGGAACACTTGGCTTTTGGGGCACAGTCGATCTAACAAGCCGAAAGATGCAACTCCAGAAGCCAATGCGATTAGCTGGTCTGAGTGTGGGAGCAATGAGTGTGCCACCCCTACACACAGAGCCAATCACGCCCACACAAAATTATCCGGCACCCCTAAAAACATTGTGGGTGAGAAGGAGCCCATTAACAAAGGACATAAGCTGTCAATAGATACCTTTACGATTGGTCCATTGGTGCGAGGGAACACGGTAAAGGCATTAAACCACTCCTCACTGTTAAAACTATTTGTAAAAATACCAGAATTGCGGATCCTGAACTCCTCTGACTTTTAATTTGTTGAGCCATTGGCGAGGGAATGTGGAAAATTGTCCATTGCTTCTTACCCACCACAGCATCCATGATAGGTGGGCAGGGGGATTCCTTGGTGCATCTGGGCTACGATATTGATAGGGAGTCAGAGCTAAGGGTGACTACTGATTGTTGCAGCCACTGTAAGGGGTAGATCAATAAGATGGTTGTGGTGGCCCCTACTGATCCAAAGGGGGAAAAGGCAGCGTACAGCTTTGAAAACTTGCCTTACGAGGGATGAACCTACATGGTGGTCTCTTGGAATGCCAGGGATAGCTCTACATTCTCATTTTGTTGTAAAGGGAACTTCGATAAACTGGTTGCTTGAACATCATGTATTTATGTTACAGGACACCTGGTTGGTTGCACATTTTCACCTTGATGGGTTTTCAATTTACCAGCAATATGCTAAAAAAGGGTCCAAAGGCCATCTGTTCGGGGGTGTAATGATAGCAGTCAGGCACAACCATATGTCTGGCCTGGTTACACTGATCAACGCCTCCGATAATGTTTTGGCGGTGGGGGTCTTGTGGAATTTGCTGGTGTGACAAAACGGTTACTGTTACCATTATGTTATTGTTGGTGAATCTTTATGACCCCCCAGGGGAGCAAAGACAGAAGAAATATTTGATCTAATAGACCAGGCTGTTACACTGTGGGGTAGTGCCACAGAAAGTGACATGATGCTATTGGCAGGTGCTTTTAACGCATGATGTGGTGAGACACCGTTGCTGGCGGCACACCCGCACTTATTCGCTAAGAACAGTTTGGTTCTGAAAGAGTCCACATTTAGGGTCCACTGATGGGTAAGATTCCTTGATGAATGGGAGCTTACCATTCTAAATGGGAGGACCCGGAGTGACACTTGGGTAAGCCCACGTGGCAGGTGGTCAGTAAACGGGCATCCCTGTACTACTTGTGCAGGAATAATCTGTTGCTGCAGCAGATGAGAGATTTGTATGTCAGCCTAAGTAGTGCCAGTGATGCCTGGCTGAGTTTGTATTTCAAATGGGATGGGAAAGGGAAGGAATATGGGGTGGTGGCACGAATGTAAACCATGCGGGTAGTCGACTAAGCTGGTCCTAGAGGAACATAAACAAGGCATGTACAGCACTCAGGAATCTGTTAAATGGTCAGTTGGATACTTTGGTACAGGACTGTGTGAATGAGCCCGAAGCATGGTTCTATTCCATGGCCCATGGAGTAGGGCAAATACATGTTAAGTGTCCTGCAATGGTGGTTGGAAAGAGGGCCGGCGGGTGGGACCCCGAAATACAGGAAGCAACCGTGCACTCCTTCGGGAAATCCAACCAATTAAAAAGGATGGGGGTGACCAGATTAGCAAGACTATGGAGATAAGAAAGGCCAGGCACAGTTACTCAAACTGGTTAAAAAGAAGGAAGGCCATGGGGTTGATGAAAAATTGGCAAACATTGGTGGATGCTGTAAGGAATCAGTGCCCACAAACTATGTGGAATGTTCTTACATTGGCATGGGGGCCCAGTGATAATAAAACGATTAACCCCATTGCGGAACCAATATGGAAAGGGTACATTGAGCATAAAATGTTTAAAAATCCAAACTCACCAGGCATGGATCCATATGTCGGCGAGGCTTGGCCTCTACAGGTCAGTGTGGAGGGCTTGTTCCTGAGAATCAAGAATTAAAAAGATTCTAGAGCCCGGGTCCCAATGGTTTGTCGGCAGCAGTACTGAAGGGGTACCCGGTGGCTGGGCAAGACTATTAAGCATGTTAGTTACTAAGGTTTGTGTAAAACGTATAATTCCTGTGTCTTGGAAGTCAGCCTTACAAATCCCTATTTATGTAGTTGGGGACCGCTTAGCACCCAAAAATCCCAGGCTGCTGTCACTCCTGGATGTAACAGGGAAGATGTTTGCATCATGTGTGCTGGACCTCGCAAGCATGGGCTGAAAACCATTGCATATTATACCCTTTCCAGACTGGTTTCCTCGCAGGGTCTAATACTACACATAATATTAGACTATTGGATACCTTGATCAATCGAGCCAAATGCACAGGAAATCCGGCTTGTACATTATGTATGTCGATTTCCAAGCTGTGTTTGACATAGTAAACCAAAATCTGTTATGGGACAAGCTGAGGAAGATGGGGTACTCCCATTGGCTGCTCCATAGTTTGATAGCTCTACATTCCCAGTCAACTGTAAGAATACGATTGAGTTCAAATGGGATGCTATCTGACCATATGGACATGAACAAAGGCATCCGGCATGGGTGTATAGTTGCTCCCGTGCTGTTTAACCTGTATATAGCAGACTTAATAGAGCAGCTGGCACTTCTAGCTAAATGTCCTTCGAAAATAGGGTCAATTCCAGCCAACGCGATGCTTTAGGCAGACGACCTGGTCGTCTTTGATCAGACTTTTTGTGGTATGAAGGGGCATCTGAACGAATTAAGAAGGTACGCAGTGGCAAATTGATTATCCGTTAACATGGGAAATATGAAGGCCATGCTGGTCTCCTCAAAAAAATGTAATAAACCGGTCTTGAAAACATTACTGGGAGAGATTGAATACATCAACTCCTATAAGTATCTAGAGTTAGACATAACACATTGTTCACAATATGAGATCATAAGGGAATCTAAGACCAGGAAATCTAGGCAGATAACGTTACTGGTACGTAAATTCACAGGACAACACGCGGGGTACTCATTGGGAGGAATCCATGTGTTATATAAACAATGGTTTTGACCTACGATCCGTTATGGTCTAGAAATCCTAGCATGAAGGGATTTAAATTGGCTTAATAGAATTGAGGGATTCTTTTGCCGAAGCATTTTAGGACTCCTCCAATACACTCCCATGGAATATCTCCGACTCGAATTAGGGCTTGTTTCATTAAAAGTGTTGGCCCTGAAGAGGCGGGGTGAGCGCTTTATAAAGACTGGCCTGGCGCTGCAATGTCCTTTGTTAGCACTGATGGGGTCTTCCTATAGAAATAAATTGCCTGTAAAGAGAGCACCCTTCACGCAATCAAATTACATATTATTTGAGATCCTCAAGTGGTGTCCTGACTTTGATCAGGGGAAAGGGCTTTGATGTGGTGAAGGAAGCCTTTGCGAGATGACTCGATAGATGGGACTGGATATGTAATTACAATCATTTCACAAAGCTACAAAGTTTTGCTCCCATGGTCACTGTTGTACATGTTTATAGGAAACCTCAGCCATAAATCCTATTGTGGCCAGACTGAGCAGTGCGTAGGCTGCATCTTTTAATGCACACAAATAAACTGCCTTTGGGAGCCTCAAATTGGGCTAGATGGAACTTGCCCAGTGAGCAAGGTTTTGTAGAGTGTGTAAATTGCCGGAAATGAAAGAGACGGTGAAACACATGTTCACTGAATGCCAGATATTGGGATCCCTGTATATGGTAACTCTGGAAAATTTGGTACACAACCTTGATTCCAACAAAACTCAGGATATTTGGAACTACTGCCTCGCTACAAACTCAGTAGCTGTGCACATTGCACTTTACTGTATCTGGGTATACGTACAAACGCTCTATTTTTAGGGCAGTATTGGAAGTTTGAGTCAGGAGTTAGCCTAAGTACATGGAATTTTAAGTATTGTATAGAGGGATATTTTGTGGAATTTTAAGTTGTATGATAGGATATTGTGTGATTTAAAGTTACATTCTTTTTAGGGATGATTTTAAAAAATGTATGTATGATATTGTCAAAGTTGAGGGTTAACAGCATGAAATGTACTGAAGATTGTTAGAGATTTTTGTTTGTTTATATGGTTCTTTGATTATGTGTAAAGTTTAAATTCAAACTATTCACATTGAATAGATTAAATTAATTTATTTGACCTATTCCGTGTGCATTTCTCCCCTAAATGAAACAAGGGCTACTTGTGACCCAATATAGGCTTACATTAACAAATGTGTACACAACAAACAATAATACAGTCTGAATAGTATCTCTACTGTGTTCAGCATTGCACATTAAGCTTCCAATTATTTGAGTTACTAACTTAGATCCTTTTGTGTTATTTCAAACAACTGATTGCATTAGTGCTTACAAAAACATGCTCTACTTACTGAGACCTGTATCTGTATGGGTTACAAAACCTGCGATGATCTATAACAAGTAATTACAAGGCAGTCAACAGTTATTAGTTGGATTGTTTGTTTTGCCTCTACTTATACCTAGTTGCTGGAGTAACCATAAGTAACCATACGTTCCACCAAGCTTACAAAGTACAGACAAGGCAATCTTTTTTCTTTGTGTAGTGAGTAAAGCATATTTCACAATGGATAGTTTACATGTCAAAATGACCTTGCAAAGAAAACAATATGGGAAGTTGTTTTTGGTAGTTTCTAGTTGGGTACTAATGTAAAGGTCCCTTTAGCAACTGGCCACATGATCAAAATAATGAGAAATCAACATATTTGATGAAAACAAACCATAAATAATTGTTTCTGGTGTGAATAAAATTCCAGATTGCAATAGACCACCATAAACCTGAAAGAATTCGGAAATAGGTGCATTAACCCATAACATAGGCCTAGAGAAAGCCAACAACAACAAGCATAATAATAATAATAATAATAATAATAATAATAATAAGACAACCACTCAACTATGTCAGACACCGTATATTGTTTTGTAAATTGATTATATTAACTATGACCACTGAATTTGCCTGCTACTGCTGATCATTGGGTATATACTGTAATAAATGTAATACTTAAGAAGTACATTTGCATTTATGTATATGTTCCTGCTCTTTAGGAATAACAGATGAACCTATATGTGCTTGAATGCTCAAGATAAGCAAAGACAATGTTAATAAAGATAGAATATGTGTGTTATTCAGTGCATAATAATGTACATCAATAATAAGGTCCGCTGCCAGAATAGCCATATTTATTTGCCCAATTGGAATGTAGTAGTAGTCCTACACCAAACGGTATAATCCCACTTCATTGTTTTGCAAAAAGCATGCCGTAGACACAAGCAATTAGCTTAGCAAGATCTACACATGAGGTTGATATGTTTTATATAACCAAGGTCGAATTTCTGCTCTTCCAGGTTTCAACAAATGTCCCCAGGACTTAGGCATGAAACATGAAAAGTTCTTGCCCCAGAGAACTGAGAAGATTCAGGCTCCCGAGATGATCCAGGCAGTTAAGAAATCAGGAGGAACCTTGCCCACTGAAGATAGTAACATTTGTGCTAGGTGAAAGTCCATTTTAGTGACCCTGCAATGCAAAAGGCAACTAGTCAAGTGTCAAATTGATGATTGTCTAAAAATACATGAAATTAATACAATGTCTCCAGATGAGACCATGTGAAAAGATACATACTTCACTTTATTTAGGGTGACAGATGCCATCAAAAACCCTTTGAAGGGTTAGGCCGTATTGTAATAAGCAATACCCCGGATTTTGTAAGACTTTTTTACTCTCTGCAACCCCAATCCTTGGTAAATTGCATTACATTAATATCAACGAGGGACATTTCCCAGGTGAGATGACACAGAGTTTCATTTTCATAATCCTCAAAGGTGGTAAAGATCCCAACATGTGCTCCAAATACCAACCAATTTTGTCACCAAATATCACCTTTAAAGTGTTAATCCTTCTATAGTTATAATGATGATTAGAAGAGTCACTCATCTTGCTACCAAAGACCAAACAGTGGGTTGACAAACATGTCCTGATATGCATAGAAAACGTTTAAAGATTAGAGATGTTTTCTCATGGCAACAATAGGAGTGGCCTTGGCCAAAAGAGCGTTTTCCCTTATCAGGCTAGTGGCTGAAAGCTGAAAGAAATGACCAAAGTCACAAACAAAATGAGTATCTATATATACATATATTAATATATTTCACATTCCAAGTTAACAAAAAAAGAGAACTTGAATATTAAATTACCATTGAAGACTCTCTTGTTTGCTAATCTTGAATTCCTAAGCGTGTTCACATGTATGCCCAAATGCACATTGAAATATGTATTTGAAGGTACATTTGATTGGATACAATCTATACAGGATAGACTGGGGAGAAAATAGCTGTGGGATATTACTAGGAACCATCAAAAAGACTATGTGAGGTGTGTGAAAAAAAGCAAGGGAATGCTAAAACAAAATCTAAAAGTGAATGTCAAAATTTGCAGTTTAAAATGTGATATGCAATATTTAAACCACTATGCTATGTGCTAAATAAATGCTAAAATAAAAAATGAGGTATTCTCTGAAAGTTTAAAAGAGAACATAGAGGATTTGATAACACTAAATATGTGATATTCCGGGAAGTGCTCAGAGAGGATGTAAGATATTCGTAAGAATCCCGTAAAGAAGTGCTAGCTTTTACTGGACAATGTCACACAGGCTGCAAATATTCCTGGGATCTATCTAACTGAATATGGGCTATTACAGAAGCTTTCAAATTAAAAATGACATAATTGTTTCTTCATAATGCGCTTAAACCCAGAAATTAGTTTCTAAGCGTGGAATTGGACTTCAAACCTGTATTGCGCAGTGTTGTCTTGCTTCCAAGAAAAATGTGTTTCCCCTTACCTATCCCCACTTAGCCTGGAATACTCTAAAGGTTAATTGGAGATATTATTGGAAACTCAAAAGGAGAACGCTGGCAATCTTGGGATCTGTCAGACTTTATGATATTCCTGAGAACTATCAATCAGAATTTAGTATTTTACAATCAATTGCAAAAGAACATGTGCAATACTCCATGGAGTCTCTTGAATATGATGTATTCCAGTGATATCTTAATCTGGAAATGGGATATTCCCGGAGAACGTCAGATATTTCTGGGAACAGTCAAAAAAGAACTGAATATGTGCTATTCCAGCAACATCTAAAAGAAACGTTAGATAGTTCAAAACACACTACAATACGAGGTGACATTCCTGGGAACATTGAAGCAGAATGTAAAATAGTCCAGGGGAGGCTGAAGCCTACTTTGAGTCCAAGAAACTTTAAACTTGAACATCAGATGTTGCATGGTGCTTTCAACTGCAGAGAAAAGTTGGCAAATTTCTTGGACAGTCATGGAGACTCAGGGGAATTGTTATGTCCTAAAATCTCATAATTAATCAAAACTGCTGAATTGCGTGAGATAATTTTCAATTTTAATATATGTTATGATCCATGTTACTAGTTTTTAAAGATACACCTACAAAATAATATTTTGAAAAAAATGTTAAATGGCTTTTTTAACGCATATCTGTACACAAAAGTAAATTTTTGCAGTTATATTTGCATACAAAATTCAATTTAAATTCATATAAATATTGTATATCAAATTATATGTGTACACCTCTTTTTAAAATTGTGATCATTGTATATGATATGGAATAGGCAAAAGCACTCAAGAGTTATAAGTGTGGAGAACCAAATAATTTTTACTATCTTCAGCGTGGAGAAAAAGATAAAAGTGTTTGTTATTTTAATTAAATACAATGTTAACATTTAGTTAGCAGTATAGGTATTTATCAAAAAGCATGTGGGTAAAACAGTACTTATTAAAACAAATATGAATACGGTAAATATGATGTGATATATATATTAAGTGCAGGTACCTAAGCACGCAGAGCAGTAGGGTATGATGATTGTATAATACTGCTATGGCCATATGGGGATGTACATGCAATAAAAAAAATAAAAAAATATATAAAGATGGATCCCAAAAGAAGCCTTCCAGATATTATCCTCATTTTAATGAACATATTATTAATGTGCACAATCAATCTCCAGGGGACATAGGGAAGAGTCATCGTGGGACTAGTCAAGCAGAATGCACATTTTCCTTAATTAGTAACAAGCCTTTGATTTATTTGTTAATTAGCCAAAATCGAGCAACCAAAATGGCGCATCACTTCACGGAGATGAGGAACACAGCGCTTCTTGAGCAAGATCATGGTTGGTGGTTTAAAGTGGGTTTAAGTGCAGTGACGAACAAGTGATGAAAAACAAAACAACTATATACACGTGAGGTTCATCAGGGGACTTGCATGCTTCTTAATAAGCAGACAAAGGGAATATTGCGAAAACCTCAACTCAATTCCATGTCAAGATGTTTTTAGTTTTCTTTCAATTAATCACGTGTGTGCAGGAAGCCAGCTGTGTGAATGTTGGTCTTTAGTTGTTGTATGCAGTTCTCAGTGGCGTCGCCAGGAATCAAATTTAGGAGGGGAACGGAGGGGGCCAAAGCCAAAATAGGGGGGGAACAGACAAAAGTAGGGGGGGGCTGCCTATGAAAGGTAATCTGTGACGTCACATCTGTGAGGTTGGTGTGCACAAAAGCAGATAGGCTTTTGTGCACACCAACTACCCGCACCCAACTGCATGTTCCCTCCCATCAGAACTCAGGCACAAAACAATTCAGTGACTAATTACCCATCATAAGCAGTTTTGTGGCTACATTCTGATTGGAAGGGCTGCAAGCTGCTCGATCACTGCTCACTTTGAGACAAAAGGAGTATTGCTGTGTGATCTGCAGACATTTGCCTCAGTGAGTTTCACAAATACCACCACGCACAGAGAACAAGGTCACTGCTCGCTTTAGGTAGGGGGGGCACAAGGGGGTGCACAGGATTTCAGAAGGCGGGCACTGGCCCCCCAAGTCCCTCACCCTAGTGACACTACTGTTCTGGCTACCTGGCTTTACAGTGCCTGTTTTGTTGGCGAGTGCTCACTTTCTGCATGTGCTGGACCCATTTTGTGTGTGCGCGAACTCTTAGATCCTGCTGCCGATGCTGTTCTTGAATCACGTGTGAGTGAAGCTTGCACTACTGCAGCCCATGCTGTACCTGATCTGCATTTGATGGTGCCTTACACCGCTGCAAGCCGTGCTGTTGTTGTGGCATGAAGCTTGCTTTGCTGCTACTGCTGCTACTGATTCTCCGAGCTGATGCAGGTTGGGCTAATGGTATACCTGTTGTTATACCTGTTGTCTGTGGTTAATGGAGCTTGCACTGTTGCTTGTGCTACACCCCACAGCTCATGCTACACGTTTTCCACGTGGAAGGGTAACATGCCCTGCTGCTGTCTGTGCTGTGTCTGGTTAGGGTCTTTTTCATGTTTTATTTTAAACCCACAATAGATCTGTGAATGAGTGAAGCTTCCACTACTGTTGTCTGTGCTGTGTGTGTATCTGGCGGTTCTTGCACTCCCAGGCCTCATTATTGAAAGTGTACGACCTGCACAGAAGCACCTATGTTAGCTCAGTCACGGGAGACGGACAACAGGACACGGTTCAACTTGTTTCACTTTATTAAAGTAAAGAAAATGGCTCACCTAACTCTGTTGCCACGATTACGTTACCCTTGTCTAGAAAATAAAAGGCTGTCTGTCTGAATGTCTTATAGAAATCAAAACCTAGGCTTCTGTCCAGACCTGTGCTATGCTCCTAACTGGCTCTACCACCAATAAAGGAAAATAAACTTAACATAGGGAAGTGTTATTTACTCCCATTCTTTGATTTGTGCTAGTTGGTGCATGTTTTTGTCACCCCCAATTGTCTCTTGAAATGTCTCTCCAGCGTTCTCAGGTTGTTGCCAGCTCTTACAGTTCATAAACAAGAGGTTCCTTACTTTTCAGAATAAACAGAAAAAGGCGAGCCTCCATGGTGTATGGATTAACTGCGACATTTCAAAGCCACCCTCCTTATGTCAGCTATTTGGATTTGTAAGCTTTTCAAGAGTTCAAATGCTGTCTCTTCTCCAGTGTTCCAGGGTATCCCTGCTTCTTGCCGGAGATGGGTTATTGGAGTACAGCATGGACTGGTAACTTTCATTGTGGGTCTGCTTTGCTCTGTTTCTCCACACTCTCGGAGTGGCTTTGGTTTGAGGCCCTGATTGGGCCCTTGGCTCTCTGCCAGTTTTTCCCTTCGTTCTGAACCTGACCAGGGTTTTCCATTTCCTTCTGCTTTATAGTAACCCCTCTTGAGGTGTCAGTTTCACATTCACCCCCTGTGGGAGTTTTGTTTCTCATTCGGTTTCTGGTAACCCCTTCTAGGGTATTGGGCATTGTCTCTCCCTCGTTGGGTAATCTCATTAGGTTCTGCTTTCTTTTAACCTCTCTTAGGGTTTTGCTCTGTTTGTTTCTGTGTTTGTCTCATGTCTCTGCCATCCCCAGTGCGGCCTTTCATTACTTTCCTCGACTTAGTGTAGGTTTTGTTCGCTTTTGGAATTCTCCAGAGTTCAGCCCCCCCCCCCCCAACCTTTCCTCTGTGTGAACCACATACCTGTGTCTCCAGGCTGTTCATCGGGGGAGGGGCCTGCACATAGCACATCGGAACCACACTTCTCGGGTCACCGGTACATTGCTGTTCCTTCTCCGGTCGGGTATCGGGATTTGAACACTCCCGGGATCTGCCTCGGTGGCAGTTCACTCTCCCTACAGCAGAGTTCTTGGACTGTGCGGCTTGCAGCCCTAACAGGCTTGGCAGCGTTCTGCAGGCTCTCCGTCCACCTTGTATGGAACGTGGTCCTACCTTCAGGCTCTACTGGATACACGCTGCAGCCTAGACGCCGGCTGTGTGCAGCGTTGCTCTAGCTGCCCTATCCCAGTGGTGACTAGGGTTTCCAGGGGGTCCTCTTCTCCAGGTAAGGGTCTCTGCCTTTTTAGGCCTCTCCCTGTAACTAGAGGCACAACATCATTCTTCCTGTGGGTCAGGCCTCCAAGTCGGGTCAGCAGCAAAACCAAGCACGGTTAAAGGTCACACTACATTATCATTATTTTCAGTGCCCATATAAGCTGAAAACACTTGGGACATTGGTACTAAGGGAGGTGGTGTAGACTTGTGCACTGGGGAGTCTATGTCCCCTAAGGAGGTGTCACCCCCCCATTGAGATACAACTTGCCATGTCCGCTAAGGATGGTTTTACACAGCGGGCTCACCTCCCTAGTCTCAAAGTGGTTGACTCCTCGTTGGTAAGAAGGGAAACATTTCCTGGATTCTTTATACACCACTTCCATCACTGAAGTGGCTACATGGGCTCACCTGTAGTACAAAATGTGGTGCCTGATAACATAGTAGCATGCATTCAAAAGGGACATGCTCATGCGTTGTATTATCAAATAACACACATGTTTAGTCCAACCCTGGGGTTGCTCTCCAGGCGTGGACGGCACACATGGAGAGCATATCCTCGGCATTGCATTTATAATGGGGAAAGTAGACCCCCATAAAAGGAATGCAGTTAAAAACTGAACCACTATTTGGAGGGACTCTAGCCCACTCCCCTTGTTGGGCGTAGTTTGTCTGCTCTTTTAGTAGTAGAGCAGACTTGAGCCTGGTCATCAGCTGTTAAATGGTGTCACCATCAGTTATGTTTCTGAGGTTGCATGATGTTAGGCTCTTTTGCCCCTTTACCCTAATATGCAGGTACCCAGTCTCTTGGGGGTGTTAACACCTTTTCATATTTAGTTCCTGGACAAAAAAATGAGGAGATGTATATGGCATTATGTCAATAAAGTTGACTACTCTCTTGGCCCAGCGTCCTCTGGGATGGTTGGTGAGATCAGATGGGGCTCGGTTTCACAGTGGATTAAGATATTCTCCATCATTGTCTGCCCATATGTTGATGCTCATCCGTTTTTGTGTGTGGTGAGGTGTTTGTAGGGAAGCTTGCACTGCTGCTGCCTATGTCGTACCGGTTACCTGTATGATGGATGCTTGCACTGCTGCTGCATAAGCTGTTCCTTTTATCTGTATGAGGGAAGCTTGCAATGCTGCTGTCTATACTCTACCTAGTGTCGGGGGGAAATTCTCCCGGGGTCGGCTGAGCCGTCCGCGGACCTCCGGGCAGGGAGGCCCCAACTCCTCCCGTGTATCCCAAAAATGAGTATGAGGCACACGCAAGAAGCAAGGTGGTTCTGCTGTTTATTGAACAAACGGCAGGGATGGGTCAAGGATCGTACGCGTCCGTCCTGACACACACTCTTCATCATGGGCTCGCAGGCCCTTTTTACCTTAGTATGACGCGCTACTTGCATCACCTGGGAAAGTTAGCAAGAAACCTATCACCACTCTGGATTGGCTCCTCGAGTGGTAGGGTTAGTATAGCATACGTATAGAGAGCATTGTTAGTGGTTGAGGGTTAGTCAGGTGGTATACTTGGGTTGTCCCTTCAAATTGATACATGAAAATTGTTACATGGAGACCCCTGAGGATTGGTCAATGTTAGTGGCGTCAGTGATAAGAGCCCCATGTTCTGATTGGTCCACACACGAGCCCCCCAGTCTGGGACCATCGCTGTTCCCAGCTCGCGGTGCACCTGTCATTTGCAACAATGTTTCACTATGGGTGTGTGCAGACAATGTGAGATTTATTCATATGCTGGAAGGCCGACTACTCCCACCGCTGCAGATGTCCTTTGAGACGCTTAATAGTATCTGCCTGAGTCTTGAAGCGGGGAATCCATGCGTCTCCCTCCTCCCGGGCCTGGCACCCTGTCAGGTTTGGCTTGATCACGTGAGGTGGGACCGTGGTTGAGGCAGAATTCTGCACAGTTAATATTGTATTTTCCACTGTGTGCCTGGCTTGATTGCAGGTGTGACCTTGGCGTCGGCTTGTGGCATGCGAATTAGCAACATTGTGCCCTTGACTGTCTGCTTTCGCCGGGCTCATTCTGCGGGATCAGCAACTGTACTCTGGCTCATTCGATGTTCAAGGGAACTCTTGCTTGAGGCCTACTTGGGCCTGGTGTATAAGTGGAGCCATCTGATACACAGGCGCTTTAGGTTATGGTATCATATTGCTTTATCTCCAGTATCGTGTCTTCATTATACTTTTCATTATTGCGCATGGTTTTAGGAGAAGCGTGAGCAAACTTTTTTAGATGAGTTCATTGTGCGTCTGGCGTTTCTGCATTTTGAGAAGCCTATGTGAAAAATAATAAAGATGCGCGTGTGTGGGTGTGTCCGTCACCTACATCGTAGCACTGAGTATGTTCTTTGTGTGGATTGGTGTGGGAGTGTCCAGTGTGTATGTTGCACGGGTATTCTGACCGTTGGCTAGGTCGTCATAGCATCTCTAATGATGTGTTGAGTTAGTGCTGGATGATTCAGTCGAGTCCCTCCATGCCGCAGGCGTCGGCAAGGGTATGGCAGGCTGGCGGGCACGCGGGTGGGCACGCGGGAGGGCACATCCGTATGTTCTTGTACCAGGGTATTTGGTCGTCTGGTAGATGGGCAAACTCCTCTCGTGGCGGGTGCCTGGGCCGCGATCCTCTAGGCCAGGGGAGAGAGGGGATTGGTGGGAGCCTTTTCTTCCATTCTCCCACTTCAGTCCCCCCTCTGGTCGACTTGTCGACCACAAACATATCCTTTTCCTTATCTCCTCTCACTCTCCATATTTTAGTTACTCCTCCCAAATGTCCATAGTGGTTCACATGGTCTTCAAATGACCAATACATATATACACAAGTTCCTCCAGGTGTGCAGTATACCCACTTCCCTATGTAGCTCCTTGGGTTTCTTGGGTTTTTGAGCTTCACAGATGGTGGGTCCAGATGGTTGGTGATGATCTGGTTGTGCAACTTCTCTCTCTCCTTTATTATTATGCCTGTGTGTTGACCGTCATCTGCTGGCATCAAGGGGTGCATACCAACCATTTTGATCATCTCGTCAGTGGTTCGTGCCTTCCGGGCCTTCCAAAATCTTATCAAGATCAGTGCAGCTCCAGCCAAAATAATGCATCCAACTATAATCTTTAGTCCATCTGACAGCCAAGATGGCATCCACGACCATAATATCGAAAACCAGCTGTCGTCCTGTTTTACGCCTTTACTTTCATCCATCATTTTGGAGTGCATCTGGGCCAATTGTGATACTGCTTCTGTCAATGTACCATTGTCAGCATCGTTAGCAGGAATAAATATGCAGCATGATTGTCCTATCTTTGCGCAAACTCCTCCTTCCATTGCTGTGAGGAGGTCCAGTACATATCTGTTCTGTAGTGCTACCATCCTCTTTGCTCGTAGTTCTTCTTTTATTGCGTTCAAACCATTTACTGTAGAATTAATTGTCATCATTAGTTCCCATCTAGTTATCTGGAGCCATTTTGCGTTTGCGTAAGCCTGTAGTCCCGGATGTATTATTGAGGAGAAGAACATTGCTGCTCTGCTGAATAGTCTGTGTTCTGGCGGGATTGAAGTGAGTGCTGTTTCCGACCGTCCCCATAGGTAATTTCCTGTCCAAGGTTCTCCTTGTCTTTTCTTTCTATTCAGGACAGTGTTGTTGCCGCTGTTTTGGTTTTCTGGCTCCTTCTGAGAGTGTACAGATCTCTTCTTCCTCTTATTTCCTTCATCCATTTTGGGAAAGTTTGCCACATTCACATGTTTCTGGGGCACCACTAGTGATGGTACATTGACGTGTACCATTGTGCATATACCATTCCACAGAGGGGGTAGTGTGTGGTATGCCTTGTCTCCGCAGGCCCAGTAATGGTCCATTACCACTGCTGTTCCTGCTCCCCCTCAGGTAACTCCGTCACACTTGCACAGTTGGTGTTGTATCCCACGTCCACTTCTCCTTTATGTTGGTAGCATACCTTAGGCGCAGTCAGCGGCAGTATTGTTATTGGGTCTTCATCCTTCTCTATCCACGTTAGCATGGGTACGTACTTGACCCAGGTCATCCAACATCTGTCGTTGTGTTCAGCAATACTCTTAGTATCCTCTCTCGTTACCATGTTGCTGCCAACCACTCCTATGTCCCATTTGTCACCCAGGTACACCTTCCCTGTTATTATTATCAGTGGTCTTTCCCAACATCCTTGTTTACCAGGAACTTCAGTGGCGTACCAATCACATGGTAGGTATTGTAATGTTACTTTCTTTGTTTCTCCTTTTTCAGGGCCGCTTGTTATGTATCTGAATGCTTCAGCGTGCAAACTGGCCTTGTGGTAACTCAAATAAACCTTGAGGAAGTTGTTTTCGTACGGGTATGTGTCTCGTGTTTTCCATACCAGGTGCACTGTGTTCCCTTGAAATCTCCCTTTCGTTTGGAACAGTGCCAAGTATATTATACATCGTGCTGTTTTTTCATCAATTTCCGTGGCAACGAAAGTTCGGGAAGCGCTCATGGCGTATGGGATCAATGAGCAGACGTAGCAGCTGTCTTCTGTTGTCTTCTTACCTATTTGAGTCATGTGTTGGTACCACATGTTGTTCGAGACGTGTGCTGAATCTTGTATGTAGTTGTCAATACCTTTATTGTCTGAGTATGTGCTGTGTTTAACTCTATTTCCCTTGTGTGGGATTTTGCTAGTACCACCTGACGTAACACCTGTTGCAGCCGGGGGTGGGGGTATGTTAGATTTGGGAAAAGCCAAAATATTGATAGCACAACTGTTCTGCCATACAGAGGCAGCCAAGAACCCGGTGATCATCAAAATCCCTATCATTTTTATTACAGATGCTAATCTCACCGGCATTTTGCTCTTACCTTGCTGCAGTCCGGCAGCTAATTCTTGCGACGTTAAAGTTGCCCGCCTGAAAATTCTCAATATGCTCGTTATTAGTGTTAGTTGTTGTTTTCAAGCTCTCCCTATCAAGTAGTCGTTCAGTGCCCAGGCGAAGAGCTGTTCCCACGCCAATCTAAGTGATCTATCTCTTAGGACAGGCAAGTAAGGGTGGAGATGGGGCATTGACTGTTCTATGGCCAAGAGAAATGCTGTGTAGTAGACACGTACCCTCCTTCTTTTTAGGTACTTTGGCCTTTTTATGTGATAGACAAATTGGTGTGATAATTCTTCAGGGTAGTTATCGTCTGATGGTAGCATCTACTCCTGGGCAGTGAACTTTGTTAGTTATTTATTTTCTTAGCAGTACAATAATACACGGTACCTGCATGTGCGAGAGAAAAAAAAGAACATTCAAGTGTTTACATGTGTATATGTGCAAAATAATGTCCTTCAGTTGGGTTATTGCTGCAGTGGGAGGGACGTCGATAGGCAGGGGGTTTAGGGCTCAACTGGCGGAAGTCTCTTTACTCTTTGATCGTGTGACCATGGGGTGGGCGGTGTGGGAATTACCCTTCTCTATGCCAGTAGTTGTCTCTGGGGAATCTGGGGGGTGGTGGGGTAGGGAGACACTTGGGCCGTTAGCTGTGGTAGAAGTCTCTTCCTCCGTCGGTGACGCTGTTGCTGTTCTTCCAATGGCCCTGTCGGTGACGCTAGGGCGGGTCTGAAGTTTGCAGATCTTTACGTCGTGTAGGTGATTCCAGGCACATTTGTCCTGTAGCTGTACTGCTCTTGTTGATACTTCCTCTACCAGGTGGGGGCCAGTGAAACGTGGGCTGTTCCACTTTCTGTTGAAATTGCGGAGTAGTACGTGGTCACCTTTAGCAATTTTGCACAGTTTTTCTTTTTCGCGTTCTCTGTCCTTGTTTTCTTGTTGATCACTCTAAGACCCGCCCCGCGTGCGCTCGAGCTGTTGGGACACAAACACTACACTAGTAATCAAAGAAGACACATATTGGTACATTTCATCACCAAGAACAGCTGCAGTGCTTTCATAGTCAGTGAATGCTCTTGAGGTTGGCGTCAGAGGAAGGCGCATTTGACGTCCGGTCACCACCTCGTGAGGGGTGAGGTGGTGGTCGGAGCCTGGTCTATTCCTCAACTCAAATAGGGCTAGTGGAAGGCAATACAAGCAACTCTTCTTTGTTGTTTGCTGTATTTTTGCAATTGCCTCCTTTAGTAGGCCATTCAGGCGTTCGCATTTACCGTTGGCCTGTGGGTGGTATGCACATGCAAATTTATGCTTGATATTCAGTAAGGATGTGATGTGCTGAAACATTTCATTGGCGAAATGCGGGCCATTGTCTGACCGCAGTACCTCGCACACTCCCCAGCTGGGGAAGACCTCCCTCACTAGAAATTTAGCTGCTCTGAATGCATCTGGGTGTGAGCAGGGTCCTGCTTCAATCCACCTGGAGAATCGGCATACTACTACAATCATATACCTATTTCCTTGACATACGTTGATCATATCAACATAGTCAATATGGATGTGTAGGAAGGGTCCCTCTGGCCATGGTATAGTACCTTTTATCACCTTCAGTGTGTGACCAGCCGTGAACTGTTGGCATGTGAGACAATTGCTGATGAAGTTTGTCACATGGGAGTTTAACTCGGGGCAGAACCAGTCTTCCCTAATTCGTGCTGCAATGACCTCCTTCCCTGTGTGGGCTGGGTGGTGTAATTGGCTCAGGGCGGTGTTCAATAGTGTCAGTGGCATTACCATCTTTCCAGTGTTACCCTGGCGCCATAGTGCGTCAGTTGGTGACATTGTACATCCTCTTTTTACCCATATTTCTTTTTCTGCCATTGGTGCAGCTGCTTGTAGTTCCATTATCTGTGTGGCCGGGAGATGTGTGTACCCTTCTCTTATTAACATCTCTTTAGCTATCCCCCTCCCTCTCCCTCTCTCTGACTCTGGGGGGTTCCATATCTCACCAAAATATGCAGCATACTTTGCATGTGGGTCTGCTGCTGCATTTCCTTTTGAGACATGATCTTCTCCATTAGTGTGTGCGGTGCATTTGACCAATGCTAACTCTTGGGGGTCATTTATTACTTCAATTAGTTCAGCCAACAAGAGAGCATGTTGTACTTGAGTGCCGTCGGCTCTCCTAAACCCTCTTCTCCTCCATTTTGACAAACCTGAGTGGACTGTGGGTGTGACATATGCACTGTCAGAATATATGGTCACTCGTTTGTCAAAGCTTTCCTTCAACGCCAAGATCAGTGCAACCAATTCAGCTGCTTGAGCAGAGTAATGCTGCGGTAATTGTACACATTTCATCGCCACACACACCGGCACCTCCGTCATTTTTACCACTGCTGCCCCAGTTCTCCTTATGCCATCACTTTGGTCAATTGTTGATGACCCATCAATGAACAAGAGCTCACCTCCATCTAGTGCGTTCTCTTCAACCTTTCTAGTGCATGAGTACATTTCAGTAGTCTGCGTACATTTGTGTACATATTCTCCTTCCTCAATTACTTCTGCTATGAACCTTGCAGGGTTAACAGTGCTGCATCTAACAATAGATAGTTCTGGTCTGGATAAGATGATCTCATAACCTGACGCCCTCTGCGTGGTCAGTGTGGACTTAGGCTTGTTCAATATTGCAAATAGTGCATGTTCTACAAACAGTGTGGTTGAGCACCCCATGGTGATTGCTGATGCTTTTTCTACCGCAAAGGCAGCTGCGGCGAGACCTTGTTCGCAGGGGAAATGTCCTAACATCACAGGATCCAGGTGGCCGCTGTAAAACGCTACTGGGTTGTAGCCCATGCTTGTTTTTTGAGCCAGCACTGCTTTCATCACTGCTGAGTCGCAATGTGAAAATATGAAAAATTGTCGTTCATAATCTGGGGTGGCCAGTACCGGGGCAGTGGATATTGCATCTTTCAGTTCATCAAAAGCCTCTTTCATTTCCATTGTCCACCCTAACCTTTTCTCCCCTCTGTTTGCTTCTTTTAATCCCTCAAGTAGGGGTCCTATGTATGAGCTGAAGTCAAATACCCATGCTCTACAGTAGTTGCACAGTCCCAGGAACTGCTGTAGTTCCCTTACTGTTTGTGGCAGGGGCGTTTTTGAAATGGCTTGTGCCCTTTGTGGTGCAATCTTTCTTCCGTATTGGGATATGAGCTGACCAATGTAAAGTACCTGTTCCTGACAGTACTGTATTTTTTCCTTTTCTACCTTGTAACCCTTTTCAGCCAGTATTATCAGCATCTTAACTGAGTCTTCTCTGCATCTCCTCTCACTGGTGCTGTAAATTATTATGTCGTCAACATATTGCAACACTGTGCTTTCCACTTCAATGTTACCCAAATCCATCTGTATTACTCTGTTGAATATTGAGGGTGACTCGCAGTACCCTTGTGGTAGTCTGGTGTGTTTCCACTTTGTGTTTCTGTAAGTGAAGCTTGTCAGGTCTTGTGAGTCTGGGTGTAGGGGTATTGAGAAAAAAGCATTTTTGAGATCTATCACTGTGAATCGTGATGCCTCTGCTGGAATGCCGCACAAGATTGTGGCCGGGTTTGCTGCTATAGGGTATTCTGCTTCCACTATGTTGTTCAAAGGCCTGAGGTCCTGTATGAAGCGCCAAGACCCCCCTTTAGCCTTGCGCACTGGGTATACAGCTGTGTTACATGGTGATTCTGATGGGACCAATATGCCATTGTTAATAAGGGCCGTTATTGTTTCATATATGCCCTCATCTGCCTCTTTTGATAGTGGGTATTGTTTCACTCTGGGTAGTATTGCGCCCTTTTTCAATTTTATCCTTACTCCCCCAATGCTTTTTATGCACCCCACGTCATAGGGACTGGTAGTCCATAATGATGTGGGTACTTTTGCCATATCCTCCTGAAGGAAGGGAACTGGGGTGGACGTGGGTGCCTCAAGTGCCATTGCAATTTTCTGTGCCACTTGTTTGTACGTCATTCTTAGCCATATTTCTACACACATCATAAACACCATTTCACCTTCTTCCTTTTCTTCCGAGAAGAGCTCCTCATCTGACACCTGGGTGAGTCTACATCCTTCTGCTAGTGCTATCACCTTCTCCATGCTCTTCCTTCTCTGTCTTGGGCATGTACTGCGATATAATCAGCAGTTGCTATTATACTCTCTATGTTCACCGAAATCACCTTTCCTTCTGGTTCATTTGTTGGCGTTTCAGGTCTAAACAAGTAGGCTGCTGGTCTCCTCCAAACATTTCCTTCAATCCCTGGCATCCATGCGAATGCCATGTCTGTCCCGTATTGGAACAGTTCACCATCCACTGGCTCAGCCCTAACCACTGTCTGTCCACAGTATGCTTGCATAATTTGTCGTGCAGTGAGCATGTTAATTCCTGGGGTTGAGCAAATGATGCCGTCCTCCGTAAAGGAGATCGTCATATTCAGTCTGCTCATGATGTCTCTCCCCAGTATATTCACTGGTGAGGCCCTAGAATACAAAAGTGGGACTGACATGTCATAATCCCCTATAGATAAGGGAATGTTATCAGTAAAGGGAACCAACCCCCTAGCCCCAGAGAATCCTTGGGTGTTCATGGCTTCACCTGACATCTTAAACTTACCTTCCCTTATGCAGGACCTGGTCGCCCCAGTGTCAACAAGGAATGATAATTTTTTGTCACCTATCGTTACCTCTATGTGTGGTTCCTCCGCACTATTAGGTGTTACTGACAGGATGGGACACACCAAGGCCGTCTGTGGGCTGTCCTATTGGGGGTATAATGATTGACCACTTCCTGTGTAAGGGTTGTGTCCCAAGACCGTCATCCTACCCAGTTGTGTTTGCTGTAGTTGTGTATTGGTAGACGATATGTTATTATCTTGGATTTGTGCGGGTTGTTGTACCTGCTGTGTTTGGGGTTGTTGTGCTAACGCTACCTGTTGTTGTGGTAGTGGATATGCCTGTGGCTGTGGTTGTGTTACCAGTTGTTGTTGTCCATTTCCCCGTTGCAATGTCTGCTGTTGCTGGATGCCCTGCTGTTCCTGTGTGTGTCCTTGTTGTCCCTGTTCACTCCATGATGGTGTGCCTGTTCTCACTCTGCATGTGCGTGACATATGCCCTACTAATCCACAGATCCAACACACCGGTGGTTACCTGTTCTGCCATGGGAAGTTTCCTGTGTTGTCCTGGTATACTGGTTGCCCGGTGGGGTAGTAATTTCTAAGTCCTCCCACCTGCTGTTGTGTATTATATCCGTATCCTCTCCCTCTCATTATTCCTCCCCGCCCCCTGTTGTAATTATAATACCCAGCTCCTGGTGTTGAGTATCCTCCTCCCATGTTAGTTGTGTATGGTGGGAGTGGCGGCTGCTGTTGTGTTATGATCTGTGATGATTGTATTTGAGAGGGATCTTGTGCAGCCACTACTTGTGTGGGGTTTTGAGTCATTGTTGTAGGTGTGGTTATTAGTGCACCTTCCATCGTATATTTATTAAGTTTTTTCTGTACTAATTTAGCCTCTTCCGTTTTTCACCCTCTTCCTTTTGTCTCATCTTTTCTTGCCATGTTCTACAATGATGCACTATCGTCAGTTGTATTTCTGGCCATGCTTTTGCTTCCATCCCTACTACTTTCTTCAGTTGTTTCTGAACTACTTCTGGGAGCCCTTGTATTAGTATGTGGTAAAATATTGCTGGTGTCTTGTCCCATTGCTCTCTAGTTTCCATGCGCCACTTCTCTTGAATTTCCTGGATATAATCAACAGGATCTTCGTTGTCATGCATCTTGCGCTAGGTAATTGCTCCTATGTCTGATGTGTCTGGGTACTGTACCCTCAGTGCCTGCCATAATGCATGCCTGCAGTTTGCGAATGGTGCCCCATCGTGTGATGTGTTTGTTATTGTGACCCCGGGGAAGCATGCTCTCTTCCAGATGTCATCCGCTGCATCCCCTAATATTGATATTAGAAGGCCCTTTACATCCCCCACTGCCAACTTCTGTCCTGCAGTGTGTTTTTCCATTTCATATATCCATTTACCAGCACCTCCACTTAATGATGGGAGTCTGCACTTTATATTTTCCTTGTCTGCATGCTTCCAGGGGACGTATTGTGGTCTAACCCCTCCCCTCTCCAGGAGTGGCATTAGGTTGTGTCCTTGTTGGCCCTTTGGGTCCCACACAATCGAATCCGTACGCCCTTCCTCTTCTTCTCTATCTTCTATGTCGTCAATGGGGTCCATATTGCACGTAGCTGTTTCGCCTCCCTCTTTTCCCTTTCTTATATTTTTTCCTTTATTTAATATGGGCGTGTGTGTTTGTTCTCTCTGCCTTCGTACAGGGAGGTCTCTAAGCTTCCCTGCATAGGGTGTCAGTTCGTGTGGGAAGGGCGCTATTTTAGATGGGCACGCCGCACGTAATGAGCGTGAGGTAGTGGAGCATGTAGGACGGGATGGTGACGGTGTGGCTGCAAGTGTCTGCTTTTTCACTATTCCTTGCTCTTCCTCCTCACTTCCCTCCAGTTCTTCCTTTCTCCTGCATATCCAAGGTGATCCTCCGTTTGTCCGAGTGATGCATAGTTTATCTAAGCTTTCCCTTCCACTCTCTCTCTCTTCCCTCTCTATCCCTCCTTCTTCCTCACTGCAAAAGTCCTCCATTGATGGCAACCCCCAGTCTGTCTTTTTCCCCTTAATCGTTACTGTTTGTAAGTCTATTAAGTCTATTCCTTCATTACCTCCTTTGCCAATTGTTCCCCTTTGTTGTGATGTTGTTGCTACTTCTGTGTCTCTGTATATGTACTTTCTTACTTCACTCCCCCCTCTCCTTTCTTCTCTCTCCCCTTCATTTTTTTCCTCTATTTCCCTACCAATTTCTTCTCTTTTCTTTATAAATTCCTCCATTGCTTTAATACTCATCTTTTCCATTATTCTTTCTTCTTCTCTCTTTCTTTCCCATTTCGCTCTTTCCTGCTCTAATATGCCCTCTATCATTCTTCTTTCTTCGTATTTCCTTGTCGTTTCTGATAGCAATTCTCTTCTACATATTTCCAATTTCTTTTCTTCTTCTTCTTCTTCCCTCATCTTGTCACGCAGTGCTGCTCTGGATACCCTTTCTGCTGCTGCCTTCACCCTTTCTGCTTCTCTTTTTCTCCTCATTTCGTTCCCTTATTTTGTCCAGCTCATCCTTGCTTTCTTTCTTTTTTCGTGCTCTCTCTCTTTCCTCTTTCTCGAGTTGCTTGATCAGTGTATTCTGCTCATCCCTTAATTCTGCTAGTCGTTCTTCCAACATCTCTTCCTTCTGTCTTAACAGCTCTTCCCCCTTTCATTTCCCCTTTTCCCCTTTCCCGTTGCTCCTCCTGGTGTCATCCTCGTCCATTTTCCTCACTACCTCCTCCTCCTCTTCTGTTAATGAACCTCGTAATTTTAATAATACCTGCGCGGCTACCCACTCATCCTGTCCTATTCCTGCGATCCGTTCCTGGCCAATCCCTCCTTCCCCTGCGGGCATTTTCGTGCAGGCAGATCCCGTCGTGCTATTCTGTTCCCTTCCTGTGTGGCTACCTGAGGCTGTATATGGTGGCGGGCTGTATGGCGGGTTCGAGTACCCCTCAGCCGCCCTCAATTGAACCATGTCCCGTAGTTCTGGTAAAGGATATAACCCCCCTTCCTCCTTTTTCACCACCTTCGCTAGGGGTATATCGCCGGTCTATTCCTTTTTTATTTCCTTTTCACTTATGTTGTTGCTCTTCTCTCCCTCTTCTCCATTCCCCGTGTTCTGTGGGCTTTCACTCTCTTTTTCCCCATTCTCTCCTTCCTCTTTAATCTTTTCTCCCTCCGTTGTTCCACCCATAATAAACATTCCGTTTGGTCCTGGTCGGGACCCTTGGAACATTCTCCATAAGTTAAACACCTCCACGTGGTGTGTCAACTTCTTCCCCTTGTATGTGTTATGCAGATAGGTCAATAGCGAATGTTGGGTATATGGATCGAAACTACCATTAGGTGGCCATGGTGTCGTCATTTTGTTGTCCGTCCCCTGTGTCCATTCAATGCTATACTTGATCAGTTTCTCCCTATGGGGAGATAATGTTTTACATATGTGTTGTAGCGGGGTAGTGAGGGTGTTCCCCCACCCTCCCAATCCTGCCCCGTATGACATGGTAGCTCTTTACTTGTTGTCCTTCCTTTATTTGGTAGCCGTTATCTTACTGACAGTTTATAATATACAGCCTCTTACCTGGCCCCGTAAATTTGGGGACTTGTGATGATCCGATAACCAAAAATTAGTAAAATATAGCATTCACGTTTGTATATTCTTTTCTTTCTTTTCCACCCTTACGGCCCCCTGCGGCCGAGGCACACGTAGCCCCCTGCGGCTGCGTGCCCCTTATTACGTTCTTATACAGCCGCCCCACTTCCACTTGCTCCTCCTCCCTCCTTTACACTTGCCGTGGCCGGCGTTCTCCGTGCGCAGCCACGCCCCCGTTTCCGCCTTTCCCCCGGTCAATTCACTACCGTTTACCTTCTTTTCCACTCCCCTACCACAACTCTCTTCCCCCCCACTTTCAAAAATAAAAATGCCTTGTGCTCGAGATATCCTATGAAAACCCTGCTGGTGACATCACCGATTTCTTCAAACTACTGGTAAGTTCTTCACATGTTTTTTAAAGTTCAAAATATACTTTCAATCCACCCCCGTTAACCCCACAGCTGTCTTCCTGTCACACCTGGAACAAGGTAATCAACAATATAATCGGACTGCGCACACTGCGTCGCCTCGCGTGTGATACGCCCCTCGACAGGAGGGCTTAACCAGCCAATTATCTTCCGTATTGGGCAACCAGCTAGCTACCGCCTACAGGGAAACGTCATCTATCTATCGAATTTCCTGCTCGATCAATAGGGATCCTCATCTACTCATTGATCAATAATTACCAAATCGTAGGAAACCGCGCACGCACACACACCCTTACACGTGGTCGCGACCTAGGCCAATCAGTGTCTCCGAGCGGTCGCACGTGATGTTTTCGTGCTCCGCCCCCTTCTCTCGCGTAACGTAGCGGACTGCTCTCGCACTTGTCCAGCTACCATTCATTTCATTGCCAACACTAATTTGTCAAACCTTCGCCGCGCACCTGTGCAACACCTCCCACCTCCCTCATTCAATTTCACATTGCTTGTTGTGCGTGGCATACTCACCAAGTGCTCTTGATGCTGGGCCGCTCGACCGCGTGCACCCCTCCAAGCGGCTCGCCACCTCCCCTCGTCTGGACAACGTCTGGACACTCGCCAACCGCGGGCGGGATACTTCTCAACCGGCTCCCGAAGGCCAATATCCGGATTGCGCTGTCCGGTCTTCTCGCAGTTCCGTGATGGTCCTGTAGTCCTCAAAAGGGGGCAGCGGCAGAGGGGGCCGCGCCGCCGGGCCTCCCCGCAACGGGAGTACTTGGAAAAATAAAAATAAAAGCAGACCTCAAACAGATCTCAGCAGTGCCTCCAACTTGTCGGGGGGAAATTCTCCCGGGGTCGGCTGAGCCGTCCGCGGACCTCCGGGCAGGGAGGCCCCAACTCCTCCCGTGTATCCCAAAAATGAGTATGAGGCACACGCAAGAAGCAAGGTGGTTCTGCTGTTTATTGAACAAACGGCAGGGATGGGTCAAGGATCGTACGCGTCCGTCCTGACACACACTCTTCATCATGGGCTCGCAGGCCCTTTTTACCTTAGTATGACGCGCTACTTGCGTCACCTGGGAAAGTTAGCAAGAAACCTATCGCCACTCTGGATTGGCTCCTCGAGTGGTAGGGTTAGTATAGCATACGTATAGAGAGCATTGTTAGTGGTTGAGGGTTAGTCAGGTGGTATACTTGGGTTGTCCCTTCAAATTGATACATGAAAATTGTTACATGGAGACCCCTGAGGATTGGTCAATGTTAGTGGCGTCAGTGATAAGAGCCCCATGTTCTGATTGGTCCACATACGAGCCCCCCAGTCTGGGACCATCGCTGTTCCCAGCTCGCGGTGCACCTGTCATTTGCAACAATGTTTCACTATGGGTATGTGCAGACAATGTGAGATTTATTCATATGCTGGAAGGCCGACTACTCCCACCGCTGCAGATGTCCTTTGAGACGCTTAATAGTATCTGCCTGAGTCTTGAAGCGGGGAATCCAGGCGTCTCCCTCCTCCCGGGCCTGGCACCCTGTCAGGTTTGGCTTGATCACGTGAGGTGGGACCGTGGTTGAGGCAGAATTCTGCACAATTAATATTGTATTTTCCACTGTGTGCCTGGCTTCATTGCAGGTGTGACCTTGGCGTCGGCTTGTGGCATGCGAATTAGCAACATTGTGCCCTTGACTGTCTGCTTTCGCCGGGCTCATTCTGCGGGATCAGCAACTGTACTCTGGCTCATTCGATGTTCAAGGGAACTCTTGCTTGAGGCCTACTTGGGCCTGGTGTATAAGTGGAGCCATCTGATACACAGGCGCTTTAGGTTATGGTATCATATTGCTTTATCTCCAGTATTGTGTCTTCATTATACTTTTCATTATTGCGCATGGTTTTAGGAGAAGCGTGAGCAAACTTTTTTAGATGAGTTCATTGTGCGTCTGGCGTTTCTGTATTTTGAGAAGCCTATGTGAAAAATAATAAAGATGCGCGTCTGTGGGTGTGTCCGTCACCTACGTCGTAGCACTGAGTATGTTTTTCGTGTGGATTGGTGTGGGAGTGTCCAGTGTGTATGTTGCACGGGTATTCTGACCGTTGGCTAGGTCGTCATGGCATCTCTAACGATGTGTTGAGTTAGTGCTGGATGATTCAGTCGAGTCCCTCCATGCCGCAGGCGTCGGCAAGGGTATGGCAGGCTGGCGGGCACGCGGGTGGGCACGCGGGAGGGCACTTCCGTATGTTCTTGTACCAGGGTATTTGGTCGTCTGGTAGATGGGCAAACTCCTCTCGTGGCGGGTGCCTGGGCCGCGATCCTCTAGGCCAGGGGAGAGAGGGGATTGGTGGGAGCCTTTTCTTCCATTCTCCCACTTCACTAGAATCTGTACGACAGAAACTTGCACTGCTGCTGCATATGCTGTTCCTGTGTTATTTGTATGGCGGAAGCGCACCCTTCCTGTTATCTATATGACGGAAGTGGCCAATGCTTTAGCTGTTATCTGTATGAGGAAAGCTTGCACCGCTGCTGCCTATGCTGTCTGTGTCATCTGTATGACGGAAGCTTGCACTGCTGCTGGCTATGCGGTACCTGTTATCTGTATGAGGGAAGCTTGCACCGCTGCTGCCTATGCTGTCCGTGTCATCTGTATGACGGAAGCTTGCACTGCTGCTGGCTATGCGGAACCTGCTATCTGTATGAGGGAAGCATGCACTGCTGCTGCCAATGCTTTAGCAGTTATCTGTATGAGGAAAGCTTGCCCTGCTGCTGCCAATGGTTTAGCAGTTATCTGTATGAGGAAAGCTTGCCCTGCTGCTGCCAATGCTTTAGCTGTTATCTGTATGAGGGAAGCTTGCACTGCTGCTGCCTATTCTCTACCTATGATCTGTAGGATGGAAGCTTGCACTGCTCCTGCATATGCTGTTCATGTTATCTGTATGAGGGAAGCTTGCACTGCTGCCTGTACTCTACCTATGATCTGTAGGACGGAAGCTTGCACTGATGCTGCCAATGCTTTAGCAGTTATCTGTATGAGGGAAGCTTGCACTGCTGCTGCCTATACTCTACCTATGATCTGTAGGACGGAAGCTTGCACTGCTCGTGCATATGCTGTTCCTGTTATCTGTATGAGGGAAGCTTGCACTGCTGCTGCCTATACTCTACCTATGATCTGTAGGATGGAAGCTTGCACTGACGCTGCCAATGCTTTAGCTGTTATCTGTATGAGGGAAGCTTGCACTGCTGCTGCCTATACTCTACCTATTATCTGTAGGATGGAAGCTTGCACTGACGCTGCCAATGCTTTAGCAGTTATCTGTATGAGGGAAGCTTGCACTGCCGCTGCCTATACTCTACCTATGATCTGTAGGACGGAAGCTTGCACTGATGCTGCCAATGCTTTAGCTGTTATCTGTATGAGGGAAGCTTGCACTGCTGCTGCCTATACTCTACCTATGATCTGTAGGATGGAAGCTTGCACTGCTCCTGCATATGCTGTTCATGTTATCTGTATGAGGGAAGCTTGCACTGCTGCTGCCTATACTCTACCTATGATCTGTAGGAGGGAAGCTTGCACTGATGCTGCCAATGCTTTAGCAGTTATCTGTATGAGGGAAGCTTGCACTGCTGCTGCCTATACTCTACCTATGATCTGTAGGACGGAAGCTTGCACTGCTCGTGCATATGCTGTTCCTGTTATCTGTATGAGGGAAGCTTGCACTGCTGCTGCCTATACTCTACCTATGATCTGTAGGATGGAAGCTTGCACTGACGCTGCCAATGCTTTAGCTGTTATCTGTATGAGGGAAGCTTGCACTGCTGCTGCCTATACTCTACCTATTATCTGTAGGACGGAAGCTTGCACTGACGCTGCCAATGCTTTAGCAGTTATCTGTATGAGGGAAGCTTGCACTGCCGCTGCCTATACTCTACCTATGATCTGTAGGACGGAAGCTTGCACTGACGCTGCTAATGCTTTAGCAGTTATCTGTATGAGGGAAGCTTGCACTGCTGCTGCCTATACTCTACCTATGATCTGTAGGACAGAAGCTTGCACTGCTCCTGCATATGCTGTTCCTGTTATCTGTATGAGGGAAGCTTGCACTGCTGCTGCCTATACTCTACCTATGATCTGTAGGATGGAAGCTTGCACTGACGCTGCCAACGCTGTTCCTATTATCTGTATGAGGGAAGCTTGCAATGCTGCTGCCTATACTCTACCTATCATCTGTATGACGGAAGCTTGCACTGACGCTGCCAATGCTTTAGCTGTTATCTGTATGAGGGAAGCTTGCACTGACGCTGCTAATGCTTTAGCAGTTATCTGTATGAGGGAAGCTTGCACTGCTGCTGCTGCCTATACTCTACCTATGATCTGTAGGACGGAAGCTTGCACTGACGCTGCCAACGCTGTTCCTATCATCTGTATGACGGAAGCTTGCACTGACGCTGCCAATGCTTTAGCTGTTATCTGTATGAGGGAAGCTTGCACTGATGCTCCACGTGTATGGTGTCGGGAATTAGAATGCGATGCCCTGTAGCACCCAATGCTGGACATTTTATGAAGCTTTTCACTGGTTCCCATTGCTGCCGCTCAACCCATACCTGTTCCATGCACGTGAGGGTACCTTATGTTCCGGCTGCCCAAATGATAAGCTGTCTGTGCTTATAGCAAGCTGGGACTCCTATGGCATGTAATTGACCTGGTCTATCTCTGTGGACTGTGGGAAGCTTGCTTGCTTATATCCCATGCTGTCCCTGTTCTGTATGACAGGGTTTTCCTCATTGCCACACCAGTACAGCCCCTGTTCTGTGGATGTAATGGGAGCTTCCGCTGTTGAGGCTGGTGCCGGCCCTATTCTGTATGGGAATCACCTGTGCACTGCCTGCACGTGCTCTACCAGGTGTGTCTCCGAGGAAAGGTCCCACTGCTGCTGCTAATGTTCCACCCCTTGCATGGGAAGGGCGCATGCAGTGCTGCCACCTGTTCCAGGCCGGTTCTGTATGTCAAGAAGCTTCAACTGCTGGGGGGTGTGCTGTGAATAGTCCTTGGTTATGAAGGATGTGTGCTCTGCTGCTGCTGTCCGCAGTCCACGTCTACTTATTTGGAAAGCACTACCTTCAATGCTGGCATCTTGGAGCTATAAGAGAGCAAAGTATTTCACAGACTGGGAAAGGGGGAATAGCTTTGAACAAGGAAAGTCTACCCCAGATAACCAAGGGATGAGCTTTTTCCAACTTTGCAGAATACCTGGAATAGTCCGGCGGAAATGGCAGGCAGTGAATTACAAGACAAGTAGATTGGACATGAAAAAAACATCATCCCCCAAAACGAGGGTAAAAGACCGAAGGAATGATAAGCCAATTACCTGAGGCAGATGCGAGGTATCGGCAGGAGGTGCTAAATGGAGAAATGTAAAGTCTATAAGCAGTCGATGGCTGGAATGGAGCATCTTGAAGGCAAGGCACATGGCCTTGACATGCATATTTCTGTGTATGGTGAGCTCGTGAAAAGCAGCGATTGTTAGTGACAGGTGGTCTGACCAATACAGACCCATTAAGGAGCCTGTCGGTGGAATTCCAAACAGAAGGCAGATGAGCCTTTGAATAGTTTAGGAATCCTAAGTAGATGGGGTTGCACTCGTTACTTCTATTCGATATGAAGACATCGGCCAAAGTAATTCTTCAGCAGGCTGCATGCAAACAAGTGATATTCTCTTTGGAAGGTGGAGCTTGCGAAGAGCCGCATTCAGCTAGGCTCCAAAAATGGGGCAAGAGGGTAAAGGTTGTATTCGACTGTACTCATTACAGCAGAGGCAGGTTCGGGATAAGGTCCCAAACAGGATGGTCAATAAGCGGAGTGTTGACATATTTCGGGGAGGCAGAAGGATCCCTGTTTTTGCGGCGCTTGGGGTTAAATTGGCACATCCTGTTGGATATAAAGCCAGGAAACAGGATTTAAAATTAATAGAATTCATACATTGGTCCCCAATCAGGTGAAGGATGACCTGTTTGTCAGTGGTGCACATACAAAGTCGCAGGCTATTGGATTCAATTGTATTGGCCAATCAGGGGCGTAGGAGGCACATAAAATCTCAGGGGGACAGGGGACATCTTGGGGACTTTGCTTTATTTATTGTGTTTTAGTCAAATAACTCGACTTTTCACAAAATTAGAATTAAAATAGCAGCACGTATTAAATTACAAATATCACTGTATAAAACAAGAGAAAAGAAGAAAAGAAAACAGAAGAAAATTAAAGGATGCAGCAGCAAAGAACATGTCTGTGTATGTTGCATTTCTGGATTTTTCTTCTGACTATGAGCTCATGGTAAGAGAGAGGAAATTACAATTACTTCCAGTAGGCCACAGCTAGGATGCCAGCCCGTTAAGAGGCAGATCACCTGTAAGTGGACACCTTCCAAATAAAGGAGTTGAAGCCTTTCCTACCAACTGCAAGTTGCTACTTTTTTGTGTGGGGCAAGGAGACGTGTGTCTCTTGGAATGGAAAGATGGGGGGTTCAAAGAAAGAGGAAATCTTGTTTGTACCTCTGAGTAAGCCCTGTTATGGGAGTAGAGGGACCAGGTATGTGAGGTTGCTGCTTTGACTGTCCTCCAGTGAGGGGTTCAGCAAACAAGGAGGATGAGCGATCGCAAGCCCACCCCCTTATAAGCACTCTCCAGGTCCGCGGGCGGATGTGTCGGGCCCGGGGATGCCTAGTAGGTGGGGTGTATGTGGACCCAGGGGAGTGGCCAGAGGGACAGCCTGCTATGTGGGCTGCCCCTCTAGCGCCCCAGCGAGGGCCGGGCCAGCCTCTCACGATGAGTCGGGTCCCTCTTATTCCATCTCATGCTGGCTTGAGAGCCTAGCCTTTCTTTGCCTTTGTTATTCTGAATGCAGAGCTGGACTCTGTTCATTTCTCGTTTAACATTTGCTGCAAAGCCTGATCTATTTGATTCTCTCATATGTTACTAGGACGGCAGAACATGGGTCCTCTGCCCTGTTACGTTATTCAAAGATCCCCTCCGGCCTTTCTTTGCCTCTCTCTTGTCTCACTGCTTGCTTGCTTAATACATACCTCCTTGCTTGAACACTCAACATATTCTCCCTAACACAGAAATGGCAGCTGCAGTCTGACTTAACTTCTATCTGTTCTGTGTTTTGAATTGGCCTCTTATTTCCGCTTTTCTGTCTGCAGGGAAAGGCATTCGCCAGTCACTGCCATGATGGTTCTACCTGGCCATAAGAGGGCAACAGGTAGCCAATATTGGAAGAGCATGGCAAGGACAGATTCAGAGAGGGTTCTATGTGATTTTATTGCAAACAATTACAGAGGGGGATTTTTTAACAAACCCAAAACAGTGGCAACAAACACTGAATTGTTCTTTTTATTCTAGTTGGAGGATACCCCCCAAACCTCCCATTTCCTTATGAATTTAAGCCCATCTCCAACCCCCTCTCCACCCGTTATATCCTCTTAGCCAACCCCCCATTATATACTTTTTTAAATCTGTGTTTTTTTCTGTTTTGGGTTCGTTAAAAAATCCCTCAGTTGGATAAACATTAGAGAGGCTTAAGTAGTCCAGGTCAGACCGACAGCCACTACAGAACCAGATTGTAGTAGGTAACAGATCAGGCACAGGTACAGAGGCTCAACTAGATTCGACTTTCCATTGGAGCAAAAGAAAGAAGCAGAAAAGTAAGCAATTAAAAAAGTGAAGATACTCGAGCACATGCTGCAGTGAGGGATGGCGTCCTGGGGCTTCGGTATCATGGAGGTAGGTAGAACAGTTCAGGCAGTCAGAGTTCCTAGAATGAAGGCAGCTGCAGAGGCACTTAGCTGGAGAGGGGGAATTCATAGGGGTAGTATGAGGAAAGGTGTAGATGTGTGGTAGCTATTTGCAGATAGCTGCAGGAGTGCAGTGACATGCAGAGAGTATGCAGGTGTCATGATGCCTACCCCCGGGTACCCAGATCAAGTCCAGCAACCCCGGAAGCAGGCATCAAGTTATCCCAAGCAAGCCCAACAACCCCTGCTAGGGGCTATTTGGGTGCAGTCCTGGCGTCTATGGCGCCAGGCTCATATGGAGAGTCAGTCCTGGAGCCATAGGTGCCAGGCTCATAGATTAAAACTTACCTGATGCAGACCATGCTGCAAACTTACCTGATGCAGACCATGCTGCAAGAGTTCCAAGCCAAAGGAGGCTTGGAAGGGACTACTTTAACTAGGGACTATTTTTTACTCGGGTGGGGCTGGGGAGGAATACTTACCTGGAACTACTTTGGAGGCTATTTAAACCACGCCCGAAGAGCAGGACACACTTCGCGTTATTCTGCATCTAGCAGCGTAAGGCTCACCATGCCTGCAAGTCTGCATCCAGTCTTCTGCCACGCCCGCCTCGAATTTGGAGCTCCTAGAAAAAGGGAGAAAGAAGGAGAAAAGGTTAGAACAAGAGCAATACCTTTGATCATTACCTGAATTCCTGATCCATCGCGCCTTCGAGCTGGAAGAAATAAGTTATTTTATGCGTGTCGACCTCGCCTGCTGCAGCGCCGCGCTGAACTCACCGGCCTTCGCAGCATCTTCACATTCCACTGCATCCTCCTGCATGTTCCCGCCGCACTCCGGCACATAAGGAGAAGACAAGAACAGTAAGGTGAGCCAAGGGAATACACAGAGGAATATTAGTTTCCCTGCCCATAGACTTACCTGATTATACCACCGGGGGTACTATTCCGCTTCACGGGTCGGCGCAGCTTCCACTGCATCTTCGCCGAACCCCGGCCCCTAAGGGGAAACAAAAGGACAGCAAGGTGAAACAAAGGGACTAACAAGGGGAACCCTCCTCACCACAATAGACTTTCCTGATTTTACTGCCGGAGGTATTATTCCCCGAAACGTCATACTTTCTCTCACCGCCTGAATAAGGGAGAAAGCAACAGGTTACATATTGACAAATATTATTATCGAACAGTGTTGGAAAATACAAATCCTTACCAGAATATTATCGGTTGCCATGAGGAACTCTTCACTAGGGTCAAGCTGCAACCTGCAAGGAATCGGACAAGAGTGAAAGTCAGGCATTTGAACTCTTACGAACTACATACTTACGGTGTCTTGCCGGGAATCTCAGAGTCAATATTGTTCTGGAACTCACCAATTCCTTCGAGCCAGTGAAGCAACTGGTTATCAACGCGCCTCTGCGCTCAATGCAGGATGGAGAGCTCATCTTTTCAAACCATCAGGTGAGACTATAAGAGGGGACATCAAAGGTGATCTGTGGGGAGAACAGCAGGGGTGGGGGGGATTTACGCTCAACTTCACGGGTGGTTAATTCCCTTTTTCCATTTGCAGAAGAATATTCCTACGGGCCAAGCAAACGAAGCTAGGTGGGCCAGTCCAGTCCGTCATCTCAGCACTATGCGTCACATTGGTGGAGACAGCAGCTGTCCAGTTCAGACCAACGCCTCTGTGGGAGCCAGGTGAGCGTAACAGCAGGGGGTCAACGGGCCTTGCGGCTGCCAAGTGGGTAGGACAAAATGGAGGGCACAACTGTGGAGCAGGGGCCGATTTCTTTGGAGGTGGCGTAGAGTGGACAGACAGGCACATTGATGCTCACAGATGTCCCAACACATGCATCTCTTAACCTAAAGTAAAACAAGGGTTTAAAATAACACTTGACACAATTTCTTGTAGCCAGGCTGAATACTCATGCTGAAGTTTGTAGAAGGTGGATAGGAAGACTTATATTACATCATAGCACGTAGATGCAATCTCAGTAAATGAACAAGATAGTTTATTATTCAAAGAAACATATCAGAAAATATACTAGAATCAAAACTAACATTTCTTTTTTTAAACTACATTAGAAAAGCTATATCTGTGGAGCAATACCAAACGCTGTAACTGGTTAAGACTACAAAGTACAGGTATATCTGCATTCTGGTCAAGTGCTAGCATCTGAGTGTTTCCTGTGCTCCACACTCCAGACAATGCTACGTTTCTACTTTCTTATTGTAAAATCACTTTTTTGGGTTGCGCTTCCGGTAGAAAAAATATGATTAACTCAATGGTTACTTTTCCATAAATTATATTTATTTTGTGCATTCATATTCATACAACTTTGAGTTCCATTCATAAGTACATTTTCTTCTCTCATTCATAAGTACATTTTCTTCTCTCAACACGTGTTTCCCCACGGTTAATATCCCTGGGTTCTCAGGAGAGATACTCATTTTACAGTTCTTTCTTTGTTAACCAATGTTTTCTTTAAATTTTCACAATAGTTTTCCCTTATTTTTCAGATATTTTTCAAAAATGATTCCAAATATTTTTTTCCTGTTTTTCTCTTTTTTTTCTCTTATTTTTCCTCTTTTTCTTCTTCTTTAAGTTCCTCAGGTCTGATTGCCTCCTTCTGCTGCGATCTGCAATGCTACGTTTCCAATTGAGGCGATGTTAAGAATCTTCAAGGCAGTGCAGTTTCAGTTTGTGTACTCTGATCCGGATTGATATTTTAACAATACTGAATGGTCAAAGTCCAGGCACAGATTTTCTACCAGGACTAGACGGGGAAGATCTGGCACTCACTTATGGAGTGATTCTACAACCCAGCACTCAATAGGTACAAACAGTTAAGATGGTACAGGAAAGTCCCAAATTACCCAGAGGACTCAGAGTCAATCCAAACCAGGATCAAAGATGAAGTGGACCAAGTGAAAGGCAAAATCCAGCTTTATTATAATCCAAATAAAGCAGGGACAGCATACAAGCATTACAATTTCATGGACCTCAGAGGATAAATAGAAAACAATTGGTTAAATACGACAAACTTGTAATTAATGATGACATAACATAATCTCAGTTTACGAAACCTACGGGGAATGGGGATTGGTTAGTGGTGGTGGCTACATATAGCCTCTAAAAGTACATAACATAATATTGGGTTAAAACAATCAGATGGCTCCACCTGCGGCCAACCCTTATATTGATAAAGGTAAAGATACCTAATTTCTACAATAGGTGATTGGTTGGCATACTACTTCATGGGCAGCCAAACATTGGGGTTTCTAATTGGTTAGCTTCTTGCTAACTAACCTTGGGCAATTGACAGGTCATCAAGACATGAGCCAGACAAGGGGTAGGGGAGAGAGGCCCATGAACTGTTCATTGTTCATCAAAGAAGTTACCATCTCTTATTGCTAGGCCATGAGCTTGGGTAATCTCTTTGTAGTTGGCCTTGTGCTGTGTCTTGTGTCTGTGTGTATGTGTAGGGAGTATGGCAGGTGTCCTCTTTGTGTGTGTTTCTAATCTATAGTCACTGTCTTCCAATAATGGGTCACATGTGATGGGACTGGGTATGAAATGGAATTAACTCCTATGTATTGGGATTTATATTAATATTACCATGTGAGCTGTCTTTTTGTGTTTCCTCCAGGGACACTCTTGAGTTATTCTTCATAGAGTATTTTGGCTTGCCATGTTACTGCACCTGGCCTGCAAAGGCTGGTTGTGCTTTTATAAACTTTAAATAATCTGGGAATGCACTGCTTGAATTTTGGGAATTACTATCTGGTGCATTCCCTTCACTGCTCCCACCCTCCCTTTTTTCACTGTAAGCTTGGCTTGGGTTGCTAGCTACTGTCTGAGCTCTGCACGGATCTGTATTTCTGTGGATTCATCATTTTGAGTTCTCTCAAAGCCTTGATGCCTTCCATTTAATTAAGAGCATGCTGTGGTTTCCATTTTAACAAAGATGGCTGCCCAATTACACTCTTGTTACTAAGTTAGCAACCTATATTTGCGTGTCATTTATGTTGCATTCACCTTATACATTAGGCATGTTCGTATTCTTCTTCACCTGTGGAAGCTATGTTAAAATTCTTCATATATAAATGCATATTTTAACTAGTGTCTGCATTTCTTCATGTGGAGTGCATGCCTGCTCCATGTCTAATGCATGTGCTTGTTACTGTTACAACGTTAGTTCTGCTTTTGCCATCTTCAGTTTACATGGTCTCTATGTTTTGCTGTACCTGTCTGGGATAATGAAGGCACGGTTGCAGTGAGTAACGTTTCTCATATGTGCTGTATTGGTGCAAAAGCTATGGATGACACATTAATCTGCCTCTCAACAAAAGAGATGTACAGGAAAAAGATACAGTGGACAGACATGCTTTCCACTACCCTGTAAGAGTCATATCAGACTACAGCCTGTCCTTAACATGTATAACTTGAATGTTAAAATCACATTGGATGTTTTGCAGGACTTTAGTCACAAGCTTCAAGGTGCCACAACATCAGGGGATATGAAGCACCAAATCTTCACCCTATGGACGGGGTCCAGCAAAGAGGCCTTTTGTCACTAGAAGAACTGTATCCACTCTACCCGGATCCTTCAAGACCACAATTTCCATAAGAACCATGGTGAGATAATCTCTTCTCCAGGTGCCACTGAGAGACACATAATCCCATGCAACATGCATGATCCTCATACTAGGTCTCTGCACAATGGATCGGCTCATCGTTACTGAAAGGGCATTATAGAGTGGGGATTGTGCACTGGTTTCCACGAGACAACAACTCTTTCCCAAAGTTGTCCACAGACATATTTACGAGCAGGAATGTTTCTTAAATCCGGCAGCATCCACGGATATGAGGCACACACGTAGGCTCTAATGAGTGAATAGGCTGTGGCTTCTCCTTAGGGATGGATGGACATGGTTAGAGGAATACCCCTGCCTTCACGTTCTGGAAATTGATGAATCAGAACTGAACCAGTCCTCATGTCTTTCAGGAGCAAGGTGTGTAGCTCCTGCCACTCCATTAATTCGACCATTTCCAATCCGAGTTGCACTTCTTTGTGTTACAAAGGACCAGGAGCAAACAGACAGGCATTCAATCAGCAAGGCTACTCTAACAGGAAGGATTCAAACATAGAGGGTCTTCTTGTACCGCCCACTCGAGATTCACTATGCCATCTGATGCCTGATGGTATGAATGTTCCAATGGCAACTTTAAAAATACGTCTTTGATGGCCGGTGAGTTTCTTTAAAAAAGAAGTGTCAAAACCAGTCCGGGATCTTAAGCTGGTTTTGACAATTGACCTAACGTTCTTCTAATGCTATTCCTCTGGAGAGTTGTGTGCATCTTTGCAGTTGTGAGTTATTCTCTTTTGAAAAGCAGCATTCTCTTACTCATGCAGTACACACGTACCTACACACACACACACACACCCACACACACACCACAGACACTCAAAGCACACATACAGGCTTCAAAAAGAAGTGCGATTTCATACATGAAAGAAAAGTATGTGATTCACGCTTTTCTCAGTGGGACCTTTTATGTACATGAGGTCACGGAAGGATGATGCTTTGACTTCTCTTTTAACTTTAAGTAAAATCGTTTTCTTTTAATAATGCAACTACGGTATTCACTAAGGATAAAACAGAATTCCTCCTTAGTGTACGTTTCAGATTTCACTTTTAACCATGTATCCAATAACCTTTCTTCAACAGTCCATAGGCTTTCAGATGCAAGGAGGCTGTGTTTAATATGTATCTGTATAGTCCACAGAGTATCAGCCATCAAGGCTCTTCTGCAAGGTTAATCTTTTCTGCCTCTACTAGACTCCCCTGCTCATCCAGTGTGCTGTTGACACGAGGCCACTGTGCGGTAGGGCATGGACTTGAGGTTGCCCATTCTATGTCTTTGAATTAAATTAGGACCAAAGGTTGAACGTTGTATACGGACAGCCAATCAGGATTTAGGGCTTCTGAGGCAATATTCGCCAGGGTAGCCAATGTTCTACCCGGCAATCCTTGCTCCTGTTTCCTCTGCCCCTTTTGTGTCCCCAGCCCTCACACCACACTTACCCCTTTGGGGATGGAGGTTCAGCCCATCCCTGCTAGCTCCTCCGTCATTTCTTGGCAGACCCTGCTCATCCGTCCTCATTCTCACTCCCCAGCGGTTCTGCCTCCGTGCCGTGGAAATTTAGAAAGGACTTCACTACCTCTATGCTGAGGAAGTGTTGTGCATTGTTCTTTCCCACGCTAATGAGGTGGGGCCACAGGAGGGACGAGGACAGAGGTGGAAGTCCCGGGGCTCCTGGCATCCACCTTTCACCCAGCCCTGAGCAATACAGCTTCTTATGTGACCCTCAGCCCTCCTTATGCTACCTCGCTTCGCGCTGACGTATCAGTCGTCTTTGCAGGCATGTAAGAAGCCGTATTGCCTGCTTGCATGGGCAATAACACTAAAGTAATACGCATGGACAGAAAATGCATGTGTATTTACCAATGGCTCAGTCGGTTTAGGGTGTGTGTTTGTGTGTGTGGCAATGGGTGTGTGCGTGTGTGTGAGAGAGGGACCGTGACCAATAATATAAGTTGTAGCAAATGAATATCACTTTTAAGTGCCAGACCCAATTCTGCTTGTGGTATCCACTTCTTAAATGGTCATTATTATAGGCAATGCTTATGGTGGCTTTGCCCAAAGAGCGGAGACACAACCATAACAAAGTTTGGCACCAAACTGTTAAAAACGCAACATTCAGAGGTCGCCCACCAAGTGGGGTAGATGGAAGCCAAGCAGCGCATCTTATAGTAAGGCAGCTGCTCGCAGTGGATTATGGCTTTTAATTAAGCATCCAAAGCACAAGGAATACGCACTTTGGAGTAAGGATGTGACATTTATATCCAGATGTACGACTGCGTTCGGGGCTTAATAAAAAATACGTCCTTGGTAATTGATGATGAAATGGATTATATATTCGACGCAATGTCGATGGGCATTTGGACGAATTTCTCACAATTGCCGTCTCACGAATGAACTTTAAAATATAATGGTTATGGCAGTCGTGCGTAAGCGCGGATATTTGATTAAATTAATTCCCCACAAGCCGGGGAGTTTTCAATTGGGTGGAGTCATGGCTCGCGCCTGGCGTGTGCCCGCCTTGCGATTAGCAATGTTTCTTTTATGCAATGTGCGATTCACTTCCTGATGAAGGAGTGAAGGGCCTCTGTTCTATAAGGGCACCCTTCCCACACGGTTGAGTGGCGGCATGGCTTACTCATAAGTGGGGGAGGGGCAAAGACGGGAAAAAATAAAATGGAGCCTATGGTGCATTTTTTAAACCAACCACTTGCACACAAACCTAAACCACAATATACTCTGAAATTAAATTCAGTCATACATACTAGGAAGTAAGCGACAGCACATCTTGAGAGAGGCCGCTATCAGGTAGAGACACGCCCAGGTTCAAGTTAAGGGGGTAACAAGGACAAGCCAAGGATTAGGGCCCTCCTCCCTTTAATAATGTTGCTCTTGTGCATCAAAATATTTAAACTTGGGCTTGAATTACAGCAAGATTGTGAAAAAAGTGTCTACTGTTTGCCTTCCCAAGCTGTGATTTGGGACCTGCATTTCACTTGATTAAGTTGCAGAGAGTAAACGGATTCGTTTTAGACTAGGGAGTGCTAATGTGGATGCTGTAAAATGGGGTGACTTAATGTGGGGTTGCTGTCTGAGCAAGTTTAAACGAGGTTGTTTACCCATTCAATTATTGATGTAAGCCCAATACAGGGCTGGAAGCAGTCCCACTGTCGAGAGTGTGTGCACACGATGTCTTCAGGGTCTGTATCAGAGAAATCAGCTGTCATGATGACAGTGGCATATGTTTGTCAGAGAAGATTGTTTTTCTGCCCAGTGCCTTCAGTTCTCTTCTGTGACAGTCTTGAGTTAAATAAGGTGGTCACACCCAACTCAGGGAGTCCTCCCTCCCCCATAACCCCCAAGTAAGCTGGCAGGCACCCAAAGCGCTTATACAGATTCAACTTTAGTGAGGCTTCCCACCCATTTTGCACCAACCCCCACACATTCCCTTTGTACCACTAATAAGCTAAGAACCAGGCTGGTGTACAGTAAGAATATATATTTATTGAAGGTTTGACAAAGAAGACTAGCAACCAACATCAACCACAAATGCTGTGGCACTACGCAATATCACAAGTCAAATTACTTTCCGTTATTAAAACAACATAGTTAGAATTTTGAAATATGCAGTCACAACTGACATCAGATTTAATTGCAAATTAACCAATGGTAAACACTGAGAAAGGTAATGTTTAAGAAAGAAACTCAATGGGAAAATCGTTTTGGCTTTATTCTTAGAACGTCAATGGTTAGAACAGGAACTCAAATGGGGAAATCATTTTTTAGGCTTTTATTTGAAAGCAAAGTTGGGAAAAGGCACTCAAATGGGAAAATCATTTTTCAACACACCTTCAAAGGACATGCAGTGCTTTGTAATTCTTACTTTGGAAACACTGGGAACAAATGGAAACATTCGTTTTGCACTATTTGTTCTCCAAGGAAATGCAGGGTTTGAAAATTCTGGCTTTGGATGCAAGGGAATCAATGGCAAATATTGTTTAACCCCCTCCCCATTCACATGAAAGGGAACGCTTTAGCATTACTTCTTTTAGGATTCAGTACCCCCACTTCTGGACAGAAGTCAGGGGGTTCAGAAGAACAGTCACCCAAGTCTGTATTTTCTATACCGGCTCTAACACATCGGGCAAGTAAGTTTCGAACTATAACACCACTCATCCTGTGATTTTCAAAATGGGAATTCATTTAACTTTAATTCAATGTGCTAAGGATCTACACAGATTCCCCCCTCCCCACATTTTAATGGAAAGGATTACGGTGGACTGTTCCCAACACAATTCAATTTAAACGGACAGGGTGATTTTCTATAGTGGAATTGGATTTAATAGAATGCACCAAGGGTCTTTCCAGTACCACCCCTCTACCCGCTATGCGAGATTAAGGCTGCCAGCCCCCCCCACACTTTTGATGGCTTTAGAATATATATACCTACATGGAACACCTTGGTTCTGTGGCATTCACGAAAACAGGAGGGCACCCCTGAGGACAGCACCAATCTGGGCAAGTGCTTCAGTCAAGGATTTTCTCCGGCACCTAGACTTACTCTGCTCCTCTGATGGGTGGCGTCCCTGTTAGCTTCTAGATGTCCCTGTCACTGACTCCAATGCAAGGATTGAGGCCTCTCTGCTAATTGTTCCTTACAAGAGTCTGGCAGTAGACAGCCTCCATGAATGAAGTAGAAAAGCCCTGTTTGGATCCACAATTGACCTCTTATATGGCTGATGACACTCCTACATTATCATCATTCCCACCGTAAGGATTGGCTAGCATTCTCTCTTCACCTCCCACCAAGACGCCCACTGGCTGCTGATAGGACTAGAAGCTGGGAGGTATGGGTTATGGAAGCTGAAGGAGGAGGAAAATACATACAACTTTTTGGTTTCTGAAAATCTAACAACATGGCAGCTATCTAATTTTTCAGATAACTACATAAATCTATATTTTTTCTAATTCTACATTTTATGGCGAGTCGGAAAATACACATTTTATTTTGGGCAACCTTCCTGGGTAGAGACATAGTTTTTCATGCTTTGTGGCTGCACCCTAATAGTTACAGTCTGACACTACATACTTTCAAAATTAATTTCACCATCTATCACTCTATCAATATGTCCAGTTCCTCAGATGTTTGAATATGCCAGAATCATCATTTTGATCATAACTCAGGTGCATCACAAAAATGTTGTTTTTACATGGTCCAGATGAGCTCTTGATGCCCTTTAATATAAATCTTGGCTGGGCTCACTGGGATGCTCTTTTCATTTAGGAAAATGTGTTCAATGTTAAACATATGGCAATGCATTAAGTGAGAGGCAGTTTAATTTCTGGCCCCAACTTTTTCCCCTTTAAGTTTCCATGTCTCCTTAAACATGTGACCAGGCCATCTGCTCGGGTCAATGTTTATTCTACCCTCTTCTCCTGAGCTTCAAAGGTCTTTGCTCAGAGCTAATGCACCATTAATGGGGGACCTGACCTTAAAGGTAATTTATGTTGGTCATATTATCTGTAAATCCCTGCAGTCCCAATCGCTCTTGCAACATTTCCTATATTTTTAACTGAAGCTCCAAGCCTGTTTTCTTGATAAATCCAGCCCCAAAGCTCTTGGTGTCAAAGTTTCAGCTCAGAGAGAAAAAACAAGTTGCAGTTTAAAATTCTGAAAGACTAGCATATTATATTTACCAACTGTATGTATGTAACTTTCCATACTGCTCCAGGGACTGCTGGCAAGAAATAAACTTTTTCTTTACAAAATGTTTGAACAGAAATAAGTGCCCTCTGGATATTAGTCACACAGATAGCCCATAGTTACATGTGAAACCAGTGTTCACTTTTACACAAAACAAAATAGGCCTTTCCCTATAAATGTTGTCATTTTATGTACTGAAATTAAGTCTCTTTATTCCTGAAAAAACAGTGTCTCATTCGACTTTATTTCCTAAATGTAAGGCGTCATTCCTCCTTTTTAGCTTCCAAATGCACAATATGTTTTGATGTATTTATTTCCTTCCATGTGCACTTCTGCAGCCTTACATCTGTCACATGTGCCTGTACACAAAGTCAGCATCTTCAGAAAACACGTTTTTTTGAATCCATTGGACAATCTTAATAATATGACAATTCTGAGTTGCACTTTTCTTCATCTGAGTGCCTGTACATTCTAAAAAAATAAAGCAAGGCACATTCTCGCTCATTTACTCAGCCTTATGTTGAAATCACTGTTTTGCACTGCTTTATATTTGAATAAAACTCCACACTTTGCCAGCTTTACTCTCACAATGGGGCATAGCATGTGTAAGGTAGGCATGATACCAAGAATAGACAGACACAAGGGATCACAGTTCAAGGGTGTTTACTAAACTGTATAGGTTCAGTGGAAAAACACCTAATCTAAACCTAAATCTAAGATAGGAGCCAGCTTTGACCATCAAATGAAAATAAGGCAGTCCTAGTGGTGTCTTGTCAAAATAAAAGGGCCTATACTAAAACAACACTATTGCCAAACCTTACAACTAAATACCAAAAAGAGTGTGGGATAAGATTAATGAGAAAGAAAACAGTTTTCACAAATAATAAGTCAGGATATGATAGTCAGGGCTCTCCCTTCCCCACGTTTTGAGCACAGGATAAGGTGGAACTCCTGAGCACAGCACTCTCCCAGCACGAGATGAAAGTTCTGACATCAAATATCAACATCTTTGATGGTCAAGTCTCTTTTATCCTAAAAGTCTCTTGCCTTCGAGGATCTGTTGAAAATTAATAAACAAAAAAAAAGGTTCCTTCTAAATGGCCGATGGGCGATTGCTTTTTACCCCCTCCACACCCCTCTTATGCGTCTTAGATCCTAAACAGATTTTTTTTTATCGCTATCAGGACCTTCGGTGATTGACTTTCTTGCTTCCAAGGGCCTGATAGAGTCAAAGGTTACACCCAAAAGTTCCTTTCACATTGCATTTGAGGTGATGATTCGTCACCCCTGGGCCCCTCTTCCGGATGCAAACCTTTCTCGAATATCAGCCTCCATCCCGTTGGGTTCACTCTGGCTTATATTCTAAATGCCTTTCTCGGATGTATCTACATGTTGTTGGGGTGATGGCTTCTCAACTCTGGGTCCCCCTCTTCTGGGAGCAGACCCTTCTTGACTGTTTGCCTCCCTCGTACGGGTTCACTCTGGCTTTTGCACAGATACCTTCTCCTTGGTATTCTTAAATCTTAATGTCTTTTTAAAGAGTTTCCTGTGGACCTACCTCTGCCGGGTTCACTTTTCTGAACACACTGTTTTTTGGGACTTTAGACTTCACCCCTCTTTATTGGCATCCCTCCATCAGGTTCACACTTGCCACTTTGTATTTCCCTTTGCCTTGATGCAGGATTCACTTCCCTTACTTTCTCTTGATGCAGGATTCACTTCCCTTGCTTTCTCAACAGTTTGTCGGTCAAAGACTTTCGACTGTACGGGGATTTTGCAAGTCCCCTGTGTGACCACTTAGACCTTTCTCAGCGGCTTTCCTATGGCCATCTGGTTATTTGTAGTTTCACTCAACATGGGATTAACCAGAGTCTCTCGAGTGAGCACCAACGTAGTGCCGATTCCCTCTGCAGCTGGTATTCCCTCAACAATTTACAGTTCTTTGAACTTTTCTCAATGTGCCACTTTGTGGCTTTCATTTAACACAATTTGGTTTCTTATTGGCTCTCCCCTCGACTCACAGGGTTTGATGAACCGTTTTGCTTTCCTTGTATCTCCAATCAAGGCCGGTACCATGGTAGCAGGCGTTCCACCTGGTCCTGATTATCAGTGTAGACATGCTCTGTGTAGCATTGAAATCTTTTGCAAAACACCTGGGCTACTGTTTGCGGTCTTACGATTACTTCTGTGGAGGTTTGACAGGCCTGGCTTAGAAAGGGCAAGGTTGCTTCTCTCGTCACCATCTCGATTCGCGCTGTCTTTCTCCTCCTCTTGAACTGGCATGCTGAGTTAGCTCTCTCGTTGTGTGCTCGTATTGTTCTCTCCTACTCCACCTTTTATCCCTGTGGGGAAGGGAAAGGGCCATCAGGCCTGTGTGATCCTGGTCAATTGCTTTACTTTGCCTTACCCTTGTGTTCGGACATGTCAGGTAAACAGCTTTGGTGTTTGTCCGTCGTCTTTCGTGATATGCGAAAGTGTTTGTTTTCGAAAAAGGGGGGGTTCCTGAGTATTCTGCATGGTTGGATGTGGTGAAGGTGTTATGAAAAGGGGGAATTTTATTCTTCGTATCAGGGCGATTGTGGGAACGGTAGTGTTTCATATGAACAGGTTGGGAGTGCAGGAAATAATAATCACAGGGACGGAAAAGAGAATGATTGGGAGTATTCGGGTGGAGAATAGGAAAACAAGGATTCTGGGAGGTGTGGTTTTTGAGGATAACAGGGTTTCCAGTTGGATTACCAGCGTTGTAGGGGTGGTAGGATAGTATTAAGGGAGCTTCTTTGGGTGGAAGATAGGTAGATGTGGAATAACCAATGAAGATCTCAGGGACTTCATCCTCTTCTTCTTCCGTGGTATAGTACCGCGTCTCACCTGGGGCACTTCCCGAGCATGAACCCTGGCTCCCCTTCCAGGTGATCCTCACTTGCTTGTCCACGCCTAGTGTTGGGGTTTGAGAGTGTCTGCCCTTTCCTGCCCACCTGAATAAGGGCTTCCCGAGGTCTTCTTGGTAGAATCCCTCAGGGTTCTCTCTCATGGCTTCTCCATCTCTCTCACTCTGGTGATGCCTTTTTACCCCACAACAGGAGAGTAACCTTAGTGGGTTGTTTCATTTTGTTTATTCATCTCCCTCTGAGTTATTGATTCGCTGTCATCCCATCAGCAGTCAACATTTCTAAATTGCAGTTGTCTGATTAATAATTATGCAAAAATAAAAGGTCAGAGTTGAAAATCCACCAGCACATGAACAAACTTACATTACCTGCCATTGCTTTTAATGGCAATTATATGTTGTAATATAAACATAACACATATTGAAGCAATTTCTCAATTTTTCCAACAGGATCAGCACATGCTTTTTCTGTCAAAAGTCAGTCTATTTAGCAGACAATGCAACATACCCAAACGCTGCCATTTTATCCAGTGGGTTGCAGTCTAGGAATTGTAGTCCCATAATTATAAAAGACACAAATCGGAACATGAATTACAGTTTTAACGGGGATTGGTACAGGGTTTGTGTGAGGATCGGTTGGAGAATTTTGAGGCATTTCCTTTCTTCTAGTTCATGCAAAACTTCACACACCACTGACGGGAGTCACTCTTTGCTGTACAGAAGGTGACGCCAGCACAAGCATTTCTGATAGGCAAATACTATTTCCCATACAGGAGTGCTATCACATCCTGTGAGAGCACACGGGGCACTGGTTTAGGTGCTCAGAAATCAATTTGTGGGCAAACCTCTTCTCACGTTTTAACAGGAAGCCCCTTCCCAACCCAAGAGGTTTACATATCTACTTTTATATAGATCCTCAAACTGGGCTTCAGTAATAAGTGCACCCGACTTGCAGAGGAGGGGCCTCAGACACAGTGAGATAACGTGATTTCCCAGAATCACATGATAAAAGACTACGTTGAAGCCAGGACTCATGGATGAGCGGCTGGAAAAAAAAAACTGAACAGCTGTCTGCACTTAAATGAAGTGGTGCTGACGTATCACCATGGTAAGCATGGCTCATGACTTTGAAAGGAGCTGAAGAATAATCACGTTGTTTATGCCCCATGACTGTGAAAGGAGCTGAAGTATCACCATGCTGCAGATGGCCCATCACTGTGAAAGGTGCTGACGTATCATCATGATGCACATGGCCCATCACTGGGCCATATGCATGTGAAAGGAGCTGAAGATTGATGATGATGATTGTGAAAGGAGCTGAAGTAGCATCATGCTGAGCATGGCCCATCAGTGTGAAGTTTGTTGACGTATCACCATGCTGTGCATGGCTGATGGCTATGAAAGTAGCTGAAGAATCATCATGATGTGCATGGCCCATCACTGTGAAAGGTGCTGACATATCACTATGATACAAATAGCCCATAACTGTACAAAGTGCTGACGTATCAGCATGCTGCGCATGGCCCATCACTGTGAAAGGTGCCGATGTATCACCATGCTTTACATGGCCGATCACTGTGAAAGGTGCTGACATTTCACTATGCTGTGCATGGACCATCACTGTGAAAGATGCTCACGTAGGTGCAGATGTATCACCATTCTGTACATCATCCGTCATTGTGAAACATACTTACGTATCATCTTGAAGTACATGACCAATTACTGTGAAAGTTGCTGACGTATCACCATGCTGTACATGGACGATTACTGTGAAAGATGCTGACTTAGGTGCAGATGTATCACCATGCTGTACATGGCCCATCACTGTGCAAATTTCTGCCATAGCACCAAACTGTACAAGGGCCCTCACTGTGAAAGGGGCTGGCATATCACCATGCTGTGCATAGCCCGTCACTGTGAAAGGTACTGACGTATTGCCATGCTGTACCTGGCTCATTACTGTTAAAGGTGCTGATGTATTGCCATCCTGTGAATGGCCCATCACTGTGAAATGTAAGGAAGGCATGGTATCAACAGTAAGACAGACACAAGTGACCACAGCTCAAGAGTGTTTATTGAACCTTCACATGGGTGAGATAAGCACCTATCTAAACCTAAAATACAGATGGGAGCTAGCTACAACCATCAAATAATATTAATGCAGTCCTAGTGGAGTCTTGTCAACATTAAAGGGCCTATACTAAAAAGAAAACTATTGCCAATCCTTACTACTAATTTACAAATATGTTGGGGTGATGTTCATGAAAAAGAAAGAAGTGTTCACACAATGATAAGTCAGGATGTTCGGACCGTTGGCCTCCACACGTTTTCATCACAGAACAAAGCGATTCACTTGAGCAAAGCTCACACTCTGGCTTATGCCGCATGAGGATACAGTTCCACTTTTACAGTTCAAGACCTTCTATGTTCAAGTCTCTTTACTTCTTGCAAGTCTCTTGACTAAGAGGGTCTAGTACACAAAAACAACAATGAAACAATCTTTTCCTTTTCAAGTATTCAATTTGGGGGTTCACCCTGGATCCCCCTGAGCCAGGCTCAGATACCTTTCCAAAACAAGAGTTCCCAAAACAAAAGTTCAATGTTGAATCCCCCCAGTTGGACTCAGTTGCCTTTCAATGTATGTTCAGATCATTCTTTCTCGGGTGACTCATGGTTTATCCAGGATCCCCATCAGCTTGGCTCAGATCCTCTCACTCGATAAATCTCCCTCAGTCGGGCTTGGACCAATGGTGATGTACTTTAAACTATCAAACACTTACAAATGTGTGCAGGTTTCAGCTTGACCACTTCGATCTCGATATTCTTTTTTCTCAGACTCAGCATCAGTTGGATACCTAATAGAGATTTTCCAATAAGTACCCACATGGTGCCGTACTACTGTGTGTTTGGTATGTTTTCCAAGTCTCCAAAATTCAATTATACCATTCAATTACTCTTTTTGGTTTTCACTCGTATCTGCATCTCTCTTTGCAAATGCCTCACACAGTGTTTTCTTTGTACAATGTGCCACTTGCAACCTTGATTCAAAACACAAGCTGGTTTGGTATCAGTCTCTCCAACTCACCATCTTTGCTGTCTGTTCGGATGCCGCTTTCTTGTAAGAGCCAAGGAATGTACCATGGCAGAAATTACTCCTCCCACTTTGGATATCGAAGCAGGAGAGCCCCAGGTACTATTGTCACACTGTGCAGGTTTTATCAGCCTTAATTCCTGGTCTTCAGTTTCTTACTTTCCAAGGCTCACGAAAGTAACGGTCTTTAGAGGTCATGGGTGCTTCCTTCCTTGTGACTCTCTCTGATCTCAACGTCCTTCCCCTTGTATTAAACTGCCATCTTGTAACTTCTGTGATCCTCGTGTGGTTTGCCTCGCTCAGAGTGTGCTTTCATGCTAAGCCTTTTATCCGTGTGTGGAAGTGTAATGCAAGTCAGGTTTGTGTACTAATCCGTAATTGCCTGACCTTGCCTGTCCATGGTGGTGGGACATGTCAGGTATACAGCTCTGGTATTAGTCCGTTCGTCACTCAAGGTAAACTGTCCATGAAAAGGAGTTTGTGTTATAAAATTGTGTCATAAAATTGGGGGGTTAAATTCCTAGATATCCTATCTCGTAGGATGGGGAAAGGCGTTATTGGGAAGGGGATACCGTGTCTCACCCTCCGGTGTCCCACTTCCACTCCCCGAGGGCCCCTCATCCAGGTGATTGTCCCCCACTTGTCCACCCCCAGGAACTGGATCCAAAAGCAATGACCATGTCCTGGCCACCTGGATGACAGATACCCGGGAATAGCGGGTGAAAGGAGATGAAATATCATCATGCTGTGTATGGCCTACCACTGTGAAAGTTGCTGACGTATCACCATGATGCACCTGGCCCATCACTGCGAAAGTAGCTGAAGTGTAACCAAATCTATTTGATCATTGCACCGCCTGTAATTCCACCGATGAAAACGTCAATGACAATTACGACAATTACGGCGCAGCGAGGTGATCAGATTTTGCCTGCCTGCCCAGCCCGGAATCCTCTTAACCACACCACCCCACCCCACTTCTGTGTGTGCTGCCGATATCCGTGTACCCCTGCGGTGTCAGTTCCTCATGCTTATGCATGGTGGTGCTGACACCACAGGGCCCTTTATTATTATTTTTTTATATCTTGATCCACACTTACCATAATGGTAAGCGGGGGACACCGCTGAAATCCCTGGCTCTTATTACTGTGTCAAAGGAGAGCAAGGGACACCCCGCAACCCCTGCTCTGCTTGGGCGCAGTCATGGGGGTTGTGATTTTTGTAACGCGCTCATGGTTCTCATGTTTCACCATGCTGTGCATGGTCCATCACTGTAAAAGGTACTGATGTATCGCTATGCTGTACATGGCCCATCACTGTAAAAAGTTGCTCATGTATCACCATGCTTTGTATGGCCCATCACTGTGAAAGAAGTTCATGTATCACCATGCTGGGCATGGCCTATCATCGCGAAAGGTGCTCATGTAGCAACATGCTCTGCATGGCCCATGACTTTGAATGGAGCTGAAGTATCACCATGATGTGCATTGTCCATCACTGTGAAAGGTGCTGATTTATCACCACACTGTGTGCATGGCCCTTCACTGTAAAAGGTGCTGACATATCACCATCCTGTGCATGACCCATCACTGTGAAGGGTGCTGATGTATCACCATGCTGTACGTACATGCTGCATCACTGTGAAAGATGCTCATGTATCAACAAGCTGTACATGGCCAATGACTGTGAAAGGTACTGACTTACCACCATGCTATACATGGCCCATCACTGTGAAAGCTTCTCACATTTCAGCATGCTACACATGGCCGATCACTGTAAATGGTGCTGATATATAACCATGCTGTGCATGGCCCATCACTGTAAGACATGCTCATGTATCACTATGCTGTGCTTGGCCCATCACTGTGAAAGAAGCTCACGTATCACCATGCTGTTCTTGGCCTATCACTATGAAAGGTGCTCACGTAGCACCATGCTGTGCATCAACCATCACTGTGAAAGGTACTGATGTAGCATCACTCTGTGTAGTGCCCATCACTGTGAAATATGCTGACGTATCACTAGGCTGTACATGGCCCATCACTGTGAAATGTTCTCACATATCACCATGCTGTGCATGCTGTGCATGGCCCATAACTGTAAAAGGTACTGATATATCACCATGCTGTACATGGCCCATCACTGTGAAAGGAGCTCACATATAACCATGTTGTGCATGGCCCATGACTGTGAAAGGAGTGGACTTATCACAATGCTGTACATGGCCCATTACTGTGAAAGTTACTGATGTATCACCATGCTGTGTATGGACCATCACTGTGAAAGTTACTGTGAAAGGTGTTGATATTAACACCATGCTGTGCATGGCCCATCACTGTGAAATGCTCTCACATATCACCATGCTGCACATGGCCCATCACTGTAAAAGTTGCTGATGTATCACTATGCTATGCATGGTCCTTGACTGTAAAATGAGCAGACTTAACACAATGCTGTGCATGGCACAAGATTGTGAAAGATGCTGATGTATCACCATTCTGGACATGGTCCATCACTGTCCAATGTCCTCCTAGCACCCAGTGCTGGGAACCTGTAAATCATTAGTGTCAAGAGTGGTTTGCAAGGAGGCTGGCCAGTGTGTCAGTTGCATTGCAACACATCCGTTTAGAAATGTGCAGTTCCCCTATGACCTATGTGTAAAGGAATGACTATCCCATACCACTCAAACTGAATGTAGTGGAGATAGACCCACTCTCCCTCAAACCGAACGTAAATAACTTGGTGGGGTGACCGATGCCTTCAAATGTTGCAGAGACTAGAATTATAGTGCTTCGCAAGAAAGCACTTTAGAGGACGATCCATGTTTATGGAGCTAGAAAGTTATGTGCAGTAGAGAATGTGTCAGGTAGTAAATGTTATGATATATTATCAAAGAATCTAAATCCAAATTAGAGCAGGCCCCAGGTTTTAGGTAAATTTGGGTAGGTCAGGCATTTTGGAATAAGGGCAGTCATTTTAGGGTTTGTGACAGGACCAGGCACTTCAAAATGGATAATTGTTTGAGCAGACAAAATGGTTGCTTTGTGCTAACTCACTCTGACCTCACTGGACAGTTTTTTCATGGAGAGTTCATGCAGGGGACAAAGGAGGGGGGCAAGGAGTGGCTAGAACCGGTTTAGACTAGGTTGGGTGGCAGATAGGCCAGCAAATCACAAGTAGGGAGAAGGACAGCACATTGGTCATGCCATGTAAAATTAATGAATCACAGACAGAAAGGGGTTGTCTTTATGACCAAACCATTAACTCACATCCCTAAGACTGAATATAAGGGGGGGTGAACCCAGTGATTTAGAGCAGAGTTCCTGAGATGTCCCTGGTGTATGATGTGTATTGCCTGCTGTAAGAAAATAAACCTGATCCCAAGAAATGCCAGGCCAAGACAGTTGGGGTGGTTGGACCATCCAAAACATTTGGCGAGCCTTTTGCCCGGAGGCTTTAAGATGACAAGAGGTAAGCCATACTATCATGCCTGAATGAGGGGAGTGAAAATTAGGCAGTAGGACAGATGGGGGAGGGTAGACTGCAGTTGTCAGCCCACCGGTAGAAGAGAATGGACTTGCCGGCCTGATAGTATGGCAGAAGGCCTTGGCGCTAGGCCAGATAAGGGGACTATTTATTTTTGGTAAATATCCAAGAATAATTATTTCAGAGTCCTTTTTTGGAAAACTTCCAAAAATCTAGAATTGAATGAAAAATTGAGGGTATTCAAAAAAATGTCATTAATTATTTATAAATCCATGTTTGGGAGAAGCACTCAAGAAAAAACTAAAGTCACTTGGAGAAACCACTCTTAGAAGAAAGAAGCTTTTTGAGTTAAAGTGTGCACAACTTTTAGAGACAAAGTTATCACTACTACGGAGGACGCCCAGTAGGATATTTTTAGGGGGAAAAAGTAATGTTTTTTTTAACTGTGTAATAGGAAAATAGGATCAAATGTAGCTTAACGAAATGAGTAGTGTATATATTGAGCAATTGACTTGAGAGAGGCCAAGCAATTGAAGTAGTGAAATAATTGACTTGAGTGTGGCCGAGTAATGAGTGTCGTGAGAGAGGCCACAACAAGAGAATTTGCCCTGGCCTGCATTTTAAAGAATGTGCCAGAAGAAGTTTGAACCCAGAGCCCATAATGGGACGCTAGGAGACAAAACCGGTTAAAGACGGATTTAACAGGGTATTTACACTCCAATCGGGATATTTTTAGAGGGCAAGATGTGTCTTGGAAGGGAGACCATAGGAGATGCATTTAACCGGTTGAGTTTGTCTGTTTGTTTTATGTGATTATGTTATGTATTTATGTGTTGAAGTCTATGTCACATGTGTGCACTGTACATTTTTGTTTATGACTTAAGAGAAAGAAAATGCATTTTTTAGTTGATTTAGAAAAAGTTGTCATCAAGCCAGAAATTAAAAGTGATCAATTATGAAAACAAATAAGATACAAAATATATTATGTGTCAAAATAAACAGGTTCACATTGATATGATATGATAAGGCATTTATAACGTGCCTATACACAAGTGTTTCAAGGCGCCACGAGGCAAAGGAGGGTGAACAGAGGGAAGACAGACAGCGATCCTACTAGGCCAGGTGTCATTGAGACCACGCAAGTGCATGGTAAGGGGGAAGGGGAAAGTGCAGGGGGTGAAGGGGACAGTGCAATACATGGGATAATAGAATAAATAACAAAATAAAGTACGGCCAGCAGGTGGCAAGTGCAAGGGAGAATGGTAAGTGCAGGCATCAGGTGTCAAGTGCTCGTGGTAGGACTGTATGGATACAGAGAACGGTCCCCAAGTGCAGGGGTTTCCAGGAGAGCAGTGCAGGTATGCGACTGGCGGAGGGGGGTCCTGGGCCCGGGATCAAAGGGTGGCCAGGTAAACCAGTGCAGTTTCAGTATAAGCCAGGCAATCAGCAGGGAAGAGGAGGAGAAAAGCCAGAAGTAAAGAGAAAGGTTTTGAGGTTCTTTCAGAACCAGAGATGGTTCTCCTCAAGTTTCAGGGGGGCAGGGAGGCTGTTCTAGAGGGAGGCCCCAGCTGAAGAAAGTGATCTACCACCAACTCATTGCTTGGAGAAGCGACTGACCCTGAGGGTGTTGGAGGTAGATGAGCGAAGAGCTTGAGAAGGAAGATATTTAGGAAGAGAGTTGAAGGTATTGAGGCCCCTGGCCCCAGAAGGCCTGTGGACGATGCAGAGGGTTTTGAACTTAATGCTCACAGCCACTGGGAGCCAGTGCAGAGATTTCAGTCCTGGAGAGATACAATCCCTGGGCTTGAGGCCAAGGACATGTTTCCTATTCGGTTCTGGATGAGCTGCAGAGGGCGGAGAGTAGAAGCAGGCAGATTTAGAAGGAGGCTGTTGCAATAGTCCAGCCTAGAGAGAACCAGAGATCTGGAGACAGTGAGCTTCTGGGAGAAGGATAGGATAGGAAGAATACCTGTGAGGAGGTGCAGCTGGTAGTGTGACTTCTTAGAGACATCAGAGATATGAGGAGAGAAGAAGAGTGTGGAGTCGAAGATGACCCGAGGTTTTTAGCCTCACAGGTGGGAGCAGGGAGAGTGCCAAGAGAGGCCGTCCAGAGAGTGACAGGAAAGGAGGGAGTGGGTGTGCCAATGAGGAGAATCTCAGTCTTGCTGGCATTTAGGTAGAGATCATTGGTGGCACATCACTCCTGGATGGCGGACAGACAGTCAGAGATGAGAGAAGGAGAAGAGGTGGCTGAGGGTACCTGAAAATGAGCTGAGTGTCATCCGCATAGCACTGGAAGTTGGGGCGGAGCGCGGCAATGTGGTGGGCAAGAAGTGCCAGGTATTGGTTGAACAGCCGGGGAGAGAGGTTAGACCCCTGGGGAACACCAGAGGTAGAGATAGAGATGGAGGAGAGGAAGGACCCAAGTTGGACCTGGGAGGGTCGATCGGAGAGAAAAGAAGTCAGCCATGCCAGGACCTGACCCGTGATACCCAGGTTATCACAGAGATGGTTGAGCAGGGTGGCATGGTTGACCGTGTCGAAGGCAGAAGAGAGATCAAGTAAGATGAGCACACAGGCGGTGTTGGAATCAAGGTTAGAGAGTAGGTCTTCGAGGATGTTCAGAAGAGCAGTTTCCATGCTTCTGGCAGCTCTAGAGTCAGACTGATGGTCGTGGAGACAACCAACAGATTCAGTGTGAAGATTAAGCTGGGAGATGGCCAGCTTTTCCAGGAGTTTGCCCAGGAAAGGAGAGATGGAGATTAGGCATAGTTAGCCAGGCAGGAAGGGTTTGCAGAGGGTTTCCTAAGAAGAGGGTGCACCAGGGAGTATTTCAGGGGGGAGGGGAAGACTCCAGTGGTGAAGGAGTGGTTACAGAAATCAGCAAGGGCAGGAGCCAGGGAGTCAATGTGGTCCTTGATGGTTTTGGAGGAACTGGGGTGAACCTGTTTTGACAAGACTTTCATTCATCGGATTTGTCTAGAAACCTCATCTGGGGAGAACAGGGGAAAGGCAGAGAAGGAGGGAGGAGAGGTGGCCACAGAAGGGCCAGAGGAAGTGCAGGGAGTAGAGGGAGAAGGGGGAGCGGGAGAAAGAAAGAACAAATGGTCCTGAATTTTGGAGATGAAGTGAGAAGCCAGTGCCGTGCAGAGGGCATGGGGAGTTCAGCTGAGTTGTTGGATGCTGCAGAGATGTGGGCTTGATGTGAGCTCTCTTCTTAGTGCAAACAGTTAGCCGGTATTGCCTTTGGAGCAGGCGGCAGGCCTGGTTGTCGGAGGATGTACGTGAAGCAAGACATTTCCCCTAAGCCACCCTGCACTTGCGGTTATGGGTGATGAGGTCTGAGTCATACCAGGAGTTGCACTTGGCTTTCGTCTTCAGGCGGATCCTCATGACAGGGGAAAGAACATCGAGAGTGTCTGATATAGCAGAGTGGAGCATGGAAAGGGATGTGTCAGGGTGTGAGTCAGCCAAAGGGGAGGGGGGAGAGAAAGTGGCGGCAGAAGCCTCAATTGGCATGCACTTCATGGGTCTGATGACCGAGAAGGTGGGTGGCTATGATGGAGTAAGCTTGGCCTGAGGGGTAGAGAGGGTGAGCTGGGAGGAATGGAGAACGTGATCACTCCAGGAGAGAGGAGTGGTGAGAGGGATAGAAAGGGGAAGGTCGAGGAGATCATAACATCCAGTGTATGCCCTGCAGAGTGAGTCAGGCCAGAGGGGAGAATGGAGAGTCACAAAGGTCACAAAAGAGTCCAGAGGAAGGGCCGGAAGCATCCAGGTGGATGTTGAAGTCTCCAAGAAGGAGGAGTTGAGTGGTCAAGACCAGGAGGGAAGAGGAGAGGTCTGACCACTCAGAGAGGAAGGCGGAGATCTGATCAGGTGGCCGATAGATGGTAGCCACAGTAAGGGAATGGCTAGGAGAGAGAGAGAGCCTGCAGACGAGGCATTCGAAGGAGGAGTAGGACTGCGTAGGAATAACAGAGGCAGGAATCCACTCAGGGAAGATCTGGGCTACACCCCCTCCGGATCAGTTGGGGCTAGGTGCAGAGAGGATCTTGTAGCCGTCAGGGAGGAGAGTGTCAAAGCTCATGACAGAGTGGGCCGTGAACCATGTCTCGGTGAGACCCAGGACATTGAGGTCAAGTTCCTCCAGAAGGTGGCAGATGTCAGAGGAGTGTTTGACAGCTGAGCGAGAGCTAAGAGTGGCAATATGGAGAAGTATGCCGTCCTTGAAAGACTTCCAGGGAGGGGTACAAATCAGAGGTACGCCCTGCGGAGGTGTAAAAGATGCCCGAGGGCGGGCCAAAAGGGAAGGAGGAGAGGTCAAGGTAGCCAAGGAGGAGACAGCAGGGGAGGACCTGGAGGGAAGAAAAGGGACAGCAGGAGAGGAGAGAAGTTGATGAGGCACGGGAAGTGTCTATAAAAGAGGAGAAGATTGGACTGAGGGCCTTGGACCAAGACGGTACCATTCAAATAAACATTAATGAGGACCTTAGAGGAGTGGAGGAGGCCAAAAGGGCCTCCCACCGAGTGCCACTATTAATGGGAGAGGAAGAGAAGGGAGAGAGTACAGAGACCATATGTAGGGTCTATAGGTCTGGCTAGGGAACGACAAAGAGGATGTCAGTGATAGTTTGCCTGGAGGAGGCACTGGTATAGGTGTCAGCGACAGGGAGGCCTGGGTTGGAGACCAGGATGTCCTTTTCAAATTTCTTCCTACCAGATTTAGTGAGGAGAGCAGGATAGACAATAGAGAAACAATTAGAAAAGATAGGAGAGACAGAGCGCACCATAGAGAAGGAAGGGGCAAGAACAGAAGAGGAGAGAGCGAGTGGGAAGGGGTAGGGGAGAACACTAGGTAAGGACAAAGGGCAGGGTGCACGCAGACGAGACAGGTGACAAATGGACTGGACGACAGGCGATAAGATAGTGGCAGAAGGTTCGCTGGATAATTGCTAATGCAAGGAGGCAAGCCACAGAATGTCACTTCTTTCACAATGCAGTATTGTGTTCAGGAGAAAAACACACCTAAGTCTGAGAGTCCTGAATAGTGGGAAGAAGGCCTAGGCTTCACAATGCAGTATTTAGTACAGGAGAAAAACACATCTATGTTTTATAAGAGTCTGCTGTAAGGTTGCAAGGTAGAGTGCCAACAAGGGCCACACCTACCTTCCTTAGCTGCTGCAGGTTGATGGCTGGCCACTGGCATCCCATGCAGACACCTGCAGACACAACAGGAGCCGCTACCATGGGAGCCTCCCTTTGCCATTGTTTTAATGTTGATAAATAGACATTTGGTGGAAAAAACAGGGAGAAAGTGCTTCCCTTTAAAACTCCATAGAAATCAAAGTCCAATACCTACGGAGTTAATTCCCGTATTTATTAAAACTAGACAATTCATTCTATTTAATGAATCCCATACAGCAAAATATCACATCCATTTTGATAAAAAAACTAGCAGAAACTAAAACTGATACGAGGTGAAATATGACTGAGGTTCTCCCTTTTTTCTGAAATTACGTCACTGCAGGGCAGGGAGCTGCAATTATGCTAAGCAGAATCCTGTGTAAAGCAAAAGGAGATATACTGTTGAACAATGCATAGTCACTTAAAAAGCCCTGGGGTAGAAAATTGCAAGCAGACAGAAGATTAAATCCTTTATATTAGTGAGGTCAAAACCTTTAGAAAGCTGATAGCCTTTGTATGGTATGGAATGGGATTATATTTACAGGGATTCTTGAAAACGGAAAACAGTTAGGTTGGAAGTGCGCAGTCGGCAGAGTTCCAAGATAACCGCAGGCTGCTGAGGAATTAATAAGGTTTGTTGCAACAACCGAGGCAGTGAAGATAAAGGTGATTTGTGATCGCAGTGAACGTTCTTTGAGATGGAATGAAGTTTAGAATTGTGCGGGCACTGATGTAGAAATAAATGTCAGAAAGGGTTTTGTTTTAAGACGGAGCAAGCTAACTTTTTAAATGGACAGAGATGTTGGAAAGATTGATGTTTTAAAAAATTAGAAAGCTGAAGAGTTTGGCCTGCTTTGTATTGGTGGAGCATTGGTTTAGAAAGTATGTGGGCTGTGTCCCAAGCATGAGAAAATTGTTTTTTGATTATGTTAAAAGCGAGCTGACAATGGATGCCTTTTGGTAAATACAGTATGAGCAATAATTTATAGGCTTTGCGTTGTTATGCATTGAAAGTGATTAGGGAAAAAAGGCGTTTTTTTTTTTAATGACATAGGGTGTTTATGTTTGCCATGAGAATAAGTGCATTGTAAAAGCATGAAGTGTGAAAACATGCAAGCAAAATAGTGTATGAATATGTTTGCAAAAAAGCCAATGGGGAAGGCACTGCAAATATCTATTGGAAAGAAAGCATAAACATGCGAAGATGGAACAGATGCATATAAATGAAAGATATTCATGTAGATGGATGAAAATGGGAAACCATCTTTGAAGGTGCACTAATATAAGGAAAAGCACACACACATGCAGACACACATATAAATATGCACATGACATATGGACGTGTAATTGATATGTAAATACATGGATAACGTATTTAAGAATGTGCAAGCACATTTGCAAAGCACATATTAAAAGGCACATTGAATGTTTAGTGTGCAAGCAAGGATAAAAAACAGCAATTTTGTTTCACTGTGATCATAGGCAAAGACTGCTTCAAAACACGAGGGAATAGTATGGAGATTACGGAACAGAAATGCAGTAATACCGCATGATGAAGCGGCCTTGAGAAAAAGGTTTTGCCAAAAGTTGAAAGTGGCACATGATAAAAGATAGTCAGGAATGCAGCATTCGTGCAATGCTGGCAAATATATTTAAGCAAGTTTTGTACACAACAGCTCGTGAAGGTCACAGCTGATTAAACAGAGAAAGCATTTAAGAAGTAATGGGAAGATTTACAAATTGCATGCAAGTGAGTGTACCACTGACAGGCATTTTTGAGTCAAAAGCATGCACCAATGCAGATTGAAAATGTGAAAGGTTCTACCTCAAGCATGCCAGGACAGAGCAACCTGACAGTGTGGCCTGTAAGGTTTTTTTGTTTTCAGAGTAACAAAAATGGAGATGGTCAGGTTTATATGCATTTGTATCTCGGGCGTCAGAATCACTGGCTCAGTTAGAGCAACTTAAAAGGCAGCCTCATGATGATAGTGAGGAAGTTGCCACCTCATGTGAGCAGAAATGAGATCATTGCTAGGTAGAGAGCGGTGCAGAGCCATTCCCCTCGCTATGGACAGATAATGAGAAATGAGAATTAGTTTGGGGTTTCACAGTTTCCCTTGCCAGAGAAAGGGCGAGCCAGATGACAGTATGTACCTTGACCCCAGATGGGTAAGGGTAAATTAAGGTGCAAACTCCTGAGTTTTGACTTCTAGTACTGAGAAGTGGATACATGTATTAGAAATAAAAGTGACAAGAAGGGGCATAGTAGCACCAGAAGACAGTAGAGGTCTTCTAGCGGTTATTTTTGGGGACAAAAGCTGATGACAGTTGGTCAAAGGTAAGATATTTAAGCATTGCCGCTCATAATGAAGCGCTGTTTAAACAATTGTAGGGCGGTAATCTGGCTGTATCCAGACACGCCTGATGGGAGAGCTATCAAAATGCCAGGGGCTGTCAGAGCTCGTACTGACGCAGCATAAGGAATTAGTGATCCTGGAAATAAGGCCATGATTAGAGATGCACTTGACCATTGTGCATTAGTGCAGACTCATGTAAGAAAAGAATCACAAGAAAAATAATGCTGGAAAAACGAAATCGGTGCAGAAAAATTGTTGAAATACACCATTAAAAAGGCAATGAGAATAGGGGAGGCTTCTAGGGTAGAGGCGTTCAAAATAATTAGGGAAATTCTCAGAGTAACCCAGGTGGGTTTCAATAATATGCAGGATCGGCAGGTTAGGAGATATCCTCCTGTGTGTTACACATGAGGTATGTTTGAACATTTTGCACGCATGAGTAGAAGCCAAGGTATTGTGCAGAATGGAGAATTCTCGAGAAGGGAGACAGCACGCCCCCTAGTGTACAGCTTATAAATCAAGGAGGGGCCTTTTGGTGAGTGAGAGAATGCAAAAGGAACTGATATAATAAATAAACACATGCAGACACTCATATTTGGGTGGGTCTCATGCGCACTACGGGGGGATTTTTGGACCCAGTAATAAGGGGTCATTACCCTTGCGACTAAAATGATGACAGCCGTTGAGTATGCCAGTATGAGAGTACAGTTTTAAGATTTTTTTTTATTTTGATTTATTTGCATTTTCAAAGCGCTCACACAGCCCGGGGGTATCGAGGCGCTGCATGATTTTGTGAGCTAGTGTATTGAACATGTAGGGGTTTTTCTGTGGAAAAGCTAAGAGTATGTTGGTGTCTCCAAGGACTACTACCTATGAGTGATTATGTTAAAACTGGTGATCAAATCATCAGACATAGAAAAGAGGATTCTGCCATGGGTGCAGCATAAAATACTAGCAGAAATTGAGCAAGCTCATGTTTGTTTGTATTTTGAGAAATGTTATGACAAACCCTCAAAGTTAAGGAAAGAGATAGTGGCAGTGGGGGAGATTCTCTTTTTCTTTGAAAATCAATCAGGGTAATAGACTTAGAGATCCAGGTGCCGCTGGGGTAAGGCACACAACTAATGGAGATGTTTGAGGTATTGATAAAATGTATGCCTACCATCTTGCTTTTCGTCACAGGCTGCTGAATTAGTGTCACTGATTATCACGCTAGAGAAATCTTGTAGACCCAGAGGTAATGGTGCAGATTGACCTCGCCAATGTGACGTTGACAGTACCTGCAGAACCAGCACGTTGGAAAAGGAGGGGTGACCTTTGAGTGGGCAGCACTCCTGTGCAGCACGCAGCGCTATTGAATGGACCCATGAGAGCGAGCACTAGGACTCCCAGTAGTCAATATGTTAGGGTGATAGGATAACTATATTCTTTTGAGTATGTCAATAAAAAAGAACTACGCCACAATGAGTGCAAGGAATGGTTTGGTTTGAAAGAAGAAGAACATGTTGCATTTTGTAGGTAAAGTGCACCATATGCAAAATGGATCTACTGCAGAGGGCAAGTAAGTGAACCCACATGCAGGCTCATCAATGTGAAAACACATAATACATAAAGACACACAGGAATAAAAGGTGTTAGTCTAAAAAGAAGGAATGGCTTCACAAAATAGAGTATGCATGCATTAACAGTAGGACTGCCTCACAGGGTGACCTGATGCATTCAGAATTGTTACTGGCAGTAGGTTTTAAAGGTGCCAAGAACTAATATGGCAAAGAGAGAACAATTTTTTGGTCTCGTGGTAGACAGTGGGACTGTGTGTCCATGGAGCAAAGACAGGAAGGTGGTGAATTAATAGTAGAAGGCTGAGGATGGTTTTGGAACACTATAAGTGTAAGTTGTGTTTAGTAAGAAATTAGCAGTCTCTGGAGGAGAGTGTGTTATGATGACGTTTTTGTATCTGTGTAACAGGCATTTGCCAGTGGTTGAGGAAAGAATTGGATGACAAAGCCTAAGAATGATGATGTTGTTTAGGTAATCAAAGAAAAGCGTGTTTTGTTTTATTCTGAGAAATGCGCCATTTAAATATGGGTATATCTACAGCGCCATGAAAAATGCAGAAGGCTGATGAGATTGATTTGGTAGAAACGAAAGGTTTTTTGTTGAAACTAAAGCGCAGTATTATAGATAGCTGTGTGACCTAGTGGAAAAGTGGTGAGAGTATATGATGAATTTAGTCTCAGACCACGGATATTTATGAGCAAAGAGGGTGGACATTTGACCTCCATGAAATTAGAGACAGCCATAGAGCAAGGAGACATGGCAAATGATTAAGGAGTGAATAATAAAAATGGATCGTGAAGGACAGTAATGGTTCTCATAGAAAGGTTTAGGTTAAGTAATGTCACAGATGACAATATACCTAGACAGGGCGTAACAGAGTATGAAGTGGTGCTTTCTTAAGGAGCATAACACACTTAAAGGAAAAGGTTTTTTTTTATGTACATGACAAATATATAGCAGCATCCAGAATACATTTTTTTTTAAATAGAGAAAGTGTTAACACTGTTAGGTAGATTTTGGACCTTTTTGGCATAAGTCCAGAAAAATGATTTAGGAGAAGATGAAAATAATTGATTTACTATAAACCGTATAGGAATAAAAGAGCTTGGTTTAAAAAAATATACGGCATTTGGATGAAAAAAGAAAATTATTTAAATAAATGTATAGATAATAAAAAAATGAATTAAAGAGAAAAATGAATGAAGAAATGATTGGATGAATGAATGAATGGATGGGGATTAAATGAGAAGCATTAAATAAGCAAAAAATCTAAAAATTGAAAACAAATAGTATCAATGAGGATTCCAAGCCGACATGGAAAATTGCACAGAGCAAAAAAAAAAAGCATCAGGAAGTAACGGAGAGCCAGACAAGGCATATGGTTGATCACAATTAGGTTAACCAGACAAGGAATATTGTGAAGAGAGCCAATTTAAGAAGAAGATACAAGGGTAAGTAAATTACCTTTTTTTGAGTGCCTGTAATGATGTTAGTTTATGTTACAGATGAACATTGTGGACCTTGCATGAACATAGGAGGAATGTCTGCATGGCCTTAAATAGGGAGAACAGAAAAAAAGAGGTAAGTACTGGCTCACACTACAAGGGTATGGACACACTATTGATCATTACTAAATGTAAGAGGATCCAGATAAGTAACAGAAAAGAGGTAGCTAGAGACAGAGGGGGTAATTTCGAGTTTGGAGGCAGTGTCCGGGTTCTCTGAATGGGGACTTACCGGGTCATTCCAACCTTGGAGGACCCGGTAAATCCCCATTCAGAAAACCATTCCCCATTCCCATCGAGCCCATATAGGGCTCGATGGGAATGGGGAGGGAGCTAATAACGGGCCCGTAAATTACGGGCCCGTTATTAGCTTCCTGGTCCCTTAGAGGCTACCGCTAATGACGGCTGGTTTTACCAGCCGGCCTTGGTGGGACCCGCTGAGGGACCTCGGAATGCAGCAGAAAGGGGTTAACGGCACCGGCATCCTTACCGGTGCCGTTAACCCCTTATCGCCAGGGTCATAATGACCCCCAAAGTGTCTTCAAGTGTGTAGCCATTTTTCCCAAGATAGGTGTAATCAGGTGAGAAGAGAGTAGCAAATAAATGAAAGCATAGCCACTTCAGACAAACACAGAAAACAGAAGTCAAATTGAAGGTGGGTAATTATTTTTGTATTCATGATGCCAGGTGCTTGATTTGGTGAGGGTATACACATTTTTAAGAATAGGCAAACAATGATAAAAATGAAAGCACGTAGTAAGAATTGGTGCCATAGCCTAGAAAAACAGGGGTAGACTAGATTGAGGGTAGTGGGGTAGGGAGGAGATAATGCTTCTGGTTGTCTCAACAGGATGAAAGCAAAGCACAGAAGAAAAAGATCATGGTCCAATGAAATTGGGAGAACGGTGGAGAAACAAAGGCATGAAGCATTTACAACTGAGCAGGACGTATTTACAGAATAGCTGAATGAAGCATTTACAGCTGAGCAGAATGAAACACATGCATCAAAGCACAAACACAGATTGTGTATTAGCCCTGACATTGAATAGGGCTGGTGAAGAGTATTATTGTTTTGGTGCAACAGTAAGTTAAGGAAGGCCTATGAGTTAAATGGGCTGAAAAAAGATAGGAGTGAATCTAGAAAGCATTTTTTGTCAGCAGCAAGGAGGAAGGGTTTAGTTTAGGAAGAAACTTGACCTCCTTGCCAGTCCCCGAATGACTTTTTGTCTCTATTTCAATTTTCTACAGACAGCAGGGATTCCTACCAGCAATATTGTCATCTGCTATGGATGCACCTAGAAGAAGAAGAAAAAGACACCCTTTTTTAATATCTTTTTCAATGTGTTTATTTTATTGTTTGTTATTTCTGTCTCCTTGGTCTGAAAGTGTCGACCTTAGGAAGAAATGTGTCCATTGAAGGACAGATGATGTGTGAAAAAAGAAAGCCCAGACAAAACATGAGGGCAAGGAAATGAACAAGATAGGCAAATGCATTTATTTCCTAAAAATATGATGTAAATTAAATATGTTTATTGTAAACAAATCAGGTTCCAACAGGCTGAACATATACAGTAAGACAAAAGAGGATGTATACACAAAACAAAACAAATTAGTAGCATTGCTATGAAAAGAACCAAACTGTCTGATGTAGTTTGTCTAGGAGGCAGAAATTACTAGAAAATATTTTAATGAATAAATGTAGTTTTTCTAGGAGGAAAGGATGGTCAAAGCATGTTACTTAAATTTAAGGTTGTTTAGAAGGCAGGAACAATTTTGCTAGGACACGTAAAACAAAAAAGGATTTAAGGGGATGGGTTGAGAGGAAATGTATGAATAGTAGAGACATACTTATTTTACAAATGAAACTCATTCAGTTTTATATTACAGATGGACAACGAGGGACCTGTATGACTCAGACAATTGGTTAACCACATAAGCAGAGATACGTTACTGAGGAACCCAATTACATGCCCAACTTCTTTCAAAGTTGATGTCTGCAAAAAGACTCCCCCATCCTTGTATTCCCTTGCTAAAGTGCCCCACCCCCTGTCCCGCCCTGTTGACATTTAATGGTCAGACAACTAATGCTCTATGGAAAAAGAGACACTCCAAAGTGAAAGAACTGGCCTGTGAAAGTAAAGGGCCAGAGAACCTGCTGCAAAACAGCTCAAAAAGGAGTACAAAATCAACAGGACAGAGACGGTCCGCAGATGCCAAACCGAGATGAGTCAGATGGAAGATGTAACAGTGAAAATAAAAAAGAAAAAATTAACTTTGTGCATTTGAAAATATGAATGGGCAAGACAATGGATGCAAGGAATGATTTTGTGGGTTGGTTATTGCAGCAAGGATGTGGAAAATGAGCCACATAATGGGAAAATTGTCTGCAAGCAGTGACAGTCTCTGAAAAAAGACTTAGTGGCTGTAAAATTATCTGAGGCATATAGTTAGTTTAAAGTACATCTGGGGAATGGAGGTAGGGCTTACATAAAAGAAAAGAAAAGTAGTTTTAGGGACACATGTTCAGACTAGGAGAGTATAATGTGTTAGTACTGACGTTGTAGAAATGTGTTAATATACCTCTCAGATTGAAGTTATGTGTTTAGAGAAATGGTGATTAGGTCAGAAATGTGTAGGTACATTGAAAATCTAGGAGGGTGGACATGGGTGTAGTTGTAAGTATTGAGTAGACGGCTAAATACTATACAAGAGGGGGGAGTGCAAAGGAATTACTATCTCCTCCCCCTCAAACTGAATGTAGTGGAGATAGACCCACTCCCCCTCAATCCAAACGTAGATAACTTGGTGGGGTGATTGATGCCTTCAAATGTTGCAGAAACTAGAATTATAGTGCTTCACAGGAAAGCACTTTGAAAGACGATCCATGTTTATGGAGCTACAAAGTTATGCGCATTAGAGAATGTGTCAGGTAGTAACTGTTATGATATGTTATCAAAAAATCTAAATCCAAATTAGAGCAGATCCCATGTTTTATGTAAATGTGGATAGGTCAGGCCTTTTTCAATAAGGGCAGCCATTTTAGGTTTTGTTACACGATCAGGCACTTCAAAGTGGATATTTGTTTGAGCAGACAAAATGGTTGCTTTGTGCTAAATCACTCTGACCTCACTGGATCGTTTTCTCATGAGGAGTTCGTGCAGGGGAACAAGGAGGGGGCAAGGAGTGGATAGAACCGGTTTAGACTAGGTCGAGTGGCAGATAGGCCAGCAAATCACAAGTAGGGAGAAGGACAGCACATTGATCATGCCATGTAAAATTAACAGATCACAGACAGAAAGGGGTTGTCTTTATGACCAAACAATTACCTCACTTCCCTAGGACAGTATATAAGGGGGGTGAACCCAGTGATCTAGAGCAGAGTTCCTGAGATGTCCTTGGTGTATGATGTGTTTGCCTGCTGGAAGAAAATAAACCTGATCCCAAAAAATGCCAAGCCCAGAGAGTGGGGGTGTTTGGACCATCCAGAACATATGTATTCCCAGAAATGCTGCATCTTAAAATAGAACATTCGCTGCAATTTTTAGATGCCCCTTTTTTGAGAATTTGTGCCACTGACTTTGTGGCATTCAAACAGAAAATGTAACAATCCAAGGAGTTTTCATGTTTTCATGCAACAATGTATATCTTAATTTCTCATGAAAACAGTGTGTAATAGTTAATGATTTTTATTAAGAGTTCTGTTTGTATATTGTCCTGGTCTCTATGAGATATTTCCGAATATTGAAGGCCACATGAAAAAAAACTGATTTTATTTTGTCCGATTTGGTGCAACCGTCAAAATTTGGAATGACCACTATATCACTATTATCACCCCACCAAACCCCTCGAACAACCGATCCCCTTTCCAGTGCCACCCTTTAAATCGCCCAGTTGGATCCCCAAACTCTGCTTTGCTCTCCTGCCCTCTCCCTTCTAAAATATTCCAACCCAACTCCCCACCCCAAAGTCACACACACCCACAAACAGAAATAAAAACACTTACTCACCCACCGACCCCCTGCCTTCCATGCAACAAAAACTCCTCCTCAACCCCCACACACACACATTTTCACTTACCTTCTCCCCAGCCCCTGCCCCCTACCCTTCCATGCTACAAACACTCCCCTTCAACATAGACACACACTAACCTCTTACACCCTGAATTTCGCCTGCCAGCCTGGCCGTGCCCCATGCATGGCAAGGGCGTGACAGTTCAATTTAGAAAGACCACTCTGAGGGGTCTCAGAGTGGTCTTCCTAAATCTAACATTTCTATTTTTGACAAAATTGAAAAGAGATTTTGGCTCAGGAACTTTGGCAGTATTTGATTGCTAATTAATGAGTATGAGCCAAATATACAAACAGAACTATTAAGACAAATCATTAAGAATCAGAATAGGGGATCTCTGGTACACCCACTTTTGTTTAGAAATGAGGATACATGTTTATGTATTTTTATAATGAATATCATCTGGTTTTAAAAATCACTGTTTAAATGCTTTGAATGTTCCTACATTGGCACTAGGTGGAGGTTCTGCTTACAAACCAATCCAAAGAGGAAAAACATATTTTGGAGCCCCAAAAGGTGAAATGTGTATCCCACCAGTCTCCTACACCATTTCTTGAAAAAATATTATGCCATTTTCAAAAGTGTCCATCTAGAGGCGTGGTCCGTAGGGCCCATACATTTCACCTGCATATGCAAGCGACAACGCAGCAAATGAGAAGATGCTCAGGAACTCCCCCATGTCATTAAGTCATATTTGGGAAGTTGCAGAATATTCTAGAGTGGGTGAAGTAACACATGAACAATTTCCCAGGCCTACCTGTGCTACCATGTTTCACATGAGAAGCTACCTGAGCCTACCAAATGAGCCAAGTAATACATGAAAAGCTTCTCAGGCCTACCCTTGTAGAATATATGAAGCTACCCATGCCTCACAAACCAGCCAAGTAATGAATGGAAAGCTTCCAGGCCTACCATGCTCCCATGTATTACATGAGAAGATACCCAAGCCTACCGAACCAGCCAAGTAATACATGAAAAGCTTCCCAGGGCTACCCTTGCTACCATGTATTATATGCAAAGCTATTCAGGCCTTCCAAACCAGCCAAGTAATGAATGAAAATCTTCCGGTGCTACCCAACTACCGTGTATTGTATGAGAAGCTACTCGATCTTAACAAACCAGTCACGTAATGAATGAAAAGCTTCCGGGCCTACTCCTGCTATCATGTATTATATGAGAAGATACCTGATCCTCTCAATCCAGCCAAGTCATGAATAAAAAGCTTCCCAGGCCTACCCTTGCTACCATGTTTAACATGAGAATCTACCCGTCCCTGTGAAACCACCCAAGTAATGAATGAAATGCTTACCGGGCCTCCCCTTCCTACCATGTATTATATGAGAAGCTACCTGAGCCGCCCCAAGCAGCCAATTAAGGAATGAAAAGCTTCCGATCCTACCCTACTACCGTGTATTGTATGAGAACCCACCCGATCCTACCAAACCAGCTACGTAATGATGAAAAGATTCCGGGCCTACTCCTGGTACCATGTATTATATGAGAAGAAACCTGAGCCTCCCAAACCAGCCACTTCATGAATGAAACATTTCTGGGACTACCGTGCTCCCATGTCTTATATGAGAAGCATCTTGAGCCTCCCAATCCATCCAAGTAATGAACGAAACGTTTCTGGGCCTACCCTTGCTACCATTTATTATATGAGAAGCTACCCGATCCTGCCAAACCATTCAAGTAATGAATGAAAAGCTTCCCAGGCCGACCCTAACTACCATGTTTCACATGAGAAGTTACTTAGCCTGTGAAACCACCCAAGTAATAAATTAAAACTTTCCTGGGCCTCTGCTTGCTACCATGTATTATATGAGAAGCTATATGAGCCTCACCAACCAGCAAAGTAATGAATGAAAAGATTCTCGGACCACCCCTTGCGACCATGTTCATATGACAAGCTACCCAAGCTTACCAAACTAGCCAAGTAATTCATGAAAATATTCCTGAGCCTAACCTTGATTGATTTGATTGATTGTTTATTTATTATGTGCTTATAGACAAGTGTTTCAAAGCGCAACCATGCATGTGAGGGTAAGACATAGGGAACATAAGACAAGCAAACTTACGAGGCATGGCACATTCAGATTATGCAAGTGAACAGAAACAGGAAGTGTGTGGGGCGGTGGGGGCAACAGGGACCAAGTGTGCACAGTCCCGTCAAAACCTGGGTTGAGTGCAGAGTGATACTACTCTCATGGGTCATAACCGAAGTGCAGTAGTGCTGTGGCAAGTCCCGTGGGCAAGGCCCGGGGGCAAGTGCAGGAGACTGGCAAAGAAGCTTGGGACCTGTGAGTCTCTGACGGTGCACCAGGCAGACAGTCGGCGAAACTGAGCAGATGTAGAGGGGAGAGAACGAGAGAGCAGAAAGAGGTGGTTAGCAGGGGAGGGGGAGAGAGAAGGAGGAGGATACCATATATTATATGAGGAGCTACCTGATTCTCCCAAGCCAGCCAAGTAAGGTATTAAAACCTTCCTGGCCTACCCGTGCTACCATGTTTCACATGAGAAACTACCTGAGCCTATCAAACCAGCCAGGTTATAAATTGAAAGCCTCCCAGGCTTACCTATGTTTCCACGTATTATATGATAAGCTACCCGACCCTATCAAAAAGCCAACTAATAAATGAAAAGTTTCTGGGCCTACCCTAGCTATCATGTATTAAATGAGAAGCTACCCGGTCCTGCCAAACCAGTTAAATAATGAATTAAAAGCTTCCCATGGCCTACCCTTGTTTCCATGTATTATATGAGAAGCTACCCGAGCCTATCAAACCAGCCAAGAAATAAATAACAAGTTTGTGGGCCTACCCTAGCTATCATGTATTATTTGAGAAACTACCCGATCTGGCCAAATCAGTCAAGTAATGAATGAAAAGCTTCCCGGTCTACCTTTGTTTCCATGTGTTATATGAGAAGCTTCCCGAGTCTATCAAACCAGCCAAGTAATAAATTAATAGCTTCTCAGGCCTACCCTTGTTACCATGTATTATATGATAAGCTACCCGAGCCACCGAGACCAGTCAAGTAATGAATGAAAAGATTCCCAGGCATATCCCTGTTACCATGTATTATATGAGATGCTGCCCGACCCTCCCAAACCAGCCAAGAAATGAAAGAAAAGCTTCTGCCCCTACCCTTTCTTTTTTTTTAAATTTGTTTTTTATTGACAATATACAAACCAGGGTGGGCCAAATGGCCCATCACCTCAACAATAAATGCATAAGAAATCACATTGTCAGGAACATTTTCTGATTAACTCCCTACCCCTATTCCCCCCTCCCGATCCCTCCCCCCAAACAATTGTCACGCCAGCTTTGGGGAAGATGCAACTACATTAAGCATAGGGAAGAACATTCGTATAGCACTAGACAGATAAAAGTGATCCTTGAGACAGTGGGGTAAGACCATGAAGCGATTGAGCCAGGGCAAGACCAACCCTCTGGGGAGTGTGGGGACCCGCGCCTTGCAACCAATAGTTTACACACTTGTTCAATCGCCCCTCTACAATCGCATAGTAATACAGTCATCGTGCAGCAGCACTGCTGTCCATTCCTGGACAAAGTCAGACATGGTATCGTTTGCTATTGCCAAGAGTTTTTCATAGCTGAAAATCACCCTGAGCTTGCAGAGCCATTCCTCTTTGGAGGGGGCCAGGACGCTCTTCCATTTTTGCGCAAGCGCCAATCTCCCTGCCCGCAGCATGGCGCCGATGACCCTGGGGAAGGCATTCACCTCTGACTCAGGCATGGGGGAGCCCAGTAGGATTTCCAGCGGGTGCAGCGATGGACCATAACCCTCGATGTCTTTGATCCAGCTAAGAAGCTCCGTCCAGTATACCTGTATGGACGGGCAGCTCCACCACATATGAAACCAGGTTCCCCGTTGGTGACATCCCCTGGGGCAGAGGGGGGAAACATCTCGGTACATTCTAGACAACAGAGCCGGGGGGCGGTGCCATGAATGAAGGATCTTAAAGCTATGTTCCATAGCTGCTGTGTATAGGGAGCCCGTGAAGATGCACTTGAAAACCGCCCTCCAGGTGTAATCATCTATTGACATTCCCATCCTCTCTTCCCATATGCGCTTAAAGGGTTGTCTGCCTTCTAGGTCCGCTGTAATCAGCACACTATAAAGCTTGGATAGCGATCCCTTGCGGGATCTACTTTTGGCCAGAATAAGTTTGTATGGGGTGAGGGGACGACTAAGCTGCTCGGACCACCTTGGTTGGGTGAGTATCCCTTTCAACCGCAGGAATTCAAAAATCGTGGGGGGCCTATCCACCAGAGCCTCTGTCAAACTGTCGTATTCAATAAAGCCCTCCTCATGTGTAAGCTGGGAGACTCTTTCCAGTCCCCCGTCAGACCATGCCTGCGTGTCCCGAAAACCTCTCATGTCCAGATCGATGGGCGGGCCCCAGAGAGATGACAGAGGCGAAGGCCATGTAGATATCAAATTGTTGGCTTTGCTGGGTTTCCATAGCGTCCAGAGGACTGCTAAGGTAGGATGTGTCTTGAGTTGTGGGGGGATTGACCTGGGAGAGGCCCAGAGATAGTCCCTAACCTTCCTCGGATGTGCATGGGTGTCTTCGACATACGTCCAGAATGTACGCATATCGTCCCGCATGTGCTCCAACATCACCCTGAGCTGGGCTGCTTTATAATAGAGCCGGAAATCGGGGAGTCCAAAGCCACCATGGGATTTTGGGAGGGTCAGAGTGGAAGTTTTAACCCTGGGCCTTTTGCCATTCCAAATGAAGTGGAGGACACGGGATTGGAGCGCCTCGAAGAAGGCCTCAGGTATCACGACGGGGAGAGCTGAAAAGAGATAGAGAAGGCGTGGAAGAACGTTCATCTTAACCGAAACCATGCGTCCAAGCCAGGAAAGCGTGAGGGGAGCCCATCTTTTGAGATCGCTACTGACCCGGGCAAGGATTCCAGGGAAATTCCATTGATATAGTTGTGACAGGTCTCTGGGGATGATGGTGCCCAGATATCTTGTGGATTCTCGCTCGATTCTAACCCCCTGAATGTCAGATTTATTCTCAATATCTAGTTCCCATGGGCCCATTGGCATGATGCTTGATTTGGATGTGTTTACTCTCAACCCCGAAAAGGAGCCAAATAAGTGTATGAGATCAAACAGCCTCGGTAGGGATTTTGGAATGCTTGTCAGGTATCCTAGTATATCATCTGCGAAAAGGGAGAGCTTAAACTCGCACTCACCACATTGTATACCCATAATTTCCGGGTCGTTCCTAACCGCTATAGCCAGGGGCTCCATGGCCAGGGCATATAGGAGGGGTGTCAGGGGACAACCTTGCCGTGTGCCTCGGGAAAGGGAAAAAGGGTCAGATGTACCCCCATTAACTAATACTCTCGCCAAGGGCGAGTTGTATAGTGCTGCGACCCACCTGCAGAAGTTAACTCCCAATCCCATTTTCCTGAGAACCTTGATCATGTAAGGCCATTCGACCCGGTCGAAGGCTTTCTCCGAGTCGAGTGAAAGGAGATACCCCTCCACTCCCTGCTTGGTTGCCTCATGCATCAGGTCGAGGGTTTTTCTGATGTTATCTGACCCCTGGCGCCCCGGGATAAAGCCCACTTGATCTCCATGGACCAGGGTAGGGAGGAACTTTGCCAATCTGTTCGCCAGAAGTTTCGCCAGAATTTTGACGTCGGTGTTTAGAAGCGATATGGGGCGGTATGACTGGCATAAGGTTGGGTCCTTGCCCTCCTTAGGTAAGACCACTATTAGGGCTGACATCATTGAGGGTGGGAGGGACCCCTGGCTAAGCGCACTGTTGAACAGCTTGGCCAGAAAGGGGGCGAGTGTGGATCTATAGGTCTTATAGAATTTGACTGAGAAGCCGTCGTCCCCCGGGGCCGTACCACTTTTTAAGGAGGAGATAGTGTCGATTACTTCTTCCGGGGAAATGGGGATTTCCAGAGTGTCAGCTTTGTCTGGTAGCAGGCCCGGGACAGGGAGGGAATCCAGGAACCTATCAACGTCTATCCCATCCCCCTTGTATTCTGAGCAGTATAATTTTTCATAATATAGCCTGAAATGTTCCGCTATCTTAGGGTCCCTTGCAGTCGAGTTACCGTCCGCAGAGCAGATAGAATTCACTCTTCTGCTGTTCCTCAGTTCGCGAAGTCTCCAGGCCAGTATCTTGTCGGCCTTTTCCCCTTTTTCCATATATTTTTGTTTCAGAAAAGAGAGCTTCCTTTCCATTTGCCCTACTTGAAGGTGAGCCAGTCTAGTACGCAGCTTCTGCAATTCCTCACACTGCCCGGGGAACATCTGTGTTTTCAGCTTCCCACCCGGTTGTATGGCCCCTATCTTGGATTTCAGGTCTTTCTCTTCCCGGTCCATCTCCCTTTTTTTTCCTGCCCCTATGCCAATCAAGGTACCTCTGATAGTTGCCTTGAACGCCTCCCATACTCCCATAGTGCCTACCTCCCCGTTGTCGTTCAGGGCGAAATAATCTTCTATGGCTGTCAGAAGAGTTTGGCGCGTCTCCTTGTCATGTAGAAGGAGGTCGTTACAACTCCAGCGGGAGCCGGTTGCAGGAGTAGGGGGGAGGCCAATCCTAATCTTAACCATGTCATGGTCCGTCCAGGGGACGGTTTCCACCCCCGCGCTGGAGACCTCTCCTTGCATAGTTGAGTCTACCAAAATGTAGTCTATACGCGAGAAGACTTCATGAGGCTTAGAATAAAAGGTGTAGTCGGGGTTTAGACCTTTCCTGGGTGTACTCGTGTCACACAATCCCAATTCCCCATTCACTTCCCGGAAGGTTGATGCCAATTTTTTGTGGAGACGAATGTTGGGGCAAGGGTTCACAGCTTTTCTATCCCTCTCGGGACACAGCACCATATTAAAGTCCCCACCCACCAGGAGGGTACCCTTCGTGAATGCCATTATTGTCCCCTTCATGCCTTCCCAGAAGACGTCCTGCAACTCACTTGGGGCGTATATGCAGACCAAGGTAAACAAACGACCCCGCACATCGCCTTTTACCATGAGATACCGACCCTCCGGGTCTGTTTGTGCCACCTTGAACCCAAAATAAGCCCCTGGGGACACCAGCAGAGCTACTCCACCCTTCTTGGACTGGGTAGAGGCTGAGAATACCTGATCTATGTTCTTAGCCTTGAGCTTGGGCTCCTTCCCCCGAACCCAGTGGGTCTCTTGCACAAAGAGGAACTGTAGTTTCATCCTCGTGAATTCCCGCATGAGTAGCGACCTCTTGGTGGGTGAGTTGAGCCCCCTGACATTTAGAGACCCCACTGACAAGGATTGGAGTGTGTCATTCATTAAGACGCATTCTGAAGTGCATAACTCCAATTTCAAGGATGCAAGTGCCGTTACTCCCTAGTTGTTTCAATACCTCGCAGGGGGCTAGTAACGACCCCCAGGGTGTGATCAAATCCCCAAACTTAGGCGTGACATAACAAATCCCCCAACATCCCAACTTCCCCTCTTCTCTCCCCCTACCCCCCTCCCCCCAGATCGCCTGGTTGTGTTGAGGCATCGTCCCGAGGACACACAACCGGCCAACCATGTCTCCCCCTCCGGGCTCGTTACCTCATTATACACACCCAATCGAGCCCCCCCCTCTTCGGGATGAATGCTAGGAAGTAGAATCTAGCAACATCCCCCCTTTGCATAGTCAAGTGGATAACATTTTCATCGGTTTCCAGTAGTTTGATTCAGCCGTTCTGAGGGTCCGGCGACGCTGGTGCCACTCTCCTGAATTTCCTTTGGCCTCGTACTCTGCGCCTCTCCTTTGGAGCGTTGCTCTTTTTTGGGCCCTTCGGGGTGCGCTCCGGATCTCGGTCTCCCGGTTCCAGGCCCGAACTATCTAGGAGTTCGCCCGTCACTCTTTGGATGTCATCTTCGGTGATCAGGGTATACTTATATCCCTCGAATTCGAAAGAAAGTGAAAAAGGATACCCCCACCTGTATCGAACTCCCTTGGCTTGGAGCATTTTCGTCAGAGGGGAACACAGGCGGCGTCTTGCCAGAGTGAGGGCCGACAGATCCTGATATACCGAGATCTGGGCCCCCTCCCATTCCACCGGGCCCTTCCTGCGAGCCAGTTCGAGGATCCTGCTTTTCTCAGAGAAGTAGTGGAAGCGGACCAGGACGGATCTGGGGCCTCTGGAGGCTGCCCCTGCTCTATGGGCCCTGTCAATAGTGAGTTCGTTAGTATTAGCCCCGTCGAAAAGGACTCTCACCACCGCGTTGACTGCCTTGACAATGTCTGCCTGAGTTTCACCATCTTGCTCCGGGAAGCCTAGGAAACGTAGGTTGCAGCGCCTTTCCCTGTTTTCCAAATCGTCCATTTTTAATGAGCATTTCTCTTCTCTTCTCTCAAGCTCCGACAGGCGCATGTCAAATTGAGTCTCGAAAATGTCACTGGAGGTTGTAGTGTTCTCCAGTGCCTGCACCCTGTCCTCTATATTGTCCACCTTTTTGTCTAGGGTGTCCAGCCTAAGGGTGATATCTGCACGGAATCCTCTAATTTCATCCAGCAGGGCCGCCATGCCCCTGGAGACCGAGTTGGCATCTGTCGCTTCTTGTTGCGTTTGGGCGGCCATTTCAGGGGCTGTAGGGGGCTCAAGGGACGGGCGCCGAAACCTCTGCAGTGTTTCCCTCCAGGTCATAGACCTTCCCTGGGCGCTCTTGCTCCCCGGTGTTTACCACCGAGTGATAGTGGCCAGCGGGGCCTACTCGTCTCCTTTGCGTCCTGGGGAGAGCGGGGGCCCCTGGTAGCTCTGCGGCCGAGGGTGGGGGCAAGGTTGTGGGGGGGCTGGAGCCCCAGTCAATTCCCCTGTCGAGGGCGGTGGTTTCCCTTTCTCCGATTTTCCCTGCTGTTTTGTCCCCGTAGTTGGGGGCCGTGGCTTGTTGTGTTTTTGCAGGCTGACCTGTTGCGGCGTTTGCGGGGGGTGGGTGCCTCAGATTGAGCCCCGTGCCCCTATCAGTCTCAGGGTGCTTCCGGGGCTTGCGTGGGCAGTCCCTGGCTTCTCTCCTCCTTCCCCCTTATGGGTGGGTCTCCTTACCTCGGGGGGGCCACTCCCCCACCGCTCGTGGGGTGCTGTGTCGTTGCTGTCTCCCCGCTGGGGGGGTTCCTTGACCTGTTGCGGTGCCACCTCATGGGCCGTTTCGCCGTCCCGAACGGCTGTCTGGTCAGGGCAGGAGCCCCCGGCCCCGATCGCCTGGGCCTCTGCACGTCCTCTCCAGGCCCGGGCTTGACGCTGCTTTCCGCGGAGCCGCAGGGCCGCAGGGGGGAGGGGCCTCGCGCCCTCGAAGTTCGCAGGCCCAGAGCTCCGGCTCTGGTCCACACTCGGCTTTCAAAGTTGGGCCGGGGGTGCCCGGCACCTTCACACGTGGGGGGGGGTGTCGCTGTCTCGCTCCGGGGGTGTCGGGGGGGCTCAGGTCCCTCGATCAGCGCCCTGTTGGGGAGACGAGCGGAGATGCTTCAACACATCTCAGCGCCCCCTGGTGGATCGCCGCCCCTACCCTTTCTACCATGTATTATATGAGATGTGACCCAACTCACCCAAACCAGCCAAGAAATGAAAGGAAAGCTCCTGGCCCTACCCTTTCTACCATGTATTATAAGAGAAGCTACCCGATCCTGCCAAACCAGCAAGTAATGAATGAAAAGCTTCCTGATCCTACCCGTGCTACCATGTGCTCTATGAGAAGCTCCCAGACCAGTCAAGTAATTAATGAAAAGTTTCCCAGGCCTACCCTTGCTACCACGTATTATATGAGATATGACCCGACCCTCAGCAAACCAGCCAAGAAATGAAAGAAAAGCTCCTGGCCCTACCCTTTCTATCATGTATTATATGAGATATGACCCGACCCTCCCAAACCAGCCAAGAAATGAAAGGAAAGCTCCTGGCCCTACCCTTTCTACCATGTATTATATGAGATATGACCCGACCCTCCCAAACCAGCCAAGAAATGAAAGGAAAGCTCCTGGCCCTACCCTTTCTACCATGTATTATAAAAGAAGCTACCCGATCCTGCCCAAACCAGCACGTAATTAATGTACAGCTTCCTGTCCCTACCCGTGCTACCATGTGCTCTATGAGAAGCTCCCAGAACAGTCAAGTAATAATGAAAAGTTTCCCGGGCCTACCCTTGCTAACATGATTTATATGAAAAGCCACCAAACCAAGAAACACATGCAAAGCTTTCCATGCGTACTCTAGCTACCACATGCCACCATGTATAACATGATAAGTTGCCCACCTCCTCACCCAGCCTGCTAGCACATGAGACGCTGCCTGGGTCTACCATGATGAAGCCAGGCCATATCCATGCCGCGAGGTTACACCTCTAAAGCTCCTCCCCATTTCGACTTAACAGCTGATGATAATATCCCATACCATCTGATGTAAGCTGTCCCATCTGAGATCTCAATGCCAACAACAACCTCTCCCAAAGTCGCGCCTCTGCATTGTGGCGCGCTGCCCCCCTATCCGGTGCGCACTCGTATGTATTCCTCGTGCGGGGGCGTTTGCGGCCCGGGCAGGAGAGGCTGTTGTTGTTTTGCCGCCTTGTCGAGGACCCGTCGCCGCTTCCAGGTGACACGTTCTCTGCATAATCTCCCTTTGAAATTTGAAAAGTTGGAAGGAGTCGCGTTAATAAATGAAGCAGTCGCGGATCTCATTTGGAGCTTGACATCGGCGCTCGCTCCGCGCCGCCACTGCCTACCCCGGCCTGTGAAAAGCAGTTATTAACGTGGCATCTGACGATATTACTGCAATTTACCGGGGACGCAATCTATTGCAAATTGGCTGGCTGCGCGGAAGGGGAAATAGAGGCCGCGAAGCCTCGCCTCTCCGTGTCACCTCCTGTGAAAGGAGCTCATTTTTAACCTGTCACCCGGGGCAAAGGCTGCAAATCAAATCAAGCGGACGGACAGAAGGAGAGAGCCCCCATACCCACCCCCTCCCACCCACTACACCGACGTAGTTAGGCGAGAAGCCTCCACTGGGGTGGGGAGGCATTTGCGGTTGGGGCGTGGAGGGGGTTGTTCAAGTGGATGAGTGCACCCTGCGTTTTATCTCTGGGGAGTATGACTCAGACACGTTGGAAGGGTGGCGAGTTTTGAGGCACGATGAGGTGCGGTCAAGTGCACTCCTGCTTACAAGAGCCGTGGGTCAGTTAAGAGTCCCGCCGCATTCATGGCGAAATGACCAACTTAAACTCGAAGCAACTCGCGCATATTTGTTCAGCATTCCATTTTTGGCCCTTGCCGTGACCTTGCCTGTGCCCACCCTGTGACCTCAGGTACCAGCTATGTATGGAGGAAGTGCTCGGTGTGATTTTGCAGGGGAGCAGACACGATGCAAAAGGGGCAAAAGGGGGGCCCTCCCCCACCTTCCTATTTTTCCTTTTTTTCTACTATAACATATTTGGCCTCAGCCTGCCCTGTCCGTTTCCAGGCTTTCTGTGTATTTTGGTGTCTCTGCCACAGATCCACATCTCACCGTGACTGGCTAAAACAAGCCACTACCTGTTCCATGGTCAAGACCCTCCTGCCATGCTATCCCCTGCCCCCCCTTATTCTCCCTACTGTGGCCAGACCATTATTTTTACCATGAATTTGTTGATTACTTCCAGAGCCAGCCAGCCGTGCTCCAGGCCCTTGTGCCAGGCCACTCTCACCTGGTGAACTACAGGCTGTGGTGCACAATTCAATGGAGTGAATCAGCAGGTGGCAACAGCTGCCTGGGGTCATGTGACCTAAAAGAGGCTTTTACACGACTGGTCACCATTTCTTTCCAAAATGTGGCAGTGCTTCCTTCTATTGAAATCTTTTCATTAAGTTGATCAACTTCTCAAAGAGAAGTTCACAGCAGGTGTCCACCTTGCTTTTGATATTCCAGTTTGTAGAATAACAGATACATTTCTAATGTATTAATCCACCTACTTTTCTACATTGAGGGCCAGATTCATGGAATTTCTTTGCACGGGAAAATGTGACTTTGCGTGCTGAAAAGTGTCTTGGCACTGCTGACACAAACCCTCATTCATGTGTTTTTGCAGTGCAAAGTCTGTGCAGATTCATTTTGTACTGCAAAAATGACTATGCACTGACTTTGCACAGACTTTGCACTGCAAACATACACTGTGCACAGTTCCATGAATCAGGTTTTGTGTCGGCAGTGGAAAGTCACTTTTCAGCAGCGCAAAGTCACTTTGAACCCTGCAAACAATCCCATTAATCGGGCCCTAACTTCTGAAGAGTAGAATTCTCTGTTGTGGTCATTTCTCCTCTAAAATTGAACAATGCTTGTATCGCCTAACATGTTTCTACAAACTCTTCTACTTTCAGAGGTTCACTTATGAGCCCCTGTCGTTTCAGAGAAAAGGCAAGCAAATGATAGGCTCATTGTTTTGGTTGGTGGGTGATTCCTTGGGGAACGGGTCTCCGGAAGATAGGTTTTCATCCAGTCGCCAGATAAAAAAATACACAGTCAAAGTTATGTCAATTGTTTCTTCTCAATGCCCAATACATATGTGGGTGAGAGGCTTGGTAAGTTTACCTGATATGACAATTCATATTTGAGTCAAACATGTGTAGGCCCAGGTGTATAATATGGAAACAAGACAGCTGGAGTCCTTCATTACTAAAGTTATGGCTTCATTGGAAAAGCATATCCTCTCTCTCTCTCTCTGTCTCTCTCTGTCTCTCTCTGTCTCTCTCTCTCTCTCTCTTTCTCCCTCTCTCTGTATCAATCTACATAGGTGTCGAGTGCTGCAGAAGGTGTCCGCTTTAAGAAGTGCAAAAACAAATAAAGTAAACTAGCATTGGCAAAGCCACTAGTTTTCACTTTGCATTATGCATTGTAGAAAGGATTTTTAGGCATGAGAAAATGAGGAGCGAAGAGGAATGAGGTGAAGTTGTGTGGAAAAAAGAAGGTCTGAGGAAAGGAAGGATGACAAGGAAAGAGTGAAAGAGGGATGCTGAGGGAAAGAGTAGGGTTTTCTGGCCTTCTCTGCAGATCTAAACTCAGGGAGTGGAAGTGTGATGCAATGTACTGGGAGGGACAAATATGACACTAACACCTTCTTCACAGTGCTCCAGGAGAGGCACAAAAACAATATGTAAACAACTGGATCTAATAGAAATTATTTGGACAGCAAAGTGGAATTTCCAAATGACCACTCTACTTTCAAGAAGAAGAAACAACCTCAGACAGCAGAAGCTACTAATGGCAAGGATGGCCAGGGGAGGGGGGATAGCCTAGGGGCAAAGCGTTTTTTTCTTGGCAGCAAGACAACGCAGCGCAACACAGGTTTGAATCCCGTTCCCATGCTTAGGAACCAACCTCTGGTATTAAGCGCGTTATAAAAGAAGAATCATAAATATATAAGTGGTTCCATGGCAGTTTACTGGCATATGCTAGTAAACTTCCAACTTCCAATTGACATTTAAGACATAATTTCTACTGTATCCAGATGATGTGTATGGGTTTTAATACATTCACTCAGCTGGCAAAGAACAATCCCACCTCAACCTTTCTTGATAGCAATTGAGAAGATGCAGAGACATCCATCCATGAGCAATTGAACCCATGCAGAAACCGCAGGGAAATCATTAATTGCAATGCATAGTCATACACATTGCTTTCCGGGGAACGGCAGGAGATGGCAGAGGCTACAGCAGGGCTGCAATATGCAAGTTGGTTTGGGTTAAGTTTATTTTAGGTAAAAAACAAATCCATAGAACCTGTACAACAAAACATTCAATTTTATTGAAAAAATTTTAAAATCTTAAATAACAGGAATAAGGACTAAATATGTGCCCTGAAAAACAACAGGATGCATATCGTTTCAAAAGTGGCAATTAACAATCTTTCTTCTACAGACCCAGTAAGACAGAAATGAGTTGACATCTGAAATATATCATGGAACTAAAGACGGGTGAGGGTTAGAGATTTTTAAAACACATTTGCTCGCCAGTATGCCATTCTGTTGGAATTGAAATAATATTATGCCTCCTATCGCAGTAATTGAATGTGTATTGGCCTATGCCAAGTTGTCTAAAATATCATGTAAATAGACTCCGCGGCAAGGTCTTGACCTTAACGAAAAATAATGTAAGTCGCCATCTTGGATTTAGCCGCCATTTTAGGTTCTCTTGTAATGTGGAAGTCACCCTGAACATCAAAATGGAGGCTGAATGACATTCTGAATGAGATTCTGGCCGTTGTGACCTCCGCACACACGAATAATTAATATGCCTGCAGGCCACTTGTCGGGGTCGCGAACTGAGACCTTGTCCTATCACTGACCTATGTGTAAATGAACAACTGTATCAGCGGAACTGATCAAAATGCATACATTATAGGATTGACCTGGCAAGGAACCCTAGGCCTGATCCCAAGAATGGTTAACCTGTGAGGGGGTTGGCCAAGGGCTGGATAAAGGATATAAAAGCCCAAGTATTCCAATGTACAGTCTCTCTACTAATGCATCAAACCCTCGTTGAAGTTTGTTACGTTACTCTGAGAGCCGAAAAGCTATCCGTTTGTCAATTGACTTTGGTAACTGTTGTAGCTTTTAAATAAAGCACTTGTATGTCCTTTGTAACCTGTGTTGGTGTGTTTCTTTTGGGCTTTCCAGCCTCATATCAATTTTTATGTTTCCACAGTTGGCGCCCGAATAGGGACCCTCAAGATTGATGCCGGATCATTGAAGGTTGACGCAGACTATCGAACCGGGATCGGACGGTGTGATTCTGCGGGCCCGACCGAAGACGCGAGACGCGATACCTCAGCAGCGCTGCACGATCCGAACCTTGGACGATAGTCGTGTGGTCTGACACGGCATCTTGACGAGGGTCCATTTTTGAGGTGGGCAGATTTGTCGAAACCGCCAAACACAAGGTAAAATTCGTTAGGTAAGTTCTTTGATAAACCATACGGTCCTCCTTAGGTTTGGTCAGGTGCAGTCATGACCCGGCTCTTAATTTAACCCTGACAATTTGAATTTGGCGTATTGTATCTGCAGACACAATTATTGACCAGGTAACACCAATTTTTTGTGAAATGCCTGGGAAATTGTCTAGCTGCTTTAGGGCTCTGTTCCGCAGTGATTGACAATCTTTGGAATTCAGCCGCCCGGCACCACAGGAGGGGTCGCCGGCATGTACTATGTACTGTAAGTATGGCATTGGAAGTATAGTATTTAATGATATTTGGCACAGACAGACCAGACAAGCCTCCGAATTTCAGTGGCCAATCAATGGTAGTTTTGAGATCCCCCGTATTGAATACCTAGAATCGGTCTTGCTAAAAAAGAAGGCTAGACCTGCAGCCTTTGATGTTTTACAGAAATGGAAAAAAGAAGCGTTACAGCAGATTAAAAGTAGGGATAAACATGCACGCCGTCATAAAACAAATGCTGAAAAAGCATTGTTATATGATAAAGAAAATCATTCAGAATCAGTTAAAAATATGGATAGGGCTTTTTCACTTGGAATCCAGAAAATGTATCCCTCTAAAGATTTTCATGTTTCTGAAGAATTTATTGAAAAATTGTTAAACGAATGCAGGCCTGGTGCCTCTGCGCCACCTCCGATCCTTTCTTTGGCGCTCTGCCCATTCCTGCTGTTGTTCCTGCTGTTATTCCTGTTCTCCCTGTACAACCTATTGTTCCTATTCCTCTAGTTGTTGTTCCTCCACCTATCGCACCGCCCCTTCCTCCTGCGCCGATAGTTGCACCTTTATTAAATTTACCTGCACATCCGCTCCCGAGTGGTCCCGTATTGACTGAAGTTGATCAAGGTGCAGGATCAAAGATCGTCACTCGTAATACTGTTTCTGCAGATAAGAAACAGGAATTGTTTGCATGGGCTAAGCACTGTATGGAGAAAGGTGATCAAGCTAATGTCTTTTCCACATTATCTAATTTGAACAGTTTTCGCGAGAAAAATGTTTTTATCGAAGGCTTGGGGACTCATTTATGTGTGATGTGGGGTAGATTACAAAATTCGGATCTTCCACAAGGGGTGAGAGATCTAAATGCTTTGGCACTTTCGAGGGACACAGAGCAGAAAATCTATGGTCATGTTGAACGATTGTTTGAGTTTAGGGAGGACTTTGAAAAGTCATGAGATGAGGATGACGAAGACGATAGTATGTATGTACAGAAACGGTTCCTTCCGTGTCGTAGATCGGCACCTGAGGAAGTACGAATTTGTACCAAAGATGCGATTCGATGGATCTCGGATTCATCGATTCCGCCAGATGAAGTGTATGACACGTATAGTCAGTAAACAGTAGAAATGCAAAGAAAGGTAATTCAGGTAATGGTACAGTACCTGCAAGAAGAATGTGTAAGAAAGAAGGTTAGTTGCCCCATAGAATTGTTGGGGATTTGTAAAAGGGCTTTTTCGCCCGACACTTCTTCGGCTGCCTTAGCGCTCGACCTGGCTCTGTTGCTTAGTAAGCGGCCGGAGGTACCTATATCTCAGTTGCCTATGAGAGAGGTTCCTCCGACCTTTGTCCCAAAGGTTGAGATTCCCGCCAACGCTGGGACTGGTGCACCCGCTGTGGATATCCCTGCACATTATGTATCGCAATTCCTTCAGTCCCGTTTTCACGACAGGAAGTGAACACTATTAGACAATCAGTTCCCTATATCAGGAAAAACCCGACAGGGTTTTACAAATAGATAGAGTCCGTCTTGCAGTCCTCTGTGTTCACCTTAAGTGATATTGACTTGCTATTCCCTGTACTCCTACCCGTAGATGTATGGAAGCAGGTTCGGACAATAGACGATGCGCCAGGGTTGGGAGATACTTGGGATAATATGATTAGGATTGATGGGGAAAGACCAGCAGGTTAGAAACCACCACAGGTAATACTTACTTTGCCTGATAGAATTGTCGCAAAATTAAAAACTATAATTCCAGAGAAAAGAATTATTTGGGACAAGCTTATGGCCTCTGTTCAAGGGAAAACTGAAGGCGCAACCGAATTCTTTAACAGATTCGAGCAGGTATTTTCTGACTTCAGTGGGCAGGATTTGGGTACAGAGTCTGGGAAAAGGTTGTTTATGGACAAATTTGTACGTGGATTGTTGACCGACATCCAGTAACAGATTATGTCCTCTGAGAGAGCTTGGCAGGCAAAATCTCAGTCTGAGGTTTTGAACATGGCTCAGTATTATGAGAACCATGTTAATAACGAGAAGGAGAAAATAGAAAAGAGGAAAGGAGATTTGAAAACCAAAGTATTATTACAACAAATTGTTAGAAACCCCAGAGGAGGCATGACACAGACCAGAGGTCAGTATGTCCCAAAAGGAAATGCTCCTTTGGGTTCTGTGAATATTAATCAATGTGCTTATTGCCGCCAGGAAGGTCATTGGCGAGCACAGTGCTCCGTCCTTTGACAAAGGTCAAACAGTGCCTTTGGGAGTATGGGTAGACGACCTAGGGGCCGCCCTGGAGCAGGGGGCCCTGATAGAGGTCAGTTTTTGCAAGATCCTCAGCAACCTTTTTCACGGAAAAATCAGACCTCGAGTGTGGACTCGAGGAACATATTTGATCACCCTTCTGCTGCCTACCTTTCTGAAGAGCTTCCTTCCGACGATACTCTGTTTCATTGACTGCCCGAAGCAGGGTTTGGAACCTTCACCTATTCCCGTTAATCAGAGAGGCCGCTACGTTGAATTATTAGTGGGGAATAGGAAACACCAGTTTTTGATAGACACTGGAGCACAGAAGTGCTCCATTGATCATTCTCGGGTTCCAAACAGTCCACTGTCAGGGCAAACAAATGTTTCCGTAGGGTTTTATGGTATACCAATTGTCTGTCCGGTTTCTTCACCGGTGTCTGTTTCTTTGGGTCCCTTTACGGACCATTGCCCTTTTCTTCTGACTTCGAACTGTGGAGAGAATTTGCTGGGGTTGAATTTGTTAAAGAAATTGAATGCAGTAATTCATTGTTCCTCTGATGGAGTACGGCTGACGGTTTCACCACAGCAACTTCCTAATTCTCAGTTTCTGATTCGACCTTTACCTCCTGAGTTTAGCATTCTCCCGGAATGTTTATGGGCGGTTGACGACAATGATGTCGGGATACTACAGATTGAGCCCGTTAAGATAGTTTTGAAACATGGAGTTAAACTACCACGCATTCCACAGTATAAAATATCAGTTGAGGGCGAGGGTGCTTTGAAATGCATTGCCTCCGATTTCGTGCATCGTGGGGTGATCGAGGAGATTACAGGTAGTTTGTGTAACAGCCCGATCTTGCCTGTATATAAGAAAGGCGACAATGCAATCCCATACTGGTTCATAATTGATCTTCGTGCTATTAACAGAGCACTTCAGCGTTGTGGATTTAAAAAATGCTTTCTTTAGCATTCCTATACATAAGGAAAGTAGATATTTGTTTGCGTTCACCTTGGGGGGACGCTCATTTACATTTACTAGGGCACCTCAAGGGTATACTGAAAGTCCAAGCATTTGTAGTAGAGCTTTGAAAGAGCAGCTCGACACCCTTCAATTGCCACCTACTTGTACACTGCTTCAATATGTTGATGATTTGCTTTTGGCTGCAGACTCTGAAAGTGCTCGTAAAGAAGGCACTGCACTGTTGCTTGTTCATCTAGCTAAAAATGGTCATAAAGCTTCGCTCAAAAAATTTCAATATTGTTGTCAGGAGGTCGCCTATTTAGGCTACCTCTTGTCAAAGGAGGGGAGAAGATTGACACCTGAAAGAATAAAACACATTTCTGGCAAGTCTGTTCAAAATACACAGAAGGAAGTCAGAGCCTTAATAGGTATGGCTTCTTACTGTAGGTTGTGGATCCCGAACTTTTCGCTAGTGATAAAACCGATGTTGGCTTTGACGAAGAAGGGCATTTCTCTGCCACTGCCATGGAAATCGGAACATCAACGATCATTTGAGCTTCTCAAAACTGCGTTATGCTCTGCACCGGTTCTGGGTACTCCAAATTATGACAAGGCCTTTGTGTTGTTTGTGCATGAATGTGATGGATGTGCTTTGGCTGTGTTAACACAGGAACACGGAGGGAAGAATAGGCCGTGCGGCTACTACTCCTCCGCCCTTGATCCTGTCACAAGCGCTTTGCCAAGATGTTTGCGAGCTGTCGCTACTGCTGCCGCGTCTGTAAAACTGAGTGAGGGAATGGTCCTAGGCCATGATTTGATTTTGATGGTACCTCACTCTGTAGATATCCTATTGAACAAAACCCAAATGCAACACCTCACCTCTGCACGGTTAACAAGGTATGAATTAATTCTGTTTGCCCCTCACATTCAAATTAAGAGGTGTTGTGTTCTTAATCCGGCTGAACTCTTACCTTTCCCGCAAAACACTGTTTGTGGTGACGAAGAATTACATGACTGCCTGTATACCACTGAACAAGAAACGAAGGGCAGGATAGATCTTATAGATACTCCTTTGGACAATGCAGAAGGGGAGCTGTTTTGTGATGGCTCCTGCTTCAAATGGTACATCTACAGTTGCTTACGCAGTTACTACATTGAGTAAAGTTGTTGAAACTAAGAGAATTTCGCATAACTCCGCGCAGGCCGCAGAGATTATAGCATTGACCCGAGCTTGTGAACTCTCCGAAGGGGCATATAGTAAATATATATACTGATAGCCAGTACGCCTTTGGGGTGGCTCACAACTTTGGGAGGCTCTGGTCGGAAAGAGGGTTCCTGACCTCACATGGGACCAAGATTCAGCATGGCCCCTTGATAGTGCAATTGCTCTCGGCACTCTCGCTCCCTAGGCAGTTAGCGATCGTGAAATGTGCAGCAATTCGTAAGGTCATAGATGATGTGTGAAAAGGGAAAGCTTTTGCGGACCTGATAGCCAGGCAAACGGCCACAGACCTTAGCACAGACATGTATGCTTTGAGGGAAATGAAAGATGCTTATATAATGGATGAAGGTATTGGGTTTCTGCGAGATATTCAAACTGATGCTACAGTAGAAGAATCTAAAAGGTGGGCCGAAGGAATGGGGAAACTAGATGATGATGGGTGTTGGGTGGATACATCTGAAGGAAAATGGTTGCTCCCTGATTCATATGTACTGGCAATGGTTACGATGGCACACGGTCCTACACATGTGTGTGCTCAGCAGATCACGAAAATGTTAGAACAAGTTTGGGTGAATAACAAGATTCTGGAGACTGCAAAACGTCATGTTCGGAACTGCATGATCTGCTTACAGCACAATGTGGGTAAGGGGACAGTAACTCCAAGGGGAAGCTTTGGGCCCCCTTCTGTTCCCTTCGAGGTCATTCACTTTGATTTTATTGAGATGGAACGGTGTAACAATCTGAAATATGTTCTTGTAATTATTTGTGCCTTTAGTAAATGGGTCGAGGCTTTCCCCGTTAAAGATGCTACCGCCATGACCACTGCAGAGATTATGGTAAAAGAATTCTTTCCTCGATTTGGGCTCCCAAGGGTAATTTGGCCGGACAATGATCCTCATTTTGTTGCAGCAGTAATTTTGCAGATATGCACAGCATTACGTATTGAGAAACGATTTCACTCAGCTAGACATCCTCAAAGTGCTGGGCTGGTGGAAAGACATAATGGTATCTTAAAGAATAAGCTTGCAAAAACATGTGCCGATACCAAACTGAAATGGCCAGATGCCTTACCTATTGTATTATTGGCTATGCGTACCACACCTCAAACTAAGACTGGGCTTTCTCCATTTGAGGTAGTGATGGGGAGACCTGCTAACATTTGGGGTCTCCCAAAACCTAAAGCCCTGAGAGAGGTGGACAATGTATTGCTTATAGACTACTGTAACCAGTTAACTAAAAACCTGTATTTCATTTATCAGCAGGTGTATTCAGCTTTACCTGTACGGTTCACGGGCCCAGGACACGATATACAGCCTGGAAGTTGGGTCCTAGTGAAGGCCTACGAAAGGTCTTCCTGTCTCGCTCCTCGTTGGAAATGAACCCTACCAGGTGCTGCTGGTCACCCGGACAGCAGTGCGGGTGGCTGGGAAGAAACACTAGATCCACGCGACGCATGTCAAGAAACTTCCTCACCCGACGCCACACGTTACAGAAGAAGCAGATCCCCTCGCTGATGCTACAGTCCCTGATCTTGCAGTAGCAAACAGCGCTGTGAGTGCGTCGGAGAATTTCTCTGAGCCCGTGGAGCATGGGGAACAGTCCATTTCGTCTCCACACTCTCTTGAAAATTCACTTCCGGAAAACACTGTTTCAAGCTCTGCGACTTCCGTCGCCTCCGATACGTCGCTTCCCTCAGGAAGTGACGACACCTTATTTTCGGATCAAACAATCTTGGGTACCACCAGGTACAACCTTCGACAAAGAAAATAGAACTACGGCACAGGTTTTTCCGTGCATTTGGGAAAAGAGAAATGATTGAAAGCTTTCTTTGATATAAGGAAGTTTCTGTTGAACAACAGGAAGAAAAAGGGATTCTGCTTGCTAGGGTTGGGAAGGACTAAGAAATCGCGCGACCGTAGCGTCGCCAGCAATGAACATTGGGGTCGTCGATTGAGGAACTACAATGCCTGCCACCTTCACTGCTGCTCCCCGCACTGGACTTGTGAATAAGGGGGTGACCAACTTGGACAATGAACAATGTGCCTGGGCCCCGAAAACGTATTGCTGTGTTTTGATAATGATAATTGTTATTTTTGCAATTACTGCTGTAGGACTCTGGTACTTCGAAGAAATCTATCCTCTAAAACCTTTACTACCGACGAGATTGTACCAACTGCTTTGACTCCCTCTGTACACCTTCACACTCTGTCCCCTAGAGACTCCCAACATAGACAAAAGTATCATAATAACACTCTAATGATAGTAATGAATGCAACGCATGCCATTTTTAAAAAGAGTAATTGCTGGATCTGCACTCATTTACTGCAACATGGGAACAAGGGACTAGGATGGTATATTCACCCTTTACCTTTAACGACTGCTTGCTATGCCTCTCTTAGAGCACTATTCTTTGGCCGTTGGAACAATAGCATCTCAGGGAACTTTGATGGAACTAATTTGAATGATTTTGAGAAACGTGAATTAACTCCCCTGGGATGCTCGCTTTTTGCAAATAGAAGTAAACCTAATGTCGCTTCTATTAGGCCGTCTGATAAACTGTCTCTTCCTTTCCAAACTTTGATTTCCTTTAAAATGGCTCCGATAGGCAATAAGGACGCCGTGCCTCCTTCTTACTCTATAAATCATAGTCCTGATTCGGTCCCCTTTTGTGTACAAAGAAATGGCACTCGGCCAATGGGAGATTTTGAAGGTTGTATGAACATTGTAAATTTGACTGGAGAAAACAGGCCTCTGTATGTAGGGGGGCCTGTTTATTTTGTTTGTGGTAGTTTAGCATTTCCCTGGTTGCTCAAGGATTGCCAGGGAACCTGTTATTTAGGAATCCTGTTACCCGGGGTATCTGTAGCTACTACATCGGAGGTTTCTAAGGCTCGCCCATGGCGGGACAAGTACGGAGATACCCCTGGGCAAGTATTGGGAGATATAGCAAAATCAGTTGTGCCCTTTTGGGGACAAATAACAAACTCTGAGAACATTAGGGGATTAGCAAGGGGACTGGAGAGAATGATCAACCGGACCACGGACATACTCAACAATATGACACTAGAACAAAAAGCAATAAGATTGGTAGCACTCCAAAATCGGATGGCATTAGATGTCATTCTTGCAGAACGAGGTGGAGTATGCAAATTGGTGGGGTCCGCTTGCTGTGTTTTCGTACCAGCTTCCTCGCCGACAATTTTTAAAGCAATACAGAACTTGCATATTCTTAGTTCTGAAGTACATATCCCTGTAGGAGATTGGAATCCTAGCACCTTGTTCTGGGATTCTTTACGATCTTGGGGTTGGAAGGTGCTTTCTGTTATTCTGGTTATTTTGGGGATCCTGCTATTCCTTTGTTGCTGTTTTCAATGTCTTCCAAGTATATGTGGAATGCTAGGGGGATGTTGTGCCCAAGCAGTGAGCAGAATAGGGCATAGAATGTATGCCCCAGATACAGCATCCAAAGAGTTTGTGTTACAAGAGGTTCTGATGAACGACTTAATGGATATTACAGAAAATGATTCGGGATGTATGGATGACAATACATGGAGTTATTTGCAAAAGTATTAGAAATGATATTAGCACTTGGCATAGGCCAAAAGGAGGGTCTGTTGGAATTGAAATAATATTATGCCTCCTATCGCAGTAATTGAATGTGTATTAGCCTACGCCAAGTTGTCTAAAATATCATGTAAATAGACTCCGCGGCAAAGTCTTGACCTTAATGAAAAATAATGTAAGTCGCCATCTTGGATTTAGCCACCATTTTAGGTTCTCTTGTAATGTGGAAGTCACCCTGAACATCAAAATGGAGGCTGAATGACATTCTGAGTGAGATTCTGGCCGTTGTGACCTCCGCACACATGAATAATTAATATGCCTGCAGGCCACTTGTCGGGGTCGCGAACTGAGACCTTGTCCTATCACTGACCTATGTGTAAATGAACAACTATATCAGCGGAACTGATCAAAATGTATACATTATAGGATTTACCTGGCAAGGAACCCTAGGCCTGATCCCAAGAATGGTTAACCCGCGAGGGGGTTGGCCAAGAGCTGGATAAAGGATATAAAAGCCCAAGTATTCCAATGTACGGTCTCTCTACTAATGCATCAAACCCTCGTTGAAGTTCGTTACATTACTCTGAGAGCCGAATAGCTATCCGTTTGTCAATTGACTTTGGTAACTGTTGTAGCTTTTAAATAAAGCACTTGTATATCCTTTGTAACCTGTGTTGGTGTGTTTCTTTTGGGCTTCCCAGCCTCATATCAATTTTTATGTTTCCACAATACCTCCTCCTTAGAAAGCATGCAAAGGCATACATTTCCTTTATCTCGATTGAATCAAGCAAGAACATTTGTGTTGGTCGAAAAAAGTCTCAACCGATGTTCTATTAAGTTTCCAAATAAAATGTGTTATCTTTATTCCACTCTCTAGTCCTCAGCATCTGTTACCCGACCCCTCAATCCCTAGACTCAGGTTTCTAGGCTGTGAGTGTACTTAATAAGATTGCAGGGACACCTGTCACGCTCACCTGATTCCCACGGAGGCGCAGGTCTGGCTTCGAGTGCTGATGCTTCTTCAATGGTGAAGCACAGGACTCTGAGGATGGACAGGTAGGGCCCCTCTACTCTGGCTTCTCTGGCTCGCAGGAATATTCCCCTGTGCGTGAAAAGGGAGTATTACCTACTGACGGAATAATGCTCAAGCCTCCCACTCCCTTCCAACCCTCCACGATACCCTTCCACGATTCCCCGTGAAGTCTCACCTTAGGGTCTGGAAGGATGAGTTCTCCATCCTGCTTCTGATGCAGGGGCGCGTTGAAACCCAGTTACTTCACTGGATTGAGGTTTGATGGGGGTTCAAATAAGCTTGACTATTCAGGTAAGGCGCTGTAAGAGTTCTGTAGCAAGTTCAAAAGTTCAAGCTAAATAATAATGTTCATTGTCTTATTGCAGCAAGCGCTAACGCTTATGTCTTTTTCCACTTAGGGGCCAGGGTTCGGAATGCCGGAGATATGGCGCCGACCCGAAGTGAAACGTGCAGTTCCAGTAAATGACAGGTAAGTTCTGGATGAGCGTTCGGGTAATGTCTTTGCATTCGCTCATTCAATGTCTTTGTCTTTTTTCCCCATAGGGGCCGGGGTCCGGAATGCCAGGAAGCGGCAGGACCCGAAATGAAATGGGAATGACCCAACAGGTAAGTCTTAGAAGGAAACTGAGCTTTTCCTATTCCCTTCCTTCCCTCACCTTGTGTTCTTGTCTTTTTCTCTCTAGGCTCTAGGAAGTGGCTGCGGATCCGGATGATCACTGCTGAAGATGGAGGTGCCCAGGAAAAGTGAGTGAAATGCAGCGCTGCAGCGATCGAAGCAAAATGCTTTTAAAAATGATGTCTTCCCTTTCAGGATCGTCGGTGTGAAGTCTCTGTGATGCAGCTTTAGCAGGCAAGGTCTTCTTTCTCCCCAATTCTCTCTTAGCAGGTGACCCAGGATGCTGACAGGCGTGGCTGAAGTCCAGATGCAGGAGCTGACACGGTGAGCGTCCAGCTGCGAGGAGCAGAACAACGCGAAGCGTGATTTGCTGATCGGGCATGGTTTAAATAGCTTTGGAAGAAGTCCCGGGTATGTATCCTTCCACCGATCAGGTGTATCCTTCCCCGACTACACCCAGGTGGAAAGTAGTCCCACAGGTAAAGTAGTTCCATTCAGGCCTCAAGAGGGCCTGGATGTAGCAGCATGGTCTGCATCAGGTAAGTGCACATTAAAACACTTGAACACATGTCTAGCTTTATGAGCCTGGCGCCTAAGGCGCCAGGACAGGGGTCCAACATGAGCCTGGCGCCTAAGGTGCCAGGACTGTGTCCAAGGGCCCCAGCTTCCCTGGGGGGAATGATGCCTGCCTCTGGGGTTGCTGGGTCGGACCTGGCTCCTTGGAGGTAGGCATCATGACAGTACCCCCCCTCAAGGCCCCTCCCAAGGTTGTTCCCTCCGGGGGTTTTGGCTTGTTCGGAAATCTCCGGTGGAACCTTTGTATTAATCGAGGTGCGTGAACATGGTTACTAGGCTCCCACGATCTCTCCTGAGGTCCATATCCTTTCCAGTCAACAAGATAGAAGAGTTTTGACTTTAACACCTTGGAGTCTAAAATGTCTTTAACTTCGAATTCTAATTCCCCTTCAATTTGAACTGGGTCTGGAGGCTTGGACAGTCGGGTCCCTGGTTGTACTGGCTTCAAAAGTGATGCATGAAAAACTGGATGAATACGCATGTTAGATGGTAAATCCAGTTTAAAGGCCACGGGATTGATTATAGCCTTGATGGGATAAGGTCCTATGAATCTGGGATTGAAGGTTCGCGGGCCCTTGAGGGGTAAATGTTTCGTTGTTAGCCATACCTGGTCTCCTACTTGGTAAGGAGGAGTTTTACACTGGTGCAAATCAGCGTTTTCTTTATACTTTTTCTTGGCTTGCTGTAAATGAGTTGCAGCTTCTTTGAAGGCTCGGGTTATTGTGGAATGCAGATGATTTACTGCGGGCATTTCCAGGGTCAGAGGTGGATCTAGGTCAGAGGTCCGAGGATGGTGACCATACAAAGTATAAAAAGGAGTTTGTCCGGCTCCAGAATGCACTGAATTGTTGTATGCATATTCTGCGATCCAAAGGATGTCTTTCCAATTTAACTCGGATTGGTGTAACATGCACCGAAGATATTGCTCGAGAGTCTGATTGGTTCTCTCGGTTTGTCCGTCGGTCTGGGGGTGGTGGCTGGTGGATAACCGCACATCTATATGTGCTAGTTGGCAACACGTCTTCCAAAAATGGGAGATACATTGACTTCCACGATCCGAGACTAATATGGAAGGGAAACCATGTATGCAAACTATATTCTCCAGAAATTCCTTGGCCAAGGTGGAAGCTGAAGGCAAACCTTTTAAAGGGATAAAGTTGGCCATTTTGGAGAATAGATCCACAATTACAACGATAGTGTTGTAACCAGCACAAGGAGGCAGGTCAGTTATAAAGTCCATTGACAAGGTGTGCCATGGTGCCGGTGGAATATCCAAGGGTTGAAGTAGGCCGGCTTGCCTTTTCTTTTGACCCTTGTTTTGGGCGCAAATTCCGCAAGACAATACAAAAGACTTTATGTCTTTTCTCCAAGAAGGCCACCAGAAGTGGCGTTTGATTTTTTCCTCTGTTTTAGCGATACCAGGGTGTCCTTCCATTAATGATTCATGATGATGGGCAATAACAAGTTCTTGCAATTCTTTACTTGGCAGAAACAACCGCTCCTGGAAGTAGGGTAAATCATCCTTAACGGTGTAATGAGGACCCTTTTGACTCCATTCCAGTAAGGCTGAAGAGTCTAGAAGTTGTTTTACTTGCATTTGGATGTCCTCAATAGTTTGCAATGAAGTTAGGCCTAAGATTCTTTGTTCAGGTATGATTGGCACAGGTTCTATACTCGAATTGGGTTCTTCCATGCCAATCCGGGATAAGGCGTCCGCTTTACCATTCTTGCAGCTAGGGCGATAGGTAATTACAAAATCAAATTCCACAAAGAATAGAGCCCATCAGAGTTGTCGTGAAGATTGAGCTTTGGCCGTCTTTAAATACTGTAAATTTCTGTGGTCCGTAATTACGGTGATGGTGTGTCTTGCCCCGAGAAGGTAGTGACGCCAAGCCTTGAAAGCAGATTTAATAGCCAGTAACTCTTTGTCGGTAATTGCGTAGTTGATTTCAGGAGGAGAAAATTTCCTGGACCAAAAGGCCACAGGGTGTAGTTGGTTAGTTTCTGGGTCTCTTTGCGACAGGACAGCTCCCATGGCCGAACTAGATGCGTCGGTTTCCACAATGTAAGGGAGATCTGGGTGCGGGTGCTTCAATACAGGTGCAGAGGTGAATTTGGTTTTCAGGTCCTGAAAGGCTTGTTCGGCCTCAAGAGTCCATTCAAAGCGTTTGTTTTTCTTTAGGAGAGCTGTGATGGGTTGGACTGTTCGGGAAAATTCCGGGATGAATCTTCGATAGAAATTGGCGAAGCCGAGCATGCTCTGAACTCCCTTCACCGAGCTAGGAGAAGGCCATTTGAGGATGGCGTCCACCTTTCACGAGTCCATTCGGACTCCTTGAGGAGTCAGGATGAATCCGAGAAACTCAACTTCTGTGGTATGAAAAACGCATTTTTCGAGCTTTGCAAATAGTCTGTGCTGGCGCAATTTCTCAAGAACTGCCCTAACATGTTTTCTGTGATCGGATTCTGAAGAAGAGTACACCAGGATGTCGTCAATATAAACAATGACACAGACATCGATAAGTTCCCGAAGAACATCATTCATAAAGTGCTGAAAGGCGGCAGGTGCATTGCACAAACCGAAGGGCATCACCTGATATTCGAAGAGCCCAAATTTGGTGCGGAATGCAGTCTTCCATTCGTCACATTCTTTTATACGCACCAGGTGATAAGCTCCTCGGAGATCTAACTTGGTGTACACACAAGCGTCTTTCACATGGTCGATAAGCTCAGGGATCAGGGGCAGAGGATAACGATTCTTAATCGTTATTTGATTTAGGGCTCGATAGTCTATACATGGTCTAAGGTCGCCCTCTTTTTTCGGCACGAAGAACAGAGCTGAGGAGACAGGAGACTTGGACGGGCGAATAAAACCATTGGCTAGGTACTGATCTAAATACTGACGCAAATGCAGGTTCTCAGGTTCCGTAAGAGCATAAATCCTACTACAAGGTAGTTGAGCATTGGGTACCAGATCGATTTGGCAATCATAAGACCGATGGGGAGGTAACGTGTTAGCCTGTTCCTTCTGAAAAACGACTTGGAATTCTTAGTATTCTGACGGTAGCTGTACAGGGGTGGAAGTTGCTGAGGCTAGACCCATAACTGGATTTCTTGGATAACAAGTTGGTTCACAATCAGGAAAACTTATCTTCTTTGCTCGCCAGTCAATTCTGGGATTATGTGTTTCTAATCAAGGAATTCCAAGAATTACTTGAAATTGTGGGGCCTTGATCACATCAAACACGATTGCTTCCCGATGTCCATCCTGACCCACCAGTGTCATTTCAACAGTGGAATGCGTTACAGGCCCTGAGGCTATTTCGGTTCTGTCTACTGTAGTAATGACATCTTGGGTTACTTTCGGGCGGAGAGGGAGCTTAATCCTGGAAGCCAATTCACGGTCTATGTAATTTCCAATAGCTCCACTGTCGATGTATGCATTTATAGCATGCAACTGCTGAGGCTGTTTTGGGTCCACGAGCATCATTGGCATGACAAAATGCGAGGTCAAAGAGTTTGTTTTCAAGCTCGGCAAGCGGACCCCTACGCTTGTCGGGCTAGGTCGTTTCCCGAATCAGGTGTCAATAAATCGTTATCAGTGGCTCCAACCACCTTCTTAGGTGGTTTAACCGGACAATTTCGAAGAAAGTGACCGGAAGTCCCGCAATACAGACAAAGTTGCATTTGCCGCATTCTCTCTCGTTCCTTCTGCGTTAATGGTCCTTTAACACCGCCGATTTGCATAGGTTCGGATACGTCGGTACTCTTGGAGTTAGCGTGGGTTTTGATCGGTACTCGGGTTTCGTACTTGAACCGATCTGCTTTTCTATTTTGAAGTCTGTGATCAAGTTGAACCACCAAGTCTATGTAGTCTGCGCAGACCTGGGGTGGATCTACTATCTGAGCTAGAACATCCTTAAGCTCTCCACGCAGGCCTCGATGAAACAATGTGATCCTTTTGTTTTCTGGCCATCCAGTTTCCACAACCAGTCTATTAAAGGTGGCAACGTAGGACAGGAGATCCTGATTACCTTGTCGTAAGGATAGCAGTTCGTTATCAAGGGCCTGTCCTTGAGAGTGTCGAGCAAACAATCTTTCCATGCTGGCCTGGAAACCCTGAACATTCTGAAGAATGGGATCATCCTGATTTACCAATGGAATTGACCAATCGGCAGCACTGCCACTGAGGTAAGATAGTATAAAGGCTACCTTGGTCTGGTCTTTAGGGAAGGCCCCGGGTCTGCATAGAAAGTGTAAACGACATTGGTTCATAAAGACGGCATATTTCTTGGGATCCCCCGCAAAACGTTCAGGCGGGGCCAAAGGCATGTGTCCAGGTAGATTGATTTGTACCAGGTTATTCAAATCCATTGATGTGGAAGTACCTCCGGAATTAGATAAAGGAGTGTGCCCTGCCTGGGCCTGCAATAACCTTTTGGCCAGGTCATCTGTTCTTTCCTTGGATAGGATCAGTTCTCTTTTGAGAGCGTTAGTCTCCTGGCAGGCTGAGTGCACTTCTGCCCGTAATTCCCCCAAAAGCTGGGCCAGCTGATCTGTCTCGGACGTCTCCATAGCGCCCGAGTGGGAAATTGTGGGTAGGCTTCGCGTTCTGTCACGCTCACCTGATTCCCACAGAGGCGCAGGTCTGGCTTCGAGTGCTGATGCTTCTTCAATGGTGAAGCGCAGGACTCTGAGGATGGACAGGTAGGGCCCATCTACTCTGGCTTCTCTGGCTCGCAGGAATATTCCCCTGTGCGTGAAAAGGGAGTATTACCTACTGACGGAATAATGCTCAAGCCTCCCACTCCCTTCCAACCCTCCACGATACCCTTCCACGATTCCCCGTGAAGTCTCACCTTAGGGTCTGGAAGGATGAGTTCTCATCCTGCTTCTGATGCAGGGGTGCGTTGAAACCCAGTTACTTCACTGGATTGAGGTTTGATGGGAGTTCAAATAAGCTTGACTATTCAGGTAAGGCGCTGTAAGAATTCTGTAGCAAGTTCAAAAGTTCAAGCTAAATAATAATGTTCATTGTCTTATTGCAGCAAGCGCTAACGCTTATGTCTTTTTCCCCTTAGGGGCCGGGGTTTGGAATGCGGAGATATGGCGCCGACCCGAAGTGAAACGTGCAGTTCCAGTAAATGACAGGTAATTTCTGGATGAGCGTTCGGGTAATGTCTTTGCATTCCCTCATTCAATGTCTTTGTCTTTTTTCCCCATAGGGGCCGGGCTCTGGAATGCCAGGAAGCGGCAGGACCCGAAATGAAATGGGAATGACCCAACAGGTAAGTCTTAGAAGGAAACTGAGCTTTTCCTATTCCCTTCCTTCCCTCACCTTGTGTTCTTGTCTTTTTCTCTCTAGGGTCTAGGAAGTGGCTGCGGATCCGGATGATCGCTGCTGAAGATGGAGGTGCCCAGGAAAGGTGAGTGAAATGCAGCGCTGCAGCGATCGAAGCAAAATGCTTTTAAAAATGATGTCTTCCCTTTCAGGATCGTCGGTGTGAAGTCTCCGTGATGCAGCTTTAGCAGGTAAGGTCTTCTTTCTCTCCAATTCTCTCTTAGCAGGTGACCCAGGATGCTGACAGGCGTGGCTGAAGTCCAGATGCAGGAGCTGACACGGTGTGCGTCCAGCTGCGAGGAGCAGAACAATGCGAAGCGTGAGTTGCTGATCGGGCGTGGTTTAAATAGCTTTGGAAGAAGTCCCAAGTATGTATCCTTCCACCGATCAAGTGTATCCTACCCCGACTACACCCAGGTGGAAAGTAGTCCCACAGGTAAAGTAGTTCCATTCAGGCCTCAAGAGGGCCTGGATGTAGCAGCATGGTCTGCATCAGGTAAGTGCACATTAAAACACTTGAACACATGTCTAGCTTTATGAGCCTGGCGCCTAAGGCGCCAGGACAGGGGTCCAACATGAGCCTGGCGCCTAAGGCGCCAGGACTGTGCCCAAAGGGCCCCAGCTTGGGTCCGCTGGCACGTCCCTGGAGGGAATGATGCCTGCCTTTGGGGTTGCTAGGTCGGACCTGGCTCCTTGGAGGTAGGCATCATGACAACACCAAAGAGCCCCAAGTCTGACATCCCCCAACAGCGAGCTACTTGTGATCTGGTTGACCAGTGCGATGGCATCTTCACTTGACCCCAGGCTTTCATACTATAGGAGTCCTGCTGCACCGCAAAGATCTGTTGGTGGAATTGTATGTGAAGCTTCTAAGCATTCTGATGCCTGTTGGGGGTGTGGTTAAATGTCGGGCTCATTTGAACACACATGTTGGAATGTTGTAGAGTGCGTGTGTTCTGGAGGGAAGTCACAAAGACAATGAACAAGGTTTTGAGTACATACTTAGACTTTGATTGTGTTACCATTGTCTTGGCGGTGGATGAACTTTTGGAACATTTGAATTATCCACAGAAGTGTTGGTTCTTTAGGGCCTCTCTCTCTGCCTAAAAGATTATGTTGAGAGATTAGAAGGGTACAATATTTCCCACGTCGACGGTGTGGTTTGAGGACCTGCAGAAGATGTTGTTGCTTAAGAGAGTCATCTTGCGCACCCAAAAAAAGAGAGGTCTGTACAAGGAGATCTGGGGCAAGTACCTGGACCTGATATAGAAACATGTTTTATTTTGAATAATTATTTCTTTGTCTGATCTTTTTGTTTGTACTGAACTGTAAATATTTCAATAAAAATGTTAATACAAAATAAAAAAAAGATTCCAAATAAAAGATGTTTCCTAATGTCTGAATAAAATTGTGGGTTTCCTTCAAATGCCCCAAACAGAAGTCCCTTTCACATGAACAGCAGGATTGTAAACAGTGAAACAAAAACAGCTTGGCCTTTGTTTTTATTCAAGTAAAATTGGAATAGCCATGTGGACAAGGGGCTTACCTGTCATTACCAAAGGGAAAGCAACATTTTAATTTACAAAAAATGAAAAATCAAAGATCCTTTTCACATGGAAAATAGGATTTTTAAACAGTCACACCAAAAACGGCTGGCACAGGTGTGTGCATATAAAAGCAGTTTAAATGTGAAAATGTATCACTGCTAACAGAAAAATGTCATGGAAAAGACATGAGGTGCGGGTTGACAAAAAGCAATGTATACTAGGTTTCAAATACAAAACTGCAGTGATATTTCAAAAGCCACTTTGTGTTCATCAAAAAATCTCAGCCCAAGACAAACCCTTTTGCTGGCAGTGGGAAACTTCACAAGTAAATCTCCCAACTCCAGTCTGATTGTTGCATCTCCCATCTAAATGCCAACCACAAAAAAGTGTTCTGCTAAAGGTGTCAAAATTCAGTGTTCGACAGACCTGCTGGCTCGGAAGGCATTGACTGCACGAGAAGTTCCCCTTGGCTGGAGCATGACTAATATGTGTGAATATGGGGGCAGGAACTTCAAAGAGCAAGCTTCCAACCAAAAGAGACAGGAAAAAAAAAACTCTGGGCGCAGGCTGACCCAGTGAAAACAAATGGTTGAAAGGCAGGAGAAGGGCCATTTGTACCACATGAAGAGCCACATTTAGTTTTAAAAGACTATTATCATTTAGGTCTTTTTCTCAGCAATTATAGAGCATATTTTCTTCATCTGTGTACCATTTTTAGGTAATTTACAGGTGATTTTGGAGCTATACAGTTCATCCACTTGTGTCTCATGGAACTGAAATGGCTATGTAAAAGGTGGTTCTGGCTGATCTGAGCATGTTCCAAATGTGAGAGTTAGTGACCGGGTGGGGATTAAAATTATGGATATGGGTAATAATTTACATGTTCATAAATGTTGGGCAGAAAGGTGCCACATGGTCATGCTACATGGTACGGACTTAGTGGTCAACTTATCTAATTCTCCATGATTATCTGAATCAGAACATATGTTTATTATGGCAGTTGTGATACATAATTAGGTTTTACCAAAAAGTTGAAAGGAGAACAAATGGCAATTGAAAATAGGTTTTGCCATATGTTGCTCCAGACCCCTAAACCAATCCTGACTGGAGGCTGGGTTTGGGAGGAGAGAGAAGGGTAACTGTCCAATTCTAGTTGCAGGAATTATTTCAGGGTACTACCCCAAGATTCAACATTGGTGGTGTCATCACTGCTATATAAGGGGGACTGCACTAGGAGGAGGGGAGACATGTGACACACAGACACACAGAAAGACAGAGAACGGAGAGGGCTGCAGAAACTTAGCATCTGATAGCTGGAAGGAAACACCAGAGGAGATTTCTGAGAGTGTATCTGGGTGGAGCTGTCTTTTTCTAGGAAGGCCTCAAAGCTGACTGGGTCCTATGGTGGAGAGTGGTAGGCCATCTTTGAGAGTGGAGTGAACAGACCCATGCCCTATCTTTCCAGTGTGTCATGAGATGCAGCTGGTTTTCCTGAACTTTAAACAGAGTCTTTCTATGTAAGTAGAACTGCACCCTGAGACACCAAAAGGTGGGGGAGTCTGTTTGCCTTGAATCATTTCCCTTTATAGTGGGAGGAGGGCAAAACTGTGGGCGTCTTCAGCCAATTTCACACAAAATAAAACATTGAATTAATTTCCCATTTACAGAGCACCACGGGGTGGATTTTGTTAAAATTCGAAATTAACAAAGTTCCCTTCCCAGTGTACTCTGAAAACTATAGCCTATAATGTAATGGGGTTATTCATTTTGTCCTGCAGACCCTGACTTCTGTAAGGAAGATGGGTATGTTTGTCCTTAATTCAGTTCAACCTTTTTATCCAGATTTCCCAACACAGGACTTTCAGTGGAGGGGGGTCTGAAATCCAAAATTCCCCAAATAGTTCCAATTGTTCGGTCCGACTTCCACACCACAGATAAAAGAAGAATGGTCTGAAAAACAAACCACTAAATCCCCCTTAGCTTATTTGAAACCAAAAGTGTGGGTGAAATCATAATTGCCAGGTGTATTTTACCAATCTTGCAATCCTACTGCTAGCCTTTTAAGCCTGCAAGAAATCAAAATCGCACAACACCACATCATAATTGCTTTCGTTATTGACCAGTGAAATGATTTCTTGAAGGGAAATTTGCAGAAAATGAAGAATCGTGATTGTGTTCTTTTTAGCTCACTTTTGTGATTTATTTATGCTGAGAGAAGTTGATTGTGTTGTGCCACAGAAAAAGTGGTGTTTGATATTTTGGTGCTCATTTCTATTACTTTTATTTAAATAAATATCAATATATATCTCATGCACCGTCTTGGTTCTTGGATCATTGTTAGCTCAGGGGGAGAGATCCAAGGGGCATGACAAGTGTCTGAAGTAAGGCTAAAGAAAAGAATGTGTTAAGCAGTTTGCTGTATCACACCTAAAGTGGGGGAGGACGGAAATCCCTGTGTTGAGGGTGAATTCTCAATAAACTGTTACATAATGGACACAACAGGACGCAATGACTCAGTCAGAGGGATTGCTAGGGGCCGGTGGGGCTGTAGGGGCTATAGCCCTGGGTCTTTTGTTTGTAGCCCAGGATAGAAGCTCAGGGGCTACAAGCAAAGGGCTAGCTAGCCCCGATTCACAATAGTACTGACATCAACATTGCCCGAGATCATTTCCAGACCTAGCAACACCCCTGCATTCCGTGTTTCCAAAGACCCTGTGTAGTCAAAATGTATTTATTCCTTCTGTGTCATCCTTTCACAAGTTATGGGTCACAGCTGTCAGAGCCAAGATGTTAAGGGCCTAATTCACAGAAGCGTTTCATAATGACAAAACACGATTGGAAAATGTTCTGTGAATTAGGCCCTTAATCTGCCTTTGGTAAGGCGCTGCCTGGGGCGGATGTTTTTTACCAACGAGAGATAAGCCGTAAACCTCGAAGATGGGGAGAGCAGTAAATAGGCCCTAACTTGTGGTTTTGAAATCTTAGCATCCTCTCTATTTGAAACGAGAAGCTGCCAGTTATTTGCATTGTTGCGTTTGCATCAGTTTTGCTGGTTTTGTTATAATGCAAGGCAAGCAGATGATGAAAGTGGAATGTGGAGTATTTTTTTATTTTTAAAAAGGGAGTGTACGATGGTCTGTTTTCCCATTTTGGACAAAAAAAGACACATTGATATTTATTTTGATAGTTTTGGGGAACATGAAAAACATGTAAAAACGGCCAGTGAGTATAGACAAGCGTGGGAGAAGGGGAAACAGTTAAAACAACAAAAAAATGGGGGGGGGTGAATGGGGGTTGTCCTCTGATTTCTTTAAGAAAAATCAAATGCACTGATACAAAATCATTGATGTTAGCCGACATTGATGCAACACTATCAAGCCAAAGGTAACATCAGATGCCTCCTACACAATCCAGTTGCTGCCATAGAGCCTCATTTACAAAAAGTTTTTCAATGGGATTGCACCGTTGAACATGGATTTATATATATAGTTTATTTGACAGCCAGATTACAGAAACCATGCACTGGTGCAAGGTCTAGTGCAAATAAACATTGGGGCAATATTAGCAAACCTTTGCGCCAATTCAAGTGCAATTTGTGTACTAGGGCAACAATTCAACTACTGCAAAAAACATATTCTTTCAAAGCATTTTCACCCCAAGGCAAAGTTTTCCCTAGTGCTAATGCCATTTCCTATTAGCACAAGGGAAATCTTTGACTTGGTGCAAAAATGCATTGAAATAATAGGTTTTTGGCCAAGAGCAAACTGTGCCCTAATGCTAATACCATACAAACATTTCACCTATCATGCAAGATTTCATAATATCCTATAATGTACCTCCAATGTTTTTAGCACTAGGGCAAACTTTGCATTTGTGTTAATACTGTGCACATTTGCCCTTGAACTGGTGCACCATTTCTGTAATTTTGCCGCAGGCTATACAAATGGCAGAAAATGAAGAGGTGTTATTTTTATGCAACCCACAATATATTTTTTGTTTGCCATAGGTAATATTCACATTTTGTTAATGAAACACAGAGCACATAAAAAACAATGTATCACCCACTTACTCTACTACCTTTAGCCACGCCTATTCCATGCTCAAAACCCCCAGCCAGTCCATTATCCCATCCAATCAAAAGAGCACTCATCAATTCTCGCTCCCTAGTCGCCCAGGCCCTAAACATTGCTGACCTCATCTCGGCTAACGGCCTGGACTTCCTGACCATCACCGAAACTTGGCTTCACCATGACATTACAGACCTCCTCTCTTCGAATACTAAACTTGGCTTGCAAACCATCCTGCTTGGAGACTTCAACTTAGGGTTACAGGACCCTAATCTGCAGGCCCAAGCCTTGGAAATCACCATCTCCCAACTAGGCTTCAAACACTGAATCTTTGATCCTACATACATTAAGGGCCGAACTCTCAACTGGGTGTCAGACCTCAATTGTTCCATAACAATACTCCAGAATTAACCAGTTGCCTGGTCTGACAACCACTTCATATTGTTACCTATCCAAGGGACAAAACCCTCAAAACCCACTACTGCACCCCCTACTTTCCCAAAAACTGACAAAATGTTACTATTTCCAGCCTTAGGCCTCTTAATAACATCCTGGACTCCTCCAATTACAAGAACTTAGATTTGAATAACTTAGTTGACCTATATAATGGTACACTAGAATCAGCTTTAAACGGTATACCGTCATTTCATCGACAGGCTTTTCATCGCAGGGTGCAGGGTTTTTTGCCGCGATTGTTTTTTCGAAAAAAAAAATGGATTTTTTTTTAAAAAAAATCAGCGGCAAAAAAACCTGCGATGAAAAGTCTGTCGATGAAATCACATAGAACCCCTTAAACACATATGCCCCACTCAAACAAAAAAAAGCTAAACCAACTATCCACCTCAACAAGTGGTACACACCCGAATTAAAAATCCTAAGGAACGCCAAAAGAACGGCATAAACCACTTGGCGGAAATCGCCTTCCACTCTTAAAAATGCCTTGTTCGCTACTGCAGCTTCAGCTTACATATCAGCTATCCTATCCACTAAAAAAGAATCTTACAACACCAGAATTCTTAATGCTAAATCAAGCACCATGGAGCTTTTTAGCATACTAAAGAAACTAGAATCTCCAAAACCCTTGACTGAGAACTGTAAAATGGATGCGTGTGTACAAAGTAAAATAGAATCCAGAAAGAGTAGCCTCTCGAGTAGCCACTCCTCTAAGCCTGTGCTGGATAAAATACTCCCCAAATGCCCACCTTTTGCCTTTTCCCAAGTTACTCCAAAAGACGTGGAAGACATCATTAAAGGTCTTAAACCCTCTCGCTGTCAAGGAGACATCTGTCCTGCCTCCATCATTAAGGAAGGAGCCGAAGATCTGTCCCCTTTCATTGTCAACTTGATAGACTCTTCATTCAAGTCAAGTCTAGTCCGTAATAATCTTAAGAATGCATCGGTCATGCCTCTCTTAAAAAAAAAAAAAAACAACTTAGACCCTAAAATCCCCACAAACTATTGGCCCATCACTACCGTCCTTTTCCTTTTAAAAATCCTGGATAAAGTTGCATACCTGCAAATCCAGAAACACCTGGAGGAAAACAACTTACTTGTCTTTAGACAATCAGGCTTCCGGCCCAGACATGGAACGGAGACAGCACTCCTGGATTTGAAAATCCAGATGGATGAGGCAAAGGACAAAGGTAATCTGGCGATCTTACTGCTGCTAGACTTGTCTGCAGCTTTTGATTTAGTCGATCAGCAAGTCCTAACTGGCCATATAACCACTGCAGCGGCCTCCTCCACCAATGCCACCAATTGGATTAATCTTTCTAATCCAATCGCACCACCAGAGTTTTCTCATCTTCTGCCTCAGCAGACCTGATCCCTATTCACTGTGGGGTTCTCCAGGGCTCTTGCATTTCCCCAACGCTTCACAATATATTCTTGAAGCTCCTCTTCAATTGCCTGGACAACCTGGGTGTCATCTACACAAACTATGCTGACAACATCTAGGTCCTCATCCCGCTTACAAGCCACTATGATGAAGATTCCAAGATAATTAATGAAATATACTTAGAAATCCAGGCCTGGATGGCGACTAAGAGTCTCTGCTTTCATGACCAAAAGACCGAGCTCCTGAGCGTCGGCACCCAAACAGGCCTACACAGACTGGACCATAAGTACATCTCCTTCAACATTGATGGAAACTTGATCAAATTCACTAAGAAAAAAAAGACCTTGGGAGTTTATCTCAATTCCACCTTATCCCTAAAGAAACAAGTCAGCGCTGTTGCATCCTTTACAGCCTACACAAACAAATTAATCCACGCCTGCAAACCCTACCTGTCTTCTAGGAGTTGCTTAACGCTATCCAGAGCCTTAGCACTGTCTTAGATTGACTACTGCAACACACTCTTCCTAGGATCGTCCAAACGGAATCTCAATAGGCTTCAGGTCCTCCAAAATAATTCCTACTGAGCTGCTCTCAACATCCCAAGATCCAGTCAGTCATATTTCAACTTTCAGACAGGAAGCCAACTGGCTCTCAGTTCACGACAGAATGACCCTTTGCACATTGGCAATCACACATAAATGCCTGTTAAACTCAGCTCCCAAATACCTTTCAGACAAATTCAGCCAAACACCCTCTCAGCATACCAGATCTGCCCTTACCCAATGTCTCTCAGTACCAAGATTCAACCTAAAAACTACGGGGGGAGCCTGCTTCACAGTCCAAGCTGCCAAATGTTGGAATTCACTGCCTCTCACCCTTAGGCTAGAACCTTCCTCCTCTGCCTTCAAAACCCATGTAAAAAATGGGCTTATTGATAAGCCTATGAGATGAGGCTACTCCTCTTTATGCTGCTATTTCCTTGTACCCCCCACTATGTCCGATGATCCTCCTGCTCTCATTTGTATTATTTGACTTAGACCTTACTGTAACCATTGGTCTTCTAGATTATCTGCTTTTTCTTACATGTATATGTGCTATTGCCTAATTATTCTTCCTAGACCCAACTGTAACAATGGGTTTACCTGACTGCTCACTAATATTTGTATAACTGCCTGTAACACTCATGTTTTCCAGCACCCAGTTACCTCAGGGTTTGGTGCGCAATACAAATAATAAAGAAGTACAAATATCAGTAAACAGCTCGGAATTGTGCGATCGGACCGAAAACAAATGGTCCGACTGTTCAAAAAGTACGGAAAATGCTACAACCAAAGGCTCGAACACCAAGAGTTCGAACGTTTGGTGGTAGCATTGTAGGTAAGTATAAAAAAATACTGCGGGGGCTGCAGGGGTTGTTAAACAGGATATCATATTGTGCCTCCTTTATTGTATATATTGCCGTAAGCCCAGTCGTTCTGCAAAGAAATCCGCGTTGCAAAGTCCCGACCTTGGATTGATTTAGCCGCCATTTTAGGTCCATCGGCCATTTTGATTTCCATTTCAAAGTCCTCTGTGTTCTAAAATGGTGGACAGTGTTTCCCGCTTGTAACCTAGCCGTCCTGACCTTCGCACCAAAGTTAATGTCTAAACTGCCCGTAGGCCAAATGTTAGGGTCGTGTAATGCGACCTTGTCCTATGTTTGACCTGTAGATCGAGGATTACCCGCGCCAACAAGTCCGATCCACGGACATACATCGAATACAATGTTGTTTAAATACTAAATGTGAACACTTGTTGGGCTGCTTTGTATAAGACGTGTACTAAGGCATAATGTTAAATTGAAAGATACACTGTTGCCATTGTGACTTGTTGTTGCACAAACTGGAAATAATCCACATGCATATAGTTGGACAAACTAGAGGTGAACTCGGCACAAACCCTAGACCGAGAATGATTAACCTGCAGAGGGGTTGGACATTACGATTGGAAAATGTATAAAAGATGCAAATGTTTAGACGTCCAGTACCTCTCACTTCTCACACCGAAAGGGCTGGTATTCGCTGTGATGTACTGAGGGCCAGATAGCTATCTGATACTTTGTTTCTTGGTAAACTGTACAGTTATTTGAATAAAGATCTGTGAATCTTTATAAGCCCGTGTTTGGTGTATTTCCTTTGGGGGTACTCAGCCTCAATATTTTTCTATGCTTTTACAGCGTGTCCCCCGCAACACCCCGCTCACTATACTGTGTGGTATAGAGAGCAGGGTGTTGCGGGGCACACCCCCGGGGCACACTGAAAAAAAAAAACAGGGGCTGCGGGGGTGTCCCCCGCAACACCCCATTCACTATACCACACATTATAGTGAGCGAAGTGTGCAGGGGAAACTCCTGCAGCTCCCCCCCAAAAAAAGAAAATGACCCTGTGGCGCCGGTTCCCAATCACGGAAGTGAAAGGGAAATGGCGCCACAGGGACACAGCATGAAGAGAAGGTAAGTAGGGTTTTTTATGTTGGCGGTGTGGGTGGGGGTGTGTTGAGGGTGAGGGTGGGGTGTGTGTCGTGGTTGTGTTGTAGGTGTGGGTGGGGGTGTGGATATGTAGGGGTTCTGAACATGTGTTTGCATGGGAAATGTACAAACATTTTGTGGTTCGTACATTTCACATGCAAACTTTCCAGCCCCGGGAAAATCAGCTGCAGATCCAACAGCTCACACAAAAAAGGCTTTTGTCTTCTCATACTTCCTCTAAATATGGGCAACGGAAGGTTTGGCCGCAGAAGAATTGGTTGAATCCAATTTCATCTCATTTTTCTAAATGATTTTTGCCGCAAATATATGTGGGGGTGGGTTTAGGTGAGTAACTAATGTGGGGGAGGGTAAGGGTGGCGGTCTGCAGCAGTTTCCCTGCATACATTTGCAGCAAAGTAAAACAAAAACACAACATTTGATGAAATCATTTTCAACCATAAATAAGTACTATTTCAAGTAACGTGCCTTCATCAAAATGTATTTTTTACTAAGGGCATAGCAGTCTAATTATGTCTACTCTCGGAACATTGTTGCTGTTTTATTCCCTTTAAAAAAAATGTTTCTTGCGATTTGTCTTGCAGGTATTTGTGTGCACAATGGAGCAATGGGAGATAAAGACAAAGCATGTTTTTTTGTTGTTGCAATAAAGTGTTGCATATAAATGAGTACATGTGTTTCAGTTTCCATTTCTAAAAAACAGAGCTTCCCCTTGTTTTTTCTGTCTTGGCAATGTCAAAACCTTGTATGCTGCTGCGGAGTACATTGAAAACCATGTGAAACAGACTAACTGAAATGTCCTCCAAGGTTGTATCAAATTTAGACAGTGGTCGAAGTGGTTGGGAGCGGTGCTCCTTCCTTTTTTTTAAATTAAGTTTTACTGCTCCTATACTTGTATTTTAAAAAGGAACCAGAAGGGTTCTGTTTTAGAATAAACGTGTTGGAAGAAGTTAAAACTTGCACCTCAGTACACTGTACTGAAAGTTTCCTTAAACAGTAGGTGCGTTTGTTTAGGGGCTTGTATTGCACGCCACAGGGGGTGTGGCAATGGGGTTTGTGGGTAGCGGGGACAGGCCAGTAGGAACCTAATTCCACTACTTCTTTTCTAACACTGAATTTAGATGAGGTATATTTAAGGAACGACTCTCGTCAATTCACTGCATTTCAGGGAAGCTTGGCTACAACACTAGGATCAGAGAGTTTGTGGGTCAATCACAGAGACTCCCCAAACATATTGGAGACTTGGGCATATTATATCTATAGCAGGCATTCCTTTATATAATTATAATTGTTCTTTTGTAATGTGATTAATACCAAAGACTCGTTTCTAAGAGCAAGACCGGGGTGTTGTCTTGCCTCCAAGACAAACACGTTGCCCCTGAGCTATCCTTCCGGCCCTGTACGATCCCTATGCACCTCCAGGGCATAAACTGAATCTTTGCTTGAATTTCCACTCATACTTCACACTAGTACAACCGCCTGAATCCCCTCAGGTGTCATTTCTTATGCATCTCCCATAAACAAAAGCACGTAGGGGAAACTGAGCAGATTTATTTTCAGGAGATGCGATTTCAAATTCGCTTTTCCCCATTGTTATCCCTGAGTGACTCGCGCATGCGCACGTACACACACACACACACACCACCCCCCACCCACCTCTATTACTCTTGTATGAGATAAGTATTTTCCTGCAAGTTATGTGCAAGGATTCCAGCAATCTCAGTGAGCTATTTTGTCAGCATTAAGGATGCCAGCAGGAATATGACAATAGCATTCAATAAGCAATTCTTACCTATTGTGAAGAAGCTAAATGTCCATACACAGTCTTTTTAATCATACAACATAGTATTTTCTAATTGCAAAAAAAAATGACCAAGTAACAGCAGCTTCAGGGTGCTCAAGAGTCAAAAATAGGAATGTTTTGGGTTAGCACTGGGGATATTTGTGCTCAGATGAGGTGTATGCAGTATATGCCTCCTCTAAAGTGAGTATTCGTGGGGGCAGACAATAAGCGGAACATACAAAGTGAAGGAGGATATGTCCGAAATGTACACTAAAGCAGCAAAAGAGGGCATGTCCTCTTTACAAAATGGTGCTCAGTAGGCTTGGTAAGGGTGCATGGCACTCGCTATAGAAAGTGAATGTGGCACGGTAATACTTGGCACCTGCTAGTGAGCTGCTCCTTGCTCTTGCATAAACCTCTATTGGAGAGACTGGTCATCATTTTTCCTCCATGGAAATTCCAGATGCCCAGTTGCACATGGTGTTTACTGGATCCATTTAGTGACATGAACTTTTGGTCATCTGCTGCACTACCATGAAGACGCAAAGGGGATGATTTATGGAATTGTTTGCGTGATGAAAAGTGAATCGAGGAGCCGTCTTTGCTTGCTCTTCTGGGACTTTGTGGGGGACTTTGCACAGGTCTATCACCTCTTTGCGTGCAGTCGGGCGCTCTGCGTGACACTCTGTGCAAAGTGTTGGACGGGGCTTCACTACTAAATAAATAGGGGATGGTACATACATATTCCCCATTCCCGTGTACAATGAGGAAGAACAAGGACATACGTGGGCGTGTCGAGGGATGGGCTATGCAAAGGAATCACATGTCCATCAATGCGTAAACAAAAGCGTATTCATGGATCTGACTGCGCAATGTCACACCGGGTGAAGAAGCACGCAAAGCTTGCAATCTTACTGCCACATGAAAGGACCCACAAAGTACCAATCGCATTGGAACCATCATGCAAAGGTGAGGTGGTATCAGGAATTTATGGGTGCATGCACACAGTTGTGTTGCCAATTGCAGTTAGCGGTGTCTGTATGAGGGTTAGCAGGGTGCAGCCTTGATTTACAAGGTTTTGCACGCAGATTTACCGGGATCCGTCTTCACATACGGGAAATGGCACACATATTGTCAGGGTGTAATTAGGGGTTGTGGGGGGACACTATGCAGTCCCGTTGGGGTGCTGCCTTGTTTGCCGGCTGATGGGCCCAGGTATTGGCGGGGTGCATAATGTTGGGGATGAAGACTGCGCAAAGGTAGGAATATCTGGCTGGATTTGCTTTGCAAGGGGGCGTGTAGTGGAATTACAGTAATTACAGAGCATAGAGAAGAGGAAACCCCATCTGAACAGATAGTGCAAAGCTTGCTAGAGTTCTATTAAAGAGCACGTTCAGACCCTGAAACCTCTACCATTGAATAACATTTGGACATTTCTGAACAGAGCAGCATAATTAGTTCAGGGCAATCAAGAAGTGTGAGGGTTGGACATTTTGGATAGTAACATTGAATATGTTACCCACAGGTGAAATAAACAGCTTAAGAGGTTACAAGTCAAGCTAAATTATATCTGACAATATTGTAAAGTGGATAAAAAAAGGAACGTTTATATCATCTGGTTATTAGGCGTGTAGTCCTAAATGAATTATGAAGTACTACATTCCATAGGGTCGTACACTCAAAAGAACGGATAACTACTGATTGCTTTTTGGTACCATGGTTTAACATGAAATGAAGTCCCTTTAAACAAGTGGTCAAACCATATGCAAGTAAGTCTTGACCTAAATCTCGCAGATGAACAATCAAGCCTACACCACCCAGTCATGTTACCAATGCATGCATTAGTAATCAACCCAAGTCATTTGTCTGCAATGTTTCCATCATCCATGAGGTGAAGCTATAGGCACATTGGGGCCTAGTCTTTTGTGACTGAGGGTGACTCAGAAAAATATGAGGGTTTGAAATCTTTCTTGTTAACCACTGGGTGTATCCCCAGTGTAGCATTACATTCCTACTTCCATTTTCCTGTCTGTGCCATTAGGAAAGGAAGATCCGCCGGCTGCAATCGGTCTTAAGAGCCCCTATAAGAAGGCCCATGTCTATGAAGCATGGACATTAAGTAGCAACTTGGACTGCACTGTTCCCTTTGAGGGAAAAGTCAAGAATGAGTAACATGCAGTTCACCCACGTCCCTCATGGCGCAGACAAGATACAAATGATGGAATTGGAACGTGCCCAGAGGAAGTTCTAGTGCTTAAGGGTCACCAGCACAAGGGTTTCCTTTTTGGTGCAGACCAGTCTCTCCTGGATTCAGCTGAATAGCATGGCCAAGTCTTGGGGTGCCGCAGGGAGTAAAGACCATTGCTGGTTAACACCTTTGCTGCTTTGATGCGCTGCAGCAGTGAGTCGATCAACCAGGCTGGTAAGCGATCATTAACCCTGCACGCTGTGTCTTTCCCCTTTAGTTACTAAGACCTGGGCTGCCATTCTTTGTTCTGGTTGTGGAGCAACACTGGAGGATTCAGCTTTGTCCCAGGCGACCTCGCCCCCCTCCTTGGTAACATTTCTATCATCAAACAGATAGAGGTGAACATGAATCGCCAGTGTCTCAAAGTAGAAGTGAGTGTGAGAAAGAGTGTGGATGAAAGTGCTGACGAATGCACCCCTCGGGCAGGCCATAGCGTCCTTCCAATCCGGGGTGCAGGAGTGAGCGAGCTCATAAACTAAGAGTGTCCAGGCAGCTTTCCAAGAAGAGGCGCACCTGGGTACAAAAGTAGAGTTGCTTTGAAACTACCATGCCGCCTAGAGGCCAGGCTGGCTAGACACACTGTCACCCATTCTTACTCATCAGAACGGCCTCCCCTCTTATAGCCCCTCCCCCCATGTGCTGCAGGCAAGCTGCTAGGGGAGTTTAAACCAGACAAGGCTGGCATAGAGGTTTGCAGGGTTGGATGTTGTGGTGGCTGGAAGTGGTCAGTACAGTTCTAGGCAGGACAGGAAAGGTACAAAGGGTGAAAGTAGAGAGTCTGTAAGGGCATGGAAAAGAGGGCGTCATTCCTCCGCCAGTGGGAAAAGGTCCTCTAAAAAGAGCAGGAGCCAATCTGGTGGGCGATCAGAATGTGAATCTCCTTCAAAATCAAGTGTGAGTGAGACATGAACATCAAGGTCAACGAAAGGACTGAGGGCAACATTTGTATGAAGCAAGATCAGGGCACGAGTCGCCGGAACATGCAGGTGAACAAAGTCCCCCCCACTTTTTTCAGAGGGCAACTCGATATGCTAATTTCTGGTGACACCACTTTCAATTGGCTTGTTAATGAGTCCACCCACTGACCCCTGATCTAATTTAAATGCAGCCGGGGGCACTGCACAATGGGGGACCTGCCGCAGGCACAGTGTGTCTGGCAAGTCCTGGGAATGGTAGTCATAGCAGCCTTTCAATTGGAGCTGTTGGCCCAGCTTGGCATGGACAGCACATCTAGAGGTGGCCCTGAACCAGGGTCCCCTGAGTGGGTGGCATTGCTGCAGAGTGACCCACACTCCTGGAAATAGCGTTTGCAGTGAGAGTGGTGCAGAAACAGTTTTTTGATGCGAGTTGTGTTCCGGCCAGTGAAGAAGACCTGAGCACAAGCCAGACAGCACCTGTGAGCAGGATGGCATGAAGGTGCACTTAACCAGAGGCAGAGTGGAGAACACCCACCCCCAGACGAAACCAACTGTCATGAAGGCAGCACACACATTAAAGTGGATGGCCAGCCTGGATTGTTTGGACACTCTCCATCAGGAGGACTGAATGCGAGTCCCCTGGCCCTCAACACAATGCAAGAACAATGGAGATTAGAGAGGGCATGCTAACTTTCTTCATCACTATGGATCTGCTTGTGCACATGGCAAGGGCAGTAGCCAAGGAGAATGGAACTGGGTGGTTCATGGGGCACATTGCGTGTGAGAAGAATGTGAAACGGGGAGGGGGCATTACCTATAAAATTCAGTCCTCTGCTTCACTCTTGTGTGTCTGGTTCCACACATTTAATAGATGACACTTCTGGTGCATGTGGGTGTAGCCCCCAGGCCTATGGAGACTCAAAGCAAATAATGTATACAACAGCCTGCTGTCACCAACAGGCAACCCACTTGCACTGTAACAGGACAAAGTCCATTTACAAATTTAATAAATGTATGTTTGAGTCAATTTCAATATTTCAAGAACACAAATGTTCATAAAACAACATTTCATTTATTTCATTTATACCAACATATCCTGCTTCCAGGTGTTAAATCAATATCATTTGAGAACATTAGTGAATAATCTTCACAGATCTAAAGAAAAGTATCACTGCACTAAACCTTGTTACTTATATACAGTTAACCTAAACACAGGATTCAGAATAGCCAACGAGTTTCGGATCAATCTTATCCATCTTCAGGGCTTTGTGTTGTCCTTCTTCCTGCATCTATTTCCACAATGTTCATCAATTCACCTATAATGAGTGATAGGTAATACATTATAATGTTGCCTCTCTATTTCTCCTAGGGCATCAAATCTGACCATGACATAAAGAAGTAACGAAGACTGACCTCAAATGGTTCTATATGGACTCATGAAAAATTCTACCTACAAAAAATGTAAACATAGTTGACTATTTGTTGCCATGAAATTTTTTAGTGACTTCTCATGTTTCAACACGCGAGTTTAAAAAGAAATAAATATAGTACTCACCCTCGTTCAATAAGAAACCTGCCAGGTGACCTTGCGTACTCAGATTTGCATATAGGAAACTTCTAACTCTCTACAAGATAAAGAGTGTAGGACTTTTGGGGCATGATCATATGATCATGTGAGGGCTTTATTTGTTCTAGTGCTGTACGTGCTTCATAAAACAAACGTGCACCCGCTTTTGCTGCTACCAAGTGGGCAATCTCAGCGGCATGGCCAAGTCACATCCCCTAATGCATAGTATCAAAGAACGTAAAGTAAACTTCCTGGTTCCAGCCTCTTTCAGACACACGGAGCATGGGGCAGCAGACCGGGATAACGGGTGCCCCACGCCTGTGTAAATAGCTTCAGCTGCCATGGAAATGCCACACTTGTTCGCACTGCGTATTGGGCTGGGATGGTGGCCATCTTGCTTTGGGGGTCCTTTCAAGGACAAGAAGGATTTGAATTAGTAAAGCAATTTGCCATGAGATATGCTCCTTGTGCCCTAAGTACATCCAATCATAATCTGGGTCATTATGTCTCAATAGTATCACCCTAAATTCCAATGTGAACATATTAGGGTTTACACTATTCTATCAACGGGAAAAGTGCCCATTTATTTTTACCCCAGGAAATTACATCGACGTGATACATTTTCTGGCATACAGTGTTCTATCAGCGGGCCGAGAGCCCCTGTTTGTGAGAGATCAGATCTCAAATAAACAACATATAAGAGAGTAAGTACAGATTATTAAAAACCTGTAACAACACTCAAAGCAATCAAGATGTCCTCACTGGTCTTATCACTTGGTTCATATTTTGCCTATTCACAATGAAACAGTTGCATAGGACCCTTGTGCTGGGGGTCGTGTAACTAATGTAATGTCATCATGGTACATAACAGGAAACAATTCTATCAATCAACCTTCAAATGCACTGCTTTACAGGTTCTGTATGTTCCTCTCGGGTGGATCCGACGCACATTCTAGACAAAACACATCAGCTCCCAAGTACAATTCATCTCCCAGGGGGGAAAGAGAGTCTACATGCTCTATCCAGGCAATCCCCATGTGTAATAGTTTCCTATGGAGGTCACCAGTAGTATCACCCAGTAACACTTGCTCAAGTATCACATATTTCAGTTGAGCTACATTGTGTCTGGCTTCCAAAAAGTGTGTAGCCACTGGATCTTTCAAACTTTTCATTCTAATGTTGGACTTATGTTCGGTCTATCTCACTTTTGCCTTGAGCATTGTCATCCTCACATAATAATACCCCCAGGGGCATTTTAAGGCATATACAACATTCTTAGAGTTGAAGGTACATTAGTGTTTCAGTTCAATGACTTTACCTGACTGTGGATGTGTTATCCTATTACCCTTTATGATATTGCTGCAGTGTTGGCAATTGCAGCAGGGTTGTGTTCCTTTGTGTTGTCCCCTAGATCTTTAGGGTTGTACATTGTCTGCTCTTACAAGAGTGTTACGTAGGGCTTGACTATTCCTCTAAGTGAATGTAGAGGATTACGGGAAAAGTCTTTGTAGACTAGGGTCTATACGCATCATAGCCCAGTTTCGTCTGATGACCCTCTTGATAGATTTAGGAGGAAGGACAACTCAAAGCCCAGAAAATGGATGATTTATCCGAAACGCGTCGGCTATTCAAAATACGGTGTTTGAGTTGACTGTATATAAGTAACCAGTACTTCATGTAAAGGCTTAGTGCAGTGATACTTTTCTTTGGATCTGTGAAGATTATTCACTAATTGTCTCATGTGATATTGATTTAACACCCGAAAGCGGGATATGTTGTTATAAATGAAATGTTGTTTTATGAACATTTGTGTTCTTGAAATATTGAAATGGACTCAAACATACATTTTGTAAATTTGTGAAAGGACTATGTCTGGTTAGAGTGCAAGTGGGTTACTTGTTGGTAACAACAGGCTGTTGTATACGCAAATTGTGTATGAGTCAGTGGAGTCAAATGAACAGAAGCCACCAAACTCTCAAGAGCAGGATCAGGAAGCAGCCAGCTGAGCAGCAAGTGTTCCCAAGCTGACCTGCCTCGGCCGACTAGCATAACAGAAGTTGAAACGATGGCACAGAATCCCAATAGGAAGGGGGTGCATCATAAGGGACTGTGTAAAACAAGGCCAGCGTAGCACCAAAGGCCTCAATGGTGGTGACTTCTAGAAACTGACCTGGTGAGAGCTGGTGAGCTGCTTGCTACACTGGTGCAGCCGGTAGTGGCTAACGGGCATGTAAATAGTTTGCAATTGATGTGGATGATATAAATCTTGTACACACAATTTTGGTGGGAGGGCTTCAGGTGGGCAGGCTAACTGCATCATTGCTGCCAAGGGTACTAATAGTTTGCAAGCAGGTGAAGTGAATCCAGTAGAAACAACTGGCACAGGGCTTTGGCTGAGCAGCACATGATATCTCTGGGGAATACAAGCAATGTTCTGAAGGACACAGGGGATACTCAGGGGTTGAGTTTTTCTCAACATGCCTACATGGGCCATAGTCAGGGGGTGAATGCCCCAGAGGTGGTAAAGATCAAGGGTAATGGTGATCCTGCCTTGGCTTGGCAGCTGGTGGATGGAGTAAGGGCTGAAGGTAGCAGCCAGCCAATGGTGTCAGATGAGTTGCCAGCTGGAGGCACAGCGAATGCAGACATATCCTCAGGGTGTGTCGGACGGGCACCAGAACCAGTCTCTTTGTTAGTTAAAGCAAATGCACCAGTATGGAACACTTCACCCACAATCAAGGAAAATATTTGGAGGCAAGAGACATATTCTCACTCCAAAGATAGAGTACCAAGGGCTAAGGGAGCCAACGTTTGAATTTCCTAGGGGGTGCCCCTGTCCAGATTTCAGGGCAGTGGCATTGAAATGGTATTGACACTGATAGAGATTGGTTTTCTTGTGGTTGCCGGGGCCCTGGAGCACGTGTGTACCTGTGTTCTAAAGCAGGCAATCCAATTGGTTAGACCTTTCATTCTTCTTCTCCTTTCTGTATTTCTCCTTCTTTGTGACTTATGTGAAATTCTGCCCTACCAGAGCAGGTTTTAGAATCTCCATTTAAGTTTCTGTTGGGCTAGAACAGAAGTATCAGACAGTACATGACAATCCTTTCTCTGATGATTAAAAAAAAAATACAGCCAGAGGTGCCCCGCCCTTAAATGCAATTAACCCACTTAGGACATCATTAAGAGTTGATCAGGCTTTTTAACTGGAATATCTCTGGAGGAAAAACACACTTCCGCTAGTGGTATTCCTAAAAATCCACCTACGTCTGAATTACCACTGGACCCATTAAAGGCAGTGGTATTACTAGAATGTCACTAGAAGTGATCGAATAATACACATTTCTGTATTTTTGTGTTTTTCCATTTGGCAATGGATAATGTACAGTGTTGGTTCATTGTGCATTGCTCCCAAGGAGCATGTCTGACTCTTTTATTCCTTGCTCGTGAGGGGGACATTTATAAAATGGTTACCACCACCTGTTGGGTAAAGATAGACATTGGCATATTTTCATTTGAATAGTCAACATAGGAAAACCTCAAGTGGTATTCTATTTGAATACATTTCAAAGCATTTCCTAGTCACCACTACATGGTGCGTGCTGCAATCAGCTGTTGTAAAGTTACCACCCATCTCATATTGACCTCTAGGTGCTTGCATTCAAAGTCTTCTGTACACAGTACTGGTAATGGGCACGATTTCCCTGGATTCTGGAAACTGGGGAAAGATATCTTCCAGATCCCGAATCTGGGGAAACGAACATCCCACACATGACTCAGTGCTTTTGGGTCACTGGACCTTCTTTCTGAGCAATAAGCAGGGTTGACGTTAGGACCCTGCGGGTGGGGGGGAGGGTAGGTGGCGGTACGCTGCTGTTGCCACTGTGCCTGTGCCTTCATTGAGACCCGTCAGGCAGGAATGGGCTGGTGCAGAATTGAGCACGAGCCGGCACGGAGTAAAGGCTACCTGCGGGAGCCCAGCATCGCACATTACAAACAAAAGGAGTGCCAAGTGCACGAAATGAAAAACTGCCAATGCGTCTGAATCGCCAGCTGTGCCGTGAGTTGTGCTGAGTCAATGTACATTTCAGGGTATGAATGGGTGGCAGCAATGCATTTCACACAAAGAACACTTTACTTCGGGGAACCCAACGTAACCCCTCGTCACAATAGTTGTAACACATGATATGAATAATATGATTTATTTTGTAATCTATCAGTCTTTGTTTTGAAAAAGTGGTGGGAGATGTTTTGCGGACAGGTAGTAAACTAGTTCTAGTGCAACATGTCATGGTTGCTATTGTTTGTAATCTGTAATTCTTTTTTGCAGGAAGGTTGTGAAAGGTGTTTTGGGGATAGGTAGTACACAGTGTGACATAACATGACTGACATTCTAAGTAATCTGTCATTGTTTTTTGTGGAAAGGTATAAATGCCACCAAAATCAATCCAACTAAACAAAATAATGGAGCACACTTCATTTTACAAAAGTAACCGCAGAGACAAAAAATAAATAACTCTCACAACCCACCCACATCAGGCCAAGGAATATAGGGCGACAAACTACAGAATTAACATAATTACAAAAAACAATATTTCATAAAATTGTACAGTCATTGGCTACTCTAAATAGGACCCTATGTAACCATGTACAGCGAAATCTATAATTGGCTGATCTCCAAAACCAACTGAGTTCAACACATCAACTATAAGGTCATCACCAACGCATCATGAGCCATCATTAACTAACTGTTTAATTAGTTGACTGGTTTCATGCTTACCGTGATAAAACAGTCTTCATACCATTGGTTGGCACTTCTTAGGGTGGCCTTGGATGTTGCATCCCTCTGAGACAACCCAATTAGCAATTTATGTGAAAAGAGAGAGCAAAACTTGGCTTCAGGAAAAAACAAATACTCCCATCTCCCCAACCATGCTCAGGCCCCAAAGATCCCAGACAGTTCCCTAACCTTGAATAGTTCATTCTGCGACTCTTGTCTCAATACATGTTGCCAAAGCAGGTGCAGAGTCTTCTAATCAGGTCATGGGATGAATTGCTGTTTTAGAAAAAAACATGGTGTCACAGTTTATTAGATGGCAAATGCCAACTAGGGAACTCCGTCCACTACAATGGATGTGGCAAACAATAAAGCGCTTTTTATTTTGAATAAACCAAAGATTCTTTTGAGTAGGCCTCCAACCCATCTCGCACCCAACCTCCACAAACACCCAGTGTCACAATGGACTAAGAACCAGGCCGCTGTGTCTCAATAAGATATGTATACACGTATTACTTAATGAGAGAAAAAGCAAAAGCCACCAATGTTGTGGCAACACAAAATGCAATTATCTCTACAGAACAATCAGGTTAAGATATCCTATTAGAGTTCACTCAGGTCTTTAATGGCAAAACAGAAAAATAACCATTTTTACAAAGTGATTGCCCAACGGTTTAGCACACCCCCCCTGCAACACTCACCCTAAAAATATAATGAAACTTGATGCCTTTGAATGCAAGGCAGTGGCAAGGAGTAGGAATATAGAGGGGAAATTGGTTTTGGGATAAAGACGGCAAGCCAGCAGAGAAAAGGAAAACCCGTTTTGGGAGCAACAGGGAAAAGTGGGGTTTGGATATTTCTCGCAACTGCTAGGGGACAGGATAGAAGGACATTCGTATTGCTTACACTTAGGAGATAGGGAACGTTTTTGAGAATACTGATCAGTACACAAGGGCAAAAGTGAAATGAAGTAGGAAAATCAGTTTTGAGAAAAAGCACATGCAAAGGGAAAATACAATGGCAAATGGAAAGTCGTCTACACTGGGGCTTACAATGACAGGCAGCTCAGACAAGGGGTTTAGATTACAATAGTAAAATCGGTTTTCAATTACAAGGACATAGGCACATAATAGGTAGACTTCTAGGCAAAAGGAATTGCTCACAATGGGAGCAACGGTTTGAGTTTAATAGAACAGAGGCAAATAGGAATTTGTTTGGTAATGCAACTAATACACAGACAAATTTGGTTTTTCGTTACAAGGAGAATAATTCTTTTGAGGCAACATTTTAATGACTATAACAATTAAATAAAAAACACCAGGAACAAGATAGTTGATTTTGAACTGCAACAATCTTAAACCGTGAATTTCAATGGGGAAATTAAATGATTTACTTAAAAAAAAATACCAAGGATTTACACAGACAACTGAGAGGTTTTTCAAATGTTTCCAAGGAGATATGCTAACATATAAAGGCAAACAAGAGATTCTTCTATGGGGAGATGACTGGATTACACCGGCAAAGTGGGGTTTTCAATGGGGTATTGGATTAAATGCACTACTACAAAAATTAATGGTTTATGCAATTTAGGGCTGTGGTTATACGCTAATTACAAAGCAAGCCTTGGTTTAGGATTCAGGAAAGCCAGCTGGATCTCAGGACACTCTGGAAAGAAAGGGCAAAGGGCCAGCTACTGCACTCTCAAAGATGGTAAGGTTCAGCAGCTTTCTCTCCATCCTCCTTCTCCCTTCTCCTGGTTTTGTGTGTCACGTGTCCTAGTACAGTCCCCCTTATATAGCATAAATGACATCACTAATTTTACAATCTAGGAGGAGAACCCTGTAATACTCTCTCTGAGCCCCATCCAGACTGGTTCAGGAGAGGAGAGCACCATCTCTCTGTTTGGATTTATTACCTTCCTTAGTTTTCATTACAACTTTTTGACAAAAACTAATTATGTCTCATAACTTCATAATTATACTAGCTACTGCCATATGAAACACATATTCGGTTTTAGCTGGTCATAGAGAATTAGGTAATCCAATCGGCAACTTCGTACGATGTAGCATGTCCCTGTAGCACATTTTTGTCTTTTTCATAACATGTACAACAGTTATGAATCTGCAAATGATCAAGAATGTTCCTAATTTCATTTTCTACCTTTTCATTCAATCTCATAATTGTAACATGTTCAGATCAGCCAGAAAACTAGTCTAACTGGCAATCTCACTCTCCAAAGTCCCAAGTAAATGCAATTTATATCTCCAAAACTGCCTGGAAATTACATGCAAAAATGGCATGAAACAAAATTAATCCTCATTCTGATTGCTGCGAAAAATGCCTAAAAATGAATCAGTCTTTTCATTTCAATTTGGAGTGTCTGTTCCACCTGTGGGAGGGCCGCTTCATCCCCCACAGCCATCTGTCTTCCTCTGGGCTCAGCCGGTAACCAGAAATGTGTATTAGTTCCATTGAAATTGGCAGTTTGCCCTTTGAAGTGGTTGCAGGAAGGGCTCACACCTTCTTGTCATGCTTCAGCCACACTTTGCCTTCTTTGAAATCTCTGGGCTCCTGCCTTCATGTCTCCAGAACAGGGAATTATGATGCCCTCAGCAGCATCACATTTTATTGCGGGATTGTTAGAAGATATATGTGATATCCAGCAGGAAGTGGGGCTTTGTCATTATGAAGTTCCTGCCTCAGCCCAAATTGTTTTTTCCTGCAGTGTCTCTTCTTGTTCATGTGAAAGGGAATGCAAATGACATTTTTGGTTGTAGTGTTGAAATTCTTGCCCCTCATGTGAAATAAAAGTAAAGCAAGGCTGTTTTGGTTGCAGTGTATAACTTCTTGTCATTCATGTGAAATACAAGCAAAGAAGAGCTGTTTTTGGTTGCATTGTAGAACTTCTTGTCATTTGTGTGAAATAAAAGCATAGCAAGACCATTTTTATGATATGATAGTTTATTTATATAGCGCCTAAACACAATGGCCCTCATTACGACCCTGGCGGAAATCGCGGTGCTAAATGCACCGCGGAGCACGGCGGAAAGCTGCCGATAGCGCCATGGAGGTTGGCGGATTTTCCGCCCCATGCCGACCTTGGCGGGGCGGTAAATCCCCATTCCCCATTTTACCCTTCCCCATTCCCATTTTTGCCCCATAGGGTATAATGGGAGTGGGGAAGGCGTTAATTGCGCCACCGCAAAATACGGTGGCGTAATTAACATCAAGGTCCCGTAGCGCCATGGATTTCTCCGCCCGGAAAAACCAGGCGGAAAACGTTCCATGGCGCTACGGGAACTCGTAGTAGGGCGGACGGGTCCGCCGCGAATAACGCTGGCGTAAACCCACTCCGCCAGGGTCGTAATGAGGGCCAATGTGTTTCAACAGCGCTTCAAGACAAGGGAGGGAACAAGGGAAAATACAATGACATTCTTACAGGCCATGAACAGTAAGGATGTGAAATTAACTATCATACTCGGCCTGTTGACATTTCAGATAGTACAAGAGCTAAGACATAGATAAGGAACAGAGGGGGAGAGTAGGAAGGAAATGGAAAAAGACATGCAACTACTGTACTAGGCCTGACAACATTTCTGGTAGAGCCGAGAACAACAAGAGGTGAGGGAGAGGTGTTCAGAAAGGTAGGGGAGGAACAAAACAAGCAACTATCATACTAGGCCTGACAACATTTCAGATAGTGCTGGAGGGGTGGTGGGGAGGAAAAACCCAGTAAGGGAAGGTGGGAGGAGACAGACGAGGTTGCTATCATACTAGATCCAGGGACAATTCTGATCGAGTAAGTGCATAGAAGAAAGTAAGGGAAAGAAATAGGAATAGGGAGAAGGGAAAGGAGGAGAGAATAGAGAGTTAGCAGTCAAAAGAGTGGAGCAGGAAGAGGGGAGAGTGAATACAATTGCAGAAGTGAGTAGTAACACACAATGTTGCAAGCCAATGTACAAGATGAAGATGGGAACAGCATGATTCAGGGCCACCATGAGTACAAGATGCTAAGGAAGTCCAGCATGAGAGTTGGGAAAGGGTGACACGGCGTGAATGAATGAAGTCCATAAAAGTCAAATTCAGCATTGGCCACAAGACGGTGATGGTGAAACCAGAATTTATCAGGATAGACTCCTGCAGAAGTGGGCTTGAGGGGGATGAGGGGGGAGCAGGGTAGAAGAATCAAGCAAAACAGGCAACACCTGTGTGCGAGAATGGTGGGGGCACAAGGGAACATCACAGGGGGGCCAGAGGGAGTGGGCATGGCCTGTGGGGAAAGAGGGAGTAACACAAGTTGGTGTATGCCTACCTGCTGTCTGAGCAGCGGGTTGGGCCCTTGGTCCTCCTGGTCCGAACAGGTCCAAACAGGAATTGCTCTTTTCTTCATCTGCCCTTCCCTTAGGTCGCCCTGGCGAGAGACACCCTTGATCTAATAGTTAAGAGCAGGAAGGAAGAGGCAGGGCTAAGAAGGTGGGTGGTGCTTAGGCCAGGTGAACTAGATCCACTTGCACCTGCTCCCCATCTGCCCCTCTTGTGAAATAAAATGTGCTTGCAGTGTTTAAATGCTTGCCACTCATGTGACAGGGAAAGCAAAGCAAGGCCGTTTTTTGTGGCAGCATTTAAATGCTACTGTTCAGGTGAAAGGGGCTTTTTGGGGCCTTTAAATGCAACCCACAATGGGGGGGGCCTTATGTGCTGAAATAAAATCCTCATATGTATTGGTCTCACCAATACATTCTTCCATGAGTGTGATAGCACTAACTTGTTGTTGGGGGCAATGTGTATGCAGCTTGGTTTTGCATTGTTGGCAATATTACTCCTCGTGCACCTGGTGATCATAGCTCTGTGTATTAATCTCATCTTCTGGAACAAAAATAATTGTTGCATATCTAGTTTGGAGTCCTGGAAACAGCGGATTCTCACAGCTTCAGCTTACACCATCCTATCCTCCGCCTTGCATTGGCTGTCTGGTGTTTTCCAAACAGAAGCGAAAAGGAAAACTTTTAATAAAACAAATAAATTGTACAGCTTTGAATGGGGGCCTTGTCTATAAAGGGCGATACCCTTGCTCAATGGTACAAAAAAAACTCAACAAAACAAATGTTGTAATATATTCCTTGTTCAGCTATGCATGCTGCCCTTTATTCTTTATCTATATTTTCTGTATATTGTATGTGCATTCAGCAGCCTAAGGCTCCCGGAAGTTCAGCAAAACTAGTTTCCGGGAGTGTGTCAAAACGAACTCTATTCTACTTGCGTCCATAATATAGAAAACAACATGGTAGCCATTCAAACATCAAAAAGGCCCAAAAACCTTTTCTTATTTTATATTTCCGTCATTACTTGGGAGATCTTTGAGGCGTTGTGTGACGTTGCATCTGGCCTACCGGAATCATCACAGGTGTTTTGGGGACAGGTAGTACACTGTTTTCACCGCCACATGACATGATTGATATTATTTGATATTATCTGTAATCTGTCATTGTTGTTTTTTTGAATGTCGACGGGAGGAGTTTTGGGGACAGGTAGTAAACTAGTTATAATGTCACATGGCAAGGTTGATATTGTTTGTAATCTGTCATTGTTGTTTTGTGGAATAGTGACAGGGGGGGGCTTGGGGCAGGTAGTAAACTAGTTATCATTCCCCACAATACTGTTGATATTTTTTATAATCTGTCATTGTTTTTTGTAGAAAGGCGTTTGTATGTGTTTTAGAGACAGGTAATAAACGAGTAAAACTGCAACATGACATGGTTGATATTGGATGTAATTGGTCATTCATTTCTGGTGGAAAAGTGGTTAGGGGTGTTTTAGGGGCAGGTAGTACATTAGTTATAGTGCCAAATGATTTGATTGCTATTGCTTGTAATCTGACACTGCTTTTGTGGGAAGGCGGTGGGGGTGTCTTTTGTTGATAGGTAGTGCACTCGTTGCAGAGCCACTTTAAATTATTGATGTTGTTTGTAAACTTGTCAGGGCTTTTGTGAGAAAGTGGTGGAAGGGGCTTGAGGGGCAGGTATAGTAGCAGTTGAAGCAAACATAGTAAAAGGCAATGTGGATATTTGGTTGGTCAAATGTATGGCCCTTATAGGCTCCCCTTCAATAATGTTCCTTGAGGCAGCCACCAGCACCGCCCCCCTTGCTCACGCCACACACCTAACTCCACAGGAAATTCTCTATTTATGAGACACTGCGCTGCTTTATGAAGAGATTTGCCCTAGTGGCCAAAATGCAACCACACAAGTGAGCCACATATTATGCACTAATGTCACGTTTGCGTCCTTCTGTTAGTTAGGTCCCACATTGACATGCGGGTGGTACCCTATGCACCCCATCCTTCATGAAGTCCCTTTTCATTCATACTAATGTATGTAAATATGTTCTATGTAAAGCACTTTAGATTAAAGTGCTATACAAAAAAACAAATTATCATTATTATTATTATTATTATTATTATTATTATTATTATTATTATTATGATTATTATGATTATTATTATTATATTAGGTATCCATGCAGAAATCCTACCTGGAAGGCCATACACACGATAAGACATATCACAGGTGATGCAAATATGTGTCAGCCAGAGTTCCTGATGATGAGATGGAAGTGGGTGTCAACACAGGCTATCCTAGTGTCAGGTCAGAGGTGACACAGTTGCAAAAACATGCTTCGTTGATGATTGGATCTAGGGTGATCTGATAATACAGGAAATGTGAATATTGGTGAATAACCCAATGGACCAGTACTCTGCTAGAACTTGGCAGGCAGAGCTGGGGCACAGAGCACCATGCACGTCTCCATCTGCCCCATGTGCTCCACCTGCCAAAAAAATTGCTTTTCCATAAGTATCAAATGTTCATGCTGGCGTAAAATCAATGGATTCCTCTAGAACCTGCCTGTTTATAGCACCTGCTAAAAGCAAGTGGATTTTAAAGTAAGCCATGGTAAATTCCGCACACGAGTGTAAATTGCAAAGGCATTTACACTGTATGTACTGGAAAGGCGACGTTGCTGTCCTACGGCCACGTTGCACTCTGAAGGTCCTGGCTGGAAAAATGAGGTAATTTAGGTGTGAATGGTACAACCTCTGAGTGGGGCCAGAAAAAGCTCTGGATAGAGTGCCGCAGAGGGATCCTCCAAGACGGAGGGCACCAGACAACTGCTGCAATAGCGCTCCCTTCCGGAGCATAAATTGCAACACATTGGGCCTCATTACAACCCTGGCGTTAAGGGGTAAACAGCGCCGTAAAAGGCTGCGGCGCCGTTAAACCCTTAACGCCAGATTCACACTTTAATGCCTGCTTTTTGCAGGCGTTAAAGTCCAACCTGCTAAGGCACCTTGGTGCTAATTACGGCACCGTAATTTACGGTGCCGTAATTAGCGCCTTCCCCATTCCCATTGAGCCCTATGGGCCAAAAATGGGAATGGGGAAGGGGCCATGGTGAATGGGGATTTACCGCCCGCCAACCTTGGAATGGGGCGTTAAATTCGCCATCCACCATGGCGCAATCCGGCATGGACCATGGTGCTAATAGCACCATGGTCCAACGCCAGGGTTGTAATGAGGCCCATTATTTTCATTTGAAATTGTCCCTTGTGTGGCACACGTGCAGAGGAATATGATTTGATATTTTATTTATATCGCAATCATACACCGTGTTTCAGAGCGCGACCATGAAGGTGCAACACAGGAGAGCCGGGGCTGCACCATATACTAGGTGTACAAGTTGGAACTACTTTTCAAACACATCCTATGCACGTGCACAATATGATAATCTCACCATTTGAAGCGGGTGGTTACATGGTCTCCACTTTGGGCTTTCCAAGCCTCTCAGGATAGCTGTGACTTGATAAAGGTTTCTAACCATGACCTTGTTTGCATTGCCGCTGCTTGCCACACACTCCCCTGGATGTTGGCCCAGAATATCCAGTGTATTGTTTGTGTTATATCCTGTATATATTGCCATGTCATAGAGTGGAATATAGTGTTTGGTTTCCTTTAGAGGAGTCGGGCCCCTCTTCTCTGCACCTTTCCTTGCTGATGCCCAGCCTACCTGCACCTTCCCTCCTTCCGCTCGTGGGCGCTACCCTTGGGTCCCTTGGGCGGGATTTTGACAGCAGTACGAGAGAGAGAGTTAAGAGATGTGTGTGGGTGGTAAAAAAAAGTGTATACAGAACTTAGGAGAGTTTTCCATGCCCGCATACCCTACCCGCCACAGAGTGCCACAGGCCATCCCATGCTACATTAAGGAAGTATCCTGGCATGCTGCCTGCAAATTAAGTTCAGTCGATTAAAAATTAAAGAAATAGACTAAAAACAGGCATGTTTGTAGAGGCCTTCATACTGCTCGGAAGGTTAGACAGCCCCAGCAGTAAATGGCAACATTATGAACTATCTGATTAACCAATGCAACCCTCCTCGGTTCTAATGAAGATTTTAGCATGCTCCTTTGCTGGATGGCTTCTTGTTGGTTACTGAGCTCCTGTTTTATTATTCATTAGCTAGTCCATTTAGGTTTAGGTTCAGTAGCAGTGGGGATATTCCATCCCTTAGACTGAATTCATTTGAAATAAACTTGCCCCATTATCATTCTCACATGACTCAGGCTCCCCAAAGCTTTTTATTGAGGGTTTTAACCCCAGAATCAACATACACAGCACCACTATTAGTGAGCAAATATTTTTGGAACATCGCCTGTAGGATTTGTTTCAAATGTGTCCCAGCGTGTGCAGCTTAACGTTGAAATGTGTAGTGGCAATTGGCAAATGTGCATCAATACACACATTCTTGGTCTGTAATTATTGCTTCCTTTTGTATTTTTATAGCAGTATGATTTTCTGAAAGGTCGACTTTTGTGTGTGCCGTAGTTGCAATTGGTTGCCTCTGCCATCAACCTAAGGGAAAGAGTTTCATTGTTGCATTATATTGAGTCCACTGTGAGAAACCTGAAAGTATTCTCTTACCCACTCCCTCGGGATCATCCATTCAGTGGCCAGAGAAGGACCAAAAACTTTGGATCCAGACCCTGAGGGTGGACAAGCAAGGGAGGATCACTTGAGTGGAGGGTCATCAGGGATTGGGAGAAGGGTAAGCAAGTGTGAAACATGGTATTTCCCCAATCCCAAAACAACCCTGACCTACTTTTCCTCAGCCTTCATGGGGTATTTCCAATCTCACCCCATGTCCCCCTCCCCATTTCCAACAAATACTGAGATGAGGAAGAGGCAACTAAGATCAGTAAACATCACCAAAAGAATACCATGGGTAAAATAAGGGCAACCTACCCTAGAAAGAACCCAGGCTGTCCCATTAATAAAGCCAGGCAGGGTCAGGCATTCAATGGTTACTATTCACATCTGAGTCCACTTGGCTGATCTTTTTGCTATAAAAGGTGTGGTCTCACACAAGATGATGAGCGAGTAGGAGAGCAAGCAGAAGAGCAAGTTGGGTGGAGAGCCAAGATGCCAAAGCTGCTCAGGACCACAGGTCAGAGAACGGGATGCTAAGACGCTGAGGAGCTTCAGTTCATAAGCGCAGAGGCATGGTGAGGGAGCCGTGTCTCGAGGGAGCCCAAGAGAGCCAGCGTATGGGAGCCGCAAGGCCTGTTGGTCTCCTGCAGCAACTACAGATGCAAGTGCTCATTGCCCTAGGCTGGTGAGACAGCCCAAGAGTGTCCGAGGGGCAGGCAGTGAGACCCTGACCTCAGAACGAAGAACCATTGAGAAGGCGAAGCACAGAAGTCAGCCTGGTGAGTCTGAAAGCATTGCAGAGGCGGGCTGTGAAGAGCGCGATAGAAAGTGTCATGTTAAAAACATAAGAACGAGGACCACATTTGTTAACATATTCGAGTGAAGTTAAAGGGGACCCTTCAACAATGTGAAAGTAACAGTGTTAGCGCAAGACGCATGTGTGAATGAATACGTAAGGCTGTCCTACACTGTGTAAAAGGGGCCAGAAGCTCATGGAAAAGGCCAAGAGGCACAAAAGTGGGAACAGGGGCAAGAAGCCCATGGGAAAGGTGCAAGAGGCACAAAAGCAAAAGAAAGTGGAAAAGGGGGCTGTAGGCCATGAGAAGCATGCAAGAGGCACGGTTAAGAGGAGGATTAAAAGACAGTGCAAGTGCGCACAGAAAAAAGCAGAAGGCATTAAAGTGGTGTAGGAAACACCAGAAGATAAAAAGTGAAAGAGGCAAGAAATCAAGAGAGAGGCAAAATGGTCAGAGAGGTTGCGCTGAGTAAAAGCAAAGAGCCTTGTGTTTTCAAAAGTCTCTGATTCTACCCCAATAGAGAGTGATGTGTAAGAAAGACTATGGCCCTCATTACAACTCAGGCGTTAAGGGTTAACGCCACCGTTAACCCTTAACGCCTGATTCTGATTTTAACGCCTGCTTTTAGCAGGCGTTAAAATCCATGGCGCTAACCCGCCATGGTGCTAATTACGCCGCCGTAATTTACGGCGGCGTAATTAGCGCCTTCCCCACTCCCATTATGCCCTATGGGGCAAAAATGGGAATGGGGAAGGGAAAATGGGAAATGGGGATTTACCGCCCCACTCACCTTGGAATGGGGCGGTAAATCCGCCATCCTCCATGGTGTAAACATAGTTTACACCATGGTGGTAAAGTTGGTGCACTTTGCACCAAGGTTGTAATGACCGCCTATATGTAAAGTAAAGGCATATCCTGACCAGCTAAATTGGTGTTTGGAACTAGAGGGCCCTAAGAAGAAAGGTGCCCCTGTGAAACCAAAAAAGAAACTGTGTTATAGGGTTTTTGTTTTGAAAGCTGGAAGATGCATGAGTTTGAAGAAGGGAACCCTGAGAGGCCTATCAAGGAATCTGACTTTGTATTTTTGTTGAAAGCTAGAAGATACCTGAGCTTGGGAATGGAACCCTGAGAGGCCAATTGAGGAGTCATCTTTATGACTTTGATCAACTTGAACTTGGTGAGAAGACCACCTGAAAGCAACTTTCCATTTTTATTGAACCACAATATTTCCTTTTAAGAAGACTTCCAATCACATTTCTGTACAGTGTGAGGCCAAGCATAGGTTTAGACAGAGACAGTGAGCCAAAAACCAGGCCGGGGCATAGGAAATATATTTGTGTTTTTGTGTTTATTTGTAATATAGGTAATAGAGATCACACTAAAATGACACACACCACCTTCTTTGAGGCTCTCAATTATACTTCTTGTTACACAAATAAATCACGCAAGTTGGTTGGGAAAAACACAAATCACAATACTGTACTTTATACAGATTTCACTTCAAGAAATAATCAAACTGGTCAATGAACAGAATCAATTTGCATATGTAGTGCTGTGCAATTTTGATTTTTCTGCACCCTTGAAAGGCTAGCAGTTGGGTTTATAGATTGGTAAAATTGCATATGGCAATTATGATTTCACCCACAATTTTGGTTTAAAATAAACACAGGCTGATTTAGTGCTTTGTTTTCAGACCTCCTCTCAATGAAAGGTCTTTTTTTGAGGAAGATGGACAGAAAAACAATAGATGATTTGAGAATTTGGGATTTCAGACCCCCCTCCACTTGAAGGCCTGTGTTAGGGAAGCTGGACAGGAAAAATTGGGATGAGTTGGGGATTTTGGATTTCAGACCCCCTCCACTTTAAAGGCCTGTGTTAGGAGAAGTTGAACAGAAAGATTGCACGATAAAATAAAAAAACTATAATTTTCAGCAGACACTGGGAATGCGCTTTGGTAATTTTGAGTTTTTACAAAAATGTTCTTGTGGTGTTCTACCAAATGGGGAATCAATAACATTTATATTTTTAATTAACTAGGGTAAGAATCTATGATATGATATTATATGGCATTTATAACGCGCCTATACACAAGTGCTACACAGTTTTGCCCCCATCCCTCCCTCCGCCCACTATAAAGGGAAAGGATTTAAGGCAAGCAGACTCCCCACTTATTGGTTTCAGAGGGTTCAACTCCACTTAGTTTTAAAACCTCTGTTTAGAGTTCAGTAAAGCCTGCTGCATTTCAGGACTCTCAGAGGGGACAGAGAAGGGGCATTGTCACTCCACTCTCATGAATGGTCCCCAGCTCTTCGCAAAAGGACCCAGTCAGCTTTTAGGCCTTACCAACAATAGACAGCCCCACCCAGGTACAATCTCAGTAATTTCTCAATTTCTTCTGGTGTTTCCTTGAGGTTGCCAGATCGTAATTTACAGCAGCTCTTCCTATTCCTCATAGTGCATCCACTTTATATACCAGTGTTGACATCATCATGATTTCAATACTGGGTGATGCCCTGCAAGCATTCTCACAACCAGAATTCAACAGTTACCCTTCTCTCTACCCCCAAGTCCAGAGTCTCTCTAATGATTGGATTCAGGAGTCAGGAGCAGACATATGGCAACTTCCAGTTGAAATACCCTTTTGGTCCCAAGTCAACTTTTGGCAAAAGTCTAGTCATGTGTCAAACACATTAGAAGTTACTAGTAACTGCCATAATATATATGTTTTCTGCTTCAGCTAATTATGGGGAATTTAATAAAACAATAGCTGGGTCTGCACCACGTTGCACAGCCGTTTGACAATTTTCCGTCATTTTTACAAAAAGCAGCATTGTTAGGAACATGCATTTCATTCCTAATTTTACTCTCCACCAGTTTGCCAACTCTCAAATTCAGAACATGTACAGAGCAGCCAGAACACCTTTTAGCTGGTCATTACAATTCCCTAATTCGCAGGTGGGTGAGTTTTATGTCAACAAAATTGTCTGTGAAGTATCTAAAAAATAAAACATACATGTAATCACTCCGACTTGTGGTTTCTGGGAGAATGCAACAATTTTGACAGTCCATTTAAACAAAGGGAATCTTCATATGTGAAAATATGAGCTTCCCTTCGTCCAGGCCATTTGTCACTCTTAGCCAGCCTATGACCAGAGTTATTTTTTTTATTGTTAATGCTTGTTGTTTTTTTAATTCAGAGTTCAGCCTTGTTTTCAGTCCCTATTCCCCCCTACATTCCAGTCATGCAACTGCTAGAACATTTGGCCTGCACAAAACTGCCCTCAGAGATAGCAGGTCTAAGGAGACTTGGTCTTTGACACCCTTCTGGCAGGCCACATTTTATTGTAGTTGTAAATAATGGGGATGCAGCCAGGCTTTCAGTGTTTCCCAGAAATTCACCATTTGACATTGACTGAGAGGAACTCACATATTGCATTTTACAACACTAGTCTTGATTCTTTGACATAAGGTTTGTTTTACTGATCAGCATTCACTTTGCTTTTGGGCTGAAAGTACAGGGCTGTTTCTTTAGGTCAGGAATAAATTACATTTTTAATTATCTGCTATTCGTCTGTATTGTCACGTGTGCACTACCTTTTGATGGGTTGCAGTTTCAGTGAAAATGCTGCATTTATTTCTCATCGAGCAATGTGATGTGCTCTTCTAACCTTCACTTGGATTACATTTTTGTTTTAGCTTTGTCCGGATTTCCACTACAGAAAGACACCAACATAGTCTGCCTTGGGCCTACAGGAACTTTTAATGGAAACAAAGTGAGCTTTTTTTTAAATGTTTGCCGGCATTTTGCATATGAAGCAAGTATAAATTACGTTTTGTGAACACACACTAGGTCTTTTCCCTGACATCTTTATGTCAGCAAGGGAACATTTTTCTCATGTCTTGATTTAAACTGCAAACATACATGCAAAGCCGTTTTGGTGTCAATGTTTGAAACTCCTGTATTTCATGTGAAAGTGACCTTTGGATTTCTTCTGCCACTTGTGAATTAAAATGCTGCTTTTCCTTTTGTAATGATGGGTACAGCTTTTTACATCATCTTTCCTGTGTTACTTTCAAAAACTCCACAGCCTGTCTTAATAAGCCAGTTTTCAGTGTTATAAATGCTGGCATGTCATTTTTGTTCATTTAGCCCTTCAGTTCTGTTGATTTGGGGTTTTTGCTTACACCTCAATACATATTGGCCAGGCCAACTCTGTATATTTGTACATACCCACTTGACCCTTAGTGTTTTCTGCATTTGCTGGGTATTGTCAGTGTTTATCCTGTATGTATTTGATTTGCTCTGCTTTGTGTATTTATTGTATTATGCATGTGTTCAAATTGATATGTAACCAAGCTGTAAGCTGTTTTATGCAACACGCCCTGATATCCTTGGTTCTGGCACACAATACAACTAATAAAACAAACAAAACATATGTCTGGGGTTTGACACAACAGCGCTTATTTTTCTTTTCTTTGTGTGTTTGAAGTGTGATCCATTCTTAATATTTTCTAACACTTGCAATGGTATGATCTTTATTGTTTCCCTTTAATCATGTCATGCAATTGAATGTGGGATAAAAGACCACTTGACAAATTACAGTCAAAATATATTGGCTTGCCAAAGTTTATTTCTTTAGTTTCTTTTAATTTCATGTTGGTGTTTCAGATAGTGCCACAATAGATTGAATCAGCTTCCAAGCACACCATTATCGGTTTTCCTTTGTGGTCTTGCTTTACTCCTATATTAACGCATTCCAAACTTTGTCTTTGGTTCCCAACTCTCCCTGCTGGCTTACCACTTATCCATCTCATGTCTCATCCACACGACTTTAAATTGAAAATAGTAAATGAATGTACCTGGAAAGTAGATTCCTCTGCACCTTGCTTCTGCCTTCACCTCCTCTGTCAATTTAGGGGTCATCATGAAAAGAGAAATGAGGCTCTTTGTAGATCTTCCTTCACTTTTTGACGGTGGTCATCTTGGATTGGTTTTAGTATTCCAGTGGAAAACCAGTCGCCCAATAATTTTTTCAAAGCAAAATGATCCAATTTGCTTGGATCCTAATGGAAATAATAATCTAAGGAGTGGGCTATGGCAGCTGGTGGTGGCACCACTCCCCTTGATAAATGCTCTGCATACTTGTTATCTTTGACTGGCAGGTTACTTCCACTGCCATCCGGACGGCATAGCTGCCTAGTCATGAGAGGGACATTTATAATGTCCATATCTGCTTGTTGTTTTTTCTAAGTTTAGATATTTTTTAGGATTAAAAGGATTGCCTCATTTATTAATTTAACATGTACTCCCCCAGAGCTTCACACGTTGGCATTTATGATGCATGCATACTTGGGGCGATCCATTCTTAAATGCAGTGTCACTCGGTTGATTAGTTTAGATTGTCACTTTGAAGCATGTGGGAAATTCCCCTGCCCTACCCAAAAATAGCCGTGTTATTCTTGTAGAAAACGACCCCTGGTCCAGATGTGGGCGTTACTGCACCTTCAGATGATGGACTCAGTTGCTTAGTTCACTAGAAAGCAAGGCGTGTAGTGTGTTTGGCTGCCCCGGAGTTCCCCTTGGAAGCACCCCAAGCTGCTCCTGGGAGCTCATCATTCCTAGAGAGGCCCTGTCGGAATATTGACCGCCCAGGCTGCGCCTGGGGCACTGATCATGAATTCTCTTTCTTTGCGGCTGGCTCGTTGCTTCTATCTATGAACACGCAGTAATGCAATAAATCAATGGACAAATATCAACACTCCAGTCATGAAGCTCCCCCCCCCCCTTGCCCCCTGCCCACCCCCCCGGGGCCAGTGAGGGTATAACTCCGGCAGGGGGAGCTGGGGGCATATGCTCCAGGCTGGTGTTCTGTTCATAATATTCTCGTCCCAGTCGGGGCTTGAGTGTGCTGTTTGCTTTTCATCCACACATGTCTATTCACAAACTAATATAACAAGGGCATGTGTAAACTATGTAAAGCTGGTCTATGTGTTTTGGCCAACCCACAACTGGACGAATATTTTCCCAATGTTCTTAACCATTTTTTACCACTAAAAGGTAGATGATGTGTTTGGATCAGGCAATATTGATGGGTCAGGAGTGTTAGTGGATCGGAGCGGCATATCCCGCATTCTGTGGTAAAAAAAATTCAGTAAAAAGTATTAAAAAGAAAAACTTCAACCAGTTAAGAATCTCCTAGTTTATTTGAGAGGTTTAAGATGCCGAAGGGCGCCCTGGTCCAAAGGACTGGCCTGGACCCCCTTTCAGGAGCTACGGTGATGGAGGAAGTGGGTTGCAATAAAAGAAATTATTTTTTGTACACTAAAAAAACAGGTATGCTTCATCTTTTCAGTGCATCATAACTGCCTCAAGATGTAGCCTCCATCACGTGTAAACATGTAATAAGGTGGAGGAGACTTGCCGCTTGAAATGTGCAGCAATGCGGCCATTCAGTGTTTTCCTTATGTGTCCTCCTCACAGGCATACAGAAGTTGTCACTAAATTGAGTAGCGAAAACAATATGTGTGGACAATATTGGGTTTGACCAGTGAAATATGTTTCCCCCAAGTGTGAGTGTTGGGTTATGGTGGTCTTTCATCATCAATAGTTAACAACCTTGTGTAAAATGTAGCAGAAGGGAGCGGGTTAAGGATTCGGGAAGGCTAAGTACCTAGGTGGGGCACAATGGAGGACAGCATGGGCAAAATAACTGAATACCACAAGTGACCACCTTGGCAAAGAGTGGGATATCACGATACCTTACATGACGGCCAATGTTGCGTGCTGATGAACAGTGCAATGTTTGTAAAACATAATACAATTACAGACATGGGAAAATGGATGGATGAATAGAAGGTAATACATTAATCATAACCACTGGAATTGCTGGCGGTAGCCTTCCATTTAATTTTTCTTCCCATCTGGGTGATCATAGGATCTTGGGCCAAATCACTTCATGGCTCAGATTTGAGATCGGCATGGTCTGTTAGGGGTAAACCCGCGTGCTAATATGCAGAGTCAAGAACATACGATCACGTAACATTTGGAAGTATTGGAACGGCTACAATCTCGAGGTCTTTTGGGGAGAAGAAACCCCCTTAAAAATAGTACTGTACCTACGCACACCAGTTTGGACAGACATTACACCACAAGAGAATATATATGAACTATAGATTCAAATCTATATAAGATCCCTGAGGAAGAGCTTGACACACATGTTGGCTGAAATGTTATTTAATCACAGTACGACCTGAGGACGATAATGTAAATACAATACAGAATGCTTAAATTACTTAGCTGCAAAGGAAATTAATTTCTCAAAGGAATAACATACAACATGCGAACTTAGAATGTTTAACTGAAGTGGCGCAATTACAAACCAAGAGAACCCAACGTCTAAACATATGCGCTCAACTTAAAGACGTCCAGAGAAGATCATTTAACTCTTGGACAATTCCGGCGCCTCGTGACCAGTGCTAGTCAATAGCGCACCGTCTCTGACCACACCTTATGACTGCACAACTGGATGTTACTTTGGTGCCTAATGCACAATTCTTCTTCAGCCAAGGCATCGTCCTACCATCTCCTGAGGCACCTGCTCTTCTTTCTTCAAAGCTGTTCTCTCCCCATTATCCCCTCACCCCATCTTCCAAAGTTCACAGCTCCGAGGTCTTCTTTGTGTCCAAAATAAAGCATCAACCATTCCTTACTTCTACTGCAACAGTTGCCAGGATTAACCGGCCAAATAAGCAGAAGATCTGTCCCCTTCCCATTTACCACTCCACCAAACCCTGATCTCCAAATACACGTTCCACCCCACGTGACGGCTGTCTTCACATGCCCCGTCCTCTCTACCCCTTTGCCACCTGAACAAAAGACTAAACTTTGCAAACCGCACTCTCTTCATTTACTCACACCTCTTACCACAGCCTGCATGTGGCATGGATCTCCTGGCAGCTCTGAGGTGAACTATTCAGTTATGTATGGGTGTTTTGCACAGCGCCAACTGCAGTCACAGACTCTTCGTAGCGCTTCCAAGGTAAAGGCAGGGGAAAAGGCAATCATCGATCGTTTGCAGCCCTCGCAAGCTTGCAGGTGTGAAAGGGCAAGAGAGAGGGGGGTGGGGGGTGGACAAGTGCAGCTGATGTCAAGCGCACAGCTCAGGAAATCCAGGGAAGCGAGGAACCAAGATGTATCAAAGCAGGGGTGTAGCTGGTAATGTGGGGGGGGGGGCAAATTAGGGGGGTAGTCATGGCAGGAAAGAAGGGAAAACAAGAGGCGATAGTGGAAGAGATAACTACTTATGTGCTCAGTCACAATGCTATTAGAGACTCTTCCTAGAGTGTAGGGGTCCTGCCCATTCCTTAAGTCTACATGGAGGTTATTCCAGATGGTGTCCCAGGTAGCTTCCACATCAACCCCCCCGGCCCCCATTCTGCCAATGCTTGTCACTGGGGAGGATCTGGGCCCCCTTGGTGGACAGTAAGAGCTTGATTTCCCCAGGACACTTTGTGGAGGATGCACAGAGTTAATATGGACTGCAGCTGGAAGCCAGTGGAGAGAGATCTAGGCTGGCTTGATCTGATCTTGGTGTGTTGTGTGCAGTCGATGAGTATAGCTCAAAGCTTAAGCACTTGCCATTCACACAGGATCAGCCGGCACGACTAAAGTTCAAATCCAGGCACGGCTCACTCAGCCCTTCACCCTACCAAGGGTGATGAATTGTCTAATAATAAGGACTGCCATTGCACTGCTTAGAATAGGGAGGGCTACTGTCTGAAGCACCATGTTAAAACCGGAATAATAATAATCGTTATTATTATCAGCCACTCTTCAAATTCCTATTTAAATCTACTCACTTGCACCCTTCACCACCTCCTATCTGGCAAACACTGCCTCAGTATACTCCCCACGCCCTATCCTGCCTTCTTGTGCCCTTCTCAATCTATTCCCATCCTCTTTGCATTGCCTTTCATCTCAGCTCCTCCCCCTATCCCCTGACATCAAGAATGCAGCCACTGTGCAGGCCTTCCATACTGCTTCCACAAAGCAGCCCCTGTCAGGCATGGTGCACCGGAGAAGTACAGTTGTATCATCACTAGCCCCCAACTCGTCCTTCGTGCTACATCTAACTAATTCTATATCATGTTTGGAGTGTGTTATTGCCCTGTGATGTCCCCATTCCATGTTCCCATCCAATCCATAGGACCTCCTCCTGGATCACATAATTTGCACTAATCCATATTAACCATCATGTTATGTTATGTTGATTTATACCATGCAGCGCTACCACCCAGGGCCAGTCTCCCGGGCTCATGAAACACCCAGCACAGGGATTGCTCTATTCACATATGTGTTCCTTAAGTTTAGTGTTTTTGGTGGAAGCCCACACCTTCCTCTTCAATAACCAGAATGCATTAATGACCCAGACCGTCACATTCCTGCCTTCACTGCACTAATGTCGACGTCTTTGGGTGGGGCACACCTCTGCCAGGTCGTAAATGTAACATGCCTGTCCCAAAAAGCAGGACTGATGGATGCCCTGTGCTGTAACAGGCAGCACAGCACTGCACAGTTGTCATCTGTGAACAGATGTCATTCACCTCAGTGAGTATGGCATCAATGCAAATTAAGGAGCAAAATATGTGCTGTTAATGATAGAAAAGGTCATTTAAAATTCAATTGGCATTCAAACTCAAACTTGAATATTGTGTGTAAAGGAAATGTTTTTGGCTTTTATTGTTTACAGCCGGTCTAGTGGGCGACTCCTTACTATTCCTTTTATCTGCTAAAGATCTCAAATATGTAATTTCAAGACTATAGTTTCCTTGCAGTGTCGCAATTCCTCAGAGTTGACAGTATAAAGCCTATGCCGTAAAGATTACATTGTACAAGGAAATAACTCTGTGACTCTGCGCCAATTTATTTTCTTTAAGTTGGTTGTATTTTATTAAGTCAAGATTAAATCAAAATGCCCTGTATGATGACACGTGTTTCGGCTCACTGGAGCCTTTCTCAAATCTGGGCTACTTGAATGTACTCCAGAGATTCAAAATATATCCACTGATTGTGTTGTACTGTACTATACGCCAACGCGAGTAAATTAGAAGTCATAAGGGAAGAAGTATGGGATTGAGCCCATTATAATTAAAACCAGATCAACACAATCAGTGGATATATTTTGAATCTCTGGAGTACATTCAAGTAGCCCAGATTTGAGAAAGGCTCCAGTGAGCCAGAACACGTGTCATCATACAGGGCGTTTTGATTTAATCTTGACTTAATAAAATACAACCAAATTAATGAAAATAAATTGGCGCAGAGTCACAGAGTTATTTCCTTGTACAATTGAATATTGTGTGGTTCTGTATAACTTTCATCCTGACTGAGTCATCTCTGTCTGCGCTTTGGCCTGCTTCTCTGAATGTAGGTTGACCCACACCTTTGGGAACTCCCAAAGGAGAGACTCCTTCCTTGCCAGCTCAGAACACTAAAAGTGGTGCGCACACGATGGGAATGTATGTGTCCTCTGCCAGCAGGTCCCTGTCACAATGCATCAGTAAATATTCAAGTCATGTACAAGGGGGAGTGGGGGAGTTTCCTGACTCATTCATACCACACATGTGTCATCCTGCTTTTGAGTACAGAGAACATGGCCAGCAATACAACACTCATGTCATGAAAAATCTCATTGTATTTCTTTAACGCCTGGGTCCACAGCCCCTCCACTTCCCACACTATGTGAGACTCTTGATCTGCTCTCCACTGTTTCCTCCCCTGGCTGTTTGCCGATCCCCAGCTGTCAAATTGCCCACCCTTCCCCTCCTCTGTTGTTAGTTCCCCACTCCCTGTTTCTCTACTTCCTTCAACATGTTCTTCCCTCTGTGATTGTAATTCACTTGGTTGCTTCCCGAAGCAAGGTTTGTGCTCAATAAATACCCTAAAAATTACAATAGTGGATGTTTCAGAAATAATCTGTGAAATGGTGTAGGGTGGGAGGGGAGAAGAATTGATCTAGATAGGTCTGTGGCTTCAGAGAAACAAGTTTGTTGGTGGCAATTTTGGTAGTTCAACTTTTTTTTGTCTTTTAACAGGCAGTCCCCTCCCATCCATACCATCCGCTCCAGCTCACCAACAGACTGTCTGGCACTTCCCCCTCGGTGGAAACCTCTAGCGCTTACCCCCTGTTCCCTTGTCCCTTGTCTCTCTCTGCTTGCATGCCCGAATGTTCACAAGGCCTAGTATGACCGCCTCAGTGTTTGTTCATCATTGTTATTTTATTTGCCTTCTGTTCCCTTGTTCCCTCCCCTTTATCCTCTGGGAGCTTTGTAACACAATTTCTTGATGTATAAGCGCCTTACAAATGCACAATAAATAAATAAAGAGAAGGTTCACCTCCCTAGCCTTACAGGGCTGGCGGGGGTTGCCCTTGGAGAGAATGGACAGGTTCCTTCCATTAGTCAGCATGCCCAGCATCAGTTCCTTCTTAGTTCTCTCCAGAGATGCACACAATTAACTACATCACTGCTTCTGTGGATGCTAAAGAAGGCCAGAAACCTGAGAGTCTCCGGATCACAGCGGTTTCAAGGCAGACCTCTGCTGACACTTATATTGCAAGCTTCCCTTTACTCTCTGTTACCCATGTACACATAGATTTGTCAGGAAGAGTGTGGTTGTTATGCTGGCCAACCCAGCTAGTCATTATCGAGAAGAAGGAACCCTCACGTTGAGCCACACTGTCTTAAAAGCTGACCTGAAAGAGAGCTCATTGAGGTCCATAGATGCTGATCTAATGTGCTGTGCCTCAAGGATGAGTGGGAGGCACACAAATGCAATGGAACACATTTTACCTGCGAACAGATTTGGCATTTGGTGAAATATTCCAAACAAATAGGGCCTGGCTAGATAGGGCTACATGCTTGTCCCCTGATCCTAAGACCCCACCACGGGGCTAGATGGAATCTTAGATAAAAAAGAAAACGAAAAGACTGAACTCCCCTGTTGAAGATTGGGATGGGCTGGAGAGAAGATTCCAGCAGGGGGAAAAAGGATGAAAGAAAAAAACATTGTTATGAAGAGGGAAGAGAGAAGAAGAGAGGCGGCGGGACCGCGAGTGTGCCATGGTCATGATAGTGAATGAAGGTGGTGTCCCCATGGTAACGGGATTGCCACCTGAAGCATACATGGTGCTGGGACTGCCACTAAAAATCACAGATTGTGCCACGGGGCTGCTGCAGTGAAGACATTTGGTGTGTGTGGGCATACATGAGGAGTTTGGGTCACCCCACGTGGTGAACGGGGCAACACTGGAAGACCAGTGACTGGAGGGGCACAGGCCCTGATGTCAGCATGGACAGACTCTTTCTACCATCAAGACAGCATCACAAGAGGGTGGGAGCACCCACAAAGGGCATCCTCTGACCTGCCTCTACAGTAGGTGGTAGCACGTCCAGGGCAGGGGTCTGGTGGGTGGGGATGGTTGATTACCATGGGGAATGGCACTGACCTGGGAGAGGGAGGTGCACCTCCATGCCTGGGCCAGGGCCGGAAAACAGTGACTACAAAGAACACAAGAATGGAAACTCAGCTACACTAGATAAAGTAAGCTCCTGCCAGCTTTACCCAAAGGCCGTGGAACCATCTTAGCTACCGCTCACAGCTGCTTCCAAACGCAAGAGATTGGGGCTTTGCCAAAGAGAACGAGGAACAAAGCATCTTCGGCAGAGGTCTAATGTATGAAGACTGGGCCCTGTCTGAGCGCGACCTCTACTTCACCCCATCTACTGAAGTCACCCTATACCTTCAGCTCTTATGGTGTTGTGCTATGTGACTGCTATTTCTCGCATCTTCCGAACCCTCCTCTAGCGCTAGCAGGGAATAGATGCGCGTTGATTTTTCTGATGCTATGCAAAACCTTGTCAAGGGCATGCACTATCAGCTATGTCGGTGGATGCCGGACTGTGGGTAGAGCATGGTAAGCATACCACGTCCCCCCATGCTGCCTTTTGACATTCTAGCCATGTGATCACAATCACGTGGCCTCCTTGATCACACCTTTACATTGATTGTGAGAGCAATTGAGCACCTGATGTGGGCCCCCTTCTGTATTTGACACGGATGCACCCCTGTAACCTTCTCTGACAGCAGTAAGCGAGAATTCACAAATATGGAAGTGATCCTTTCCAGTGTAAATTCAGAAATGCATTCTATCCGTTTTTGTTATGTTCACAGTAACTGGAAGCAAGCATGCAATGGGCCTTCATGACGCACCTCCAACATTATTTGATGGCCTCTTGGCATGTGGTTCTGCTCCAGATGCTGAGGGGAGTGGGCTGAAGTGGGTTTTGGGGGTGGCAGATGGGCATCCTCTAGTGCTGGTTGAGTGGAGACCCGCAATACCCACGTCATGAGTGTTTGTACAGTTGTATGTAGTTTCTAGCGGTGACAAAAGAATATGTTTTATCCAGTGAGGGCAAAACGCAAGCTCTTAATAGAGGGTAGTGCTGGGGCACTGGAAGGGCCACTATTCTGGAGGGAGTGTGGAGCTATGTGACTGGACTCACTTTAAAAAAAGAACATTAAAATAAAAGCAAACCCACCACAAAACACTGAGGTCAGTAAACAGAAAACCTTGGGTTCAACCCAAAGTCGTCCTGGCAAGGATATGCTGGCTGTGCTTTCTCACTCCAGGCTTGCAATCTGTAGAACTCCCTCCCTGGTCAGACATTCAGAACTTAGATGGCAACCCTGTAATCAGATAAACAGCAGAATGTGGCTGTTACCGACAGCTCACTGAATACATGGCCCAGTTCCTTGGTCTCTCTACAAGTGTTGCAATACCCCAAGAGGATTGTTGTACTATATAAATATTAAATATATTAAACATAAACTACCGAAACAGGGGGGTTCTCCTCACACAAAGAAACCTGCTCTACTCATTATAGTTAGCATACATTTGTGGCGCAGGTTTCTATGTTTGAGGACAACCCCCTGTTTCTTTCTACAGAAGAGGTTGGGGCTTGACCTTCTGGTCCTTACATACCTGCAACACCGGAGAAATCCATAATTATCCAGGGCGCAGGGCTGAGTCAAGTTGGCACACCCAACAACCCCATCCTCAAATCAATATGTTTATTAAACTAGTCTCACTGGATACTTACCGAATACTTGCTAGTTTTTTAGAGTACTACATTTAATGTTACATGACTAACTATGGAACTCGATACCAAATGAAATAAGATCGACAGATCACCTAACCTTAAGAAAACGACTGAAACCCTGGCTACTCAATTCACTGAGACAAGCGAAAAAACAGGCACCTCCCACACTGGCACCCAAGGCAATCATGGGACAGTACGGGTCGTGGAACCGACTATTTATTGATTTATTGTACATTTTTTAGGCACTTATACAACAAGTAAATTGTGTTACAAAACACCCACATGGCAACAGGGAGGGAGCAGGGGATTGGAAAACAAAATATACATTGAGGGATAAAGACGAACCTACTATGCCTTGTGAGTATTCAGAACGTACAAGTGCAGAGAGAGAGAAGAGGGAAAGAGGGAGTGGGGTAAGTGCTGGAGTGTCTGTGCTCGTGGGTGAGCAGCAGATGGAAGTGCCAAGTGTAGTAAGTGCTAGGAAGCGGTGAGATACAATTAGCAGGTAAGTGCAGGTCTACAATGGCATAGGCCAGTGGGTGCCGTAACAAGTGCTGAGTGTAAGCAGAGGCCGGGGTGATTGTGTGTGGGAGGCTAGGGTCCGAGGACACATACGGGCCCTGGTCGCCAATCACAGTGACAGTGAGGTTAGTAGAGGAGTGAGGAAGGGAAGGGGAAAATGAAAAGGAAAGTCTTGAGGAGATTCCGGAATTTAAGGAGGTCCGGCTCAAGACAAAGAGGAAGGCAGAGGTTGTTCTACAAGGGGGACCCAGCAGATGCAAGAGATCGGCCTCCAGCTCTCTGTTTACTGAAACACTTCACACACAGAGAGTTGGTTCCAGAGGAACAAAGATCTAGAGGGAGAAGGATTAGCTGGAGGGGTCATAGAGAGGAAGAGGGTAGATTCAAGAGAAGGCTGTTGGAATTGTGAAGCCTAAGGAGCACCAGAGCTCTGGTAACAGTGAGATTCTTGGGGAAAGTGAGAAAAGGGAGAATTCCTTTGAGAAGGAAGAGTTGAATGTTAGACTTCCTTGCAATGTCCTGGATGTGAGGGAGGAAGGATAGAGACGAGTCGAAGATGACTCCAAGGTTTCTGGCTTCAGATGAAGGAGAAGGGGGAGAGGCCCTAGAGGATGGCCAAAGTGAGGGGAAGAAAGAGGGAGCAGGGGTCTCAATAGGAAGGATCTCAGTCTTGCTGGCATTGAGGCAGAGATAATTGGAAGTGCACCAGGACTGGATGGCAGATAGGCAGTCTGGGATGATGGAAGAGGCAAGCGAGTTAGCAGGAACTTTGAAGAAGAGTTGAGTGCTGTCTGCGTAGCACTGGAAATTGGGGGAGAAGGAGGAAATGATGCGTGCCAGTGGAGCAAGGTAAGTGTTAAAGAGCCAGGGGGAGAGGTTGGAGCCCCGAGGGACACCGCAGGTGAAGAAGGAGGTAGGAGAGGAGAAGATGCCCTGAAAAACAACCAGACAGCTTGAGCCAAAACCTACTAAACTACTAACCACCCATTTGCTCCTTGCTCCTCTCCCGCATACCTCCCACGTACTACACACCCAAACAAACCCTAAAGGGCAAGCCACACTACACTCAAAAAACACACAAGCCTCACATCCACAACAAAAACAAATAGCCACAAACAACCCAGACATTGGACGATATCCCTTTCGGACACAACAAGTGCAGTGCACACAATAAAAGCACACTCAGAAAGCTGACACACAAATACATTTTCTCCTGGTTCTGCAAACATCAACAGAAGAGCACAACCTCTCTCCTATCCCTCTTTCCTCGCTAACCCACCCCTCCCACTTTATTACAGAGCCAGGTGAGTACCTGGAGATCAAGCAAATGACAGCGGTGCATGGTATAAATCAACATAACATAACATTACTTATATACCTCATGAAAGGGTTGGAAAGGGAGTTTCAGGTAGTGTGTTCTGTATGCATACCTATCGACCCATGCACAGATCAATAACGCATGTTTAAGGTTTTCTACAGTAAAGGACCCCACCAAGGTTTTTAATAATCTATGACGGTTACATTGCATGCTGGGCTATAACAACTGCCCTCGACTCATCCATAAGCAATGGCCAGTGGCCAATACATGTATGTATACCAAGCTTCCCATTTCAATTCACACTTGCAGGACATGAACAGAATACAGAAGTGTGGATATCGTGTGTGATACATTGCTATTTATAGATGGATGCAAATAACGTACCCACAGAGTGTCTCCTGTACTCTGCAAACTCCCTCCAATGAGATGTTACATAATTATTGAGAATAGGTAGGGCTTGTTTTAGAGTCCTTGTGTGTGAAGATTGCATTGTTGATGCAATGATTGAGGTTTATTGTGTATTGCCAGTTAGATCTCATGAAAAGGCATCCATCAATTTTCAATTCTGAGGTCTGGCCCTCAGAATTCACAATACCCATGAATGTTTGCGGGTTCCTGTGACTCCCGAACTATTCCCGAGACCTTACCTGAGGTGCAGTTTAAAAAAAAAAAATCCCTATTGCGGCAAGACCCAACCCAGGGCAGCAGCATTCATATGGACTCAGTCAACGGCACAATTGTAGGGGTAAACATAGAAGAAGGTTACCCACTCCATTAAGTTGTCTATTTTCTATATGCCCAGCAGCAATCACCATATCCCAGTTGCCAATCGATTGAACAAGTTAGGATAGATGAAGGACTATGCCTTTCTTAATGGCAGCAACTGAGCACTGATAAATGTTACTGTGGCAATAAGACCCAAGCCGTCGGGACATTACCTCCTAGGGTAATGACCCGGGGGCATTACCATTAGGTGGTATTGGCACACTGGCGAGGGGCTTATTGCCATTAGTATTCCAGGGTTTTTCACCCTGGGATACTAATGGTGTTGTTACTTTTTCAATCCGCTTTGTTTTGGCGGTTGAAAAAAGCAGAGCTGCAGTACGCGTTCATTCTAGAAAGACTAGAACGTGCATGCTGCTTCATTACTACAAATCAACGGGGCGCCATTTTGGGCCCATTTGGTCTGTAGTAATGAATGGAGAGGTGAGTGAGGAAGCTTCACACGACGCGGGGTGCATGCAAATGCGTACATGGGATTACACTGTCCACAGTAAGTGTATCCCATGGAATTGACGCGGCAGGTACTATTGGACAGTAATCATGGGTGGGGCTAATGCGTGTTTGTTGTGTTAATAAAATGTTAATTAAAAAAACGGAATCACTACTCCCTTACCTCTCAAATGATATGCTTTTGGTGGGTGACACCCACCATTTAAGCAGCTCTCTCACTCGCCAAGCCCATTACACACCTATACAAGTGAATGGGTTTTCACCCGCAAAATGGCCACAGTAGGTTGAGAGCTATGCCTCTCCTGTTTAAAGTAAGTGGATCTGCCGAAGCCCAAATATCTGGGTGTTTCAGGGAATATATTCCACCAGTCTTGTTATTGTATTACATGAATATTGAGGACTGCAATGAAATAACTTGTACTACTCTAATGTACCAAATCCCTTATGTTCAATGAGCAACACTCACCTCAGTTAAACGCCATTGGCTCTGATACTAGTGTTTCCTGAAGGTATTTCTTCAACCATTTCGGTTATGTTATGCAAAATACAGACTCTAACATGGAAGTACTTGCACCTATCGAGAGGTCCGCACTCAACTGGACTCACTACAGAAACTCACGGCACGCAATCTTGTTTTTCCCACAAATTTGTCATTTATCAATGGCACCAACAAACTGATGTATTTCACCATTGAGGGCTTCCTCAGAGTTATAACAGTGTGAAAAATCCTTTTTAAACAAAATTGTCATGTGAATAGTGCCTTTGTCCATTTTCTACTTTACTCATTCTTAGGACCCGATGTCTTAGGCCCTGAATCATGGAATTATTTTCGTGTAGAACTGGAATTTGCGTGCCATTCTGCTCACAAATCCCTGTTTGACGGATGGGCATTTGTGGGCAGAATGGCACGCAAATCCCTGTTTTACACACAGATAATTCCATGAATCAGGGCCTTAGTATGTTAAAACAGTCGCCATCTTGAAACATTTGGGCTCAAATGCTTAACATAAGAGTATGAACAGCATACCATTCCAGGTCTGCCACAATACATGTGATTAAGGTAGTATGATGTACTGATTTATTATTTTATCAATAATGAATTTTGATTATTCCCATTCTCATTTGTGAATACACTCAGGTACCTACTTTACATGTAAGGTGCCGTGTGCTGTCACGTTGCGAGGAATTCAACCATCCGCATGAGAAAAGTGCGCTCGCCAGAGCTTTTTTGTTTGTTTTAAAAAGAATGAATGATGGGGCCATTCCCGTGCACATTTTCCACGTTCACCGCACAGCAGAAAAAATGTAATGTACTCTGGGAGTACACATCTTACAAGCGCTGCCCACCTCAGACATGTGTAGCTGACACCAGACAGTCGTAGGTACATCAAAAGCCTTTGGCCATGGGCAGCCTGATAAGAATTTCAAGGCCCCATGGTTTTGCATCTCCATTGTGAAACCTTGTTGGTGGTGGCGAATACTGAAAAATGTTAATTAGCAGGCCTCAGGGAAGGCCTGGGTGCAGGGAGTGACAATGGAGACCAAACGCCAGACACCTCTTTGTAATGCAATGTGTCAACTTGATACTAATACCCCTCCGTGGTATGAAAGGGCAATGAATGTCCTGTCTGAAACTACTCCATTCAAAGCATGGGAGCATATGAATTCTAGGAGACAAAAGTCTGCCTGTAACCCCCTACTTCAAAGGAGGCCCATGTTGTGATCAAGCGCTGCATATGGCTCAGTTAATCAGGGAGACACTTTGATGTACAGCAGACAGGAAGATGGGTGGGACTTAGAAGTATATGTTGTCATCCTTCCCCTCTCTGATGCCAAGCACCCTGGTTCTGAGCTGAAGCATCAGTGAAGATTGTTAGTGGGGACCCAGCATTGGTCCAGCAATGTGGGCTTAGCCTACACCAATCGGTGGGGCCGATTTGGCTTTAACAGTGGGCTGAAGCCCTCACTAATCAGATAATCTGAAGACTTTGCAAGGAGTAAGATGAAGGTCTCATTTGGACCTGAGAGGAAGGTACAGTCTACCTTACATCTTCCAACAGTGAAGGAAGGCCTGGAGTTCCAAGAGGGAGGCAAGATCCCTCCCCTAACCATCTCCCAGGGATCAGAGGAAGATTCCAGAATCAGAGGACCCATCCAGTAGCACCAGAACCATTACCCAGCCAGCACACAGTGTACACTGCTAGGTTCTGACAGCAAGCTTCCTAGGTGGGAAGTGCCGGAGAGTCTCTGGACAAAGGAAAAGGCTGAACGTAGGGTGTCCACCTTGAAAGGACACGAGCCCTGCAAAGAAGCTAAGAGGAGTGCCACACAAGCATCATCCAGCATCCCTCTTTTTAAGGACGATTTTGAGACAGTCGAGTCTTTGAACCACATCCGGCTGCACCCGCTGACTGTTGTCATACCGAAGTCACCAGAGCCATCCGAGACGCCTCGACCAACATTCCATATCCGTCAACCAGCACAGAGACAATGATTCTGGCACTCAGCCTGCGTGCTGGACAGCCTGCCGACGTCCATCCAGCCTTGCCTGCCGAACTGCCTGCCGCATGGTACCCACACTGTCTCCCGCCACTAACTCTGTCTCATGGGCTGCAAAGCACCCTGGAACCACCTCAACACTCTCGAGCACCAAGAACTTGTTCAGCACCAGGTACATTGTGATTTTGTCCCCCTAGTCCTTCTCTGAAGGCCCATAGAGAAAATCACAACCCTTTGCCCCTTTGGTGCTGAAACCAAATAATATTGAACTGTAAGACTAATTACTTTACCAACTACCCTCCTGTCAGTATCCAGAGTGCATCGCTTTCTTTTGTGAAACTGTCTGTCCTCTGGTGGGTGGTAGGTGGAAACTGTCTGTCCTCTGTGTTCCTTTAAAGTGGGGGTTGCAATTGTAGTGTGCTAGAACTGTCTGATGTAGTAATAATAAAGTAGTAATTTGTATAAAACCATGACCGGGCAGTCCCTTTTTTCATTGGGTAATAATTGTATTTTCACTACGTTGCAACTAACCAATGATCCACGACCTTCCAGAGATACGCCTGCCATTCCGTCAACGTTACCGAAATTGGACAAGCAGATCTTATCATTTACTTGTATTTTAATCTGTTCAGATCCCTTCTGGTGTACTAGAGGTGTGTGTATGATGGATCGTTTAGAAACCAATATTCATCCCTGGACCACTGTGCCCCGGAGGTTGATTCATCAAACACATCCATTATCTATCATAAAATATTTTCTAGGAAATTCCATTCTGAATAAACAGCATATAATGTAATTTCTCTCTCTCTCTCTCTCTCTCTCTCTCTCTCTCTCTCTCTCTCTCTCTCTCTCTCTGTATATATATATATATATATATATATATATATATATATATATATATATATGTATATATATCACACGGCCTGCAGTAGTGGCCGTGTAGTTGTAGTTATGGTTAAGTTGCTAAACCCATAGGAAGAGCACTTTTTGGACGGCTTATAACTTCGCTTCCCCTGGGCGAATCCTTGCCAAACATTGCAAAAAGTGTATATGGCCCACTCTGAATCCTCTTGCCAAGTCTGGTGAAGTTTCATCAAGGGGTGACAAAGTTGTAGGGGGTCCCAAAATGTGTTCTTTTCCATAGACATAATGGGAAAAAAATGTGCTCACGCCTACAGGTGAAACCGCTGGACTGATTTGCACCAAATTTGTGGCAGGAGCAGCGGCTTTGTCCTGAAAGCGTGTTTTAATTTGGTGTAAATCTGTCCAGTAGTTTTTTTTTTAAAGACCAAAAAGTAGGTCAAAAAAATGTGTGCTATCTGTGTCCGGACACTTTTCCCTGTTTGCTCCCCGGACAGGACTTTGATTGGCCCAGTGGTGCATGTCATGTCTTCAGACACCAGATGTGTACACTGATTGGCTGGAGTGAAGCATGATGAGCGTCATCATTTTCGGAAACACCCGCCAGCTTGTGTCCACGGATATTGGCGGACAGTGCAGCAGTGAAAGATGCTCGAAAACATTTTTAAGGGCATCTGGTGGTGGGAAGTGGGGCTGGAAACAGTGGGGGAGTGAAAGATGGGTCATATGATGCATTTGTTTGGGTGCAAGACGGCAGTGTTATGTTCGCGTTGTCCGTGGACACTGCAGCAATCCACGGACAGTTCCTCAAACTAATGGTTCATCTATTGACTGCAAGCAGGCTTTATTAGGGCAGGAGATAGTATTGTAGATGAGATGACATGAGGATGTTTGTATAGTGTTGTGGTGGTTGTATGTATTGGAGTACTATGTTCTTCTGGGTTCTGTTCTGTACTTGAGATGCCACTAGCTTTGAGGAGTGTGGTCTTCACTGCATTTACAAATGTAGGAAGTTAGCACATATGTATGTTAATTCCACAGTAATTGCTCTCGAAGAATACATCAGTTAAATTTGCAGAAGGATTTCTTGCCAGTATTGCAAAGGAGAATGTTTCTGTGTGTGGAATTTCATTAATTTTTCTATACATAGATGCTTGCTACATGAATGAAGGAAACCTTTCAGTTCTTTGATTTATTCATCTACATTTCAAATGGCACTGTTTACAATGTAGACATGCACTTGTTTGTTTTTATAACAATGGTGCCTTTTGTTAGTTGTGCAAAGTGGGCACTTGCCACGTTTTGCCAAAATACATCCAGTTTCCTTTCTCTGTGTGCATTCTGGGCATTTGCCATAGGGCCTGCCACTTCAATTTTCTTTAAAAATGTTTCCAATATGTTTTATTTTCATGTCCAAATACATTAGAGAGAGTGCTGATGAAATGGAAATACAATGTTTAAAAAAGATTAGGGAAGTTGGCATTAAAAGAACATTTTGTAGGGGCAAAGCATTCTCAGTAAATGCAAGTTCATGTTAGGAAATAGGAACAATGACAGTATGCTTTTTTGGTAGGTTATGCAGGGTAAGTGGCAGGTACCCTGTTCAAATGCAGTTATAAAAGAGTTGAAAATGTATTATACAGAAAAATATCATACCTATAATTTGTGTTGATGTATGCAGATTTGGATGAATCTGGAAGCAGAAATCTTGGAGAATTTTACAGTAGTTTTTCTTGTAGCTGCTTTCCAATGAAGGGAGATTTGCACTCAGAGTGTTGAACAGTACATTTAATGTACTGAACTGTGAAGACAGAGTTAGATATAGAGTTCTTGGATGTGGTTGGTGGATGGTTGTGTGATTGCTTAACAGTAGCCAAAGAGGGAGTGATGCAGAGAGTGAAGTGGAAAAGGAAGACTGGCTGTCCCTGTGTTATGAGGTCCGCGGACACTGAGGTTTTCTGCAAACAGGGCGTACCAAATTCTTCTCAGTATGCCTCGCATGGAAATGGGAATCTGCAGGCCAGGGGATTGGTCAATAAGGTTTTCTGGGTGTGGTGTGTAAGGAGAGATTGTGGCAGAAGATCTGTTTGCTGAGAGGAGAGCAGATGCCTATGACTATGGCTGTGTCTTTTAGGATGCAGAGAGTCTGGATTTTGGGAGACTCTTGGATACATTGGATGGAGGTGCATGCAGATAAATATCGAGTGACTGCTGATTTTGGTTTCTATCATGTGGATGTGCAGTGGTATGGAGTGCGCGGAATGAAGTGGCTGGATTTGGTTCCTCTTTGTGCCACATTGGTGACACATCGTCATCTAAACATTATTATTATTTATTGTGAAGAGAACAGTTTAGGACATGTAACTGGAATGTTGTTGCAGTTTGCAATGAAAGAGGGATTTGGGAAAGTTATGGACATGTTACCAAACTCCCAAGTAATTTTTTCTCGTATTGCGCAGAGAAAAATGTGGCTGCACTCTTCTTCATTTGGTCCGCAAATGGAGAAAGTGAGGCTTAATGTCAATAAGGCTGTTTGTGCCTTTTTGAGAGATGTTGGCATGTTGTCCTTTCACAATGAAAATATTACCTTTCGTAGTATGAAAGTTTTTCGCAGCGATGGAGTCCATCTTACTGATGCTGGCAATCAGATTATTTTGCGAAATATCCAAAATGCATTGCAGCGCTTTTTGGATGTATAGCTAGCATTGTTTCAGTAGTAGTTGGCCACTTCAACTTTTCAACAAAAAAAACAAACACCACAAAAGGCTCTTTTTAGAGCCGCCACTTTCGTCCGGAGAAGAGTGCAATGTTTTTGATGCTGCCAGCACCCACCAATTTGTTTGGGAAAGTCAGCGGTCATTCTCTCTGTCCGCTGACTTCTCAGGTTGCACAGGGTCCTGCACCAATTTATTGGCAGTTTTATTTTTAAACTGTGAAAGGTGGCTCTGAAAAGAGCATTTATTTAGTTTTTGTTGTTTTGTATTTTTGTTGTGTTTTTATAAGTGACACACAAGGACATGAAGGGAAGGGAGGGTAGGGAAGGTGCACCAACCAAGGGGATAAGAAAGGGCAATTGGAGAGAGGAAGATGTTGGGTGGGCCTCACTTAGGTAGGTGGCAGGCTTCCTCATGCTCCCAGACCGTAGCCTCGAAAGCAGTTTGAAATGCCTCCCCCATGCAGAGTACCACGTTGCAGTACATGCACAATACAGTGACCCTCGAAATTTAAGGGTCTACTGCATTGCGTATGGCCTGCGAGGTTGGTTCAGGCATGCACTGCCCATCTTGAGTGTCTCTTGTGGTGGCAGGAGCAGATACGGAGGATGCTGTAGAGGATCTCAACCTAGTACTTTGATCGAAGGGGATGACCCTGCGAACTGCCGCCTTGTGGAACGACCTCAGGTGTCACCACATGGAAGTGGTCCCGTAGCTGTACAGACCCGGTTTGCCATGACTGAGCACCATGTTGCACTCAGTGCAGCACAACTTGTCTGCACATGCCTTGGGTACCCTTCCAACGCTGGTAATGATCCTCCACACCCAAGACTCACGCTGGCTGGCAGTAGTCGGGACTTCCACTATCTCATCCTCGTCTTCCTCTTCATTCCTCTCTACATCTCCACTCCTATTCCCCTCTCCAGGCCCTTGGGAAGATGGTGGTGGGAGCGGGTGGGAGTGGTGCTGAGGCAGAAGCAGCAGCAGGAGTAGCCATGGTTGCCATCTGATCTGGAAAGTTTTCCTAAAGGGTTCAGTTCAGCAGGAACAGCAATGTTAGCCAACAGCAATGTGCAGCAATGCGTTGTCCTGTAATCCAAAGACAGAATGAGGAGCAGCTCTGGGGTGTGGCCTTTTTTAGGGGTGCTGGTACGCACTTTGCAGACAGCCGCGCTGTCAGCAGACACTTCGAACACCAAAAGGGGCTCAAAAAGTTCCAAAAAATATTCAGATCAAAAGGGGCATGATCTGGGACCTGTGCAAGGGTGATGGTTCACAGTAAAACACCATGGATTGCTCAAAAAACACTTTTTTGTTGTCCGGGGGCCCAGACAGTGCTCACGGTCAAGGGCCTACACTCAGCGTGGGTGCGGTCACATGATGACACCGCGGACACTTTCACGAATGGGACGGCTATGCGTAGGACACCTATTACATAGGATCGATTGTATGCATGCCTTTAGGTGTTCTACGGACAGTGGTTGGGTCCCCAAACTAATTAAAAGTGCGACACACATGTGGCAGACAGTTCCGGACAGGCGCGATGTTCGTAGGACCCCGAGCATTGAATGCACTTGCGCACAGGTGTTCACCTGGCAGGGCAAGGGTTCCCGAACTAATTAAAGGTGCGTTACAACTTTGCGGACATGCAAACAGGCTGGGTGTTCTACAGACACCTCCATTTTCCTTGTGGGCAGGCCGGATAGGATTAGTGTCTGTAGGACACCAGTGTTTTGATTAATTACGAACATTCCTGACCAGCGCAATGTTCGTAGGACACCTAGAGTAGAATGTGCATGCGCCGAGATCTACGCCGGACAGGGTAAGGTTCCCCAAACTCAATAAAGGTGCTTCACATCTTTGAGGACATGCAAACAGTCTCGGTGTTCTACAAACACCGCCATTTGTATTGCGGACAGCCTGGACAGGTTAAGTGTCCTAAGGACACCCACATTTTGATTAATTACGGACATCCCGGACAGTCACACTGCCTCGGACACCTATACAGACTTTATACAAATTACAAAAGAGAGAGGGAAGCAGAAATGGAGACATACACAGGGGAGTTGGGGTTTTCTAGAGGTAGGGTGTTAGGGGAGGAAGAGATTGAGGTCTCATCATAACATTTTTGGTCATGGGGAATTTGTGTGGATGGTTGGCTGGGACAGGGAGAAGGGGTACAGGTACAGGTGCAGGTGGGGCAGTGATATTTAATATTTTCCTTTATATGTCTTTGGACAAAGTGTTTCAAATCAAGAACATTGTTCAATAATTGATCATTTTTTTCTTCCAAGTGCACAAGATGATTTTGAACAGTGTCACTTTGTTGTTTCATATGTTGTTGCAGGTCTACATGATGTTCTGGGGCATTGTGGTTATTTTCTGTATGTACTATTAAAGAAAATAAATTGCGTCAGGTACATGTGAAACATTGTGTATTCATTTAAAACTGCACTGTGTACCAATAGTATCACTGTCTTCAGTCATTTTATCTTGAGTAAAATGTTCCTCTAGCCATTCCATGGTGCTAGACATTTCTATGTAAAAAAAGAGAAATTATTTTTTATGGTAGCATACTGAACAAAGTGTTTTGCTGTAGGAATAAATGTAGTGCACTTACCTGTTTGTTTTTCAGTTGTTCTGTTAATGGTTTGCAAGGTATGCTTTTGACAGTTGGTTTGCAGTTCCTGTGTAAAGTAGCTGTGAGGTATTTCTGCTGGAGGCATAGGTTAGCTGTGTTTTTGGTGTGTTCCATTATGTTGTATATCCTACAGAATTGCACTGTTGGTGTCTAAGTGTACAGTTTGTAGAACTACTATATTTATCCTTGTAATTTACTTATGTGCTTCTCTTCCAACCTGTTCAGTGTGTTTGATGCATGGTACAATAAGATACCCCTTGAGCTTTTGGGGAGTGTGGATGTTACCCATTGTCTGCGGACAAGCGCATAGTCCACGGACCCTATGGCCATCAACAGGGTCAGGTGGTTCAGTATGTTGTATGGTACATCTATAGAAACAAAGCTAATCCTGGTAAAATCCTATAAAATTCAGTGAAAAAACATTGTTAAAGGGATGTTATGGTTAAGTTGCACTAATAAAAACCTATTAAATTCAATGAAAAAACTTTGTTAAGGAACTTTATGGTTAAGTTGCACTAATAAAAACCTATGAAATTTAATGAAAAACCTCTGTTAAAGGGGCGTTAGGGTTACATGTAAAACTAACAAAAAACAGAAATGTACCAGTTATGGTAAGCTAAACAACCATAACTCGCGCCACCACCGTGCACTGCTAAGACTAACACCCAAGACATCAAAGATGACATCACAAATCTCATTGATATATATATATATATATCAATTGATATCTCATTGATATATATATATATATATATATATATATATATGAAATTCAGTGAAAAAACGTTGTCAAAGGGACGTTATGGTTCCAAGTAAAACCGAAAAACCATTGAAATTCTCCAGTTATGGTAAGCTAAGCAACCATAACTCGCACCACCACCGTGGACTGCTAAGACTAACACCCAGGACATCAAAGATGACATCACAAATGTCATTGATGACATCACTGATGACATCACATGTGTATGTACTTTTCATGAAATATGTGTACAAGGGATTCTTATTATAATGGTGCGAAACAAGTGTCAAGGATCATTGCAATAAATATCATACCCTAATTAGTGCATTGAACGATGCATTGATATAAACAGCATTCTATTATGGGGTTCTATCTAGTATACTAAGCTACTCATACAGAAACATAACATTGTGCGCAGTGTACAAGATGAAGGTATAATATTCGTTATGTTAATATGTTGAAAAATGAAATGATAATTGTTTTCTTAATAGATTTTTGTGTACTGTGAAATATGTAATAAGTAGCTAATAAAACACATGTATTACATAATTGCATTACTATAGACAAAACACAAAGACATAAGAACACATACCAATATGGGTATATACAGGGAATTTGAAGTTAGCAAAAAAGCACAAGTAGTAGCAGAAACAATTCATAACTTAACTGATTATTTTCATGCAAATAAATGATTGCTCTGTTTCAAAGCTGCTATTTACCCTAGGTATATGTATCACTTGATGTGATTGGACCCTAAGGAAAGTAGTGTGAGTACAATGTATACAAATATGACCATATACAGGGAAAGTACAGCCATAAAAAAAAAACAACAGAACTATCAGAAAGTGCTCATAAGTCTATTGATTACCTTTATGCACAAAATGGATTGCTGTCTTTCAAGCTTGTGTCTTCCCATATGTATATGTTTCATATGATGTGACTGGACTCTAAGGGAATTACTGTAAGAACCTACTTGAAGGATACGTCTACAAATAAAATAACATTTTTAGTTTCTGACTGTTACTGAAGAAAACCATGTGGCCTAGATATGTGTAACGCTCACCTGATTCCCGCAGAGGCGCCGGTCTTGACTGGGTGAATGCCGTATCTTCAAAGGTGATGTGTAACACACGGTTGGCTCTTTGGGCTGGACCTCTGTGCACTGTATGTCTGACTCGAAGAGTAAGATGTCTGCAGATAGAAAATATGGGATTAATGAACTGGGGTTATTGGGTGCCTCTCTCCTCTTCCCTTTCTCTTCTCCTGTAGAACCCCAAAGGTTAACGCCCTCACCTTAGGTAAGTGAACCCCGAGCTCTCCATCTGCCTCGGGGCAGGGTGCCGTAACCAGTTTCTTCACTGGATAAGGGTGCAGGCCTCTTGACCTCAGAGGACTGCTGTCCGTCGTTAACTGCACAAACGGTAAGTTCTGGGCACTTCAAATGTCTTAAAAGTCTTTTGTAATGATATCTCTTGTTTTGCAGGGTTCAGGCGATGGCTGATGGTGGGCTGATGAGAGTTGAGGATCGAACCCGCGTGAGGAATAGAAGCGCCTGGAAGCACGTAAGTAAGCGCTTGTAGCCTGCTTCACGATGCGCACTAACTGTCCCTTTTATCTTGCAGGTACAAGTTCGGAGCTTTAGAGAAGCTGAAGGGTGCTGGAATACCCACTGGATTCGGCGTGGGAAGGAGTAATGGCACGTGAGTAAAAAAGTTGCCCAATGTCTTTAAACGCACCTTCTTTTGTCTTTCAGATGCGGGATGCAGCGCCGAAGGCCTCCGGAGCGTGCGAAGAGCTGGTAAGCTTTTGACTTTCAGATGCCGGAATGCAGTGCGAAGACCTCCGGAGCATGCGAAGAGTAGGTAAGCCTTTGTCTTTCAGATGCCAGAATGCAGCGCGAGGCGTTGGTGACAGCCGATGGACCAGGTAAGAGATGCGCTGCCACTTAAGACCGTAGTGCTAACCTGTTCTTTCTTTGTCTTTACAGGTGCTGCTGAAGACTGGATTCCAGGATGGTAAGCCTTTGTTCCCTTAGGCCCAGGATCAGAAGCAGAAGACACGATGAGCGTTCTGCTGCAGAGAATGCAGAATAACACAAAGCAAGATTCATCCATCGGGTGTGGTTTAAATAGCCTCCTGTAGTGCTTAGGTGTCTCCTTCCACAGCCACGCCTAGGTAAGAAAAGAGTTCCTGCTTTCCAGAAGAGTTCCAGTGTTCTGAACCTAGGGAGTGGCTCCTGCCCCACCCAACAGGAAAAGTAGTCCCAAACAGAAGAGGATCAGGGGTTCAACTGGCAGGTAAGTAAGCAGCATGGTCTGCTGCAGGTAAGTCCACCCAAGCATTATGAGCCCGGCGCTTCCAGCGCTGGGACTGGGCATCTTTATGAGCCTGGTGTCACTGGCGCCAGGACAGGGTCCAAAATGTCCCAATTGGGACTGGCTGGCACTCGGAACCGGGGTTATGGGTCTGCTTCCAAGGGAGTCGGGCAAGTCCTGATCTTTTGGAAGCAGAGATCATGACAGCACCCCCCCCTCAAGGCCCCTCCCAAACCAGGCTTCTCCGGGGGTTTGGGCTTGTTAGGAAATGTTCGATGAAATCTTTTGATTAGACGAGGCGCGTGGACATATTCTGCAGGTTCCCAGGATCTTTCTTGGGGACCGTAGCCTTTCCAGTCAATCAGGTAAAATAGTTTAGATTTGGAGATCTTGGAATCCAGGATGCTTTTGACTTCAAACTCGAGTTCTCCATCAACTAGAATAGGTTTTGGAGATGTAGTTAGTCGGGTTTGAGGTTGCACGGGTTTTAATAGAGAGACGTGGAAGACCGGATGTATCTTCATGTGAGGGGGCAAGTCCAACTTGACGCTACTGGATTTACTATGGTAGTGATGGAATAGGGACCAAGGTATCTTGGGTTGAATGTGTGTGGTCCTTTTAGAGTTAGATATTTGGTGGATAACCAGACTTGATCTCCTACTTGATATTGGGGGGCTTCCTTCCGATGTTGGTCTGCTCCTTTCTTGTATTGTTCTTTAGCCCTTTGAAGGTGAGAAACGGCTTCCTTAAAGGCTTGGGTGATTGTAGAATGCAGGTGATCTACTGCTGGTGTTCCAAGATCTTGGAGTAGATCCAACTCCGAGGTTCGGGGGTGACTACCGTATAAAAGAAAAAAACGGGGTTTTCCCAGTTCCCGAGTGGACAGAGTTATTGTAGGCATATTCGGCTATCCAAAGGATATCTTTCCAAGTTTTTTCAGTTTGTTGTAGCATGCAGCGCAAATACTGTTCCAGAGTTTGATTGGTCCTCTCGGTTTGTCCGTCGGTTTGAGGGTGGTGGCTGGTCGAAAGTCTCACATCAATTTGAGCCGACCGACAGCATCTTCGCCAAAAATGAGAAATAAATTGACTGCCTCGATCCGAAATTAGAACTGAAGGAAAACCGTGCAGTCGGACGATGTTTTCGAGAAATTCTCGGGCCAGAGTTGCTGCTGTTGGTAAGCCTTTGAGTGGAATGAAATGCGCCATCTTGGAGAATAGGTCCACGATTACTAGGATCGTATTGTATACGGAGCATGGAGGTAGATTGGTGATGAAGTCCATAGAAAGAGTATGCCAAGGGCGAGGCGGGATGTCAATAGGGCGTAAGAGGCCGGCTGGTTTTTCCTTTTGACTCTTGTTTTGGGCGCATACTCCACAGGACATTATAAAGTCTCTGATATCTTTTTTCCAAGACGGCTACCAGAAGTAGCGCTTGATCTTTTCCGAGGTCTTGGTCATACCGGGATGTCCTTCCATTAAAGAACCGTGATAACAAGAGATTACCTTTTTCTGTAAATCTGTGCTGGGCAGGTATAACCGTTCTTGGAAATATAATAGGTTGTCCTTCACCGTAAAGTCCTTTCCCTGCAGATGCCAATTCTGTATGTCTGCTGGAGTTGCCAGTAGCCTGGCTTTATCCTTAACTTCCTCTATGGATTGTGTGGCGATTACACCTAGAATTCTTTGTTTGGGAATGATAGGTACAGGTTTAGGATTGATCAAATGTTCTTCCACTCCCATCCGAGAAAGGGCATCAGCTTTACCGTTTTTTGTACCAGGTCGATAGGTAATTATGAAGTCAAACTCGGCAAAGAATAGTGCCCAACGGAGTTGCCTAGAGGATTGAGCTTTTGCGGTTTTCAAATATTGCAGGTTTCGGTGATCTGTAATCACAGTAACGGTGTGTCGGGCCCCCAGAAGATAATGCCGCCAAGCCTTAAAGGCAGTCTTGATAGCTAGAAGTTCCTTATCAGTAATAGTGTAATTGATTTCAGGAGGCGAGAATTTGCGGGACCAAAATGCCACGGGATGCAACTGATTGGTTACTGGGTCCTTTTGTGATAGAACTGCCCCATGGCAAGGCTCGAAGCATCAGTTTCAACGATGTAGGGGAGTTCTGGGCGACGATGTTTTAAGATCGGTGCAGAGATAAATCTAGTCTTCAAATTCTGGAAAGCTTGTTCCGCCTCGGTAGACCATTCAAAACGTTTGTTTTTCTTTAACAAGGCGGTGATGGGCTGGACTATTCGAGAGAATTCGGGGATAAACCTGCGGTAAAAGTTAGCGAAGCCTAACATGCTTTGAACACCTTTTACGGAGGATGGCGATGGCCATTTGAGAATTGCATCGACCTTCTTTGAATCCATACGCACTCTGCTAGGTGATAATATGAATCCCAAGAATTCAACTTCAGTCACGTTGAAAACACATTTTTCCAACTTAGCGAAAAGTTTGTGTTGACGCAATCTCTCGAGGACCATTTTCACGTGTTTCCGATGTTCAGTTTCCGATGAAGAATAAACGAGGATGTCGTCAATGTAAACAACAACACACACATCTATGAGCTCTCTGAGGACATCGTTCATAAAATATTGAAAGGCGGCCGGGGCATTGCAAAGTCCGAAGGGCATGACCTGATATTCAAATAGCCCATATTTGGTGCGGAAGGCCGTCTTCCATTCATCGCCCTCTTTTACTCGTACCAAGTGGTAGGCTCCTCTAAGATCCAGCTTTGTATATATGCATGCTTTTCTGACTTGGTCCAGGAGTTCAGGGATCAAAGGTAACGGATATCTATTCTTAACGGTGATCTGGTTCAGGGCGCGATAATCTATACAAGTTCTAAGGTCCCCTTCTTTTTTTGGAACGAAGAACAAAGCTGAGGAAGCAGGGGACTTGGAAGGACGAATAAACCCATTCGCTAGGTATTGATCCAGGTATTGTCGGAGGTGAAGATTCTCAGGCTCGGTGAGGGCATACATTCTACTACAAGGAGGAGTAGATCCAGGTATCAGGTCTATCTGGCAGTCATAAGACCTATGAGGAGGTAGAGAGTTAGCCTGATCCTTCCGGAAAACATCTTGGAATTCTAGGTATTCAGGAGGTAACTGGGGAGCCTCCGAGGAAATTGCTGCCAGTGCAACACCAGGTCTAGGGTGACAAGTAGAGACACATTCTGGAAACTGAACCGTTCTTGCTCGCCAATCGATCTGAGGATTGTGCTTCTCTAACCAAGGAATTCCTAGAATAATCTGGAACTGAGGGGCCTTGATCACATCGAACACGATCTTCTCATGGTGTCCATCTTGACTTACTGGCGTCACTTCTTGGGTGGTATGCGTTACTGGTCCGGAGGCTATCTCCGTACCATCCACCGTAGTAATGACGTCCTTTACAGCCTTTGGACAAAGAGTCAGATTCATCCTCAAAACCATTTCATGATCCACATAATTGCCGATGGCACCGCTGTCGACGTAAGCTTCAATCGCATGTAATCGATCCGGATGTTCAGGGCTAATGAGGACCATAGGTATCACGAAATGCGAGGTCACGGAACTGGTTTTAACGCTCGGCAAGAGGACCTCTATTCTTGTCGGGCGAGGTTGTTTCCCTGCTCAGAGTTTGTGACCCTGGTAACTGCAGCTCCTACTGCCTTCTTGGCTGGTTTCACCAGACAGTCTCGAAGAAAGTGCCCCGAGTTTCCGCAATAGAGGCATAATTGCAGCTGTTTTCTCCTTTCCCGCTCCTTTTGTGTTAGTGGTCCTTTCAGGCCCCCTATTTGCATGGGTTCCCCGGAGTCTACTCCTTTGGTAGGAGTTGGTGGTTTGGAAAATACTCGAGCATCAAACTTGGAACGATCGGCCTTCCTGTTCTGCAGTCTGTGGTCAATTTGAACGACTAAGTCAATATAGTCCGAACAGTCTTGCGGGGGATTCACTACTTGGGCTAACACATCTTTGAGCTCTCCACGTAGACCTCTATAAAACAGCGTAATCCTTTTGTTCTCAGGCCATCGAGTTTCCACTATCAGTCTGTTGAAAGACGCAATATAAGCCAAAAGGTCTTGATTACCTTGTCGCAATGAAAGGAGCTCATTGTCCAAGGCCTGCCCCTGTGAATGTCTTGCAAACAGTTTTTCCATACTGAGCTGAAAAGCTTGAAAATCATGGAGAACCGGATCATCTTGATTAACTAGAGGGATCGACCAGTCTGCCGCATTGCCACTAAGGTACGAAAGCACGAAAGCTACCTTAGCTTGATCAGTTGGAAAGGCTGCTGGCCGGCATAAGAAGTGCAACCGGCACTGATTAATAAATACTGCAAACCTCTTTGGGTCATCAGAAAATCGTTCGGGCGGAGTCAGAGGTACATTCCCAGGTAGGTTGATCTGCACTGGGTTCGTAGAGGATGTTGAAGGAAGATTTGCCCCTGATGCGGGTAACGGAGTTTGTCCGGCTTGTGACTGTAGCAATTGTCTAGCGAGATCGTCTGTTCGCTCCTTGGAAATAATCAGTTCCCTTCTTAGAGCATTCGTTTCCTGACGGGCTGCATGCACTTCTGCTCTTAGTTCCCCAAGTAACTGGGCTAGCTGGTCGGTATCAGAGGTTTCCATAGCGCCTGGGTGGGAGTTTTGCGGTAGGCTTTGTGTTCTGTAACGCTCACCTGATTCCCGCAGACACGCCGGTCTTGACTGGGTGAATGCCGGATCTTCAAAGGTGATGTGTAACACACGGTTGGCTCTTTGGGCTGGACCTCTGTGCACTGTATGTCTGACTCGAAGAGTAAGATGTCTGCAGATAGAAAATATGGGATTAATGAACTGGGGTTATTGGGTGCCTCTCTCCTCTTCCCTTTCTCTTCTCCTGGTGAACCCCAAAGGTTATCGCCCTCACCTTAGGTAAGTGAACGCCGAGCTCTCCATCTGCCTCGGGGCAGGGTGCCGTAACCAGTTTCTTCACTGGATAAGGGTGCAGGCCTCTTGACCTCAGAGGACTGCTGTCCGTCGTTAACTGCACGAACGGTAAGTTCTGGGCACTTCAAATGTCTTAAAAGTCTTTTGTAATGATATCTCTTGTTTTGCAGGGTTCAGGCGATGGCGGATGGCGGGCTGAAGAGAGTTGAGGATCGAACCCGCGTGAGGAATAGAAGCGCCTGGAAGCACGTAAGTAAGCGCTTGTAGCCTGCTTCACGATGCGCACTAACTGTCCCTTTTATCTTGCAGGCACAAGTTCGGAGCTTTAGAGAAGCTGAAGGGTGCTGGAATACCCACTGGATTCGGCGTGGGAAGGAGTAATGGCACGTGAGTAAAAAAGTTGCCCAATGTCTTTAAACGCACCTTCTTTGTCTTTCAGATGCGGGATGCAGCGCCGAAGGCCTCCGGAGCGTGCGAAGAGCTGGTAAGCTTTTGACTTTCAGATGCCGGAATGCAGTGCGAAGACCTCCGGAGCATGCGAAGAGTAGGTAAGCCTTTGTCTTTCAAATGCCAGAATGCAGCGCGAGGCGTTGGTGACAGCCGATGGACCAGGTAAGAGATGCGCTGCCACTTAAGACCGTAGTGCTAACCTGTTCTTTCTTTGTCTTTACAGGTGCTGCTGAAGACTGGATTCCAGGATGGTAAGCCTTTGTTCCCTTAGGCCCAGGATCAGAAGCAGAAGACACGATGAGCGTTCTGCTGCAGAGAATGCAGAATAACACAAAGCAAGATTCATCCATCGGGTGTGGTTTAAATAGCCTCCTGTAGTGCTTAGGTGTCTCCTTCCACAGCCACGCCTAGGTAAGAAAAGAGTTCCTGCTTTCCAGAAGAGTTCCAGTGTTCTGAACCTAGGGAGTGGCTCCTGCCCCACCCAACAGGAAAAGTAGTCCCAAACAGAAGAGGATCAGGGGTTCAACTGGCAGGTAAGTAAGCAGCATGGTCTGCTGCAGGTAAGTCCACCCAAGCATTATGAGCCCGGCGCTTCCAGCGCTGGGACTGGGCATCTTTATGAGCCTGGTGCCACTGGCGCCAGGACAGGGTCCAAAATGTCCCAATTGGGACTGGCTGGCACTCGGAACCGGGGTTATGGGTCTGCTTCCAAGGGAGTCGGGCAAGTCCTGATCTTTTGGAAGCAGAGATCATGACAGCACCCCCCCTCAAGGCCCCTCCCAAACCAGGCTTCTCCGGGGGTTTGGGCTTGTTAGGAAATGTTCGATGAAATCTTTTGATTAGACGAGGCGCGTGGACATATTCTGCAGGTTCCCAGGATCTTTCTTGGGGACCGTAGCCTTTCCAGTCAATCAGGTAAAATAGTTTAGATTTGGAGATCTTGGAATCCAGGATGCTTTTGACTTCAAACTCGAGTTCTCCATCAACTAGAATAGGTTTTGGAGATGTAGTTAGTCGGGTTTGAGGTTGCACGGGTTTTAATAGAGAGACGTGGAAGACCGGATGTATCTTCATGTGAGGGGGCAAGTCCAACTTGACGCTACTGGATTTACTATGGTAGTGATGGAATAGGGACCAAGGTATCTTGGGTTGAATGTGTGTGGTCCTTTTAGAGGTAGATATTTGGTGGATAACCAGACTTGATCTCCTACTTGATATTGGGGGGCTTCCTTCCGATGTTGGTCTGCTCCTTTCTTGTATTGTTCTTTAGCCCTTTGAAGGTGAGAAACGGCTTCCTTAAAGGCTTGGGTGATTGTAGAATGCAGGTGATCTACTGCTGGTGTTCCAAGATCTTGGAGTAGATCCAACTCCGAGGTTCGGGGGTGACTACCGTATAAAAGAAAAAAACGGGGTTTTCCCAGTTCCCGAGTGGACAGAGTTATTGTAGGCATATTCGGCTATCCAAAGGATATCTTTCCAAGTTTTTTCAGTTTGTTGTAGCATGCAGCGCAAATACTGTTCCAGAGTTTGATTGGTCCTCTCGGTTTGTCCGTCGGTTTGAGGGTGGTGGCTGGTCGAAAGTCTCACATCAATTTGAGCCGACCGACAGCAACTTCGCCAAAAATGAGAAATAAATTGACTACCTCGATCCGAAATTAGAACTGAAGGAAAACCGTGCAGTCGGACGATGTTTTCGAGAAATTCTCGGGCCAGAGTTGCTGCTGTTGGTAAGCCTTTGAGTGGAATGAAATGCGCCATCTTGGAGAATAGGTCCACGATTACTAGGATCGTATTGTATACGGAGCATGGAGGTAGATCGGTGATGAAGTCCATAGAAAGAGTATGCCAAGGGCGAGGCGGGATGTCAATAGGGCGTAAGAGGCCGGCTGGTTTTTCCTTTTGACTCTTGTTTTGGGCGCATACTCCACAGGACATTATAAAGTCTCTGATATCTTTTTTCCAAGACGGCTACCAGAAGTAGCGCTTGATCTTTTCCGAGGTCTTGGTCATACCGGGATGTCCTTCCATTAAAGAACCGTGATAACAAGAGATTACCTTTTTCTGTAAATCTGTGCTGGGCAGGTATAACCGTTCTTGGAAATATAATAGGTTGTCCTTCACCGTAAAGTCCTTTCCCTGCAGATGCCAATTCTGTATGTCTGCTGGAGTTGCCAGTAGCCTGGCTTTATCCCTAACTTCCTCTATGGATTGTGTGGCGATTACACCTAGAATTCTTTGTTTGGGAATGATAGGTACAGGTTTAGGATTGATCAAATGTTCTTCCACTCCCATCCGAGAAAGGGCATCAGCTTTACCGTTTTTTGTACCAGGTCGATAGGTAATTATGAAGTCAAACTCGGCAAAGAATAGTGCCCAACGGAGTTGCCTAGAGGATTGAGCTTTTGCGGTTTTCAAATATTGCAGGTTTCGGTGATCTGTAATCACAGTAACGATGTGTCGGGCCCCCAGAAGATAATGCCGCCAAGCCTTAAAGGCAGTCTTGATAGCTAGAAGTTCCTTATCAGTAATAGTGTAATTGATTTCAGGAGGCGAGAATTTGCGGGACCAAAATGCCACGGGATGCAACTGATTGGTTACTGGGTCCTTTTGTGATAGAACTGCCCCATGGCAAGGCTCGAAGCATCAGTTTCAACGATGTAGGGGAGTTCTGGGCGATGATGTTTTAAGATCGGTGCAGAGATAAATCTAGTCTTCAAATTCTGGAAAGCTTGTTCCGCCTCGGTAGACCATTCAAAACGTTTGTTTTTCTTTAACAAGGCGGTGATGGGCTGGACTATTCGAGAGAATTCGGGGATAAACCTGCGGTAAAAGTTAGCGAAGCCTAACATGCTTTGAACACCTTTTACGGAGGATGGCGATGGTCATTTGAGAATTGCAATGACCTTCTTTGAATCCATACGCACTCTGCTAGGTGATAATATGAATCCCAAGAATTCAACTTCAGTCACGTTGAAAACACATTTTTCCAACTTAGCGAAAAGTTTGTGTTGACGCAATCTCTCGAGGACCATTTTCACGTGTTTCCGATGTTCAGTTTCCGATGAAGAATAAACGAGGATGTCGTCAATGTAAACAACAACACACACATCTATGAGCTCTCTGAGGACATCGTTCATAAAATATTGAAAGGCGGCCGGGGCATTGCAAAGTCCGAAGGGCATGACCTGATATTCAAATAGCCCATATTTGGTGCGGAAGGCCGTCTTCCATTCATCGCCCTCTTTTACTCGTACCAAGTGGTAGGCTCCTCTAAGATCCAGCTTTGTATATATGCATGCTTTTCTGACTTGGTCCAGGAGTTCAGGGATCAAAGGTAACGGATATCTATTCTTAACGGTGATCTGGTTCAGGGCGCGATAATCTATACAAGTTCTAAGGTCCCCTTCTTTTTTTGGAACGAAGAACAAAGCTGAGGAAGCAGGGGACTTGGAAGGACGAATAAACCCATTCGCTAGGTATTGATCCAGGTATTGTCGGAGGTGAAGATTCTCAGGCTCGGTGAGGGCATAAATTCTACTACAAGGAGGAGTAGATCCAGGTATCAGGTCTATCTGGCAGTCATAAGACCTATGAGGAGGTAGAGAGTTAGCCTGATCCTTCCGGAAAACATCTTGGAATTCTAGGTATTCAGGAGGTAACTGGGGAGCCTCCGAGGAAATTGCTGCCAGTGCAACACCAGGTCTAGGGTGACAAGTAGAGACACATTCTGGAAACTGAACCGTTCTTGCTCGCCAATCGATCTGAGGATTGTGCTTCTCTAACCAAGGAATTCCTAGAATAATCTGGAACTGAGGGGCCTTGATCACATCGAACACGATCTTCTCATGGTGTCCATCTTGACTTACTAGCGTCACTTCTTGGGTGGTATGCGTTACTGGTCCGGAGGCTATCTCCGTACCATCCACCGTAGTAATGACGTCCTTTACAGCCTTTGGACAAAGAGTCAGATTCATCCTCAAAACCATTTCATGATCCACATAATTGCCGATGGCACCGCTGTCGACGTAAGCTTCAATCGCATGTAATCGATCCGGATGTTCAGGGCTAATGAGGACCATAGGTATCACGAAATGCGAGGTCACGGAACTGGTTTTAACGCTCGGCAAGAGGACCTCTATTCTTGTCGGGCGAGGTTGTTTCCCTGCTCAGAGTTTGTGACCCTGGTAACTGCAGCTCCTACTGCCTTCTTGGCTGGTTTCACCAGACAGTCTCGAAGAAAGTGCCCCGAGTTTCCGCAATAGAGGCATAATTGCAGCTGTTTTCTCCTTTCCCGCTCCTTTTGTGTTAGTGGTCCTTTCAGGCCCCCTATTTGCATGGGTTCCCCGGAGTCTACTCCTTTGGTAGGAGTTGGTGGTTTGGAAAATACTCGAGCATCAAACTTGGAACGATCGGCCTTCCTGTTCTGCAGTCTGTGGTCAATTTGAACGACTAAGTCAATATAGTCCGAACAGTCTTGCGGGGGATTCACTACTTGGGCTAACACATCTTTGAGCTCTCCACGTAGACCTCTATAAAACAGCGTAATCCTTTTGTTCTCAGGCCATCGAGTTTCCACTATCAGTCTGTTGAAAGACGCAATATAAGCCAAAAGGTCTTGATTACCTTGTCGCAATGAAAGGAGCTCATTGTCCAAGGCCTGCCCCTGTGAATGTCTTGCAAACAGTTTTTCCATACTGAGCTGAAAAGCTTGAAAATCATGGAGAACCGGATCATCTTGATTAACTAGAGGGATCGACCAGTCTGCCGCATTGCCACTAAGGTACGAAAGCACGAAAGCTACCTTAGCTTGATCAGTTGGAAAGGCTGCTGGCCGGCATAAGAAGTGCAACCGGCACTGATTAATAAATACTGCAAACCTCTTTGGGTCATCAGAAAATCGTTCGGGCGGAGTCAGAGGTACATTCCCAGGTAGGTTGATCTGCACTGGGTTCGTAGAGGATGTTGAAGGAAGATTTGCCCCTGATGCGGGTAACGGAGTTTGTCCGGCTTGTGACTGTAGCAATTGTCTAGCGAGATCGTCTGTTCGCTCCTTGGAAATAATCAGTTCCCTTCTTAGAGCATTCGTTTCCTGACGGGCTGCATGCACTTCTGCTCTTAGTTCCCCAAGTAACTGGGCTAGCTGGTCGGTATCAGAGGTTTCCATAGCGCCTGGGTGGGAGTTTTGCGGTAGGCTTTGTGTTCTGTAACGCTCACCTGATTCCCGCAGACACGCCGGTCTTGACTGGGTGAATGCCGTATCTTCAAAGGTGATGTGTAACACACGGTTGGCTCTTTGGGCTGGACCTCTGTGCACTGTATGTCTGACTCGAAGAGTAAGATGTCTGCAGATAGAAAATATGGGATTAATGAACTGGGTTTATTGGGTGCCTCTCTCCTCTTCCCTTTCTCTTCTCCTGTAGAACCCCAAAGGTTATCGCCCTCACCTTAGGTAAGTGAACGCCGAGCTCTCCATCTGCCTCGGGGCAGGGTGCCGTAACCAGTTTCTTCACTGGATAAGGGTGCAGGCCTCTTGACCTCAGAGGACTGCTGTCCGTCGTTAACTGCACGAACGGTAAGTTCTGGGCACTTCAAATGTCTTAAAAGTCTTTTGTAATGATATCTCTTGTTTTGCAGGGTTCAGGCGATGGCGGATGGCGGGCTGATGAGAGTTGAGGATCGAACCCGCGTGAGGAATAGAAGCGCCTGGAAGCACGTAAGTAAGCGCTTGTAGCCTGCTTCACGATGCGCACTAACTGTCCCTTTTATCTTGCAGGCACAAGTTCGGAGCTTTAGAGAAGCTGAAGGGTGCTGGAATACCCACTGGATTCGGCGTGGGAAGGAGTAATGGCACGTGAGTAATAAAGTTGCCCAATGTCTTTAAACGCACCTTCTTTTGTCTTTCAGATGCGGGATGCAGCGCCGAAGGCCTCCGGAGCGTGCGAAGAGCTGGTAAGCTTTTGTCTTTCAGATGCCGGAATGCAGTGTGAAGACCTCCGGAGCATGCGAAGAGTAGGTAAGCCTTTGTCTTTCAGATGCCAGAATGCAGCGCGAGGCGTTGGTGACAGCCGATGGACCAGATAAGAGATGCGCTGCCACTTAAGACCGTAGTGCTAACCTGTTCTTTCTTTGTCTTTACAGGTGCTGCTGAAGACTGGATTCCAGGATGGTAAGCCTTTGTTCCCTTAGGCCCAGGATCAGAAGCAGAAGACACGATGAGCGTTCTGCTGCAGAGAATGCAGAATAACACAAAGCAAGATTCATCCATCGGGTGTGGCTTAAATAGCCTCCTGTAGTGCTTAGGTGTCTCCTTCCACAGCCACGCCTAGGTAAGAAAAGAGTTCCTGCTTTCCAGAAGAGTTCCAGTTTTCTGAACCTAGGGAGTGGCTCCTGCCCCACCCAACAGGAAAAGTAGTCCCAAACAGAAGAGGATCAGGGGTTCAACTGGCAGGTAAGTAAGCAGCATGGTCTGCTGCAGGTAAGTCCACCCAAGCATTATGAGCCCGGCGCTTCCAGCGCTGGGACTGGGCATCTTTATGAGCCTGGTGCCACTGGCGCCAGGACAGGGTCCAAAAGGTCCCAATTGGGACTGGCTGGCACTCGGAACCGGGGTTATGGGTCTGCTTCCAAGGGAGTCGGGCAAGTCCTGATCTTTTGGAAGCAGAGATCATGACAATATGTCAACAAAAGAAAAAAGAGTGAGCCATACATGTGATGTCATCAGTGATGTCATCAATGAAATTTGTGATGTCATCTTTGATGTCCTGGGTGTTAGTCTTAGCAGTGCAGGGTGGTGGCACGAGTTATGGTTGCTTAGCTTACCATAACTGACGAATTTCAAGGGCTTTTCGGTTTTACTTGGAACCATAACGTCCCTTTGACAAAGTTTTTTCACTGAATTTCATAGGATTTTAGTAGCGCAACTTAACCATCACGTCCCTTTAAAAAAGTTTTTTCATTGAATTTCATAGGTTTTTATTAGTGCAACTTAACCATAACGTCCCTGTAACATTTTTTTTTAACTAAATTTTAAAGGTTTTTATTAGTGCAACGTCACCATAACATCCTTTTCAGTAGATGAAGACCACTAACATCTTATGTCCTCAAAGTGGGAACGCCGGGTGGTAAAAAAAAAAAAAAAAAGATTTTCCTTCCTACACCGGGACGCCTGCGGCATCCCGGTGTAGGAAGGAAAATCTTTTACCAAGATGGACAGCATGGAAAGGGAAGGCAGGGTGTATAAAGAGAACACAACAGGGCATGAGCGGGGGCTGGGGGGGAACAGGGGAGACACATGGGCATGAGCGGGGGGTGAGAGGGAGCAGGGTACAAACGGGGCATGAGCAGGGGGTGGGGGAGAAAAGGAAGGAAAAACGGGGCATGAGCGGGGGTGGGGGAACACGAGAGAGACACGGGGCATGAGCAGCGGGTGGAGAGGAACATGAGGGAGACACGGGGTATGAGCGGGGGGTGGACAGGAACACGAGGGAGACATGGGGCATGATCGGGGGGATACAGGGCACACATGGGACATGAGCGGGGGTGGGGGGAAAGGAGAGAGACAAGGGGCATGAGCGGGGGGTGGGGGGAACACGAGAGAGACACAGGGCATGAGGGGGAGGGGTAGTGGGTAACACAAGGGTAACACTAGGCATGAGCATAGGGTGGGGGAAAGATGAGGGAGACATGGGGCATGAGTGGGGGGTGGGGGCAGCAGGAGACACACGGGTCAGGAGCGGGGGCTGGGGGCAACAGGAGACACACGGGGCGGAACGGGGGAGAGGGGGTACACGATGGAGACAGGGCATGAGTGGGGGGTGCAGGGAACACAAGGGAGACACGGGGCATGAGTGGGGGTTGGGGGGAACATGAGGGAGACACGGGGCATGAGCGGGAGTGGGGGCAACAGGAGACACACGGGACATGAGCGGGGGGTGAGGGGCTACACGAGGGAGAAACGGGGCATGAGCGGGGGTGGGGGAACACGAAGGAGACATGGGGCATGAGCGGGGGTGGCGGGAACAGGGCGCACACGGGGCATGAGTGGGGGTGGGGGGAACAGGGCACACACAGGGCATGAGTGGGGGTGGGGGAGACACACGGGGCATGAATGAGGGGTGGGGGGGAGGGGAGAGACACACGGGGCATGAGAGGGGGGTGGGTGGAAGGAGAGAAACACACAGGGCATGAGCAGGAGGAGGGGGGAAGGGGAGAGACACACGGGGCATGAGCGGGGGTTTGGGGGGAAGGGGAGAGAGACATGGGGCATGAGCGGGGGTGGGGGGGAAGGGGAGAGAAACACGGGGCATGAGTGGGGGGTGGGGGGAAAGGAGGGAGACACGGGGCATGAGCGGGGGGTGGGGGGAAGTGGAGAGACACACAGGGCATGAGTGGGGGGAAGGGGAGAGAGACACAGGGCATGAGTGGGGGTTGGGGGAAAGGGGAGAGAGACACGGAGCATGAGCAGGGGATGGGGGGAAGGGGAGAGAGACACGGGGCATGACCGGGGGGTGGGGGGTTGGGGAGAGAGACACGGGGCATGATCGGGGGTGGGGGGAAGGGGAGAGAGACACGGGGCATGAGCGGGGGAAGGGGAAAGACACACGGGGCATGAGCGGGGGTGGGGGGAAGGGGAGAGACACACAGGGCGTGAGCGGGGAGTGGGGGGAAGGGGAGAGGCACAGGGCATGAGCGGGCTGGGGGGAGGGGAGAGACACACGGCGCATGAGCGGGGGGTGTGGGGAAAGGAGGGAGACACGGGACATAAGTGGGGGGTGGGGGGAACACGAGGGAGACACGGGGCATGAGCGTGGATGGGGGCAACAGGAGACACACGAGGCATGAGCCGGGGGTCGGGGCAACAGGAGACAAACGTGGCATGGGGGGGGGATGAAGGGGTACACGATGGAGACAAGGCATGAGTGGGGGTGGGGGGAACACGAGGGAGACACGGGGCATGAGTGGGGTTGGGGGAACATGAGGGAGACACGGGGCATGAGCGGGGGTGGGGACAACAGGAGACACTGGGCATGAGAGGGGGGTGAGGGGGCACACGAGGGAGACACGGGGCATGAGCAGGGGGTGGGGGGAACACGAGGGAGACACGGGGCATGAGCGGGGCTGTGGGGAACAGGGCGCACACGGGGCATGAGTGGGGATGGGGGAACAGGGCACACACAGGGCATGAGCGGGGGTGGGGGAACAGGGCACACACACGGGGCATGAGCGGGGAGTGGGGCGGAGCAGGGGAGACACATGGGGCATGAACGGGGGTGGGGGGAAGGGGAGAGACACATGAGGCATGAGCGGGGGGTTGGGGAAGGGGAGAGACACACGGGGCATGAGCGGGGGGTGGGGGGAATCGGAGAGACACACAGGGCATGAGCTGAGGGTGGGGGGAAGGGGAGAGAGACACGGGGCATGAGCAGGGTTGGGAGGGAAGGGGAGAGACACAGGGCATGAGCGGGGGTTGGGGGGAAAGGAGGGAGACACGGGGCATGAGCGGGGGGTGGGGGGAAGAGGAGAGACACACAGGGCATGAGCGGGTGGTGGGGCGAAGGGGAGAGAGTCACCGGGCATGAGCCGGGGGTGGGGGGGAAGGGGAGAGAGACACGGGGCATGAGCGGGGGTGGGGGGAAGGGGAGAGAGACACGGGGCATGAGCGGGGGTGGGGGGGAAGGGGAGAGAGACACGGGGCATGAGCAGGGGGTGGGGGTAGGGGAGAGACACACGGGCATGAGCGGGGGTTGGGGAAAGGAGGGAGACATGGGGCATGAGCGGGGGGTGGGGGTGTAACACAAGGGAGACACGGGGCATGAGTGGGTGGTGGGGGGTAACAGGGGAGACAGGGCATGGGTGGGGGGTAACACAAGGGAGACACGGGGCATAAGCAGGGGGTGGGGGGGTAACACAAGGGAGACACGGGGCATGAGCTGGGGGTGGGGGTAACACAAGGGAGACACAGGGCATGAGCGGGGGGTGGGGGGAAGTGGAGAGAGACATGGGGCATGAGCGGGGGGTGGGGGGAACAGTATGGAGACACGGGGCATGAGCGGGGGTTAGGCAGCGGGAGGGATAGAGACACGGGGCATAAGCGGGGGGTGGGGGGAAGGGGAGAGACACACAGGGCATGAGCGGGTGGTGGGGCGAAGGGGAGAGAGTCACCGGGCATGAGCCGGGGGTGGGGGGGAAGGGGAGAGAGACACGGGGCATGAGCGGGGGTGGGGGGAAGGGGAGAGAGACACGGGGCATGAGCGGGGGTGGGGGGGAAGGGGAGAGAGACACGGGGCATGAGCAGGGGGTGGGGGTAGGGGAGAGACACACGGGCATGAGCGGGGGTTGGGGAAAGGAGGGAGACATGGGGCATGAGCGGGGGGTGGGGGTGTAACACAAGGGAGACACGGGGCATGAGTGGGTGGTGGGGGTAACAGGGGAGACAGGGCATGGGTGGGGGGTAACACAAGGGAGACACGGGGCATAAGCAGGGGGTGGGGGGGTAACACAAGAGAGACACGGGGCATGAGCTGGGGGTGGGGGTAACACAAGGGAGACACAGGGCATGAGCGGGGGGTGGGGGGAAGTGGAGAGAGACATGGGGCATGAGCGGGGGGTGGGGGGAACAGTATGGAGACACGGGGCATGAGCGGGGGTTAGGCAGCGGGAGGGATAGAGACACGGGGCATGAGCGGGGGGTGGGCGGCGGGAGGGATAGAGACACGGGGCATAAGCGGGGGGTGGGCGGCGTGAGGGATAGAGAGACGGGGCATGAGCGGAGGGAGGGATAGAGACATGGGGCATGAGCGGGGGGAGGGATAGAAACACGGGGCATGAGCGGGGGGAGGGATAGAGACACGGGGCATGAGCGGGGGGTGTGCGGCAGGAGGGATAGACACACGGAGCATGAGCGGGGGTGTGGGCAGCAGGAGGGATAGAGACATGGGGCATGAGCAGAGGGTGGGCGGCGTGAGGGATAGAGACACGGGGCATGAGCGGAGGGAGGGATAGAGACATGGGGCATGAGCGGGGGGAGGGATAGAAACACGGGGCATGAGCGGGGGGAGGGATAGAGACACGGGCATGAGCGGGGGGTGTGCGGCAGGAGGGATAGACACACGGAGCATGAGCGGGGGCGTGGGCAGCAGGAGAGATAGAGACACGGGGCATGAGCTGAGGGAGGGATAGAGACACGGGGCATGAGCGGGGCATGAGCGGAGGGAGGGATAGAGACACGGGGCATGAGCGGGGGAGGGATAGAGACATGGGGCATGAGCGGAGGGAGGGATAGAGACACGGGGCATGAGCGGGGGGAGGGATAGAGACACGGGGCATGAGCGGGGGGTGGGCGGCAGGAGGGATAGACACACGGGGCATGAGCGGGGGTGGTGGGCGGCGGGAGGGATAGAGACATGGGGCATGAGCGGGGGAGGGTTAGAGACATGGGGCATGAGCGGAGGGAGGGATAGAGAAACGGGGCATGAGCGGGGGGAGGGATAGAGACACGGGCATGAGCGGAGGGAGGGATAGAGACATGGGGCATGAGCGGGGGGTGGGGGTGTAACACAAGGGAGACACGGGGCATGAGTGGGTGGTGGGGGGTAACAGGGGAGACAGGGCATGGGTGGGGGTAACACAAGGGAGACACGGGGCATAAGCAGGGGGTGGGGGGGTAACACAAGGGAGACACGGGGCATGAGCTGGGGGTGGGGGTAACACAAGGGAGACACAGGGCATGAGCGGGGGGTGGGGGGAAGTGGAGAGAGACATGGGGCATGAGCGGGGGGTGGGGGGAACAGTATGGAGACACGGGGCATGAGCGGGGGTTAGGCAGCGGGAGGGATAGAGACACGGGGCATGAGCGGGGGGTGGGCGGCGGGAGGGATAGAGACACGGGGCATAAGCGGGGGGTGGGCGGCGTGAGGGATAGAGACACGGGGCATGAGCGGAGGGAGGGATAGAGACATGGGGCATGAGCGGGGGGAGGGATAGAAACACGGGGCATGAGCGGGGGGAGGGATAGAGACATGGGGCATGAGCGGGGGGTGTGCGGCAGGAGGGATAGACACACGGAGCATGAGCGGGGGCGTGGGCAGCAGGAGGGATAGAGACATGGGGCATGAGCGGAGGGTGGGCGGCGTGAGGGATAGAGACACGGGGCATGAGCGGAGGGAGGGATAGAGACATGGGGCATGAGCGGGGGGAGGGATAGAAACACGGGGCATGAGCGGGGGGAGGGATAGAGACACGGGGCATGAGCGGGGGGTGTGCGGCAGGAGGGATAGACACACGGAGCATGAGCGGGGGCGTGGGCAGCAGGAGAGATAGAGACACGGGGCATGAGCTGGGGGAGGGATAGAGACACGGGGCATGAGCGGAGGGAGGGATAGAGACACGGGGCATGAGCGGGGGGAGGGATAGAGACATGGGGCATGAGCGGTGGGAGGGATAGAGACACGGGGCATGAGCGGGGGGAGGGATAGAGACACGGGGCATGAGCGGGGGGTGGGCGGCAGGAGGGATAGACACACGGGGCATGAGCGGGGGTGGTGGGCGGCGGGAGGGATAGAGACATGGGGCATGAGCGGGGGAGGGTTAGAGACATGGGGCATGAGCGGAGGGAGGGATAGAGACACGGGGCATGAGCGGGGGGAGGGATAGAGACACGGGCATGAGCGGAGGGAGGGATAGAGACACGGGGCATGAGCGGGGGGAGGGATAGAGACATGGGGCATGAGCGGAGGGAGGGATAGAGACACGGGGCATGAGCGGGGGAGGGATAGAGACACGGGGCATGAGCGGGGGGTGGGCGGCGGGAGGGATAGACACACGGTGCATGAGCGGGGGGTGGGCAGGAGGAATAGACACACGGGTCATGAGCGGGGGGTGGGCAGCCGGAGGGATAGACACACGGGGCATGAGCGGGGGGTGGGCGGCGGGAGGGATAGACACACGGGGCATGAGCGGGGGGTCGGTGGGTGGGGAGGAGGGGAGAGACACAGGGGGCATGAGCTGGGGTGCGGGGGAGGGGAGAGACACATGGGGCATGAGTGGGGGGTGGGCGGCGGTAGGAATAGAGACACGGGCATGAGAGGGGGGTGGCCGGCGGGAGGGATAGAGAAACGGGCCATGAGCGGGGGTGGGCAGCGGGAGGGAGAGAGACACGGGGCATGAGCGGGGGTGAGCGGGAGGGGGAGAGACACAGGGCATGAGCGGGGGGTGGGATAGAGACACGGGGCATGAGCGGGGGGTGTGTGGCAGGAGGGATAGACACACGGAGCATGAGTGGGGGGTGGTGGGCAGCAGGAGGGATAGAGACATGGGGCATGAGCGGAGGGAGAGATAGAGACACGGGGCATGAGCTGGGGGAGGGATAGAGACACGGGGCATGAGCGGGGCATGAGCGGAGGGAGGGATAGAGACACGGGGCATGAGCGGGGGGAGGGATAGAGACATGGGGCATGAGCGGAGGGAGGGATAGAGACACGGGGCATGAGCGGGGGGAGGGATACAGCCACGGGGCATGAGCGGGGGGTGGGCGGCAGGAGGGATAGAGGGATACACACACGGGGCATGAGCGGGGGGTGGTGGGCGGCAGGAGGGATAGAGACATGGGGCATGAGCGGGGGAGGGTTAGAAGACATGGGGCATGAGCGGAGGGAGGGATAGAGACACGGGGCATGAGCGGGGGGAGGGATAGAGACACGGGCATGAGCGGGGCATGAGCGGAGGGAGGGATAGAGACACGGGGAATGAGCGGGGGGAGGGATAGAGACATGGGGCATGAGCGGAGGGAGGGATAGAGACACGGGGCATGAGCGGGGGAGGGATAGAGACACGGGGCATGAGCGGGGGGTGGGCGGCAGGAGGGATAGACACACGGTGCATGAGCGGGGGGTGGGCAGGAGGAATAGACACACGGGTCATGAGCGGGGGGTGGGCAGCCGGAGGGATAGACACACGGGGCATGAGCGAGGGGTGGGCGGCGGGAGGGATAGACACACGGGGCATGAGCGGGGGGTCGGGGAGTGGGGAGGAGGGGAGAGACACAGGGGGCATGAGCTGGGGTGCGGGGGAGGGGAGAGACACATGGGGCATGAGTGGGGGGTGGGCGGCGGGAGGAATAGAGACACGGGCATGAGCGGGGGGTGGGCGGCGGGAGGGATAGAGACACGGGCCATGAGCGGGGGTGGGCAGCGGGAGGGAGAGAGACACGGGGCATGAGCGGGGGGTGGGCGGGAGGGGGAGAGACACACGGGGCATGAGCGGGGGGTGGGCGGGAGGGGGAGAGACACACGGGGCATGAGCGAGGGCGGGCGGGAGGGGGAGAGACACACGGGGCATGAGCAGGGGGAGGGGTAGAGACACACGGGGCATGAGCGGGGCGTGGGCGGGAGGAGGAGAGACACACGGGGCATGAGCGAGGGTGGGCGGGAGGGGGAGAGACACATGGGGCATGAGCGGGGGGTGGGCGGGAGGGGGAGAGACACACAGGGCATGAGTGGGGGGTGGGCGGGAGGGGGAGAGACTCACGGGGCATGAGCGGGGGTGGGGGGGAGAGAGACACACAGGGCATGAGCGGGGGGTGGGCAGGGGAGGGGGTGAGACAAACGGGGCATGAGCGGGGGGTGGGCGGGAGGGGGAGAGACACAAGGGGCATGAGCGGGGGTGGGGAAGGGAGAGAGACACACGGGCATGAGCGGGGGGTGGGCGGGATGGGGAGAGATATACACAGGGCATGAGCGGGGGGTGGGCGGGAGGGGGAGAGACACACGGGGCATGAGCGGGGGTGGGCGAGAGACACACGGGGCATGAGCGGGGGTGGGGAAGGGAGAGAGACACACGGGGCATGAGCGGGGGGTGGGCGGGATGGGGAGAGATACACGGGGCATGAGCGGGGGGTGGGCGGGAGGGGGAGAGACACACGGGGCATGAGCGGGGGGGCGGGAGGGGGAGAGACACACGGGGCATGAGCAGGGCGTGGGTGGGAGGAGGAGAGACACACGGGGCATGAGTGGGGGGTGGGCGGGAGGGGGAGAGACACACGGGGGATGAGCCGGCGTGGGCGGGAGGAGGAGAGACACACGGGGCATGAGCGAGGGTGGGCGGGAGGGGGAGAGACACACGGGGCATGAGCTGGGGGTGGCCGGGAGGGGGAGAGACACACGGGGCATGAGCGGGGGTGGGGGGGAGGGAGAAAGACACACAGGGCATGAGCGGGGGGTGGGCAGGAGGGGGTGAGACACACGGGGCATGAGCGGGGGGTGGGCGGGAGGTGGAGAGACACACGGGGGTGGGTGGGAGGGAGAGAGACACACGGGGCATGAGCGGGGGGTGGGCGGGTGGGGGATAGACACATGGGGCATGAGCGGGGGTGGTCGAGAGACACACGGGGCATGAGCGGGGTTGGGGAAGGGAGAGAGACACACGGGGCATGAGCGGGGGGTGGGCGGGAGGGGGAGAGACACACGGGGCATGAGCGGGGGGTGGGCGGGAGGGGGAGAGACACACGGGGCTTGAGCGAGGGTGGGGGGGAGGGAGAGAGACACATGGGGCATGAGCGGGGGGTGGGGGGAGGGAGAGAGACACACGGGGCATGAGCGGTGGTGGGCAGGAGGGGGAGAGACACACGGGGCATGAGCGGGGGTGGGAGGGAGGGAGAGAGAACCACTGGGCATAAGCGGGGGGTGGGCAGGAGGGGGAGAGACACACGGAGCATGAGCGGGGGGAGGGGGAGAGACACACGGGGCATGAGCGGGGCGTGGGTGGGAGGAGGAGAGACACACGGGGCATGAGCGAGGGTGGGCGGGAGGGGGAGAGACACACGGGGCATGAGCAAGGGTGGGCGGGAGGGGGAGAGACACACGGGGAATGAGCGGGGGTGGGCAGGAGGGGGAGAGACACACGGGGCATGAGCGGGGTGTGGGCAGGAGGGGGAGAGACACACGGGGCATGAGCGGGGGGTGGGCGGGAGGGGGAGAGACACACGGGGGATGAGCAGGCGTGGGCGGGAGGAGGAGAGACACACGGGGCATGAGCGAGGGTGGGCGGGAGGGGGAGAGACACACGGGGCATGAGCGGGAGGGGGAGAGACACACGGGGCGTGAGCAGGGGGTGGGCGGGAGGGGGAGAGACACACAGGGCATGAGTGGGGGTGGGGGGAGGGAGAGAGACACACAGGGCATGAGCGGGGGGTGGGCAGTAGGGGGTGAGACACATGGGGCATGAGCGGGGGCTGGCCATTGTGTGCCGATGGCGTGAGCGAGGGGCTGGAGGAACAGGGGAGACATGGAGCATGAGTGGGGGTGGGGGGGACAAGAAGGACACACGGGGCATGAGCAGGGGTGGGAGGAACAGGAGACAGACACGAAAGACTTACTGTGCCGGCGGCAGAGCCCGCTCCTGCTGACAAAGCCTCTCATGCAAGGAACAAAGATGGCGGGAGTCTCTGAAGCCAGACGCACTGCACGCTTTCACCGCATCCAATGAGAGAGCACGTCAGATGTCCGCGGACATCACGCAAGCTGCTTGCCCAATCACCGTCCTGTCCGCGGAGCGAACAGAGAAGTGTGTCCGCGAAGCGAACACAGATATCACTAATTTTTTTCACTTACATTTTTGTCATTTTTTTAAAAACTACTGGACAGATTTACACCAAATAAAGCAAAGCACGCTTTCGGGACCAAGCCACCGCTCCTGCCGCAAATTTGGTGTAAATCCGTCCAGCGGTTTGGGCTGTAGACGTGAGCAAAGTTTTTTCCCATTATGTGTATGGGAAAAAACAAAAGTTTTGGGACCCCCCTATAACTTTTCCCCCCCTGGACGAATCCTCACCAAACTTTGCAAAAAAATTCAGAGTGGGCCATATACTTTTGCAAAGTTTGGTGAGGATTCGTCAAGGGGGAGCTAAGTTATAGGCCGCCCAAAAAGTGCTCTTCCTATGGAAACACCAACTTAACCATAACTACATGGCCATTACCGTGGCCATGTAATATATATATAGTTTGCAGGCTGCTACCCCTAGGTGCCCTGCTGTTGTTTTGTTTTCTATGTGCTGCTTGTGTGTTGTGCATTCGGTTTTGCACAATGCATTTTTGAAATCCTTTTGTAAACATTAAAGACACCAGTATTCTTTCTACTGTGTCCGTTGTGTTTTGTCCGACTTTTTTCTGAACCTGGCACTAGTTTTTGTGCCTGCGGGAGTGCGGTTCGCCTCTTCCTCCTTGTTTTGCAATATATATATATATATATATATATATATATATATATATATATATATATATATATTCAAGGAAAAAGCTTAAAAGCTTTAGTTGCAGGGTCATTAAGGTGAGAAATTAACGTAACAAAACCCCTGAAATTCAGCTAAAGCCACCTTAACTTTGCACCCCCTGTTACGCAGCCTATGACAACAATGATGACATCACAGATCACATCACAGATCACATCACTAATTACATTACAACAGTAACTTGCAATGGACAGTGGTCACAAACTTAACCCATGTGTACTGAATATTTTAAAACACTAACAAACAGGCTACCAACCATAGATGTAGGCCTTTACCAGTGGACACAGCTTTCAACCATTTCTTCTGTTTATTATATACACTGATGAGGCACTAGCCATGGACTTTAGCACAATACTGGCCTGTGGCCACAATCTTTGGCTGTGCCCGCTATATATTGTAACATATGAATGGGCCACTAGCCATGGCCTTTGACCTTGAGCAGTTTGTACATCTTTTGGCCATGTCCACTGTATATTTAAAAATAATAAAATGCAATAAGCGATGGCCTTCGGCCGTGCCCACTGTGTATTAAACAACACTAACCAGCCACTAGCTATGGCCTTCAACAATACTAGCCAGTAGCCAAGGCGTTTGGCTGTGCCAACTGTAGATTCAAATATATTAATGGGTGCTAGCCATGGCCATTAGCCATGGCCACTGAATACAGCTTTCAAAGTTGCCCACTGTATATTTTAAAACAGTGATGGGGTATTAGACATGGCTTTTAACCATGCACATTGGTATTTTTGAACACTAACCGACCACTAGCTATGTTCTCTGGTGCTGGCCAATGACCAAAGCCTTTGTCATGGCCAAGTCCATCGCCTAAATTGTTATTAAGGTAATCAAAGATTTCATGAGCTAACTTATAAATGATGTTATGTCTAATTCCATTATTGATGCAATCAGTTATATGCATTGTAATTAGTGTTATCACCTGTGATGGCATTAGTGATGTGATTTGTAATGTTATCAGTGTTCTCATACAACATGCAATTAGTGATGTCATCAGTGATGCCATCATTGTGGTCATAGGCTGTGCAATAGGGGTTGCAAAGTTAAGGTAGCTTTAACTGAATTTCTCACCTTAACATCCCTCCAACTAACTTTTTTTCCTTGAATTTCAAGAGTTTTGTCATTCCATAGATTTTTAGAATGCTTCCAGCCCACAAGCATGGTCTTCAGCCATTGTCAGTGGTATCCCATTTATGTAAAATGCTACCAGACCACTAGCCATGGCCTTCGGGCGTGGCTGGTGGGCACGGCCGAACATTCTCAAACCATTAGCCATGGCCGTCAACCATGAACGGTGGGCAAGGCCACTCTATATTTTAAAACATTTGCAACCCATCACTTAAAGACATTCATCAATCGCAAACTGATTTTGTCCTATTTTGACAGTGGTATGTTATGTATAAAAGATTGCAGGCTTTGAAAACTCACAATGTTTTTAGGCAATGCACAGTGAGATTAAATGATTTGCCAAGGACCAACTCCTTAGATGAAAGTGTGCAAGAAAAAATAGGATTGGACTTTAAAAAAAAGTAATGAACACTAGAAAAATAGAGAGTAAATGTTCCAATAAACATACTGGCAAAGTATAAAAAGTGCTCACCTTTCAAACCCAGCAATCTGTCATGAAAGTGTCCCTGGAAAACTAAATGCCAATACGAAACAAGTGCTAAGTGTCTGTAATGGGAATATGACAACCTGAGTAAAATCCTGGCAGTCAAATACTTGAGCAAGCTTGCCAACCTAAAAAAAAAACAAGGGGTTGCGTCCACTCTCTGAAGAAAAGTTACGCTGTCCCCCCACATGTGTCCTGTACTTGAGCCCTGAAAAGCTGCCGCAATTAGGGGAAAATAACTGCACCAGTGTCCAGGATTACAAACCCTTTTGCCACATCGTGGGTAAATACTCATGACTTACTTGCCCTCTCATCATTTCCCCTCTTCAACAATACTCTGCTTTATAAAGACAACTTGAAAATTACACATACCATAGTGTCACTCAGATATATAGGGGGTCATTACAAGCTGGGCGGTAAGAGGTTAACAGCGCCGGTAATCGTGCTGGCGTCATTAACCCCTTACCACCCTATTACGAGTCTGCTTGCGGGACCCGCAAAGGGCGCCTGGAAAAACCAGGTGCCCTTAGCGGGTCCCGCTAGTAGACCAGGGAGCTAACAACGGGCCTGTTATTAACAGACCCATTGTTAGCTCCCTACCCATTCCCATTGAGCCCTAGGGGGACTCGAATGGGAATGGGGATGTACCGGGTCCGGGTTCCTCGAATGAGGAATTACCGGGTCCTCCAAGGTTGGAATGTCCCGGTAAATCCTCATTTGAGGAACCCGGAAACGGTACCCGTTAAGGAGGTAACCATGCCTCAAAGTGCAGCATGGTTACCTCCAACCTCGTAATGACCCCCATAGATCCTTATAGTACTATGTTAGGCAAAAAGTGTACATTTGTGACATTATTCCCCTCATCTTGACTGGGAGACTAGAAATACCAGAAAGCATTTCACCAAAATGCAAAAAAATGGTCTCTGAGTGCAAAACATTCAAGGACTGACAGTAGCACGGTTTAAAAAATAATAATTTGGATGCCCATTCGGTCTCCCATCCCTGCAGTAACCAAAACTTACCCTGCATAGCTTCAAAGCGGGACTGACCCTGCTTAGCTTTGAAGCAAGGACCTTATCTCTAAGTGGTCTTATAACTTTGGCTCATTTATCGAGCAACATGGCCTGAGGAGGCTGGCCCCTTCCTCCCTTTGAAGCCAAGCAGGATCTGTCCTGGTAACTGCATGGATTGGAGAACTTAGTGACAATTGTGACACTGGCCTGTGATTGATTTTTCACCTGAGATTTCACTTTAGCTGTAAAAATATCTTTAAAAAAAAACTGTAACCGCAGGTACTGAACTGCACATACTCTAGGCTATCTGTATCCCTTTATAGCAGCAAATCTCAGGAAAACTGCCGAAAAAAAATATGCTTTCCCCTCACTAAGTGCCCCCTCATCAGTGCCAGGTCCCCCCAATCCCTAGCTGGCCTCCTAACCTCCCCTGCTCTCTCCCTTTCCCCCCACAACACACACTTTTTCTGTGACGCAGTTTGCGTTGAGATGTCAGTTAGTCAAGGCTATTGCTGAGGCTACACAAAGCTTTGCGTTGCAAACTCAGTCCCTAGACCACCTCCAACTCCCAAATTTCACTTGGTGACTTCTAACCACCCCTCCGACCCCCCCCCACATTTAGCACATGTTTTTTGACCTGCAGATAGTTTTTTTCCTGCGTTTCATTTTTCCCATGTCCTCAACTATAGCCGTGGTTATCTTTTGCATCGAGAGAAAGACAAGATAATGCTGTTTCATTTCTAAAAACACCCAGTTTTGGGTAATCCCCAAAATATAGCTATCTATTTTTGAGAAGGGCACCCCCTTCTCTGTCAAATATTTAAAAAACTACTGCACAGAATAATCGCAAACCATGCTCTGTGTGCTTTGGCAAAAAAGTACCTTGTTTGTCTATGGGAAAATAATGGGAAGTAGGCTGCACTTTTTGAAAAAAAGTTTTGTTTGCCTAATGACTTTTTCTTTTTTTTTAACAAATCTTTTCAAAACCTTGCAGTATGGGGGGAGAGGGGGGGAGTCCTTAATCACTTTTGAAGTTTGTAGTGGCCATGTAGTTATGGTTAAGTTATGGTTAAGTTGGTGTTTCCATAGGAAGAGCACTTTTTGGGTGGCTTATAACTTCGCTCCCCCTGGAGGAATCCTCACCAAACTTTGCAAAAAAAAGTATATGGCCCACTCTGAATTTTTTTGGAAAGTTTGGTGAGGATTCGTCCAGGGGCGAGAAAGTTATAGGGGGGGTGCCAAAACTTTTTTTTTTCCCACTGACTGAATGGGAAAAAACTTTGCGCATGGCTACAGCCCGAACCGCTGGACGGATTTACACCAAATTTGCGTCAGGAATGGCAGCCAGGTCCCAAAAGCGTGCCTTTGCAAATTTGGTGTAAATCCGTCCAGTAGTTTTTAAAAAAATGTAAGGCAAAAAAATTAGTGATATCTGTGTTCGTTTCGCGGACGGACTTCCCTGTTCGCTCCGCGGACAGCACCCCGATTGGCCCATGGCCTTGCGTCATGTCCACGGACATGTGACGTGTTCGCTGATTGGACGGCGAGGGGCGTGGAGCGCGTCAGATTTTCTGTGGTGTCCGCCATCTTGTATTCGCCGTCAACCGCGTACAGCGCGGTGAAATGTGGATAAAAAATTGTATTTAGTGCCCTGTGTTGGTGTGTAAGAGTGTTTGGGGAGGGTGGGGGAGTATGAGATAGGTTCAATGTTTTGTTTTTTTATGTGCTAGACGTTTTTGTTGCGTTCGATTTGTCTGCCGAGAACATGGCTGTTCTGACATTTTGTAAATAAACTAAATGGTGGGGTATTTAGAGGACGGAGTATGTGTCATTTTTGTTCGCAAGGAAGGTAAAAATGAGCTATGAACACTCGCTGTGTACTTAATTGTTTGTAAATACACAAACTGGGGGTGTCCTCAGGATGCTGTCCGTATTGTAATCTGTCTAGATGAATGTGTTCTAAGAACACTTGCGGTGTCCCGAAATGGTTGCAATTACACAAAATGGGGGTGTTCTGAGAACGTTGTTTGTATTGTTCGTTGTCAGGGTGAAAGTGTTTTAAGACCAATCCTTTTGTCCGCTAATAGTTCAATTTCCTATGGGCGTCAACCGACTTTGTGTCCACTAACGAAACGATAAATCCGGCTGGTGTGCGCCGACACTATGTGATAATCCTATGACTGGCGCTATTGACCTGGCTGACTTGCTTTTGCGACACTAAATCATATCTCCCGCCCCTAAGCCTGATATTATCAAAGCATTCATATTCCCCACCTCTCTCCGTGACATTACAGGGTGCGTCATCAAACGCGCCCAGTCCTCTCCAGTCCTAAGTGACTTTACACAGAACCCGGAAGACAACACATATTATGTCACAACACAGCGCGCCACAATTCGGAATATGAAACAGTGATTTAAAAGCAAACAGCAAGATTGTAAATTTTGTAAAGTACATTTATTTGACATCAAATGTTTAGCGAATATTCAGCAATTTACATTTGTCTTTGTTGTCGATCCGCAAAAGTTCATGTTGAGGCACGTGATGTTCCTTTGCGGTACAGAGGGTGTTAGATCAGCTTACAACTCAGTGCGCCACAATTCGGAATATGAAACTGTGGTTTAAATTTGTGATGTCATCTTTGATGTCCTGGGTGTTATTGTTAGCAGTGCACGGTGGTGGCGCGAGTTATGGTTGCTTAGTTTACCATAACTGGCACATTTCTGGGGGTTTTTAGTTTTACTTGTAACCATAAAGTCCCATTAACAAAGGTTTTTCATTGACTATCATAGGTTTTTATCAGTGCAACTTAGCATAATGTCCCTTTAACAAAGTTTTTTCATTGAATTTCATAGATTTTTATTAGTGTAACTTAACCATAATGTCCCTTTAACAAAGATTTTTTCATTGAATTTCATAGGTTTTTATTAGTGCAACTTAACCATAACGTCCCTTTAACAAAGTTTTTTCATTGAATTTCATAGGTTTTTATTAGTCCAACTTAACCATAACGTCCCTTGAACAACGTTTTATCAGTGAATTTCATGGGATTTTACCAGGGCATGCTATTTTCCTACAACTTACTAATATCATACCGCCCCAATATAGCAATATTTGTGTGCAATTTACAAAGTGTCACCTTAAAAATGTGACATTTCCCCCCTCTAGAATCATTTTTAACACTTCTATACACTTTTTGCAACTAGTTCAACTAGTTTTGCATGCGTAGACGTCTACGAACATCTGCCTTCATTGCAGACCTTCCGGACAGTGCCACATGACCATACGCTGGCGCCCGGTATGATGATGTGTCCGAGAACCCGTCCGCACTTCACGATAAAATCTGTGCTTCGCAGACAGTTCTGAACTGAATTTTCTACTGATCTAGGAACTTTCAACTTCAAAATTTCCATTGCACCGCTCCAACCCCTATTCCTACTCATTATCGATTAACAATCTAGTACGCAGTACATACTTTTAGCAAAACTGCTATTTATTGCATCAGCTTATGCCATCCCCCCTCCCCAAGAGCCACCACCACTACTGTAATCAAGGAGCAAGAGAAACACTGACCCCTACCTTAGAAATAACACACATGCAACATTTTTCCCTGTCCACCTACCCTTCATATAAATGTTTGGTGACTCTTCCCTCATTTCCCTCCCCAACTTTTGTTCTTAGCTCTTCTGCAAAAATAAAATAATACATCCAAAAACAACAAAAGAGATGTTCCTTTAGGAACCACCTTTCACAGTAAAAAAATAGAACTAAAAAAAACGTATAGGCTCCATCTACTTTATATTTCTCAATAAAGTACATAGACTCAATAAGATTTTGCAAGATTTACATTTTGTGTTATGCTAATGGGAATATTGTGGCGTTCCTCCTCCGCTCTAGGGACTGGAACAGTGGATACCAGCCCGGCAGCCCAAGTTATCAGCCCAAGCGAAGCAAGGGTGGATAATGAGGTGTCTGGACCATTATCCCCCCATTCCAGCCCCTGTAATGGGGGATGAAGGCCATTAGCACCCTAGGTTCCCAAAGACAAAGGATTTTTCTTCCTACACCGGGACGCCTGCGGCATCCCAGTGTAGGAAGGAAAATCCTTTTCCAAGATAGCCACCATGGAAATGGAAGGCAGGGTTCCATACAGGGCCCCTCTTTACTTTCCATGGCAGCCTGCAGAAGGCAAAAAGAGAACTCAATACCATATTACCACAAGCACATTTTTTTCCCTTTCAAATCTATCCCAATTTCGAATATCTTTACCACAATGCCAGTCCCAGGTGGACATGGCAACTTTAACCCCATGTTTTGTCCCTCGTGGTCATGGCCAGTAGCCAGATTGCTCGGATCATGACCGTATTCCATGACCCGGACAATCTGGCCACTGCACATGGCCACAGGCTACACCTCAGTCACCAAAGGTATATCACTATTTTTTGTACCTACATTATGACACTTGTCAAAAAATAAAACACGGGCACGTTTGCAAAACCATGCTTTCAGGTCCTTCTCAATGCTCCTTACACAAGTTTGCTGGAAATCCACCCAAGTTTTATTTTTTCAAAAGTGTCAATTGTATGCACATACAATCGTCATATAACCTAGCCCCCACTTTACAAAATTCATCCAGACTTTACGAAAACATTTATATCTAGATCTATAATCTTTTTGCAAACCTTTGTGTAGATTTGTCAAATGGCACCACATTTATAAGCCTTTACAATATTTTGGGACCCCCCTCTAATTCTGCACCCTCTTGATAAAATCCCACCAAACTTTGCAAAAACATTTATATCTAGATCTATCATCAGTTTGCCAAATTAAGTGTATATTCATCCAATGGCACCTCGTTTATAAGCCGTTACATTATTTTGGGACCCCCCTCTAATTGTGCCCCCTCTTGACAGAATACCACCAAACTGTGCAAACTCATTTGGGATTAGGTCAGGAATATGATTGTAAGTTTCATTAAGTGGTGCCAAAGTTCTAAGCCATCCAAGAACAGCTTTTCGCCAACTCTGTAATGCAGAGGTGTCCGCAAACTTCTCAGGACTGTTCACGAACCTCCGAACTGTTCGTGGACTTTCGTGACAAAAAACACCTGTTTTTTTGCTTCTTGCAGCCATATTCCATCCCATCCTCATCACCCCTCACCTCCCCAGAGATTATTTGATAAGTTTGACAAGTGCAATGTTGCGTTATTTAATATGTTTTTATTGCAATGTGTGCGGACACCGGCCGATGTCCGCGAATCCAATATGGTGGGCGTTTCCAAAAATCTGACGCACATCACGCTTCACTCCAACCAATCAGAGAACACGTTGTGTGTCTGCGGACATGACGCAAGCCGATTAGCCAATCAGTGTCCTCTCCGCGGAGCGAACAGGGCAGTGTGTTCACGGAGCGGACCTAGATATCACTAATTTTTTTGCTTACGTTTTGGTCCTTTAAAAAAAAAACTACTGGATGGATTTACACCAAATTAACAAACGCACGCTGTTGGGACCAAGCCGCCACTCCTGATGCAAATTTGGTGAAAATTCCTCCAGCGGTTTGGGCTGTAGGCGTGAGCAAATTATTTTCCCATTATGTCTATGGGAAAAAAAACGGGTATTTGGGACCCCCCTATAATATTTCCCCCTATAACTTTGCCCCCCTTTACCAAACCTCACCAACATTTGCAAAATAATTCAGAGTGGGCCATATACTTATATACTTTTTTTGCAAAGTTTGGTGAGGATAGCAACTTAACCATAACTACATGGCCGCTACCGCAGGCCATGTAATATATATATATATATATATATATATATATATATATATATATATATATATATATATATATATATATATATATATATATTGTAAAAAAACGTGGTAAAGAGAGAGTTAAGGTTATCAGATCTAATGCAACAAAACACCTGAGCTCAGCATCCCCTGTTACACAGCATATGATTAAATTATGACATCACAAGGGGGGCTCTTGACAAACACTTTGTTTTGAAAATATCATGCAAATCCATGCAGCAAGTCAAACATTATTAGCAATAGAATTTTGGTAAAAAACTGCTGCTTTATCATTTTGAAAAGTCTCTGAGCCTCTCTGCTGCAAAGCACAATGGGATATATAGCAAATCTTTTGTGAGCGGGGGGCACCCCTTTCTCTGTCGAATATTTTTAAAACTCCTGGACTTATTAACTCCAATCCTGTCTCAGAAATCGAGTCAATGCTTCATGCCCAAGGTGTTTCTCATTTGGCCCGATTCTAACCAGCTGTTTTTGTGCTTCAGCTTTTTTGATTTATTAAGAACTTTTTAATTTCTTAATGAATCTTTCCCAAAATGTCCAGTATGGGGGCCCGGGACAATCTTTTTGTTTGGAAAAAATAGGCTATATCCATCTTGCAAGTCAAATGTTATTAGAAACAGAATTTTCGCATTTCCTATGGATCAAGTCACTGACCTTAACTATAGGTCAGCGACCCCCGCTCTATAATATATATCATGAATCATGACTGATTTAAGAGTTAAGGTTACTAGCTTTGGAATGGTGAAGACTACAAATGTTGGGAAAGTTAAGGTACAAACACTCAATGACAAATCAACTATCTTCCTAATACAAAGATTATCACTCTGTAAAAGGAAACTTTAACTAATTAACTTTAGCTTTAAAACCTGTAAGTGGCTCTTTAATTATAGCATTGGTGTAAGGTATTTAATTGTAAAGCTGATGTTGTGAAGTAAGGTTTGTGTGGTCAGTTAATTTTATGGCTTTTGTAATGATATATGCCACAACAAATCACAATTTGGATATGCAGTGCAAACAGGACAATTTCATACCTTGTTAATCTGGCTGATGTAAGGTGTTGCGTCTGCGTTCTATTTAAAATAATGTCCACTGAATGGGGAACCATGATGGTTAAAGCGTGACATAAAACTATACCCTTGGTTTGTTTTACTGATGCGGTGGCTGCAGCAACAGCTCGTAAGCATGGCAGCAAAGCACATGCAACAGGATCCAACGTGGAAGAGAAGTAGCCGCATGGTCTATTTCTCCCTCCTTGTTCCTGAGTCAAAACAGGCAAAGCACAACCACTGTTTTCATGCACAAATAACTTAAAACTCTTGTCCTAATTTGGTGTGCCCATAACTGGAGCTGAACATAATGCAGCTTTGAGCAGGTCAAATGCTTCTTGACATTCCATGTTCCATGGCAAAGGTAAGGTAACCTCTTTCCTTGTCAATGCCACTATTGGTTTCACAATCATAGAGAAATTTGCGATCCATTGACTACAATATGAAACCATGCCAAATAAAGCCCTGACATCTTTCTGCGTCTTTGGAATAGGCATATCAGAGATGCTTTCTATTATTTCTGGTGTCAATCTTCTTCCCTCCTTCGAAAGGAGGTAGCCCAAATAGGTTACTTCCTTTCGACAATATTGGAATTTCTTTAGCGAAAAATTTCTGCTGCTAAATGTGACATAGTGAACTGTACTTTCTTTACAAATTTCTTCTGTATCTGCTCCTATCAATAAATTGTCTATATATTGTAACAAAACACAACCTGCTGGTAGTTCTAGCATATCTAGTTGTTCCTTCAATGCTCTACTATAAATACTCTGACTCTCAGTGTAGCCCTCTGGAATTTGTATGAATGTAAATGAATGTCCTCCTAGAGTAAAAGCAAATAAATATCTGCTATCTGGATGTACTGGAATGCTGAAAAACACATTTTTCAAATCTACAACACTGAAGTACGATGCAGATGCTGGAATCATAGTCAAAATTGTAGTCACATCCGGGACTAATGGAAATTGCGGATCAACAACTTTATTAATTCCCCACAAATCAATTATGAAACGGTACAGTATGTCATTACCTCCTTTCTTGTAAACCGGAAGGATCGGACTATTGCAAGTGCTACCAGAAATGTCTTCAATTTTGTTTCTTTTAATCAAATCTGACACAATGCATTTCAATGCTTTCTCTCCTTCGGCTGAAATTTGATATTGCGGAGTACGAAGCAATGTTATTCCTTCTTTCAAACCAATTTTCACTGGCTCTTCTTTTAAACAACCAACATCATTGTCGTTCACTGCCCATATAAAAGCCTGTACTTTGCTCAATTCAGTCGGTAATGGCTTAGATACAAATTGTGATACATGAGCCTTTTGTGGCGATATCGTCAAATACACTCCATCAGGAGAACAAAACATATCGGCATTCAATTTCTTCAATAAATTTAATCGCAACACATTTTCACTGCTATTTTTCATCAAAAGAAATGGGCAAGATTCAGTGAATTGACCTAGTGTTATAGGTACTGGTTGTGACACTGGACGAATTACTGGTGTACCTGAGAACCCTACTGAGACATTGTTATGCCCTGACATTGGTATATCTGGAACCTGCTGATGGTGAATCGAAAAAATGTTTGCACCTGTGACCACTAGAAAAATGTGTCCCCTATTCCCAACCTTCATTTCTATGTAGAGCCCTTTCTGCTTTACAGGAATAGATACTGGTTCCAACACCTCTCTCAGGTTGTCCTAGTAAAACAATACATCGTCAGATTTAAAGTCGCCAGTGTAATATGCATTGGACTGATTCTCAAAAACATTTCTATCACTTGTGCTGTTTCGCTGTTGGTTTTGATTCTGATTCTGATTCCCCTGGTTATTCTGAACTTGTGGCGCTCTTTGGTTCCTATTCTGTCCTTGTGTTCCCGGGCGACCTCTATTCTGTCTTCTCAGGAAAGTCCCATTTCGATTCTGTATCTGCGGGCACTGCACTTGCCAATGGCCTTCTTGTCTACAATAGGCACATTGATTAATCCCTATTGGACCACCTTGCATGTTGGAAAATTGGACTCTGGATGGTGCGTTCCCGCCACCTCTATTATTTTTTACTACTTGCTGCATCAATACTCTTGTTTCCAAATTCCTTTGGTCCCTTATTACTTTGTCCTTCTCTGCATTTACTCTATTTTCATAATACTGGGCCATGTGTAATACTTCACTTTGTTTTTTTGCTTACCATGCACTTTCAGATGTCATTAGTAAATGTTGAATTTTTGGTAACAACCTTCACACAAACCTATCAACAATCTCTTCCCGGGTTCAGTACTCAACTCTTGACCACTAAAATCTGCAAATACTTCTTCAAATCGATTGAAATAATCAGTCGCTCCTTCTACTTTGCCCTGTAAACAAGCAGTCAATTTATCCCAAACTATTCTCTTCTCTGGCACCAAAGTTTTCATTTTCTCTACTATTCGCTATGGTAAAGTCAACATAATTTGCAGCGGTTTTTCTCCAGCCTTTCTCTCACCATCAATTCTAATCAAATTCTCCCATGTTTCACCTAATATCAGCACGTCATTTATATTTCTAACCTGTTTCCATATGTCTATAGGAAGAATCACGGGAAACAATAAATCATTGTCACTCAATGTAAAAACAGATGAATTCAAGACTGATTCAATTTCTTTATAGAATCCTGACGGGTTTTTCCTAATATCAGGGATTGTCTGCCTGATATTATTTACCTCTTGCCTAGAAAAAGGGACATGTACAAACTGTGCAGTATAATCAGCTTCTATCGTTCACGCTGTAGTCGTTTCAGCGGCAGCAACTTCTACTTTCGGGACAAATGTGGGAGGCACTTCCCTCATGAGTATTTGCAAACTAGGTGTTTCTATATTTGTTTGTTTATTAAGCAACAAAGCTAAATCAAGAGAAAAAGCAGTTGTTCCAGTTTCAGGCGAAAATGCTCTTTTGTTAATCGTCATTAAATCAGCGGGACAACATGTCTTATTCTTCATACATTCATCTTGCAAATACTCTACCATGACCTGTAATACCTTTCTCTGCATTTCTGGTGTATACTGACTAAACGTATCATGCACCTCCATTGGGGAAATGGCAGCATCTGTAATCCATCTCAGCGCATCTCGCGTACAAATTCTCATCAAATCACTAACAGGTTTCAACGGCGGAAAAAATCGTTGCTGGACATATGACATATGCGGTTTATCTTTCTTCATTAATTCTCTATGCAATCGATCAAGCTCGTGCTTAAACACAAATATTCGGCCTACATGTTCTCGTACTTTCGTCGCATTATCTCGCAAATGAGAAATAACAACCAAATCACACAACTCTTGTGGTGCCAATGTGTCAGTCAAATCACTCCATATTTTTACAAGATAATTTCCCATGCATTCTAACAATACCTGCTGTTCACCATGGACTCTATGATCAAATATGGAACTTTGAACGGCTGCTTCATCGCCGCCATCAACATATGTTTCCACCGAATTTCTCAGCTCTTCTTTCCTGTCTTTGCTAACCATATTAGGAGTCACTCTATTGCTTCCTTGCACAGGCCCCATCTCTGTAGAACTTCCTACTAATGCGGCTAACTCATGCTCTGAAGGCGGTGGAGGAAATGATGTCACAAGCACAGGGGGAGAGGAACTTACTACTGGTGCAGATGGAACAACGGGAATGGGAGGTACATAAGGACGAGGTGCAACTGGGTCAGTACTTCGATGTTCGCTTCTTCACTCATTCAAGATTTTGTTTATTAGCTCATCTGATATATGAAAATCTTGCTGCAGATATATTTTCTGTACACCTAATTGGAAAGAACTGTTCATGTTCCTAAGGGCCTCTGTCTGTTCATGTTGATCATGCTCTAGCACTTTCTCTGCATTTGTTTTATGTCTGTGCTCGTGTTTCTCTCTACTTCTCAAACGGAGATTAGCTTCCTTCCTCCAGTGTCTCACAATGTCGAACGCCGCTGGTCTGGCTTTCTTTTCTAGCAATACTGATTCTAAGTGTTCTATACATGCTAATTCAAAGCTCCCATCATTAGGCCACTGTAATGCTGATACATGTCTGGTCAGCCTATGCCAAATCGCATTAAACACTATTGCCGCTATACCATATTTTACATAAATTTCATATGCCGGGCGACCTGGCCAGTTTCCAAAGATTGTCTAACACAGTGGAAAAATCCCACTAAGCAGGAAGACAATTTCCCAGCCATGGTTAATCCTTACCATTCTCTTACCCTGGCTGTTTGATCTTCCAAGAGCAACTCTCGACCAATATCAGGACGTTTAAGAATCTGGGCACGACTCACCTGATCAATCAATTTGTCACTCAGGACGCAATTCGTCCGTATACAGACACAACCAAGAATCATCGTGATTGCATGTCTGGCTCAATCTGCCTCATTCCCGGACCCTCGCCTCGATGCTCTCTGGGCGCTGCTCGTCGATCAGGGATCGACTGTGTACAGATCTGCAAAGGAGTCTCTCATCACTTCTAAGGGGCGCCCCGAACACCTTTCGATCCCGGCTCGACAGCTTCATCCTCGACTCGTTTTTGCCTTCTTCAAACTTAACATTTATGATGGAGCACAAGGGGCAAGATCCCTATTCGGGCACCATATTTGCTAGGCCATAAAGACTGCATATGGAAACTAAGGCACAATAACCATATACTGTAGTGACACAGCAGACACGAGGTTTGATTTCTAAATAAGTCTTGTTTATTTCAAAGTATTCTCAGTCGGCCGACTGGGGTCTCAGCGTCTCGCAACTTGTGTTCCCAGACCTCTTGAGACGCAAGAGAGCGAGCAACGCTCAAGCAACAATATATATAGATAACCTGCAATCTTTTGAAGGCAAATCAATCCGCCCATAAATGTATCGTTCAGGCTAGGGTTCGGTGATTGACAATCATGACAATTATGACACGTTATGACAAGTCTCTATTCAATATAGTTATTCTAGCAATAGTAGCAGAGACAGCTTTCTGTTATGGGGAACATAAAACTCTTAGTTCAGCAAGGATATCATGTTCGTAGGAGAGAAACATTCCTTAGCACATTATCTATGTGTTTCGATTCATAGAACTAAGGGTCAGACAGTTCTGAAGCAGAAAATACCAGTCTCTGTGAAGGAGTACCACAAAAAGAATATAATTCATGCTTTAATTGCCTTTTGGCATTCAGGCCGTGGCCTTGCACCGTGTGTGAGTTCGAAGCATAGAATACATTTTGCAAAGCGTTTTTATAGAAAGGAAAAAGGCAAATGGCTGACATTTCACAAAATGGATGCCCTCTGGTTACATTGACGATTCTGCGATTGCGATGTTTGTCACATGATGCGATTGGTTTCTGGGCAATATACTATACATACTCTGGGGTCATTTCTGGTCTAACAACTGCCAAGATGTCCATGCTGGTAGTGGAGTGCATACCATACAGCTTGGTGCAATCTCTGGCAAAACCCAGCAATGTAGTAGCCAGTCTCCAACTTTGCTTTCCTTGTGCAGGATTCCACCCTTCTGCACAAGCATCTTCCATTCCTTCAGCATTTCTGCTTGCTCTGGGACATGAAGGACAACTATGACACATCCGCTCTTTTGGTCTTGACTTTCAGGAATGGAGTGATGCCAGGATCTGCTAGCTGTGACATACGGATCTCATCTTGGGTCAGATGCGGTAGCTCAGATTCCTCCACATTGGTGATATAGCAGTTGGCTGCGGGTACCGCCTCAGCTGAGGATCCCAAGCAATCCACGCCCCTGACTCTGATACCAGTATACTTGCAGCCTAGCAGATAGCTCTGATGGCAGTTGAAGACAACTATATCCACAAGGTGGATCCAGCTGTATCATCCGGTTGAGCATGAGGCCTCCAAGAGAGGGCATCCTCATCAATGTTAGTGTGCCCAGGTCTGTACTCTAGACTGAAGTTGTATGTGGACAGTGCGGTGAGCCAACAGTGTCCGGTAGCATCCAGCTTTGACGTCTTCAAAACATAGGTAAGGGGGTTGGTGTCCGTCCTCTTTGTGAAGGCGGCGCCATGGAGGTAATCCTGGAACTTCTCTGTATCAGTCCACTGCAATGCCAATCATTACCAACTTGTGTACTAAGTAATTTCTTTCTGCTGCATGCAGGCCTCAGATGGTGAAAGTGACCAATCTTGTCTCACCGTTGGTCTCCTGGTAGAGAACAGCTCCCATTCCATTCAGACTCACTTTCACATGGAGGATGTAAGGTAACTGGAGATCCATGTAGGCCAGGACTGGTGCTGTGGTGAGAGTCTGCTTGAGCTCCTCAAAGGCCTGCTGGCATCAGCCAGTCCGACGCTAAGCAAAAGGGCTCCCGTGGATGATATAAATAGGCTGCAGAGTCGGCAGTGTTCTTCTGGCTCCTCTTGGTAGGTGGGTACCCTTTGGTGAGGTCCACAAGTGGTCGGGTGATGTTGGCATATCCCGCGACAAACCTCCTGTAGTAATAACAGAATCTCAGGAAACTCTGTAACTCCTTCAGTGTTTGAGGTCTTGGCCAGGTAAGGAGGGAATCCATCTTTGCCGGATCCACAGAGATGCCATCTGTGGAGACGATGTGCCCCATGTACTTGACACTTGTCAGGCAAAACTGGCACTTGTCCACACTGACCTTTAGCCCTTGCTCCCGCAGGTGATCCAGCACCTTCATGAGCCTCCTGTTGTGTTCCTTCAGGGTCCTCCTGAGCACAATGATGTCATCTAGGCACACAAGTACCTCCAGGAGGTTCATGTCATTGACAGTCTTCTCCATAAGGTGTTGGAAAGTCGCTAGCAATTACCAGATCCCAATTCATCTGGCGGATCATGAGAAGACCGCTTTCATCTGTCTCTTGGGTTTTTATGAGTTTTTCCAGATGCCTCAGGTGATCTCTGGTGTGCCAGCGACTTTCCGACAATTTATGGAGAGATCGTCGGAAACATGAACCTCCTGGAGATACTGGTGTACCTAGATGATATAATTGTGTTTGGGAGGACCCTGGAGCAACACAACAAGAGGCTCATGAAGGTACTGGATCACTTGCGGGATCAATGGCTAAAGGTCAGCGTGGACAAGTGCCAGTTTTGCCATACAAGTGTCACTTATTGATGGCCAGATTTTCAGTCTGCAATCTAGTGATTAATTTCCAATCCTATATTCAGGATTTGCCGGGGGTCAAGTTCTCTTAGTATTTGGTTGCAGTCCAGCGTCTCGTGTCCAAGCTTATTTGTGGGTACTCTGGTGGGCTAAAGTTTGAAGAAACCACTGAACCACTCAGAGAGATTTGATGGGCCAATCACAGGCCTAGAATCTCCAATGTGCAGCTCATTCCTTGTTCTCTGTGGCTTGCGCTGGACTAATAAAGGGAGGAACAGACATAAGCCACAGGTGGAGAGGGTCAAGGAGATATTGTGTTGCAGTCATTCAGCCATGGGAGGTGGTGGTAGCTGGATGTCTTCTGGAGAAGTTGACGAATATGGTGCGTGTGGATCTGGGCAAGATGCTGGAAGGAATTGAGGTGCTGTTCTAATGGTAGACTGTTGGGGAGGGGCACCAGGAACAAGGAAGACAGCGAGGTGGATGTGGTACATGAAAACGAGGAAATGGAGGAGCATGGGAGGGAGACCATGAGGAGGCAGAGATGGGCAAGAGCACAAGGGGGGACTTGAGGAATCAAGAGAAGACTTTTAGGCCACAGGTGGAACATGAGGAAAATTGGATTGATGGGCAGTAGGGGAGCAAGAAAAGCCAGATGTGGGCGAGGATTTGGGGAAGCAGGTGAAAAGGAGGAGGTGATGTGGAGCAGTATGTGAGACACGCAGAGGGGAATATGAGGTAACAGGAGAGGCTGCAGGTGGAACATCCTGACGTTTTGCACTGTTATTTCTTCCAGGATGGATTTTAAAGGCATTGTACACATTCTGAGGTGTAGCTTTGGTTTCCCCTCCTGTCTCTGTGTCTGTGGAACTGTCCAAATCCTCCTCTGTAATTGTGATTTCCAGAACCAAATGCTTCAGCCTCAACATGAATGTGTCATAATCTTTATCTTGCTGCTCATCATCATTATTATTTCTCAATGCACTTTCATATGGTGGTTCTAGTGGAAACCAGGAGATTCCAATTTCCCACTCCTCTGAGCTGTTCATTGTTTCTCCCTCTCATCATCAGTAGATATAATCTGCATCACTCCCTTGTCTGCCCCAGGAAACGTGTATTGAAACTCCTCCTCTGGCTGCAATACCTGTGCATGTAACAGTACTTTATAATGAACACAATGAAGAGATGTGTGACAGACGGTAATGCTGACTATGACATTGACTTCTTCAATTTACCGCACACTATTCTAGCATCTCAGGTGCACATAGCACTGCTGTGACTGACGTTAAAGACACTTCTTCCCCCAGTCCTGACATGTGTATATGCCTCAGCTATTTTGGCATCCAGGATGTTTCTTTATCCTCCTTAGTTACTGACAAGAAGACAAGAGTGTTACACACCCAGTTACAACTCCTGAATGTAATCTCCTGCCTCCACTCAATTCCATAATTTTATATTTGCTGCAGCCACACAAAAATATGGAGGACTCTTTTACAATCACTGAATATAATCTCCTGCTTGGCTCCAAACAATTCCTGGATGTTCTCCTCCCTACTCACTCAGAAGTAATTGTTTGTGGGTCTATGCCATGCAACATAGTCACTGGGATTCTGACTTCCCTATCACAGTAAGATGGCATGTATGCTACATACCACAGCTACTGAATGTAATCTTCGTCCACCAAATAATACTGTGATTTTCTATTTGTTAGTATTCTCTACAGTCACAAAATGATTGCACACTCGGTTTATGTACCTGGATGTAATCGCCTGCTTCCCTTTGATCAATTATGGGATTCTCTCCAACCTAGTCACTGACAAATGAAAGTCACGTGTTTGCATGCCTTGCAAGATGACAAAAAAGAATCTCTCCTCCCTAGGCTAGTAGTTTCAAAACTATAGCCTTGCCTTTTTTAGTTGTCAACCCCTTGCCCAATACAATCTTCATTTAAATTGTTCAGAGGAATGCTAGATTAGTAACTCAACTCCATCCAGTTTCAATATTATAACTGCCCCTCAACTCGCTAAGTTCTATGTTCTTGTCTACCTCTTCTGCAATTAAAAACAATTCTAATGTTCCACCTCTGCCTCGACAACCCCATTTCAATTTTAATTGCCTACTTCCCCCTCATCTAAATACTACTTTCATTGTTGATTTATCCTTAAATAAATCCATGTTCATTTCCCTGCCTCTCCCTCAACTAAATCTTATTTTAGTGTTCTCCCTCATCCAAGTTAATTTTCCATGTTCATCTGCTCCCTTATCCTAATCCATTTTCAATGTTCTCTCTCTACCTCAACTGAATCCTATTGTACGTTTCTCTATCTCCCTCAACTACATCCAAGTTCAGTTTTCTATCTATCGTGCAACTAAATCCATTTTTAATTGTGTCCCTCTCCCACAGCTGCCTCCAATTTCAATGCTTTTTCACTCCTTCAAGTACATGTTATTTAAATGTTCTGATCCCCCTCAGCTACATTGTGTGCTTAATTGTTTGCCCCTATCTCAACTAAATCCAGTATCAGTGTTCTAACCTCTCACAAACAAATCCTTTTTTAATGTTTCCTCTCTTTCTCTCATGAATCCAATTACATTTTTCTACCTCATTTTAACAGTTTACATCTCCCTCATTTCAACTCTATTGTAATGCACACCTTCTACCTGTTCACGGAGCTTAGTATGAAATGAATTAAACATTATTGTTATTTAAAAATGCTATACATTTATCGTATATCACAATTGTTGTATGATTATCGTCTGGGATGGTTTTATAGATGAATTGTTATATGCAACATCTTGTATTGTGAATTATGTACTTTAATGAATTATTTTTCTTATCCCAATAAAGTGATTATGGTCTGTAACCTCTCTGCCTCCACTAAATCCAATAACAATTTCTTAGTCTCCCTCAACCACTTTCACAAGCTCTTGCCTCTGCCAACAAGATTCCCCACAAACTTCAACCATGCATTCCCTATAAAAAAAAATAAAAATCCAAGGCCAAAATCACCAGAATCATTAACGAAGTTCAGGAATATTTCTGTCTGTTGATAGAAATTCAAGTGATTTGGAATGTACCTAAAACAGTTCATCCATGCCTGTTGAGAGCGTCAAGTTATTAAAGAATGAGGATGAACAGCAGACATGGGCATCTGGGAGTGCATTTCAAATGAACCTAGGTGGTTGCCCTCGAAGGAACACGATTAAGACCAGGACAAACCCGACTAAGGGGGGGCATGTCCTGTAAGTGGAGAGCCAATGTGGTGCCAGTAGATGTGTATGTGCCATTATGTATGACAGACACAGAAAAGAGCATTCCAGGTGACAAGTATGTCCCAGGATAGTCTCTTGAAGTGTTTTAATTATGCACCATGACCAAAGAATGTGTAGCGGTCAGCAATAGCTTATTGCCTTTGGAAAAGGAGCAACAACTATTCAGCGTTCAACTAAATCAAAGAAGACCATTTGGGAGATTTCTGGAACTGGGAGGCTAGCAGTACTATTTATGTCCTGAAGTGCAATAGTGGGGGTGAAAGCTTCCTATCGCACGTAATAAGCAATTGTGTTCTGCAATAGTATGAGGATTTCCAGCATTAGCCACATAGCATTTGAGATGAATTGCAAGAGCCTAGGGGGATTAGTCTGTCAATGGAAGAAGAGGGACAGTATAGAGGAGGGAGCTGCAGATTATGTTACATAGGAGTGTAGAGGATAGTTCTGGTAAGGAGGGATGAAGAGAGTGCCCCAGAAGTGGGTGGAGTACAGATGGTGGACAGCTGGCGTCAGAGACTGCTACTAGAATAAAGGTGTTGTTTGGTACACTCCTTACATCTGAAAAGGATGAAAGCAAGGTTTTTAGGGCCTTCTTGAAGCCACGAGTTCTGTCAATCGGAAGATAGTTCTGGAGTCCTGGCGTCAAGACAGAAAAGGGGGTTTCACCAGGTTTTCTCAGAGTGGGACAGTGGATTCGTAGACAAATGAGCAGTGGAGGACCTGAGCTTGTGCTTGGGGGTGTAGGGTGCCCGTTTGATGTTAAAGAATGTAAGTTCTTTCTTGCAGACCATCTGGAAAAGGATTAATAGGGTATTGAAGAAGACATGGCTGATGATGGCAAGATTTTTTACAGTGTTTAGATCCAGAGTTATATGACTCCTTTGACTCCGGTGCTGGCTGGTCTCCGTACCCACTTGAGTTTGGATAGGAGTTAGGCGAAGCAGCTCAGATAGAGGACATCACTGTGGTCACTTTTTGGGGGGAGCAAGAGAAGGTGGGAGAATTACAATTTGTGCAGAGTACTGGATATGATGACCAGTGCTCGAGAATGCTTAGCAAATGTGCTGCTTTGCTCAAGGGGGCTAGGTAGGGGGTAGGGTGGACGGTCTGGTATCAGGGAGGGGGGTCTGAAAAATCAAGATTTCTGGGGCTAGTGGATTTGGGTCACTGGACTGTCAATTGTCTAATGACATATTTCAAAATGTGGGGTAGTAGTGCCTGGAAGTGTGACCATTTTGAACATGGTTAGGGTGTGACTGCATAGATGTAACAAGCTCACATAAAGGATGAGGTAGGTGGTGTACAGCAGAAGGCATCGCTAAGAGTCCTCTGGGATCACAACTGGAATCTGGTGAAATTATGAGTAGAAGGGGTGGAGGTACACTATTTGGGCTCCGTCTGACATAAAGAAGAGAGCTTGAGTCAAAAGTACATTCACAAATTCTGAGCTGGCAGGGTTGAGTGGATAGAATCGAGTACTAGTCGGGAACATGGTGACCTCTATCTAATTTTATTGTTGAGGCTGGACTCTACTGAAGGGAAATCCAGTTGGGAGTATTTTGTCAACAAGGTACAGCTATCAGGATTTAGGCATGGGGCAGAAGACATAACTCTTTAGGCACTTGTCTCTTCTACTGGCATCCTTGAGTGGATCTTGATACCATATCTTGGCACATTTCGCAGCAGGAAGCTCACTTTGAACCCTGCTTGGTTGGCCACCGACTTGTTGGGGCCACTGAGTCTTTCTAGCTATATGACGACATGCTTGTCGTGCTCCCTTCTTCATCAGATCCTGCCCAAAGGATTCCTTGCTGGCAGATGAGGCACATTCACAGGGATGTTGTCTGGTGAGGCTTCCTCTTTGGAGACACCCATTTCCTGACCTCTGTCAAAATAATTACCCCTTCAGATTCACAAGTTAAGGCAAATTAGAAGCAGTTCTGTATGCATGATTTTATAGTATAATAAAAAAAAAAGACCGGGTGAAAAGTGCATCTGTGTAGGGAACCAAAGAAGTCTGAAATAGCCCCTGAACTTCTAATGTTCGGAAAAGAACAAAATCAATTACAATCCGTCTTGAAATATTATTAATTCTCACAATTGTATTATTATACAATTCCAATATAACAGTTATAATAATAACATTAAATTAATTCATCATTGATACAAAAAATGTTAATACAAGAAATTAATTATCACTCATTTGAAAAAGGTGTATAAAAATCAATCAACCCCTAAGGAATGAGTGATAAACACACCAGCCAAATTACCCAAAACATAAACATAAACATAAACATAAACACAAATGAAATATTAAGAACAAATAATAAATCCTACTGCCTTGAGTGTGCAAAACAGCAACTAAACACATCACCAAAGCTATAGCACAATTTAAAAAAAATGAGAAAAAGGCAAATCATCAAACGAATTAGAAGATACAACTAACACAATCTAATTCATATAAAGCCTAATGTAAATTTTGGGGCATAAACAATCCCAATATGTTTCTTTCCACTTAACAAATGTTCATGATTGATTGGAAATTCTTCAGGGGTTTGATACGTTAGTAATCAATCAATCAATGGTATTGTAGGAATATCAATTTCCTCAACTAGCTGGAGACAATGACCATCATAATTTGATGTTTATCCATAAAGTTAGTCAGCACAAGACAGAGCATAATGGGAGTGATGTACTCGTCCGTGTTGGCAAACAATTGATACTGTGTGATCACAATCATCCACACTCCACGTGTTGCGTTATGATTTCATTCCAAACGTCTGATATTCTCATCGCATTGTGTGTTTGTAATATGCGTATTCACACTGTTCATACAGCAGTGTGCTCTTTGTTTTATTTATAATTTGTTGAGGTAGTTCCACTGTACATGTCCTTAATTGTTAAATAAATAACTTTGGTCCAATATCCCTACTCCGACATCCCAACACAATGCATGCACATGCCTTATGTTGGATTGCTCAAAGGTGATGTCCATGAGCCCATATTATTTCCTTTTAATGCCACCCCAACAACACCACATGCGACTTGGCGCTCTACAGGATTGCCTCCTATCCGTCAAACCACTCTTTCTCCATCATCTGTCACATGGATGCTTCAATTCATACCTCTCAGAGGGCAATTCCCTAAGTGTCTGTTTTTGGTCTGCTCCTTTTCACCTTCTCATATCTCCTCTTTTATTGTCTCCTTTCACTTAATTATGGATAACACCCAAGTCTTATTTGTATTTCCCCCTGTGCCTCTCATACCCCACATATCCAAATCTCTCTTGGCCTTCTTCCTCTCGCTGTCACTTCTGTGCCCCAGACACACTTTTTGTAAAAGTGAAGTAAACTACCTCCCTCCATCAGCTGCCCACCCTTTCCTCACACCCTGTATAACTTTGAAGCCATTGTACACAAGATACAGCATTTAAAAACCAAGATGTCTGCGGACCAGGATTAACATCCAAACCTTTGGAGAATCTGCTTCGGCCTCACCTATGACTTCTCTAAGCTCTTGTTATAGCCTCCTTCTGGGACTTTCCCCTCAACTCCTCCTCTCCTTCAACAAAATACTGAACTTTCAATGTGTACCCTAAACAATCTCCTTTCATCCTCCTCCACCCCTGCGCATGATTTCAGTGCTGCATGCACAATCAATGCCTTTTCAATATTTGTCCTGCTGATCTAACAATCTATCGATGGAGTACCCACTCCACTCCACCAGGATAAACCCATCGCCTGCTGGCTAGTTCCATCATCCGCTACTCTCCTTCTCAAACTCTACACTCCCATGTGCTACTTAACCGATATGTTTCTCTCTACTCAATGCTGCGCCCCGTGTCTGCTCTATTATTATTATTATTATTATTATTATTATTATTATTATTATTATTATTATTATTATTATCATTTTGTTATTATTATTATTATTATTATTATCATGTTGTTATTATTATTATTACTATTATCGTTATTATTGCTATTATTGTCATTATTATCATTATTATTATCATTATTGATGTTATTATTATCATTATTTCTATTATTACTATTATTATTACAATTATTATCATTATAATTATTATTATTGTATTTGTTGAGGCCAGACCTAGCTTTGAGAAGCAACTGAGCACTTTTCAGTTGTAACAACAGAATAGATATACGGCCTGGGGGCAGGATACAGAGGGGCACAGAGGACAGGTACAGCTGTACTGGATGGCGGGGAGGAGCGTCTAGCGCAGCGGTATTCAAACTGTGGGTCGCGACCCCCCAGGGGTCCGTGGGTGCATCCCTGGGGGGCCCTGAGAGCTCAGAAAAAAATATTTTTTATAAAAAAACTTTTTTTTTTTTTTTTTTTTAGATTGGAAGAAATGGGCTGGGGTGGCTCACATGGTCGGGTTGAAACATGAAACTGTCTCAGGCAACAATGAAAAAGCGGCCCGCAGTTGTAAATGGATATTCATTCCTTTAGTCACAGACTGGGCCTCATTACAACTATGGCGGTACGGTAACAATGGTGCTGTTAAGCTACCGGCACCATTGCTACCGTACCGCCATAGTACGAGTTGTGCTCGCGGGTGTCTGACAGCCCGCCAGGTCTGACCTGGCAGGCCGTGCGGTACCCGTGAGCACAGCTCGTCGGATGCACCGGCACCATTATTAACGGTGCCGGTGCATCCAAGCTCCCCATTCCCATTGAACCCTATGGGGCTCTGATGGGAATGGGGTTCTACTGGTACCGGCACCTGCGAAAGGGCAATTATCAGGTCTGCCCAACTCGGCATGACCCGGTAATTGCCCATTCGCAGGTGGCGGACCCGGATACAACTCCAGCGGCAGCCGTGCCCGTTTTACCGGCACAGCTACCACCAGGGTTGTAATGAGGCCCACTGTTTCAATAGTACCCAAGGGGGTGCTTCGTGTTAAAATGTAAGTACATTGTGATATATTCAGCAACAATGGTCAAAATTACTAACTGCATAGTTAAGTAACTCATAAACCTGGTCCACATTGGCCAAAATGGTGGCCCATTTTGACTGGCCCACACTAGCATTTTACATTTTTGGTACAGGCATTGCCCTATAGGCCAGTACGAGCCTGGCGACTCATCCATAATGGCGAGGGGACGCCCACCCAGTGGCCCCTCACCCATTATGGAGGAGCTAAGGAGCCAGCCCAGTGAAACAGTGAGCACTCCCTCGCTGCTTTTTCCAGCTGATGGAGTGCTCCTGGGCTGGCTGAACTGTCAAAGGGAAACACTGTTTCCCTTTGACAGTTCAGTTTAGTTCCCCAGCCACACATGATCACTGAGCCATGCAAGTGCTGGGGTGTTTTGCTTCGCCAGCATTGCATAGCTCATTGGAAATGCTGGCTGGGGCACTGCATGTCTGTATGTCCGAGGGGGAGCATTTGCGTCTCCTCGCACATACGGACAGAGCAGCCTGGAGCAGGGCGTTTCAGCACCCACACGCAGGCCAATGCAGAAGGTATGTTTATGTTCATTGTTTTTATTTAAACATGTGTATGGATGCGTGTATGCTTATGTTATGAGTGAGTGTATGGTGATGGATGCATTGTTTTTATTTAAACATGTGTATGGATGTGTGTATGCTTATGTTATGAGTGAGTGTATGGTGATGGATGCTCGTGTGAATGATAGAGTGATTGCTGTATGAATGTGCAGCGCCTTGCATACACACATAATCATGTTGATTGTGTTAGGCCCAGTGGGGCCCAGGAGACAGGGATGGTAACTTTTTACTGGACATCTATCATAGATGTCCAGTAAAAAATGTCATGCCTGCCCTCTGGGCCCCCCAGCACCATTTGCAAACTGATTGGTTATTTACCCATTTTTTTGTTAAAAGTATGCTCTACAATGCAACATTTCAACCCATTATTTAACAAAAATTCACATGGGGAACCCCCCCCGAACCTCCCCTTATTGGTTCTGGCTCTCTCACTATGCTCTGTCGCTATGGCATTTTTGGGGGAAATAGTTGTGCCCCTCCACTTAAAAAAATCACCAGCCGCCACTGGCCCTCAGACTGTGTTGGGAACGGGATGGGGGGAACCCAGGGACTATGGTGGGAGCACAATGGGCGGGAACCATGGGATAGTGGTGGGAGCAGAGTGGGGAGAGCCCAGGATGTGTGATGGGGTGGGGAGAGACCAGGGACTGGGTAGGAGTGGGATGAGAGAGCCCAGCAACTGTGATGGGAGCAGGTGACGGCGCGCAATACATACTGTCCATTTGGCATTTATGGGGGGTCCCGACCTGCCCAAATTTTGCTCAGGGGGGCCCCGGCCAAAAAAGTTTGAAGACCACTGGTCTAGCGAGTCAGGTGGCGCGAGGGGCGACTTGATGGCCTAGGTCACTCCTAGAGCTGCTTTCATTTTATTTCACTGCCCACTGTGGGCCGACCAGTATCCAGTAGCATGTAGGGTATATACATGCAAATATGACATCTGGCTGGAGATAATGCTAAGCAACATGTATGTACCACTCTGTTTCCTCCCTCAGCCGGCCCTTCACTTCTTTGTTCTGCTGCTCCCTGACCATTTCTCCTCGGCTACCAATGGAAAGTGCTGGGGGAGTCATGCCGCTTTGAAGATGAGCAGAGCACTTAGCATGCCGCTTCTGGGACGCAGGAATACTGCTCACACTGTGCAGTAATACGGAGCATATCCTAGCCAGGAATCTGCGAACCTCGGCGCGCGGGCTCTCGGCAGGCAGCGCTCGCATTTACATAAGCTACTGGGAAGTCTCATAATGTCCTACAATGTTATTTGTCTTTGAAAGGGCAACCAGCGCTTCAGGGATCACACAGAAGGCAGCGATGCAATATTTCGGCATCATTTGGCGGCCTTTAATCGCATTGCCGTCCACCCTTTCGACTGTCAGAGCACTTCCCTCCTGTTGAAACCTGGCACAGGAGCGGAAGTAAGACATTCTCTTCATGACACGTTGGTTCACTTCTCTACTGCTCCAACTCAAGTGCATCCAAAAAGCAACTTGGCATATGGTCACACCTAAGGCCAAAGTGAGGGGTGGAATGCAAACTAAAGATGCGATCCTTAAGCCATCAACATATCTCTAACAGAAATCTAGACACCCATAATATCTACAACATGAATCCCAACTCTTCCTTTACATCCAAATAGCAACAAATAGAAATAATTGACAATCCCATCATGCACGTGCCCCCACAAATGCTGCAACAGCTTCTATGTGATCTGGTCGAATTCATTTAATCGGATTCTATGTTATCGAGAAAAATCAAATGGGGGTAGATTTTGCAGCAAATATGTGCGAGGGAGACACCCCACAGACCCCTCCCATTGGCCCCCATCATTATTTATTACCCTATACCCACACCCCACATTTTTTTGCGTCAAAATTCATTTGAAAAAAAAATGGATGGAATTGAATTCGATGAGTTCTCCCGCGCAGTGATTCCAATTAACCCAGACTTGGAGTAAGTGTAGGGTGCAATGCTTCCCCCCATATCACAGCCATGTCACCAGTGCAACTCTTCAAACCAAGAATCAAACATCACCTGATGTTGCCCCTGCTATCCCATCTTCTCTATACCCCGAGGGACCACCAAACCCCCAACCTGGGTTTGCATGTATTTCATGCCACTTATCTATAAATTGCCATCAGGGTAACGACATCCTGAGGTGCTGTTGTGCTGGATTCTTAATGTCATGTACACACCTGTTCATATCCCTAGTGTCGTTTCCGATTAGATCGTCTTCCTCTCCCTGCCCAATTGATTCAATACTATCGAGCTTATTGTAAAGACACCTGCCCCAGGGAATACATCTCCTTGCTGTCGTGTGCTGCTATGCATATAATTCCTAGTAGAAGAGGCACACCCTTACTTAAATAAATACAAGTAAATAAAAAAAAGGTTCCACATTGTGAACATGTAGCTCAGGGTCAGTCACTTCTCCAAGCAACGAGTTTGTGGTAGATCTCTTTCTTTGGCTGGGGCCTCCCTCTGGAACAGCCTCTCTCCCTTCCTCAAACTTGAGGAGAATCATCCCTGGTTCCAGAAGCACCACAAAACCTTTCTCTTTGCTTCTGCTTTTTCTCCTCCTCCCCCCTGCTGAATTCCAGGCTGAAAATGAAACTGCACTGCCTACCTGGCCACCCTCTGATCTCAGGCCCAGGTCCCCTCCCCCACCAGTCGCACTCCTGCACTGCCTTCTAGGCAAACCTCGCACTTGGGGATTGTCTTCTGTATCCCTTTCAGTCCCACTTCAAGCACTTGACACCAGAAGTTTGCACTTACCCTTGCACTTGCCACCAGCTGGCCATACTTTTACCTACTGTGATTTCTATTATCCCATGTACTGTACTGTCCCCTCCCCCTTCCCCAGCACTTTCCCCTTACCCTTTCCCATGCACTTGCCCAATCTGAATGACACCTGTCCTGGTAGGATCGCTGCCTTTGTCTTCCCTTTGTTCCCCCTCCCTTGCCTTGTCGTGCCTGAAACACTCGTGTATAGGCGCGTTATAAATGCCATATCATATCATATCATATCAGGTCGATTTTAATGGCAACATCTTTGCTGCAGATATATTGGTTTCAAAATTTTGTGATCAAGATGTTTTTGTTTTCTCACTGTGACCTAGAACATGGAATACCACCATGAAGCCCAATATGCCTAAATATCAGGTGCTTAACTGAATGAATGTGTACACACATTTTCTGGAGAATGCATTAGAATATGTTCTCATTATATGGTCCTCCAGATGTTTTGGACTTCAACTCCCGTTAGCCCTAGCCAGCATCGTCAGTGGCAAAGGATCATGGGAGCTGTGGTCCAAAAAATCTAGAGGGCCAAATAATGAGTGGCCATGCATGAATACACTCCCAACTAACACCTGGTGATCTAAAATTTGGTAGATACAAGCATTATGAAAAATCCTAGCAACACTGAGCAAGCAATTCCATAAATAAACCATCAGTGGGGAAACTCCTCTACTGAGAATGAAAGATTGCTCAAATAACTTGTTCTCTGGGCTGTAAGACACCCAGGAGAAGCTTAAACACGTTTCACTCTCTATGCTGCACTACAGTTGAATATCCACTTACATATCAAGCTGGTAAAATGGCTTAGCGGTTTAGGTGCTTGTTTTTCTGATCTGTGTTTGATCTGTAGGTCGCAGGTTCTGATCCTGGCAAGGTTGACTCAGTGTTCCTCCTTCCAAGGTCAATAAGGTGAGTACCAGGTTCGATTTGGTAATAATAATGTATGTTACTATGTCCTATGTAAAATTATTTGCTTAAAAAAAGCTATATAAATAGCACATTATTATTATATCAGTCTGACTTCACTCGCATGGGCAGCCAAGCTCAAAATACAAAAACAAATCACACATGAACACAAGTAACTCACATTGTTGGCTAATTATAAATCAGATGGGGTGTCACCCAGTGTGATTTTGGCAATTGATATGTGGACCCCTTGCTCACTGTGCCTAGTGACACCCAGTGATGAAGATGAACAAGTGCAGGGTTTATGATGCCCCTTGTGCACAGAGGAGATGTCCTGGTGTTCTGGGTTGGGGTTCCCTTTTGGGGGTTGGTCAGACTGATTTGCAAATGCTTGTTCTGCTATGATATGGCACAGAGCCCTAACAATTGCTTGAGCACTTCCTGAGTGGGGGTTGAAGCCCACGAAATATGCAATTTTAGCTATGTGTGCACACGAGGACATGCCTTGAACATCTAGTTAAAATATGTTCCGATAACATCACCGGAGGTTGGATGATGTTCCACCCTGGCTAGAGCTTTTCAACATCACAGACGTTCCATGTTCTGTTGCTTCTTCTCTCTTTTGTGAAAGGGCGCATGCTGGAGTGTGTGTGAGGGGTCTGTGGTCACCCAAGTCTACTTGCTTGGTTGTTTAGTTGTAGTTGGTTTGGTATTCATTAGGTGTAACTTTGTACGCCCTCCGTTTTAGCATTGTGCTGCTGTATGAGTGGGTCCTGGCACTGGTCTTACACAATAATTAAAAGTTTAATTTCCTGCAATTAAAATGATAAATAAATAAAAAGCCTTGTAGAGGGAACATTTTCTATGGACTGGGCACCTATGTGGACATGTACAAAGTAAAGCACGCTAGGAAGTATACATAGCGATATTGGCAAGAAAGCAGAACAGAAAAGGAGATTTTATAGTAGTTCAAAGATAAGTGTTTGACCGAACCACAGCTACTTGGGAGCATTTTCTGCTTGGAAGTCAACGAGGGCCTAAGGAGCATCTCAGCTCTCTAGATGGTTGGCATGTTGCTCCCAGAGGATGAGGAGCCTTCATTTAATATATCATTAAGGGTTTTGGTGCAATCACCAGTGAGGCTATATGTGCTTGCCGGATATGCATACAATGTCGTGGAACCTGTGGGATATGTTGACCCATTCTAATATGCCCCACTGCATCACTTTACAAATGGGGAAAGAAACAGACAAAAATGGATGCGCTAAACCATGTGCGTGCAAAAATCTGCAAAACTGAGTGTGGGTCACAATCACAAAAGGCTGCACACCCTGCCACACAAAGTCAAAGTGGGGTGAAAACATAATTCTCACTGCAGGAGCATGCCAATGGGTGCTGTTACATTTAACATGAAGCAAGGCCACAGAATGGGGCTAAAAACCGAATATGCCTTTTAAAATGCAGCTTTGCAACCTTCAAAGTGCTATTTTGGCGCTAGATCCATTCATTTCCAGTGAATCCTTGAGAGTAAAAGGGTTACAGATCATCCAGTGTTGAATTGAGGGGATCAGAGGATCCGGTCCTCACTGACTGACAGCAGCTAAGAAATGTATTTAATGAAAAAGGCAGCCCAGCAACAGTGTTTTCAGTTCCACGGGAAACATGCAGCTAAAAATGGCAACATGTAACAATTTCAGCTGTGCAGAGAGAACTCCAAGCAAAGGCTGGATACATACATCCAGACTGCAGACAAATCCCAGCACTCAAGGACAGAAATAATGCTGAATTAAATGTGTGTGTGCTGCATAAGAAAAATGGATTTAAAAGGACTCAGTTTAAGGTGTTTTTTCCATGAAGGAAGTGCAAAATCGCCTGTTTAAAAGCATGTTTTGGCTTAAAGGTTTATTTCTTGAAGAACAAAGGATTGCTAATGTCAAAATACACTGATAACTCTGTGCATTTTATATGTGTTAATGATAGATGTAGGCAACTTAAAGTCAAAATCCAGTCTTGAGTTAATTAAATATTTCATTCGGAGCTGACAGCCTCAGCCTGGGAATGGTTGACACCTCTCTACTGGCAGGAAAGGACTAATTGCTGCTGGGAGGTTTTCACATACTCATGACAAAGGACCCATCAGACTTTTTTATGGGACTCAGCTAAAGACAATGGCTAGCTTGAACACTTATCCCTACAGGGGAGGGGCAGGAAACTTCCCTCTGAAGGAGGAGGACCCCCACCCCAATCAAAGGAATTTGACAGCTGTTGCCAATTGAAAGAAAAAAGCCTGCTTAGGGTTTTTGGTGGTTAAATGCCTATTTTGAATTAAGCTTTAAAAACCGTTAACTTTGTCACATGAAGGAGGATGCATTTAAAAATTGGTGGTTGTAAATCTAATTGTATGCTCTTTCTTTGAAGACGTGATTGAACCTGGTACTACGTAAAGACAAAAGTTATAAAGAAACACTAATTACACAATATTGTATGCCTGTGGACTAGGGGTGATTGCACAGATATGTACTGAATTAGGAATTGTTAGGCCACATTTTTATGATTAAAATAACAAAATTCAACAGAAAATCAAAGCCAGCCCTCACTGACGTGTGAATTGGATGTAAAGATGACCCACAACATATGTAATATATGTGTCCGATTTTATTAAAGGATATAATTATAGAAATGTGTATTTGTGGGAAAGTTAAATTGTGGTCCAAATAACTGTGGGCGATCCCAAGTCACATCATAAAATATGACAACTGTGGGATGTCTTAACCCACTCATCCAAGCCCTGCAACATCATTAGGCATTGCCGGCAGCAGAAACATCAGAATGGCCACTGGAAAGCATGCTGCTCGCTCAAAACCAGCCAAAAATGTGCAGTAAAAACTCTGAAAGATAGGCTGCCATCATTTTTGCCTATCTTAGTGAGCACAGGAGATCACTGCCTAAAACCACCATTGGGCCATCCACAAAGCAGCCTGAAACCACTTGGAAATAGCAATACTGATTGCCAAAAGAAATACAGAGCTGGTTTGGAATCCGTATTCTTGATTGTCAAAATGTGCTAAAATCATGGCTCACAAATCACCAAAAAGATCCAACCTTCTTGTTGGGTGTTCCACATTATTCTACTGCAAGAATCCACATCAACACAATAGGCTTCATCACGAGTTTGGCGGTAACCCTTCAATCCGGCGGTCGCGCTATTACCGCCGGATTTAAGGGTCTGCCAAATCAGGGCTTTGGTGGATTTCTGCCCAGCTCTGAGCTGGGGGGAAATCCGCCGAAAATTTGCGCTATTATCTCTGGCGGGAAATCCGCCGGCAGTAAGAGCGCAAAAATTCCCCATTGAGCCCAATGGGGAATGGGGCATTCCCGAATGGGCTCAGTGGAGAATGGGGAATTCCATTACCACCAAACCCGTGATCCGGCGCTAATAGCGCCGGGGGGTTTGGCGGTAGGGCTAATACCGCCAGCGATAATACCGCGGGCATTACCGCCAAACTCGTGATGAGGCCCAATGTCAGCAGGAATCTTATGCTATCAAGCTAAATCCCATTTTAAAGATACTGATGTAAAAACAGCTGTCAAAAATGGGTGCAATACCGGTACTCACCACTACCAGAAGCCAGCGTTTTAAAACCATATTCTTTGAAAAACTGAACAACTGAACCCAAACTATGCCAAAGAAGAGAATTCTATCAAAATGCCAGATAGAGTGCCACACAGTGATTTCATTGTTGAACAAGACTTGATTTAAAGATGTGTTGCTTATTGTGAGTTTATAAATGTATTTTTTTTACAAGGAACTAAGTTGCAATAGACTAGAAGGCAATCGGATTTAGTTAAAACTTCAAGAGGCCTTCTGTCCATGAGAACCCTTCACACTTGGGCCTTCCCACCAACAGGAGAGGATGTTGCATGTACATGTTAATCAAAAGGGAGGAGATTCCCCTGCTGGCAGGCGGAAAGAGACAATAGAGTCTTTCAACTGAATAGAATATGCTGATGTGGGTGTGCCTGGTCAACAACTGCTCTAGCAGGAAGGCAGGCCATGTGACCATCTGACTCACCCAGCTCTGGGGGCGGACCAGACTGGGATGTGGATTTAACATTGCACCAAATGTATGTTTAAGGAAAATGGTTCTAAAATATTGTAACAAGCTGACAAAAATATGAAACTTTGAGACGGTAATATGAAAAATTCACTCACAATTTAAGACTAAGCTGGACGTTGTGCGATGTTCTGAGACCAAAGTCTGGGATTTATTAATATTGCAGCTGTAGTGTTTTTGCTATGAACATAAAAACTTAAGGTAATATGCCCAGGGAGTATCTGCATGCATGTATCAAAATTGGTGCAGAACCAATATTGCAAAACCCACCAAAAGTGCAAATAAGTTGTCATTTCTGAACCCAAGCTCGTAGGAACATGGGACTTGAGCAGATAATGCATCTTCATTAATTTGTGATTTGTGAATGTATTATGAACAAGTTGTGCATCTTGGAAATATGTTTGTTATGAAAAATTGATTTTCTAAGTAAAAGCAAAGGTGAGTGTTCTTTCCTTAAGCCATAAACATGACACCTGATGACACAGGATGACACACTACTCCCTTCTCCAGTCAGCCGACTGGAAATTCTCTAACCTATCAAATCCTTAGGGGGTTGGGCATGTAGAATCAGCCTCCACACCCACTTTGAAAACACATAAAAAGAGACTGCCTAGGATAAATAGGGACATTCATTCCACTCTTCAACTGATTTCTTGGCACAGCAATTTACCGGAAGACTCCAGAATCCAGATACATCCAGAGACCAGAACTTGGAAGCCAAACTCCAGAACTTTGAAGCAGAGGCCTAATTCAGAAGCTGAACCCTTCTCAGCAGGCCTTCAGAATCTTTTGCAACCCGATTCTAACCCCTGAACTCCCCAGGCACTCTCACCTTTAACAGCCGGGCTGAGCTGTTCTATTCTAGCTAAGAACCCTTTGCTAGAACCCAGATCCAGACCCAGAAAGCAGTGCTGTAATCCAAGACCCGTCAGATCCAGTTCACGAGGCTGCAGACTGCTGTGCAGCGCTGAACGCAGAACCCAGAGGGCCTGAGGCCTGTCCGGTGGTGAGAGTGAAGCCAAACCCCTTGACCAGATCTTTGACAAGGCACATTCCATTCCAAAGCCTAGGAGTGAGTATCTAGTCTAGACCTGTCCATAACCAATCTCTTAGTTTAAAGTAATCCTCTTCCATCCATTTTAACCTGTCCAGAACTGCATGATAGAATCTTGTGTCCATCCTGTTGATTCCAAATCTTTAATGCGCAATCTGTCATTTGAAATCTTGACTTTATTTCTGAAAAATCTACCTTCACAAAAAACCTCTGTAACTTTTGAACCGCACGTCCTAGAAGCGAAATTTGTCATTTTAAAGCTAAGATCCTAAGCTTTCCAACAAACTCAATTTATTATAGTTTTTCCGATTTATGCACATGGAAAAGCTGCCGCGAATTGCAATTTGGCTAAATTTCATTTCCTGTCCAAATAGCTGTCTCTTGCTTTCCACTGCTGAATTTTGTTTTCAATTTGATAATCATTCATGAATCATTGCTAGTGTTGACCTGAACCGATCTAAAGTAACTTTCACTCATCCTGAATCTCTTTTAGTGAATTAGAATCAATTTGGCAGATGTTCCCATCCATTGCAATCACTTTCTAAAGCGTTTTTGCCTGTTTTAAAATCATACCTGTTTTCTATAAGCTTGCTGGGGGGAACTGGAATTGAACTGCATTCTTGATTGTATTCCTGAAACCTGTGTGCCCTCATTTCCATCTCGTCATATTGCATAGGGGGAGTGAGTAGTCACAGGGGAAAAGGTGACCATATTATCTTTTGATTGAAATCATATCAAGATTAATTTCTGTGTTGCATTATTTGCATTATTGCATTTCCTTGAATTACATAAAGAATTCTCTGCTACAGTATTCTCCATATTCATACTCCTAAGTGATTAAAGAGAGTGTCAATTTTGTGATATTACCCATTGTTGATTACCGTCCATATTCATAAGTGTGCTATTCAGATATTATTTGGTTCATAAAGTGTGATATATATATTGTTTAATTCTTCAAATACATCTTTTAATTTGCACAAAAAAACTACTTCTTGGTTCAGTGAGGTCAGGGGGATTCAAAGAGAGGGGTGTTATATAAGGGTTCATCATCCAGATTTAACACACTTTAACATAAATATATATAGATAAAGGCTTCCATTGGGCATCCCATCCTAAGCATTGACTTAGCTGGATTGCTGGATTGAAGTCACTTACAGATTGAGGGCTCGTCCGGGATTCTGGATTAGAACTACCACTTGTGCAGCTTAATAAAGTGTGCTAACTGACAGGATACATAAATCCTGTTGGGCTACCACGCTGTGTTACGCTGTAAAAGCACCCCTCAAAAAAGAACGCTCTCAGGAAATGGTCTGTTTTGCAAAATAAAATAATAAACTTCTGTTAGTCAGGAAGGAACTCAATTTCCAGAATGGCAACATTGGTAGATATCAAGATAGCTAGAGAGCACTTCTTACATAAGCTATTCGTGAGAGGTGAGTGGACTGAGCAGAACCAGAATGTGTGGTTGCAGGCAATCACACAACAGGTCAGTGCAACTGCGTTAGATAGCTGGAGAGATCAGGGTCCCTTACTTGTGGCCCTGAGTGAAGGCCAAGGATGAGCACAGCAAGATTTCCAGGGTAGCAGCATATTTATATTTACATATGGAAGCCATACAGGACAAGTCTGCCACTTAAAAGGCAAGCTGGAAGAAAATCACCTGCCCCTCCAGGGACTGGGTGACCTCCAAAAAGAGCATCAAAACTTGTTAGAGCACACCAGGAGGGTGGAATATGCTCTGGCAAGAAAGGAGCAGGCCAGTAGGGGTGGGACTCAGGAGGTAACATTCCTGCAGCAAAGACTGGCCCAGTACTCCAGGACCAACCAGGAAGCACAGAGGGAAAATGAGGCTCTATGTCAGCACAATGATAGGCTCCAGCAACAGGTAGCCATGCCAGAGAGACTGATAGAGACTAGTAAGGCCTTGATTGAGGAACGGAAAGCACAGGCTCTTGCATGTCAACAGGGAGCAGGGGCTGATAGAGATGAGGTTCGCTGGGAAAGGGAAACACCTGAGCATAACCTCAGGAGCCCGAGTACCAGAGGCCTCCATCTCTCCTAGTCCCTGGACTCTGCCACCCCAATGTCCCCTGGCACACATGAGCCCAGGGCCACGGGGATGGCAGATTACTATCCAGTCAGAAGTATGGGGCTCATATGCCAGTACCTCCCAGGAATGGATGGGCGGGCATCCGGGTATGGGCACCCAAGTACAGTGCAATTTAATGGGGAACCCCAGGAGAGTAGGCCCACTAAGGGCATCCTGAAAACCTCTGCCCAGTTAGGTCAGTGGGGGGGTACCCATCAAATCCTGGGAGCAAGGAGGAATCAGAAGACTCCTCTGAGCATCCCAGGACACAGGAGACTAGGTCCCCACATTCTGCCAGCCATTCCCAGGCTCGCAGAATCCAGGAAAATCTGGAAGATCAGACGGGCACCTCTGGGAGCAGTGCTACCGAGTCAGAGGATGAATGGACCAGGGTTACCCGAACTAAGAAGGCCAATAAGGCAAAAAGGGCCTTGCTTAAGGACCCCTTAAAACAGATGAAAGCAATAAGGAGCATCATCACTCCTTATCATAAGAACTCCAAGTATTCTGTTTGGGAATACTTGGAGCTCTTTGAGCAAATGATGGAGACTTTCCATTTGAAAGACAGCAGTAGCTGCATTCAGTATGTAAAATGGACATTCTCCCCAGAATACTCCAGTTTCTTTGCGGGGCTGGAGGACCAAAACCATTCAAGATGGTCCACATATAGGGCAGCCATCTTAAAGCACTTTTCTGTTTATAGAAATCCCCAAGAGGCTCGCAAGGCAGCCTACAATTTACAATGTGGGGAGGATCAGGCCCCACAAGAATTTGTGTAGGAGTTGAAGCGTGCTTTTGCACAGACTACCAAAAGATGGCGCACGGATAGCAAAGAATTTGTTAACACATTTTTCCATGCGCTACCCAAATACATCATGACCCAGCTAGTGAGAGATTTTCATGAGAAAAGGTCACTGACTGGGTCATTGAACAGGCCACCAGAATCTATGAGGTGCAGAAGCCCATAGAAAATTAAACTAATGCTCCGAAAAGCCCCAAATCGACCAGCACCCCTGCTGCTGCCAAGGTGGCAGAGGTAAAGGTTTCCCCATTTTAGATTTGGAGATGGGGGGCCTAAAAACCTGCCTGCACAGAATAATTCCAAACCCAGAAGGCCCTTGGACCAGTCACAGAGAGGGAGCCAAGGAGGTAGTCCCACAAATGGGGTCCCTCACTCCCCTGACTATGTAAGTCCCCGCTACAAGGGAAACAGACCCATCCTGGGATATGTGTGGACTCCTCCAGCCCAAGGAGGGGGGGATCCAACCAAGCACCTAACCCAGGGAACTTCCCTCCTAACTTTCCCCAGGAGGGCAGAAATTCACCAAATCCTGGGCAGAACTTTTTCCCCAGGTAGCCACAAAATGTCCGACCCCAAAATCATCCATCCTTATTCCCCCACTTCCCTGAGCCCAGACCACCTAATCCGGGAGAGGGGAGGCCAACGGTGGAGGGGTACCCAAATATTCTCAACCCGGGTATTACCAGAGAAGGGATAGCTACCCTTCCCGGGATCAGCCCAGGGGAGAAAACAGAACCCCGTATCAGCCTGAGCAGGTTTCACAGTTAGAGCGCCAGGTCCAAAATATGGCACAGGATCTGGGTCGCATGCTGAGGGCTCAGCAGAACCCTCAGAAGAGCATGCCGGCGCAGAATGCCCCAAACTCTGGACCTGGTGCTCCAGAACAATGACAAGGGCAGCACCCCGATAACCCACCAGTTCCTAGGGAGGAGGCACAAGGGGAAGGGGGGTGTAAAGCCTTGGAGGAAGCTTCCTTCCCCACTTGTAAACAGCCCCTGGAAACCTAGGAACCCGAAAGAAAATCTCCTACCCCTGAAAGTCTGCCATCCAAGGAGCAGAGGGAGATAGGAGAAACAAAGGACCCAAAGAGACCCACTTTGTGGAGGAGATACAAATCTTCCAATTTGAGGGAGAGGGATCCTCAGAGGATCCTGGGAAAAGGATCTTCTCCTTCAGAGATGGGGAACTCCTCCCAAAGAAAAATGGGTCCCAAGGGATTCAAATCAAGACTGGGTATATGTGGGGACTGAGCTACCGCCACCCATCATCCAATCCCAGAACCAACAACATCAAAATCCCCTGGTTCAAACCCATCCTGGTGACTGCCTTAAAAAAGGTGGGGGGGGCGGCCCAGAACCAGAACAGGGGAACTCAAAACTTCTCCTATCTCCATGTTGCCAATTTTTTTCTTTCAGATTCCCAAGACTCTCCACAGAATTCTGCCCAAATCTCTTCTCTCTCCATGTCCAAAACCAGAATATTAGCCCACCAGTTGTCCACAAATGTGCATTATCTGTGCCCCCTTGGATAGAAGGAGGGAAGATACTATGCCCCGGTACAAGTACAGGAGCAGGGGACAATTTTGGCACTGGTGGACACTGGATCCCAAGTTACCCTTCTGTCAAAAGGGGCCTTTGATGAAGTAAATGCAGGAAGGGGGGAGAAATACCAAATTGCTCTCACCTTTCTTCCTGGAACTTCAGAACTTTGACGGGAAGGAGATTCCCGTCGAGGGGACTGCAGATTCAGACATTAAAATAGGGTGACACAAGGTGAAACACCCGGTCATAGTAGTGACCCCAGAGGGCACCCCTTGTTTACTAGGGAATGACCTCCTGAGAAGGTTGTCACCCCTAATAGATTACGTTAACAAGGTCCTCTGGACCCAGACTAGCAGACCCATAAAATTGAAACAGAGTGTCAACCATGATAGTCTAAACGGCACCTGCCACATGGTTGAACAAAAATCTGACCAAGTAGAATTTCACTTCCAGAACAACCAAATTTCAGAGGTGACAGTAATAGCAGTAGGACAACATACTGGTGATGGGGGGTCCTCTCAGTTTCTGAAAATCAACCTTCCTTCCAGTTTGAGGTGGTATTCCACACTGGAAGGAAACAATCTGAAATTCTTCACCAATCCACAATCAGGCATTCCCACTCCAATATTCCAGAAAGATGTGCAATCAGCTCAGAGCCTGGCTGATATTCAGCAGATTGGAGAGCAGTTGTTCATCCCTGTTCAGATAAATGAAGAGAAGGACTCTGTTGTCGCACGAGTGTGTGTGAACAGCGGTAAGAGCTTCATCAGCGAAGCCATGTTCCGCCAACTCCCAAAAGATCGTGCCATTCCCACATTCAAACTGATAGACAAATGGGAAATGGATCTGGAAGCACCCAATTCCAAACATCTCCTGCCAAGCAGGTGTATGCTCAAAATCACCATTGGCAATAAGAGCATAGTCCATAATTGTTGGGTCGTGCGAGACGTCACTGCCGCCTTTTACTTTGGCGGTGACATTCTCAATCGCTTTGCCATTAATTTGGACCTAATAAACTTCAAAGCTTGGTCCCGATTAGCGGATAATTCCATGGGCTTTGATGACCAAGAGAAAGCATTTAGGTCAGCTCAATTGCTACCTTATGCAGATGAAATTCAGATTGGAGAGGAAGTCACCATCCCAGAAAGGACCCGAGAATTCTCCCTGGAAGTGAAAGTTAAAAGAGGACAAAAAATGAAAAACTCTGATGCTTATATTCATCTAAATGCTTGTCTCCAACAGCAAGGGTTGGGGGTAAACCCAACACCATTAGTCAATATAGAACATGACACCATTCCACCATAGAGGTGGATAACAGCGACTTAAAGAGTATCACTCTAGCCGCAGGCACCATTATTGGAAAGGCGGTTGATGACCAACATTTTTCCATTGATTTAGGCAATTAACTGTTAGGACCAATCCCCAAGGACTGTTTTGACAATGACAGTGATGGCAGAACAACACCAGACAGGATCTTTACCCGGCATGGGGGGAACTTCCTGGTGTACACTTCCTGCCCTCATGGTAAGGAAGATGTGACTTGTGACTTCAGGTGGGATGAGGTGATTTTCCAGGTCCATGAGGGCTGCCTTTCCCACCTGAAGCCACCAGTCCAAATCAGCACTCTGACCAGGGACTTTTCCACCCAGCTGGAGGAGGCCGCTGAGATAGCGAAACCAGAAGTATTTCCAGGCTTCAGGTAGATGGTTGAAGAGAGTCAACCTAGCTGATGCCTGTGTGACTCTGGAGCAGAAGAAAAAGTTGACACAAGTTTTCTTGGATTTTCAAGATCTCTTTGAAATGAACTAATATGACTGTGGTCGCACCGACATCCACACAACAACAATTCCCATGGACCCTGGCATGACTCCAGTGTTTGTGAAGCAATATCGCTTGCCTCTCGCATCAATGGAGTCCCTTACTGAAGTAATTAAGAACCTTGAGTCCCGCGGGATAATCCCTCCACTCCACAGCACCTTCAATAATCCAGTGCTGGGGATATTGAAGCCAAATTGCCAGTGGAGACTCTGCGCCGACCTTAGGGAGCTCAACAAACAGGTCCATACTTCCCGAAGGCCTCTTCCCTACATTGACCAAGGGCTGGGCCAGATCCAGGGGTCACAGGTATTCACTGCAATAGACCTGACCAATGGATACTGGACTGTGCCTGTCAGTAGGGAGGACCAATACAAGCTGGCTTTTACCTTTGGAAGCCAGCAGTACACATGGACCCGGACTCCCTTCGGGTACCTCAACTCCGGTAATGAGTTCAACATTTTCCTACATAAGGCCAGGCCCGACCTGGGTGAGAGGGGTAACCTGGCTTATGTAGATGATGTACTCATCAAAAGATAAACTGTGGAGGAACATATAGCGGAGATCCGTTATGTTCTGACCCAGTTGAGGGCTGCCGGAGCAAAACTTTCCTTTCAGAAAGCACAGTGTTGTAGAACCCGTGTTAATTTCTTGGGGCATGAAATTACTCCTCAGGGTCTCTGTCCCCAGAAAAAGAAAGTGGAAGCACTTCAGAAACTGAAAGACCCCACAACTCTGCAGGAACTAAGGAGCCTCCTTGGACTGACTAATTATAGCAGAAAGTTCATTGAGGGCTACGCAGAGATCACCAGACCGCTGATTCATCTCTTGAAGGGGGGGTCAAGTGGGAATGGGGTCCAGAACAATCCGAGGCAGTAAGACAGCTCAAAAGAAGCCTCTCACAAGTGCCTTGCCTAGCTTACCCTGTCAGAAACAAGGAGTTTTTCTTGGAGACAGAGTTATCTAATACATGCTTGACTGCAGTATTATACCAAAAGCATGACAAGGTCAATGATGTAATATCCTATGTGAGTAAAACTTTATCCTCTGTGGAGGAAAAATTCAACGATTGTGAGAAGGCACTCCAGGCAACAGTGTGGGCATTGAAGAATTACCACCCGTTTATCCAGGGGGAACATATCATAGTGGAGACTCTACACCAGACTCTGCAATATCTCCAAAGTGACAGAATCCGGGCCGGATATGTGAGTAATTCCCGAATTACTTCCTGGATTCTGTCAATGCAAGGCTTTCCTGTGGAGGTCAGACATGGCCAAAACAAGAAGAGTCCCATCACGCAAGGTCTGGCTGACTTGCATGATTGTGCCACAGAAAACTGTCTTGAGGACGAAAGTCTAAAAATCAAGGACAACATGGAGGTATACCTTAATTCCCCACACAAAGTCTTTGAGGAAGACAAGTGTGAGGGAATGGCCACTGTCTATGTGGATGGATGCTCTTACCATGTTGACAACAATGGGGAAAAAGAACTTGTGGCCGGCGTAGGGAATGCATGGGTGAATGAGTCCCCAGAACCCTCCGCTGGGTACAAGATTGGTCCCCGAAGTAGTCAAGTGGCAGAGTTGATGGCTGTGCATCAAGCCATCCTCACTGCTGTCCAACATCAACTCCACAAACTTGTCATAATCAAAGATTCGGATTATGTACGGAGCGGGTTTGTGGAGCACCTGGTTAATTGGAAAACCAGAGGCATGCTATGTGCTAATAACAAGCCCTTGAAACATGGGAAGTTATCAATTGTGCGGCAACAGAGAAAATAAGGACAACCCACATGCAACATTTAGCGTCAGATTCCGCGTTGGACTCAGAATCTTGTTGGTGGTCGTGGATGATCAGTGGCGACAAGCCTAGGTGGTTAATGGCGACAAAAAAATAAATATATTACAACATGTGATGACCCAACTAGACCACCTTTCATAAACAATGACGCAACAAACGGCATTTGTAACTCCTCGTGAATTCTAGACAAACAAGTCACCTTGATGGGTAGACCTACCCAAATGAAGACATTTAAAATAAGGCTCGAGGGCTGGCTGAATTGCCTTAGTCTCTCCTAAGAATCCTTTTTTAGTAACGTCAACACTTTGTAAAAATCATTAATTTGATTAAAAACAAATAAACAAAAAAAAAATAATCCAAAATATTGATGATCTGGTCACCTCGAATGGGATGACCATCTACTGGAAACAGATCAAGGGTCATTCCAAAGTAGAGGGACCAGACAAAACTGGAAGTGACTTAACTGATCAGCTGGGCAAACCCGGGGCCATCCAAGGGGATCTAATAAAGATGGAGTCCCTGTTGGGGGAAATCCAGGTCACTGCTATCACTAGGTCCCAGACAAATGCTCACAATGATCTTTCAACTGCACAATGGAGTAAGGAGACCCCAGATGCTGATTTGATTACGTCTCAAAAAGGGATCCAATAATTGGTAAGTTTTACCAACACACTGAGGAACCCTGAGAACTTTCCCCTGACGGATACCAATTACATAGGGAAAGAGGACCTCAGAGTGTTGATGAAATGTCCAAAAATGTTCTGAATCCAAGATGGTTTGTTGGTAAGGAAATCCCTCGCTGGACATGACCAGTGGGTGGTTCCTACCTCATTTGGAAACCTGATGTTAAGTCACGCCCAGGATGCGGCCACAGCCGGTCATAGGGGGTTTCATACAACACTTGAAATCTTAAGAGAGGTGGCATACTGGCCACACATGGGACAGGACCTCGCCCAATACTTGAAGGGGTGTCTTGTGTGTGCAAAAGTTCAGCCAACATCCCTCACACACCGTGCGCCTCTCCAAAAGAGGGGGATGACACTGCCATGGTCAGATTTGCAAGTCGTCTTTATAGGGCCCGTGATTCGCTCCTCGAGGGGGAATAAGTACATGTTGACTGTGACATGCTTATTTACTAAATGGGTGGAATATCTCCCGGCCCCAAAGGATTAAGTCAGACAGAGGTAGCCATTTCACCAGCGAAGTAATGACAAAGATGTGGGAGATACTTGGGGTTAAAAGGAAGCTACATATTGCTTACCAGCTAGCCTCTAGTGGGGCAGTAGAACATTACAACAAAACCATTGTGAGCATCTTAAAATAGTTTGTGGCAGATTCTGGGCCAAGTTGGGATATCCGATTACCTCTTGTCCTAATGGCCATCAGATCTACTTCTTCATCTGCAACTAAAATGTCACAGTTTGAGTTGATGACTGGACACAGGATGGTGCTTCCCCAGCATCTGCTTTACAGGACCCAAGAGCAGACATTGATCAATGCCTCCACAACTCATGAGTATGTTGAAAATGTAAGAAAACACCTTCAACATGCTTTTGCCTATGCTCAGCAAAATCTAGAAAGATCAGCCGATAGCATGAAGACCCACTATGACTTGAAGACTACCAGGAAAGAATACAATGTAGAAGACCGGGTCTATCTATACAATTTCCATAGGAACCAGGCCAAACACAGGAAAAATCTGCCTAACTGGAAGGGACCTTTTGAAATTGTAGACAAGATCTCACCAGTCGCCTACAACATCTGCATTCCCAAGTGCAGTTTGGCGGAGGGGGAAGATAAGTGGGTTCATATTAATCAGCTAAAGTGTTGCCATCCCAGGCACACTCTGCAGCAACTGGAGGATTCCTCTGGAACCCCAGAGTAGGCCACTCCAGATCCATAACATTCCAACCCTAAAATATACCAAATATAGTCTATAAAATACAATAATAAGAATGCAAATGTCTCCTGATTTATAAAATGTATATGCCCACCCCACTACATTAATAGTGGTGGGCAAATGTCTACGAATATGTTCTTGCCTTGTTGCTTTGTCATACTAGGAGAGATAAACCATGGAGACTGACCAAGGAGGATGTCCGGGGACCGGGAGCAAAGAACCGAGGGGCCCGGGGTATTGCTCAATACTCTCATCAGGACTGACAAGAAGAACCGATCGTTCCACCCTTGATGGAGGAAAAGACGATGGACTTTGCCATTTTGGAATCCGGAGAGATGATGCGGACATCCCAGTCTTGCGGAGTTCCATTGATGAAAGATCAACGGCCATCGCAAGAGGGGGGCTTGTGGGATGTCTTAACCCACTCATCCAAGCCCTGCAACATCATTAGGTATTGCTGGCAGCAGAAACATCAGAATGGCCACTGGAAAACATGCTGCTCGCTCACAACCAGCCAAAAATGCACAGTAAAAATCTGAAAGATAGGCTGCCATCCACTTTTGCCTATCTTAGTAAGCACAGGTGATCACTGACTAAAACCACCATTGGACCATCCACAAAGCAATCTGAAACCACCTGGAAATAGCAATACTGATTGCCAAAAGTAATACAGAGCTGGTTGGGAATCCGTTTTCTTGATTGTCAAAATGTGCTAAAATCATGGCTCACAAATCACCAAAAAGTTGGGTGTTCCACATTATTCTACTGCAAGAATCCACATCAACACAATGTTAGCAGGAATCATATGCTATCAAGCTAAATCCCATTTTAAAGATACTGATGTGAAAACAGCTGTCAAAAATGGGTGCAATACCGGTACTCACCACTACTAGAAGCTGGCGTTTTAAAACCATATTCTTCGAAAAACTGAACAACTGAACCCAAACTATGCCAAAGAAGAGAATTCTATCAAAATGCCAGATAGAGTGCCACACAGTGATTTCATTGTTGAAAAAGACTTGATTTAAAGATATGTTGCGTATTGTAAGTTTATAAATGTATTTTTTTTACAAGGAACTAAGTTGCAATTGACTAGAAGGCAATCTGATTTATTAAAACTTCAAGAGGCCTTCGGTCCATGAGAACCGTTCGCACTTGGGCCTTCCCACCAACAGGAGAGGATGTTGCATGGACATGTTAATCAAAAGGGAGGAGATTCCCCTGCTGGCAGGAGGAAAGAGAAAATAGAGTCTTTCAACTGAGTAGAATATACTGATTTGGGTGTGCCTGGTCAATACTTGCTCTAGCAGGAAGGCAGGCCATGTGACCATCTGACTCACCCAGCTCTGGGGGCGGACCAGACTGGGATGTGGATTTAACATTGCACCAAATATATGTTTAAGGAAAATGGTTCTAAAATATTGTAACAAGCTGTCAAAAATATCAAACTTTGAGATGGTAATATGAAAAATTCAATCACAATTTAAGACTAAGCTGGAGGTTGTGCGATGTTCTAAGACCAAACTCGGGATTTATTAATATTGCAGCTGTAGTGTTTTTGCTATGAACATAAGAATTTACAGTAATATGCCCAGGGAGGATCTGCATGCATGTATCAAATTTGGTGCAGAACCAATATTGCGAAACCCACCAAAAGCGTGAATAAGTTGTCATTTCTGAACCCATGCTCGTAGGAACTTGGGACTTGAACAGAGAATGTACCTTCATTAATTTGTGATGCGTGAATGTATTATGAAAAAGTTGTGCACCTTGGAAATATGTTTGTTATGAAAAATTGATTTTCTAAGTAAAAGCAAAGGGGAGTGTTCTTTCCTTAAGCCATAAACATGACACCTGATGACACAGGATGACACACTACTCCCTTCTCCAGTCAGGCAACAGGAAATTCTCTAACCTATCAAATCCTTAGGGGGTTGGGCATGTAGAATCAGCCTCCACACCCACTTTGAAAACACATAAAAAGAGACTGCTTTGGACAGATAGGGACATTCATTCCACTCTTCAACTCTTTCTTGGCGCAGCATCCTGCCGGAAGACTCCAGAATCCAGATAGATCCAGAGGCCAGAACTCGGATCCAGACCCCAGAACTTTGAAGCAGAGGCCTAATTCACAGCTTATCCCTTCTCAGCAGGCCTTCAGAATCTTTTGCAACCTGATTCTAACCCCTAAACTCCCAAGGGGTTCTCACCTTTAACAGCCGGGCTGAGCTGTTCTATTCTAGCTAAGAACCATGTGCTAGAACCCAGATCCAGACCCAGAAAGCAGTGCTGTAATCCAAGACCCGTCAGATCCAGTTCAAGAGGCTGCAGACTGCTGTGCAGCGCTGAACACAGAACCCAGAGGGCCTGAGAACTGTCTGGTGGCGAGAGTGAAGCCAAACCCCTTGACCAGATCTTTGACAAGGCACATTCCATTCCAAAGCCTAGGAGTGAGTATCTAGTCTAGAACTGTCCATAACCAATCTCTTAGTTTAAAGTAATCCTCTTCCATCCATTTTAACCTATCCAGAACTGCATTATAGAATCTTGTGTCCATCCTGTTGTTTCCAAATCTGTAATGCGCAATCTGTCATTTGAAATCTTGACTTTATTTCTGCAAAATCTACCTTCACAAAAACCTCCGTAACTTTTGAACTGCATATCCTAGAAGCAAACTTTGACTGTATTTTTAATGCTAAGATCCTAACCTTTCCAACAACCCCAATTCATTATAGTTTTTTCCATAATCGCGATTTTCGCACACGGAAAAAATTGCCGCGAATTGCAATTTGGCTAAATTTCATTTCCTGTCAAAATAGCTGTCTCTTGATTTCCACTGCTGAATTTCGTTTTCAATTTGATAATCATTCATGAATCATTGCTAGTGTTGACCTGAACCAATCTAAAGTAACTTTCACTCATCCTGAATCTCTATTAGTGAATTAAAATCAATTTAGCAGATGTTCCCATCCATTGCAATCACTTTCTAAAACGTTTTTGCCTGTTTTAAAATCATACCTGTTTTCTCTAAGCTTGGTGGGGGGAACTGGAATTCAACTGCATTCTTGATTGTATTCCTGAACCCTGTGTGCCCTCATTTACTTCTTGTCATATTGAATAGAGGGGGAGTGAGTAGTCAAAGGGGAAAAAAGGGCCCACATTATCTTTTGATTGAAATCATATCAAGGTTTATTTCTGTGTTGCATTCTTTCCCATTATTACCTTTCCTTGAATTTCATAAAGTATTCTCAGCTACACTATTCTCCATATTTATACTTCTAAGTGATTAAAGAGAGTGTCAATTTTGTAATATTACCCATTGTTGATTACCGTCCATATTCATAAGTGTGCTATGCAGATATTATTTGGTTTATAAAGTGTGATATATATATAGTTTAATTCTTCAAATACATCTTTTAATTTGCAAAACAAACCTACTTCTTGGCTCAGTGAGGTCAGGGGGATTCAAAGAGAGGGGTGTTATATAAGGGTTCATCATCCAGATTTAACGAACTTTGACATACAAATATATAGATAAGGGCTTCCATTGGGCATACCATCCTAAGCATTGACTTAGTTGGATTGCTGGATTGAAGTCACTTACACAGCTCTTTCTGGTTCCAACCAGAATAAGGCAAGTGCCTTTGAGCAATCACAGCCGTGTGAGTCTGGATTGTAATTCTGCCCTACCATAAACTGAGTGATGTCACTTAGCATGATAAATAATGGAACCTCACAACACACAGACAGACAGATTCCTGACTACATCCTGATTTTCACGTGGCGCTCTGGTCCTGCCTTCTGCATCCTGTTCCAGAACTTTTCATCTTGTACTGATTGCAGACTACCTTGCAAAACCCAGGCCTCAGCATATGCTGAACCCTGTTCAGCTAGGCCCAAATCCTGAACCATCCCAAACTTAAGGGAAATAATTCTGATCCAGTTTGGCTTGCTACCATTCATGCTTGCCTGCTGAAACTCGCCATCCCGCTAATCTACTGTGTCCGATGACCAGAAGGGCCAGTTCAATCAATTCCAGGCTCAGGTGCCAGTCCAATTGACCAGAACCACCCAGCTGATCCAATTCCGCCAGAAGTAACCTGCTGCCTGTAGACCCGATCCGTGATGACCAGAACCTGACAGTCCAATCTTAATTTACACTGGACTGTAAGTATAAACAGGAATCATAGTCACCCATAGTAAATTTGCCTTGTCCTACCCCAATCTATAACCCATCCGCTCTTTAATTTAAATACTTGTAATATTGATAATTTCTTTAAAATCCTTTTGTCTTGTGAAAACCCCAAACCCTTAAAGTCATCCCACGGGTAATCCGACTGAGTCCTCCAAGGCGGACAGGGAGGTGCTGGGGTTGGTTTCCTTGGATCACTCTGGAGCTTACTGTGTTTCAAACTGGTAACCAGCCTGAATACCCTAGTTTAGAGCATAATTGTCATTGAAAAAACTGATTTCTGTTTTCATTTCCGCACCTTTATTTTCAAAAACACCTCTCATTCAAACGTGCATAGCTTCTTCAATTTTATAGCTAGAGACTTACAGACCGATTCATGGAATTAATGTGCGCTGAAATCTTCGGCGCAAGCGTGCGAAAGAGTGCGAATCACAGTGCAAGTGCGAAAATCGCAGCGAAACCCGTGCTCCCTGGCGCACACGTCTCCAAACAGCATGCACTAAGCGCACAGCGAAAGCGCACATAGCGCAGCGCACACAACAAAGGTAGGCGGAACAGGGGGGCGTAACACGCGGAATGGGGAACAACGTGTGAAAATGTGGGCGTCACGGGGGAAGTACAGGAGGCAAATGCGCGGAACACCCACACGCGCGTCTACAACACGTATTCATGGAATCGAACGGGGCTAATGCATGCGCCAAAAAAGACGCACTTATCCAGAAACATGTACGCCGGCAGGAAGCAGGCGACGTGGACCCGCGCAGCATAAAAGTGCGCGCAAACAACAAACAAGCTCAGATGCCAAGATGAATATACCGTTGCTAGCAGCAGTGGTCGTGGGATACCGCAGGAGGAGGATAGTCAGGCCCAGAATTTTCATAACAAGAACCAGCCTTTTTGGGATGCCCGATGACCAGGTGTATGGGAGGTACAGGTTTCCACCTCACATAATACTCGACCTGGTGAGTGAGTGGGAGGATGACCTCACATCAACCACCCTCTGCTCCCAAGCACTCAGCCCCCTGGAGAAGGTCCTCAATGTACTGCACTTCTTGGCCACTGGATCATTTCAGAGGACAAGTGCTATAGCGGGGTGGATCTCACAGGCCACGCAGTCATGCTGCCTACACCAGGTGTTGGCCATCATGACTGCACGCCCATCAGTCCTCAGGCACAAATACCTGCCCAGAACATCTGCAGAAAGGCAGGCTGCCGTCCAGGATTTCTATGGGTGGCACAATTCCTCAAAGTGCTAGGTGCCATTGATTGCACCCATGTGGCTCTACGTCCCCCCAGGGCATCTGAGCACATCTATAGAAACCGCAAGCACTGCCATTCCATCAACGTGCAGGTAGTATGTGATGCCAAGGGAATCATCACCTCAGTATATGCCAAGTATCCAGGGTCCACCCACAACAGTTTCATTTACAGAATGTCAACCCTAAACCGGGACTTAGAAGCTGGGCGGCATGGCGATACATGGCTGCTTGGTGAGCATAAATGCCACTGCACATGCATGCATGTCAGATACTGAGTAATGTCACAATTCCACTAATGATACCCATCACCACCTCCCACGGGGACAGTGCCTACCCTCTGAGCACCCACATGATGACGCCAATTTGGAACCCCACCACGCCACCCGAGGTAAGATACAGCACAGCCCACATTGCAACCTGGGGCATAGTGGAGCTCACATTCGGAGGGCTCAAGTCACGCTTTTGCTCCCCTGACCGCTCTGGTGGGCAGCTGTTATATGCTCCCCCAGTAGTGTGCAGGATCATAGTGGCAGCATGTGTCCTGCACAATGTTGCAACACGCTGGGGCCTGCCGGAGGACATGGTGGTGCCCCCACATCCCCAACCACATGCACGCCCGCTGCGCATGGGAAGGGAAAGGGCACGTGGTGAGGCAGCCCGTACGCAGCTGGTGGCTAAGTACTTCAGATAAAATCATACCCCTGTGGAGTGCACGCAGCCCTGGCACATACCAGCTGACAATCAATGATGATGACATAAGGGACACTCAACTGTCACAACCATACCATCCTGATATTGTTCACATGGAAGTGTTACATTGCGTGCATTTCTACCTACCCAAACACCACCAATGCTGTGCCATCAAAAGACATACATCTATGCTGCTAAATACATTACCCCCTTGCCAAATACAACATGAGAACAGTGCCATGTCACCCAACTCCTCCCCACCTCCACCACCAAACACACCATGGCATGTCATGCAATGTGAAAGCAAACAAAGAAATGCACAAGACCTGACACAAGTGTCACAAAGTACACTGTCCCTAATGGAAACTGCCCACACACAATATGCTCCCAGTAATGTATAACAGCAGACATTCCCAAATACTTACCACCAACACAATGCTGAAACACAACATGGAAAAATGCAAAAACATGACAGTACTAAGTTCAAGTAGTGGTAGTCTTAAAACCTGAATACGCCAGCACATCGACCCCTTCCAACTGTAGAGTGTTGCTGCCACGCAAATGTCTCACTGTACTGCATACAACATGAACTGCATCTGCAAAGTAGACGACCTTGTGAAGACATGAGGAAGGAACCTGCAGATTAGGAGGAAGACATGGATGCACAAGCACATATCAATACACCATGCAGTGTACAATACAACCACAATATCCACTAAGGATGTCTACACAGCATTGACTACAAACTGCCCTTACAGCTCATGGGAGCCCAACGTCACTGTGTAATTCACTGTCACTTGGTCACACCCTTTGCAAGCCCATGGAACCGGGAAGCAGGAGGGGTGTGTGTCTCACGAACCCAAGCATCTAACCCAAACTCAGGACAAGCATACATGTGACAGCCGGAATACAGTGGATGCCCATGGGAGCCACACAAGGCAACACACTGTAAAAAAGAATATTAAAAAATGGCCATGTGGGGGCCAGGGGGGTGCGGGGGAGGCCACCCTGGAGGTTCAAGGACAGGGTGCACACCAACACCCACCTGCGTGGATGTTGCGAGAAAAAAAAAAACTCCTTGGACTCATGGCCTGCACGGCTATGCCATTGTGGGAGAACTGCTGTCACTCTGCTCATGCTCTGCTGCTGCATCAGGAGGCGGTGGCACTATGGGAGGCAACCCACGCAAAGCCCTGGTATGGTCCTCCATGGCAGCAAGCATGCGGGTCTGGAAGGTCTGATTCTGGAGGATGAAAGTGCGGAGATCCCCATGCAACACATCACGGGTTGCCTGCATTTCTGCACGCATGGCCTCGCGTGATGCCCGGCTCTCCTCACGTGTTGCATGCAGCTCGGCTGAGAGTGAACATGTGAGCTGCTGCAGCTGCTGTTCTGCCCTTAAATTACTGGAAGCCTCAAGTTCAACCAGAGTCTGCCTGAGGTTATGTAGTTCTACCCTAGGGATTCCCTGTGGCCCTGGGACTCTATTGATATGGATTCGCACAGAGTCTCCAGTGCCGCGCATCTGTCCCTGTTGGGCGCCAACATGTCTTCCCTGTGTGATTGGCAAATGGAGTCTGTTGCCTGCTGTTGTTGCTCCATCTGCCTTTCAGGGGGTATAATGGAAGTGGCCACCCTCTCCATTGCCTGAGCCATCATTTCTACTGATGCTGCCTGTTGGGTTGCCATACCGTACATGGAGTTTTCCCATACAGTATTGCCTGGTGGCGCACGGTCACTGCGTCAACGGGCACCACACCTGTTTGGGGCAAGGCGATCTGCACCTTGCTGTGCTGGTACTGCCTGAGGCTGCAGTACTGCATTCCCCCTCTGATCTGCTGGCCCAGGAACAGGATCAGATGCTGTGGAGTGTGACCCTGCATCCATAACCGCGAAAGGCAGACCTACCAACACTGACATCCCCATAGAGGGCCCTACCCCTGGTCCAGGTGCGTTGGACAGAACAGAATCCCTGCCAGAAACACTTACCTGCGACGGCACATAAGTCTCATCATCCGACTCAGCACCTAAATAGAGGTCTGGGGAGGTGCACCCAGAGACACCCCTTGACAGTATGGTCTGCAGAAACATTGGGTTTTCAACCACCACCACACCACGTCCCCCACTGGTGCCCGGTCATGCCTGAGATTCGTCCTGGGTCTGCACCATCTCCTCAACCTCAACAGCACCAAGTGCGTCATCACCTGCAAAAACATGAAAGACAACAAATGGAAACAGGCATGAGCACCATAGCACACACATAGGCCGTGGCAAGCCAGAGATCCAGTACATGATTTACACATGTCCCACATGACTATAACTCTGCCATGCATGCACTGTCAAAGAGTTGGAAGTGGAGTCAAAAAGGCACACACTGGGGAGAGCAAGATGGAAAAGCAACACATTTGCAGCATGTTGGGTAGCACTGGCATCACACATCAGGCTGTGAGTGGCATGTCCAATACATATAAATGACATATGCCACCACACAGATGTATGTAGCATAGCCACGGTAAATTACAAAACTACAGCAATATGTCAGTGAATGAGTACTGTCACACATCCATGTCACATCGACATGATGCGAAGATTGATGCTGAATAGCGTTGCAAAATATGCATGTGCCACACACTGAAACACATCCAGTGTCCAATAATACAGTCATTGTGGGCTGATCAATGGTTGGTCACTTTAACATTACAGGAAACATCTGTCATCTTCCACATGCAAACGGGCCCTAATAAAAAATGTCTGCAGCCCAATACTCCATCGGCCTGAATGGTGTAATCATTAACATAACCAGGTAAAAATAGTGGCCCAGTGTGGGCTGTAAACAATGACCGAAGCATATGTTGCAATAGGGCAGAATAATTCGTAGCAAAAATGGGAGAGTGGAAACAATCAGCCTGAATGAACAATTACAAAATCTGAACAATGTAGTTGCAAGATGACAGTTCAAGGTAAAGTGCACTAATGTGGGCCTAATTGGCAACTGTGGGCAGAAGGGATACAGTCATACCCAAATCCAAGGCATGTGAATGTATGGGAGGAAACAAATGGGTGACCCATAACACTCAGGAGTACACACCCTCACCTGGCACTCAATCGGAACCCGTCACCCAAACAACATACACATGGATTACACACACAGGCATGGGCACTCACCGGACAATGCGTCGTAATCAGGTAGATCTCCCACACCTTGAATCTGTTCCTCTGTGATGAAGGTCCCAGCAACAGACTCATATTCAGTGAGTTCATTGTGCTCTTGTGGAGACCCACGGCCAGTCACCAGAGTAGCGGCATGATTTGAGGCCAGCTTGTTCTTTGCTCTGCGTTTCAGGTCATTCCACCGCTTGTAGCAATCATCAGCTGTGCGCCTAAAAAATCCAAGGGCGCTTATACGGTCTGCGATGGTCTGGGTCTGCCAGTGTGCCCTACGTTGACCAGGTGTGGTCTTGCACCCTGCAGTCAACAACATTTCGTGGCTATGTGCCGACACATAGCTCACAAGTGCATCAAGTTCGGGGTCATTAAAGCTAGGCTTCCTTGATATGCCGGACTGTGTAGCCGTGTCTGGGGTCTCAGCTTGTAGTGCCAGAGTATCCTCCTTCCTCTTCTCCAAAGGTGGAGCAGAGCCTGAGTGGCTTGCGCCGCTCTGGTCAGTAGGGGCAGAAGCACAGGTGGACTGGGTACTGGGAGTGTGCAAAGGCACAATGACCATAGGTCTTGGTTCAGGCATTGGCTGAAGTGTAATGTTGGCAGGGGCAACGTCAGTTTGATGGACCAGGACTGACACTGTCCCGGCTGGGAGACTCAGAGCTGTGGTGGATAGAGCTGCAGCTGCCCCTGCAGCCTCCCCAGCCTGCCTACTTGGGGCAGCAAATGACATCGCTGCCCCAGATCCACGTGGCCTGGTGACACCAACTTGCACTGACACACGTGGCTTAGACTTGCTGACCTAGAAGTCAGCCTGGGAGTCATCCTGTGCCGGCTCAGGTGCCACAATAGGCTGGTCCAACAAGGGCTGAGCTGGGATGGTGTCAGCCACGTTTCCCTCAACCATGGGGGGAGGGGGCATGGGTGTCTCTGATTGGTCCTCCACACATGGGGGTCTAGGGGAACCCTGCAAATCCTGGCCACGTCCCCTACCGCGCCCACCATGCCCACCTTTTGGAGGTCGGCCACCTTTGCCTCCCTTACCGCTAGGTCGCCTCCCAACCATGGCACTGATGTTGTTGTGCGTATGGGAGTTGCAGTAAACAATTGTCCTGGGCAATTGGGGGTGAATGGGGTAGGGTACTAGATGGAATTCGTACCCTAGTGCTCTAGCAAGGCTGTCTGTGACCCCTGGGGGAAGATGACGGATCACGCAATGCACAGGCACCCCAAAAACAAAAAGTAACGTGCACGCAACCCCTTGTAGATCAGGTGCATGGAAAAATGAACCCGCACTACGCTGTGGCACCCAGAAACACAAAAACAAGCGTACGCGTGTTACACGCAGCCTACAATGACCTCTGAAGGGTACGCGACACACGGGGCAAGCACAGTTGGTAAATGCGTGCGCGACTCACCGTCTGCCTGGAAAAAGAACATGAAAAAAATGCGCGTGTGCTCGTAGGCAACACCCCCGCCAAAAGAAGAACTGTACGCTGTCTGAGGAGACAGGACAAAAGAAGAAGTGAACGCTGTTTGAGGAAACAGGCCCAAATAATATAAAGAACGCTGTCAGAGGTAATAGGGAGTATGAACTTGAAGCGCTGTGAAGTAATCGCGTGTGAACCGACAAGAAGTACAGAATTCTCCCACTCGCTCTCCACGAAAAGCACGTACAAGGGAATGGGGTCCTACACGTACCTTTTAAAGCGGCCCACACGTACAGCGTCACTTACGCGTGTACGCGCTAAGGCCCTTTCCTCCAATTACACAAGCTGACACTCGGACGTGTAGTTTTTGGATGTGTACGATGAACATGCACCCGTGTTGATGGAAACGCCCCCGCGTCACGTCACTTACGTGCGTATGCCCTTTCCTCAGATTACACGCGTCCACACGTGGACGTGCAGTTTTTCTCACGTGCTGAACCACTATGCCCATGTCACGAGGGAAACGCCTGTGCGAGTCACGTCACAGAAGCGCTTACGCGCTAAGGGCCTTTGGTCCAATGAAACCGCGTACGTGTGCTGACGCGCTTACGCGCGAAGGGCCTTTCCTCGAATTTCATGCTGACGTGCAAGATTTTCACGTGCCAAATCTCTCCGTATCAAGCTGGCCACGCAACAACACACAGAAGACCATGCTCCTGCCCAGAAGGCCGAATTACTGCCCCCCAGAGCCCCGAGTACGCTCCCAACTGCCATCTGCTGCTGCCTGACTGCCTGCTGCCCACGTGCCCTGCTATTTGCTGCCTGCACGTCAGCCAGGGGTGCGGTTGCTGTGACCACCCCTGCTGGAACCGAAGACTCCCGACTGGGATACCATCGCTCCACAGCCCAGCCCCAGGACCCAGTTGCCCACCCACTCCTGCCTCTGGGGTTGCCATGTCGGGCACAACACCATCTGGCACCACTGGCAACCCCCAGCCAGAGAGGCAGTGGGCCACCAGCTTCAGTGCCAGGTAAGTTGGTGTCCTGGTGGAGCAAGTCCTGGGGCAGTATGATGCCCTCTTTGGAAGTTTGCGCGCCGACAATGAAGGACGGACCAGGATCTGGATGGACATCGTGACTGCCATCAACGTGGAGGGGGTGGCAGTCCGCGACTTACAACATGTCAAGAAGCGCTGGAAAGACTTCAGGTCCAGGACCCTAAACAAGGCCCAGTGCCTCTTGAAGGCAGCGGATGCCAAGGGGCGCCGGGGCCACCTGTCCGACCACCAGATGAGGGTCCTGGAACACATATGCCCAGCGCTCCACGTCCAGGTCCTTGAGAGGCAGACCCGTCTGGAGTCGAGCGGTAAGTGTGCATGCATACTGATTGGACGCTGTGCGTGTGGTGGTGTGCCAGTGGTGTGCAGGTTGCACATGTGTTTTCGTAGGGCCATGTAGGGATGTGTATGAACAGGGGCGTGAGGCTGCCACATGTGAGTCCTCTTAGGTGTGAGACACATCGATGGTGTATGTGTTGGTAAGCATGCTGTGCAAATGCAGGTGTGGGAGCACACATGTTTGAATTTCTGTGTATGTACGTTGGCATGGTTGTGGTGTCACACATGGATGGTGGTTCCTGCTGCATGTATCGGCACTGTGTACATGTGCATGTGTGTGTATTTGACAAGTGTGCAACTGTGATGCAACATGGATGCACGTGACACTGATATGTAGAAGGCTGAATGCCAGATGTGACATGTATGGCGATCGCATCATTGCGACAGTTGGAGGAGATGCAGACATGCATGTAAGTGTGGTGGCGTGTGTGCATGTCTAGTGCACTCCCTGTGTTTCATGTGATGTCAGGCTCACCTTCGGCTGTTCATGCTGTTGTATGTGTATGGATGTTGCTGCCTGGTGCAATATTGCTGTGGAAATGCTCATGTGTGTGAGTTGAAATGACATGTGTGTCGTGGAGTGTGATGCCATGTCTGAAGTTTGACACTGCCACTCATGTGCAACTGTCATGTGTGTATCAGTCCATTGTACAGTGCCCTGATGTCTGTGTTTTATCTTTCCCTGTCTGCAGCGTCAACTGATGAAGAGGTGGAGAGGGTGCTGTGGAGCACAGCGGCAGGGATCGCACCACCAGCCGGAGACGCAAGGCCCGGCTCCCCTCCCAGATTGTCATCTCGTCGGGGAGTGAGGAGTCTGGTGCCGCGTCCCAGGCCGCAGCTGCTGAGGGTAGGTCCAAGAAGCAGAGGTCGGAGGTGGACTCCTCGGCAGCAGAAGGGGCAGGTGAGACCCCACAGGGTCTGACGGAGGAAGATGGCACAGAGTCATCCAGGTTGGTGGGGGGTTTGGTGGAGGAGGAGGCCGTGGAAGGGACACACACGGGGTCTGGAGGTGGGGATTCCACTGGTGTAAGTGGTGCAGTGCAGGGGCAGGGACAGGAGGCAGCACAGGCAGCCGCGGAGGTGCCTGTGTGTAATCCTGTCCCTAATCCTGTCACTGCATCATCTGGCACCAGCAGGGATGCCTACGTCCAGACCCGTTTTCAGGGAGGGGATGAGCGCACAACAACTGGCCTTCCTCTCCCTGCGGACGTGGCTATCTGGGACCGTGTTGAGCCTGTCCTAGCTGGGCTAGCGTTGCGTCAACGGGGCATGCGAGGTGACCTGCAGTCTTTTCGTGGAGAGACTGCACGTCATCTCGCATGCCTCTTTGACCATGTTGACCTACTGGGATGGGTCACCGGTGCTGGATTCCTCCATGTGCTGGACTTTCTTGTGACCCCCTCCTCACCTGAACCCCCTACGCGCCAGTCGTCCTCCATGCCATCTTCCCACCCATGTATCACCTGGGTACCCTGTGGAGCTGCCCCTGACCCAGCGGCCAGGCTGGTGGAGGACACATCCGTGCCACAGTCGGGAGTCGGACATCCAGCAGGGGTGGCAACCACGACAACTGCACCCCAGCCAGAGGAGGACGTGCAGGGAGCAAGAGCCAGGGCACAGGCACAGGCACAGCAGAAGCAACATGGTGGGAGCAATAATGGCTCGTGGCCTTCAACATCGAAGGGGCAGGCATCGGCCATAGGGCAGGAGGACCCCGGATTTTCTCAGTGTCTTCTGTGTGGCAGCGGTTGGGCCACGCCAAAGATGCGGAGCGTCAGTGGGCAGAAGAGGCACGGCTCACAATGGTCAGGGCAGAGAACTCCATGCGGAGGGCCTTGAGGCGGGCCGAGTGCCTCGAGGCAATTCGCAGGAAGTTGGAGGTGAACATGTCATTGTCCCTGCGAACCCTCGGGGCCATGGAAGAGGACCACCTCCAGGACATTGAGCGGTAGTTCGATGATGCCCTGGCCCGGGACATCAAAAAGTGAGCCGTCGGACTAGCCCGCTGCCATTGTAAATAGTTAGATAGTGTTAGGTTTCCTTTCTGTTTTTGTTCATCTTGGGCCGTTTGGACAATGCACCACATTTTTGTATATAGTTCTTTATTAGTTAGTGTTTTTTGTAGGTTTCATTTCATTTGTTGGGCTCATGGACCCTGGATTGGTGATTTGTATATAGTTGAACAGTGGATGTTTCTCGTTTTTATTTTAATTTCACCATGGCGCAATTGATTTCTTTTTTTCCCCTTGGATTTGCTTGGTTGGACTGAGACTTTGGACACAATTTCATTTGGATTTCTTTGGATTCTGAATTCATATTTTTTATTTTTTTCCAGACATGCTGCATTTTATTTATTATTCCCATTATTGAGTGCCCCTGACTGCTGGGGGGTGGGGGTGCTGGGGGACATGAGTGGGACATGAGTGGGGGCCTGCTGGCAGGTGCCCCTGACTGCTGGGGGGTGGGGGTGCTGGTGGACATGTGTGGGACACGGGTGGGGGCCTGCTGGCAGGTGCCCCTGACTGCTGGGGGCTGAGGGTGCTGGGGGACATGTGTGGGACATGAGCGGGGGCCTGCCGGCAGGTGCCCCTGACTGCTGGGGGGTGGGGGTGCTGGGGGACATGTGTGGGACATGGTTGGGGGCCTGCTGGCAGGTGCCCCTGACTGCTGGGGGTGGGGGTGCTGGGGACATGTGTGGGACATGAGTGGAGGCCTGCTGGCAGGTGCCCCTGACTGCTGGGGGATGGGGGTGCTGGGGGACATGTGTGGGGGCCTGCTGGCAGGAGCCCCTGACTGCGGGGGGGTGGGGGTGCTGGGGGACATGTGTGGGACATGTGTGGGGGCCTGCTGGCAGGAGCCCCTGACTGTGGGGGGGTGGGGGTGCTGGGGGACATGTGTGGGACATGAGTGGGGGCCTGCTGCAGGTGCCCCTGACTGCTGGGGGGAGGGGGTGCTGGGGGACATGTGTGGAACATGAGTCGGGGCCTGCTGGCAGGTGCCCCTGACTGCTGGGGGATGGGGGTGCTGGGGGACATGTGTGGGGGCCTGCTGGCAGGTGCCCCTGACTGCTGGGGGGTGGGGGTGCTGGGGGACATGTGTGGGACATGAGTGGGGGCCTGCCCATGGTGGATGGGCTGCCTGCGGGACATGACCAGGGGTGCAGGGTAGTCCCCTGTGGTGTGGGTTGCCTGTAGGGGCCGTGGAGGGGGTAGAGGGAACACCTGGGAGGACCCACACTGCCAATTCACATGTAGGACTCCCTGCGCACCCCCGAAAATCACATACTCCGCTCTGACAGCAAAATCGTGTGTGAAACTTCCCGCGCACCCCCAAAATACAGGTTCCCCACTCCAATCGCATGTGAAACTTCCCGCGCACCCCAGGAATACACGTACCCCACTCGCACAGGGCATTTCGCGTGTGAAACTTCACGCGCACCCCCGAAATACACGTTCCCCTCTCCAATCGCGTGTGAAACTTCCCGCGCACCCCAGGAATACATGTACCCCACTCGCACAGGGCCTATTGCGTGTGAAACTTCCCGCGCACCCCAGGAATACACGTACCCCACTCGCACAGGGCAGTTTGCGTGTGAAACTTCCCACACACTCCCGAAATACACGTTCCCCTCTCCAATCGCATGTGAAACTTCCCGCGCACCCCAGGAATACACGTACCCCACTCGCACAGGGCATTTCGCGTGTGAAACTTCCCACGAACCCCTGTTATATACGTACCCCACTCCAATCGCGTGTGACACTCCCCGTGCAGCAGAGGGGTGCGCGGGGAGTTTTACAGGCGTTTTTGTGGTTGGGGGTCTGTGCGCCATGTACGGGATTTGTGCGCTGTGCATGGCGCACGGGGAGGGGTTGGGGGCGTAACTGACACTTGTGCAGGGTCGCTGCGCCACTCTGCGCCACGGCTGGTTTTGGAAGCTAAAATCCATGAATACGCTGTGCACGGAATTGGATTTTAGCGCATGCGGCTGGTGCAGAAATTTGCACGCACACATTGTGGGCCAGCCGCGTACGCCACTTGTGCGCTGAATTCTATGAATTACCCCCTTAATTTCAACTCTCACTTAAGTCTAAGACCTGTAGCTACATCACCAACTAAGAAACACATTGCGAATCAGTGTCTTTGACCTGTTTTGTATTAAAAATTGCATAGTGACAATTAGGCAAGAAATTTGCAATTTTTGCTAAGGTTTTACACATGTCTTTTCCCATTCAAAGTATTTCCAAACTCCCATTCTGATTCAAAGTGTGTTCTGTTGCTCATATTGTAGCTTATGTTTGTTAGAACCTGTTTAGTGTTGCTCTCATAGGAATTTATATCAATATAAGGATTTTTGCACGCTTTTCATTGTTTCACAAAGCCATTTTTCAACTTTCATTTTAAAAAGTGTAAATTTCCCAAAAAGTTTTTCTCTCTTCTTTGGAAGGGAAGATTATATTCAAACACTGTATTCTGTTTTTCATTCCTGAATACCAGCTGCTTACTGACATCTGTGTAGAACTGCTCATTTGTGAATTAAGAACTTTGTAGGGGTAAATCTTAACTTAAGCGCTATCTTTTCACAAGCCAAAACTGTTCTTTTTCCTGTGTTTTCTATTCTGTATTGCTATGAGTGAATTCAATTGCCTTACTTTCTGATTTGTCTTGTCACCCCATTGGTGATTGCTGCCCCGTGTATTCATTTGTGTTTGATTTGAATTTAAATAAATACATACATATTTTCTTTTACCAACCAGCCTGATTCCTGGTCCACTGTGACCTGGGGGGAATTTTGAGAAGGGTGTGATATGAGTGGTATATCCCTCAGAATATTGAACCTATCGACACAATAAATAAGTATTTCATGTGCACATTACATGGTAGGCGAGACCTGAGTGTATTGCTGGATTGAAATCCTAAGCAAACCTGCCTGCTATGTATACTGTAACAATCCATGTACACATCACAGAGCATATGCCAGATTGCTCCCTGGTAGCTAACAATATGAATTTGAACCGCTCACATTCTCTGAGACCTGGTGGTTGGTCTGTGTGCATGACAGCATTTTGTGGAAGTTCAAAGGTCGCATTGTTCTGTTTCCTGGTGAGTCCTCATATCCAACAATCAATCTTAAATTAAACAAGGGCTTCACCAGAACACATGGTCTACCTTTTGCTAGCGAGGCTGAACTTTCATGCTGCACTCTGCAGCAGGCAGTTGGAAAGCTTGAAGAATTGACCTTATATAAAATTGAAATAGATGTACAGTCTTAATTAGTTATTAGAAAAAGATACATGTGTATTCACAGACGATTTTTCACACTCATACTTAAACAAAAATGCACATAATAAACGATATTGGAAGGATGAAATTCATACAATAATAATAAAATATATTTAATTTATTAAATGCGGGATAATTAGCTTACGTATTCGTGGTAAATGGCGTGTGTACCATCAGAATAATGTTGCTTATGGTAAGTCTTAGAATTGAACTGGGGATTTAAAAAAACTTTTGGTGCTCACGTTCAGTACTAAGTGTTTATAAAGCACAATCCTAGTTGAAGAAAAAAAAGTTTCTCCAATTTGCCTCGCATTTTATCTGCAAGTTCTTTCTGCCTGCCACAACATGTCTCAAGCAACCGTGTGCTGCTCTAGCTACCTCCTCCCCCTCCCCCAGTGTCTTATTGGTGTTGATGAGACCATGCACATTGCAGTAGCCACTCTCAATATGACCCAGCAACATGGCATAACAAAGCCCAGTATAGTATAACATAACACAACGTGACATACCTTCACATTTGTATTCCATGCCTTCTGAGGGTGGAGAGACAATTAAGTTCGTGATCATTATCAGCAGTCTGCTTGGGGAATCTTCAGTTCAAAATACTTCCCAAAGCCATCCCTCTGGAAATCTGCTCCATTTGTGCTTGGCACAGACATTTTTGCTATGAACTCTCTATGACCTGTAGCCCAAGGCAGCTAAGCAAGGTTAAGCAACGGGTGGAAAAGGTGCTTACATCTAAGCTTCATAGACAAGGGGAAATGGAAACCCAAGAAGGTCCTTTAGTGTTTCATTTTCAGAAACAGTCATGGAAGCCAAATAACTGAGAAAGCATGCCTCATTCCAAAATATTCCCAAAAATCATCTCAGATTTTAAATGTAATAGTGAACTTCCGGCCACTGCCAGGGGTTTAGGTGGGCCGAAAAGAGAGTTGTTAGACTCTCGGACAAGAGATACTTGCAGATTTCTGAAACCCAGTGTCAAATTGGACACACACAGCTCTTCCATTGATTGACCCGTCTCACAAAAGGACAAATCAGGCCCTAGGAAAAAAAAAAAAGAGCATTAAGCGTAATCATAGAAATAGAGAAAAATGATCTGGGGGAAAAAGACTAATTGCTCATGTGGCGTCACACCTGCCTGCACGCAAAGATCTCTAGGCCAGTCAATTAGCGCATTTTGCTCTCAGTGAATTAGTCCATTTTACTCTCTTATGGTGAGGTTACTCAAACTACAAATGTATGTAGCTTGCAATATTTCAACTTAAAATATTAGATCATGATCTAATTTGATGTACGATGTATTGATTGGAAAATGGAATAACGTCAATGACATTTTTATGATTGTGATTTATATCGCTATTCTTAATAGTAATACATTTGGTATATGGATATGTTCTTAATATGTTCTTCCTATTTTCTATTGCCCTTTTAAATTGTATATGTTTGTATGTATGTATTGATGAATTAATGTATACATTGAACGTAATTTATTTACTTGGAAGAGTGGCCGCAGGGTGGGCGTGGCAGGAGGTGTCAGAATGGCTAGGGGAAGAGGCAGCTGCAGGAAGCAGCCAACTAGAACTAGCTGGAGGCGTGGGGATGTGCCCCCCCAGCCCCCGCAATAGAGGCTCAGTGGGGGACGTGGCAGCACGCCAAATGGAACGGTTAAAAAAGGTGAGAAGAGTTGGATAGAGCATCAGGACTCTTCCACTCTTCCAAGCAAACCGCCAATGCCATCATGGACCACCAGACAAACCGCTGCCATGCCTTCCGCTGGACACCACTCTGCAGTGCTCTGCATCCAGTTTTCCAGGTTGATGTGCCCGGGTTCCTGATCGCTGCTGGGCTGTGATTCCGAAATCTTTTTGTTGCGGCACCGTGCTTGAAGGATACTCAGAGGAGGTAAGGAGTCTGATGGGTGTGTGCATGGCTTTGTATCATGTGCAGGTCCTCTTTACGGGGTGGCAGTGCCTTTGGGGTCAGTTGGGAGAGTGACGGGGTACTTGCGTACTGGGAACTTGGGGGTCATTAGACAGAGCAGCGCGTTGTGCTTGCAGTGCATTTATTGTTAGACTGTGGACCGGCAGTGGGAGCGGGCGGAGGGGAAAAAAGTGGTCCTCAAGATTTTGAAGGAAACTGGAGATATATTACTAGCTCAGCGTGGTGGTTTGGGAGAGACAGGTAGTGTTGCAAACGTTATATCATTGGGCTGTATGTAATGTATACATTACGGATGTTCAGTTGCTTGCATTGTTGATTTTATATAAACGCATGGTGGGTGTTATGTCATATTGGTGAACACAAACGTGCTACGGGGAGACAGTGGGAGCCCCACAAATAATTTAAACAGGAAAATCCACCCCTGTGAGAGGGTGAAGGACCAGGCTAGATAGCAAGGAACTTGGTGTTGCATCATTAAATGAAAATAAAAAAGGTGGTAGTGGAAGGTTTGGTGATATACAGTGCGAATTTTTAGAACATTGACACCAGGGACAGCAAAATAGCAAAACAGTATAATATAGATCCGGGCAAGGTGGCAGCTATATTTGTTTTACTGCAGGAGAGGGGGATAGACTCAGTGATGAAGATGGTTGGGGGAGAAAGCACTGGAGTGCAACAACAGGTTGCAGGTGCGACAGCAGAAAGGGTGGGTCGACCCAGGAGGAAGAATGTGGCACGAAGGCGCATTCCCACCCACAAAAAAAGAGAAAAAGGGCAAAAAAGGGGAAGAGGGGATGAGGCACAGGCAATTCCAGCCAGACAACTACCAGTAATACAGGCTGCAATAGACAACATGGCAGAAATTACCACGTCTCCCACGGGTCCAGCAATTTTCAATATGAATACTGAGGCAAGCAATGTGGTGTCAGTTGTAACACAGGGGGCTGCAATCACCCAGTATTTTGAAGGAGGAGGGGCACAGGCGGTTAGGCAGGTGGTCCCTTTGTGACAGTGGGCAGCAACTCAGTACACAAAAATGCAGCAAGCAATGCCGCAGCCCATGGTAATAGCACAGCGGGCCCCAATGCAGGTGGAGGGACCCACCGGGAATGGTGGGCGTACTCAGGGGGAGCCAGGGGCGGACACAGGGGAGGCAGCAAGGGCAGGCCTGAGCACATGGGGTAGGGCCCATCCCACAGCTCAGGCAAGGTGCGGAAGGGTACCTGACAACCAAATTGGGCAATGGGCCACAAACACAGGAAATAGCGGGCCCATGGCAGGGCAATGGACAGAGGGGCCAGGGAGGATTGACCTGGGTGGGGGTCCTTGGGCAAGTCAGCAGATAACTGGGGGGCCAGTAGGTGGTACCTTTGTCCCATCACAGGGCACACTCGCCCAAACCATATCAGGTCCAGGACAAGCACCCACAGCAGGGAGCTGGAGTAACCCAGGGCTTTAAAACATAGCCATGACAGAGCCAGAGGGGATGGCGCAGAATGTGGGTGGTATGTTTGCACCAACAAGTGGGGCGGGCGCACTAGGATCGCAAGGAAATGCAGGTGTTCTGGTGATAAGCACTTCCGTAGGTGATGCAAGGGCACCAGCGGCCCCCATCAATAACCCTTCAGGTATGCTCTGTTGTCACATTTCGCCAGAACTAAAAGATAAGATTTGGAAGGACACATTTGTAGATATATTCTCATTGTTAAATTATACTGTATCTGAGGAAGTAAAGGAAGCAAAAGGGGAGCAGAAGAACAGAGGGTTCAGGCAGAAAAATACATTGTAAAGTGGACAACAGGTTGCGTAATATTTTCGGTGGTAATGGTTGAAAAATTCCCAGAGTTGCATCAAAAGTTATGGTCATACTTGCACTTAATACTCTCCATGTACCGCAAATGTACATTTGGCGCATGACTTAGTTATGATGAGAGGTTCAGAACATCAAAGTCAGGGAGTGTGCAGCTGGATTGGGGGGACCAGAGTGCCAGATTTCTGAGCTATCTGCACAATGGTCCAGCAACAGGGAGGGAGGACCCAAATGGCCTGGGTGCCGGGATCCTGGGCACCAAGGGAGGGGCAGTCCTTTCGGACTGCCCCCAAGTGGGGATAAAAGGGAACATGTTGGGCAATCAATACCAAGTCATGTACCAGGACATTTTGCAGATTTAAACACTCATGCTCTTTCTGTGGGTTGCGATGGCACCCTGAGCAGCGATATAACAAGAAAGCAAAGGACAGGGAGTACACAAAGAATGAGTAACAGCTCCTCCCAACAGGCCCCCTGCCCTCACCAATCAAGGAGGATGTACTCTGCTTGTCGGCTAAGAAGTACCCTAGGAAGGCGCATGTGCAGTTATTGGTAGAAGGTTTCACAAGGGACTGTGCATTCCTGTGCAGGGGTTCAATCCCCCCGGCAGTGGCAACAAATCAGTTCTCAGTATTAAGTAACAATGGGGTGCTGATGGAAAAAAAAGTAAAAGGGAAGAGGATGAGGAGGGTAGGGGGCCCATTTCCACATCCCTGTTCTCTTCCTGTGTTTGCTCCCCAGTGAGCATTGAAGAGGAAGGAAAGTTCAGAATGATTCACACGTTGTCATTCCGAAAGGGGCATTGTTGAATGATGCATCATTGAAGTTGTGTGCTCAGTTAGATACGTGTCTTTTGACGGTGCCCTCTGCCAGTTACAGGTGTTAGGTAAAGGGGCTCTGCTGGCAAAAACAGATATAGTTCCTGGTTCATGGAATTCTTTGCGTGGTAAATAACGACTTTACATGCCATACCACACGTGAAACCCTCTCCATCAATTCATTTATTTATTTTAATTCTTATAATGCGCCGTATGCCCGTAGGCCTCAGGGCGCACAAAAAAAACAGAGACGTAGACAGGATAACAAGAGAGTTCAAGCAGGATCAGAAAGGGGTCATAAGGATTACTCCATGTTAAAAAGGTAGGTTTTTATGGCTTTTTTAAAGAGGAGGTAGTTTTTGATTTGTCGTAGCCCTGCCAGCCGAGCATTCCAAATAAGTGGGTCCTGAACGTCAAGGGTGGTGGCTCCAAATTTTGCTGTCTTAAATCTGGGGGAAGCAAGGACGGTGGCAGAGGATGAACGAAGTTTCTTCCATTGCTCTTGATGTTAATGTGTTCAGACAAGTAGATGGGACTGCTGAAAGAGAGGCATTTATGTGTCGTAGTGAGCATTTAATGTGTAATGTGATGTTGACTGGTAGCCAATGAAGCCTCTTCCTGAAGATGGAGATATGGGAGCGACGAGATTGAGTGAAGATGGAATCGGCTTTAGCAGACTTTCTTGTACTTTGCAGGGACTTTGCACAGGTCCGGCACAACTCTGCGAGCAGTCGAGCCTCCTCGCAGAGTGTAGGATGGGCCTGAACAGATTATTTTCTTAAATAGGGGGTGGAACATTCATAATACCCAAAATCCACACAGAATGAGGAAGAACAAGGTGTAACGTGGGCGTGTCGAGTGAACGGCCTGCGCGAGGAAATCGGGTGATCATCACTGCAAGGTACCAAGCATTTTCAGTATCTGACCGCACAGCATCTCGTCAGGGGAAACAGCATGCAAGGCTACCGTGTATACTGGTAACTGATTGCAGGTGGAAGGCCCCATGCACAAAGGAATCACAGTGCAGAGGTAAGGTCTGATCAGGAATTAAGGGGTGCGTGCACACAGTTGGGGTGCCAATTACATTTAGGGGTATGCTTACGCAGATTAGAGTGGTGCACAGGTGGTTTAAGGGGGTTTGCATGCCGATTGAGCGAGAATTTACTTACATTACAGATGATGGTGCGCATGTTGTCGGGGTGATGTCAACAGTTATGGGGAACCATACGCAGTATGGCCGAGGTGCTGCATTAGTTTTGGGGGACCCCACACAGGATTACCTGGGTGCATGTGTTTGCGCCCGAGTATGGCGCTAGGTAGGTATTAGTGGCTGCATTTGCTTTGTGGGGGGGAGTATCAGGGGTGTGCCGGCCACGACTTGTGCATAGGGTTACTTAGCGGGAAGGATTACATTAATACAGGGATCGTGCACAGGTGTCACATGCACGAGGGGGCACGCAAAGTCCTTCTCTCCACGTAAACATTGCAGGGTCTAGGCACACTTTTCTATGAATCCAACCCATAGAGTCAGACTATCAACTACTGGGTTTTCAGGCAGGGGGAAAGTTTGACTTTGATAAATGCATGCCTACGAGGTGTTCCATATCATGTAGCTATTTCGAGACCTTCAGCTTCTTTTTCAAATGGGTCACAAAGTGACAGTGAAAAGGGGCTAGAGTGGTGCATACATTGGATGACTTCCTGTTTTTGGGCCCACCACGGTCCGGGAAATGTTTGGGCACCCTGCAAGCATTTCTGAAAATGGCAAAGCAATTAGAGGTCTCATTGGCACAAGAAAAAACAGAAGTTCTGGTCACCACGATCACGTTCTTGGGTACTGAAATTGACTCAGTTCAGGCGATATGCCGCCTGCCGGCGGGCAAGGTGGCAGAGTTGTTGGACTCGATCTACATATGCTTTCAGGCAAGAAAAGTGACCATGGCTCAACTGCATTGCCTGGTAGGTCAACAAAACTTTGCTATTATGATCATCCCGATTGGGTGCCCATTTTCGCATGCCATTGCTTGGGCAATGTCTAGACTCAATAAAAAAAAAACATATAAGGTAGTCCGCCCTCCATCTAAGGGGATCTCAGGGTCTGGGACGATTTCCTAGCAATGGTGCCATTGTATCAATGTGCCCATTTCCATGGAGTCCAAACAGACTCCATGGAAATGGGGATTTACTGTTACTGCCGTCCTTGTGATATCCTGGTGGCACCGGGATATCAGGAAGTGGTACGGCTGTTACAGGGTTGCTGGAAACTCGCTGCCTACCAGCGGGGTTTCCGGCAACCCCGTAATGAGGGCATCTGTTTCTGTGTCATAAAACTGCTAACATAGGAAGGCTACTCAGAGCCCAACGGAGCCCAGGAGCTCATTGTCAAGACTTGAGATCCACACAGACAAGGAATACCTCCATCCCCAAGTACCAGTCAGAAAGGTATAGTGAACTTGCTGACCGGTGATTGGGGCCACAGGTGACTGGAACAGGAACACCAGGGCTCCACGTGGCTGTAAAGAAAACAGGTGATGTACTGGGTTAGACAGGCAACAACAAGGACTGGATATACAATAGGATGGAATAAGAAAACAACACCTACCAATGGCCTCCGTGAACGTGCATACCTGAGGGAGCAGATTGTGTTGTTCCTTCTGTGGTGTTGGGCCAGTTCCCCCTGCGTGAGTCTATGGATGTAGGAAGGAGCCGTAGGTCAACCAACCCCTAAACACTCTCAGGGTTCACCACTTGAACTTGATACTATGGAGAAGAGGCCGGGGATACCAAAAGGTCCACAAAACAGCTTGCACATGTTGTAGACCATCCAAAATAACACGTGGTAATGGGAAAAAACGTTCTCAAATCCATTAACGTTGCCGGGTCTGGATTCCGAATGAGCGAGTGCACCGAAGACAAAAGGAGCAGGCAGAAGCAGTCCGTAACAGCTGACCGAGGTCGGGTAGTCTGGGAGACTTGATGCGCCGTAGCCAAAGGGTAAAGAGGGAGCAGTCCAGGAGGCGTGAGCAAAAGTTTGTTGATCCAAGAAACAAGATTCCATAACGCCACTCGCCAGTAAAGCACACAGCTGAGAAGCGACGAGCGCCCAGCAGGACGTTCGTTTCATGAGGTTGCTAGGGAACCACGTAACGCGGGCAGGGCTGCATCATTGCGACAGGCAGCGCGTGGGAGGGACCACATCAAGTGACCCCGGAAACGCCACGGCAACTGCCAGCGCATCCATAGTTGCCAAGAGTCCCTACCCTGAGAATGCAGCATACTGGTCCTCCGGCGTAATGGGCATGAGTTTTGTGTATTAAACCTCGTGCGAGGAGGATCAGCATACTGTGTGTGCCTGGGAGGAGTATACCCAGGGGAGGATAGGACATGGGACATGGAGGTAGAAGTGACATGGGGCGTGACACTCATCAATTGAAATGATTGAAAGGCCATGACGCCATCTCTTGGCCACAATTACTGCATTTCCTGGAGCGATTATTCACTAATTGGATGGCAAAAACAACTAGCATTTTATTACAGAACCGAATTGCTATATCATTGGCGATACTCAACATGATAGGTTCAATGGAGACTCCAAATCACTCGTTATATGGATTGAGGATTTAGAGGACAAAAACAGTATTAAACTGAACTATTCTCTTTGGGCACGCATTGGGCATTATAACGCGTCTGCCACATTTACCATGGGTGCTTTCTAGGAAAAATGGTGCCTAGGTCAAACAACTAAAATGCAACCCACCTACGTGTGCTCACCTCACTTCCAAATTATAAAAACTGCCGTGTCCCGCAACCACTCCCAGGGCTTTTGTGCACATTTCACGACTCTCCCTTGATTCTATTCTTAGTTTTCCTTTTCTTTCTATCTCATCTGTCATGCATCACTCACTCCTCACTTCATGGCTCCTTTTGTTTTCTTTTAGACCACCTCAGGCCCTCCTTATGTGGATATTTCGTTCCCTTCATCTCTCTCTCTTTCTCTCTCTCTCTCTCTCTCTCTCTCTCTCTCTCTCTCTCTCTCTCTCTCTCTCTCTCTCTCTCTCTCTCTCTCGCTCTCTCTCTCTCTCAATCTCTATCTCCCTCTCTCCTCCTTTCAGCATATTTCCCTCTCTCCCTCCTCTTTGTCAATTGTCCACTCTACCTGGGCCCCTCCATTCAGCTTTCTTACATTCTGCAGCCTTCTCTCCATGTCTTCTTCTTTACTCCATTCCCCCTTCCTTTTGTTTTTCATTCAATTCCCTGCCTCCTTTACTCTAATTACCGTCTCATTCTAGTTCATTTCTTATGTGACACCTGGGTCACTCTCTCACTCATTTGTTGCCTTTTTCTTTCCACCAGTTTGTCTTTTGTCCTTTATTCCTTTCTTTTTTTCTATCCCGTATCCCGCATTCTTGTGCACTTTCTTTCTCTGATGTCATGCTCTCTGCTTTTCCTTCTCGTCTCTTCTCTATCCTCATCCGTTCTCTCTTTCATGAACTCGCTCTCACACTGACATCCTCCTTGCTCCTTAACTCCTTCCCCCTTCTCAATTTGATGTCTCTTATCTGGCTTGTGTTGTCATTATCAACCCAATTGGCTCAGCCCTGGTAAGTCTTTCCTTGGGTAAGGGGGCTAATGATCGCACCCGACGCAAGGATGACACGGCCCCATCTATGTAGACTAATAAATGGGTGCTAATGTTTATTATGGTAGATGACCTTAGGCATCACTGCCTGCCTGTAGTAGGGGATGAGGGAGGACACTGAAACATACACGTGACCACAGGTTTCTGTTCTATGTCACTGCCCAATTAGAATGTTAATTAGGTAATAGCATCTGTCTGCGGTAGGCTTCACAATGGCACTGCAGTGCCCTTTCCCAATCTCCACCTCAGTAGCTGCCTACTTCTCCTTCCCCTGGAAACGTGCCTGGGTCTACCAACGTTAAATACCTCATTCGCCAGTAATGCCCGCAATGGAGGTAAATCCTCCAGATTCCAAGGTGGTCTTATTCCCCATTGTGCTCTAGGACTCCATTGCAATTTAGCAGAATTACAGCTGGTGGTAATCTATTTTTCCAGGTAATGTGGATGAACATCTCAAAACAGAGGCCTCATTAGAAGTATGGCAGAATTACCAGTGATAATTTCACCATATTTGATTACCGCTATGTCATAGTACCACCTCGAAACTGGATGTAAATCCACTAGATTCTAAAAGGCTGTTATTCCCCACTCCTACCTCCAATTGGACTCAAATGGGGTTTGGAGATATCACCACTGTGGTAATCACTACGGTGCAATTCCATAACATTTTCGCAGGTAAAGTGGAGGTAAAAGCCCCAGACAAGGGCATCATTGGGAATATTGAAGAATTACCATTGGTAATGCTGCCATATCTGATTACTTTTACTTTTAATGTCGTAAGACCGTCTTGCAACTGGAGGTAAATTCTCTAGGTTTTGAGGTGTAATTATTGACATTATGAAATTTACTGCTGGTGATCATTTTGCTGGTGGTATTTCCTTAATTTTTTTGAGGTAAAGTGTACGAAAAATATCCAGCCAAGTGTTCACAGTGTTTCCCCCACCTTTTTTTTCTCCAAAGTCAGAAAATGCAGGTGTAGAAAAAGTGGCAGTAATTCCATTGCCATCACTATTTCACTGCACCGTCATGCTTGTTTTGAAGCCGCCTCTGGGTTTGTTCAACCATTCAATCGTTGAATTGGTAGATGCCCCTTCAGTATAGACCGTCCTGACATCAAAAGAAAAATGGTCATGCAAAGGCTGAGCGTTTCTGCTCTGTTATTAGTTTCACATGAAGACAAACATTTCAGGCCAGAAGGCTTTTATGCCGGTTCACCTTACATGCATGCCCAGCACCAAGCTGGGTGGAGAACCTGGGTCTTCTTAGGTCTGCAACCTCTCAATGCACCAGCCATGAGGATGATGGGAGTGAATTCATATGTGGTTATCGAGCACTCGTTCAACGCTCATGCAGGACACGGCGGGCAGAACAACCTGTGCTAGCCGCTCAGCCTCCGCACACTTGCTAGATGCCCTAAATGACTCGTAGTGTGATGGGCCTTTGGCTTACTGCATCTTGGATCACCACCACTGTCTCTCTCCTTTGTGTCCATTGACTCACTGCTCTTTCACTCCTATTTTGGCTGGGTATGGAGAGCAAGACTTTAGGTTCAGAGGCTTAAAGAAGTTAGTAATTCATGTAGTCATGTAGTCTACGTAGTAGCAGCAAAGGCACATATGGGGAAACTGCTCATGGTAAAATGGAAAATATATGACAAAATTCAAGTAGAAGCACACACCTCACAAACAATTCATTTGCACCTTGAGCTGTGCAATGATAAGCATTTCCCCTTTTTATTGACCTCTGAGACTTGCTGGTCAGCACAATGGAGCCTGTCTGTTCTTCCCAGGCACTTCCTGAGAGTTTGCAATCCTCATCTTCACTCAGGTCCCCAATAATAAATAGTATTACCCCCTGCCCTCTATGAGAGATCTCTGGCATCAGACACCCTGTGTATATCCTCTCTGACACTTTCATGTCTCCTAGAACAGTACCTGTGCCATCAGGCATGGCTTGTATTGTACGTGTGACTCTAACCCACATCCAAGTCTAGGCGAACAGTCCCCTGCTCCCTAGATCACTTGCTCTCAGTCGGATCTGGAATGCCCAAGACACTGTTCTGGCATATCTGGTTTCTATTTTCCAGCCATGGTGACTTGCTCTCACTAGTTTTTGGGGGGAGAGCCTGCTGCACCACTCGGGAGGTCAGCTAAGTATCAAGATATTCTGTGCCTGCTTTCCTGGTGACAGCCTAACCTAGCGAGCCCTTTTCGCCGGATTCTGCCATGACAATCCCTGTGCAAAGGTTCTTTGGGTTCCTTCTCCTGCCCGTCATCCTCAGATGCAGATCTTCATATTTCAGGACTTCAGAGAAGCCATTTGCACCATCGCTTCCTTAGAAAGCGTAGTCACCCATTGCCTCTCTGAGGGTTCGCCTTCACAGCCTCCTTACAGTCGCATGCACTGGAGTGTGTGTGTAGGGGGAGCGTTCATGGTTTAAAAGAATCTGCAATGGTATCCAAACCCCTGCTTTCCACTTCCTCACCCCCACCCTCCAATGAAGAGCTTGGCATTTTATTCTGCACCTTTGAGGACTCTCCAGGATCAATAGCTGATCATCAGAGTGCATGCGGTCCCTTCCTAACATTTTCCTCTTCCTAAAGCCCCTTATACCGTTTCTCCTACAGTCAGAAGAGTGATGTCCCTGGAGCAACTCTGGGCAGCACCTGACTTGGCCATCTCCTCATCTCCTGGTCTGTAGCTGGTGCCTGAGTCTGGTATAGGATACACTTACAGGCTTTAGTCAGTCATGTAGGGAACAAGTTGGATGTGTACGCTTATTACACTCTTTAGGTTACATGACTCTGGATCCTTTCTCATCAGTTGATGTTGGAAATGCAACCACCGAACATCCATTCAGCTGACACGGGATCCACTGACTCGTATGGATCACTCTTACTGTTGGCATGCCTGGGGCACCATGCCTCATCCCTCTGGTGACATTTGTTCTCAGCCTGTGTGTGTTGCATGGATGCCTTTGGAATGTGTGTGGGGAGAAGGGAGTGGTTGCCATCTTCTATATGTGATATTGAGTTGCTATGAATGCTCTGTGAGTTTAGCACTCTTTGCTGTGGTCTGTGCACCATCTGCTGGTTTGCATCTCGGCAAGATCAATTTAGCCTACCATCCTTCTGAGATCTATAAAAGGAGTTTCAATTTAGATTGGGTAATAATAATTGTATATACAATTATTCCATGTAAAGCACTTTGGATAAAAGTGCAAAATAAATAATTAATAATTATTGAGACCTGATCCTGATTCATGTAACCTGAAGAATGTAAGAAGAAACAGAAACACACACATTCATGGTTTACTCCAAGACACAACCTGGGGTGTTGGTGGGTGGGAGGGGTTATTAAACACATTTCTTTTGAAATAATGTCTCACTTGATTCCTATATACAGCTCTGATTTCTTTAACAACTGACTTGCCTGGACATTTCCAAATTTATGTACGGGCAATTTCCCATTTTCCTTTTTTAAACCACATTGGCGGGTGTCAGGAAGACACATGAAGAAACACAATGAGAGCCAGGCTTATTTCTTCCTCCATTGGAAAGTATTCACAGATACCTCTCATAACACTGCAGGAGCAGTTCATTGCAAGCAATGTTAGATACATTTAATTGAGTTTCAGACATAAATATGTCTGTGTTTCTTCGTGCCTTTTTAATAGCTTTGTATACTACTCGTGTTCACTCTTCAAATTTGAGCAAGGTCAACAACTTTAATAGAAACTGGCATATTTGATTGGCCTCTTAGCATCAGTGGGCTATTATGGGAATTCACATTCAATACATTTATTTTTCTCTACATTATCCATAAAAACAGACTTATATACTGATGAACCACAGATTTAGGCCCCAGTTCTTTCCCATGTGTTCAATGCAGTTATTGAAATGGGAACTGTTGCTGAATGGTGGCATTCATTTGAAACTGTTCCTATATACAAGATGGGCGAATGAGACCACCCTTGGAACTATCTTCCAATTTCACTTTTTGACGGAGAAGGACAACCTTTTAGCAATGTTTTTTGGGAATTTCTGCAGGATTGGGCTGAGTCAGCTGGGATTATCAGCCACTGTGAGAAACCTGGGGAATTCTCCCATATAGACCTAGAGAATCCTCTTTTCAGGTGTCCAGGGGAGGGCCATCGCTTTTGGATCCCATAACTGGACAAGCGAGGGAGGATCACCTGAGTAGGCGAGGTTGGGGTTGCCCTCAGGAGAATGCCCTAGGAGATACCCAATATTCTAACTGGACAGTGATGGAGGCAAAGTCCCAAATGCTTTCTTGGGATATCTTGATTCCCATAACCCAAATCCTGACAGTAAGATCCTTAAATCTCACACTATTTATCATGGCCCAGAGTGAGAAGGGAAGGAGCTGATTGCCCAAAAGGAAGAGGGAGGAAGGCACAAGTAGCACAGGATCAGAGCACTGAGAGCAAGATGTATTCATCCTCTCCAGAGCATAGGGACAACCACCTCAAACTCTATACAGATAGACCAACAGCAGATATAAAGAAGGGGACACATTCTTCCTGTGGAGAAGAACAAATCAGGAACGTTTCTTATACCCCATGTTAGTACCCTGATAAGATTATCAGAGCTCAACCTAAGAACTGTTATCAATTTAAACATTCACCCTTAACCTCAAGAGAATGTTTACAATCTCACCTCACCTCCCCTTCCCATTGCCAACAAATACTGAGAGGAGGAGGAGGCCACAAATATCAATACAGATTACCCATAGGAATAACTTGGGGAAAGTATGGGCAACCTACTTTAGAGAAAACCACTGTCCCACTAACCAGGCATCTGAGATAACCATTCACACCTAACTCCACCTGACTGTGGAGGAGGAGCAGAGAGAAGCAGGAGCTACAGGCAGGATCAAGATGGCATGCAAAAACGCTGGCCTGGTGTGTGTGGGCTGCAGCGTGGCGAGGGAGCCGTGCCTCCATGGAGCCAGAGAATCGTTGCCTTCATTCTGCAGGCTTAGTGCAGCAAAGTGTTCCTTCCCTTGGGGCCAGTGCTGAAACGAAGTGTGCCTAAGGGGCATGTGGTGAGATCCTGATCTCACCCCCACAATGCCTGGGGTAACTGCCTCTCAACGTGATGCTGCCCGGTGAGTTTCTTAGAGAATGTGGGCGAAACTCTGTAGCGTGAGCTTAAATGAGAACGGAGCGGGAGAAAAGAACAGACTGAAAAACGACACAGAATAGTAAAGAAAGGAAAGTGTGAAAGTTGAAAGCAGAAAACAAAAAGGCTGAAAGTGCAGCGAAAAGCTAGAGCAAGGCTGAAAGCATGGCTAAAAAGCAGGGGTGAAGCAGAAAGCAGAAAAGGCTAAAAGCATTGTGGAAAGCAAAAGAAAAGCAGTAAGAAAAACAGATCAGAGCGGAAAGCGAGGCAAAGACTGATCAGTTGAAAGCGAGAGAAAGTGAAAAGAAATACCAGTGACCCATAGCAAGAGAGGGTGCAAGTGTACACAGAAATGAAAGCAGATGAAACGGCAAAGAAAGGTGCCATGGGCACGCTAAAGAGTTGACAAGTTTGCACAGAAAGGAAAGCAGGCAGTGCATCCACCGAAAGTGAACTCTGCCTCTCAGACTTATGGACCTTGTAGTGCTGATGCTCTGCCACAGGCATCGCAAGTAAATACTGCCTGTCAAGCTCTCATACAAAAAGAATTGACAGATCAAGCCACTCAAACTGATGTATGTATTAAGGACACTTTGGGATCCGTTGAGCCAACATCGGCATATGAGGACAGGGCACAAACCTATAGCATAGATCTAACACACAAAATTGCTCCATCCTCATCATTACATGAGTCAAACGCTGACCATAAAGAAGATAAACAGTCCAGAGCTATGAAGGCTAAACTGAAAAGGACATCCTCACAAAATCTTCAATTAAAAAAATCACAAATGCCAACGATAAGGGACGTGAATTTATATGACTTTGTAATGGACCAGAGAAACTTCATTATAACTATCATTCAGAAAACCAGAGAAAAAGAGACTAAAGAAGCATTGCACTATAAGGTTCTTGCATGGCTGCATTCTCTGAAAGACACAGGGGACCCCACACTCTGGGTAGGAGTATTAATATAACAATCACGGAAAGACATCCAGAGGATACAATTCAAAGGTTTGGTATCAAGGATTTTTATTAGACCTGATACAATTTAAATATATGAATCAAATCATGATTTAATCTGCACTTATGGCAACAATTTACATAGCAGGAAAAAAGTTTTTAAGAAAACATCTAAATAATAAAATTCATACTATTCAATCATTCAAGCATTCGTCCCCATGCATTCGTCAAACAACAATCCACTCATACCAAGCACCAATGGGTGTACGATATAAAATCTATAAAAAATCATGACATATAATTCATCAGAAGGATTATTTATAGAAAGAATGTTAGATCAATATGTAGGGCCACAATAGATAGTGCCAGTAGCCGAAAGGTTGAGATGGGTCCCAGAAGTCTCCGACCACGACCTCATCCCAAGTTTCACTCGTGTCATGATTTTTTATAGATTTTATATCGTACACCCATTGGTGCTTGGTATGAGTGGATTGTTGTTTGACGAATGCATGTGGACGAATGCTTGAACGATTCAATAGTATGAATTTTATTATTTAGATGTGTTCTTAAAAGGTTTTTTCCTGCTATGTAAATTGTTGCCATAAGTGCAGATTAAATCATGATTTGATTCATATATTTAAATTGTATCAGGTCTAATAAAAATCTTTGATACCAAACCTTTGAATTGTATCCTCTGGATGTCTTGCATGGCTGCACCAGAGAACAGGCCCAGGAGTAGTAAGACTCAATGATCTAACGATCATCAGGAGGATAGATTTGAGTGACTGGTGCTCAATACCCGATAATGACTGTATTTTAGTAGGCTGTGGAGTAAGCACCTTACCTGCTTATCTTAGACAATTCAAATATCTCCCCAAAGGGACTTTGAACTGTAATCTGATTCTATGAATTTAGCTTTTGGGGTCTCTGCTATTTGCATGGCTCGTCCATTGTTAATATGTTCACCTTACTGGTTTAATACTTGAGCTGCAGTTATCAGCCTATACCTTATGCCCACTTTTGATCTTCGGTTATAGTTGCTTATGTGTATTTGTTGTTTTGTCTTGTATGCACCCTCAAGCCTTTGGGTCATTAGGTGCACAATATAAATCTAATAAAGTAAAGTAAAGTTAAGTAAAGTGAGCACAGAAGGAAAGCAGAAGAAAAGGGCTGCAAGAAGCATCTGAATAAAACAAAGAGGTTTCAGAAAAGCAAGAGCAAGAACACAGAGATAGGCAAAATGTTCAGAGTGGTCACACCTAGGAAAAGCAAAGAGTCTGGTGTTTTTGAAAGCCTCTAATCCTACCCCATAGCACGATGATATGTGGAGAGGATTTGTTAATCAGAAAAGGTACATATTGACCAACAGTGTTTGTGTGGTGAATTGAGGGGGCCTACGCCTGGGCAAGAGCACCCTGTGACCACATGAAAAAACTGTGTTGAATTATGTTGTCTTTGAAAGCTGGAAGAGGCATACGGCTTGGGGGGAAATGGAACCCTGAGAGACCTATCAAAGAAAGCATCCAGATAACAGAGACTTTTGTTTTTAAAGGCAAAAATGGGCCCGAGTTTGGGGAAGAAAACCCTAAGAGGCCTAGCCAAGTAAAAAGACTCTTCAGTTTTTTTTGGTACTGTTGACAGGATTGAAGCGTGGGGAAGGGAACCCCAACAAGCTTACAAAGTAACTGTGTTACAATGTTCTGTGGTGTTTTCAAAACTTGATCAATCTGAAGCCTGGGGAAAGGAACCTAGAGGAACTCAAGGACACTGAAGGTAGTTGAAGGGACCTGTGAAGAAGGTCCTATGAGTAACTCTGTGGATTGAACTAGTTTGTGTGAAATTGACCAAGCAGCACCTGGTAAGAAGATCACCTGAAACCAACTCTGATTTCCATTTTGTTGAACCACTATTTCTTTATTTTGAAAAGACTTCCTATCACATTTTCGTACAGAGTGAGCGCAAGCATAGGTTTAGACACAGACAGACTTTAATGTTGGACTCTTAGACAATGATAGCCATTAGAAAAATCAGTTAAGGCAATTACCCCTTTAGAGTTAGGGCCACCTAGGCATTACACCAACCCAGGAACCTTAGTAAATAAAGGTTTTCTAAAGAACCCTCTTCAGTCTGTGTCTCTCTTGATACCATGCCTGTCTCACACCACTTACAGGCGGGGTTTCAAATGAGGACAAGCACCAGGTGCGTAGGAGACACTCAACATCCGGGGTGGCAGGAGACACCTTGGGGGCTTTGCTCCAGGTGCAGTCCAAACTGACCTAGGGCTAAGGCTGAACTGTTAAAACCACTATAAATATATGTGTTGTTAGATTTTGTTTTAAGAAAGAACACCAAATAATGACCGTTTTAAAAACACAGATACACTTCAAATAAATTGTAGATTTCTCATTTATGGCACACAATGTAAAGATGACTGTAATGTTTATCAAAACAGAACTAAAGTTTGTGTGCACTGCTAAAAAAAATGTTCAAACATTTGAAAACTAACACCAGCGATTTTAGGAAACACAGTTCTCTAAGTATCTTTGAAGATTTCAATGTAGTAGTGAAGGGGATTGGATATTGTTATATTGTTCAAATAATGTGTTGGACTTGAAGAACGTTTTATAGAGAGTCACAATAATTGGTTGTCTTTTATGCAAACATAGGTAAACAACAACTCCCGTAACATTACACACTGGAGGGGGAAGCTTACGGTTGTCACAAAAAAACATTTTTAGATTTAACAATCCAATAAATAAGTTGTGTTTTTTTTTAAATGCACCAATGGCGCGATTTCTACACAAACTACTTTGGAGCCTTATATCACTGACAATACATTGGTGGAGAAACCCACACTGCCTGTGTCATACAGCACTAAGGTGGCACAGTTGGAAAGAACTCACACAGTGGGATTTCTGTTGCATGGGGTACCACTTATGGGGGAAGTTCAGAGTCCTAGGGGCCCAGAGCACTAACAGGACACTACTGATGGAAGCTGACTCCAAATGCTGCCAATAACATCTGGAGAGTGAGAGGAGATCAAGGCAGACCCATCCTCACATCGTTCACATGCATACTCCATTGACGGTGTCACCAACATTCACAGGAAGCATTAAGAGTGAGGTGTGTGCTGATCTGCTTATTGATAAAACATCTCAACTATCTATAAACAATAATGTCAAACAACAAAATAGGTCACTTTTCACAATATTTATTTTGTTTTCATACATATGTACTACATAACATACACTGGTTCATTTACAAGTGTATAAAGAAAAATAAGCGAGAAATGCAACTATATAAAATACTTTCAATATGACAAATAGGATATATATGAAATTCCATCTAGATCGATCAGACCCATCTCCTTGACTGCTGTTTGCCTTCTCCTTAACCATCTCTCTTTGGAGGAATAGCCACACAGTAAAAAGGGGCAAGTATTTCATAGTCAGTGAGGATCATGAACATTTGTTAAGTTTTTTCTGGCATTCAGTATGCATGACAAATTATTTTGCTATTGCTTATTTTTCTTCCAGATCCATGTTATCTTTATGTATGTGGCACACAGCAACATGAGTCAGTCTTTTCTGAGACATTGTTGAATGTAGCAACTGTTTCAGTCGTTTCAAAGCACTGAACCTTCTATTGGCCTCGCAGGACACAGCTGGAACAGTTAATAGCATCTGCAATTGCTTCATCTGGGCAAAGAAAGCTATTTCAATAAATGTCTGCCAGTTCTGAGACTGAAGAATACTTGTTGATGCTGGATATGGTTCTTAATTGTCCAGAGATAACAAAATATTTGATTTCTGGGTATTTAACCACCATTTCAGAGCCTCTGACTGGTTGGTGGAAGAGTTGAATGGAAGAGAAACAAAGGTGGCGTTGTGGGAGAGTGAAAGAAGGGTGAAGACAGGAGAGGTGTTAACAAGTTTGGAAGGGAGACGGTCCTGGTAGCGGTTCAAGATGATCTTTTAGAAGTCGCTGACCCGGGCAGATTTTCACTGTTATTGATGCTAGACCTGTCTGCGGCCTTCGATACGGTCAACCACAATAACTTGCTTGATTGGCTGACGGTGGTTGGCAGTGTCTCAGAGCATGCCATTAAATGGTTTAAATCATTCATGACTAACCATCATCATGTTCACCTCTGATCCCATTTCTATAGGATGTGGTGTACGGCAGGGGTCCTCACTGTCATCACAACTCTTTAATGTATACCTACAACAGTTGATGGAGATTTTGAGGCATCAGTGGATGAACTATCATTCCTATGCTAACAATGCCCATATCTCCCAAAAATGTTTTGACTTTCAGGAAACCTTTACTAGGGTTAAACATTGCCTGAAAGAAGTCAATGAGTGGATGTCTACTAATCAGATCAAACTGAATGTGTCCAAAACAGAGTTTGTCCGGTTTGGACCTAGACATCTAATCACAGCCTTCAAAGAGTTGTCAGTTTCCAATCCTTTGGGTGTAAAGTAAGGCTTCTCCTACGGGGTAAAAAACCTGGGATTTATTTGTCAAGACAATCTGGGTAGCGAAGTCCAAGTAGGAGCAAGGGTAAAGGCAATGTTCTACTCATTGAGACTGCTACGGCAGGTTTTGCTATATATTCCAGACAAAGATCACGCAACAATGGTGGGGCCTTAACTAATGCCCATCTGGATTACTGTAATAACCTGCGGAGGGGCATTCCAGCTAAGCAACTTCATAGACTTCAAAAGGCCCAGAATGCCACCGTTAGTTTCAGCTCATGTATCTCCATCTCACTGAGCACTTCATTGGCTGGCAGTGAAAGAGCGTATTAAATTTAAGGTGCCATGCCTTACCTTTAAATGTTTAAATGGATCAGCACCAGTCTACCTGAGAGATAAGGTTAGCTGGTATCAACCTCCAAGGTGCTTACGATCAAACAACCAGCTGCTATTGATTATTCCTTTATCTGTCTTTATGTCAACGGGTGATAGAAGATTTGCTGTTTTTGTCCCGGAATTGTGGAATAGCATTCCAAGAGAGATTAGGGCCCTGTAGACACTTCATCAATTCCGTAGGGCACTAGAAATTTCCCCGTTTAGATAATAGAATGTCGTCATCTGACAGGGACCACTCCTGCTTTGAAACTGTTTTAGGTCATAATGTACTTTTGTCAATTTGTAATTTCCAACTGTGCCACTACACAGTTAAGTCTGTCACAAGAGCATTATAAACATTCAAAATCGAAATCAAATCAAATCAAAATAGAGTGGTGGCAAAAGAAGAGGATCTGGGTTTAGCAGCATTTGAGAGAGGGGGATGAGCCACAGATACTAGGGTTGTGAAGATAGCTCAGGAGCAATGTGCTGTTTTGGAATGAAGACAGCGCTGAGCAGTATGGGTTCAAAACCTGGTCCCGTGCTTAGAGACTGGAATCCGTATTGAAGCATAATATAAGAACCCAATTTTTTATAATGAGCACAATCAAGGATGGCCAATCCAATTACTTATTTGCCTATTACCATGTCTGCCATAACACTTTAGACACCACTTAGAGCCAGTATTGATGAAGCCAACAGTTTTGGCTCATCTTTAAGCATTTACAGGCATTGTCATCATAACTCTAGACACTAATGCTTATTATCAGTTATGTCCATCATGAGCCCAGAGAGCACCACCATTTTTCAGGCATTGTCATGACGTACTAATGTACTCACACCATGTACCAGATCTTGTTAGCCCATACCCAGTAATGACATCAAAAGCCCTGGCACTCACCATTGCAAGGTTTTCTTATCGAAATTCTAGGTATGCATACCATTACCAGGTAATGCCATCAATAAGGTTCTTGTACCATTACCATTCAATTCCTCAGTACCCACATCATTGTCGAGGCTATGCACAACTAGTATAACAATGCCAATAACCATGATTCCAATTACCAGATTCCTCAATGTCTAGATAGCCAAGCAGTGAAAGATGTCATTACACCCAACTTGGACATCAATGGCAGCTTCCATTTTGCCCACTTTTCACAGAAAGGCCAGATGCCAATATGCCAAGTTATCAAAAGCCATGGCGATTAAAATATACCAAGTTAGCACAGTGAGGCCAAATTCCATTATGTGCATGTATCACTATAAAGCAAGGCAACATTATGACCACCAGCACAGTAAGCCCAGAGACATATCATGTAGGTGTGTGCATGTATGGTGCATTTGGATGAATATGTGCTGTGCTGGGGCAGAGTGTGCTGCAGGGAAATATGTGTGGAGTGCCCTGCTGGAACGTTGTGTGTATGTGCAGAGTGCAGTTCTGAGGGTGGTGTGTGCACAGATCCTGGGGGGTGGGTGAGTGGTGTTAGTGCAGTACACAGGAAGTGTGTGTGTGTGTGTGTGTGTGTGTTTGTGTGTTTGTGTATGCATTTGGTGCTGGGCTAGTGTTATGTGCATGCTGGTTAGTGCTGAGGCCATGTTGAAGCAGTGTCGTGAGTGCAAGCAATGCTGGGGCAGTTCGTGTGTGCCGTGTTGGGGCAGTTTGTGTGTGCAGTGTTGGGGCAGTATGTGCACAGTGCTAAGGTTAGCGTGTCTTTGTACACTACAATGAAGTGCTGTGGACAATGTAAGTGGTGGCAAGCTTGATTTGTGTGTACTGTACAATACTGTGGGCAGTGTGTGTGCATGTGTGCAGTGAAAGAGCCTGTATGTGAGTTCTGGAGACAGTGGGCCTCATTACACGGTAGGCGGTGGACCAAGGTGCTATTAGCACCTTGGTCCATGCCGGTAAAATACCGGCACCGCCTTGGAGGAAAGGGGAATTACTGCCCTATTCCAAGGTTGGCGGGGCGGTAATTCCCCCTTCCCCCATTGCCCTTCCACATTCCCATTTTTGCCCCATAGGGCTCTATGGGAATGGAGAAGGCGCTAATTACGGTGCCGCAAATTGCGGTACCATAACTAGCACCCTGGTCCCTTTGCGGGTTGGTTTTTTACGCCTACTAAAAAGCAGGCGTTAAAGTACCAACCCGCAAAGGGACCTCGTAGTAAGGTGGTAAGGGTTTACCGGTACCGGTGCCCTTACCGGTACCAGTGAACCCTTTCCGCACTACGTGTAATGAGGCCCAGTGTGTGCAGAGCAGGGTTGGGGTATAAGACTGCATGGAGTTTGGGGATGGTGTGGTGCAGGGTGGGAGGAAGTGAGTGAAGAGCAGAGTTGGGGAGGTGAACATACATTAATTGTGTGGATGATGCAAAGGTAGAGTGTTGGGGCTGTGTGCATGTGTGCAGTGGATGGTGGAAGTGTAGAGCAGTGTGGGTGTGCATAGCAGTGGGATGGTGTGTATGAACTGTGTTTGCCAGTGGAGTGTGCAGTGAGGAGGTGTGTATTCACAGTGCTTGGTGGTGCAGGTGTGCCATGTAGTAGTGTCTATGTGTGGGGCAATGTGGGTATGCAGTGCAGTCTGTTGGTGTGTACACATTGCTGGGGAGGTTTGTGTGAGTACGTGGCATGGGGCAAGTGATGTTGTTTGCGAATGTGCAGTGCTATGATTGGCCTCATCAGTTCTGGCATGTTTATTGCCAAAGCACAGGTGGGCAAACGATGTACCTGCTTAATGCTTTATAATTAAAGGAGGTCCATAATGGTGAACACATCTCCGAACATATTTCCTTTCAATTTACCTAATAAATCAAAAATAAAAGCCTTTCTCACACTTCTTCTAAGTTTCAATTTGCCAAAGTATTGGCACAATTAAAAATAAAAGTATGTATATTAAAAAAAAAATACATTGTTTTGATCACTTCCTGACACAATCATACAGGTTCTTAGGGCTCATGTAAACAACACATGTTTCTAAGACCCACTCGATGGCACTTATTTCATCCCTTTCAGTGGGATGCAATTGTGAGTTGGCTCAGATGGAATGGGGTGCAGCTGGTGCATCAACCCACAAAGCTGTTTTACCACCTACATCATGTCAATGTAGTAAATGGCTAACAAAATTGCACAAGGACACATTTACTGAGCGTATTTACCTGAGTTTAGGAGCAAAGCAGCAAATCTGAGTTCTGTAGAATTTAGGTCAGTCTGGTGGGTAGCTCTGTGGCAGGGTCAGATGAAGATGTATCAAGGCTGGTAGGGATTTTCATCATGATGTGTTGAAGCTCCCTTTGTCTTACAACAGGTGAAAACAATCAGAGGCACAAGTGAGGTGTTTAAACTATAAAGATTTAAAAGAATGAAGTGAGGTGGTTAAAAGCTGCATATTATCACAGGAGAGGCAGCCCACAAGGGGCTGAAACACTACATGTCCCCTGAAAAGTTATTAAATGCTCAATGGTGGCAGGATGCTAATGATTGGAAATTCTGAATAAAAAGGCAACAAAGTTCTGAGAACATTCATAGAACCTGCCAGAAGGAGGTGCCCGTCTGCAATGTGCATGCTGCACAACTTTAATTTCCCAAATTAAAGTGTTTTGTTAGTGTTTCATAAGACTTCCAACACAGGGACACCTATTCTCGGCCCCCTAAATCTCTATGGCATATTTCAACAACAAAAAGAAATGTAAAGGCTCTGACGCCATCCCTGCTCTGCGGTGAGTGGCGAAGTCAGCAGGCAGCAGCTCTCCTCCTGGGGCAAGCACATAGGTCCAGTCGGAAATGGAACCAAGAAGTAGCCTTTCCAGTGCTGTGGACTGAAAAGCTCCTTCAGGTCCAGGGTGGGAAAATGCAGCCCAGCCAACACTCCTCTTGGTCAGGTGTTGAAAGATGTTTTACTCAAGCATCTGCCTTTTATCTGTTCTTTCTTCTACTCTGGGTTCTGATTTGCAGAGAAGACTTTGCCCTCCCAACCAAAATGGTTAAGAAAAGACACTCGGTGTCTTCCGGTACAATTGTCATATATTCTCTCTGTGGCAAACTGTTTTGCAACAGATTACCAGCCCTCAGCATGAACTGTTAATAAAGCATCCTCTTTCATAAAGTGTGACTTTTGTATCCTTCTGGTACAAAAGCACAGGTCTTCTCTCCAACCCATCACATACACAAAATAACAAGTATGTATGTGTTTAACAGGAGAGCCATTCTCACCTTGCTAAATCTAAATAAAGATATTTTATGGTACATGGGTGTGGGCCAATGTGAAATCATTTGGCACTCCAAAGATGCCCCACCTGTACCTTTGTCACAGATCAGAGGAGGGATTAAAAGGCTTTGTATTTGATTTCAATACTTGAAAAATTGACAGCCATTCTATTTGAATATTAATATCTTTTAAACCATGAATCATACAAACAGAATATTACTTATGGGCTTTGTGGACTTAACATCAAAATCGTTTCACTATCTTTGTAAAGAAGCTCTGAAGAATGTCTTTGATTTTTCGGGTTTGCGTCCAGCCTCTGACAGGAAGGTGGAAAAGAGTGCGACAACATCCAGCTATGCGCCCACTCACCCCTTAATCCACAGAACAGTGACCCTAATGGGCAATTCAAAGGAAGAAAGGCATGGTCTGTTTACATTTTTAGCATTTAGGAAAAGAAAGGCAGGTTTCTAAACAGAAGTCAATGCTTCCCAAATGGAAAAATAAACATTCTTTCTTGTCACTTGCTCCAGATTCTGGTGGGGATAAATCATACTGTATCCCCCCTGCTTAAACTTTTGGGGGATATTTATCCTCCCTGCTCCCCCCCCATTTCCTACACCCATGACAAGCACAATAGACATTTGAAACTAATCCTTAAGAAATGCACAGCCTTAAGCAGGGAAATGGTGTATGCAGTATTCGTAGACATTAAAACTGTTTTCAACTGTGTCCCAAAGGGAATTGCTGGGGCAAGTGCTTGGTCACAAAGAATATCTCTCTAAATCCATTGACTTCAATACAGTTATTGTATAGGTCAAGCAGATGAGGCCAATTGATATCCAGAGAGAAGTCAGGCAGGGGTATGTAGAGGGGTTTGCTTATTTTGCAGTATTTTGTGGTATAGTGGTGAGCCTAACTTTAGAGTACCACCTGATAATTGTTCTTATACCGGGAGCACTAACAGCAAGTACATACTGGACTTAAAACACTCCGATTGTTGACTCTATGTTCCTGCAATATTTTATTTACTATACCACTTTTATGCCTTTTTGGCTTGCATCTCAGAACACATTTAACATGTAAATATGATATGATATGATATGATTGGGTATTTATTATGTGATTAACACCCAGAGTTTCTAAGCGCGGACCCGGGGATCGAACCTGCGTTGCTCTGTGTCGTCTTGCTTCTAAGGCGAGCAGGGTGCACCTGAGCTATCCTCCCGAGGCATAAGAACATTCACACACATACATAAGCCTTCTAAAACCCAGTGTACAATAGCCAGTTTTGCTGTTGTCTTATCAAATGTGGCAAAGTGAAGTTACCACGGGCAGTAGTACAAACTCATTATTGGTTATTCCCAGTGCCCTGTGTCACCCTTATAGATTAAAAACTCAATACATGTTCTGAGATAATTTGACTTTTAAATTGTTATTCTTTATCAGAAGTTAGAAATATGTAAGATACAGACTTCATATACAATGCAAAATGTCCACTTGTCCCTTGCATCAGGGAATCAGGAATCAACAATTTACATTTCTAAGTGCAATACACTTGTGGTTATTTTGTCTGCAATATAAGGGCCTTGCTATGTTAGATTTCAAAGTGTTCTTTTTTTTTATAAATTAGCCTTCAGGACAGTGTGCCTCATTACGAGTATGGCGGTAGCCGTGTCTGTAGTACAGGCACGGCTGCCGCCGGTATTGATTTTTATTGGCGCCCAGAAAAGAGCAATTACCGGGTCATTATGACCTTGGCGGACCAGGTAATTGCCCTTTTCTTGGCGCCGGAAAAAATTCATCCCCATTCCCATTTGCGGAGGGTGGTAGCAATGGTACCATTATTAACGGTACCGTTGCTACCCTCAAGTTCTCCTCGCGGGTGCCAGTATGGCCACCCGGTAAAACCTGGTGGCTGTAATGGCACCCACGAGCAGAACTCCTAGTATGATGGTACGGTAAAAACAGTGCTGGTAGCGATAACGGCGCTGTTGTTGCCTTACCGCCATACTCGTAATGAGGCCCAGTGTATTTTGGCAACTAGCCAGCGCTGTGTGGAAATTGACCTTGAGCTTCTAACAAGTCTTGGCAGATTTTGTCACAGGAATAAAAAATATATAAACACAGTTATGGACTTTTAAAACTTCACTGTACAGTGCAACACCTAAAAACAATTTTCTCACTGTACACTATCTGATCACAAATCATTCACACATTAGCTCGCTCCTCACATTAACTGAACTCACCAAGGAAAATTTATTTAAATGTGTCCTGAAGTGCCAGTGCCCCCGTCCAGCCCTCTCTTTGCCTGAAATGAGCCCCACAGAGTCTTCTGTCTGCCTTTCTGCCTGCACAGTTCACCCCAGTGTCAGTAGAACACTTCTGAGATGGCTGCCAGCCAGGAACCCAAAGCCGGAGAGTGTGTAAGTGTAGGAGCATTAAGTCACATTACTACTGCACTCTGTTCTTCCTGTTCCACAAAGTGAACAAAGAGCCTTCTTAGAGATTGCACGTAAAAGACCATTCTCCAAATGTCTTTGCTTGCATTTCAAATTAACCCTGCATTTCAAACAATCTGCACCTAGTTTATATAACCGGCAAGAACAGATTTGCAATGATTGTTAGTATGGGAATGTGTTATATGTTAGATGGCTAAGGTAAACTAGTATGTTACTCTCATGTTAGTTTTTATTGTAGAGCAACTCAGCCCACACCTGTGGAATCGTGGTGCAAAGTTATAACACCCCTGATTTTTCTAGCATGTGCTGTGTGCATTCCCAATATTGACATCTATTAGATTCAGCCAGAGTCTCACATATGAGTCACAAACACACTTGGCCCTAGTTGAAAAGCAGAGTCCTAGTTGCCATTCAGATCTTAGCTAAAATGTGGATGCTGAAAGTGGAGCTCTGGCTGAAATTAAGAATACATTTCTCTACAGGTGCATACTGGCACCACTCCCCTTTAGTTTATACATTGATGAGGTGATTGAAGAGCTGGTGGTGTGTAGCTAGGATCTCCAAAAATTGGCAAATTTAAACTTCCTGGCCTTTTCTTTGCAGACAAAGCGGTCTTGCTGGCGACATCTCCAATGGGGCTCAAATTTATCCTGGGAACGTTTCTGAGAAAGTCAGAGGAACTGAGGCTTGAACTGAATAAAGAGAAGGCTAAAACAATGGTCTGCAGACATAGACTGGGAAGGTAGGTTATGCTAGATATAGATGTCAAAGGGATTGAAATTGACCAAGTCACCAGCTCTGATTATTTAGGGATCAAGTTGTCTGAAAATGAATTATAGACCAAAGAAGTAGCAAAGGCGACTGCAACCCTAGGGAGTACAGCGGGGGCATAAAATATTGTTATCATAGGCACTGAAATAGAGAAATTACCTTAGCTCCCCAACTGTACTGGTCCCAGATACATGCCTAGGACTCCTTCGGATCCAAGATATGGGGTTGTTCTATTTTCCAGTCTATGAGCATAGTAGAAAATAAGTTCTTGAAACTTCTCCTGTTGCAACCTATGAGCACTCCTGGCACAAGTTTGTGCAAGGAACGTGATCTCCAACCAGTTGAGGATAACATCATGTTCAAGCCATTGTTATACTTGGCTAGATTGCGGTCCTCTCCTAGACTGGCATGCTACAGGGAGGCATTGAGGCATATGGTGTCCCCGGAGGCCTCGAGTTCACTCACGTGGCAGAAGCATATACAAACATGGTTGATGAGGTTGAATTTAGGCCATCTATGGCTTAACCTGGAAGCCATGACTAGTGAAGCAAAGGGGCTCCTCAAACAGGCCAGTGTTGAGTATTCCAGGCACTATATGGTGTGAAAATCTCACCACCGGCGGACAATACTTAAGACACAATAACAATCTTTCTTTTGAAGCCTGTTTGGACATAGTGAGCCCTTGTTTTGTGCAAATCCCCTTTATTGAGATCTGCATCAACACTTTGAAAGTGGGCTTGTTCACTAAAGATTGGCACGGGGACCATAGGGTGGTGTGTCCACTGTGTAGAGCAACAGAGGAGTCTATTGCCCATGTGTTGTTTCTTTGTAATGGTTATGATGACTTCAGAAGGACATTTTTGGTTCTGCTGTTCAAGCAGGCTGGCAATCGGTAGGCTGGGTTAGCCTTGGCTCTCTGTGCAGATACTGGCAATGTGACAGTGGCTTTTACTGTTGCCAGGTATGTACACAGAGCGTGGCAGAGGAGATTAAAAAAGAGGTGCCCTTTGGCCTTAATTGTTGGTTGATTGGTCCTGTTGCAGTAATGGTTATACAGGTCAGGAGCATGAGATTAAAATAATGGTACTCTACTGAACTGCATTTTAACCACAAATTACAAGATGCTGAAAGAGTTTTTAATAGGTTTTAAGCTGTATGTGGTGTCACACTATTACTAGGTGCTATATTATTAAGAAGTTGTATGTATTTGTACGAATTTGAACTAAATCACAGCCATGCGTCAGCATTGCACTGCACTTTGCCTAATAGTATCAGTTGTTGATATAGGTTTTAGATGGTATTAACAGTTGTGTGGCATGTTTTTTTTTTTCCTCACATTTTAAAACTTTTCAATTGCAATGGTAAGGCTTTTTTATCTAATTGTGTGCATTTGAAAGCTTTTATGGTTCAGTGCCGAAATAAAGCAATTCTGACTGACTGATAAAAAAAAAGAATCTTCAATGCAGTCTTTCTTTCATCAATAGCATCCCCTTTCATTTTAAAATGGCAAATGTCTCTATGATAGACAAATTACACTGTGCAAACTGTGTTGACAGTAACGCATTTGCGCATGAATTAAAAGGAACTCTTTGAGAAATGAGTGGCGGGCCATAAACAAAATATGTTTTTATATTATGTTTTGTTATGGTTTATTTTAGCGCGCATTCACGCCCCAGTCGAGGCCCATGCGCGCTTCTTTTTAGAGAGAAATCAAAATGGCCAGAGTATTATTGTAAAGAAAGATTTTGTACAATAATTGCATTCCTGCGGCATGGATTTGTTCTTTTGTGAGGTTAATAGGAAGGTTGATTCCAAGACGAGGAGCCCAGTAAAGGGATGAGTGTTTACCCCTATTTTGTCCAACTGAAAAGATTGTGCTCAAATGATTTTTAAAGGCATAGAGCATGGTAGTGCACCTTTTGACTTTTCAGATGTTTTGGACTACAACTCCCATCGGTCCTGCTCCTATTAGTGAAGGGTGGAGGATCATGGGAGTTGCAGTTCAAAACACCTGAAGCGCCACACGTTTAACACCAATGGTATAGAGGAAGGCAGATGAGTGGTATACAAGAAGGAAAACAATGGGCCTCATTACAAGTTAGCCGGTCCAGATTTAACAGTGCCGGTAAAACCGTACCGGTACTGTTTTCTGGACTGGCTAACTCCGAGTTCTGTGGCCGTGTGGTGTTACACCCGCCAGGTCTGACCTGGTGGGCGTAACGCCCATGGCCGCAGACGGACACGGAAACACCAGCACCATTACTGCATGGTGCCGGTGTTTCCATGGCCTCCATTCCCGGGGGAGTAACGGAATGCCGGCACCGGAATTACCGAACCACCGGGTTGTAATGCACGGGTAATTCCAGCAAGTCCGGTGCCGGTAAATCCTCACGAGTCCAGCGGCATTTTTACCGGCACGCTAGCGCCGGTCTCGTAATGAGTGCCAATGTCTTGGAATATGTGGTGCAGTGTAAAGGAAAGCTTCATGCACAATGCAAATGTCAAATGTAAGTTGTTTTTATGCTGAAAGCTTGTGCGACTGAGGCAGTGCAGGTGTAATACGTCAATGTCGGGTGAGTTTCACAAGTCTTCTAGCTGCTGTATTCTGAATTCTCTGCAGGTTTATGAAAGTATCATGAGGTGAACTGACTTACCATAGCCTACTATAAAACGAATGTACTCCACATTTGGCACATATCCCCCTATGGGAAGTCAGTAGGACCACTGAGGCAAAATATAGGTGAGTGATGGTGCACCCTAAGAATGAAAAGGAGCACTATATTTAAAAAGAACCTGAGTACTATATTAAGCCAGTATTATAACCCACCGAGTTAAGGTCTTGCCTTGGACAAGTGCAGTAAATCTGTAGAACCCAGGGTCAGATCTTGACAAGGGTTGATCCAGGCCCATATCCTTCTGAAATTGCTACATTGAGTACCAGGGAATACCTGGTAACAAGAACACCTCCCACTACAGTGCTGGGACACAAGAAAGATCCATCATGAAGTACTATATACACTTGTAAAACTATTAGACTCTATTCATCTACAGATATGGTTTATGCAGTGACATATAGATTACAGTAACAGCCTGAGAATGAACCCTTTTCACTGCATAGCTTAACATGTGAATGTACATTCATTAGTCCAGCGGTGTCCAGTAACTTGTCTTCTAGTACCACATTCGTTTCTGATAAACTCTCACTATTGGCAGTCTAAAAAAGCTCAAAGCTTTGAACCATACATTTTAGGTATGAGCCTCAAAAGGTCTGGTGCTCTCTTCCCACCCCCCAACCATAAGTGTTGTTGTGCTCTAGACTTTATCACGTTTAGCAAAGACCACAGCAATAAGCTCTGCAAGAAACAGGCTCTAGCTGGTAGGCATTCTAGCAAGACAACACCCCTACATCCAAAAGAGAGGGCACCTTGACTAATTCACGAATTTCAAGTGTGAAGCAATTAAAAAGAACAGTAAAGCATTTAAAGAACCCGGCGTGCTTCACTGTTGTATGAAAACATCTTTAATTGCATATTCATATAAAATATATGCTCTGTTAAAAATGGAGACCAAACAGTGTCAACAGAAACGTTCATCAAAACATAATTTCATTCTATGTTTAGTTTTAGCAATTAGTTCTTCCAGATATCTGTAACTTGCGTACACATGTATTATTATTATTACTCAAAATAATAAAAATTATTAAAATTAAAAAAATCATAATTTCATATGAATTTACATATCCCACATGTATCACAACACCTACAGTGAAACACCTTCATCAACTAAATCCAAGCAAACAAATACAGCGATTACAACAAAACAACAAGAAACAACTGTTCTTGTTGTTTTTTTAATCATGCTGTTTCCATCTTCATCTTGTATCCTGGCTTGCAACATTATGTGTTACTACTGACTTCTGCAATTGTATTCGCTCCCCACTCTTGCATCTCCACTCTTTTTGACTGCTTACTCTCTTTTCTCTCCTCCTTTCCCTTCTCCCTTTTCCTATCTCCTCCGCTTACTTTCTTCTATGCATTTACTCTATCAGAATTGTTCCTGGACCTAATATGATAGCAACCTCGTCTGTTTCCTCCACCCTCCCATTACTGTTTTTTTCCTCCCCACCATCCCTCCAGCACTATCTGAAATGTCGTCAGACCTAGTATGATAGTCGCTTCTTTTGTTCCTCCCCTCCTTTCTGCACCCCTCTCCCTCACCTTTTATTTTTCTCCGGCTCTACCAGAAATGTCGTCAGGCCTAGTACGGTAGTCATCTGTCTGTTTCCATGTGCTTCCCACTCTCCCCCTCCCTTCCTTATCAATGTCTTAGCCCTTGCACTATCTGAAATGTCGCCAGGCCGAGTACGATAGTTAATTTCACATCCTTACTGTTCATGGCCTGTAAGAATGTGGTTGTATTTTCCCTTGTTCCCTCCCTTGCCTTGAAGCGCTTTGAAACACATTGTGTATAGGCGCTATATAAATAAACAAACATATCATATCATATCATTACGAATTATGAGTTCAAACACTTGTCACAATAATCCAACTATCACCAGTCTGTGTTCATATAAAAGTGAGGCAGGAAATCAGTTTGCCCAGGTAAATAGGTATTCATTTTGCATCCTTCTGAATTTGAACTGCCAACTTAAATTTCGGCTCCTAAAATCTAATTATTTAGAGATAGAGGTCTTCATTCACGGAATGTTGTACTCACAGAAAAATGGCTTTGCGAAATTTGCAGTGCGCAAAACCCCTTTTCCCGATCATGGATGCATGCATTTCCGGGACTCTGCGCAGGTCTGTCAAGTCTTTGCAAGCAGTCGAGCACATTGCGCAAAATTCCACACAGAGTGTGGTGAGGGCTTAAGCAAAGAAATAAATAGGGGGCGTAACATGCATATTCCCCATTCTCCCGGCAAAATGGGGAAGAACACGGAATAACGTGGGTGTCTTGAGGGATGGGCCACACAAAGAAATCGCACGTCCAGTCAAGCACAAGCTCTTCCAAATTCATGGATTTCAATGCACAACTTCACACAGGGAAAAGTCACACGCAAACCTTGTGAACTCACCACCACATGATAGGAGGCTAAAAGCACTATGCGCATAGGATCCAATGCGCAAAGGTAACGTTTACATAGCAATTTACAGGTGACAGCTTGTAGTTGAGGTACTGCTTGGAGTTAGGGGTGATCGCGTTCAGATTAGCAGGCTGCTGCCTTGAATTGCGGGGTTTTGCACGCAGGTTTACCAGGTGCTGCCTTGAGTTGAGTGAAATGGTAAACAGATTATGGGGGTGCAGTTTTCGATTACAGGGGTTTGTATGCAGTTTTGCCAGGGTGCTGCCTTTGTTGCGTGGGATTGGCCCGCCGTATTGCTGAGGTGCTTGATGGTGGGGATAAGGTAGGCGCAAAGGTTGGTATATGTCTATGGTTTTGGTTTGCTTGGGAGCATGTTGTGGGCATTCCGGATGCTACTCAATTTTCTTTGCATGGAATAAATGGAACGTGCAAAACATAGGTAGGCGCACATTTGTTTTACTTGCAGAGTACTTTGTGGGGACTTTGCAGTTTCTCTATGAATTGGACCCAGGGTGTTCTTCAGGGTGATAATATGTGCTGAAGTGATGTCAGTCGTAATGAATCATTCTGCAAATTCAAGAAGAGAATAGGGGATAGTCACTAAATATCTGTAAAATGAACAGGAATAGTGTAAGGGATAGGGAGATTTTGCTGCAGTAGCATTGGTCTAGGGAGAACTCATTGAATATTTTTTGACAAATTTCAATGTGAATGTATGTGGGGGATGGGGTTGGGTAATAATAGAGTTGGGTTGGGGAGAGGGGTGGGCGCAGCGGTCTCAGCCCACATACATATGTTTTGAAATGTCCCAAACAAAAAACTAACAGATCAGCAAAATCTCCCTCAACCAATTGTTTTCGAGGATATCACATAGAAACATAGTTTAAAACAGCAACAATACTAAAGCCCTATGGCCAGTTACCCAATGGGGATACAGCAAAAAAGTCTATGGAAGTCGGAGACATCCTGAATGCTGGTGGTGAAGCCGCGTTAGGCCGGAAAGCTTAGCCAACTGAAGTGTCTGAAAATAACAAATGTGGCTTCAGTGAGTAGCCAGCATACAATGGGCATCACTCAGTTCATCTCATAAAGATACCAACACGTGAGGTGACGGCCTGCCCAGGTAAGGGGTATCGGTGGGTAGAAATAGAACATGGAGTCTGATGTCATTGTTTGTCCCCATATGGTGAAGGGAGTGCTTCGCATCTATAACAAAGGTACATGGGCATGTGTGAGTACATGTGTGTGTACTGAGTGAGGAACAGAGATAGGAAACATGGCCCATTAAACAATATCACCAGTTTACCTGTACATCTGTCATTGTGTACTGTTTCAGGGTGACTGTAGGGTGCTTCGAAACGATGCACTGGCTGGAGAACTACTCCAGCGTAGGCGCTGCTCAACCTCTATGAAAACACTTTGTGCAGCATCATGGATACAGCTAGACCAACTACTATCATAACGCCGGAGCATAATGCCTGGGTGAAGGCGGTGGCCATGTTATAATTGGTTATTAATAATGCGCTCAATATCGAAGAGGTTTCTAAGCACGGACCCGGGATTTGAACCTGTGTTGCTCTGCGTTGTCTTGCTTCCAAGATGATCACCTTGCCACTGAGCTATACTACCCGTGCCCGTGTTGGAAAAATGGAGAAGCTAACTGCATAAGCAATGTTAACACAGTTTGAAAGGCAGTGAACCCAGTGTATTTAGCATAGAAGACTTGACTGTAGTATTTCTTCCTTTAGACCTGTGATTTGCATCTGGATAGACAATGTATGCATCTCTGTTCAAGTCTAAATAATCAATTGGACATGGAGAAATTGTGTTGGCCAATTGAGAGTCGATCACCAGCCATCTTACATCAATGTCATCATGTGAATGGTCCACAAAGGGTTTCACCAAGGCCCCCTGCAGATTGTTATTTATGATTTTTATTGCTGTTCAATTATTCTTGTGGCAATTAGCCTCGTGGTCACGCCAGTGTAGATCTTATTGCATGGGCACAGAATGGTGCAAATTACATTTTTGGAATTACAGTTTGTGAATGTCTTAAGTTGTTAAGTGACAATTCCATAAGTAAAATGGTTAACCTTCACTAAGGTAATTAAATGCTTCAATTCAAATCAAGCTCTGTTTATGGGCCACCTTATTGTGCATGTGCGCATGACCACATCCACCACTGTAATGACAAGGAATGGGATATAAAGCAGAAAAAGAGAGCTTACATCCGAAATCAGAAGTGGGTGATCAAGTCAAACAAGTGTACAAAGAAAGTGAGGAGCAGGAAACAAATCCACAGAAGATTGAAGAAAATGACAAGCAAGGAAGCATCATGGCCCTGCATGTGACAGCTCCAACAGCATACCCACCCACACCAGGTACACTGGCCACACCTTGCCAGCAATGGTTGGCAAGTTTCAAAGTACAAGTGGAAGCATCAGGGTTACAAGCCTAGAATTATGCCTAGAAGGCCAAAAATATTCCAAGTTCTGCAAATAGAAAAACAAGAAGGAGGGTCCGGGGTAACCGCTCTGATGAAGAAGATTCAGAAGATTGACCAACATACTTGAAGTAAAGGAAAATTAATTAAGACACATGCTACATGTCTACTGTTGAAAGCAATGTTTGAGTGTGTCTGCAGATGACTATTTGACCAATTGGAGACAATTGGCAAGTCGCTGTGAACTAGGAAGCACACTCAACGGCATGCTGCTGGATCTGTTACTGGTAGAGTATCACAGCACTTTCTAGAAGCAAATATTGAACCTAGCATACACAGTGGAACATACAGCATTGCACAGAGGCAGAAAAGGAGAGCGGGAGAGAGAGAGAGAGAGAGAGAGAGAGAGAGAGAGAGAGAGAGAGAGAGAGAGAGAGAGAGAGAGAGAGAGAGAAGAAACACACAACAGAAAGATAAAATACCATAATGAGTGGAATAAAATGGAAGCAAAGAGAATAGGGTAGGTTCAAGATAGAATAAAGCATGCTTAAGTTATAGAGCACACTCACATGCGACATGCAGCAAAGACTATCCTGCTCTGGAGGGAAGGGGTGCCAAACCCAAGAAAATGGCACAATACATGAAAGTGTGACACAGCACCACAGTCAAACACATAGTTGCAGATGACTGTGACAGTTCAGAAGACGAAAACATTTTCAGTGTGAGAAGAGTGTACAGCTCTCGAGTAAACAAAAGACAAAAGAAAAAAACAAGGACCTACTGGGCAATCCGAACAGATGGGGAAATGGTAGAAATGATGATGAAATATTCAGAGACCGGAGGAAACAAACAAAAAGAACACTTAGGAAGACACACTTCAGCCCAGAAGGTTAAGGAGGCATAACCATACAGTTAATATGCCACATAAGAAGTGAATAAAAGTTCAAGGAGCGACAAATCAGAAGGAAACTGTATGTGATGATCAAAAGAAACTCAATACGGGGATGGCCACTAAAGGGAAACTGGAATCAAAATAGATCCCAATGCCCAATAACTATTAATAACCATAACACAAGGCAAACCAGAAGATAATCTGGGAATTTAGGAAAGTATTGAAAGCATCCATATCATACTGTTTAATAAAAGGCCAGATGTATGTTTGTCCGAAGCCATCATGCGCCTGCTTCACCTGTTACCACAGCTAGAGGGAGCTATTGAATTACGCATAGAACAATAAGACATCAAGTTGCACAGTAGAGACTACCCGCCTCACCGCCTCACCTGTTAACACCATTAGAGGGGGCTGTTGCCTTACACATACAATTATAAGACTTCAAGTTCATGTTCCAGATTAACAAAATGTGTATTACAACAATGATAACATACAATTAGCTGCAAAAAAGGCCCAAGACAGGGGTATCACTTTAACAGCCCCAAGATAATTCAGAGATAATGAAAACTAATGGTCAGGCGAAGACTTGACAACAGACTAACATACTGTCTTCCTTTGCAGTGATGTAAGCCTGACAAAGGTGAGCCGGGGAAGCCACAGTTGTGTGAACTAAGGATGGAGCAGTGGGTGCAAAATATACACAATGGCGGGGGTATGAAAGAGAGTGGATGCACCCACTCAAGCCCCAGAGCATGTGGGCATGTTAACCTTCACCAAAATAAATCTTCCAACTGAAGCTCTCGTTCAAGACCACTTTATTATGTATGTGACCATGACCAAACCCACCACACACTCTCCTTGCCCTTGTCACCACACTCTCCCCACTCAGAAATGGAGTATCTGCTAGATATTTTGGATAGCTATGGGCATCCACATGTAGCTCTAACTGCCCTCCATGCCACTGCCGTTCTTATCCATAGTAGCTGCTTTTCACCACCCCCACTCCCCCCACAATGTTGCTTAATGGTTTTGCCACCATCCATTCCAAGGTACATGACTCCTAGACTCCTAACAAGACACTTCTGGACATTTATTGAGTTACTGGCAATGGTATTTTCTAATAACTATCAATTTCTGTTCAAAGACCTGAACCCATCACACTCATAAATAGAAGTATTTACTGTCAGTGCACCTTACTCAGATGTGCCTGTTTTGTTGATGTCCTTATCACTAGTTCACAGCAGTTGCATATGACAACCCCAATCCACCCCACTCTGGTTTACTGATTGGGCACCAGGTCCTATCTTATTCCCCCATGCCTCCTTCCTTCTGCAGCCCTGATGCCCTGTGTAATATTCGTGAGTGAAGAACCTTGTTTAGGAACAGCGAGGAGGATGTGCGAGTAAGACGTACTTGGGGTATTTGCTCTTATCGAGGGCGTCTGATGACGATGAGCATGGGCAGCTGGGAGGAGGCAGCCAGGAGGGAAATGGAAAAAGTGGAAAAAATGGAAGTAACATAAAAGTATGACAGTCCTGACTATAAAGCAGTACCAGAGTATGGAAGACCGCAAAATAAACATGCACCAGAAAGCCTTTGGCCCCGCTCAGTACAGTGAGCCCGCTACAACATTACATATCCAATGTCTCCCTAATTTTGCCTGCAAATATCACTGAGGGTTCCTGCATAGCTCTCTGATGCATCCTCATATCTCCCTCATTTTTCCTTCAATCATCCCCAATGCTCCCTGCATATCCCATTAATGTTTCATTTATATTTCTCTATTTTTGGGTTTATTTCGATACTCAGTTCTACTCTTCTATACTTATGTAAAGTCTTGCTGAAGCTGCATGGTTGAGATTTAAGCAGCGAGTGTTATATTTGTACTGATTCCAGGTGCCTGGTTATGGTAAATATGGGTACGCGTGAGAAGGCTAATTAGGTTGGATTTGGTTCCATGCCTTCCAGTCCACCATTACAGGGCATTGAAGGAGATTTGCATTTTACTTTGCATGATATTAAGGGCCTAATTCACAGAAGCGTTTTATAATGGCAAAGCCCCATTGGAAAACGTTTTGTGAATCAGGACTTAAGCATTACCCTCATAGGCAGGGACAGAAGTCAAGATTCTTGTCCGGTGTGCCTAGCAGAGTGTATCCCTAGAAATAACAGAATCCCAAAAAAAGAGGTACAAATGACTGAGGATTTTCTATCGTATTTGGTGGGGATTTGTGTATATGTTAAGTAAATAATAGTTGTGGGGTAAGGGTACTAGTTAAGGTAAACAGTGTAAAAAGCAACAAGTAATTTTTGTTTGGCAATCAAAAAATGTGGTAATTTCTCCTTTATTTATTTATTTTTCGGTTATTTCATGGACAACCCTGGTAGAGCAGTTGTATGTATCAACTATAGGCATGGAAAGTGAATATGCGTCTTCGAGGTCTTCCAGAAGACAAGCACAGTGTGGTGATGTAGTGCTGAAAAGTGCAGATTCCTACTCCTGGTATTCCATTAGATCAGAACAACTCATTGTAGGGGCTGTTATAATGAAAAGAAAATATTGTACGTCCAGGCTTGCAGCATAATAATGCAGTGTAGTGTGGGAGATGAGTAGTGTTTATCTTAATCATGTCATAGGCAACGGATAAAGGCTTCTTTGAAGCTAGTACCTTAACTTTGCAGTTGTGTATTACCCAACTATTACACCCACCTCTGGCCACAGACACAGGCACAGATTATACTGCACATGCTTACTTATTCCAGACTTCTCGCTATTTCATTAATTAGACAAATGCCCTGTTTGCTACATATCCCATAATACACCTGACTCACAGAGATAAATGGTGAACCACAGATGAAAGAGTGACCTTGTAGTCCTCATTAATATCAATAAGCACATGCACCCAGCCTCTTAATGGTTGGACCCTGTGGTGATGGGCTTGGGGGTGGTTATCGATTGCTATAGAATAGCTGACTCCTTCAGAGAAGGCAGGAGTAGGTTGGTCAGCCAATGGAGGGAGGAATATCTAACTTTCTCCTTCTATGTTCCCAGCTGCCACATGGGTAGGGATGGAGAACCACTTAACAACCAATGAAAACTGGTGCACATTCTACTGGCACAACAACCTTTTTAAACCCTCCAATTGTTAAGATTACCTGTTCTCAGCACTTAGTTTTCAAAGATAAAACATGAAAAGTGGAATTTTTATTAAACAACCACTCTGTATCTTTTCTTAAAAAACTAAATTCTTAATATTTAATTTAAATTTGTATTCAAATCATTTATAAAGCACACACCTTATCAAGAAATTAGTACTGAAGCACTGTGCAATTTATAAGATAGTAACAATCAATTCTAATAAATAAAAATAACACTTCCTAAAATCTTCATATTAAAAACTAGCAAAACATTCTAAAATTGACACTCTAATTCATGGAATATTTGCACTGAAAAAAACGGGATTTGTGTGCCATTCTGGCCGCAAATCCCCATTTGTTAAACAGGGATTTTAGGGCAGAATGGTGCACAAATCCCCTTTTTATCAGCGCAAACAATCCATGAATTACCCCCAGAATATTTAGACCATTCAAAATAGAGATGAATACGTTGGAACTTTATTTGTCAAGCAAGTGACTCTTCAGACCCATTCTAAAAATAATCAAAGGTGAAGCTGATCGCAGATTGAAAGGAAAGCTATTCAGAAAAGTGGTGCAACAATTCTAAACGCTTGTTTCTGAGTCTGAGGTTTTTTTGTTTTTTTCATTTTTGGAATCTGAAGCTTGAATTTATCCTGGTTATGTGAATTTCTCTTTTTGCCTAAAAGATTAAGGTTTGCCGCAATAAAAAGAGGGAAGACCAACATATAATACTTTATTCACTGTACAATTGATTTTTGTACAGTGGATACTAATACCACTTATCCTCCATTTATCATCTTCCTGTCATCATGTAGACAGTATTGTGTGAGCCCTAGAGACACAGAACTACCTGGTGTTATTCTTATATTGGGATCATGAGGGCCAAGCCAAAAAACAGACCTGGTGCACACTAGGGCACAACTTCTCGACCTCAGTGGTATTACATTGGTGTTTTTTTATTAGTGGTGGGTGCTCAGAATAGACTTTGCAGGTCACTGGGAAACAACTGTAATATGGGGAATCAGCTCAGTGTTTTGGTGTACCTTGCTTTTTAAGGTCGGCGGTAGTAAAAATACCTCCTTGACTTTATACCTGTCTATATGCCATCATGAGTAACTAGAACACACAATACATAGGCCAAAGCTTATCTAATTCTTTTCAGGTACTTTATAAGAAATGTTGGTTTATGACTAATACGAAGCAACATGTGCACAGGTAAGTGTTCTTGCTCGCTAATGCTGTTCTTGTTCTTCCAGGTTATTGATGGAATACAGATCTAGGGCTTCAAGATCGGGCCTCCAGAGAAGCAGATGAGCAGGAGCTGGACACGGTGAGCGCTACGCTGCAGGAGTGCAGAAAAATTCGAAGCATGTTCTGCTGTTTAGGTGTGGTTTAAATAGCCCAGGTAAAGTAGTTCCAGGCCAAGTAGTTCCAGGCCCAGCCACACCCAAAACACTAGACCGCATGGCTTGGTTCTAAAGGACTGAGCTGTGTAATAGGCCTCCATGTTGGATTAAGGTCCAAAACTGGTATTGCTTTATTCCTGATAATGAACCTGGCGCCAAAGGTGCCAGGACTGACTCCATGTATGTTTTTGATGGAGTTTTAAGGCCCTTGAGGCCAGAGTGAAGGGCTTTAGCCCCACTGCTGCCAGGGGGCTGTTATACCTGAGGGGGCCAATGGCATGGATCGGATGGTTCCGAAGAAATCGTCTTACCAGGCGTGGCGTATGGACGTGCTCGCTAGGCTCCCATGCCCTGTCCTGAGGGCCGTATCTCTTTCAGTCCACTAAGTAATATAATTTGGACCTGGTGAATTTAGAATCTAGGATGTCCTTGACTTCCAATTCGGGTTCTCCATTAACCAGTACCGGATTTGGTGGTGTTTTGACCTGAGTTCCAGGCTTAACAGGTTTTAACAGTGACACATGGAATATGGGGTGGATCTGCATATTTGTTGGTAAAGCTAGTTTTACTGCCACAGGATTTATAATAGCCTTGATGGTATAGGGCCCTAGATATCTGGGACGAAATGTTCCTCTTATGGGCACGTGCCAAGACGCCAACCAGACTTCATCTCCGACTTGGTAGTCTGGGGCTTTTCTTCAGTGTTGATCAGAGAACCTTTTCTGTCTTTCGTTGGTTTGGATCAAGTGGTCCACTGCCTTTTTGAAGGCTTCAGTGATGGTCGTATGTAAAGTCTTCACCACGGGCATTTCCAAGGCCATGGAGGTATCTAATTCGGAAGTACGTGGGTGCCTTCCATATATGGTATAGAATGGACTCTGTCCGGTACTGGTGTGTAGCGAGTTGTTGTAGGCATATTTGGCTATCCACAGCACATCCTTCCACCTTTCTTCCACTTGATGTAACATGCACCATAGGTATTGCTCTAGTGCCTGATTTGTCTGCTCCGTTTGGCCCTCAGTTTGGGGATGGTGACTAGTGGACCAACGAATATCAATTAGGGCAATTGCACAACTCTTCCTCCAGAAGTTAGACACAAACTGACTCCCTCAGTCAGAAATTAGGACAGAGGGGAAACCAATGTAATCGTACGATTTTCTCTAAAAACACCTTTTCCAGACTGGATGCGTTTGGTAGACCCTTAAGTGGAATGAAATGGGCCATTTTAGAGAATAGGTCACCAACCACTAGGATAGTATTGAACCCTTGACAGGGAGGCATATCTGTGATGAAATCGAGGGAGATTGTGTGCCAAGGTACAGGTGGAATTTCCAGTGGTTGAAGAAGGCTCACAGGTGTTTGTTTCGGGGATTTATTCTGTGCACAAATGCCACATGACAGAATAAACTGCGTAATCTCCTTTCACCAGGTCGGCCACCAATACTTTATTTTCACCTTGGCTAGGGTCTTAGCAATTCCTGGATGTCCTTCTATCAGGGGGTCGTGATAACCAGAAATGACTTGTTCTTGTAGTGCCTTATTTGGTAGATATAAACGCCCGATGAAATATGGGAGTTGGTTCTTTGTTGTGTTATTTTCACCTAGAGTGGTCCTGTCTTGTAGAGCCTCAGTGTTCATTAGAAGCTGAATTTCCTTTTGGAGTTCGTCCAGAGATAACCTTGTTGTAAGTCCTAGTAGTTTGTCACCTGGAATAATGGCCACTGGGTCTGGGGTTGAATATGCGTTCTCATCAAAACCCATGCGGGATAGGGCGTCGGCTTTTCCGTCTGGACTTCAGGTTGGTACGTGATAATGTAATCATATTCTGCGAAGAATAAAGCCCATCAGAGTTGACGAGATGATTGAGCCTTTGCTGTCTTGAGGTATTGTAGGTTACAATGGTCGGTGATTACTGTGATGGTATGTCTAGCACCTAGGAGGTAATGCTGCCAAGCCTTAAAGACTGCCTTGATTGCTAGGAGTTCCTTGTCTGTTATTGCATAGTTAAGTTCAGGTGTAGTAAATGTTCCTGACCAAAAGGCCACGTAATGTAACTGGCTTGTTTTGGGATCCCTTTGGGAAAGAACAGCCGCCATTGCCATGCTGGAGGAATCTGTTTCCACTAAATATGGGAGATCTGGACGATGGTGTCGTAGCACCGGGGCTGAGGTACATCTTTTCTTGAGTTCCTGGTAGGCCTTCTCCGCTTCTTCTGTCCATTGGAACAGTTTGTTGTTTTTTCGTAATAAAGAAGTGATCGGTTGCACAATCTTGGAGAAACCCGGGATGAATCAGTGATAAAAGTTCGCAAAGCCGAGCATTCTTTGGACACCTTTGATTGAAGATGGTGATGGCCAGCTAAGGATGTTGTCTACTTTGTGCATATCCATCCGGACGCCTCTGGGAGTGAGGACAAAACCAAGGAACTCGACATTGGTGACATGGAAGGAGCATTTTTCAAGTTTGGCGTATAGCTGGTGCTGTCTGAGTTTTGCAAGGACGGAGCGAACGTGTCTGACATGGTCCTGCTTAGAAGAGGAGTACATCAAGATGTCATCAATGTAAACTAGCGCACATACGTCGATCAATTCCCATAGTACATCGTGCATGAAGTATTGGAACGCGGCGGGAGCGTTGCAAAGCCCAAAGGGCATCCCCTGATATTCGTACAGCCCATACTTAGTACGAAAGGTGGTCTTATATTCGTCTCCTTTCTTTACATGCACAAGATGGTATGCCCCCCTGAGATCCAATTTGGTGTGAATTTGGGCATCCTTGACTTGGTCCAGCATTTCTGGGATAAGCGGTAGAGGATAATGGTTTTTGTCTGTTACCTGGTTTAGTGCGCGGTAGTCTATGCACATTCTCAAGTCCCCCTCCTTCTTGGATACGAAGAATAGGGGCGAGGCTGCCGGGGATTTGGACGGGCGGATAAAACCGTTTGCCAGGTATTGGTCCAGATATGATTTCAAGTGGAGATTTTCAGGTTTGGTGAGTGCATAAATTCAACTACACAGGATTTGTGCACCAGGTACGAGGTCAATTTGACAGTCATATGGCCTGTGAGGGGGTAAGGTATTATTAGCCTGTTCTTTTTGGAAAACGTCTTGGAAATCGTGATATTCGCTTGGTAGTGTATTTGTTACACCTAGTACCAATGCCTCTTTATCTTGGACAGGTGTCTCTGGGTCAGACAATGGCATTTCCACTTGGTAGCATGCATGAGCACACTCATTGGAGAAGGCTCATTTCTTGGCTCACCAGTCAATGTTAGGTTTGTGAGCCACCAACCACTGCATCCCTAGAATCACCCGGAACTAAGGGGCCTTGATAAGGTCGAAGGCAATGGCTTCCCGATGTCCATCTTCGAACGGAAGGGTCAATTCTGCTGTGCATTGAGTTATAGGACCAGAAGCTATCTCAGTGCCGTTGACAGTGGTGACCTTCTCAGTTGTTGTTTTCTGACAGAAGGGAAGCCCCATACTTGTTGACAGGCCTTTGTCTTTGTAGTTACCAACAGCTCCGCTATCAATGTATGCCTCCACAGCATGCATCCAAGACGGTTGTTGGTGACTGATCAAAATCACATGCAGGGCAAGGTGTGAGGTCTGTGGCTCTTTTCCTTCACTCAACAAATGGACCTCTACGCTTGCCGGGCCTGGAAGTTTTCTGACTCTTGTTCTCCGTCATCTTTCTCTGTAGCTCCAACTGTTCTCCTAAGGGGTTTTATGGGACATTCTATGAGGAAGTAACCTGATTTCACGGAGTACAGGCATAATTGCTGTTGTCTCCTTTTGTCTCTTTCGGCCTTGGTTAATGGGATCCGTACCCCCCAATTTACATGCGTTCCGAAGTGTTTTCTGATGAACGTGGATTGTCACCCTTTGAGCGTACATACACAGTCCGATTCTCCGTTCTGGCTCGATTTGTAATCCTCGATGGAATAACGTTGTTCATTTCTCCTCAGGCCACCCAGTTTCAATGACAAGTCTGTTAAAAGTGGCGATATATGTTAACAAATCTTGGCTGCCTTGACGGAGGGACAGAAGTTTGTTATCCAGAGCTTGTCCCTAGGTATTTCGGGCGAACAGCTTCTCCATCTCTTGTTGAAACCCCCTGAAATCTCGCAGGAGTGGGTCATCCTGGCTTACTAACGATATGGACCAATCTGTGGCACTGCCAATCAGATATGACAGAATTAAGGCAACCCGCGACTGATCATTAGGAAAGGCTACGGGTCTACAAAGAAAATGGAGGCGGCACTGGTTCAAGAATACTAAATAATTTCTTGGGTCCCCAGTAAAACGTTCCGGTGGGGTCAAAGGAACTGCCCTAGGGAGGACCACCTGCACTGGATTGACGGATGTGGCTGGAACCAACAGAATACTTACTGGCAACAGAGCCTGCCCAGCCTGTGTTTGGAGCAATTTTCTGGCTAATTGTTCGGTGCAGTCCTTGGTGACAATCAACTCCCTCGTAAGGGCGTTGGTTTCTTGATGGGCGTAGTGCACCTCGGCCTGCAATTCTCCCAGTAAGTGGGCTAGTTGGTCAGTCTTTGATGTTTCCATGAGGCCCAGGTGGATGTTTTAATTGAGGCTCCGTGTTCTGTTACGCTCACCTGGTATTCACGGGGGCGCCACACGATACTGGATGGAGGTCTAAGCGCTATCCCGGTCCCCTCTCTGCTTGGTTATGTGCCAGACGTTGGATAGCACCTATAACAGGAGAATGAAGGGTTAAGATACTGGTTCTGTGATGGGTGGACTCCCACCCCCTCTGGTCCAAATCCCCTCCATTCGGGTTATTGCTCACCTTCGGTTTTTGTGCGTTGAACTCTCTGTCCTGCGTCTCAGTGCAGGGGCGTGTGGTTGGTGCGGGCGTTCCGTGGACCTAGTTTCTTCACTGGTCCATATGCCCTTATGTCGGATACAGACCGGCTGTGCCTCCGACTCTGCTTGCTGTCTTTCAGATGAGTTATAATGTCTTTTCCGTCTTTATTCTGTCTCTTTCTTTCCCTCTATTTTCTTTGTCTTCTCAGCATCTTGCTCCACTACGCTGTTCCCTAACAATGTCTCTTTTTGTTTTCACAGGGATGGTTGCAATCTCGGAGTTGCCGCGCCGATGGCGAAGACCACAGTGAGTTATTGATGCGTGGAGCGCTATGCTGTTTATTGGTGCTAATTGCTAACCTGTGTTCCCTTCTCTTTGTACAGGTTGCGGTGATGTTCCGGAGTGATGAGCGATCGAAGCGCTGCTTGCCCAGGTAAGTGCGTTGTTAATGCTGACCTTGTTCCTTCTCTCTTGCAGGCTGTGGTGAAACCCGGAAATGGGCGAGGTAAGAGAATGCAGGGTGCTGCCAGGACTCACTGCTTGCCCAGATGAGAATTGTTATTAATGCTGTCCTTGTTTCTTTACCTTTGCAGATTGCGGCGAACTCCAGAGATGGGCGAGGTATCGAAGTGCAGGATGGATTCAAGACCGGTTACTTCACAGGTAAGTGTTCTTGCTTGCTAATGCTGTTCTTGTTCTTCCAGATTATTGATGGAATCTGGATCTAGGGCTTCAGGATCGAGTCCAGAGAAGCAGATGAGCAGGAGCTGGACACGGTGAGCGCTACACTGAAGGAGTGCAGAAAAACGCAAAGCGTGTTCTGGTGTTTGGATGTGGTTTAAATAGCCCAGGTAAAGTAGTTCCAGGCCAAGTAGTTCCAGGCCCAGCCACACCCAAAACTCTAGACCGCATGGCTTGGTTCTAAAGAACTGAGCTGTGTAATAGGCCTCCATGTTGGATTAAGGTCCAAAACTGGAATTGCTTTATTCCTGCTAATGAGTCTGGCGCCAAGGCACCAGGACTGACTATATATATGTTTCTGATGGAGTTTTATGGCCCTTGAGGCCAGTGTGAAGGGCTTAGCCCCACTGCTGCCAGGGGGCTGTTATACCTGAGGGGGTCAAGGGCATGGATCCTGACACTGCAGTCCAAAATAGTACTATCTAATGGCCTTGAAAAGTATCATTCACATTAGCGGAGCCTTGAGCTTTTAGTTTCTATATATGAAATATGCTTCTTGGACGGTGCAGAAAAACATAAAAAATAGATATCTACATTTTTAATTGTAAAAAGTTACACACACCTCACTTGTACTTTATGCTAACTTAACAAATGCTTGAAATATGCACACCAGCAGACTCAGTGAGGAATAGTTTCAGTGTCCACTCAGTCTCAACCTGGCTGTCTCCCCCTATTGGCACCCTCCTTCCTCTGCAGCAAGACAAACCCAGCAAAAACACTCACTAGATCCTCACTCAGCAAAGGCAGCAGGTCCTCCGAGAGATATTTCCTGACTCTCTCTGCACTTCCCTTTTTAAGTCCTCTCTCTCTGATCTGCCCCTTGATTTATGTTTTCTTACAGAAAGTGTAAACATTGCCTGCCCCTGAATGCAACGTCATATGCCAATCAGACATCACATCTTCAGAACAATCCTCTAGAACCTTGTAGAGAACATGTGCTACACCTGTCATCTTTCCACAGAGATTCATGGCAGCAAACGGATGCCAACAATTTACATTTATCTATGCTGGCTTCCTGCAGCAGAAAATTAACAATGGAGCTAGTTTGAGCAACGTGGCTTTTCACATTCCACATCTTATGTTTATGTTTATGTTTATTGAGTTTATATAGTGCTTTACACCAAAGCGCTTTACAGAGTAACAACAAGATACAGTATTGAAAGAAGCATATTTACAAACATGAAACAAACCAGAAGTACAGTATATGGAACAGTTTGCTCAAAGGAAGGGGAAGAAGGAGGGGGGGGAGGAGAGAGGAGGTAGGTGAAGCGGTATAAATGTCAGGTTTGAGGTCAGCGGGAGTGGGAGGAAGGGGAGGAGGGGGAGGAGGAGGGGGAGTTCCCCAGGTGGCCTCCTACGCCTCCTGGTACAGTGTCCAGTTTGAGGTCAATGGGAGGAGGGGGAAGGAGGGAGGCGAGGGGTGGGTGGGAAGGTGTTTGAGGGGGAGAGAGGTAGGTGAGGAGAGTCAAGGGGGTGTGGAGAAGAAGGGCTTCAAGGAGGAGCGGAAGGATGGGTAGGTGGGGGAGGAGCAGATAGAGAGAGGTAGGGAGTTCCAGTGTTTTTTATGGCCGTGAGGCAGGAAGAAAGAGTGTGGTGGAGGTCAGATGTGAAGGAAGAGAAGGCTGGGGCGAGAAGGGATGAATAGAGAGAGAAAAGAAAGTGTCCAAGTATGGAACCCTGAGGGACTCCATTGCTCAGAGAGAGGCTGGCAGAGGTATCTTCATTGCAGGAGCAGCTTCTCTTGTTGCATTTTTCAAGCAGTGCTGCACAGCCTGTGTTTGCGAACTCACCAATGAGCTATGGGCTGAGCTGTTAATATTACTAAGGGATTAGATATTAGTAGGTTAGGGGTTTGAGGTTATTAATTGTTAGGCTTATGCTTCATTGTAACTCAGTCCATGCTAGACCATGGTGTGGGTCCCTATGCTACAGTATAGCTACCATGCAAAGCTGGGTTCAAGTTATTCTTTTTGCTTTGTGTACTGAGATGACTTACAAAGATTCACATCAGAGTCTCACACCAGAGTGTGAGTTTTTGATATAATTCTGTCCTCCTGGCTGAAATTTGGAGTCCCATTTTCCCTAAAACAGTTTTTCGAATGTGTTGTCCCGATGTTGGTAATAAAACATTCAGGATGCCCACCTTTATTGAAAAAAAATGCTTTATGTAGTTTCTGTGTAATAAGTCATACTAGTTATATTATCATCTTTGACTGGCATAATCTGGCTGCTTTTTCCACGCCAGAACCCTTTTGCTGGAGCTGTGGTGGGGGTTAAGGCAAGAAGGATCCCATTTATGGACAGAAGGCCTATTCCAAGTAAGCTGATTGGCTAAGAACAACCAGGACATCCATCCCTTGGCATATACAGTCTTAAAGCCTAACAAGCCGGTCTTGATGGATGCTAAAGGACTGGGGAGGAAGTTAGAACCCCCATCTCTCTGGCCGCTCACCACTGAGTCCCAACACAGATTTTACATGTATCCACTATCAGTCGTGAGTAACACATTAAGGTCAGTTTCATTTTTTTGTTCTGCATTTGTGTTCCTCTATTGCTGAATTTATATCTTTGCATTGTTATGCACAAAATATAAACTACAAACAATGAAAATGAAAAGCAGACAAAAAACATGAATAGAGGAATGTGCCACACACGATCTGTACAACTGAGAAAGTGCAGTTATTGGTTACACAATACTGATCCCTATATCCCATTGCTGCCAAGTTGCCCACTTCCATACGTGAATCCTTGAGCCAGTCCTGTCCGTCCCCCCTACACTGCATGCTGGGACTTGTAGGCCCACCCTTACAACGGGAGAACAACAAAAAAAACTACAGGTTACAGCATGCGATTGGAAACAAAAACGGGAACTGGTTTGAGGTGTCACGCATGGAGCTGGACAACTTTGCAGAGGAGCTATTCCCAGAGTTGGAATGTATTGTTTGTATGTTATATTTGCTGGTCCACATTAGAATACATGTGAAGCTCAATACATGTGCATCCATTATTGCAATGTTCCAAAGCTGCTTCGTCTGGCGACAAGAGAAACCATAAAAGAAAGCAAGCTTCGGCAAATCTATAGTGTCACTTGTAATCCATATGTTCATCCTGCCTTTCGTCCTCTATCCTTCCACAGTTCTATCTGACCTTCCAGTCCTCTCCCCCCTCGTCCACTGCCACTCTCAAATTCAAATGAACAAATGTTCTTTCTGGGCATTGCAACTGATATGACAAATGTTGTCATGAATTTCACATGATCTATAGGTACGAGAATAAAAAACATGGTAAATTAATTCTTTCCTGGTTTAATCTTATGAGTTGCATGGCAGCTTAGTCCTTCTTCTAAGCATTGTAATAATAGGTAGCCACATAACTGAGAGCCTAACTCACTCGGCTATCCTCTACATTTGTGTTCATTTAACGTTGTATTGAACACACAGAGCAGATCTAAAATGGTGTCAGGCTATTATGGGGGCAGGCTGGAAAGAAGTGTATACTTAGTACATTGGCATACAGAGGACTATCAGACCAGTTGTCACTGCAGTTAAGAAGCTTGGGAGAACTAAAACATCTGGTGTTTGCTAACACGAGTGCTATAGTGAGGTGAAGACATCAATGATATATATTTTTTTAAACTGGCAGCATTTATGATTTGTAATTTAGATCAACCTCTTCCTGAAAACACTACGCAAACTCTTTATAAAATCAATGGATACTCTTGGGGAGAGTCCGTCCTAGAATGAGTCGTGTATCACGCTCGGCCTTGTACAAGCATTTTATTTTTATAAAATGAGTGGGAGAAGGCACGGATACGTGGCGGAGTCATACGTTCAGCAATAATAGGTCCGTTTCTGGGGAACGCCAAGGGATTGGTATTTGTCATGCATTTATCAGCTGAGAACGAATACGAATTATGTTTTGTTATGTTAAATGTTCCTATATCATGAACTGTTGCCACCTGCGTGGTCTCTTGGCGCTCTTATGTCACTGGTTTTCTAATGCTGTGCCTGATCAGTCGCCAACACAGCAGTCATTCAAGCAATTGTGGGCGATTTTGGATGAATTATCAGCATAGAAGGGCTCTCAATAAACAAGAATTAATAGGAAATTCAGTGAATATTTTAATTAAAAGCACTTCGGAATCTCCAGGTTTTGTGTGCTCAATAAATGTAAAAATTAATACAATAAATAAATAAATACATTTTTATGATAAAATAATCCACACTCCCTCTTACTGGCCTTGTCTTAGCTTCTACTGGAAAATAAACACAATTTGGGTGCAACCATGACAACCAGCCGCCAATAGAAGAACCAAAACCAGTTTCAGGGCAATTGCACTGAAGTCCAATAGAAGAAGCAGGAATGTTCATTCGTATTGAATTGCAACCTCTACTAGAACAGAACAGCCTTGCCTTAGCAACTTGCCAATGCCAAGGTCATCTTAGCTGGTTGCGTCTGCTCTCACACAAAATGGCAATAGAAACACAGTGGCATTCTCAACATCAAGCCAGCGTGGCTTTTCAGTACTACCACTTCTACTAAGCCAACCACAGCTGGCATTTTTTTTCTTCATATCAGTACACACGCCTTCTTTAAAGGGATATTCTTCCTTTGCTCCGGCTCAGTTTCTCAGATCCTCAAGAATCAGTGAGACAGACATCCATGCAATAGGCTGATGACCAAACGCACTTCCTCTCACAACTTCCTGCTCAGCAGCTGCCTCCTTCTCAAAAGATGTCGCAATTGAAGAAAAAGGGCCACATTACGAGTTTGGCGGTATTCTGGCAGTACATTCACCGAAATAGCATCAAAATGAATTACCGTTACCACCACTTCGTCCTTTGGAGTTACCACGGGATTACGAGTGGTGGTAATTCCCCATTGCCGGGTGCCGGTAATTATTACTCCCCATTCCCATTTGAGTCAGATTGGACTCAATGGAAATGGGGAGGCCGGATGCAACGGCACCATTCATGGTGTTGGTGCATCCGTCGAGATCGGCTCGCGGGTGCCGGTCTGCCCGCCAGGTTAGACTTGGAGGGCAGAAAGGCACCCGCAAGCAGAACTCCTAGTTTGCTGATCCGGTAACAACGGTGCCGGTAGCTTACCCGCACCATTGTTACCGGACCAGCAAACTTGTAATGAGGCTCATGGTTACCAAACGTAATGGTACTGACTATATTGACCTGAGAAGGATGAAAAGGTGGCCCTTGGCCTAAGAAGAATACTTTGTAACAACTGTGAATTTCTCCAGGCTCCATTCAATGCAATGCTTTTGTAATCTTGTCTTTATCTATATAGAAAGGGTCAACCATCTGGAAATCAGTCATGACTGACCATGAAAGGGACAGACGAGCTCGAGTGACTAGACCACACCCCCTGTGCTTAGGGTGTCAATAATTGGGACTTAATGGTGAGGTACAGCTTGTATCCTTAGACACAACAGGCATCATTATGAGATGTGCGGTGCTGTAAAAAGCAGCCACTTTGCCGCCTCTTTTCCACACAACTAATTTATGAGTTTTAAATTAAAATGAAGGAGGTACTTCCTGTGGCTGGTGCTTTCCCCTACACTTTAGCAGCAACAACTGGTAGCACTACCACAGGCGGAATTGCCATCCACAATTATTCTTGCAATTCCCCCCTGGAAACCTCTGGAATGAAGGAATGGGATTAACTCCACCATCACCCAACTTTTACTCAGAGGCAAATCCGTCAGATTGGGTGCTTATTGTAGTACCACCAAAATCGCAATGAGTGGGTGGTAATAGCCAGACTACCTAAAACAATATTCATAAATGAAAGTGGTATGTCAGTGAAAAAAATAGAGTTAAGGTATTTCCACACTTGTTGCCAGAACTTAAGGGTATAGGGACATGAGAAGAACATGTGCTCATACGATGCAGGAGTGACTCCACATGTCCAACAATTATCATTGTTATTGTTATTGGATAGAAATAGTTTGGCTGGTGTATTGAAAGCTTTGTGTATAAAGAAGAAAAAATGTTGGGAGTTATTTGCTGATGTTGAGATATATTTGATTCTAGAGAAGAGCTTAGACCATGTGTGATCGTTTAAAATGTATCCAAAGTCATGTTCCCATTTGTGGCGTATCGAGCACAACTTCAGGGATGATATGAGAATGTTGTAGAATGTTGAAGCCTTTGTGTCAGGGGGCATCCTAATTTGTAGCATTCTATGATCTTTTTATTTGTTTGGCTAAGAAGTGTATAACTGCCAATTGGAAAGATTCTCGTTCCTTGTGTATAAGAAGCTGGTGGAACAATATATGTCTCACGCAAAAGATGGAAATGTGCATGGCAAACAATCTTAATTCTATACCCAAGTTTAATGCTAAGTGGTCATTTTTCATTTGCTATCTGAATCACTTTAATGTAACCACGCACGGAATGTGACATCCTCAAATATCTCATACTCCTTTGATGCTCCCAAGATCTTTACATGTGAATATTGATCCGATCACTCAACCGAATATTTACTGTAATATATGCCCAGGTGCCTCTCTTCATTAATATCTACCTCCCCTCTTTTTCCCCCCTCCCCTCACATCTCGTGTTTGTCAAATGTCAGTCTTGTGTTTGTCTTCCCCCACTTAAGACATCATAATGCAGAAATCCTTCTACACTAAGTTTAGCACAACACTGTGCTATAGTTGTTTCGCGTATGTTTTCAATTGTATTGACAATTTGTTCCTCAAATGCTCAACTCCTAATTATATACAGTGTACTCAATTAACTGCTCTTTCGGGACACTTTCTTTTACCATTGTTTAACCTATACTATTGTAAAGGTTTCACTGCATTATGTTTATGAAGTTATGACTTTGTGATTGTATACTATATACCTTAATAAAAATTATTAAAATAAAAAAATAAATAAATAAATCAATAAATAAATAAAAATCGCAATGAGGCCCAATGAGTAAAGACGCATGTCTTGGAATATGTCCACTGATTAGGTAGACCTAAAGTGAAAATGAAAAGACGGTGGAAGGGGGTGCTTGAGCTTGCCCCTGTAACCTTCATTTTCCTTGTTACGAGCCATTCTAGACTCATTTGCAGGTGGCCCAGTCGCATCCAGCAGTGACATCGCCCAGCTTAAAAACATGGATGAAATAACACGCTTCGTGTTTCCCTATCTCTATCAGTGGTCTTCAAACTGGGGGCTGACCCCCTTAGCTGGGCTTGAAGGATGTCTGGGGGTGGGGCATGAAACTCTTTGAAAAGAGAGTACAGTGCCTGCTTTTAATAGAAAATAAAAGCAGTTATGTGGAGGGGGGTTGGGGGGCAGCATCAAAGCATCAACGTTTGGATACCATTGCTCTACATCAACGAGATACAAGTGCAGTTTCACAAATGCTGCACAGGTCTGGAAACTGCACCAGAAAAGGAGATGTGTTAATGGACGGAGGAACAGAAAAACAGCAGCAACAAAGATTAGCCCAGCATAAATGTTCATCTAAACATGTACTGCACGCCCAAACGCGGCACAGTTTGGAGACGCTAACCATTTCTAAGGTCTGGATACGCCTGGCTTGGGCATAGTATGCCCCCAGACGGACAGAGCCTAGGCGCTCTGAAACTACAGCGGCAGTGATTTAGTTGCAGTATAAAAGCATAACGACATGGCATAACATATAGGAATGGAGAGCACCATACAGGGGCACGTAGCTCGTGTCCTGTCTCGTGGGGTGTAGCATGTATGTACCCTGTCATGTTCGTCACAGTGATTGATCCACGGCCCTGGACATTCCATGACATCATGGCTGCCTAAAAAGGCTGTCTGGATTTGGGCACACTGTTATTTAAAAAAGCCCTTCCAATAGTCACGTGCGATGAGAGTTCTATCGGAAGGCTCCAATTTCTCATCTAGAGAATGGACGGTGACTGCACAGGTACAAACTTGCCAGCAGAGACGTTTTTAGGAGAGGGCAAAAGGGGCAGTAGCCCGGGGACCCCACCTTGGAGGGGGCCCCACAGGGCTGCTGATCTGAAGAAGTAAGATTCCATTGTACACCATTCTTAAATAGCACACGTCAGGATATTTTATGGGGTGCTGCTGAGGCTGTAAACCCATTGCCTTTCTATTTTGACAAGTACATTCTGGATTGATCAATTAATCATGTATTGCTTTCTGTGTTCCCTGTGGTATACATAGTTTGTGTATTCCTTGAGGCACAACTCTGTAGCATTCTTTCCTTCCTGTGGGAATTATGTTGATCATGTGCAATAGGAAACGGTGAAACGCATATTGATAAATTGAGTGCCACAATGGTTCAGAAGTGAGCTCAGCATCTGAAACACCCATTGCAGAGATATGTGTTCATTTGTAAAATTAGAATATCACATTCCAGGAAGGCGGGCTGAGCCTTTCCTATGTCTAAAGTTTATAAACTTGCCTGCATATGCACTTGGTTTTGAAGAACAATATCTGCTATGATCAGCAAAGTACCTGCACCAAATACGGGTTGCTATAAATTTAACATATCATCCATATGGGGACGGTCTAGAAACTGGTTTGTTCAGATGGGGTGTTGTAAAACCTAGGCAATCGCCGTCCACAATGGAATAAACTCTTATTCCAAGAGGTGAATAAGTATCCAAATTCAAGACTACGGAACAAAAGCGTCCATGCTTGTATCCTGCATTTGCCAGCAGACATTGCAGTGATCTTGGTCAAACAATCTAATATATCTTACATTACTTTGCTGTCTTCTGTGAGGTTTGCCTTTTTGCATGCTGATGGTTCGTTTAGCCCATTACTTGATCTTTCTTCTTATGTAGGCCATTTGGGTGGGAGAGTTGGTAGACAGAAGAGAGCGGACCAGATGTTACAGGCCTCAGGCAAGCATATTTTAAGGTTTGCTGTTTTGACACAAAAAAACGGTTTGCTTTTTGGAAAAAGTCAAAGGTTTTTATTCACATTTATAAATGAAAATGTCACAAGCCATTTTTTTGGAAGTATTTAAAGCTTTAACATAAAAAAGACAAACCTGGATTACATTTCTTAAATCTCATTGATTGGTATACTGGTACTAATATACTTCCCTTGATGATGGAGAGAATGAAGCAAGAATCATTCCCATTTTGCATAACACCCTTCTATAATATTTTGATAATGTCATTTGTGTTCTTTCCAAGTCTGTTTTTAAAAAATGATATTATTTTAGTTCATAGTACGAATGTAGAAATTGCAGAGTTGGCACACATCCTAGTTTAACCCCTCTACCCCTAAACCAATGTATGATCCTGTGCATCTGATTTAATCTTGTATTGCCTAACCTCTCAATATTGCCAGTCCCTAAACCTTTCAAATTTGTCAGCCCTTCAGAGTGATTTCCTTCTCATGGTATGATCTTCATAAAAGCCTTATTCATGGTTTCACTGGCTATAGGGTTGCTTCCACTTTAATAGTGAGCATATTTATATCGCACACCACAGGCATTTGATATCTAATGGCAACACTATTTGAAAACCATATCCCACTTCCAATCTCTGTCTGGATAACGACACCTTCCTAGTAGCTTCTAATCTGCATCCGCTATCCATGCTGTTGTGTGTGTAGCATTCTCCTTCCTTCAATTTGGTCTCCTCTATCCATGCATGAGTGTTTTTTCATTCTGTGAGGCAGCTAATGTGAGTTCTCGGTCTATTATGGGTTACATGTACCTTTTACATACGATCCTGCATTAATACTGCAGGCCGCACACCTTCCTGCATGCTATTGATAAAAAAGTATCCTGTATGTACTAGAACAGATACCTCTTTGTAGCAGGGGCACCAAGCACACAGGTGCTCCGGGGCCTGGCCACCCCCTGGGAAAAGCCATCTGTGCTAGAAGTCCCTATACTTTTAATGGAACTTCATAAATGTGTCCACCGGTACTCCCACAGGAATATCAAAAGTCAGCTCCCCTGCTTCGTAGACTGCTAGTGTTGGTCTTCAAATGCTACGTGTTCATCATTCTGATTAGAGCAAGAATGAAGAGGGTAAGGGGACTTAAAGGGAGTAAACATGCTTACTAAGCTGCGAGACAGCATATCAACCTATAGGCTGTGAGCGCAATGGGTTGGGGGCGGGGGCGCAACCATTATTCTTTATCCCTTAATTCCTTTGGTTTGGTGGATGGGGGCCCCAAAGATGTCCGTGCCCACGGCCCCAAAAATGCTTAAAAATTCCCTGCTTGCCAGGCTCGGAGTACGATACGCTGCTGTTATTATCTTAATGGTGTGCAACTGTGCGTTGTGGCAGGGGGAGAAAGTTAAAAGGCCTGGCTCCTTCCATGCCCGGCGCATGTTTCAGCGACAGGTACCTCTGCTCTGCCGATTACTGAGGCAGTCCACCCGCATGCAGAGCTGGCACCTGCTGTCATGTCCTTCCCTACAAAGAGGACAGCAATAGCTCCAGGCCAGATGTGCGGACAGCTGGGCATCTCCCGTGCAACTCCCAGGGCAGCTCCCCAAGCCGAGGGAACGGATATCACCAGCTGTTTCTTGGCTGGCAGGAGGATTTTCCCTCTAGCGTGGTCGCATCTCATGCCAGGTGCCTTGATAAAGTTGGCATTGTGAGCCATGCCATTCTCCTGGGCTTTGCTGGCCTCAGTTCTGTTCCGGATCTGACGCTAGGCTCCAGGCCGTTGAGCACAAGTCTGTACCCGCAATGACCATTAGTGACTGAAAGGTGAACAAAGCACATTGTATTTATTTATTTATTTACTTACAGGGAGGACCAATGCTCTTTTCATCACAAAACACTGATCAAGTCTGATAAGAAATCAGATTTGACAGGAAGCAGCAAGCTTCTTACAGTGGGGTGAGTTCAAGTGATATTCTGACCAGGGTGTGGATGGGAGCATTCACTGGGAACATTCACTGGGAACAATACATGGGTGGAAATACATTGATTAAGGACAACCAACATTAGACATGTTTAATTGCAAGCATGTGGTGCGGTCACAGGTGTAATGGGGGGCCCAACACCACATGTCCTAGGAGTGGGCAACCTCGAATTAAAAAATAAATAAGTAAAAAGTTTCTTTTTGAAGTCACTCTGCCTTCATAAAGACATTTTTTTTTATAAAGGTAGCGTGACTACAAAAATAAACTATTTATTTTTGAAGTCCAAGGGCTCCCACATCCCATGACATAGAAGCCTCCAGACTGGTGGCCTCCCTGTCATGGGGTTGGGGGAGCCCTATGATTTAAAAAAAAATATATATCTTTTGTGCCCTCTTAAAGAAATGATTTCTGTTACGGTTCAGTCCTATAACTGAAATAATGAGCTTCATTACAAGTAGGGCGGTAATGGTTAACGGTCACATGCAACGAGACCGGTGCCATTAAACCCTTACCGCCCTACTACGAGTTTCCTTTGCGGGTCCTTCCTTAACGCCTGCCCCGCAAAGGGACTTTAGAGCTAATAACGGTACCGTAATTTACGGTACCGTTATTAGCTCCTTCCCCATTCCCATTGAGCGCTATCGGGGCTCAAATGGGAATGGGGAAGGGCCCTGATGAATGGGGAATTACGGGTCCCGCCAACCTTGGAATGGACCTGTAATTGCTCCATTCACCAGGGCGGAATCGGAACGAGTTTGGAGGCAGCCTCCAAACTCGGAATGAGGCCCAATGTCTTTATGAAGTCAGAGTGACTTAAAAAAGAAACTATTTCTATTGTAAGTAATGGGGCTTGCCTCCACCCCATGACATGGAGGCCTCCAGATACTCTGCAAATGACGGGAAAAAGCTTTGCTGGCTGCCGCAGGGAGCCGTAAGCCCCGTTCCCTGGACCAATGGATTAAAGGTAAGAACACATATTTTATTTAAATATTTATGCAGTGAATGCAAGTGTGTGTGTATATATGTATATAATGTAATGTCCATGAATGAGTGCATGATGTGTGGGTGTCTGCCTGGGTGTGCCTGTGTGAGTGTATGGCGAAAGGGCGCACACTTAAATGCATGGGTCCCTGGGTGTGCCTGTGTGGTGAAAGGGTGCACACTTAAATGCATGGGTGGTTGTCTGGGTGTGTCTGTACGGTGAAAGGGGGCATAACTAAATGTTTGTTTGTTTGTTTGTTTATTCATTTGTTAAGCGCACCAGACTCGTGAGTAAAAGGGCGCCGTAATATGGAGATGCAAGACTTACATAGTTGCGTATACACATGTTACAATATTTACATAATAGCAAGATATACTTTTTTTTTTTTTTACATGATTACAGGATATATACAATGTACAGAAAAGGACGAAGAAATGAATAGCCAGTGAGATTAGATAAATAAACAGTAGGCACTATACAGGGGATAATTGTGCCACGTGGGGCCCTTTGTAGAATACTAGGCTCCCGCGTAGGTCACAGCGCGCAAGGTCTTCAGAAACTAGTGCAAAAGTCAAAATTAGTACAGTGGTCCACAGTTACTGCAGGATGACCAAGTCACTAAGGGGGTGGGCAGGTCCTCTAAGGGTGATGGGAGACTAAGGATCCATGGCAGTGATATGTTTTATTAAATTTTTTCTGAACTTTAGGTAGGGTTGGTCTGCTCTCAGCTCCTGAGGCAGTGAGTTCCAGCTTTTAGCTGCCTTAACAGTAAAGCTATTGCCCCCAATGGTGGTGAGCTTGTATTTTGGAATCGTCAGACAGTTAGTATTCCCAATTCTGATAGGTCTGAGAGAAGTTCTTCTCTGGAGTTTGTCTATGAGGTAGCTGGGGGCAGCGTTGTTGAGGGCTTTGTGAGTCAGGGAAAGCGTTTTTAGTAGTATTTTGTTGGATGTAGATAGCCATTTGTGTTGACGTCTCAAGGAAGAGATATGAGTTTTTTTATTTATGCCTAAGGCTGCTCTTAAAGCATTATTCTGAAGTGTTTGGAGCTTTTGAGTGGTAGATTTGTTAGCACCACTCTATAGGGCATTACAGTAGTCAATTCTGGAGAGTATTAGAGCTCTAGCCAGGATCAGACAACTATTGTCAGAGAGGAAAGGTTTACCAGCTCTGAGTAATTTACAGGTGTAAGCCGTAGCAGAGGTAAGGGATTTGACCTGTTTATCAAAGGACAGTGTGGAGTCCAGGTAGAATCCAAGGGTTTTTACTTCCTTGGAAACTTTAATGGTATTGCCGTCAATATTGAATGATGAGAATTCTTGGCCTAGTTTTTTGATATTGGCCTGCGAACCCAGAATTATAAGTTCAGTCTTATCATCGTTCAAACACAGGCCATGAGTGGCCATCCATGCTTGGATGATAAGGTAAACTTTGTTCACCAAGCCCGTGTCCATACCGTGATCCCCAGAAAGTGGGAGGAGAATCTGAGTATCATCTGCATAATTAGTGTAGGTGATACCCAGCTGGTCCAGTTCATCGAACAGTGGCTTAGTGAAGATATTGTAAAGGGTAGGCGAGACGCAGGACCCTTGGGGAACACCGCATAGGATGGGTGTAGGGTCGGCAGCTGCTGAGGGGGAGAAGACTCTCATGGTTCTCTCGCTCAAGAAGGACTCAATCCATTTGATGGCACCCGTGGAGAAGTGAGCTGCAGAATCAAGGTGCCGGCATAGGACCTTGTGGTTGACCAGATCAAATGCGGCAGAGAGGTCAAGTAGGAGCAGGAGTACTGTCCTTCTTTTGTCTCTAAACTCGTCTATTTTGGACTTTAGGTCGATTAGGGCTGTCTCTGTTCCATGTAGTGGACGGAAACCAGATTGTCTGTTGCCTAGGAGTTTATGCAATTCCAAATGTTTTTGAATTTGAATGTAAGCAGCTTTATCCAATATTTTTAGTAGAAATGGGACCGTTGTAATGGGCCGGTAGTTGGTGGGAATAAGAGGATCTAGTGTCTGTTTCTTGAGGAGGGGTAGCACCCAGGATTGTTTAAGGTTAGCAGGTATGGTACCAGTAGCAAATGAGGAATTTATCAGTTTAGTTATAAAGGGAGAGAGTTCTCTGGCAGCATCTTTTATTAGCTGTGCTGGGCAAATATCGCCTTTACAGTTCGAGGGCTTCAAAGATAGGATGATTTTTTCTACCTCTAGGGTAGACATTTTGGAAAAATGGAAGGTATTATTGTGTGCCGATGGTGACTCGTTAGGCAGGAGGGTGTTAGGCGAGTACTGTAAGTTCAGAACTTCTTTTTTTTGTTGAATTTTATTCTGGAGTGTATCAATTTTATTTGCTAGGGCATGTTGGATGTCAGTACACCAGGATTTGTCCTTAGTGCAGACATCAGGAATAACAATTGGGGACTCTAATTCTTTGAGTATGCAAAAGAGTTCTTTCATACTTGAATTTGAGTTAGCAATACGCTTGTCGTATGAATTGCGTTTTGCCTGGCAGATTTCCTTCTTGTAGTGTGAAGAAAGTGAGGTTAGTTTGGCTTTGTTCTCAATAGAGGGGCAAAGTCTCCAATTACTTTCACTTTTATTCTTTAAGGTGCGGAGGTCTTTAAGTTGTGGGGTGAACCATTTGTTCAAGTGGGCTATTGGTTTGCTCGGCCTAAGTTTGATAGGGGCAATTTTATCAAGTGTGGTGAGCATAATGTTGTTAAATTCCTGAACTAGGCTGCTGGGGTCAAGATTTTCAGGTAGTGCGTTAAGTGTGGGCAGAATGGCAGGGATAACTTTCTCTACCGTGATACTTTTTTTACTCCTGGTTGAGCATGGTGGCGCTAGTGGTGGAGCCAGTAGAATAGGTCTTATAGTGGATAAGTGAAAGGAGATCAGAGAGTGGTCTGTCCATGCTGAAGGCAGGATGGATGAGATAGTGGCTGAGCAATTAAGGTCCGCTATCCAGTCTAATATTCTCCCTTTAAGGTAAGTAGGTTTATTGACTTTTTGGGTGAGGCCTAGTGCTTTGATCGTATTGGCTATTTCAGTAGCGTTTTTATCTGTTTGGTCATTAAAACCTAGGTTAAAGTCACCTAATAGGAGTAGTTGCGTGGTAGGTTTAAGGTTATTCATAATTATGTTATGCAGGTCTTCCTCAAAGGTACCAAGAGGGCCCGGTGGTCTATATATAAGGTGTATAGTAAGGGATTGCGAGTCATTTATCTGAATTTTGGCGGTGAGAGTTTCACAAGATTGTTATAGTAAGGTGGGGACTAGTCTAAGCCCAAGAGCGGTTTTAGAGATAATAGCAATACCGCCACCTCGGGCATTATCACGGTCCTGTCTGACTATGGTGTATGGGTGGCAGGGTGTATGTGCGTGTGTGTGTATGGTGAATGGTGTGTGTGCTTGTGTTCAGGGGTGTAGCGAAACCCACATTTCGTGGTGGTAGAGTTAACGCTTCAAATGTTGGGAGATTTGCTAACTTCACATGCAGTGGGGGAGGGAAAAACCTATTTGTGTGTGGGCATATAACTTCTTTATGCATTTCAATGAGACTATTCTAGTGCAGCTTCAATGTTTCACGCAGCAAACTCTCTCATTTAAGTCTTAAAGCACCCACCTATGGATTTTTGTGAGAATGAGCAGTCTCCTGTCTTGAGAGAGAAAGAGAGAGAGAGAGAGAGAGAGAGAGAGAGAGAGAGAGAGAGAGAGAGAGAGAGAGTGAATAAGGGAGCAGGATGAGAGGCACAGAGGGTAAGCAAGGCAGAAGTGAAAGGAAGCTGAATCCCAATGATTTAAGGGTTTCAGAGATGCTGTTATGAAAAACAGTGATAGGTCAGACATACAGATGGTGAAAGTGCAATTAAAAAGTAGTGATTGATTGATTCTCTTTTCTTTTTTTTGTGTTTGGTTTCTAAAAAACAAAAAAAAAAACAGAACCATAACAATTTGTAAAAGCAATACCAGCTATCATAGATACAGAATCATAAAACACAAAAACAAGCATATGTAAAAAGCTTTCAAGATAATATCGCATGTCATAAAGTATAGGTTGTTTAAGGATCTGGGTATAAGTATTTAACAATATAACACAAATAGTATATTCTAACGATATTTAGGGGGTAATTCATAGAATTTAGCGCACAAGTGGCGCACGCGGCTGGAGCACAGTGTGCACGTGCGATTGTCTGCGCCAGCCGTGTGCGCTAAAATCCAATTCTGCGCACAGCGTATTCATGGATTTTAGCTACCAAAACCAGCCGTGGCGCACAGTGGCGCAGCGACCCTGCAGCGGCGCCTGTTACGCCCCCAAGAACGCCCCTAGCGCAGGTAAAAGCCATCAAAATACCCAATCCAACGCAAAGGGCTGCGCTAACCCTGTACCAGTATACATGGCCGCCACACAGCACACGGCAAGTGGGGAACACGTATTACTGGGGTGCGCGGGAAGTTTCACATGCAATTGGCCCTGTGTGAGTGGGGTACGTGTATTGCTGGGGTTCGCGGGAAGTTTTACACACGAAAGGGCCCTGTGCGAGTGGGGTACGTGTATTACTAGGGTTCCAGGAAGTTTTACACACGATTGGCCCTGTGCGAGTGGGGTACGTGTATTACTGGGGTTCGCAGGAATTTTCACACGTGAAAGGCCCTGTGCGAGTGGGTTACGTGTATTACTGGGGTTCGTGGGAAGTTTCACATGCGATTGGCCCTGTGCGAGTGGGGTACGTGTATTACTGGGGTTCACAGGAATTTTCAAACGTGAAGGGCCATGTGCAAGTGGGGTACGTGTATTACTGTGGTTCGCGGTAAGTTTCACACGCGAAGGGCCCTGTGCGAGTGGGGTACGTGTATTACTGGGGTTCGTGGGAAGTTTTACACGCGAAAGGGCCCAGTGCGAGTGGGGTACGTGTATTACTGGGGTTTGCGGGAAGTTTTACACGCGATTGGCCCTGTGCGAGTGGGGTACGTGTATTACAGGGGTTCGCAGGAATTTTCACACGCAAAGGGCCCTGTGCGAGTGGGGTACATGTATTACTGAGGTTCGCGGGAAGTTTTACATGTGAAGGGTCCTGTGCGAGTGGGGTACATGTATTACTGGGGTTCGAGTGAAGTTTCACACCTGATTGGCCGTGTGCGAGTGTGGTACGTGTATTACTGGGGTTTGCGGGAAGTTTTACATGCGAAGGGCCCTGTGCGAGTGGGGTACTTGTATTACTGGGGTTCAGGGGAAGTTTCACATGTGATTGGCCCTGTGCGACGGGGGTATGTGTATTACTAGGGTGCGCGGGAAGTTTCAGATGCGATTGGCCCTGTGCGAGTGGGGTACGTGTATTACTGGGGTTCGCGGGATGTTTTACACGCGAAAGGGCCCTGTGCGAGTGGGGTACATGCATTACTGGGGTTCGCGGGAAATTTTACATGCGAAGGGTCCTGTGCGAGTGGGGTACGTGTATTACTGGGGTTCGCGGGAATTTCCACACGCGAAGGGCCCTGTGCGAGTGGGGTACGTGCATTACTGGGGTTCGCGGGAAGTTTTACATGTGAAAGGGCCCTGTGCGAGTGGGGTACGTGTATTACTGGGGTTCGTGGAAGTTTTACACGTGATTGGCCCTGTGCGAGTGGGGTACGTGTATTACTGGGGTTCGTGGGAAGTTTTACACACGATTGGCCCTGTGCGAGTGGGGTACGTGTATTACTGGGGTTCGCAGGAATTTTCACACGCGAAGGGCCCTGTGCGAGTGGGGTAAGTGTATTACTGGGGTTTGTGGGTATTTTCACACGCGATTGGCCCTGTGCGAGTGGTGTACGTGTATTACTGGGGTTCGCGGGAATTTTCACATGCGAAGGGCCCTGTGCGAGTGGGGTACGTGTATTACTGGGGTTCGCGGGAATTTTCACACGTGAAGGGCCCTGTGCAAGTGGGGTATGTGTATTACTGGGGTTCGCAGGAATTTTCACACGCGAAGGGCCCTGTGCGAGTGGGGTATGTGTATTACTGGGGTTCGCAGGAAGTTTTACATGCGAAAGGGCTCAGTGCGAGTAGGGTACGTGTATTACTGGGGTTCGTGGGAAGGTTTACACACGATTGGCCCTGTGCGAGTGTGGTACGTGTATTACTGGGGTTCGCAGGAATTTTCACACGCGAAGGGCCCTGTGCGAGTGGGGTATGTGTATTACTGGGGTTCATGAGAATTTTCACACGCGATTGGCCCTCTGCAAGTGGGGTACGTGTATTACTGGGGTTCGCAGGAATTTTCACACGCGAAGGGCCCTGTGCGAGTGGGGTACGTGTATTACTGGGGTTCGCGGGAAGTTTCACACGCGAAGGGCCCTGTGCGAGTGGGGCACGTGTATTACTGGGGTTCATGGGAATTTTCACACGCGAAGGGCCCTGTGCGAGTGGGGTACATGTATTACTGGGGTTCGCGGGAAGTTTCACACGCGAAGGGCCCTGTGCGAGTGGGGTACGTGTATTACTGGGGTTTGCGGGAAGTTTTACATGCGAAAGGGCCCATGGCGAGTGGGGTACGTGTATTACTGGGGTTCCCGGGAATTTCCACATGCGAAGGGCCCTTTGCGAGTGGTGTACGTGTATTACTGGGGTTCGTGGGAATTTTCATATGCGATTGGCCCTGTGCGAGTGGGGTACGTGTATTACTGGGGTTCACAGGAATTTTCACACGCGAAGGGCCCTGTGCGAGTGGGGTACGTCTATTACTGTGGTTCATGGGAATTTTCATATGCGATTGGCCCTGTGCGAGTGGGGTACATGTATTACTGGGGTTCGTGGGAAGTTTCACACGCGAAGGGCCCTGTGCGAGTGGGGTACGTGTATTACTGGGGTTTGCGGGAAGTTTTACATGCAAAAGGGCCCATGGCGAGTGGGGTACGTGTATTACTGGGGTTCGCGGGAAGTTTCACACGTGATTGGCCGTGTGCGAGTGTGGTACGTGTATTACTGGGGTTTGCGGGAAGTTTTACACGCGAAGGGTCCTGTGCGAGTGGAGTATGTGTATTACTGGGGTTCACAGGAAGTTTCACATGCGATTGGCTCTGTGCGACGGGGGTACGTGTATTACTGGGGTGTGCGGGAAGTTTTACACGTGAAAGGGCCCTGTGAGAGTGGGGTACGAGTGGGGTACGTGTATTACTGGGGTGCGCGGGAAGTTTTACACACGAAAGGGCCCTGTGTGAGTGGGGTACGTGTATTACTGGGGTTCGTGGGAAGTTTCACACGTGATTCCGCTGTCAGAGCGGGGTACGTGTATCTAGTGGGGTGCACGGGGAGTCCCAAACGTGAATAGGCAGTGTGGGTCCTCCCAGGTGTGCCCTCCACACCATCCACGGCCCTGCAGGCAACCCGCAACACAGGGGACTACCCTGCACCCCTGTCCATGCCCCCCAGCCAGCACACATGTCACCTTCCACTAGTGATCACCAACTCATGTCCCCCTGCACCCCCACCCCCAATAGGCAGGGGCACCTGCCAGCAGGCCCCCACTCATGTCCCACTCATGCCCCCCTGCACCCCCACCCCCCAGCAGTGAGGGGCACCTGCCAGCAGGCCCCCACTCATGTCCCCAAGAACCCTCACGCCCCAGCAGTGAGGGGCACCTGCCAGCAGGCCCCCACTCATGTCCCCCTGCACCCCCACCCCCAGCAGTGAGGGGCACCTGCCAGCAGGCCCCCACTCATGTCCCCCAGCTCCCCAACCCCCCAGCAGTGAGGGGCACCTGCCAGCAGGCCCCCACTCATGTCCCTCTGCACCCCCACCCCCCAGCAGTGAGGGACACCTGCCAGCAGGCCCCCACTCATGTCCCACTCATGTCCCCCTGCACCTCCACCCCCCAGCAGGGAGGGGCACCTGCCAGCAGGCCCCCACTTATGTCTCACTCATGTCCCCCTATGCCCCCACCCCCCAGCAGTGAAGGGCACCTGCCAGAAGGTGTCCCACTCATGTCCCCCCACCCACTCACCCACCCAGCAGTGACATGCCCATCTCATGACATAAACCAAAAGTCAACTATGTACATCAACACATGTCCGTCACACACACACACACACGCACACACACACACACAGGTTGCCATTGATTGAGTAAACCCATATGTCAACATGTATGAACCCAATGAGTGAATCCCACACATTGAAGTAAATGATCAAAATGTATTAACATGAAAACCAATTGAAAGTACTTGAAGCATAAAATAATGGCAAACATGAAATGAAATGCATGTCCAAATAAAAAAATAAAAATTCCTCAAAAAAATCCAAGTCCAAAAGAAAAATAGCCAACACCTCTCTGTCCACCAAACCAAATCCAAATGAAACGCAAAAAGGTAAATCCATTGATCCATGGTTAAATTAAATTAAAATGTCCAAATAAATTCAACGTCCAACTATGTACAATACAATTTTCAAGGGTCCATGAGCCCAATGAAAAAAATGAAACCTATCTAATAACCTACCTAACAAAAAAACTATTTACAAAAGTGTGGGGCATAGTCCAAAAGCCTCAAAATAAAAATAAATAAAAGGAAACCTAACACTATAAACTATTTACAATGACGACGGGCAAGTCCTGCGGCTCACTCATTGATGTTTTCGGCCAGGGCATCATCGAACTCCATGTCTATTTGCTGGAGGCGGGCCTCTGTTCTGGCCCCGAGGTCTCGCAGGGAGGCACTCATGGCCTGTTCCAACTCCCTGCGAGTCGCCTCGAGGCACTCTGCCCGCCTCAACGCCCGACGCATGGAGAACTCTGCCCTGACCATGGTGAGCCGCGCCTCTTCCACCCGCAGCTGCTCCGCACCTATACGCTGGCCCAACCGCAGCCACACGGAAGACACATCCATTCCAGGGTCCTCCTGCCCTCTGGTCGAGGCCTGCCCCCCTGATGTCAATGGCTCCGAGCCATCATTGCTCCCACCTAGAGCCTGCTCCTGCTGCTGCTGCTGCTGTCCATGTGCCCTGTCCGATGATGCCTGCACATCCTCCATCAGCTGGTCTCCAGTTGTGGTGTCCACCCCTGCTGGACCACCGACTCCCGACTGTGGCAGGGATGGGATCTCCACCAAGCTGGCTGTGTTGGTCAGGCCAGGTCCACAGGGGGGCCCTGGTGTATGTGTGGTTCGCGTGCGTGTGGGCATTCTGTGTACTTCCCAGCAGTACTTCCCCAGTTACGCCTTCTTTTTCACGCGTTGTTCCCCATTCTGCGTGTTACGCCCCGTGTCGCGCCCCCTTTTTGGAGTGTGCACGGACGTTGTGAGCTTTCCCTGTGCTCTTCGCACACGGCGTTTGAGCTGTTGCAATGACGTGTGCACCCTTGTGCGCCACGCTCGGGTTTGGCGCACATCCCAAGGAAAACACACGCAGGGACTTCCATGAATGCGCGTGCGCCTGTGTTTTCATGCTTGCGCCTGCTTGCGCCAAGATTTTGGGCGCACATTTGTTCCATGAATCGGCCCCTTAAACTCAATACATCACAAATGCAACAGAGTAAGAGAGCATTTCGAAGACATTCCACTAAAAAAAATCATTCTATATACAAAAGGAAGAAAATAAAATTCAGGAAGTAGCATAGAAAAGGAATAAATAATCACTTGATGTTTCAAAGTATACATAATTAATCATCAGTTATAGTCGAGTTAGCAGTAAGGGAAGCTTCAATTTTATATAGGAATCTTGTAAGTGCTAACAGCAGTCCAATGCTGTCCCAATTCATGCATCTAGTCCAAAAGAGATGCCTTGCAAAAACATTCAACCGAGGGTAATAAATGCCTAGTAATTTGATTCTGTCAAGTTCAAAGATTTTAAAAATATAATACCAAATGTTTAAGAGTTTCAAGCGTACCTTAATTTTGACAGAATCGGAAATTGCTATTTTGTGCGTTACCCTCTAATTTGGTCCAGCCACAGATGCGCTCATGTGTTGAAGCTTAGTTTAATTTAAACTGCAAATAGATTATTTTTGCCTTATCACAACGAAATGTGGATAAGTAAGCTGATCTCTTTCTTGGGAAATCGGCATATTCAACATAAATTGTATAGTTATTATTAGTCTCAGTGGTGCTAGTCCAGTGTCAATCAAGTAGTTTTCTTTTGACACTCGGTAGTCCTGACATAAGCTCATCAACGGTGGCAGTTATATTAGTTTAGTTTAGTTTAGTTTAGTTTATTCATTTGTATTGCGCACCAGACCCGAGGGTATGAGGGCGCATGAGCAGCAAGGTGATTCAAAGCTTGGTTACAGGATGCTTATACTTTACATTACATAATTATACATTACATTACATAATTACAGTGTGACGATGAAGGAACATGTGTACAGTTTGGCAGGAGAGAATGCAGTAGATGTATTTAAAGAATTACAAATATATACAAGTTTAGTATTACAAATTTACAGATTCTCTTAAAGCATGCAACGCGGAGAGCAGCCGTGTGGTGTTAGCGGTGTTAGTGGTTCGTGTTCTTTAACCAATGGATGTAGTTGCGTCTAAAAAGTGAGTAAGGTTGGGGAGTTCTGAGCCAATGTCTCATGCATTTCCAGTTCAAAGTTGATAAGAGAGGGCAGATTGCCTTGAATTAGTCGAGTATTTATGTGTTGGTACAACTAATTACGCAGAGGCGCTAATATTTTGGCATAGCTAGAAAGTTTGTGTCATTCGAATCTTGTGGATAAAGATGTAAGATCCAATTCATAGCCTACGATTGAATTAGGGACTGATAGAGCTAGTCCAAGAGTCTGTTTCCAAAGCGTCCTTTGGATTCTATTGAGAATATTATCTAAATTCAATAAAAATGTGTATAAGCAAAATAAAAGAATAGGTCCAACCTTCAACAAGTTAAAATCAATGATGGGAGTTAGTGTACATTCAGAGAATTTTTTGAAGATGTTCCTCATTTGCGAGAGCAAGGGTGTCAGGTTGGTGTTGAGTGTAGATGACCAAGATGTTATCCAATTGATGTCACTGATTTTGTATCCCAAATATCTCAAAGAGTTTATGCGTTGCAATGTGACATTAGAAAGTTTCCACATATACGTTTTAATTTCTGTTCCTATTAGTGAAGATGATGATTTGTGACTTAGCTGAATTGGCCTCAGATTGTGTTCGGATGCATACTCAGTAAAGATGTTAAGTTTATTCTGCAACTAAAAAATATGACATCATCATCGAAGCCCATCCATTGCAAGTGCAGACTACAAAGTCTAATTGCAGAAAGGGAGTCATTGAGCCATAGAAGTCGCAGATGTATAGATTAAACAGTGTGGATTCAAGGTTGCATCCCTGCTTAACCCCTGTGGCGGTGGGTATGGGAGCTGTGAGAGCACCCTCTTGATTTATGCGCACTTGGAATGTTGTGTTTGTTAGCAGCAAAGCTACAAGACGCACCACTCCACATGGAAAACCCAACTTAAGCATTTTTGCCCATAAGATGTCTCTGATCACACAGTCAAAAGCTGATGACATATCGAGGGCAGCCATATATATAGGTCCTGTGTTAGCTATTTTAGATTTAGCCAGAATGTGTGCAATGATGGAGCCATTCAAAGAGATGCCCATAGCTTTGCGGAAACCTACCTGATATCGAGAAGAAATATCATGATCACAAATGTAGGTTTCAAGAATTTGCAAGATTTAAATTGCAACAACTTTGACTGCAGCATCCATCAAAGCGATGGGACGATAATTCACTGACTCATGCAGGTCTCCCTTTTTGTACACCAGAATAATTATTTCATTGCACCATGATTCGGGAATGAGATTTGTATGGGATATATGAGCAAATTTACTATGTATCATTTGCACCCAAAAATAAAGATCAGATTTTAAAACGCACTATGGTATCCCATCCTGGCCAGCTGTGTTTGAGTCCTTTAGCTTCCCAATAGCCCCCAAAATTTCATTGACAGAAAATCCAATGTGCTCAATGGATGCCAGGTGCCGGATGCCAAAGGTGCACCTCTGAAATGGTCTCGGTAGACTGAACTTGTCATGAATATACGAGTACCACCTTTCTCCAGATATGGAAGAGCTTTGAGGTTTTTGTGGCAGATTAGAGACACCTCTTACGATAGTCCAAATACTCTGTGTATCTCGTTTGCACAGAGGTGCAATAATTATTTGATTTTCAGTTAGCTGTAGCTCGTTTGATTTAAGGAGGTTTATGCATCTTTGACATATTTGATGTTCATGTTTGAGGTAAACCACTGTCGACATATCACAACCGCCCAAACCCCTGAGCTCAGCATTTTTGAGTCGTTTCAATTGGGCTATTTTAGAGCTATAGGGATGGGTTGTTTGCGTTTTGATGGTTGCTGGCCGTGTTTGTCAGCTCATTTAATTGAGACTTGACAACATAGCTATTCCAGATTTGCATTGAATATAATTTAAATTCAAGGATTTGATACCAGACATTCGACTTATATCTCTGTGTAGAAGCAATGTAAGTTCCCTACACAGTTTGGAATTCCATTAAAGAGAGACATTAGGTCTGTCTATTTCAGTTAGTGCAAGGGTGCAATTGATGTCATAGGATGTTGTATTGACATTAACTAATAATTTAATAGGCTTGTGATCACCTTAATTTGAAGAAGTGATAATCACAGGTTCTGATGGTAGGACTGCCAAGCACACGTGTGCTGGCATTAGGATGTCGAGCTGTTGGGGTGGACTGTCTATCATCTACCAGTGTGAAATTTAGGATGGTTTTAAGGGCTTCTTTGGGATGGGCATTTAGAAGAGTAGGCTATCCACTGAAGAAGCCAATGGAGTCCCTCATCGAAGCTACTTGATACCATTGTATGGTTATGCTGGATTTTGAGGCTGTAAAGGTTGTTAGGAGGTCCTCGGGCTTGATGTTTTTTTCATGGCATGATGACAGTGGGTGGTCTTAAAATGGTGGCAGTGGGTGTGAGCAGGATGAACAGAATAGCAAGATGGTCTCCACAGAACTGAAAATTGGTGGGTTCCACTGTTGTGAGATTCTTACTGCAACATATTCCACCCAGTACATGTCCAGCTGAGTGATTGTGTTCTCTCCTTAATTGCTTATGGTGGAGGCCGCCAAGGTTTACTCAAAGAATTCTGGTTGGCATATTTTGCCTATCCTCATTTGATAGGTTGAAGTTTCCCTGGGTGTTGAAATGTTGTCAGTGAAGCATATGGTTATACAATAAAAATATGTAGGTTTTTCTGCAAATGTTAGTTTGTCAGGAAATTAAGAGGTCATATATCTGCATGTTCTGTTTAGATATGAAACAAGGTTTGATGAGGCAACAAGTCAATTTGTTACTGGAATGGGTGGGGGGGTGTTAATCTAGATCAGGGGTCTGCAACCGCTGCCCCTCCAGATATTTTTTAATATGACTCCCATGATACCTCACCATGGACTATACTGGCATGGGCCGATGGGAGTTGAAGTCCAAAACAGCTTCTAAAGTTTGCATACTGCTATTGTTCATTGGAAGGTAGGGAGGGAGCGTATTTGACATGTATGTCTTATCTGTTTGATGCGTCCTCCAAGAAGCTAAGAAGGACCCATTGGAACTCCCTACCACCCCACCTCAGAAGCAGAGATTGACACATAGCTTTCCGGAAAGCTATAAAAACTCTGCTGTTTGTATAACCGGGCCCGGACTGGCTTAGTACCTTTGGCTTCTACCATACGCTACTATTCACTCTGCGCGGTGTAACCTTCATTGTACTGTATGATAAGGTAACCTGTAGCCATCCTTTGTAAACATTCACATGCTACATTGTAAGGCTATACGCTCACTGTAACTCTGAGCAATGGGCCGTGTAGCGTGTAAATAAGACACTTTCTTGCAACAGCGCCTCGATGCCTCTGGGCTGCTAGTACGCTTTACAAATCTAAGCAATAAAATAAAATAAGGTGCCTAATAAAATGTGTATCATCTTCGTGGATATCACCGATGTTGGTGTGAGGGCGGTGTTAAATTATGGATGTTGTGATCTGAGCTGAGTCTACATAAGGGGGATGCTGGGTTGCTGGTGGTGTGTTTGGGTCGGAGTGCCCACATCAGCAAGGGCTTGATCTTGTACTCCATCCTGTAAGGGGAGACTAGGTGACTATGCAAGTTGTTGTTGAAAGTCAGATTTTCTCTCTCTCTCTCTCTTGCATCCCTGTTGTCCCGCATGATGGGGCGTCAGCTGGAATGTCCTCTGCTGGTTGATGCTGACATCTTGTAAAGCACCTTGAGATGTACATGGTGGAAGGCATCACAGTAGCATCATTGTTCTCTGGTGCAGTGGTTCTTGTAGATTGATTGGCTGTTGGCGGGTCTATTTTCCCCAGTCCCAGGTGTTTCATAGTACAGAGGGCTCCGTACCTGAGCCTCTCGGCTGCTTGGATTCTGCTACCTTTGCAGCTCCAGGTTTCTGTAGTCCAGTTGCAAAATGGGTTCAGAGGAAGGGTTGGTCCCTCAAGAGGGGGGCTTTAAGGCACATGCATGTGTCAAAAAGCAGGCCAGCCAGTTGTCTTTGGTATGATAACCCAATGTCCATTGAAAACATTAAGTTGTATAATGCAAATATATTGCTTTGTTTAGTGCATTGTGTTTAATGATAACAATGTATTATATAGATAGCGCCTTTATCCAAAGTGCTGTACAGAGCACAAATTTACATACAATATCACCCAACTGAAATTGGTACTCATTTATCGACCTCGGAAGGATGAAAGGCTGAGTTGGCCTTCCCGGCATATGAACCGGCTACCCGCAGATCACGCTCAGAGCGCAGCAGCAAGGCTCAACCTGCTGAGCTATCTTGGTGCCTCTTTAGAGGTCTAGCCATTTTTCTGTGTCAGTGTGTCCATTGTTGTGCCATTACTTCTGAATGTACTTCTGTCCCAGTAGTTGTTACCCTGTACCAACAATCTTTCAAGGTTTGGGCCACCCCCATGCTCAGGCAGGCTGCACCAATACGTATGGGGCACAGTCCACCTAACTCTATTTAACAGAAAAAAGGGGCAAGGGTCAAACTGTTGACAAGGAACACCTGTGTGTAAATAGTATGTCTTTATCTGCCCACAAAGTGTGTGTTAGTATGATAATGTCATTACTGTTCTCGGACAGTAGTTCCTTATCATATGGCAAATGCACCCCTTGTTGCCTGTCTCTAGTGGCCAACCGTCCGGCTGATGGTGTACTGGCTGCAAGTGGGCAGTGTGAAACGGGGAGGCAGTGTTAGCCCGTGGCATTGACTGCATGCGGGCCATTACATAGGGCCTCATTCCGAGATTGGTGGTAGTCATGGCGCCATTTGCGCCATGACTGGCACCAATAACGGGTCCGGTACCAGTGTACTTCAATGGGGACTTACCGGTGTAGTCGGACCCTGGCGGGACCGGTAAGTCCGCATTGAACATGCCATTCCCCATTCCCATTTGAGCCCCCATAGTGCTCAATGGAAATGGGGAGGGCGACTTGCAAGCCCGTTATTAGCGCCTTGGTCCGTTAGCAGGACCCGTAAGGGATGTGCGGTCTCCTTAGCGGTGCCCAGTATCCCTTACCGCCCTTCTCGTAATGACCCCCATAGTCTTGCAGATCAGCGGCTTAATGCACCTGCTGCAAAGACATGCTTGCCTCACACGTTCCCATTCTGACCAGGCCGAGGCACCCTTTCAAGCTTTTGAGGGTGACACAATGAGGTCCAATTCTGGTGGGCATGAGACATGCCCAGTAAAGCGCCTAGAATGGAAGTAACATGTGCCATATATGAACAGCTATGTATGTAGGCAAACATTATGATTCTCGTAACTTTTTTGGGCGTAAGTAATGAGAAGGGTTAGCACGCTCTTCACTTGAGCCAACAATAAACGTGGACTATTCACAAAGAGCATTTGCACATGCGCATCATAAGCCCCTTTTCACCTCATTCGTGCGGCATAAAGCAGCGTTTCTGTGCATTTCCTGAATTCCCAAACGAGATGTGCATTAACATGCACAAACAACAAACACACACCCTGCACCTGTTTGGAATAGGCACAGGGAATGTATTCAGTGCATGGCAGTGCCATTTCTGACTCTGCAACGCATTTTTTTAATTGGAACAGCAGCAACGTGAACCACCAATAGGAACCATTTTAATGTCTATCCCCTAAACGGGGGTAGATTTCGAATCCTGTCTTGATCATGTCACAGTGATAGGCCCGATAAGGGCCTGTCACTGTGAAATGTACTTCCAACACTGCTGGGTGCAGGGAGCGTTTCATACGTTGATGTCTCCCGGCACTAATGCATGCAGGGGGGCTGGCCAGCAAATCATTAACGTTGTGGTCCAGTCCCCTTCGAGAACAGGTTGACCTGTGCATTACTACGAATGAAGAAAATCAAAACAGTTCATCCACTGCGATGCTTTTACTTTTTACATTTTTTTTAATTGCTCCCTTCAGTACTGCATTGTGTGGGTCACCATAGACGAGGACAGCCAGTAAGGTTTTTTTAAAGCACTCACACAGCCCGGGGGCATCGAGGCGCTGTTACAAGAATTTTTTTTTTTTAGTTGCGCAACTGTTTTTTTTTAGTCTTTGTTGCGCATTTATAACACGCTAAAATACCCAGAGGTTTGTAAGCGCGGACCCGGGGATCGAACCTGTGTGGCTTCATGTCGTTTTGCGTCCAAGGCAAACACGTTGCCACTGAGCTATCCTCCTAGAACAATTTTTTCGTTGGGAACAGTGGAGGTGGAGATAGGGGGTCCAGTGTGCTCTGTTGTATTCAAGGAGGGCGAGAGCTGCGAGCTGCAAGCTGACATGAGGATGGTATCACAACTGAGCCTAACACCGCCCACCCCTCAAAGAGAGAATGGGTGAATGAGCAGCCGCACTCTGCTTTTGTGATGGTTAATTAGCGGCGCGTCGGCTCAAGACGTCGATAATTTCCTTTTGTTTTCCAGGACCTGCAGGATAGATAGTCAACAGGAACCTGTGGTCTTTGCACAGGCTCCTCACTACCCACATCTTGCAAGGCCATTTCACCGAGCTCTCAAGATGGTCTATGCCATGCTGGCTCCAGATGTCCCCGAAGTAGAGAGGGTGAACAAAGGCATGTGTTGTGATATTTTGGATGGTTATGGATCCATTAAGGGGGGTTTGCAGAAAGGAAGGTATGATCTAACATGTTTGCAATCAAACGGACCATCTATGTCAGGTAGTTTCAAAGAACGATTGCTAGTTAATATGACATAGTGTTTGGCTTAAATGAATCCCCAGCGGGGGAGGATGGCAGCCTCCAGCCGTGTGGTGGCTCGGTGCGGGGATTATCCTGTTCCGGGCCTCCTCATTGGCTGAGGGTCTACCACACCCCCCCTGCCTGGGATGTGAAGGAAGCTTAAGCTTTGAGGGATTCTGCGTCCGGTAAAGCCCTGGCGAGAGCCAATCAGATTGCGTGTAACAATCTGTCTCTCGCCGGGTACTAATGTACAGTAAAGTAGGCGTTTCACAGGTAAACCATATACTTAAGTTTAGCACCTGGAGTATGCAAAGGTTTTATGCAATTGTAAACACTACCCAGAGTGCTAACATAAGTCAGAATACAGTTATTCTTCTAACAAAAGGCCCTACACGGTCTCAATATGCCCCCTGCAAACAAAATAATCCGAGTTAGTTTAAGTGCTATTAAAACATGTATACGGATAGGAAAGCAGTGCAGTGATTAGTTACTTTAAAGTCCATAACATTTCATAGGCACCGGCTACAATATGCAGTCTTTGATGAAAAACTCAGGGGACCCGACGGGCTCACAGAACATGCCAATGTTCAGGTATGTACATGTTAAAATCACATTAGGAGGAATGCTACAGTTTGTAAAAGTGTGCCCTTTGGAATTAATGGAACAAAGCCCATATGCAAGCTCAGGTTATGGGTTGAAGCCGTCTAAGTACTTGCTCGACACCAAAGGTGCAGCCAAAAAAAAAAAAGCTCCAGGGAACACCAGAGGAGATCGCCTTGAAAAACTAAAGTTCCATGTTCGAGACCCAGCGAGCCGAGGAAGGATGGATGCCAAGCAAGATCCGGGCCAATGTGCATCAATGGTCGCTCACGGTGAAGAGGGAGCCTGAAACAGCCCACCACCTCCTGATGCAGCGGATCCCTGAAGGTGAATCCAGGTATTATATCATGAGCTCAGGACCCTCAGAAAAGCACCGTTCCCTAAGGATTCAGATCAGAAATGACAGGAGAATGTGTTGCGTGCAGGGCTTCTTTCAAAGGGCTGTAACAACGATCCGGTATCAACTGACTTGACCTGGAGACCAGCAACAATCTATACAGATGAAAATAAGAATAATATGTGTTCCCATGGTGGCACTGCACCAGCCAGAAGCATCAGCACTTACAGGGAAGGCATCATGAAGACAGGGGAATATTATCAGGGGAACAGCAGCTCTAGGGGAATGACAGGGCAGGTAGACAACAAATAATTATCCCACATCAGAAGCAACAGATAGGGGTGACCGGGATGGCCCTGGACAGATTTGGGGCAGAATAAAGCAACCCACTACCATTTTAGGCCGAGGAGACCACCTATTTCGAGGTGCTTGGTCCTGGAGGATTTCACATGGAGTCAGTGTACAGAAACCCATAAATGGGCCCAGCACGGGACAGACAGACTGGGGGGAGGGGGTGGGGTTCAATCTAACTCCAAGCAAGGGATTCCAGCAACAACAAGAACATGGAAGCCAGGACAAACGAGACAGAGATCAGCCAGTATAACCAAATTAGTTCTTAAATGCAGCGGCCTGTCCTTGTGTCAATCCTGCAGCAATTTAGAATCTACTGACCTGAAGATTGTATAGGGTCTTTCCTAGAGACACAGATTCACTGATAGGTTGGCCCAAGCCAGCTCTCCAACCACACGCAAGGAACACATTCAGAGGTTTTGGTTTCCAGCCAATCATGCTGGCCCTGGAAACTACCAAGCACTCAAGTCCACCCCACACACAATGGGCCTCATTACGAGTCCGGCGGTAACCTGCCGTTTTTTTCCGGCTCGGTTACCGCTGGACTCGTATTACCATTCCGCCTCCGTGATTCCTGGAATTACCGGGGCATTACAACCCCGGTGACCTGGGAATTCCGGAGGCGGAATTCGGTAAATCCCCATTCTCATTGAGTCCGACAGGACTCAATGGGAATGGGGACCATGGAAACACCGGCACCATCTCGTGATGGTGCCGGTGTTTCCACGTCTGCCTGCAGGCGGGCGGCGGGCGGTGTTAAACCCGCCAGGTCAGACCTGGCGGGAATGACACCTCCGCCTGCAGGACTCGAGATCACTCGGTATGGAAACAACGGTGGCGGCGAGTTTACCACCACTGTTATTTCTATACCGGGTGACTTGTAATGAGGCCCAATGTGTTTTAGGCTTCTCTGGGGCACACAGCCAGGCAATTCCAGTTGAAGCCACTCTGAAGGGTGCAGGGCTGGGCCCAGAGTGATGTCATATCACCATAACAGCTATTTTAGAGCTGCCTCATAGTCCACACAGAGAAATAGATGGCCCAAAGCAAAATGTTATATCAGTAGATCTTAAGAAATCCAGCAGTATCCCAGTGGCTACCATACTGGTACATCGGGCTACCAATGTGGCTATTATGACTGCACCACTGGGCAAGCCAAACAAAAATACCAGCCTATTCCACACAACCATTGTATGGGGATAGAGTCACCCTGGGATCAAAATGGGGTGCCCAAAAAGAACCGCTGCCATGGTAGCCTTAAAGGCTACTAATGAAACCCATTACAGAAAGGGTTAGGGTGGCAGGGGAACTTCAGAAGAAGTCATTATGGCCACAGATATGAAGTTTAAAGAAAGTGAAAACAGAAAGCCAGCAAAAAGAAAACAACATGTTTAGGGGGTCCCCTAAAATATGACATGAGAACCCAGCAAGTGGAATTCTGTCCTAACAGCAAGCTTGCTGCAATGAATGCCAGAAATGGAATCTGAGTTTGGGGTTTTCAGTGGACAACTTGAAGATGGTTGTAGAGCAGACATCCTGTGGTGCGGCATGTCCCTTTAGATATCTCACATCCTGTTTCCATGACGCATTGCATTCTGGGGTGTCATGATGTAGGCCTGGGAAGCCGCAAGTTTGTAGGAGAAGGTGAGAGGTCCTCTGAGAAAGCAGATACAAGACGCTGCTGCTGTACTTTTCACCATGTTTTAAATGTCCTGCTTGTCACCACAAATCGAAAGGAAGGCTGGCTCCGGGACCACAGATGGCACAGCATGGCGAATGGTGAGGTGGGCAGGGAGGTATGTTCTCGTGCCTTCCAGGCTGCATTAGTCCAAGGATGGCTGTGCACTACCATTGGTAGGCCTCACCAGTGCCAGGATTGATGCCATGTTTGGGGCCTCTCTAAAGCCATGCATTCCTTTGCTCTTTGCTCCTCGTTCATTCTTTGTTCTTCCCCTGAGCTCTCTCTGCCTTTTGGAACTGTCCTACCAGGCCCCAGTGGCAGAACACAGAGACTAGAGGGCTGGGGTGGAGCAGCATCCTGGCCACCAGCTCCTGGCTTTGAAACACACAGAGGGTATGAATCGGGGGTGTATTTTGGCCACCCGAGCCCAGCGTAGGATTTGCTGAGCCCTAGGCGGAAAGGATTTGAGGCCTCCATATTTGCATATATATGACAGCACCAAAAATGACATCACAAAATGAGGCTCATGCTCGAGAGGATCAATGGAAGTGACATTAAGAAGTTACCAGCACTAAGCCAGCCGATAAATAAACGTTGTGATGACTGGTAACTGTCATTAAAAAGGGGCCATATCCTAAGTAAGACTTCTTTGGAGTAACGGACAGTGTGAGCTGAGTCACTTGTAAGTATTTCCAATTTGGCAGAAAAGGCATAGTGAGATCAAATGATTTATCTGGGAGAACACAATTTGTTTAAGTGGGTTTGAAGTAATTCTGCAACTTGGGCACTTGAACACATCTTCCCAGCTGCAGTTCGTAGAAATACTGTTTCTGCAGATCCTTTTGAAAATTATTTTTGAAGGTATCCTCTGACTGAAATACAGTGGAAAAGAAGTGCGATTATAGCTTTATAAATTAGGTTACCCAATTTGTTCTGCTGTTTGATTGCTTCTTTTGTTATGGTGTATGTGTGTTGTCAGAAGAAATGTATCTCCACACATTTTTTAAACATGCACCGAGCTAGGTAACTACCAAATGTCTCCTTCTGTGACCCCAGGTTCCCAGGACATCAGAGAAGGGATTGGGGCTGAGGCAGTCAGTTTAAAGTGTTTGCATTTATTTGTATTTAATTGAAGAACACGGATGTCAATTTCAATCAGAAATGACTCACTGTTAACGCATTTGCAGATGGAAGGCATTCACTCAAAGGGCGCCTGTACAACAGCACAAAGATGAGAACAAGTGATGAGCCAGTATATGAGGGTGTAAACAAGGGGGACATATAACAGGGACAAAACAAACAGAAAGAAAAAAAAAATATATATATATATAAACATGTGAGTAACAGTGACATGAAACTAAGGGTGCAAGTGATTTAAACTAAGGAGGAGTACTATTAAAATATGCAAAACTGCATTATTAAGTATTACTGAAGGCAGTGGTGGGGACAGGTGGGGAAGATCGTATAGATGGTTGGGGGGGCTCCCTCCTTAAGAAGTTAGTGAAGTTTAGGCCAAGCTGTGCAGAGATCCACTGTTGGGCTGGCTTTGATTGTTATGGGCAGTGGGTTTCGGTGGAGTAGGGCAAGAGCGGGAAAGAGCAAAAGCGATAGGAGGCACAGGTTGGGCATCGGACGTGACGCTGGGTGCAGTAGAGAGTCAGAGGGAGTAAGACGGTGATTATACTGCAATGAAATCAGCCAGGTACTGAGGAGTAAGGGTATCGATAGCTGAGTAGATTGAGCGAAGGAACTTGAAAACAGAACGCTTGTGCATGGAGCCAGCCAGCATCTTGTTAGTAAGTAGAAGTTTGGGAGGATCCAGGTAGGCAGAAGAGAGTTTTGGTAGAAAAGTTGAGTACGTTCTTTTGAGGGAGGAGGGAGTAGCTCGGAAGACCAAGGAGCTGGCTCGAGCAGTAGGCATATTTGCTGAGCATGAGAGTTGAGATCAGAGTGGTGTGGAGTGGGAAGTAAGAAAAAGGCACATTTTCTGAATGTTGAGATAAATACAAGCTGCAGAGGCAGGAGTCATATGTCGATATCAAAGAGGGCCCCAAGATTGTGAGCCTTGGGTGAGGGAGCAAGAAGGTCATGTGGGAAACAGATAAAGTGCCGTTATTGCAGGATTGCCCTGTAGTGCAAAAGATGCAGAGCCTATTTACGTGGGCGGTCTTGAGGTGGTGTGAGTGAGGAATTATGCAGGATTTTGAATCTCAACAAAATCAGCACCGGTTCGGGCCTAGGTAAATAGCCTCTTCAATTCAGCAACCTTTCCTTCCATATCCCTATGCCTGGCAAATCATGACCTGTGTTCCTCTCCCCTCCTCAAGTCCATGCTTGGCTTTCAACAGTAGTGTATTTTATAGAGATGACTTGAAAAGTACACAAACCATGATAAACCACAAATATATACATCCTTTGAGAAATACATTAAGCAAAAAGAGAAAATTGATTATAATTGTTTTTTCATAATGCTCTTAATACCAAAGAGGTTTCTAAGCGCGGACCCGGGATTCGAACCTGTGTTGCTCTGCTTCATCTTGGATGAGCGTGTCGCCACTGAGCTCTACTACCCCTGCATGTGCAGCATTATTTTCCCCTGTATTGAAAGGAAGGCTACAAATACCAGAATGAAATTCAGCACGGGTCTCAAAAATATCCTGTGGGTTTTGTAAATGCACTTTTAAGACTTAAAGACACACAACAAAAGTTAATGTGTGAGAAGATAGTCTATTTTTTTCTCACTGTCAAAGGCATTCTTCATAAATCAAGTGAGGGAAATGTTACTGTCTACCAAAAAAGAATAAACGTTGTTGGGTGCGTGAAATAAAAGCAGATGAAAGTGAATGAGGTACTTTAACACTTCTTTGTGTGATGTATTTTAATTGCCTCGGAGGATGACAAATGTAAGCGCTTTTTCTGTATGCGTTTTTTTCTGAATAAAAATGCCCCTTTTGCAGTTCTTATAACCGAAAGTTACGAATGACTTGTCCAAACAATGGTTTCTTAAATGAACCATAATTACAAATTGCTCCACCGTAAGTGCTCCAACGTAACAAGCAGAGGGACACAAAGTAAAGTACATGCTTCTGATGGTATGTTAGGGTGGTGGCGTCGATGGGGAAGTTTGTTGTCTCTAGCTCCTCAGAGGGGATTGGGAGACAGCACGGCCTCTCTGGGGCACACAGAAAAGCAGCCCCTTTATAATTCTAACTGTATAACTTGGGTTACAGGCCTATGAACGGCGTGAGGCAGCTGCTGCGTGCAGGGTCCCCATGAGCGCTACGCCCTGGCAGATGGCACAGACTGCCCACACCCAGAGCCGGACCTGTCCGGCGAGCAGCCTGTATGTGCGAGCATGTGCAGCCTCTATTCATAACGAGGGCCTCAGCGTGACCCCAAGCGTATGTCTCCACCTCACTACCATTGAACAGATCTGCCCCTGTAATAGATAAGCATGGCTCTCCGAGTGAGTCATTCAACCAGTACCCGTATGCCCCCAAAGTCTGCCCATCTCGCTATGTCTGCATCAGGGTGAACCCTGACTCTAGCAGAACACTGCTCTGTGTGTGCAATTATGCCCCTCCTATCTCTACAAACCTCGCTCTGGTTGTCTCATGACTTTTAATTCTATATACAGACTTCACTATGCAGGTATCAGTGTGACTGCTGACTTTCTGCACACCTCAGTGTGTGTGTGCCTCAGAATTACTCCAGACTCCCTCTGCACACTTTGCTATGTATGCTTCAATGTGACTCCTGACTACATGCGACTCCTGACTATCTGCACACTTCTCTTTATGCATCAGGGTGATTTGTGACGCAGGGCCTCACTACAGGTTGGGCAGTGAAGTAAAAATGTGGTTCTAATTGCATTACCACCGCTTTACAACACCCCTCAGTCCTGAGTTTGGGGCAAAGTCATAGGATTCACTGACAGCTCTGAGCTGGAGGTGAATGCGTCAACTTTCCACCCATGTTCAGTGCAATTACCATTGCGCAATTACCGCTAGAGTAATTGCGCCACAAATGCCCCATTAAGTCCTATGGACTAAAAATAAAAGGGTATTTACACCATCACTGCCACTTGTGTTCTGGCACTAATACCGCTGCACCCAGTGACGGTAACTGTAATTGCATTGGGCGGTATTCCCGCAGACTTACCACTGCGATGGCGCCCAATTTATAGGGAGGCCATAAACTCCTTACTATTTATGCCTCTTTTACATCTTCACACCTCAAAGAATGCACCATTATGACTCCAACGATTTCCATCACTGTTACTCCAGACTCAATCTGTACACCTTGTTATTGTCATCAGTGTGACTCCCGACTCTAACCGCACAGCTCAATATATATTTGTGAGTAATAACTTTATCTTCACACCACACTATGGGCCTAATTCACAGAAACGTTTTCCAATGGAAAACCCCCATTGGAAAATGCTCTGTGAATCAGTTATTCACCAGAATGACGCGTGACACTTCACTATTTATGCATCAGCATGGCCCCTGACACTATCTTCACACCACACTATGTGTGAATCAGCATGACCCCTGAAACTATCTACACACTTCACTATGTATTCATCAACCTAGCTCCTGACACTATCTGCACACTACACTGCATGCATCAGTATGACTCCTGATACTTTCTGCACACCGCACTATGGGCCTCATTGGAAGCTGGGTGGTAATACAGAATTACTGTTACCACAGTGGTGTCAAAGGAATTACCGCCTCATTACAAGTAATCGGGAAATCGCACACACCATTGGCAGTAACATTAAATCCGTCTGGCAGAAACACGGCTGTAAATGAGTTTCAGATGGTAATTCCGCCGGCGCCATCTGTTTGTGCAGTAGTTATTTATTGGGGCATTATGCATTGATGCCATACTACTGCATAGTCCTTCTGGGCCTCGCTCTGTGGTTTGGTGGGTATCATGGGCAGCATGAGAGGGCAGGTCCTGCATGTATGGGGTCTTGACAGAGCATGCATTGATCAGCAGTAGCAATGTCCCACCCCTTAACATTGCATTGTACGTGGGCTGAGACATTGTATTGTGTGATGGCACTTGTTCTCACCTAACATCCATGTCCATTGTTCTCTACGGCTCTGCATGTACATAGGGCAGGGTACTATTATGCAGGACCATGGCATCATGGGTGGATCCAGGAAAGAGGATGCATCAGGGTGCTATTGTCAGGTCAGCGTTGCACATAACCTGCATATTCATGGAGTGGAACTGCTTCTTGTTCCAGTATGCCTCTTCGGAGCTTGGTGGGCAACCAGCACCACATGGATGCAGTCCAGTGCAGCAATTATATTTGGCATGTGGGCTGCTGCGTAGAAATGTGCCTTTGTGGCATTTATCTGTGCCAGAGTACTGGGCAGTGAGAGGTGGTGGAATGCATGGCACAGGAATGCCTCTAGCACCTGTCCAAGCACAAGTGAAAACGCGGGCTGGGACATGCCATGCAACATGCTCACAATGTGCTGGAAGGTGCCACTGGCTAGAAAATGTAGCAAGGACAGGAGCTCCAGCAGCGGAGGAAGGGCAGTCCTGATATTAATCCTGCTCCGGATGTTGTCGTGGATTGTAGACAGTCGCTCTGCTAAAGTCTCCCTGTTCAGCCAGCACAGCGTAATGAACTGGCTACATCTTGCTCGTAAGGAGCGCACATGCCGGATATGTAAAAGTAATAGCATGTAGGAAACCACCAGACACCTGCTTACCGAATGTGCGGGACTAGCATCGGCCATTATGGCAATCCTTGAATGCTATGTTCATTATATTGAGGCGATTAAGTCAGATACATTCTGTACATATTGTCTGACCACTACACATGGTAAGGTGCATCTTACTCTGTTTAGATTGTGGAAAATGATTTGGAAAATGCTGCCAAGTATACAACCATAATGCCATATTGTACTTAACACTTGTTAGGTTCAGTGGTTAACTGAGCTTGGCACATGGAATGACTATGGGAGATTTTAATAGGTAAGCTGGTTCTTACAATTTTTCTATTTATGATCTTAAGAATGATGTGAATTGTGTTATTGTGTTATTTTTGGGGATAATACCGATAAAGATGAAACTGTGCTGATGATATTATGGTTTTGACGATACGGGTTTATGAGTTTTTGTATGCAGTATAATACATTGGCCCTCATTAGGACCCAGGCGGTAAGGGGTTTACGTCGGCGTAAACCATGGCGCCCCTTACCGCCTGAGTACGAGTTCCCTTAGCGCCATGGTGATTTTAACGCCTGCTTTTAGCAGGCGTTAAAATCCATGGCGCTAAGGGACCTTGTTGTTAATTACGCCACCGTAATTTACGGTGGCGTAATTAACGCCTTCCCCACTCCCATTATACCCTATGGGGCAAAAATGGGAATGGGGAAGGGTAAATGGGGATTGGGGACTTACCGCCCCGCCAAGTTCGGAATGGGGCGGAAAATCCGCCAACCCCCATGGCGGAGTTGGCAGCTTAGCGCCATGGACCATGGTGCTAATAGCGCCATGGTCCTCCGCCAAGGTCCTAATGAGGGCCATTGTGTTTTATCTATTTAAATGTATTTGTATGTATTTGTTAAATGTTTGTTTGTAAAAGTGTAATTACAGTATGCAAATAAATAAATAAAGTATTGAACTGAGCATCAGTTCATGCCCAGGGTCAGGGGCTGACCCAGGGAATGGGTGCACACCTTTCATGGTGTCCTCCTCCTCTCTGCGTCATGAGTCCTATGCTGAATTTCCTCCCTTTGCAGCTCAATGTGGAGCAGAAGGCAGTGCATGTTCCAGTTTGTGAATGCTAGTGGCAGCATAGTGTTGTTAAGTGTAAGTCAGGTGTGGTCTTTATGTACACTTTCTGAGTAGATTGGGTGCACATGTGACTTGATATCCATCACCTGTATGCATTAACCTTCACCTTTTATGTGAGGTAACTGCAATGTGTCTTTAGTGGAATTACTGCCCATTTTTGGCAGTATTTCAACTTGTGATGTGGCGTAAATACCATTTTGCATCTTGGCGGTAATTCCGCCAGTGAAATTAGCAGCAATGCTAATTCCGCCTAATGTTGGTGCGCTAATTCTGATGGTGCTAATTCTGCTGGTGAGATTAGCACCAGCTCCTAATTTGGCAGTGCGGTAAACACAGCAGTAATTCCATTACTGCCACTGTTACTGAATACCGCCAAACTCATAATGAGGCCCTATCTATGCATCAGCATGTCTTCTGACACTTTTTTCACTCCACACACACTATCTTTACACAACTCTATCGGGGTCATCACAAGGTTGGCGGTATCATGGCTGTAAATCTACTAGGATACTGCCCAATGCAAATAACTTTACCACAACTTGGTATACCGCTTTGACCATGACTGGTGGCCCTTGACTTCATCATTCGAACCTTCCTTCAGGGTCTTTGATTGTTCAACGACATGGCATTGCTGAATCAGCACACCTTCCCAAAGTCCCCACATAAGAGTCTGACTCCCAACTCCACCGCCACGTCTCCCTCAAGTCCAAACCATAACCTGTGATTAAACCAAGGGCGAGCTCAATCAATCCAGGGGTGACAGTACAACCAACTCACATTATCACTGCCCAAACACCGCCCGGATCGGCCAATTCACAGCTCCCCGTTCACAGGACTGAGTAAATCGTGAATCTTAATGTTGCTTAAGATGAAGCCAGGCTGATTAAATTTCAGACTTGCAAATGGGTTTCATAAACAGACAGTTAGCGGAGGCTGCAGGAGCTGTCTACTTCTATAGGCAATGAGTCCGGGGAAGGCGGCAGCGCACTCATTCCGAGGGCTGATTGAAACGAAGAGCGCGGGCTCCTCTTTCAAAAGGTTGTTCTTTAATCTGGGGGTGGGTAGGGGATATTATGCTTCAAAGTAATGAATTTACAGCAGCCCTTGCTCTGCTGAGCAACAAAGCGACATCTTGATTTGCGTCGAAAAGTAGGGAATAGTAGTTAGGCTGAGATTGGGGCAGTTTGATTTGTTTATTTGTGTCTTCCAAGGCTGGCGACGTGTTATTTAAATTGTGTCGGAAGCACAAAAGGCAGGATGATATCAAAACATCGGAAATCGGCTCCTGTTTTTGGCATCAAGCATGATGTGCTATTATACAAAGGGCCACAAGTTCCCTTAACACGATTGCAGGCATATTAATAAGGACGTGTTGCTGATTTCTTATGGCTGATGTGATCCTACACATGTGTGGTGTGCAAACACTTTTTTGACGATTCAGATTGTGATACGAATGATGTCTCAAGGCGGCAACCGAATCCTTGAAGGGCACAGAGTGATGCAAAATGGCTGCCACCATTTTCTAACCCACACGTCAACCCCTTTCCCTCACAGTGAACGCATCAATGAACTGATTCGCCCTATGGCAGTGTGTCTGTGTGTGTGGTCCAGGGCAACTACCACTATAAAGATGCATCTACCACCACAAAGACATGAAGGCAACTACCCTTCTGATTCTTTCTGTGTGCCTGAGGCTGATCTGTCAGCACGTGTGCATGCATAAACACGCCCCCGACATTCAACAGGACTCTGGGTGCCCATTTAAGCCCTTATTGAAAGCTTTGTGTACTGCGCCAGATCACCCTGAGAGAGCGGCAGGACATTCAGGACAAATTCATGAGTAGAGAGAGCCAAGCCATACCTGCTCTAAGAGTGAAAGGCAAGCAGAGTGAGCAAAACATGCATACCTTGTCATCTGCCTACCAACCCCCAAACACAAAAACTCATATTTGTTATCATTTACCCTTGATCTCTCCAACAATTACCCAATCCCTGGCATGCCCCTCCCCCTGGCTCCCTACAACACAATCCCACACATGATGTCCAGCCTCCCTGCTCTTAAAACAGGAAATCTATTACTGGCATTCCAAGAATGGAAAATTGACACAATGAAGTTAAATGATTTGTTCAGAATTACACACTTTCTTTAACACAGAATTTGATCCATGTTTACACTTTAGACACTTATCCACATATCTGATAATCTCTAGATGATATCAATGGGTTAATGTACAGTTTTAAGGATTTAACACAATTCTCTATTTCATAAAGATGACTTAAAAGTACTCAGATCATAAATCAAATCATGATATAACCAACTTCACAGGAATATAAATCCAAATGTTACGCAAAAATAGTGATTACTGCTTATTTTTCTCCATCATGAATGTACCGACATGCAGTCATGTTCACCAAAATAATTTCCTTTTGTTTTGCAACAGTAATTTCAAGGGTTACATATGCAACAAAACTGAATGAAAAGGTCAGCTACCAGTAGTCACTATTCCAAACTGACTTGGATTGGAGCTAGTTATTGTGCAAAGCCTCAAGCAGTCTTAAACCATAGGTGTGGCTAAGACCCAAAACATCAATTCAGGGAAACAATAATGAGAGGGATGTGCTGCAAGGAAAACAGTTTTAATGCATGCAATAAAATGGCAAGGAAAGTCAGTCAGCTCAGTGGAACTGAAAAACTGAAACCTCAACCCCTCCACATTGGGTTACATAATTTAAGTGCAAAAAACATAATATTAACAAGATTAACATACAATACAACATATCAGGTGTATTATAATTCCTTCATCCCCATTAGCTCCCACCTATATGGGTACCTAAACACAACATACATTATCACATTTTATTGGTAAGTAAAAGCCTAGTAATGTAGTGAGTGATGTAGTGAGTGCATCCCCCTGCAGATGCCCAAATTGCATCAGCAGGAAAAGTGAAACGTACCCCCTGTGTCAACAAACATTAAACAACAGGCTTATCTCCCATGAAACCTGTCATCTTGGAAACCCCCTTATTCTCAGGTCTTGCCCCCCATCAAACTGTAACATACTTGTTGCACCTATCTTAGTGTTGCTGTCTCCGGCACACAGTTTTCTCGCCAAGACCCCATATCTCTATGGAAGCAGGTGGCCTCATGAGAAATGTAACTAAACCACCATACTTGGAGACCTAATTTTTCATATTTATGTGTGTCTAAGCAACCCTACCATGTACCCCACAGTCCTAATACTCGATAGGAGGCAGTAGAACTACAGCCTGGTTTACTGGTACTATCTGGTACTGGTACTGTTTGTCTGCTCTGCACCAAGGACAGAAACAATTATTTTATGGAATGCTCAATTGAGCTGGGAACAGCTTCATGAGAAGGAGCAGTCATGGCCTCATTTTTTAAAGAAATAGCTAGTGTGTGTCCTGTCCCTCCACCACAGGCTCTGGCATCATGGCTTTCTCTGAAGGGAGGCAGGACTGCAGTTTGATTTTAGTAAATGACAGAACATTCTGAAATGGGCCCAGCGTTGTGGATGTCAACACCTAGTAATGCCAGTAACTAAGCAGCAGACAGCAGACACTATCATCTTAGTGCTAGACATTAGGCCTAATGTGACCGAATGGTATATTTGGTGGTGTTATGCCGATAGTGAAATGCAAGAAGGGCCTGAGTCAGTAAAATGGCCTAACCTCGGTCAGCTTGTCAGAGCTCCTGAAGTGGATACAGTTTTTGGAGCCTGTACTTCCTGTGAAGTTTGGTGTGTAAATAGTGCATCCCCATTTCTACATTACCCCCTTTAGTTGATTTGTCAACTACTTATATTATCAAACAGATCTACTGACACCTATACCTTGCTAACATTTCTGGGATCCCCTGTATACCCTTCGAGGATGCATGGCAAGAAAAAACAATCCCCATCTCATTCACAATCGATAAACGCTCTATATAATTCCCAATATCACGTAGACAGTCAAAAAATGTGCCTGGTGGCCCAATTTCAAGCTCTACTCTAACCATGCAACACTTTTCAGACTTGACCTCACCAGTACTCCAAGCTTGTTTTTTAACATCGTTGAAGAGGGGTGTTTCTTTGACAGGTTGCAGTGCAAGTGGCATAATAGGCATACCCTTACCAACAGTTTTCTTGCAGCATCCCACAATCAGCTGAAAGCTGCAAAAGAGCACAAGTACCAAAACCAGCACAGGCATCAGTAATTTAAAAACAATAGTCATCCAGGAAGGTATCCAAGAAAAAATCAACATCAGCCAGTCATCTGCCTCAGCCCCTTCCTCCCTTTCTATGGTGGTGTGCAAATTATGTAATACATCAATTTCATGGGTAAGTGACCCATTGTCCGCGTCATTTGCAGGTGGTGGGTGAGTGACCCATTGTCTGTGTCATTTGCGGGTGTATGGTAGGTACAACAAAATGTACCTTTCTTAGCGCAAACACCTCCTTCCATGGCAGTGAGGAGGTCCAACACATACGTATTCTGAAGAGTCACTATATAAAATGCTCTGACCTCTTCCTTAATTTTGTTTTGGCGCTGTTCAGTTTCATTGGCAATCTGTATGAGTTCCCACCTGGTGATCTGGAGCCATATTGCATTGGCTGCTGTTTGTGTTTTTGCTGAAAGGATTGAAGTGCTCAGCTAGTATCTCTTCTAATTTATTGCTAGATTCTTATGTTAGAAGAGGCAGGCTTATCTCTGAAAGGGTGTGGATAATTGATTAGTGGCAACTCAGTGAAAACACATTTACTACCCAAAGAAAATAGGGACTGCCCAGTCAAGGTTGTAACAAAAATATCTACTTTTGTTATATAACAACAGACAGTTCTAGAAACACTAAGAAATATAACCTTCCATGGATAGGAATGCAGAGGACAGACCGGATCAAAGAAGGAAAAGGGATGCAGTCTGGATACTGACAGGAGGGTTGTCGGTATGGTTAATAACCACAACATCCTAAGGTTACTTGGCTTCAGCACAAAGGAGCACTGGGATGCAATATGTCAATAGGGGTCTTCTGGGAAGGACCAGGGGGACAGAAGAACAATGTAAATAATGCTGTAAGTGTTCTTGGAGTTGGACAGGGTTGAGTCAACTTCAGGGCACTTTGCATGCTTCTGTGAAATAGTTCAATATGGGAGTCAGCTGCGGGTAACAGGCGGCAAGACCGGTTGGTGAGCAAAACTGGATGAACGGAAGCAGGTTGGCCTACACAGCAGTTCTGGGACAGGAATCAATGTCTCAGTGCTGTTCGGCGGGTCTGAATCACTAGTCGAGATGTCTCAGATATCTTTAAGTGACTGCAGCTTGACAAAGGTCAGCGTTGCAGTCGGTTGCAGCTCAAGGAACGCAACTGGCATGAAATTGTCCTTTATGGCAGAGAGCCATATATGCTTGTCGAGGCACTTCTCAAAACTTCTTCAATGGGCTTGTGTCATCCTTTAAGGCAGATGGCCCAAAGCTGAAGAGTGTGTTGCAGGCAGCTTACTTATCCATGGTTGTAGGTTCAGAGACATTCTGGTAGTTCCTATCCTGTAAGCTTGCTGTAGAGCCTAGCAGAGCACTCTGTGTGCTGGTTGAGTATCTGTTCTGGAGCAGTTGAAAGACCTATGAGTTCTTTCTCGCCCTCTGTTCCCCGGGAGATGTTTAGGGGAGGGTAATTGCTTCCCTCTTTGGACATCCTGGCCTTCCTTCACTGGTGGAATATGTAAGGCACACTGTACCTTCAGCCAGGGTCCAAGGTTGAGTTATTTTGTTACTTCAAGTCAAGTCGTCAGATGATCTGCCAAAAGGGAGGGTCAGCCTGCTTTTTTAAAGCCGAGTGGGCTACAGTGATTGGTGTATGTATACTAAGTCTACCTTAATGAACCAATCCTGTGGTCAGTACCAACAATCTCCTGTATGCACGAGGTCATAACCAGAGTGCTTAGCAACAGGAACGGTAAAGGGTTGAAAACCTGGGATTCTAAGTCTCACCTATCTTCCTCTCTGTTGTTGATCAAAGAGTCTCTCTGGTTAATGGGTCTCTCTGTGGTTCCTGATTAAAGCATCAGGTCTTCTTTGAGGCTGCAGCGAGACCAGACTCTTGGGCTCCTGTAAACCACATTCTTGCAACATATGAATGGGGGCCCCCTATTGGGAAGGCTTACTGTAAAGACTCAGTCCCAGATAGACAGCTCACTGTCAATGTTACTGAGGGTGGGAGCTGGTTTCATGTGGACGCAGATACATTGAAATGGTTGCTGGGGTTTCCTGTCTCCTTTGTTAACCTCTGAAATCACGCCTCATGTGGGACTGTTTGATGTACACTCTAAACGTATGTTATTTGCTGCCACTAGCAACAGGGCCTAACAAGAGAGCAGGGCGGATCCATGGTGCCTTTGTTAGTTATCAGAAGCCTGACAAGTCGGGCAAGATTGGACACATAACTTTTATGCCAAACTGTGGGCAGTAAAAGTGAACAGACCGCCGGTCCGATGTCTTAGTCACTCCGTAGTGACCCACTAAAGGAATTTGATGAGCCAAATCCAAAAGGAACTTACTGTGGAAATGGTAGAATCACCAACTTTCTGGTGCCCTCACACTCAGAGCTTTTGGCTCACTGTACAGGTGTCCATCCTCCCAGTACACTTCAACAGCCCAGGGGCCTCCCCTTAGCCTGCTCCTCCTCATGCTTCTGCAGGCCCGCCAGAGTGGGACACTCTTTCTGGGCTTTAAAGAAGTCAGTCTGATCTGGGCCCCCAGCTGATGCAAACTCAACCAGCTTGGTGAAGCCCTTTAGATCTGACCTCACCTGATCCTCCAGCTCAGATTCCTGCTCTGCGCCAGGCACCTCTGAGGTCATTGAGCACACCCTGCTAACAAAGTAGGGTCCTCAGTGGCTACTGACCTCGCACCCGCAGGAGCAAGTGACTCAGCAGTCTGTGGAACTGTAACAGTGGCTACTGGCCACACCGGTCCCCAAAATAAGCCCTATGGAAGCACTCTAGGCCCTTAGGCTCTGAGAGTTTCCAATCTGGTGGCCTATTTGGCCCTCGATCAGGTAACCATCGTGACAAGCTTGGAGTCTAGAAGATCTTTACCCAACATACGCCAATTGAACTCTACTATATCCAAGGGGCACTTACTCTGCCAGTCGACCCCACAGGACGTACAATCGGGTCCTGTGATATACTGTCCTGGCTGCACCCACTACCGTGTGACTGCAGTGAGGATAGCCACGGTGTATAGCTGACAGCAGGAATTTTGTGTCCATTGATATACACATGTTCTAAGAACTGTTGAGTATTATGGGAACCTGGATCTATTCTGGAGACCTGGTACTGTTCCGACTCAGTTTAAGCAATCCACAGTCAGCCACTCCTTGGTCTAGTCGGAAGTCCTCCTCTAGGGGGTGAACAAAAATAATGGCCTCCTCCATGAGTCCGACATTCACTATGGCTTGCCTGAGTAAGCCCTTACAAGCAGGAACCCTTTTCCTATGCCTTAGCTCCTTACACATGAAACAACCTTTTGGTTGTGAGGACGTAGGTTTCCCAGAGTTTTTGTGCCTTGATTTTCTGAGTGCTGCGCTGAACTAGAGTTTTGGGATCATGCAGAATTTCCTGAGAAGGGGCTCCTTCATGCTCTCATAAACAGGCCTTTCCTCAGGAGTTAACTGAAAGATTGCATTAGTCCCCTTGGTCGGTAAGTGAATCATCAGGGCTGCACCCCACATTACTTCCCCCACCTTCTGTAGCTGGAGTGCTTCAAACCAGTCAAGAATATCCTTCCCCACTTTATAAACCTGCTCTAAGTCTTTGGGGATGTCCCGCCAGGGCTTATCCCTGGCACCCTGGTTTGCGCCATTACCGCTGCCTTCACTAAAGGTGCATCTGTTGGCCTCCTTCTTCCCTTTGAGTGCCAGCTTGCGCAGCCCTATTGTGACCTTGTTCTGCCCTTTTTGGCCCATCTGCGCTAGTCTCCTCTCCTCCAACAGAAGCTTTCAAGACGCTACCTTGTTTACCTAGAGAACAATTACTGGGTCACTTAGAGGCTGTGCTGAGGCCTGGGACATACATACAGGATGCTGCACTAGTCGCTTACACTCTGGAGTGTTGAGAAACCACACTTTTCCCACTGGAGGGATGGTTGGCAGGAAAACCTGCTTTGGGGTTTCCTCGCAAGCCAACCTTGTTTCTACCCAAGCTTGGAGGCTGGTTAGCAACTCAAGTCTATTAACCCTGGTGCTCAGCGTTCAAAGTATACAAAAACAAGTAGTGGAACCATGTTCCCTGCTGGCCTGTCCCTGCTCCCCACAAACCCCAACTTCTTCCTACACTTTAATTTTTAAACAAAAACATTCCAGAACATTGTTTTCTTCAAAATAAAAGGATAGGAACAGTAAAACTTAATTAAAAAAATAGAGGATCACGGCTCCCAATCCATCCCGCCCACTTCGTCCACTGCTGGTGCTGTTGGGAAGGCCCCTCTTTTGACATAGGATGCCCGGATATCCTCGCTCATGTCATTTCCAATCTCTATGTCAAGATCCATGAATATTTCCAAGTACCTAGCAGTGTCTAAATGTTGTGTCCAACAGTACTTTTATCGTTAGGTGACTACACTGTGTGCAAGGCTCTAACTAGATCCCACTATTGCCACCAATGTGACAACTCAACTTACTGAGTACCAGTGGTCCAGGGGTGAATATCAGTTTCTAAACCATCAATCAGCCCCACACCTCTAGTACACCAGGAGGGATCCAAACAGATTGCAATAACAAGCATATTATAAACCTCCTTGTCCGATTTGGTTACTGTGGACAGAACAGCAGGCTTATCTCCAAACGTTTGTGGATAGTTGGTAAGTTGCAACACAGCGAAAATACAATTATTACCCCATGATAAAAGAGACTGTCCAGTCACGGCTGTATCAAAAACTGATATTTTATGTATATAACAACAGACAGTTCTAGCAGCACTACAAAATACAACCCACCCTGTAAAGGAATGCAGAGGACAGACAATTTCAAAGAAGGAAAAGGAATGCACTCTGGGTACTGACAGCAGCGTAGTCGGTATGATTAATAATGACCTCGGTTTAAGGTTACTTGGCTTCAGCCCAAAGGGAGCAATGGGTCATAATATTTCTCTAGTTGCCTTCTGGGAAGGACCAGGGGGGCAGAACCACATTGTACCTTGTGCTGTAGGTGTTCTTGGTGCTCATCAGAGTCGAGGTGGCTTCAGGGTGCTTCGCAGGCTTATGTGACAGAGTTCAAGATGGGAAGCAGCTGCGGGTATCAGGTGGCAAGATGGTTTGGCAGATGAAGCTGGACGAATGGCTGGAAGTGGACCTACATGGCAGGTTGGGGTCAGGAACTGTCTCTGTGCTGTTCGGTGGGTCTGAAGCACTGGTTAAGACCTCTCAGATATCTTTAAGTGACTGCGACTTGACAATGGTCAGCGTTGCTGCTCGAGGAACTCGACTGGCTTGAAAATGTCCTTTAAGGCGAATGGCAATAGATGATTTTTTTTTTTTTTTTTAATAGTTTTTATTGAAGTATATCATGTACAGATATAAATTCATTATATCTACGGCATAATGCAGTAATCCATTGACTACAAAACCACTTAATGATCAACAGTTAAACAAATGTTGCTATATATAAAGGTTAAGAATATTCAGCTAGAGTACTGACTAGCAATAGAAAGATTGTAATAAGGCTTACTTAAACCACAATGAAGTATAGCCATATGTTATGCGCAACTTAGTGTGGAAACAATTCTGCATCCTTATATGTAGAAATGGGGGAGGACAAACGCAAGACAAACACATGACAAACACGAGAAGATGGGAGAGATTGGGGAAAGGGGGCTGAATAAGGACGAAAGGCACTTTTGCGATTAATAGATGATTTTTGAAGCACTTCGTCCAGCTTCTTCCATGGTCTTGTGTCGTTCTTTTACAGTGAACGGCCCAAAGCTGAGGAGTGCTTGGTGTTAGGTTCAGAAACCTTCTGGCAATTCCTATCCAGGAAGCTTTCTGCAGAGTCTAGCAGGGCAAGCTGTGTGCTGGCTCGGTGCCGGTTTCGGAGCTGCTGGAGGGTCCTCTTGAGTTCTTTATCTCCCTCAGTTCCTTGGGAGATGTTTAAGGGAGGAATATTGCTTCCCTCTTTGGAAATCCCAGCCTTCCTTCACTGGCGGCGAAGTAAGGCAGACTGTACCTTAAACCAGGGTCCAAGGTTGAGTTCTTTGTTACTTCAAGTGAAGTCTTCAGATGATCTGCAAAAATAGGAGCCCAGCGCTCTCTTAAAACCCATTTGGCCACAGTGATTGGTGCAGGCTAAGCTTACCTTAATGAAGCAATTCTGGGGTCCATAACAACAATATCCTGTATGCAGGATGTCATGACCAGAGTGCCTTGCAACAGGAACGGTAAAGGGGTGGAAAGAGGTGTTACTCAGTCCCACCCATCTTCCTGTCTGTTGCTGATCAAATAGTCTCTCTGGTTATTGGACCTGTCTGTGGTTCCTGATTAAAGTGGCAGGTCCCCCCTGAAGCTGCAGTGAGACCGGACTATCTGGCTACTGAAAACCATATTCTCGTACCTTATGAATGCTGTCCCTGGGACAGGACTACTGTAAACACACTGTCCTAGACATGGCAGCTCAATTGCACTGATACTGAGGGCGGGAGCTGGTTTCAGGTTGACATAGTTACATATGAAAGGTTGTTGGGATTTCCTGTCTCTTTAGTTAACCTCTGCAGCCAGGCCCTATGTGGCCTGTTTGAAGTACACTATGTCAGTGTGTTAATCGTTGTCACCAGCTACAGGGCCTAACAAAAGAGCAGGGGTGATTCATGTAGCTTTTGTTAGTTAATACGGCAGGGGGAACATTGGTCCCCCCTTTCTGGAGATGACATAGTATAATACTGGCTTTCATGCTCCAACTGAGTATTACAGGCAGACTGTGCCTACAGGCGGTGTCCACCCAGAGTGCATGGGTCTATGCAGTCGTCGTTGTGTGAGCATAGGGACATTTGTGTGGATTAGCCCCACACATTTTCCTAACGTTGGTCTGCCTTCATTCAAAGACCAGGTGAGTGCACACCCACCACGCGGATGGTCAAATTCCTCACAGGGGTGCTCAAGGATGGCTGGGACCACCAGCATGGGGGATTACAGGGTTGCCAATGAACATATACCTCCTCAAAACGTTGGTAACTGCACATAGGCCAATCCCCTGCAGACCCAGTAAATTTCCATTAGGCCTGCAGTGCCCATTTGGAGGTTGGGGATGCTAACAGTCTTGCCACAGTTCTTATTATTCCTCAAAAATGTATTTCCACTGCCTCTGAAAAACAGGGAGAATCAGAAAATGTCAATTACTTTAGGGGGTTTGTACTGGCCAAGCCATTTTCAGCTTTTAACATACTTATTCCAAATACAATGACACGTTCCATACATTTCTGATAGTATCTCTTTAGGCTGCCCCACAATCCTGCCCTACATCCAATCAGGCAGTCAACCCCTTTATCCTAAAAGAAAAGCTCTCCTTCCATCTGTAGTCTAGGTCTGTCACACTGCGGCTGTCCACTCCCTATAATATTAGAACCCAGGACAGTGGGCGCTGCCATGAAAATGACCTTGTTTTCCCTAGCTCCTTTCTCCCCAAAGCCAGATACCCCCTTTCCTGGAAACTTTAGTATCAGTTTGTTCATATTAACCCAAACCACATCCTACAGCTGATCAAACTACTCTACTCGGAAACCAAAATACGAGTGAGACTGACCAATGATGGGATTCATGCAGCCGAGATAGAAACATCAAATGGCCTTAATCAAGGCTGCCCATTGGTGGCAACATTGTTCAATATGTTTACAGCAGAGATCAATCAAGAAATGAGCGGATCAACAACCAATCCACCAAAAATAAACTCAACACCGCTGACTATAATGATGTATGCTGATGATATTATACTGTTAGACAAAACCCCAGGTGGGCTACAACTCAGCATGGACTTGTTGACAAAATACATGGATGAAAACAAGCTCAAAATAAACATCGACAAAACTAAAATCATGGCCACAGGAAGCTCAAATCCAAAGTTCGGACCCCGAACCTAAGGATTAACAGACACCAGATAAAAGTAATGCAGTCCTTTAAGTATTTGGGATCACGATCAACCAAACCAAGGAAGAAACAGAATGGGCTGACATGCTTCTAAAGAAAATCTAGGTGCTTGCTAGACAAGGAGTACTAGTACACACAAAGTACAGTAAATTTTATTTTGTACCAATAACAACTTTCTACAAAAGCAAAGTGATCCCAGCATTAGTGTATAGAACCAAAGCACAGATAAAACTGGATCCATTAATGTGGTCTAAACTAGCCATATTATGGAGGAAAATATTGAACCTACCATCGAGCTTTCCAATTGCTTGAATACGTTTTAAGCTGACACTACAATCCATAAATTTGAAAGTGAGCTGGAAAAAACTGGGCCTATATCGAAAGATAATCTCAAAGGAAAAAATTCCAGCAATCGACATATTGAGGTTAACACCTAATTTGACCTGTGCAAAAACCTACTAGAGTGGAACCAAGAGCAGAAGAAATACCTTGAACAAGAAGACATATCAGAAGAGATGTTGTTATACCAGCCACAAAACACAAAGAAAAACTGTATGTGGAACGAATGGTTTAAGACTATCGCAGAGAAAAATACCTACAAAGAAAATCTGAACTGCGATATAGAAACAAGGGCTATCATACAATTACCAGCATATTTGAAGATCTTCCCAGATACAAGAATATGATTGCTCTACATGAGGCACCACCTTAACCTACTTCCTTACAGATCGAGACTGGCGATAATCAAACAGCAAGATCACGGAAAACAACAATGTAGGTTTTGCGAACTGAAAGGGACCATTGATCCTCTTCATCACATCATCATGATGTGCCCGAAATTACAGGAAGAAAGAGCCCTATGTAGATCATATTTTAACATCAGCAAAGAGGCACACACCCCAGAAGAGCGATGGGCACAAATACAGCTGGAGCAGGACAAAAAGCTGATATTCATCATAACATCATTTTGGGAAAAGCTCATGAAATCAGCATCATTTTGAATCAACAGATACGAACTCATAGATCGGGAATAACATTTTTTTTAAAAACACGAGTTGCCCCTAAGAAAATGAAATGACACAATGAATGAAATGTTTAAGGAATGAAAAGTTTATGTATAAACTAAAACATTTTAATAAATATATATATATGAAAAAAACTTTGTTAAAGGGACATTATGGTTAAGTTGCACTAATAAAAACCTTTGAAATTCACTGAAAAAACTTAGTTAAAGGGGCTTTATGGTTATGTTGGACCAATAAAAACCTATGGAATTATAAGAAAAAAACTTTGTTAAAGGGACATTATGGTTTCAACTAAAATCGAAAAACCCCAGAAATTTGCCAGTTATCCCGCCACCACAGTGCACTGCTAAGAATAACACCCAGAACATCAAAGATGACATCACAAATGTCATTGATGACATCACATATCTGGGCCACTTTTTTTTGTTTTGTTTATTGACATATAAAGGCTAGGTGGTTGTGTTCACTGGCAGTCAGAATAATACAATTGAAAAAGGTGCTATATATCTAGACAATAACCTTGTCATATGTTATTTAAGTACTTCCCTTAGGGTTTGGGCTCAGAAAAATTCAGAGTGGCCAATATACTCTTTTTGAAAAGTTTGGTGAGGATTCGTCCAGGGAGAGCGAAGTTATAAGCCCCCCAAAAAGTGCTCTTCCTATGGGATTAGCAACGTAATCCTAACTACACAGCCACTACTGTGGCTGTGTAATATATATATATATATATATATATATATATATATATATATATATATATATATATATATATATATATATATATATATATATATATATATATATATATATATATGTGAACCCCCACCCACTCTATGTCTATTGAATGTACCTGGACTATAATTCTAGGCACACTAAACATTGTGCTTCTATTGGAGCTATTTCTTGTGGTATAAACAGTCTGGGTGTAGCTGTCACATGAGGGCGGGTCAATGAGCAAACACAACAGGGCTCGCTCCAATTCACACTTCCAACCACTCGCATAAATCTATACCACAAATTGTCATCTGCAAAATGATGCACATCACTAGATCTATCTGGTAGAACGTTTGGGTTAGTGATATCCCTCGTCACTCTAATCATAGAGACACTAATATTTGCTAATGTATCTGAAATGTTATTTCCACAATACCTTCCTCCCCAAGAAAGAAACCACACAACCTCAACCATGAAAAAATAGAGAGCGAGAAGTCAGTAGAGCAAAACAATACAAGGCATACAACTTTTATTTAAATCTTGGCCTTCTTGCACCTGACATGAAGTTGTTTCCTTGTTCCCAAATGGCTGTGCTGTGTTCATAAAAGTGAAAACACTAATACTCCCTTTCTCTTCATTCTCCCCTAGTTCTTGTTCTGCTGATGTGGAGGAAAGGGCAGCTGGCGTTTCTCTGGATGTTGCTGAGGTGTATTCACTGTTTGTGGCCAGCAACCTTGACAGTTGTTCACGTTGCATAGATCACTCCAAATGGTCTAGTGAAGCATGGTTCTTTTCATTTGTGGATAAACCTCTGGATGAACAATTGATCATCACCTGGGAAAAGCTATTGTTACTGTTGTTGGTGTAATGAGTCATTCTGCGGTGGAGTGTTCTGTTGCAGATGGGGTCCAGTCTGGCGAGATAGTAATCTGGTAGATTTGATTAGGTCCCTAAGGGATCCCTCAAAATTATCAACCAGATTCTGATCAGCTGTGTGGTTGTCAGATGCTGTGTGTGTGGGTATGACAGGTGTATGCATTCTTCCGCCGGTCACTATCTCATGGGGTGTTGAATGATGGTATGAGTTGATAGGTTTCTTAAAGCAAAAAGAACCAATTGTAGGCAATGCAGCCAACTGTTTTTCAACATATCACTTAACTTGGAAATTCTTTGCTTTAAAAAAACATTGAGACGTTCTACCATCCTGTTTTACTGTGGTGGTAAATGCTACACAACCTGTGCTTTATTCCTTGCAATGATACCACTTCTTTAAAAAAATGTGTTGACAAAATGGCTTCCATTATCAGATCTTATTACATCACATATTTGACAGTGGGGAAATACTTTTTGCACCAAGAACCTTGCAGCACTCTTTGCATTGGAATGGATACAGGGTCCGGCCCCTGTCCATCATAAGAATGGACAAGCAACAAAAATGAGATATTGATAATTATTGCACAGATTAACCATGACCACATAATCTGTGAGTAGCTGCGTGAAGGACCCTTCAGGATGGGGCAAAGTTCCCTTAAGTGTTTTCGGTGTGAGCCACAGGTATGTGTCTTGCAAGTAATGCAATTGTCAATGTATTCATCAATGAGTTCCTGCATGTTTGGAAAAAACAATCGTCTCGAAGGTCATTAGCAATACTGAATTTTGAGGCGTGTGCTGAATGATGTAACTGATCAAGGGCAACAGTGAGCTATGCTTTGGGCATAACAGGCTTTCCTAAAATATTTTGTCTGCAAATGAGGTCTTTGGGGCATATGGCATATCCTCTCTCAATCCATAACTCCTTTCCTTGCAAGGGCGCTTGGATGGTCAGCTGCAACCTGGTCTTCATGGCGCATTGGGGTCAGGAATCATTTTCTCAGTGCTGGTGGGCAGTTCTGAAGCACTGGTTTAGGTCTCACAGATGAATTATCAACTGTGGTGTAACAGTCATTCGGTGCAGTTGGTTGCAGCTCAAGAGGCTCAACTGGCTTGAAAATGTCATTTAAGGCAGACATCGGTAGATGTTTGCCAATGCACTCCTACTTTCTTCAATGGGCTCATCTTGTCCTTTAAGACGGGAGTCCCAAAGATGAGGAAAGTGTTGCAGGCAGCTGCCTTGTCCTTGGTTTGGTACAGGGACTCTCTGACACTTCCCACGAGGGAGCTTGCTGCAGAGCCTAGCAAGGAATGCTGTGTGCTAGCTTGGTACTAGTTGCAGAGCTGGTTGAGGGTCCTCTGGATTTGGTACCTCCCTCAGTTCCCTGGGAGATGTTTAGGGGAGGGATCTTGCTTCCCCCTTGGAGGTCCTGGCCTTCCTTCACTGGCGGAAGATGTGAGGTAGATTGCACCTTCAGCAAGGGTCCAATGATGAGTTCCTCTTGCTACTCCTTGAAAAGTCTTCAGAGAATCTGCTAAAAGAGGGGCTCAGTCTCCTTTTGAAGCCAAATGGACTACAGGTGTAGAGGAGGTACCAATATAAAGAGGAGGTACAGACAATTGAATGCAGTAGGGGGAAGCCCCCCCCCCCACTTAAACTAGGCATAGAAATCCATGTGGGGTGATATAGGCCTTCTAATACACTTAGAAACGTGAGTGCTTTAAATTGTGTTGTGTTTATAAAAACATACATGTGTTAAATGCTTTAAATCATGAATGATGGATTGAGAAGGGCTGGATGTAGAACTATACTATAAAAAATCAGGTAGAAAATAACCAAGTGTTTAAAATATGAACAGACATAAAATAATTCATTATTTTGTATACTAGCCACCCCTTTAATTCCAAACCTTGCTTTTAATAGGAAATACAATGGGCCTCATTACACGGTAGGCGCTAAGGGATTACGGTAAGGTCACCGGTGCCGGTAATCCCTTAGCACCCTACTTCGAGGTCCTTCAGCGGGTGCCGTCCTTAACGCCTGGTCTGACCAGGCGTTAAAGACGGGACCCGCTGAGAGACTTCAGAGCTAATAACGGTACCGCAAATTGCGGTACCGTTATTAGCTCCTTCTCCATTCCCATTTGAGCCCTATAGGGGATCAAATGGGAATGGGGAATGGTATTTGGAATGGGGACTTACCGGGTCCTCCAGGGTCGGAATGACCCGGTAAATCCCCATACCGCCTACCCAGACCTGGTATGCGGTAAGGGAGTAGCCATGCCGCTGATAGCAGCATGGTTACTTCCTACCGTGTAATGAGGCCCAATGTATTTAATGAAGCAGATCTCTGTAGACAGTGGGGCATGAGTCAGCCTCCTGTGTGGAAAAGATTCAAGGCCACAGAGTCCTAATCTTGCCAATGCTCCCTGTGGAATCAAATAAGCAGCCTGGGAGCAGACAGATGACGACGCCGTGTCTGGGTTTCTTAAGCAAAAGGACACAGCTGCATGACCAAATAAGGGTAGCAGAACTGGGAAATTCAGTGGCAAGTGCCAAAACGTATCTCAATTTGAAGGTTAAGCATAGAATGACTAACAGCTAGGTGTGAGATTAATGCCAATGGGGAGTTTTTGGTCTGACGGATATTAGAAAAGTGTTGGGGCTGACTCTCCTTCTCAGAATAGGTATTTGAACAGCTCTGTCTTCAGCACGGGGGCTGAGTTTTTGTACTTGACAATGATGCAGTATGTGTGTCAGTCTGGCGTGAATAAAACCTGACGTCCCTGAAAAATCTGTCTCTGTCTCATGGTTTGCTGAGTTTTATTTTGAGTGTCGAGAGCCTAGCAGAGCCTAGCAGAGCCATCAGAAGTGCAGAGGAGAAAGATGTGGGTCCCAGGACTTCGAGAACACAGGGATTGGTGTTGGTTAAGCCTACCTAAATGAGCCAATCCTGCGTCCCCACCAACAATCTCCTGAATGCTTGAGGTCATAACAAGACTGCTTTGCATCAGAAAAGGTGAAGGGGTGAAAACATGTAATACTAAGTCCCACCCATCTTCCTGTCTCTTGTGGATCAAAGGGTTTCTCTGGTTAATGGAGCTCTCAGTGGTTGCTGGTTAAAGCAGCATGTGTCCCTTGAACCTGTGGCAAGACCATACTTTCTGACTCCCTCAAACCACATACTTGCACCTTCTGAATGGGGTCCCCCTGCGGGAATGACTACTGTAAACACATAGTCCCAGACATAACATTTTACTGTCAATCAATATTGAGAGCGGCAGCTGTTTTCAGATTGAAACAGTTACATATGAAAGGTTGTTGGGGGTTCCTGTCTCCTTTGTTAGCCTCTGCAACCTGGCCCCATGTGGCCTGTTTGATTTAATCTCTGATTAGTATGTGAATGCTGCCACCAGCTACATGGCAAAAGGACATGGTGGATCCACCAAGCCTTGTTTAGTTAATTAGGCTGGCCATGGCAGGGGGAAGGTTTTCCCCTCCCCCTTCTGGAGATGAATTTTGTACTCCACCTTTCACCTTTGTGCCACGTAGTGTGGGGCAGTGGGAATCTGTACTCCACATGGTATTCCCCACCTAGAAGGCTAACAAACACTGCTCCCAGGTGCCTCACTCCTGAATTCTGGTCTATTGTTGATGATATGATGTGGCATTTATAACGCCCATATACACAAGTGTTTCAAGGTGCGACGAGGCAAGGGAAGGGGAACACAGGGAAGACAGACAATGATCCTAGTAGGCCAGGTGTCATTCAGATCATGTAAGTGCATGGGAAGGGGGAGGTGAAAGTGCAGGGGGGGGAAGGGGAAGGGGACAGTGCAATATGTGGGATAATATAATAAATAACAAAATAAAGTACGTCCAGCAGGTGCCATGTGTAATGGAGAAGGGTAAGTGCAGGCATCAGGTGTCAAGTGCTCGTGGTAGGACTGTAGGGATACAGAGAACAGTCCCCAAGAGTGGGGGTTTCCAGGAGGGCAGTGCAGGTGTGTGACTGGCGGAGGGGGGACCTGGGCCCGAGATCAGAGGGTGGCCAGGTAAATCAGTGCAGTTTCAGTATAAGCAAGGAAAATCAGCAGGGGAGAGGAGGAGAAAAAGTAGAAGAAAAGAGAAAGGTTTTGAAGTGCTTCCAGAACTGGAGATGGTTCTTCTCAAGTTTTCACAGTCATGCATCATGTCATTCTCTTGTACCAGCTCTGTGATGAATGTAGCCCGATTCACAGTGTGACACCTCACTACTTGTATGGGGGGGGGTTGTCAAAATAACTTCAAATCTGATGCTATTTGTGTCGTGTGTGTGGATTTTGATTGTTCTAGTATTACAAAAAAGCATGCTCTATGTAGAGGGTCACTGAGCATCTCATAGTTATGGTTACTAATTTCATATGCCAAAGGCTGGGAATGCTAGAGGCCACTCACATGTAAAGTGTCCCTGAATAACAGGGTCCAAAAGGCCAATGTACTATTCCAGGGGCTTGTGTCCCATGTATGTCTTCTGTTTGAGAACTGCATCATTCCCTGACCATTTGAAGTGAGAACAGATAGAATTGCTTTTTGTAATCTGGTGTTGCTAGAACAGGGGCATTAGTGTTTGTTTTTTTGAGTTCCCGAAATGCCTCAGTCAATTTGTCTGTCCAGAAAATTTACCCCTTAACCCTCTGTGCTTCTTTAAGCCCTTGTATCAGTGGTTTGTTGTAAAATGACTAATCGAATATCCAAGCTCACCAGTAATTATATAACCCCAATACCTGATGCAACTGCTTTATCATGGTACATGTCTGTGTGTTATATACTGCTGTGGCTCTTTCTGGCATTATTCTTTTCCCTGCTGATGATTTTATTTGTCCAGGTATGCTAACTACTCTTGACCGTACTGTATCTTTATCTGCATTTTATAGTTCTTTTCTGCCAGGCCAGAGCTTCATTGAGTTGTTTCTGCACTGATCATCTGTGGCACTTCACGCTAAAAGGTAATCTACATATTCAATTACTGTGCCCTTTGCTTGTATGTTTCCTAGCTCCATCTATAGAACTCCGTTAGAAATGCTTGTTGATTCGCAGTGTGTTGGAATCTTTGGCTTCTGTAGGTGAATGTGGGAAGGGTCTGGGAGTTAGGGTGCAGTGGGAAGACAAGAATGCATTATTTAGGTCTACCACAGTGAATTGAGTTGCTTCCGTGGAAATATTGCAAAGGATGGTGGCAGAATTAGGGACTACTGGGAATTCTGTTTCTACTATGTTGCTCAATGGGCACAAATCCTGAACCATCCCCCAAGATGACCCTTTTGCTTTTTTGACTGGGTACACAGCCTTGTTACCTGGGTATACTGATAAATGAACGACCCCTTGCTTCAATGGTCGGGTAGATGCCTTCCTTAACTTCCTTTGACATGGGGGACTGTTTTGCTCTGGGTAGAACTGCACCTGACTTTAACCTGATGCACACTGTTCTTATGTTCTTCAATAGCCCCACATCATGTAGGCCACTGGCCCACAAATAGCTGGGTACTCACTCCAAATCATTTGCCAATTGCATTGATAGATCTTTGGCTCGGAGCTGATTGTGGGGCACTTGCATGTTCTCCACCCTTATCTGGCATTGTATACTTGTCTCAAATATGATTTCCCCATCCCTCTTGGTGTCTTCGAACCAGTGTTCATTGGACACATCCCTCAACCTTAATGTGGATAGATGCAGACAATGGAGTACCACTCGAGGCAATCCTCGTCGGTACCACACACAATGACATGGTCAGGCCTGGTGATAACTGCAGTTAAGTGCAGCATACCAACAGAACTTGTTTCTATTTCTTGTAGAACTACTGGTCTAAATATGAACTCAGTAGGTATGTGCAAAATATTTCCTTAAATCCCTGACACCTGCCCCAACAGTACTGTTACCCCATAGTGAATTAACTCTGGGCGAAGCGGCATGCCTCTGAAAGTGCTGTGTGCACACAATGCCTGGATGACCACAACCACCCTGGTGTAGAATGTGCCTGGTATAGAGCACACTATACCCTCTTCTGTAAATGAAAAGGTCATGATTAGCTTACTCATGCTATCTCTACACAGGAGATTTACTGGTGTGTCTCGTGAGTACAGCAGTAGGGCTGACAAATCATCTGTGCCTACGGTGATTGGTAAATCTTCTATGAAAGGAATCACTGTAACAGTCCCAGAGAATCCTAATGTGTCCTATATTGTGTCTGACAGTGGGGACGGCCTCTCCCTAGTGCAGCATTTGTTGGCCCCTGTGTCGGCCAGAAAAGAAAATGTTCTATTCCCTATCTTCATTCCCACTCAGGGTTCCTGTTCTGGATTTGCATTTACTGACACCACAGGGCACGATAAATCTCTCTGTGGACTACCCTTTTGAACAGTGGTGATGGACTCTTGGATCGGGAAAGGATTGCTCCCACACTTGCTCGCACCAGTGTAGTGCATCACCATGCCCTGTGGCACAGTGTTCTTTTCCCACATCAGAGCTAATTCCTGGGTGAAAGTCTGCACCTGAGGCTACATTTAATGGGAATACACTTTTTGGGGGTGTGCCTTGATTTGCTGTGCATGGTCTGGTAGCAGGGTCGCAGAGCATAAGGGACAGGGACATATTGCTGCTTCTGGGGGTAGTAGGTGGGGTAAAATACCTGGGCATTAGGATTAAGGGGTGTGGTTGACCTACTCTTGCATTCTCACACAAAATAAACCACCTTCCTTCATGACCAACATTGGTGCCCCATTCCTGATCTCATCTGTGCAACCCCTCTCCCTCTGCCCCTCCAAAAGATTCCTCGTCCACTCTGAACTCCTCCCATGTCCATTCTAAGACCTGGTGCCCCTCCCTGTGTGGGGCTGTGCTTGGGTTGTCCATCTGTGGTACTGGTTATCCCTGCACCCTCCATGTTAATTTCTGCTAATTTCTTCTGCACTAACTCATACCCATAACATCAAAGATGACATCACAAATGTCATGTGCATTTACTTTTCATGAATATCTTCTACAAGGGATTTTCATTATAATGTTGGCAGAAAACTATCAGAGGTAATTGGGAGAAATATAATGGTTGGGGTCCCCAAACTAATTAAAGAATGTCACTGATTTGTGGACCAAATGAGGAAGAGTGCAGCCACATCTGTCTCTGGGCAATGCACAAAAAAATTACTTGAGAGTTTGGAAACATGTCCAAGACTTTCCCAAGTGCCACCTTCATCGCAAACTGCAGAGAGATTCCAGTAACATGGCCTAAACTGTTCCCTCCTTAATGTACAATAATAATGGCTGGATGATGCTGCATCAACAAAGTGCACTAAGGGGAAGCAAATCCCGCCACTTCATGTCACACACTCCATACCAATGCACGTCCACATGAGGGAAGCCAAGATGTGCAGCCACTCCACAGTGCTCTGCATACACCTGCAACCAATGTATCCACGAGTACACCAAAATCCACACACTCTGCCTCCTGAAAGACACAGCTATAGCCATAGCCATCTGCACTCCTCTCAGAAAACAGTACTTTTGCCACAATCTCCCCTTGCACACCACACCCAGGAAACCTTATTGACCAATCCCCTGGCCTCCACAGTCCCATATCCATGCCTGCCATCCTCAAAAGCCCTGGATGTGGCACATGCGATCCGCAAACTACTACAGTGTCTGCAGACATATTATGCAATTCACAGAGTTGGGGAGAAACATTTTAACCGGGGTAGGAGTTTTCATCTTTAGTGGTGGTTCTGAAATGAGCCTTTGTTTAAAGGTGTTTGTACACAAACACCTTTTATTTTGTATTTTTTTTTGGGGGGGGGGTTGCTCTTCTTTTCCTCAATACTGCCTTATATCAACATCTGCAAAGCATCCCTTTACGAAAGAAATAAGCATTTCCGCGAATTTACAAAAAAATTCAATGTTGACGATGGAGAAAACAGACATCTCAGCACATCGCAAAACTATACCCATGCCTCTATTAACAATGCTCCTTCCAACATTTGGTTTGGAAAAAATATTTACACTGTGTTCAAACTGTAGAGTAATGCTAAAGCGTAACCTTGACGTGGAGCAATGTTTAGTTAATGGAGCACTTGGTACAGTTGTTGGCTTCCAGATATACCCACATGACAACAGCATTTAGTTTGTCAACATCCACTTTGACAAACTTTCATAAATTAAAAGGATAGGACGCTCAACAGTCCAGATCCCTTCTTTTCAAAGACATGTATGTCCACAGAGAACAGTTTTCTCTGTCTCTAGCATACACAGTCACTATTCATTAATCACAAGGTCTAACCCTAGATCAAGCATTGATTGACACTGGCAGCACAGTCCTTAAAGAAGTCATGAGTCACGTAGCAATGTCTCGCCTATGTACACTTGAAGGACTATTTCTAGTCAATGTTGATGCAAGCAAAGTCAAGGCTGACATTCCTTGTATCGTAGAGTACAACAGACTATGTGCACTCTATTTACCCCATCCCAAAATGTACCCTGTTCCTCAAACAGGCAAACTTGGTAAAAGAAAACTAGTGGAAACACAACGTATAGGTGATCTCCCAACGGTACCACCAAAGAAATTGAAAACAGCTGGTACTCCATCAACTGCCACAGCGACAGAAGGATATAATGAAAAGACAAATGCATACCCAACTGCAAAAACAAAGACAATTGACTCTTCAAAAAAAGTATGTGGACTTCCATCAAATGACTCAGGCACAGAACTGTCTGGTCCATTCAGATTTTCCAACACAACTGGTGTAAATTGCTATGCAAATGTAGTGATCAAAGTTGTATTCCAATTGCTGAAAACATTTACTTAAGCAGCACAGACCAGTTGTGTTTGCAAATGCTACTCCTTCATAGAAATGCAACACACAATCCTGACAACACTTACAGTGTCTCAGGAATAAGGCAGAAATTGGACTACTATGCGGGAATGGTGAGATTCACTATAAACACAGAAGAAGATCCACAAGACTGTCTAATGTACTTACTGCAAGTATTGGAAAGCAAAAACAGACCTTCCAGATTACATACATGTGGAAATATTCATGCACTCTCTGCAGCCATGTTGGGCAGGAACACGTCCCTAACAAACCCTTTGTGTATGTATCTATACGTAACTGTGAATCCATTCCATTTCAACAGCTGGTACAAAATGCAAACCATAGCATATTATGTACTACTTGAAATACAGACAATCGTTCCACCTTAGAGATACAGTCACATAGCCAATACGTAATTGCAATGCTTTTACTATAGAATGCAGATGGTACCAAAAACAACTGCAAGCTTACTAGCTTCACATACAAGGGCAAGTATCACTTGGCAAGAAAACCTTCACAACAGTAGGCATAATCTACCACACGGGCACTACAACCACTGCAGGTCACTGTACTGCACACATTAAAAAAGAAATGTGGGTGGTTTAAATGCAATGATACTTCTATTACTCTGAAGCAGAGATTAGCAGCACATCTTGCAAAGGCGTACTTAATATTCTTGAAACCAAAATGTGCTCACTGATCTACGAAAGTAGCATAGCCTACTACCCAATACCCACCACCAGATATGCAATTGAAAACAAAAAATAACATTCTACCCTGTGAAACTGGAACAATTTAGCATACATTAACTGGCCCATGAAGACATCAGTTGCTCTGCTATCCCGTTTTCTCCCCAATGACCCAATGATTATAGTCACAGAAACAACAACTGTGCAAAGGACATACTAATAGTGTTTCCCACATAGTACATAAAAAGAAAAGTACTAACTATGAGGATCTACAAACTGTCCTCAATGACCTGTGAAATTACCAACTCTTAGAATAAGGCAAAAGCTGTCTAACAATGCCCATACCACTGCAATAAATACACAAATGCATGTAACTACACCCATAATACTGCAAAGGAACTTCACAAAAGTGAAACGTGTAAATCCACCAACACAAATGAACGTGCTTAAAGACATACCCTGCAAAACTGAGAAACTGTAAACTGTTAGAATACGCCAACTGGCATCTAACTGCAACCATAATACTACAATATTATTTCCCATTAATACACAATTTGAAATCCAGCATCAAAAATGAAAGTTCTTCTGAGGAAACCCTTCAACACTTATTAAGTTTAAACAACCAGAATACACCAACTGGTACCTTACTGCACCCGCAGTACTACAATATTACTTCCAGTGGTCAAACTGCCAAAATCAACCTTCAGCAATCACAGTGCTTCAAACATACCCTCAACAACTCCTAAACTACCAACAGTTAGAATATGCCAACAGGTATCTAACTGCCTCCACAATACTGCAATATTAGTTTCAAATACTACAGTACTTTTAAAACACCAACAGCAATCAAAAGCATAAACAAATACCGCTAAAAAGAGGAAACTGATAAACAGTTAGAATATGCCAACTGGTATCTAACTGCAACCATAGTACCACCTCTTCCAAAAGGAAAATCATACACCATTTCAATTCCTCCTACTGCAACAGTGTTCATAACAAGAAGACCACATACATATATGCACCTTAAACATTCCTGTAATTAGTGCAAACGTCAATCAAACAGAGTGTGCCACATAACAACAAATTAATGTAGAAGATTTCTTTTTTATCCTGCATGGATTTATTTTCCCTCCCACAGACACAATGATTATGCAAAGAAACACAGGAACTGAGCACATTGCACGGTACCCTTGTTTAAAACATAGTACTTGTGAAGTATTAATTATGAGGGTCCACAAAGTACATAAATGTCTGCAATGGAATTCAATACAACATTATGAAGTACCTACCCTAACATGTTTTCTTTTATCTCAGACAATGAAACAAAGATTTCTCCTGCATTTCCACATGCCACAATATTGAAATCTGTAATTGCCACTACAACAGTACTCTACACGGCATTAAAAAAAGGCGTACTGTGCCTCAACAATATATACAGTGAGTATACGATTATTGGTGTCATGCTTCTTTGTAATCTGCAAATTGCTTTTTATACACATATTTGTGCAATCCATACACCAGTGTCACATTCTTGAGTGCACAGCCGTTTTATGCTGTGGTGGTTGTGGGCAGGCCCTACTCTAAGGACATGCACCCAAGAATCCAGGAGCTTGGCAGAACCCTCACAGTATAATACAACCTACACAAACATTGTTATATCATCTATATTCCACTCCCCTACCCTAATGAAGCCTGCCTGCAGTCACCAGATAAGTTGCTCACCTGACAGTTCACATACTATTATATTACTCGCACCCACCACACAGACTCTCATACACCCAAGAATCTCAGAGAAATACAGTAAGAAAGCTGCAACACACCCTGTCCACTTCTGTACACAACTACCTGCAGCCAGTGGGCAGACTATTGGTTGCATGGCCTCTGGCCATGCACCCAAGACTCTAGTGGCTAGACACAATTGCCAATGCATAATACAGCCATGCACCCAAGAATCTTCCCAGTGGCCACAACCCTTGGGGCAGACCAATAATCTAGGTGCCACACACCCTGTCCACTTCTGTACACATATTATTGCAGTAGTTGGAACCAGTCGGCAGACACATGGGTGCAATAAACCAGCCGCATGAGGCCCTGTGCACTTCTCTACACCTACTTTACAGTACTATTACAGTACTTCAACCAGTGGGCAGACTCTTGGAAGCAGAGTCCAGGAGATTCCCACAGCCACCACAGCATAAAACAGCCTATACAAACATCCTCATATCATCTACATTCCACTCCCCTACTCTAATGAAGCCTGCCTGCAGTCACCACATAAACTGCTCGCCTGAGGACCTACCAGCGAACTGCAGTTTTGTCCGCAGACACCGCAGACACAACACAGTCTTCTTCCACCTAAACAAATACATCATATGAAGCATCCTTCACTCCCCCACCCTTTGCAGCCGCTCTTCCAAACACCAAATATCCCAAAACATGTTTTCGAGCCCTGTTTGCCGCCACGCTATCTGCGAATGTCTGCGGATCCAACATGGCCGGTGCTTCAGAAAAATATGACGCACATCACGCTTCCCTCCAGGCAATCAGCAGGCATGTTGGATATAAGCGGACATCACACAGCCCTCCGGACCAATCAGAGTCATCTACATGGAGTGAACAGGGGCATGGGTCAGCAGAGCAGAGCCAGATATCCCAAATTTGTTTTGACCTATATTTTCCCTGTTTGAAAAAATAACTACATGACAGATTTTCACCAGATTTACAAAAGCACACTTTTAGGACCAAGCCGCAGCTCCTGACGCAAATTCGGTGAAAATCTGTCCAGCGGCTTGGGCTGTAGGCGTAAGCAAAATAAAATTCCATTCAGTCTATGGAAAAAATATATAATATTTGGGACCCCACTATACTCTTGCCCCCCCCTTGACGAAACCTCACCAAACTTCCAAATAAAATTCAGAGCAGGCCATATACTTTTTTTTACAAAGTTTGGTAAGGATTCATCCAGGAACAGCGAAGTTATAAGTTGTCCTAAAAGTGCTCTTCGTACAAGTTGAGCAACTTAAACATAACTACACGGCTGCTACCGCAGACCGTGGAATACAACACTTAGGTATGTTTCCATACTCAGCTGATGCAATTTATCAGTGTTAGGTTGTGCTCTGCTGTCCAAATGGCAAAGTGCAGCCATGTGTGCCCTTCCAATTCAACAACAGCTATCATTTTAACAGAATGGGCACGGTTTTACATGGTCACCTTCAATTCCCCAATCGTAAACATTTGGAATAATTTCAAGTTACTTTTTTCCAGCCCACATCTCTTCACACAGGGCATGGCACTTCCAGTGTCAATGAAAAGTTAATTAACGGCTCAGTGTTTCAGTCTCTAAAGAATGAAACGCTCTAGGACAAATGCCTCCTCACAGGCTAAAACTAAAAGTATGTGGAGTAATTATGCTACTACGCAATCTTATGCCATCACAGGGACTCAGCAATGGAACAAGGATGACAATTACATGTCTACAAAGTCTCATCATAGAGGCCTGTGTAATTGATGGAATTTAGATACTGTTCTTATACCACACATACCTCTCATTCAATCTGATACAAATATGCCTTTCAAATTCAAAAGAAGACAGTTACCTATATGTTTATCCTTTTCAATGACCATTAGTAAGTCACAGGGATCAACACCCCCTTACAAGAAGCAATCAGTGCTGACCATTGATAAGTCACAGGGACCTCAGCCCCCTTCCTGGAAGCGATCAGTGGTAATTTTGATGTTTAAGAAGGGGGACAGAAGTGACCCTATGAATTACCCTGATATTCTCTATATTCACGTGAAGTCTCCATTCTCTCTCAGTGAACATATTGTATTATTTTGGTGTATATTAGGTCTCTCTGTCGCTGGCTCTTTATGCATATTAAAATATGTGCATACACGTCTCAGTTGTATTATCTGCAGATTGGTCTGTGTGTGAAGAATGTCCATATAACAATCATTAGTGTACATGGCACCCTTATTCACTTTCAAACTCCATGACCTTTTTCTGTACAGAATGTCCACATGATATCCTCTCTCTGCACATTCATGCCCGGAGACGGGGTCAATTCTCCGACTTGGTCACACTATGCAGATTATGTCTTCCTGGTCTCCACTCTTTGGATATGTCGTTTTAATGATATCTTTATGCATATACATTGTCTATGGTTTTTAGATTGCCTCTGCACTTTGCATAGGAAAGCGACATGCTTTGCACCCAGGCATCTCCAGAATTGCTTCAGTGTTAGGATTTGTGAATCAGGTGTTAGGTAGTAGGTGCAAATCAGAGCTGATAATGCACACCTTCCAATTAGCTCCAGTGCACATCTTTTTGAATTAGGCCTAACATATTTTCACCAGTCAATATCCATGCACATGTCTGATCACTGAGCACATAATTCCTCGATGGTCTCAATGCACAATAACCACCAATGATCCGTCTGCTTTGTAAATCTGCACCTACTCACAAGTGTTGTGCAATTAAGTAAATCTACAAACAGCCCCTGGGGGGAGAAATCTTTCAGAGTGAGATTGAAAGTCTTCCCATTACGCGGGCAAGTCATGGTCTAGGTGGGAATCGATATTTCTTATTATGTAATGGTCTATGATCGAACAGCATAGATTTTTTACAGCGCTCAACTGCAAAGATTTCATGCAGTAGCTAAGCAAAATCAATATCATATTGCACGATTATACATCATGCCTGTGAAAACCCGTGAACAGCAATCTATATATTTAAGTGTGCAAAGCACGTTGCTTTGTGTAAATGTGTAATGTTCTGCGGCTAAAGTGTAATAACCTAATACAGTACTACGACAGATGAAAGCCTGATACATGGAATTGTGCGCATTTATCACACAAAGGTCGAGTCCCGAGAACGAAACTGCGCATGCCTGCACACAGAATAAAAAAATGCACGCTCAGCGTATTCATGGAATTGTCTGCGCAAAAGTACCCTATATGTAAGTCATGGCCGGAACGCCCCCAACTCCTCCCACACAAAGCAAAAAGAGCCAGAACAGCTAACTTTGCGCGGTCCCCCAGGCGCAAATACATGCACCCTACAAACAATGCATGGGGTCTCCCGCAAGCAGGACTATATCCCCCGTAACTGTTACCAGCACCACAACATTCATACGATTTATCGTAACTCAGGTAAAACTTGGAAAATCTGTGTGTGAACCCCTTTAAACCATTCCTGCACCCCGCTGCACTGTGTATGCACTCTCCTAAGTCAGATTGGAACAACAGATATTTACATGCACCCCTAAAGCTGACACCCCATCTTACTCCCATGCAGTGAATCCTATATGCAAGTGTCTGTACGCCTACCGTTGGGTGGAGGATAGTATGAGGGCTTTTTGCGTAGCCATTTCCCCGCTGAGAGGTTGCGCGCTTGGATCCATGAATACATATCGTTCAACGCAATGGTGGGGTCTGATGCACTGCCGGTGGGTCGTCCCTCATAATGCCCACTTTTTGCCTTGTTCTTCCTCATTTTCAATGTTCCGACCCCCTACCCTGCCCTCTGCGCAGGCCACACCCAGGCTCGGCGTGGTGTCTCGCGCATGGCACACGGCCGCTTGCAGAGACGTACCAATCCTGCACGAAGTCCACACAAAGTATGAAAAAGTGATGCACAGTCGATTCAATGAATCAACAAATGGGACTTTGAAACAGAGTTTGGCACGCAAATTCTCTATTTTGCATGCAGATAATTCCATGAATCGGGCCTGAAGTCTCTTGGTTCATGAAGAAATTAAAAAATAAAGATAAAGTAAAAAGGAAAGACAGGTAAAGAAGGAAAGAAAGAAAAAAGGAGACCAGATAAATAAAGAATTTAAAAAACAGAAAAAAAACAAAAGCAATAAAGAACGAAAGAAAGAATGAAAGCAATAACAAAAGCAAGAATGTAAGAAAGAAATATAGAAAGAAAAGAGAAGGAATACAGATTCACACCCAGGAAAGGGCCATTACCCAATCAGGTGGCTTGCACAATGGCCGATAATATACATTCACTGCCCGCTGTTCAAGTCACCCAAGGCCCTGCCTAGGGTGGTGCAATTTTATCTTTATTTTTTATGTGGGGAAGCAACAGGACTTGTCTTGAAAACCAACTATTGCCTTTCTCCTCCACTCCTACAAGTAGCACCTACATGCTCCAGGGCTTTGTGCGCTGCTACAAATTTAAATTAAAAATACATTTAAATTTACATTTAAACATTAAATACATAAAAATACATCTTTCCACCTGTGTTCCTCCTTTTTCTCTCTCCTTCCTCACTGTCTGCCTACCTGCTGGTCCTCCCTCAACTTTGACTGATGACTTTTCTTGTTCTTCTTGGACACTTTAATCTTCATCTCAACTCCCCGCATGCCTCTTTTCCCTTCCTATTTCTTATTGTGCCCTTACACCTACATTAAGTACAAACTCCTCCCTCTCACATTTCTGGCTCCTCTTTCGATCAAAATGTTTATTCCTTCCCAACTGATTCTACAATTATTTCTCACCCCATCTATTAATCGGATCACATTTTACTCACTATTTCCCTTTCTCTCATTCCCACTGTATCCCTCCCTCTCCTGCTATATAATTTTTCAATGATTCCCCTTTTGTTTCTTCCCTTTCTTGTTCTCTACCCTCTATTGTTCACTTGTATTCTATCTCAGCTGATCAAGCAGCATGTAAGCTTAGTCTAAGATTTCAGCCACCCTCAATATCCAACTAATTCCTTCCTCCCTTGCGTAGCCCACCCACCCTGGTTATCTCCTTCACTAAGCTCCTTTAGATCCTCTATCCCACCATTGGAGAAAATCTCTCCTCACACGTTCCTCTCCACTCTGCACTGTTCCTATAATTCCCTCTTACTCATTCGTAAAAATGCTATTTCTCCCAACTTACACTATCCCGCTCTCCTCATCTTTGTTGCATCTTTCAATTCCTAAATAACATCCTCTCTTCACATCCCTCGACTCATTGCTTTCCTCACCTCTTTTAATCTACTACTTTACTGCATGCCTCCATCCGTTCTTCTTTGACATCAGTCGAGCCTCCCACCCAAGCTCCCTCCTATTCCCAACTCTCCCCTGTAGTGTCTTCCTTCATTCCTATTCTGATTCTGACCCTGCATTCCATCTCCTTCCTGTGTCATCCTACTGCCTCACCCCTCGAACCTCATTCCTCTTCCTTTAAACCTGCTCTCTATCCTTTTCTGCTACCTTATCTTCCCTGTCTTTTCAATCTTTCTCTGAAGTCTGCCACCTTTCTGTCCTCATTGAACCATGCAACCATCATTCCTATTCTCAAAAAAACCTTCTCTTAATCCTACACTTCCGTCTAATGTCAGACCTATCCTGCTTTTCCCTTTCTTGTCCAACCTCCGTGGAAGAGTTGTCTGCAACCAAACCTCCTCTTTCCTCAATCTACACCATCTGCTCCCTCTCTAGCAATCTGGCTTCCGTCCATCCCACTCTACTTGACACCTTGCATTCTCGTCTGCTGCTCGGCACAACAATTGTCTTCATCACTCATACTGCTCGATCTTTCAGCTGCATTTGACACCGTTGACAACCCTGCCCTCCTATCTTCTCTAGCCTCTCTAGTCTTCTCCGGCTCTGTTCTCCAATGGTTTCTGTTTTATCTGTCTGGCCTTTCCTTCTCTGTTTGCAGGGTCGCCGTCGTTCGTCTTCCTGCCCCTTACTTCTTGGCATCGCCCAAGGCTCTGTATTTGGCCTCTCACACCTCTCTCTGTATAGCCCTCCTCTATCTTCCTTGATCACCTTTTTCAATCTTTCATGTCAGCTTTTACGTTGATGATTCACAAATGTTCCAGTTTTCTTCTGTCTCTGAACCCCTTCACTCCACTGTTTCCTCTTGTCTTGCCACTACCAATCTTTCAGGGATTCCTACTTTCTTCCCCTAAATCCCTCTAAAAACACATTCTCTTGTTTCCCACTTCTCCCACCCCTCTGCCCTGCTATTGGCCTCGTATTTCCCCACTCTGTATTCCCCTTCTCCCCTTCAGCGCGTAACCTAAGTGCTATCTTTGACCCCTTTCTTTCTTTTTCTCTCTTTATCACTAACACTGCCCGTACTTGTCACTTCTATCTCTATAATCTTCACAAGCCCACCTATTTCTCTCTTCATCTCTAGCACTGCCCATACTTGTCATTTCTATCTCTATAATCTTCACCAAGCACACCTATTTCTCTCTTCATTTCTAGCACTGCCCATACTTGTCATTTCTATCTCTATAATCTTCACTTAGCTCACTTATTTCTCTGTTTCCCAGCACTGCACTCCTTATATCCTCCCTTATCTTTTCTCGCCATAACTAACCGATTAGGACTTCCCTGCTCTCGTCGTATCTCCTGCGTTCTGCCTAGAGTTCAGGAATGTGTCTCCTTTTCTTGCTACCATCTCACTCTTCTATTTAACTGTCAATGTATCTGCCTCACTCCTCCCCTTTGACGCCCATTCCTTTTTCACTTTCTCTGTATTGACTAAAAATTCCTCTATGGCCTTGACCCTTTTTACCTGTCTTCTATGCTTGCATTCCCCTTTTGCTCCCACCACTCTCAATTCCTCTTTCATTTGCTTGTCCCCAAATTCCCCCTGTGACTCTTTCCATTTCCGTTCTGTCTCACTCTTCTCTCTAATTACCATATTTTTTTTTTCTGAATTCGTGTACCAAAGTTTGTATACATTTTCCAGTGCTTTGGTGAAAGAACTAAATAAATCTCAATAAAATACCGGAGAATAATACAAGAGAAGCCATGCTTTCTCATTCTACATCACTGCTCTCTTGCCTGTTGTCCCGCAGTCATCCTTCATTACCCCCAACCATTCTTACACCGTTCCTACCCGGTCACCCATTTACTAAAAACACAGAAGATTTAATGATGCAAGTTTCTGGAGAAAACTTCAATCTGTGTGTGCAATGAACATATCTCTGCTGCCAAGTGTTGTACAGCTGTAACCTTACATATTACACTAAGGATGACTGTGCATGTGAGTATTGGGCATGCAGGGAAGCCCATGTGACATATTTGGAACGCAATGAAATTGCTGAAGCCTGTCATTTTCATCCTCACATCCAAACTTGGAGGCTATTGAATGAGTATATATGTTACAAGCTTACAAACAATTTCATGTAAGTGTGAGTGTTGTAAAAAATGAAATGAACAGCAAGCAGATTCTTCAATGTGTATTAATTAGTTTATTCGAGTATACAAACCTTTAATAACCGCCATTTTTGTCAAATATAAAAATCGTTGATTATGTTTTGGTTCACGAAATTGTCGATTCTGTGCATATCAATCAGTAACCCTTATTGGTGCTATTTGTCCCCTTCTACTTTCTTATAGTGATAGTTCTATAGATTATCAAAGGAAACCATTGATATCATTATTCTAGGTTTTTTATCATGTGCTTTGCTCAGTAATAAATGGGTAATGTTCTTTTTACCATGGACATATATTGATATACCCTCATTCTCCAATCTAAGCAACGTCAACCTATGCCAGACTGACAATCCCACATGAGGCTGAAATGCTTATGTGGTTGATTGTTTCTCCTTGAGAGCTGTCGGCCTTCGGTTGATAAAGATATTTTTTAAAATAGCACTGCTCTATAAGACAATGTCAACTGCAGAAAGAAAGCTTTTAATGCCAATAGTGTCTTTCTGTCTAGATCTAATCTGGAGGCGAATTTCCTGTGAGCTACAAGGTGGTGCTGTGCTTGTGTGCTTTATTTGAGCTGTCATTTCCTATTCTACGAACACATTGCGGGCAGAAGGGTTTATTCTGTTTGGTTTTTTTTTAAAAAACCACCATAATATTGCTAGTGAACGAGCCCCAATGCGGATGAAACATGGATACTGTTGCATCCGTGTGAGCTGTTGCACTTGGATTGATGAATGTATGTGCAAAATAGCACTAACATGTAAGACAATCACAATTGTATCATATAAGGCAAAACAAATCATCCTATCATTGAATTTTCTTATCCATAGAGCATTGCCCTGTAGTTCTAAACTGGAGGTGCACTTCCATTGAAGGCTACTAGGTGGTGCTGTGTAGCATTTTAGCTGAAATGTCCCTTTGTACTATCACATTACAGGGAGCACGGTTATTTATTTATTTATTTATTTATTTTTTAAACCCAGTTATGGTGAATGGTAACATTGCCCTAATGTTCCAGTCTCAGGACTGTTAACCTACACAGCACGGATGATCCCAATTGAGGGCAAAACACATATGTGGTTGGTTGTTGCATACTTGAGAGCCGTCCATCGTGGGTCGTTAAAGCTCTTTACAAAGTAGCATTGCCCCATGATACAATGACAATGTCCTCATATGATGTAAAGAGTAAACATTTGAGCTAACTTGCATACCCAACGTGCATTGCTAAGTGGCTTTCATCAGGAGGTGAAGTTTCAGTGATGGCTAGTGGAATCGGCTTAGTCCTCTATCAAAGCCGAGGGGGAAGGTATAATATTGATGGTCGATGGTAAACAATTCCCTCCCCCAAACTCCAGAATATAAAGTTCTGCTGGACTGAATGAATACCTGTGATGATGGTGACACGTGCATGTTGTTGGTAGATAAAGCTATATGTAAAATAACACTGCCCCATACATCATTGACCGTTTCCTCATATGGGGAACAAAGCAAGAGTGTCAGCTAGTTTATACACTTGTGGTGCTTTGCTGTCTGGCTCTGGTCTCGAGGTGAAGTTCCGGTGATGACTGCTAGATAGCGCTGTGCATGTATGATATTTGAGCTGAAATGGCGTATTCTATCACATTTGAGGTAGAAAGGATTATTTATTGCTTTGTTTAAATTACCCAAAATATTCATATTCAATGGCAAGCATGCCCAACGCTCCAATCTCAAGGATGTCAACCTACACCACTCTGACGATTCACAATGAGGGAAGGGCATATGTGGTCTGTTGTTCCATTGTTGAATGCTCTCAGTCTTGTGTTAATAAAGCTTATGCATACAAAACACACTGCCCTGTAAGGCAACAACAATTTACAGCAAGTTTTTCAGCTAATCTGCATATGATCGTGCATTGTTGAGTGGCAGTAACCTGAAGGCGAACTTCTAGTGATAGCCACAAGGTGGCACTGTCTGGTGTTTTTGCTGAAATGCCCGATTCTGCTCTCACATTGCATGTCAAAGGGTTTTGCTGAGCTTTTCTTAACACACGCCAGAGCTGAAATGGCTTATTCTAATAAAGCCTACACTGACATTGATCACTAGAAATGAACGCTGTAAACATTATTTTAATGGATTCTTGTTTTGGGAACGTAAACCACCTTGTCCTCAGAATGTCTTTTATTCTTGGAAAGAATTGCATTCAGTTGAAAGGAGGGGGGGTAGGAAGAGAGAGAAACCGACTATATTGAGAGAGAGCGATCATGCGTGAACCAGTCTGCACTGGCAGAGAGAGCAGAGACTGCAACAGCACAATAGCAAAGGATTAGAGCAAGAGAGACACAGAAAGACAGAGGCAGACGCGCACCGCTAATATATTAAACGTTAAAACACTGGGTAGTGATGAAACATGACATTATCAGGTGAAGGTGACAGCCTATTAAAAGGGAGACCATTGGGTTTAAGTGAAACTTTGGGCCTGATCGATGCCTTCTAAAGTTGACTTTCAGCAAAATCAAAGGTTATGCTGCTCGGTGCTGTGGACGGAAGATGCTCGTAGTTACTGTCCATTTCAAACACAGTCATGTTTACAGATAAGGCAATAGAAACAGATGCTTAAAAAAGTGATTACAACTTGAAGCACGATGCGCACACAGCCCAATTGAGAGCGTACAGGATCATTGCATAAAAACATGAGCAGTGCTGCCAGATGTGCATTCAAGCAATCAAGGGTATGAAGCTAATTGAAATATATAATGGGTAAACGAAGTTATAATGCACACCATAACATGCTCTCAACTTTAAAAAGAAACTATAGACTAGTACTAGAAGATGGTTTAAAAATGTTATCCATGATCACAGGGACAGTGCCAGGGCCTTTTAACTGATTCAGTCGAGAGGGGGCTGGAGCCTCAGGTAGGTCCACAGCAACTGCCACCATGTTGCTAGTCTGCAGTCTTATTGGATGGCAATATATTACGTCTGTTCTGGGGCTTTACATGTGCTCTTTGCAGCACTCACCTTACAAGCTGCGCTTGTTGGAGCCCTTCTGGCTGTCACTTCCCTCAGATTATGCAGAAGTGTTATCATCAACTCCTTGCCTTTTAACTCCTGTTAACTCCTGTTCTCTCCTCCTCTTCCTTTCTCCCTTTTCCTATCTCCTCCCCTCCTCCCTTTACTTTCTTCTCTGCACTTACTCTATCAGAATTGTCCCTGGACCTAGTATGATAGCAACCTCGTCTGTCGCTCCCGCATCCCCTTACTGTGCCCCTCTCCCTCCAGCACTATCTGAAAACGATTGTCAGACCTAGTACGATAGTCGCTTGTTTTGTCCCTCCCCTCCCTTTCCGCACCCCTCTCCCTCACCTTTTGTTTTTCTCCCAGAAATGTCGTCAGGCCTAGGTCGGTAGTCCCGTGTCTGTTTCCATTTCCTTCTCACTCTCCCCCTCCCTTCCTTATCTATGTCTTAGCTCTTGCACTATCTGAAATGTCGTCAGGCCAAGTACAATATTTAATTTCGCATCCTTACTGTTCATAGCATGTAAGAATGTCATTGTATTTTCCTTTGTTCCCTCCCTTGCCTTGAAGCGCTTTGAAACACTTGTGTATAGGCGCTATATAAATAAACAATCATATCATATCATAACTCCGGTTCCTCCCCATCAGCTGCTTTCTGGCAAAGGATGTATAGCTTTTCAGTGGGCATGCAGTGTTTCAGCTCCCTGGTGGCTGGCTGACTCGTGATAATCAGTGGCTATTAAATTCCGGGTGTATTTCTCTCCATTATAATGCATGCAGCACAAGGGGGACAACATCATTTTGAAATGGACCTCCACATTCTTGAGCAGGGACTGCGTCATGTGAACATAACCTAGGAGTGTTCCCTATGGAAAGTCTGCTTCCTAACGCTAACACAACAACCACACATGCTCACCTAAGCATTTAACTAGATTGCCAAACATAGCATCATGGCAGATCTTCATCCAGTGCAGCAAAATGCCTGCATCCTCGCAGTGGGGGATGGGACATGGCAAGAGACCCAGCAAGAATCCGACAAGTGAACGAGGACACTGCACCACCTTTACCGGATGTCAGTGTGCAAAATAATGACCAGACCCTCTGCAAACCTGTCCATAGAATGTGAATGCAATATCCAAGGACTGGGCTGGCTTGGGATGAATTTGACTCAGCCAAGGGGCCGTAATCACTGGTCCATCCTCACTAATAGAGTTCACAGCTTCCCTCACTGAGTCTTTGAGCAGGTTACAGCATTTTTATAGTAATACTTTAGGACCATCGATTGATGGCTTGGACCTTTTGGTACATTTAAGGTTTACCAAGTAGAAAGAGGCAGGGTATTTTTCTGATCGAGATGTCCCAGATGTCATCTTTTAAGTTAGGTTTCCAGGATGGGATAAGCGCTGGATTGTGTTTGCGTGTGCTCATTCCATCATGGTTGGCTTGTTGGGCAGGCCTTCCTTCCATTATCGGCTGGCGGCTTATATCAAAGCATAGAGGTGCATTGCAATTCTCATGCTCCCCCAAGTTGGTACCTGATCTTTGCCAGTAGATCCTTGAATGCCTCCCCTTGAATCTCTTGCTGGACTCCAGTTGGGTCTGTTGTTTTAATGCCATTGGACATCTCCTCTTTTTGGGGACCAGTTACGGCATCCCGCCCCTGAAACTACTGACCAATCTCTAACCTTGCATTCATCCGGGAGTTCTGCAAATCCAAAAAGCTGCCTAAAGATAGGCAATCCGCATTCCGACTCACACGAGGGGTGCAGTCGGTCCAACATGTTACATGTAAAGAACTTCTCGCACAAGGATCTGGCAGCAACCTTATTCCTACTGGGCCTCTTTAGGGGATGATATAGTCAAGCACCAGGTGCTGGTTTCACAAGGCGTCCCCTAGGTTATTGTGCAAATGAGCCCACTTTCCGGGCTAATACAGCAATACCACTTCTTCTTTGAAATGTGCAAATGCCACCTAAATCGACCCTCTTTTCCCCCACCCTTACTTGCGTTTGTCTACTCTGGACAGACAGAGACATGGGTTCCTATAGACGGAGGTGCACTAACAACCGTCTTTCAATCCCAAAATTGTCTTCTCTCTGCAAGTCAATGATGTAGTCAAGGGTAAAACATTCCCAGCTCAACCCACTCAGACAGAACTACACCTACTCACCGAGTGGCACTCATTAGAGCCCTCGCTCTCTCCCGCCTAGACTACTGCAACTCAATATACAGCACATTGCCCAAAAACACATGCTAAAACCACCAGCTACAACTAAGGCAAATCAGCAATACTCGGATGTAATCTTACTGAAACAGAACCACTCAACTCGCATTCTGAATACCCGCTATTGGCTGCACGTGGAGCAAGGGGTCTTCTTCAGAATACAATGCATCATATCTCCCCACTAAGCACTAACAAAGTAGCACTGAACCACTTAATGAATAGCAATGAACCACCACAGGAATAGTACTGAACCACTACAGGAATAGTATTGATCCACCACAGGAATAGTACTGAACCACCACATGAACAGTACCGAAGCAACACATGAACAGTACTGAACCACCAGAGGAGTAATATTGAACTGCTGCAAGAATAGTACTGAACTACTGCAGGAATCGTACTGATCCACTACATAAATAGTAACCATTACAGGAACAGTACTGAACCACTAGAGGAATAGTACTGAACCATTACAGGAATAGAATTGAATTACTGCAGGAATAGTACTGAACTACTGCCAGGATAGTACTGAACCACTACATGCACAGTACTGAACCACTAGAGGAATAGTACTGAACTATTACAGGAATCGTACTGAACCACCACAGGTATAGTACTGAACTACCACAAGAACAGTACTGAAGCACCACATGAAAAGTACTGAACAACCAGATGAATAGTATTGAACTGCCGCAGGAGTAATACTGAACTACTGCAGGAATCGTGCTGAACTCCTACAGAAATAGTACTGAATCACCACAGGAATAGTACTGAACCACTACAGGAACAGTACTGAACAACTAGAGGATTAGTACTGAACCATTACAGGAATAGTATTGGACTACTGCAGAAATAGTACTGAACCACTGCAGGAATAGTATTCAACTACTGCAGGAATAGTACTGAACTGCTGCATGAATAGTACTGAACCACTACATAAATAGTACTGAATCACCACAGGAATAGTTCTGAACCACCACATGAATAGTACTGAACCACCACAGGAACAGTACTGAACCACTAGAGTAATAGTACTGAACCATTACAGGAACAGTATTGAACGACTGCAGGAATAGTACTGAACTGCTGCAGGAATAGTACTGAACCACTACATAAATATTACTGAATCACCACAGGAATAGTACTGAACCACCACATGAATAGTACTGAACCACCACAGGAACAGCACTGAACCACTAGAGTAATAGTACTGAACCATTACAGGAATAGTATTGAACGACTGCAGGCATAGTACTGAACTGCTGCAGGAATAGTACTGAACCACTTCATAAATAGTACTGAACCACCACAGGAACAGTACGGAACCACTAGAGTAATAGTACTGAAGCATTACAGGAATAGTATTGAACGACTGCAGGAATAGTACTGAACTGCTGCAGGAATAGTATTGAAATGCTACAGAAATAGTACTGAACAACCACAGGAATAGTATTGAACCACTACATGAATAGTACTGAACCACCAAAGGAATAGTACTGAACCACTACTGGAATAGTACTGAACTACTGCAGGAATAGTACTGACCCACTACAGAAATAGTGCTGGAACACAAAAGGAATATAATGTTTAAAGGGAATGAATAGGCAAGACATAACGAAACTGTCAGAAAGGTTGGCGGGCAACGAGAACCCTTTAAAATTGGTCAACTGATCTGAGAAAAGAGCAGACAACTATCACGTTATGGGCCTGGCTGCTGAACATTTTTTTTTTAAATGGTTTTTGGTAGGTTTTTATCACACCCGCAGATTTGTTGCTTCAGATTAAGAAGATTATTTTTCATAATTGGCTTGAAAAGGGCCGAAAGGAAATTAAATGCCCCCATTGCTTATAAGAAAGGCAAGCGTTTGTGTAAGATATTGGCAGGTTTAGAAGCAAATTAAGGCAGCAAGTGGAAATGGCCAACAAGATGCGAGTGTGGGATCTTCCCAAAATCCATACACACGACTTGTGTGCTGTTTATTCTACCCGTCAATGTACACAACATATGGAGGCATTGAGAACAAAGATCTCATGCGATTTGCAATACCATATAGCGGTACACGTCAGCGACTGTCCTTGTAAGAAAAGATAGATTAGAAATATGGCCAGAATGATCAAAACACGCAACATCGATCACCAAATTACCATGGGCAACACATAATCTTCAGCAAGGTTGGCCCCATTCTACATGGAAAAAGATCCTGATGAAGACAGTCTGGAATGGAATGTATTGTGGCATGTGCCACGTGACCTGAAAGCTAGGTTGCATGACATGGAACTGTTACCCCAAGCTGAACCGGCCGCGTGTTGTTCAGACCCCCAATCCACAGATAGGGGGGAGCTTCTCCGGAAGGAATGTTCAGCCCAAGCTGGAATAACCTCCCAAACAGGAAGGTTACCAGAACCAGGCTTCCTCAGCTTGAGGATCTCTTTAATGCAATAAACCCCTTTGCTGTTCTCAAATAAGAGACAGAGGTTTTGATTACTTACCCAAAAGAGTGGGATACCCACACCGCTTCGCCAAGGCTGAAAAGGATAACAAGGAACTGGTTAATACAGCAGACAACAATTCCTTTACTCGGTATTCCTAATGGTTGTGAGTATACCCGAAACACCTTGCACTGGATCTGAATAACGGTATGGGAATGGAAAGTGCTGAAAGAAAGGAAAGAGGAAGATCTATTACTATTAACACTCAGTAAGGGCAACCCTTAAATGCTACTAGGAGAGGGCTTACCCTACTGTATGTGGGGAGGTCCCGTGGAGAATAGGCAGGGAAACAACGACAGGATAAAACACAACATTGGGAATGTTACTACAGGAAGTTTCCCCGGGCGGCACACGGAGCGCAACTAGAGCCGGGTTGGTGCAGTGAGCAGGATAGCATCCAGTAATGCACAGGTGGATCCAAAAGCACACACTGCTGGTAGCAAATAGTCACTGTAGACAGTCAATCATTGTCCAGTTCCAGAAAGTCAATTATAGAGTAATTAGGCGGCTGCTTTCTTGGTTTCCATTCAGTCAAGAGTAGGTAGAAGGTAGGTGATTGAGACAGAACCATAATGGGAAAAGGAGAACTTACCTAGTCTCCTCAGCACAACCGTAACAGGTGCCAGGCGGAATGGCGGGTGCTGGATGGATGTCAGAAACCGGAGGCTCTTGAGACGGCGAAGCGAAGATGGAGTACGGTTAGGTCCCCTGGAAGGTGGAGATCGGGGACGCACTGTAGGGATGATGCTGTCGGTAGTTGTAACTCAGATCTGGCAGACGACATAGCAGAACGTTGAGCAAAAGGAAGTCTATAAGCAGTCTGAGTCGACTAGGTCAGGTTTGCAACAAGGGAGTAGACAAAGGCAATCTGTCAGGAGGTCCGGGATTGAATAAACAGCAAATGGCAACAAGAATCGTTCTGACAGAGTAACGCTCAATGAGAAGCGTCTTCAGGAGCGAGAGGGGCTTTTTTTGAGCTTGGCGGGGGGCAGAGCTCGCGTGGACGTGCAGCAGTCAGCTGGTTTGTCACGTGACCAGAACGTGGAACTCGCATTCCGGAAACATGGACACAACATCTCCCAGGCAACCTACAGCGTTGCAAGTAAGGAGACGGTGTTTGTTACATCCAAAAGGGCACCAATTTGTCCCCATTTTAGTTTGAGCAAACCATTTTACATTGTCCCACTTTCCATGAGTATAAAGTCGATCCTACATGGGAAGTGGTGATTGTATTGTCTTTGTCTGTTTGTTGGAATGGGAATTTATCCTATTTCCTTCTTTTGTTTCATTTTTAACTTGAGCAACCCAGGATCAGTGTGACAATCAATGGGTTATTAAAAAATGGTCTATCCCATTAGATGCAACATGAGTTGTCTTGAAGAGAAAAATTGATTCTCTTTATCTTCCTGGGTGAACTCTCTTTTTTCCTTCCCTTGTTTTTACTGGTAGTCTCCTCCGATTCAAGTTAATCTGGAAGAGAGTGGGTTGGGACTTTCAAGGTTGAATGCATTACACACCATAGAAGTGGTAATTTCATTCTTATTCTGTCACTATTAGACAGGCATTGTAACGCTGCAACCTAGTTGAGAGTGCACAGTAGGCAGGGATAGTACCTTTGTTTCGCTCTATCCTTCTGTCTTCAGCCTCAACCTTGTTCTATTCCTTCTTTTTATGAATAGATTTGAGTCCACCCCACAGTAAAAAAACCTTTTGGGCTTGGTTTTACGTACTGGCCCTTGTCTTGGGTTCTCTGTTAGCTGCTAGTAGCGTTTACACAGTTGTGTGTTGCCTAATCTTTTTGTGTGAACATTATCTACTAAGGGCAATACCCTGTTAATTTGTAGAAATTGCCCCATTGTTTGGTTATAATGCAAGTAAGGAGAAGCCAGTCTTCTGGCCATGTAGCGATGTGCAGAACCTGCGCGTGGGAACCGTGCAAGCCGCGGGACCCCAGATGTAACAGGAACACAGATATATTCAAATGTCATCCAGTCACCACATCAATGGAACAAATGAATACATGGAATGGGCACAGTGATAAAATGATATTAGTCCCATGAAGGAGGGTTCATTTCAGTATCCTGCTTACAATAAGGGTTGCATAATATGAGACATTCTCCTCTGTCACTCTCCCAGTGCCAGCACATGACAAGTGGCACACATGAAACAAAGAACACGGTTGTATTTTGTACATTTCGTATCATACATACTTAATCTTCCATCTGGGGGTGCAACCGAGGCATATAATGATTGGTTCGCTTTTGAAGTATAATGGCATGGTTGTGACCCATACTATCTGTGAGACACATGTAAGCTCTACTTTCAATCAATACACAGTGATGCACTTCTATGCATGGTGTATATAACATATTGGTAAACTGTATTAATTTGGCTGTGCCGTTGTTTGGAAGCAATAACCAAACATAAAGGATGGACTACACTGAATTAGCAACCCGAAGAGATGTAGATGGTCTATATACGTTCACTGCCTCTACTTTTTGTAACCTGCAGACAGGAGGAACATGAATACTTCCATCCAAGATCAGAGGATTCAGCAAAAGATAACAAGCAATGTGATTATTAATTCAAAATCATAGGGGCCTATCCATTGCCTCATGTTTTGAGTTTATTTAGAAATTAATAACTAAAGATTTAGGGGCAACTTTAATACTTTACTGAGCGCTTGGGGGAAATACGCTGCTTAAAGTGAGGTATGGAAGGGCTTCTAGTTTTGTTTAGAGAGCAAGTGGCCGCCCGTGCAAGATACATTTGGAGCTCTATTGAGAAATGGACATTAGAGACTCAAGCAAAAAAAAAGTGTCTGCAAGGTTCATGCTTATGAAAAATAGTAGTAAAAACAGACTGAAGTTGACACCATGGTGCTGACAGAGGCTCTCTTCCTTTTGCTATAGAAGAAAGTAACAGGGGTATTAGAGAATAACATTTTTCCCTTTGTCGTTGCTCCCGAATATGTAACTGGCCAATTTAAAAGGTTGCAGAGTTTTAAAAAGTAGAGACTGCTGCTACTGTAATTAAGTATGGCAGTATCTCTGTGGGCTAATTGAAGCACAAAGGAGTTTTTTTTTTTAGAATTTTGGTAGTATGTATTGGATATTTGTTTGACCCGTAGAATATCCCAAGTTGCATTGGAGGAGCGAAACATGTTGGAAATTACACATGAACCTGCCTCTTTTTATGCACTTCTTGAGAAAAAAAATATTTGGAGTATGCACTTATTTTGTGATATTGTTAAGAAATGTGTGTGTGTTTACAATGTATGTTTTCATATGTCTGTTGAGGTTAGAGGGTGATATGTATTGAGGAGGATGTGTTTAATGATACAGAACTTTTTTATGGAGACTTGTGATTGATAAAAAATCATTGGAAGCATATACATTAAGAAGTGATCATAAGGTGTTTGCTCACTAATCCATGGTACATTCAGACAACTGCTTTCGTTTTGTTTTGTTAACTGTTACTTGTTTTTACATGTACTCACCCTAGTCAAAAACTGGATTCCACCCTTTGTTTGCATTCCATCAGTACTTCGCCTCATAATAAACCTGTATTCAAAGCTGGTAGCTTTCATTTTCTGTCAAGTAAAACAATTAGAAAAATTATTAAACAAGGCTTCCACGCAAAAAAAAAATAAAAAATAATAATAAATCCCAATCTGTCTCTTTGGAGGGAACTAAACTACCTGAACTTCAGGAAAGTGCCTTCATCGTCCATGTTCAAGTGGCAAGTCCTTGGGCATTAGACACATCACTTGTTCTGTGTCGAGTGCCATGAAAACGCTCCCTCTCTGAACCAGCCATCTATCTGACCCATGATGAGCTACCACAGCAGACTGACATCTAGCTTTCTCAATGCTCGTAGGTGGAAGCTCTGGGTTCTTTACAACCTAAAACACTTGACGAAACACTGTCTATATTCAATCTAGGGCCCTTCCCTGGTGTGACCTACTTACCTGTGACTACAAAATATATATATATATATATTTTGCTTTTCAGTGCAACCAAAATGTATTGTTCTAATCCTGTAACTAGCGACTTGATGCCTCTGGGTTTAGAGCACTTCATAAATGCAATAATACGTCTGCTGCACAGCCTTTATACTGATACCCTGTGAAGACTGAACAGGTGGCATGCTATATGAGAGGTTATTTACAACACAATTAATACCCAGATGTTTCTAAACGCTGACCCAGGGATCGAACCTGTGTTGCTCCGGGTCGTCTTGTTTCCAAGGCGAGCACGTTGCCCCCTGAGCTATCCTCCAATGTTGGCATGTCGCACAGACATGGAAACATGAAGTGGCCTCACACATTAAACAGACTTGGACTTCAAAGCACTATAAAAGCAGATCTGATGTTATTTAATGATGTGGCTCTCAAACTCAATCAAACGAAAATCTGCATGAACACGGGTCGTATTCGAACTGTTGGGGGTACATGCATGTCTGCAAAGTCGGGCCATTAAGCCACTGAACAACTTTGCAAGCAGTAAATAACACATCAACAAGACACAAAGATGACAGACCTTTCCCCGCAAACCTTTTTCTAGCGATGGAGCGAAGCTTTGAATGGCTCTGTTCACGGGGAAAGAACACAAGGTCCACAGTTCGATGTTAAACACAAGGCGCCGGAAGACTGCCTCTAATGAGGCTCACGTGATTACAGGCGTGACTTTGTTCTGGCCTATTCTACCATTGGTGAATCTCTTGTGTTATAGACAAACTCTTCAGATTAAGGCGGGGGGGGGGGCTGAACACAAACTCTGCACTAGGCATGATGGCACCTGCTCGGCTGCTTCTGCGAGCAGGCATCTCCACCACGAAGGCAGACACGAGGGAGGCAGGAAATGGCGGGAGATGAATGGAGACGCAGTCAGACATCCATTGGGGGGTGGAGATGTGTGTAAATAGGAACCACAGTGCGTAGATTTAATGCCACTGGTCCGCAGCTGGAAGGTGCCACTTGCCAGAGCAAGCCTTGGGCGTGAAGGTGGCAGACTAGAGATGTTACATGATGAAAATGCATTAGGTCCCTCGGTGTCATGTGCCACCTGCACACATGCGGCCAGTGGCACCCCGTTTCACCCCACATTATAAAGGCGGGTAGATGGTGGGGGTGGGGAGTATAGGGTGGTAGGAGAGGGTAGCCTCCTGTAAGATATACACATTGAGAATTCGGGAGACAACGTTCACTGCTGGGGGCGTTCACGTGCCGGTAACATCACAGAGAAGACGTCAAAACTAACCAAAGCTCGAACTCTAAGCAAGGTCTCCAACCATGCAATCTCAGACTGCTCAGGCCCCCCCTGACTTGGGATAAACACATGGCAGTTATCTGGGGTTTGGCTCCCCCACGTTGCACGAGGCACATGCAATGTACAGCAATAAATGACACACCATGCACTGAAATCAAGTCATGCAGTTTACACACTAAATCATGGAGACGCGAAATGGGTACCCAAAAACATTTGCAGAATCCTTTCATCCTGGCCTTAACTGCATTCCCATACTTTCAAGCTTGGTTTAGGGTTTATACATCTTATACATACATGCATGCCAGCGACTTTCAGACTATACCACACATCACACTTCCCCACATGCATACAACCCTCAACATCATGTCAAGAGCTCTACCGTTAGCTCAAACCAGATAATGCTCCCGCCGCATTCCATGCTTCTTCTGACGCAACATCATTTACACAGCATAGCCGCGCTCATCGCCAAACCCATGAAGCACTGATGTCACAAAATACCCACACTCACCTCTCCAGAACCATGAAGCACTGATGTCACAGCATACCCGCTCTCATCGCCTGACCCATGAAGCACTGATTCAACAGCATACCGCTACTCCTCTCCTGACCCCTGAAGCACTGATGTCACAACATACCCCCACTCATCACCTGACCCATGAAGCACTGATGCCACAGCATACCCCCCACTCATCACCTGACCCATGAAGCACTGATATCACAGCATACCCGCGCTCATCAGCTGATCCATGAAGCACTGATATCACAGCATAACCGCGCTCATCACCTGATCCATGAAGTACTGATGCCACAGCATACCGCCACTCCTCTCCTGACTCCTGAAGCACTGATCTCCTGACCACTGAAGTACTGATGTGACAGCATATCCCCCACTCATCACCTGATCCATGAAGCACTGATGTCATAACATACTCCTACTCCTCTCCTGACTCATGACACACTAATGTCACAGCATACCTCCACTCATCTCCTGACCGGTGAAGCACTGATGTCACAGCATATGCCTGCACACCTCTCCAGAACCATGAAGTGCTGATGTCACAGCATACCCCTACTCATCTCCAGATGTCACAGCATACCCCCACTCATCTTCTGATGTCACAGCATACACCCACTCATCTCCTGACCCATGAAGCACTGATGTCACAGAATACCCCCACACATCTCCTGACAGATGAAGTACTGATGTCAAAGCATACCCCCACTCATCTCCTGACCCCTGAAGCAGTGATGTCACAGTATACCCACACTCATCTTCTGACCCTTGAAGCACTTGAAGCACAGATGTCACAGCATACCGCCACTCATCTCCTGATCCCTCAAACACTGATGTCACAGTATACCCCAACTCATCTCTTGACAGCTGAAGCACTGATGTCATAGCATACCCCCACTCATCTCCTGACCCATGAAGCACTGATGTCATAGCATACTCCCACTCATCTCCTGACCCATGAAGCACAGATGTGACAGCATACCCCCCACTCATCTCCTGACCCCTAAAACACTGATGTCACAGTATACCCCCACTCATCTCCTGACCCCTGAAGCACTGATGTCACAGCCTACCCCCACTCATCTCCTGACAGATGAAGCACTGATGTCAGAGTATACCCCCACTCAACTCTTGACCCCTGAAGCACTGATGTCACAGTATACCCTCACTCATCTCCTGACAGATGAAGCACTGATGTCACAGCATACCCACACTCATCTCCTGATCCATGAAGCACTGTTGTCACAGCATATGCCCGTACACCTCCTACCACCTGCAACATAGTTGTCACACCATATCCCCATGCACGTCATGCAGCACTGATGTCACAACATATCCCCACACATCTCCTGTTCCCCTGACTCATGCATCACTGATGACACAGCATGTCCTCAAACATCTCCCGATGTATGCAGCACTGACATCACAGTTTATCCTCACTCCACTCCTGACTCATGAGGCATTAATGTCATCGTTGACTCCTCTCTCCGCTTCACTCCACACGTCTCAGACTTTGTCAATGAGTCCCACTTTAAGCTCCACCTCCTCAGAGGCATTCTCCCTTTCCTCACCTTCCCCCAGAAACACGTGTCCAGATCTCTGGTTCTCTCTAAGCAGGACTACTGCAATAGCCTTTTCCTTAATCTGCCTCTTTCCTCCCTACACCCCCTACAACAAATCCAGAATAGGGTTGCAAGGTGTATCTCTGACCTCAAGTGCAGAGACTGCACCTCTCCAGATCTAACATCTCTCCACTGGCTCCTGGTGTCCACAAGGATCAAATTCAAGACCCGTGTCATCAGCCACATGGCTTGGGGCCTAAGACCTCTCTACATCCAGCTTTCTCTCTCTAAACACCTCCCTGCTAGAGTTATTTTGTCCTATAGGTCCACGTCTCTGCAGGTCAGACATTTCTGCAAGCAGAGAGTGGGAGGTAGATGCCTTTCCTCAGCAGGTTCCTCCCTCTGGAACAGCCTACCTGCCCCCTCAGACTTGAACCGTACCTTCCTAAGTTCCAGAAACTTCTCAAGACTTTCCTTTTCTCCTGCTTCTCGCTCCTTCTCCCATGCTAATATGCCTCTGCTGCTTCAACTGGTGCCTGGTCCCTTCTGAGACATACAAGGGCCAGACCACCCCTGACCAGTCTCCCCCAGCATCCCTTACCAGCACTTGCCCTTAGACACCCTCCCGGGACCAGCCAGAATCTGGACCACCCTGTCCATCACATGTATCTGTCTTTCCCCCTCCCCCTGGCACTTGCCCTCGGTGGGCCTCATCTGCACTTGCTCACTCCCTGTGTGCCCCCTTTCCTGCACTTCTCTCCCTCACATACCTCCCCCCTACTCCTCCCTTCCCGGCACGTATCACCTTTGTCTTTGCACTTGCACAGTAGGATTGTACAAGGCCAATATAACTCTCATTGTTGTTGTTGTTTTCTTTTCTCCTATCCCCCCACCCCCACCATTTTCTGTCTTCTGGCACCTGGAAACACTTGCGTATAGGCACTGTACAAATGCCCAATAAATAAATAACATAACATAAATAAACACCTCCTGACTCATGCAGCACTGATGTCACTGCATATTCCCATGCATCTCTTAATTCATGGAACACAGACATCACAGCATATCCCCTCTCCTCCCCTGACTTCCAAAGCACTGATGCCACAGCATATGTCCACTCACATCTCCTGACTCATGCAGCACTGTTGTCACAGCATATCCCCAACATCTCCCTAATTATGCAATACAGACCGAACATATCCCCACATACCTACTGACTATGCAACACTGATATCACAGCATATCCCCATTCATCGTCTGATACATGTAACACTGAGGTCACAGTGTATGCCGACGCATCTCCTGACTCATGCAGCAATGATGACACAGCATATCCCCACAAATCTCTTGATGTATGCAACTATGCTGACATAACATATCCCCATGCATCTCACGATGCATGCAGCACTTGTATCTCAGCATAGCCCTGATCATCTCTTGACTAATGCAACTACACTGAAACAACATATCCCGTTACATCTCATGACACATGCAGCACATGCTTCTCTGACACAATACCATTGACACAGAATATCCCCATTCATCTCCTGATTCATGAAGCAATGATGTCACAGCATTTGCCCACACACCTTCTGACTCCTGCAGCGGTAATGTCAGACCATAACCTCGTGCACCTCATGACTCACGGAGCACTGATGTCACATCATATTCCCAAACATCCCTGACTCATGCAGCACTGATGACACAGCAAATCCTATATCTCCCGATTTATGAAGCACTGATGTCACAGCATATCCTCGCTCAACTCTTGACTCATGAAGCATTGATGTCACAGCATATCCCCAAACATCTCCTGACTGTTACTGTAGCCAAATATAGCCACATTGGCGGCCACTCTTTCTCAGTGGCAGCGGCGGTTCTTTGTAACTCCCTTTCACTGTCCCACAGAGTAACGACTGCTCACCTGGCATTTCACAAAGCTTTGAAAATGTTCCTTGTTAAACTATTTTTTGCTCTTTGCCCTGCAAGGAGTGCCAAGATGACTTCGGGCAAACGTTGCACTTAATCATTTCCCTTCAATACATTACAATACAGTCTCCTGTGTTAATACAACACTGATGACACAGCAAAGCCCCACTCATCTGACTCATGAAACACTGATGTCACAGCATATACCCACACATCTCCTCATTCATGCAGCACGGATAACACAGCATATCCCCAAGCACCTGTTGCGGTTTATTATGCAGTCACACTCAACTCAGGGAGTCCCTTTCCCCCAAGCAAGATGACACACAACAAAGCACTGATTATTCAAGTTCAGTTTGGTGAGCCTCCAACCTGTCTCGGACCCAACCCAGACAGGTACCCAGTATCACCAATGGACTAGAAACCAGGCCGGTGTGTAGAAAGAATATATAATTATTAATTTATTGAATCAAGATTTGACAAACAGACTAACATCAGTCACAAATGCTGTGGCAACAGCCAGAATCACAACTATGACGTGGTTATATAAAACAACACAGGTGAAATGTTGAAACATGCAATAACAACTTGCACATATTTAATTTCAATGCAACCCACAGAAAACATTCACAATCTAATACGGAGTCTAAGGAATGACTTATTTTGAAACAATAATTTTTTCCCAGCAACCCCACTCTCCAGGCCTCAATTTAATATGACCCCTTTGATTGAAAGGCAAGATGCAGGCAGTGAGGACTAAATGAAAAAAAAAAAAATTTTACTGCTGATTTAAAAAGGCAGGGCTGGGGAAAAAGGTACTCAAATGAAAATCGTTTTTCAACTCACTTGAAAATAAAAAGCAGGACTTGATTGTTGGAGGTCAGAGAAAAATGAAAACAAAAGAACAATTTTGTTTTGCACCACACATGCAGATGGGATACAATACTTCATAATTCTGGTTTAAAAGGAATGGGGAATTTCATTTTACACCCTCAAGACTAAATTGAAAGGTGGTGTTTTATGGATTACTTCTTTTTGGGATGATTGACACTCCCCCGTTTCTATGTGTGAGTCAAGGATTTCAGAGACAGTCAACTAGGTATGTACGGCTATACCATTTCTAACATACATGCATGAGCTGTTAGTTTTGAATTCTAACAACTCTCATCCCATGATTTTCTATGTGGGAATTAATTGATTTAATGTAATCAAATGTGCTAAGGATCTATACAGTTCCCACTTCCCCAAACTTTATTGGAAAGGTGTAAGCCGCTCCCAACACAATGCAATTTCAACAGAGGGGTGGTTTTCTAATGGGGAAATAAGTTTAGGTTTTAATAAATTGTGTGACAGGCCTACCCAGTTTCACCCCCCCCCTCTAACCAATTATGGAAATGGATAACGGCAGATGGCTCCCCACACAATTGATGGCCAGGGAACACAGCAGGGCTCCTCTGCGGACAGCACAGGTCTGGTCAAGTGCTTTCAGTCAAGGATTTTCTCCTGCACCAAGACTCCTTCTGTTCCTCTGGTTAGGGTCCCAGCTAGCTACTCTATGTCCCAGCCACTGTCTCCAATGCAAGGATTGAGGGCTCTTTGCTAGTTGTTCCTTGCAAGAGTCCAGCAGCAGCTCTGGCCCAGATTGATTCACAAAATCCAGTTCTGATGCCAATTGGTCCTTTTCTATGGCTAGTGACACAGCAAAATTGTCATGATTCCCACAGCCATGGTTGGCTACCTTGTTCCCATCACCTCCCCTCACCACACCCCCTGACTGCTGATAGGACCAGGAGTTGAGAGATATGCATGATGTAGGCTGGGGGAGGGGAATAGATACATCATTTCAAATTGTCAAGGATTCCTGCATCTTTTGTTCTGAATACTCTCATACTGTAATAACTCCCTGGGTCTTTCAAATAAACCCAGGATGATACATATGTATGAGTTCTATATTAACGGCAAATAAGACCATACTATTTTTACCTTGGCACACCCTTCCTGAGAGGAGTTACAATTTTTCTTGATTTCCTCCTAGACCATACTAGTGAAAAATATGACATCATATTTTGTCCTCCACCTTCACACCAACTTTCAAATCTCTCTGAATCATGAGAAGGCCCGAATACATTTTTTTCTTAGTAAATTCTGTTATGTTTATCACACGGAAATCGTTTTAGCATGATTTAAAGGCGATTTCTGTCACCTTAAATTAAAGTCTGGAACAAGCTTTGTGCATATACTCTGCCCTCTTTATGCAACAAAATGTATTCTTCTATTGCTTAAACCCCTGCCTCACAAGCCTCACTCACTTTCCAAGTCCCCACCTTTTTCTTAGGTTTCGATTCCCAAATACACTTACAGGGCATGTGGTTTTGAGCCCATGTTGATTTTCTGCTTCAGGCTTAATGCACATTTCATGAGAAAGTGTGTCCCGAGGTCACTTCTGTTAGTGGCAACAAATAAACAACCAGGCATCTTTCTCCCAGAGAGCCCCAACCAACAGGTCATGGGTCACGGTTTAATTTCAGTTTAAATGCCCCTCTGCATCCATTGTTCTCAGCTTTAGATCAACCTATGGTTTTTCCCATCGATATTTTGCACAGCATTGTGTTTAACCATTTGTATAGTAAATGACATTTAAACCTGTTGTTCATAACATATAGTTTTGCTTCCACAATATTAATCCTAAGGTACATTCAGAATTTTACCAAATGGGCCAATTAACAGAGAGCACCAGTGTTCACTTCCACCACAAGTTGGCCTCTCCTTTTCAAATATGTCATTTTAATGTTGAACAGTATGTGTTTTTATTTGTGACAAATGCACAGTGCTTGGCTTCACTTTAGATTTCTGGATCACAATATTGTGCTGCATTGAAGATAATGTACATGCTGCTGTCACTTTAAGTAGAAAGTGTAGCTTTCCATGCATTTAGGAAAACCGCATTTGCAGACAGATATGTATTTTGCCATGCACTGAGCACATCCAGCACTTTAAGGTTTCCATGCACATTTTCTGTCACTCGAGTGCCTGTTCATTTTGGTTAAGTTGAAAGAGACCAATTTCTGTCCATGTGACTTGTCCCTAAGTCAGAAAAATGTTTTGGTCTGGCCTGCGTTTTCCAATGGGCAGCACCAGTCAGCTTCACTCTTAAATACTGGCCTGGTGTGGTCTTTATATTTCCAACACTCAGGGGCTATATTTTACCCAACACATCTCATTACTTTTGCATCACTGTTGTCACAACATACCACCACACACCTTGTGACTCATATTCCTTTGCATCTCCTGACTCATGCAGCACTGATGACACAGCATACCCCCTCACATCTTCTGACACATACAGCACTGATAACACAGTATATCCCCACACATCCCCTGACTCATGTAGCACTGATGTTACAGCTTATCACCATACACCTCCCAAGTTATACAGCACTAACACAGCATATCTTCACACACCTTCTGACTTGCACAACTCTAATGTCTTAACATATCACTATGCATATCATTAATTATGAAACACTGACACAGCATATCTCCCCATATCTCCTGACTCATGCAACACTGATGTCACAGCATGTCCCCATGCATCTCTTGATGCATGCAGCACTGAGATCACAGCATATCCCCACACATTCCCTGACTCAAGCAGCACTGATGACGTAGCATATCTCCACACATCTCGTGATTTATGCAACTATGCTGACATAATATATCCCCATGCATCTCATGAGTCATGCAGCACTGATTTCACAGCATAATTCCCTCACATTTCCTGAATCATGAGCTCTGATGTCACAGCATGTCCCCACACATCTGCCCAATTATGCAATACTGACAAAGCATATCCCTACATACCTCCTGACTCATGCAACACTGATATCACAGCATATCCCCATGCATCACCTGATGCGTGTAGCACTGAGGTCACAGCATATCCCCACACATCTATTGATGTATGCAACTATGCTGACAAAGCATATCCCCATTCACCTCATGACTCATACAGCACTGATGTTACAGCACAGCCCTGGACATCTCTGTTTTTGCAACTTCACTGAGAAAACCTATTCCCATGCATCCCATGACTTATACAGCACTGATGTCACAGCATATTCTGACACATCTTCCGAATTAAGCAACTTTGATGATATAGTATGTAACCAAGCACCTCCTGACTGTTGCAACACTGATGTCACAGCTTATCCCCACACATTTCTGGACTCATGCAACATCGATGGCACTGCATATGTCCACGCACCTCATGATTCATACATCAGATGTGTGGTTGGGCTATACCATGCACACAGAATTGACCCAGGGACCAGAACTCTAAAAAATCTGAATTTTCGTCTTAGACTCTGACTTCACAATCATAGACCCTGAACATCTGCACAGACGTCCAATAATTTGGACATACAATATGTGTGTGTGTGCATATTTGTTCATGGGTTATTTGAGAAACAATATTCACATGCACAACAATGGGCAATGATAAGGTTGGCATTGCACGTTTGCATGCCTTTCGCAGTTTAATGATGTGCTGCATTTTCCTATTGTGAAATAACTGCTCGCTTGTATGTGCAAGAATTGACAGAATATCTGTGCAATCTAGGGAACCTTCAACATTGGGGAATCCGGCTAAGTTATATAAGCCTGCCTCCTGTGCATAGGCCCTTCCTGGAGAGTGAGGACGTTAATACAATTGCCTATGTGCTACAAAATCAAAAGTGGTACCCACTCAGGTACATGACAAGCGGTTGAATGAGCCTGCCACTAGCTCAGAAATATAGCTCAGAAGCCAGTGTATTCGCTGGGGAAGTGGTCACCCAGATGTTGATATTGCTCTAAACGTCCTCCTTGCTGAGAGTCACGTGGGTACCGTCTGACCACCACATTCCCAGAATATGACCTCCCCTAGGAGTCCATGGTGTGTGCCTTTCTCTGCAGATTCTGCTCTTGAATCGGATCATTTTGCTTTCTAATACCCATCTCCTCCCCTCCTGAATTCTGAGGTGCCTAGCATAGTGCGCTGCAACATGTGCCTTGGCTATGCAAGAATACGTTTTTGTGCAGTCTGCATGGCTGTGCTGTATGCCCCCTGTGTGTAGACACACACACGGTTAATCTGTTGCCATTCTTTTACAGCGTTCCACTCATCTAAGAAGGAATGTCTTAGTGGAAAGCTAGACGCACCTGATCAATTTGACGAAGACCGTAAAGTGTTTGAGCTGACATTAGCGGAGTACTCTTGACCCCTCGCACTAAACTGATTGGTTATGTCACTCTGGTGGCTACAATGAGGAAACCTGGTCAAGTCCTGGGAACTAAATGTGATTCTGACAGAATCACGTCAGTGTCTGTGCTGCTGTATCATTCACTCCCTAAATCAGGGACTCTGCATTACATGCACTGCAGATAATTGAGAATCAGAAGAGGATCATGGGAGTTTTCTAAGATTTATGAGCAGTCAGTATGCTACTGTTCCTTCTTAAGTACTGAGTACACAAGTAAAGGTTTAGCAACCAACATGCTCTAATGCACATTGCTAGTTACATTACAAAAACAGGGGCCTCATTATGAGTATTCCGGTCCGGTAACCATGGTGCCGGTAAGCTACATGCACCATTGTTACTGGACCGGCATACTCCGAGTTCTGCGAGCGGAGTTTGACGGATGCACCGGCACTATTACACATAGTGCCGGTGCATCCGTCCGCCCCATTCCCATTGAGTCCTATGGCACTCAATGGGAATGGGGAGTAACTTTTTCCGGTGCGTGGTGTTGGGGAATTACCAGGACCCCCAAAGCCAGGCGCCGGAAAAAACACTACTCCGGCGGCAGCCATGCCGTTGGCTACCACCGGGGTGGTAATGAGGCCCATCGTCTCTAAAAAAATGTGATGCATGGCCATGTGGCCACGGAGCCTGATACCTTTATGTACTGTAGTTATATACATCAGATACGACAACTCATTCTGCACACAACACATTCCTGGCTCTGACACCTCCATTAACAGGCTTGCATTTCCCAGAACTCCCTCCGGCCATCAGGAGGAGGGGATCCAATATGATTATATAGTAAGTAGCCCCACAATTCGTAGAAAGCCATGCACAACTAAGGTCCATCACATATCTACAACTTAACTTACCATAATAATATCATTGCCACGCTACTAATTGCCTCCATTAGAGTTCTGCTGGCCAGTTAAGGAAACTAAAGTCCCTTCTCTAGAGTACTAAGAACACAAACAACGTTAAGTGCATCCCAACGTTCAGTCACTCACCTTATGTTTTCAGTTACCTACATGTTGTGATTGTAGTAAACCCCCCCTCAAAGGGGGGGGCGTACAAGGCTGGTAATGACCTGCCAGCCTGAGCCTCGGTAGTCCAGAGCAAAGCAAGGGTCACAGCATGGACTCAGGGCCATTACCGGCCCTGTATGCCCTCCTAAGAAGGGTTGATTACTATTTGCACCCCTAAGTTTCTGGGGTGCAAATAGCTTTGTTTTAACGTGAGACAGACACTGGGCAAGATACCTACCGCCACAGTAAATAGAAAAGATACTTAGTCCCTTTTCCACTTCTATTGTAGCTGTCACAGGCCGGACAGGATGCCGCGACCAGAGCACAAAGCTTCTGTCCAGCAGGTAAGTGGGGAGGGAGAGAGGGGTGTGGGTGAATGCTGCCGGATATCTTGGTGGGGTGAGGGCATGGGGAGATAACAGGAGACACTCCCTGTTGACCCCCCACACACAAGATGGCAGCAAAGGGCCTCGGGTGGCTGGAAACGCAGACGGCACACTGTGTGTTCTGGCCCACGTTTTAGCAACTTGATTGACTAAGCGCCCTTCCCTACGTGTTAATTAGGAATGTGCGTTTTTGTTTCCCTGACCATTTCCACTCTTTCCCCTTACCCGCTCCCCTTGGATCTGCTTACATTTCACCCCACTGACCAGGGTCTGTCTGACACCTTGGGTGGGGTCAAACTGTGCCTCTACACGGATAAGACTCTACATTTTAAGACCTCTATGGTGCTGGATCAGTGCAGTAGAACATACTCTCGGTTCTTTTTCTGCTCTTCTACAGTCTGGGAACATCTGGCGTCTGATCTTCAATGTTGCAACAGATCAGAGCAATTAAGAGAAATATCTGACTGCACCATCCCATATAGGAAACAACACCGTGCAGCCATGACATGGCTCTGGCCTGGGAACGAGGACTGAAGACCTACGTGCTCCATGCACGTCTTTCTGGGGGGCAGGGTCCAGTTGGTCCCCTGTGCCACATTCAAACACCTTTATTTCAAAGACAAGAACAGGCAGCGCGGGACCCAGGCCGTCGATCTTCCAAGCCCTTCATGAACACGCGCGATGAAAGCCGTTCTGTCCGCCGCCAAGGCTGTCTTCCTTAAAGTAATAAGGCGGGCTCAAAGAATTTCAAAGCGGGGAATGAGTGATGTTGCTTTCTGTTTGTTTGTCAACAGTGGAGACATCCTTGCACGCATGCCAATGAAGTGCAGGGCTGTGCAGGAATACCTAGACAGCCTCTCTAAATAATTCCTGGCATCCAATGTTCGAAGGAGGTGTTGGACTTGCGTTAGGAGTACATCGGTTGATTCCAAGGAGGAAAGGGATCAATCAGTTAGGGCAAGATTGTAAAGCTTTTTTTCTCTAATCCATTGGTTTGAATCCAACTCAAGACGGCTTTTATCAGAAGATCAGTGTCATTGAGTTTTACTTTATGGTTAAGAAACCTTGCTGGAGTACTCGAATGGGAGTGCGACTTGAGGCCTAACTCACTTAAAATGAGCTCCCGCACACTCTTATACAAGAGTGTGCAGACAAATTCAAGAAAGTGGGTCTCAAGCACCGTTTAACTCACCTTTGTGGTAACGTGGGCCGAGCTTTTGCACATGAAAATACCTCAAAACCCTCAACCACTGCCTGGAGCCCAAATGGTGGGCCAACCCCTCCGCAGAACAGAGCCACCTATGCCAGGCAGATCAAGGCCTGCAGGGACAGAAATTAGGAAAGCCAAAAGATCCTTCTATGGAAACTGAATCGGCAACACTGTAACTCCAGCAAGGACCTCCACAAGATAATTTCAGAATTCAAGGCCCTTCTCTGCTCTTCCTAACTCCCAAGCGCTTAGTGATGCCCTGTCAGACCACTTTTACAATTTGCTATCACATAAAACCACACTATCAGCACTAAGCTAGCAGCAATCCCCATTCCTGTCTTGTCCTCCTCCTGACTCCTTTGTCCTCCCCCCTGCATGCCGTATTCTCAAAAACCCTCTCTTTACTCCCTCCTTCCATCGGAGTACCACCCAATCTTGAACATCCTCTTCATAACCAAACTCATTGACCGCACCTGATACTCCCAGCTATGCCTCTTTATGTTATCCAATTCCCTGCTCGACCCTGCCCAGTCTGGATTCAGGCCCCTCTGAGGAACTGAGTCAACACTGGTCTCCATTTGGGATGGCCTGAAAAGAACCGCAGGCTCAGACGGTTGCACTGCACTTATTCCCCTTGACCTCTCTGCAGCCTTTGATACTAGCGACAACAGCAACCTCAGAGACAGACTCCACTCTCTAGGCATCAGGGACTCCCCATTAAGATGGATCTCATCTTTCCTTGCTAACTATTCACAAATCACCCACCTCCTGCCTACTCCTCCCCCTCTCTGTGTCCACTGGGATCCCACAGGGGGCCTACCTTTACCCCCTATTTGTCAACCTCTATCTGAGCCCCCTCCCTTCACTTATTCTCTCACATGACCTTACCTGCTACAACTATTCCGATGATATCCAGATCATCTTCAAGATCCCAAAGACTGCTGCCTAACACCATCATGACCTTGACTCGTGTCTCACAGAAATCGACCACTGGATAATGGCTAACCACCTCCTCCTTAATCCTAGCAAAACAGAACTCCTGATCTGTTGCAGGACGACACTCTGCCCCCAACACAGCCTGGCCATTCTCCCAAGGCCCCCTGCCTGTAGCATCCAGCTGAGTTAAAAACCCGGGATGTACCATGAATTCGGGTCTAACACTCTCTCCACTTCAAAGGTGCATGTAGAAAGTACCTTCTACATCTCCACATCCTCAAGCAAATCTTCCCCTATCTCTCCTATCTTCACAGAGGCATGCCAATTTTGGCTGTCATCCTCTCCTTCCTAGACTATGCCAATTGCCTTTATCGGGGCAGCCCTGCTTATCAGCTCACAAAACTCCAAGGGATCCAAAACTCTGCAGCTAGGCTCCTCCTTGCCCTCACCCCGAGAGAACACATTACTCCCTCCCTCCGGGTGATCAACTGGCTTCCTATCAGCCGATGGGCCACTTTCAAGGGCATGTACATCACCCACCACGTCCTCCACAAGACAGGCCCTGAATTCCTTCAACACAAACTTGCACACTAGAGCAGGCTCTGCACTCCTCCCTGTGATCCCTTCCTTCAATTCCACTAGAATAGTCTTGTCCACTTTATCCATCCAAGCTCTCACACCCAGGAATTCCCTTCCACTTAGCATTTGTCGCTTAGAGGACCACCTTTATTCAAAACCTGGCTCTTCCCTCCTGCAACCTGACAAACCCATGCCACACTTCACGTTCACCCATATGGCACCTAGGCCATGGCACTATTTGTCTCCCCAGGATCCCTCTAAAATAAGGAAACTTATAATCCCCAGCAGCCCAGATGATAAACTCTGGGACACATTGGTGAAAGCACAAAACGAACTAGGGCTCAAGGGTTCGTATCGCACACCAATTCAATGGACTCTAGCCACAGGCACGGCCACCCACCCACACTCATCCACTACCATAATCCAATCTAAAACCCAGTGCACAATATCTCTGCCATCAGAATGCAGCTAAGTCCCACGGCATAAATTTGGTCTAGCTGAACACATGAGTCTTCTGTACTTGTGCACTCTCCTGACTATCTAACAGCACCCATCAACATGCATGATCAACATGGATAGATAACTGGGGCTTGGCCATTCCACCCAATTTCTTTTTGGCCAAACTCACACAAGTATTATAATGTTCTGACCATTTCCCCATACCCTGAACTTCGGTCCCCCGACAGTGTTAACCCGCAGCACTTTGAGGCCATACCACTGAGATAAAGAAATTATAGAAATGTCAAACTACTATAACTACCACCTGTCGGAGCAAATCACTTCAAATAAATAAATAAATAAATAAATAAATAAATAAATATAGGTTGAAATGTAAGACGTGACAGGGAAACTATTTATTTTACCAGCTGACTTTTCCTCTCATAAAAATGAGAAATCAGTCTCTGACCTGCAGCAATGATGTAATTTCATTTTTTTCCATAGATTTTTCTCTCATAGCAGACTTATTGAGCCATGACTTCTTATATTGACTTTGGCTCTATGAGCTATTGACTCATTCAAGCATGCACAGTCAGTAAAGAACTACAGATCCCTGTGGTGGTACTGGGTCGAAGTTGGTGGCCTGCGCACTAGCGGATTAATCCAGTTGGAAGTGGCAGTAGCTATAAAACGCTCATAAATGTCCATATGTTGTCCTAGAGGTAGAGGACCAACGTCCCTCGGCTAAGGTGGTGGGGCTGGAAGCTACCATAGGAGTGGATGTTTAACTGTCTTCCGTCAGGTACTAACTGACTGGAAGGTGTCATATTGGGTCTCATCCTGAACTGAATATTAACAACGGACTAAAATAGTCATGAACGGGGTAATTGTTTAGGCGTGAGGAGGGATAAGTGTGCCGGAAGGTTTAAATGTGATATCATGCAATCGCTCTAGTCAAGTCAACAGTGACATAGACAAGTACGGGGACTGGAGGGAACACAAGTCAGTTATGTGGGGCCAGGGTTTAGGCACAGGAACCTGTTTTTCCTTGACTTACAAGGCAATTAATAAATCCCCCCATTTGCCATCACCCGAAATTGATGTGTGAACCTGGTTTCTCCAACACACCTTGGGGATCGGAGTGACATCATAGATGTTTACAGCTTTGCCTTATTGTCTATGAGATGGCACTTGGAACCCCTTGCTGAAATATATCCCCATAGTTGGCAGCTACCCATGCATAAATCTATTGACTTCGAGGGTCACTCAGTGTCAACGTGCATTTCTATATTTACAGCAACTTTCCTATCCCTTAGAGGTATGACCTGTACAACTGATTTTTTTTTTTTTTAATGTACCCTTAGGAATTCGCAAAAGAGTAAGGCAATGATTCTTGTTCTATTTTTTTATGATTGTATTCTACTAATTTACTATGATATGTAATTATTTGAGGTCCCCATACTGTGTTGTTTCTGTGTATTGTATTTTTGCTCTTTTTAATGGTTATAGAGTTTTTCTGAAATGAAGCTCATCTGATGGCAAAGACGAGGATAATTGAGGGAAATGGTGGACCAGTGGCGCAAGGAAGAGAAGGAGCTGGGAGGAGAAAAGGAGAAGCTGCATTAATCATTGAAGGACTAGGCAAATTTCGCCATGATTAGTGAGGAGGGTTGTCACCCTCATAGTGCTTGTCACTGCATGGGGCATGCAGCATTGCTATGCATCAGAGTCAGTAGGGCAGACTGATACATTGAGGTTGGCGTCAGCAGTAAGAGTAGACCATCCATTAGTGAAGGCCCCTTCAAGCACCAAGGCAGGGAGGCGGGCTATCTGGGTAAGTGCCTGACAGTCAGGGCCTGTGGTGGAGAAGAAATGCCTGAAGATGGTTGGAAAAAGAGGACACCGGCCTGTTCCTCATGTGTCAGATGTGAGTAGTTGCTGCAAGTACTCTCCAGTGAGATGTTCCTGTCTGCGTGGGGAACCATTGCAGAGTAGGAATTGGTGTCCACCCTGCAGAGTGATGGTATACTGACAAGTAGTCCTTGAGGAGTATCATGTTTGGGACAAGCCTGAGGTGGGGGGCAGTTTGTGCTGGTGCCAAACATGCAGAAGACCTACCTGAGGGAGGTGGTGGAAAAGAATCATGAGGAGGGGTGGAAGAGGAGCCTCCCCTCCACCTGCCATTGTAGAGGGGTAAAGAGACACACAGGAGAGTCCAGAAGCAAATACCTACTCCTCCTTTTGCACAGCCCTCATAGTCCTGGGTGAGGCAATTCCTTAACCAGCCTACAAGGAAAAAAGTGTTCTGCAAGTTGAAGGGCTGTCAAAAGAAAGTGGGGTGGGAACATAGAAGCAAGGGCCACTCATGTGGGAAGACATCCATGTGCAATCGCATTCGAAGGGGAACAAAGAGATTTGGAGGGTGAATTAGTCACCAACACCACTGATCCCACCCGTGATCCGGCTGCCACCACAGACCCTCCTTCAGTGGTGATGATTATGATGGGTTATTTATAAAGCGCCTAATACCCAGAGGTTTCGAAGCGCGGACTCTGTTTATGTTTATGTTTATTATTTGTAGTGCGCACCTATCCCAAGGGTAGCAGGGCGCAGAGGCAACAAGAAGATTGTAAAGCTTAGGTTACAGAGAGCAACATAGATGGAATCCAGCTCAGGTTACATTGCTGGACACATCAAAAAACAATTAGGACCAATATGACAGGTTATAATTACAAGAGATATACAATATTTACAGGATATATAATGTGTCTTAACATGGAGAATCAATAAATATACACAATTTACCGTATTTATAGTATAGCGCAGTAAGGTAGAACATTAAGTGTCATGTTCCTTGAGCCAAAGGATGGTGTTAGATCTGAATTGTGAGTATGGAAGGTCTTCCCTGAGGGATGGTGGTAGGGAGTTCCAGAATTGTGCTGCTTTAACAGGAAAGCTGTGCCCTCCAGACATGGTGAATTTGAATCTTGGCACTAGAAGGAGTTTAGAGTTGACCTTTCTGGAAGGACGGCAGGATGCCGGTCTAGTGTATCTCGTTATCAAGTATTGAGGGGCAGCTTGGTGGAGGCATATGTGGGTCAGAGAGACAGATTTGAGGAAGATTTTGTCTTTCGTTGAAAGCAAATTGACAGATCTTCTAGTCTCTGAGATGTGGGCTTTCTTCGGGGGGCTTAGAGCAGCTCTTAAAGCATCATTTTGTAAGATTTGAATTTTGTTTGTGATGTATTTGCTGCTGCCTACATAGAGAGCATTGCAATAGTCCAACTTGGACAGGATCAAGGCTCTGGCTAGGGTGATACAATTAATAGGTGAGAGGAATGGTTTGGCTGCTCTAATACGTTTGCATGTATAGGAAGTGGCAGATGCCATGGCATTGACTTGTTTTTTCAAGGTAAGTGTGGAATCTAGATAGAAGCCAAGGGTTTTGACCTCCTTGGCTACTGTGATGTTGTTATTGTCAATTACAAAGGAGGAGTAGATTTGGCCTAGTTTATTAATGTTAGGTGTGGTGCCTAGGGTGAGTAGTTCTGTTTTGTCATCATTCAGGCATCAACCATGTGAAGCCATCCATGCCTGTATGATGAGGTACACTCTATTCACAAAGATCAAATCCTTGTCATAATCCCCCATCAACGGGATGAGGATCTGGGTATCTTCAGCATAGTTTGTGTAGGTGATACCCAGACCATCTAGATCATCAAAAAGGGGCTTTGTGGAGATGTTGTACAGTGTGGGGGAGACACAAGAGCCCTCAGACACACCGCAGGTGATGGGCGTTGGGTCAGCAGCTGCTAGTGGGGAAAAGACTCGCATGGTACGATTGTTGAGAAAGGATTGGATCCAGTCAGTTGCCTCTTGGGAAAAGTGGGCTGCCAATTGTAGGTGATTGCAGAGGATCTCATGGTCGACCAGATCAAATGCAGCTGAGAGATCAAGAAGTATCTAATGCTGTCTTACCCTCATCTCTCGGCTCATCTATCTGGGCCTTAAGATCAATGGTAGCAGTCTCAGTTCCATGCTGGTTCCTGAAGCCTGACTGTCGGACTCCTAGAAGGTGGTAATGTTCAAACCTGGGATTAAACCTGTGCTGCTCCGCGTCAACTTGCTTTCAAGGCGAGTGTGTTGCCCCTGCACTATCCTCCCGAGATTGATGATGCAGGTTCCAGTATCTTAGGGCCCCAGCACAACACAATATCATTGGGGAATCAATGCCAACTAGCAGGGAACACTGGCAGCTGCTAAGCCTGCCCACACCATCTTCACTGGCACCACCAAATGCATACAATGGCAGGCCTGTGTTGCCACTGCCTCCCCAATTAGTGGGTTGACACAGTATGCCAATATAAGCACCTGCGAGGAAAAATCAGATCAGTATTTTAGGTGCCAGCAAGATCATGATGATTGAATGTTCCCCTTTGAGGGTATTATCAACACCCTGTTCCTAGCGGCGTACATGTAGCTTATGCGCTCAGCTGTGCATGATATTTTAATGAGACATTCTCTGCACTGGGGCAAAAGTGTGACCTCTTCCATCAGTGCTGTTAAAAGACCCAGCAGTGCTGAGATGCATATGAACAGAAAAGCTGACCATCGGCATATCTGCTTTACAGAAGGTAAAGTATAATTGCAACATAAAATAGGCCTCATGGCCCATTCCTTGTAAACGTGCGATTAACGGATATTTGCCTTTATTTCCAGCACAAACAACTAAGGGTTGAGAAAAAACAAACAAACGCCTCACCCCCTCAATAAAGGTCAAAACGGGGTGCAGAAAAATCTAATACGATGAGTGATCAGCTGAGCCAGACAGCTCGCAAATCCTGCCCAGGGCCGTTTCTTGAGGCAGATTAAACAGGAAACTGCCTAGGGCACAGGATCTTTTGGGGGTACAGCAGGGGACTTCTCAACAACAGTATCAGTGCACAATTCCGCAGCGTAGCCTTTTCTAACTATGTCTCTACGTTAGCACCTCTTTGTGAGCGTAAACAACCCCGCATTTGATAGGTACCTGCAGGCCTTGTGCAACGCAGCTTGTATTCGAACTAAGTGGCAATTATCAGAAAGATAGCGAGCAACTTACCACGATATACAACCACGTGGAGCAATGGATGGACTCCAATTGGATGTGCCTAAACGGAAAAAAAACGGAACTCATGATTTTCGGCTCATCCTCTGCTCGTGCTAAGCTACCCTCATCCTACGCATCCTTCCACATTAAAGATACCCCCATTCCGGTCCTAAGCAAGGTTAAAACCCTAGGTATGCTGCTAGAAGCATCGTTGGGTGCGGACGCCCAAGTACAGTTCAGCAAAAAAACTGTGCCTACCACCTCCGTCTAATAAAAGCCATCAGACCTTTCATATCCGAGGAAAATTGTGCGACCATAGCAAGTGCCACCATCTTATCGCGCCTTGACTATGGCAACACTCTAGTCCTGGGTGCCTCCAAGCAATGCCTACAAAGCTACCAAATTGTACAGAACAACGCGGTAAGAATTGTCAAGCTCAAAACTAAAACAGAACATATCAGCAACTCCAGAAGCGAGCTTCATTGGCTGAAAATCGAAGATAGGGTGAATTTCAAAACCTTAACCATCGTTTACAGATGCATCTACGGAAAGGCACCAACCTACTTAAAAACTAGGATCAAACCATACGTTCCTAATAGAACACTGAGATCATCCCAACTTGTTAAAATTGCTACGTCACCTCACAAACTCAAAAGTGGCTTAGGTAGAGCCTTTCCAACCCTTGCAGCCAACCTTTGGAACAACCTACCAGACCACCTTAGACTGGAAACCAACTACTCGCGTTTTCGCAAACAGGTAAAAACCCATATCTTCAAATAAACGGCCATCACGGCATATACCTCAGTTAGCTTAATTCTATGTGACTGTCCCGTCTGCTCTCTCTAATCACTATCTGTTCCATCCGTTCTCGTGTCCTTGTTTCTGCGCCCCGAGGCTCGCGAGCTACCGGCGCAATATAAATATTAAATAAAATAAAATAAAAAAAAATAAAGGTGTGCCTATTTGCACCCCACAGTTAGAGCCTTCTCAGGCCCAGGAGTGTGACTAAGAGAGACTTCAACCATCAGGGGGGGCAGACATTAGCAACAAAAGACAAACAAAAGTAAACAGAAAGCCAGCTAGAGAAGGTGAAGGGGTGGAGAGGAGTAGATCGAGGGTCAGGGTGATTCTAGCGGGAGAATGAATGAATGAGTGAATGAATTAATGAATTAATGAATTAATGAATGAATGGTCAAAGAACTTGAAAACAGGAAACAAATAAAAGGAGACGACAGAAAGAAACGAACTAGAATGTGAGAAGGAAAGAAAAGAAAAGGGGGGAGGAAGAACGAGGCAGAGAACATAAAACTGACAATGAGAGAATGTAAGCAAAGCACGTGCAAATAAGAAAGCACGCAGAAGGGAGAAGGAAAAAAAAGCAGGAGACTGAACGAAGAACTAAGGAAGGCAGAGCGGAATACAAAAGAGAAACCGGGAGAGTTTGAGGCGTGATGCTGAAACTGGGAGGAACCTTGTCTGAACATCTGTAAGATGGCACCAGAGGGAAAGTATGCAGACACAGGTTATGGAGCACAGGTTGAGGTCCAGCTGAGAGGCCTGGAGAGAGAGAATGGCTGGTCATTTTTCAGCCCACAATGCATCACCCTGAACTGCACAACAAACCTGTCTCATAAATGCCTGTGACTCCGAAGCTATTGACTCTCCTAGGCAGATTAAATCATGTGTGTTTGGCCAGTGTGTGGTGGCTTAGGCCTTTGAAATACATGGGAGCTAGCGCATTTATTTACTGTTGGCATAGAATTCTTCCTAGGAGGGTGTGTCGGTGGAAGTCAATGGAAGTCAAGGGGTGTGTTGTGATGATTAAAATGTGTCCAGGGCGTGTAACAAGACTACAATTGTGGATGAGTGCAGGGCTATTCCTGCTTTATTGCACTGAAGTATTCCTCATGTATACGCTTGTTTCTTTGTGAAGTGCATAACGCAGGCTGATGTGTCCCTTAGCTCACTCTTGGCATCATCACTTGTGAACCAATAGAAGGGTGAGGGCAGTGATATACTGCAATATTTGCTGCGCAGGGGGATCTCCCTGGCCCTGGACCTTGACAGAGTGGGAAGTTTGCCTGGGCAATACATGTTTGCTAAACGCTTGCTTGGGCTGTTGGCTTTGGAGGATCCACCTGCTGCCATGTTTATAGCTAAGGCAAAAGGGGCACAGTTGTCCAGGGCTTCGAACTCTGGCGCAGGCCCCCCTGGGCAGGCATGGACAATGTCCAGCAGGTGTCGGGGGGCGGGGGTCCGAGCCTCTTCCAAAAGATATTACAGTGACTGATTTTAATAGAAAATATAAGCAGAAATTACATCTTTTGGGGCCCAGTAGCAATAGTTTTACTGAACACAGTTCCTTTGGATGCAATGTCAACTATTTCAATAATGGCTTTCTAAGAGCCGCTTGGCCATGATTAGCAGGAAAAAGAGGTGTCTTCCCAAGCCTCTGATTTGGACATTCATGTTGTACTGAATTCCTTGCTATCTAATCTGCCAAGTGGTTTCCTTCTTATTCCATACAACGGGCTTTACCCTGAATTGTACTGACAATTAACACAATTTTAAATGGTGGCAAATCTTATTAAATTTATTTTATTTTCAGTCTTTTAATTGAAGTTGACTTCTTTTAGCCAACACGTGTTTCATCCCTCAAAGCGCATTATAAGGGCGTAGTAACATGAATTGTTTATTTCTTTTTCCTTTTTTATGGCCATAGTATTTGTTATTGATTCATTTTCTGGTAAGTTCTTTTTTCTGGAACTATTATCTTTCAATTTCCATGTCAAAATGGGTCCCAACGTGAGAGCTTGTTACAGCACCTGTCAGTGCGCCAGTGCTGGCTCCTCACAATGCATGACAATGCCAGGTTCTCACAATGTCCACCAGTGCCAGGTCTGCACACTGTTCACCAGTGCAGGCACCACTCGTGTACACCAGAGAGAGCTTGTTACAAAACCTACCAGTGCACCAGTGCCAACTCCTCACAATACACGAAAGTGCAAGCTTCTCACACTGTCCACCGCCAGGTCCTCACACTGTTCACTAGTGCAGGCACCACTCTTGTACACCACCGAGAGCTCCATACATCACCTGTCAGTGCACCATTGCCAGCTCCTCACAATGCACAATGTCAGCTTCTCACAATGTCCACCAGTGCCAGGTCTGCAACTGTTCACCAGTGCAGGCACCACTTGTGTACACCAGAGAGAGCTTGTTACATCACCTACCAGTGCACCAGTGCCAACTCCTCACAATAAACGACAGTGCCAGCTTCTCACGCTGTCCACCACTGCCAGGTCCTCACACTGTTCACCAGTGCAGGCACCACTCTTGTACATCAGCGAGCACTCCATACATCACCTGTCAGTGCACCAGTGCCAGCTTCTCACAATGCATGACAATGCCAGCTTCTCACACTGTCCACCTGCACCTGCACACTGTTCACCAGTGCAGGCACAACTTGTGTACACCAGAGAGAGCTCCATACATCACCCATCAGTGGACCAGTACCAGCTACTCATAATATATGACCGTGCTAGCTTCTCACACTGTCCACCACTGCCAGATCCTCACACTGTTCCCCAGTGCAGGCACCCCTCTTGTACACCAGAGAACGCTCCATACATCACCTATCAGTGCACCAGTGCCAGCTCGTCACAATGCACAATGTCAGCTTCTCACACTGTCCACTGCCAGGTCCTCACACTGTTCAGCAGTGCAGGCACCCCTCTTGTACACCAGAGAACGCTCCATACATCACCTGTCAGTGCACCAGTGCCAGCTCCTCACAATGCACAATGTCAGCTTCTCACAATGTCCACCAGTGCCAGGTCTGCACACTGTTCACCAGAGCAGGCACCACTCGTGTACACCAGAGCGAGCATGTTACATCACCTACCAGTGCACCAGTGCCAACTACTCACAATACACGAAAGTGCCAGCTTCTCACATTGTCCACTGCCAGGTCCTCACACTGTTCAGCAGTGCAGGCACCCCTCTTGTACACCAGAGAACGCTCCATACATCACCTGTCAGTGCACCAATGCCAGCTCCTCACAATGCATGACAATGTCAGCTTCTCACACTGTCCACCAGTTCCAGGCTCTCACACTGTTCACCAGTGCAGGCCCCACTCGTGTACACCAGGGAGAGTTACATACATCAACTATCAGTGTACCAGTTCCAGCTCCTCACAATGCAAGGCAATGCCAGCTTATCACACTGTCCACCAGTGCCAGAGCCGCACACTGTTCACCAGTAAAGGCACTACTCGTGTACACCAGAGAGAGAGCTCCATACATCACCTATAGGTGCACCAGTTCCAGCTCCTCACAATGCATGTCAATACCAGCTTCTCACACTGTCCAATAGTGCCAGGTCTGCACACTGTTCACCAGTGAAGGCACCACTTGTGTACACCGGAGAGAGCTTGTTACATCACCTATCAGTGCACCAGTGCCAGCTCCTCACAATAAACGACAGTGCCAGCTTCTCACACTGTCCACCACTGCCAGGTCCTCACACTGTTCAACAGTGCAGGCACCACTCTTGTACATCAGAGAGCACTCCATACATCACCTGTCAGTGCACCAGTGCCAGCTTCTCACAATGCATGACAATGCCAGCTTCTCACACTGTCCACCTGCACCTGCACACTGTTCACCAGTGCAGGCACAACTTGTGTACACCAGAGAGAGCTCCATACATCACCCATCAGTGGACCAGTACCAGCTACTCATAATACATGACCGTGCTAGCTTCTCACACTGTCCACCACTGCCAGGTCCTCACACTGTTCAACAGTGCAGGCACCACTCTTGTACACCAGAGAACGCTCCATACATCACCTATCAGTGCACCAGTGCCAGCTCCTCACAATGCACAATGTCAGCTTCTCACACTGTCCACTGCCAGGTCCTCACACTGTTCACCAGTGCAGGCACCACTCTTGTACACCACCGAGAGCTCCATACATCACCTGTCAGTGCACCAGTGCCAGCTCCTCACAATGCACAATGTCAGCTTCTCACAATGTCCACCAGTGCCAGGTCTGCACACTGTTCACCAGTGCAGGCACCACTCGTGTACACCAGAGAGAGCTTGTTACATCTCCTACCAGTGCACCAGTGCCAACTCCTCACAATACACGAAAGTGCCAGCTTCTCACATTGTCCACTGCCAGGTCCTCACACTGTTCACCAGTGCAGGCACCACTCTTGTACACCACCGAGAGCTCCATACATCACCTGTCAGTGCACCAGTGCCAGCTCCTCACAATGCATGACAATGTCAGCTTCTCACACTGCCCACCAGTTCCAGGCTCTCACACTGTTCACCAGTGCAGGCACCACTCGTGTACACCAGGGAGAGTTACATACATCAACTATCAGTGCACCAGTTCCATCTCCTCACAATGCAAGGCAATGCCAGTTTATCACACTGTCCACCAGTGCCAGAGCCGCACTCTGTTCACCAGTGCAGGCACTACTCGTGTACACCAGAGTGAGAGCTCCATACATCACCTATCGGTGCACCAGTTCCAGCTCCTCACAATGCATGGCAATGCCAGCTTCTCACACTGTCCAATAGTGCCAGGTCTGCACACTGTTCACCAGTGCGGGAACCACTCGTGTACACCAGAGAGAGCTCCATACATCACCTAACAGTGCACCAGTTCCAGCTCCTCCCAATGCATGTCAATACCAGCTTCTCACACTGTCCAATGGTGCCTAGGTTTGCACACTGTTCACCAGTGAAGGCACCACTTGTGTACACTGGAGAGAGCTTGTTTCATCACCTATCAGTGCACCAGTGCCAGCTCCTCACAATAAATGACAGTGCCAGCTTCTCACACTGTCCACCACTGCCAGGTCCTCACACTGTTCACCAGTGCAGGCACCACTCTTGTACACCAGATAATGCTCCATACATCACCTATCAGTGCACCAGTGCCAGCTCCTCACAATGCACAATGTCAGCTTCTCACACTGTCCACTGCCAGGTCCTCACACTGTTCACCAGTGCAGGCACCACTCTTGTACACCACCGAGAGCTCCATACATCACCTGTCAGTGCACCAGTGCCAGCTCCTCACAATGCACAATGTCAGCTTCTCACAATGTCCACCAGTGCCAGGTCTACACACTGTTCACCAGTGCAGGCACCACTCGTGTACACCAGAGAGAGCTTGTTACATCTCCTAACAGTGCACCAGTGCCAACTCCTCACAATACACGAAAGTGCCAGCTTCTCACATTGTCCACTGCCAGGTCCTCACACTGTTCACCAGTGCAGGCACCACTCTTGTACACCACCGAGAGCTCCATACATCACCTGTCAGTGCACCAGTGCCAACTCCTCACAATGCATGACAATGTCAGCTTCTCACACTGTCCACCAGTTCCAGGCTCTCACACTGTTCACCAGTGCAGGCACCACTCGTGTACACCAGGGAGAGTTACATACATCAACTATCAGTGCACCAGTTCCAGCTCCTCACAATGCAAGGCAATGCCAGTTTATCACACTGTCCACCAGTGCCAGAGCCGCACGCTGTTCACCAGTGCAGGCACTACTCGTGTACACCAGAGAGAGAGCTCCATACATCACCTATCGGTGCACCAGTTCCAGCTCCTCACAATGCATGGCAATGCCAGCTTCTCACACTGTCCAATAGTGCCATGTCTGCACACTGTTCACCAGTGCGGGAACCACTCGTGTACACCAGAGAGAGCTCCATACATCACCTAACAGCGCACCAGTTCCAGCTCCTCTCAATGCATGTCAATATCAGCTTCTCACACTGTCCAATAGTGCCTAGGTCTGCACACTGTTCACCAGTGAAGGCACCACTTGTGTATACTGGAGAGAGCTTGTTACATCACCTATCAGTGCACCAGTGCCAGCTCCTCACAATAAACGACAGTGCCAGCTTCTCACACTGTCCACCACTGCCAGGTCCTCACAGTGTTCACCAGTGCAGGCACCACTCTTGTACATCAGAGAGCACTCCATACATCACCTTTCAGTGCACCAGTGCCAGCTTCTCACAATGCATGACAATGCCAGCTTCTCACACTGTCCACCTGCAACTTCACACTGTTCACTAGTGCAGGCACAACTTGTGTACACCAGAGAGAGCTCCATACATCACCCATCAGTGGACCAGTAGCAGCTACTCATAATACATGACCGGGCTAGCTTCTCACACTGTCCACCACTGCCAGGTCCTCACACTGTTCACCAGTGCAGGCACCACTCTTGTATACCAGAGAACGCTCCATACATCACCTATCAGTGCACCAGTGCCAGCTCCTCACAATGCACAATGTCAGCTTCTCACACTGTCCACTGCCAGGTCCTCACACTGTTCACCAGTGCAGGCACCACTCTTGTACACCACCGAGAGCTCCATACATCACCTGTCAGTGCACCAGTGCCAGCTCCTCACAATGCACAATGTCAGCTTCTCAAAATGTCCACCAGTGCCAGGTCTGCACACTGTTCACCAGTGCAGGCACCACTCGTGTACACCAGAGAGAGCTTGTTACATCACCTACCAGTGCGCCAGTGCCAACTCCTCACAATACACGAAAGTGCCAGATTCTCACAATGTCCACTGCCAGGTCCTCACACTGTTCACCAGTGCAGGCACCACTCTTGTACACCACCGAGAGCTCCATACATCACCTGTCAGTGCACCAGTGCCAGCTCCTCACAATGCATGACAATGTCAGCTTCTCACACTGTCCACCAGTTCTAGGCTCTCACACTGTTCACCAGTGCAGGCACCACTCATCTACACCAGGGAGAGTTACATACATCAACTATCAGTGCACCAGTTCCAGCACCTCACAATGCAAGGCAATGCCATCTTATCACATTGTCCACCAGTGCCAGAGCCGCACACTGTTCACCAGTGCAGGCACTACTTGTGTACACCAGAGAGAGAGCTCCATACATCACCTATCGGTGCACCAGTTCCAGCTCCTCACAATGCATGGCATTGCCAGCTTCTCACACTGTCCAATAGTGCCAGGTCTGCACACTCTTCACCAGTGCGGGAACCACTCGTGTACACCAGAGAGAGCTCCATACATCACCTAACAGCGCACCAGTTCCAGCTCCTCCCAATGCATGTCAATAAAAGCTTCTCACACTGTCCAATGGTGCCAGGTCTGCACACTGTTCACCAGTGAAGGCACCACTTGTTTTCACCAGAGAGAGCTTGTTACATCACCTATCAGTGCACCAGTGCAAGCTCCTCACAATAAACGACAGTGCCAGCTTCTCACGCTATCCACTACTGCCAGGTCCTCACACTGTTCACCAGTGCAGGCACCATTCTTGTACATCAGAGAGTTCTCCATACATCACTTGTCAGTGCACCAGTGGCAGCTTCTCACTATGCATGACAATGCCAGCTTCTCACACTGTCCACCTGCACCTGCACACTGTTCACCAGTGCAGGCACAACTTGTGTACACCAGAGAGAGCTCCATACATCCCCCATCAGTGGACCAGTACCAGCTACTCATAATATATGACCGTGCTAGCTTGTCACACTGTCCACCACTGCCAGATCCTCACACTGTTCCCCAGTGCAGGCACCACTCTTGTACACCAGAGAATGCTCCATACATCACCTATGAGTGCACCCGTGCCAGCTCCTCACAATGCACAATGTCAGCTTCTCACACTGTCCACTGCCAGGTCCTCACACTGTTCACCAGTGCAGGCACCACTCTTGTACACCACCGAGAGCTCCATACATCACCTGTCAGTGCACCAGTGCCAGCTCCTCACAATGCACAATGTCAGCTTCTCACAATGTCCACCAGTGCCAGGTCTGCACACTGTTCACCAGTGCAGGCACCACTCGTGTACACCAGAGAGAGCTTGTTACATCACCTACCAGTGCACCAGTGCCAACTCCTCACAATACACGAAAGTGCCAGCTTCTCACAATGTCCACTGCCAGGTCCTCACACTGTTCACCAGTGCAGGCACCACTCTTGTACACCACCGAGAGCTCCATACATCACCTATCAGTGCACCAGTGCCAGCTCCTCACAATGCATGACAATGTCAGCTTCTCACACTGTCCACCAGTTCCAGGCTCTCACACTGTTCACCAGTGCAGGCACCACTCATGTACACCAGGGAGAGTTACATACATCAACTATCAGTGCACCAGTTCCAGCACCTCACAATGCAAGGCAATGCCATCTTATCACATTGTCCACCAGTGCCAGAGCCGCACATTGTTCACCAGTGCAGGCACTACTCTTGTACACCAGAGAGAGAGCTCCATACATCACCTATCGGTGCACCAGTTCCAGCTCCTTACAATGCATGGCAATGCCAGCTTCTCACACTGTCCAATAGTGCCAGGTCTGCACACTGTTCACCAGTGCAGGAGCCACTCGTGTACACCAGAGAGAGCTCCATACATCACCTAACAGCGCACCAGTTCCAGCTCCTCCCAATGCATGTCAATACCAGCTGCTCACACTGTCCAATAGTGCATAGGTCTGCACACTGTTCACCAGTGAAGGCACCACTTGTGTACACTGGAGAGAGCTTGTTACATCACCTATCAGTGCACCAGTGCCAGCTCCTCACAATAAACGACAGTGCCAGCTTCTCACACTGTCCACCACTGCCAGGTCCTCACACTGTTCACCAGTGCAGGCACCACTCTTGTACACCAGAGAACGCTCCATACATCACCTATCAGTGCACCAGTGCCAGCTCCTCACAATGCACAATGTCAGCTTCTCACACTGTCCACTGCCAGGTCCTCACACTGTTCACCAGTGCAGGCACCACTCGTGTACACCACCGAGAGCTCCATACATCACCTGTCAGTGCACCAGTGCCAGCTCCTCACAATGCACAATGTCAGCTTCTCACAATGTCCACCAGTGCCAGGTCTGCACACTGTTCACCAGTGCAGGCACCACTCGTGTACACCAGAGAGAGCTTGTTGCATCTCCTACCAGTGGACCAGTGCCAACTCCTCACAATACACGAAAGTGCCAGCTTCTCACATTGTCCACTGCCAGGTCCTCACACTGTTCACCAGTGCAGACACCACTCTTGTACACCACCGAGAGCTCCATACACCACCTGTCAGTGCACCAGTGCCAGCTCCTCACAATGCATGACAATGTCAGCTTCTCACACTGTCCACCAGTTCCAGGCTCTCACACTGTTCACCAGTGCAGGCACCACTCGTGTACACCATGGAGAGTTACATACATCAACTATCAGTGCACCAGTTCCAGCTCCTCACAATGCAAGGCAATGCCAGTTTATCACACTGTCCACCAGTGCCAGAGCCGCACACTGTTCATCAGTGCAGGCACTACTCGTGTACACCAGAGAGAGAGAGCTCCATACATCATCTGTCAGTGCACCAGTGCCAGCTCCTCACAATGCACAATGTCAGCTTCTCACACTGTCCACCAGTTCCAGGCTCTCACACTGTTCACCAGTGCAGGCACCACTCGTGTACACCATGGAGAGTTACATACATCAACTATCAGTGCACCAGTTCCAGCTCCTCACAATGCAAGGCAATGCCAGTTTATCACACTGTCCACCAGTGCCAGAGCCGCACACTGTTCATCAGTGGAGGCACTACTCGTGTACACCAGAGAGAGAGCTCCATACATCACCTGTCAGTGCACCAGTGCCAGCTCCTCACAATGCACAATGTCAGCTTCTCACACTGTCCACCAGTTCCAGGCTCTCACACTGTTCACCAGTGCAGGCACCACTCATGTACACCAGGGAGAGTTACATACATCAACTATCAGTGCACCAGTTCCAGCACCTCACAATGCAAGGCAATGCCATCTTATCACATTGTCCACCAGTGCCAGAGCCGCACACTGTTCACCAGTGCAGGCACTACTCTTGTACACCAGAGAGAGAGCTCCATACATCACCTATCGGTGCACCAGTTCCAGCTCCTCACAATGCATGGCAATGCCAGCTTCTCACACTGTCCAATAGTGCCAGGTCTGCACACTGTTCACCAGTGCAGGAGCCACTCGTGTACACCAGAGAGAGCTCCATACATCACCTAACAGCGCACCAGTTCCAGCTCCTCCCAATGCATGTCAATACCAGCTTCTCACACTGTCCAATAGTGCATAGGTCTGCACACTGTTCACCAGTGAAGGCACCACTTGTGTACACTGGAGAGAGCTTGTTACATCACCTATCAGTGCACCAGTGCCAGCTCCTCACAATAAACGACAGTGCCAGCTTCTCACACTGTCCACCACTGCCAGGTCCTCACACTGTTCACCAGTGCAGGCACCACTCTTGTACACCAGAGAACGCTCCATACATCACCTATCAGTGCACCAGTGCCAGCTCCTCACAATGCACAATGTCAGCTTCTCACACTGTCCACTGCCAGGTCCTCACACTGTTCACCAGTGCAGGCACCACTCTTGTACACCACCGAGAGCTCCATACATCACCTGTCAGTGCACCAGTGCCAGCTCCTCACAATGCACAATGTCAGCTTCTCACAATGTCCACCAGTGCCAGGTCTGCACACTGTTCACCAGTGCAGGCACCACTCGTGTACACCAGAGAGAGCTTGTTGCATCTCCTACCAGTGGACCAGTGCCAACTCCTCACAATACACGAAAGTGCCAGCTTCTCACATTGTCCACTGCCAGGTCCTCACACTGTTCACCAGTGCAGGCACCACTCTTGTACACCACCGAGAGCTCCATACACCACCTGTCAGTCCACCAGTGCCAGCTCCTCACAATGCATGACAATGTCAGCTTCTCACACTGTCCACCAGTTCCAGGCTCTCACACTGTTCACCAGTGCAGGCACCACTCGTGTACACCATGGAGAGTTACATACATCAACTATCAGTGCACCAGTTCCAGCTCCTCACAATGCAAGGCAATGCCAGTTTATCACACTGTCCACCAGTGCCAGAGCCGCACACTGTTCATCAGTGCAGGCACTACTCGTGTACACCAGAGAGAGAGCTCCATACATCACCTGTCAGTGCACCAGTGCCAGCTCCTCACAATGCACAATGTCAGCTTCTCACAATGTCCACCAGTGCCAGGTCTGCACACTGTTCACCAGTGCGGGAACCACTCGTGTACACCAGAGAGAGCTCCATACATCACCTAACAGTGCACCAGTTCCAGCTCCTCCCAATGCATGTCAATACCAGCTTCTCACACTGTCCAATAGTGCCTAGGTCTGCACACTGTTCACCAGTGAAGGCACCACTTGTGTACACTGGAGAGAGCTTGTTACATCACCTATCAGTGCACCAGTGCCAGCTCCTCACAATAAACGACAGAGCCAGCTTCTCACACTGTCCACCACTGCCAAGTCCTCACACTGTTCACCAGTGCAGGCACCACTCTTGTACACCAGAGAACGCTCCATACATCACCTATCAGTGCACCAGTGCCAGCTCCTCACATGCACAATGTTAGCTTCTCACACTGTCCACCAGTGCCATGGCCGCACACTGTTCACCAGTGCAGGCACCACTCGTGCACACCAGAGAGACCTTTAAACATCACCGATAAGTGCAACAGTGCCAGCTCCTCGTAATACACGACTATGCCAGCTTCTCACACTGTCCACCACTGCCAGGTCCTCACACTGTTCACCTGTGCAGGCACCACTCTTGTACACCAGAGAACTCTCCATACATCACCTATCAGCGCACCAGTGCCAGCTCCTCACAATGCACAATGTCAGCTTCTCACACTGTCCACCAGTGCAAGGGCCACACACTGTTCACCAGTGCAGGCACCACTCGTGCACACCAGAGAGACCTTCAAACATCACTGATAAGTGCAACAGTGCCAGCTCCTCGTAATACACGACTATGCCAGCTTCTCACACTGTCCACCACTGCCAGGTCCTCACACTGTTCACCTGTTCAGGCACCACTCATGTACACCAGAGAACGCTCCATACATCACCTATCCGTGCACCAGTGCTAGCTCCTCACAATGCACAATGTCAGCCTCTCACACTGTTCACCACTGCCAGGTCCTCACAGGTTTTTTGTCTGGCGTGCATCACTGCACCTGCATAGCTCACGCGGATCTCTACTGCAGGAGGGTCTGAACCCAATGAGGTTATACGAATGGTCTCTGTATGAATCATACAGCAACTAGCACCAGCAAGGCCTTAACTTGAATTTACTATTTTAACTTCTTATTCCCAAAATGCATTCATAGAATGCCCCCTCTTATTCCCACTTTGTTCCTTCACCCCACTTATTTCTTCATCTCCCTCAGCCCTTTCCTCCAGATAGCATGCACCACCATCGCCCTCCCGCCCCCAAACTTTTTTGGCAAAATTACTTCTCTGGGAATTTGGTGCCAATAAGGTACACTTAGAAACAACAAAATGAAATGCCTGCACCAAGGGCTGTTCTGACCCAGCGATTAAAGGTCTACTGCACCAGGGCCCTGGCCTACAGGAAAATCACCCAATTTCCAAACAGGGAAAGGCCTTAGAGTGGCCTGTTAGACTGGGTCAGAGTTAGTTGCTGACTCCTCCCCACCCCTTCAGGCCACACAGAGCAATTACCCTGTGAATGTAAGGGATTAATATATAGGTAGACCACATTGGGTCATGGTGGCGGAACATCGCAGCATCCATAGGCACCTTCCAATCCACTGTTCCCCAAGAAATGCTCCCACTAGACATTCCAGCCAATAGGAGTGCAGGACAGCAGCCAGCCAATCCTTCTATTCTACTGCTCCCAAAGGAATGCTCCCACCAGACATTCCATCCAGTAGTAAGGCAGGACATAACAGAGCAGCACTTTCCATTCCACTGCTCCCCAAGAAATGTCCCCACCAGACAATCCATCCAATAGCGAGACAGGACAGAACCAAGAGGCACCTTCCATTTCACTGATCCCCTAGAAAATGCCATCATTAGACAATCCAGACAATAATGGGACAGGACAGAACCGAGCTGCACCTTTCATTCCTCTGCCCCTCAAAGACTGTCCAAACCGGAAAGTCCAGCCAAAAGCAGAGCAGGACAGCAGCCAAAGTCTCTTCACATTCCACTGCTGCACAAGGACTGTCCTGAAGGACACCCCAGCGGAGCAGGACAGCAGCCAGGCATTCTTTCCATTGCACCGCTCCACAAGAAATGCCCCAACAGACATTCCAGGCAATACCGAGACAGGACTGAACCCAAGGACACCTTCCATTCCACTGCTCCCCAAGAAATGCCCCACAAGACATTCCAGCCAATAGTGAGACAGGACAGAACCGAGTGGCACTGTCCAGTCCTCTGCCCCTCAAAGAAAGTCCAAAGCAGCCAATCCAGCCAAGAGCAGAGCAGGACAGCAGCCAGAGTCTCTTCACATTCCACTGGCTGCACAAGGACTGTCCTAAAAGACACTCCAGCCAATAACAGAGCAGGACAGCAGGCAGACATTCCTTCCATTCCACTGCTCACCAAGAAATGCTCCCAACAGACATTCCAGCCAATAATGAGACAGGACAGAAACCAGAGGCACCTTCCATTAAACTGCTCCCAAGAAATGGCCCCGCCAGACATTCCGGCCAATAGTGCGACAGGACAGAACCCAGAGGCATCTTCCATTCCACTGCTCCCCAGGAAATGCCCCCACCAGACATTCCGGCAAATAGTGCGACATGACAGAACCCAGAGGCATCTTCCATTCCACTGCTCCCCAAGAAATGCCCCCATCAGACATTCCGGCAAATAGTGCGACATGACAGAACCCAGAGGCATCTTCCATTCCACTGCTCCCCAAGAAATGCCCCCACCAGACATTCCAGCCAATAGTGAGACAGGACTGAACCGAAAGGCACCTTCGATTCCACTGCTCCCCAAGAAATGCCCCCACCAAACATTCCAGCCAATAACGAGACATGACAGTACTCAGAGGCACCTTCTTTTCCACTGCTCCCCCAGAAATGCTCCCACCAATCAATCCAGCCAACAGGAGAACAGGACGGCAACCAGGCATTCCTTCTAATCCACTGCCCCTCAATAAATTCCCCCCCACCAGACATTCCTGCCAATAGGCAGACAGGACTGAACCCAATGGTACCTTCTATTCCACTGCTCCCCAAGAAATGCCCCCAGCAGATATTCCAACCAATAGGCAGACAGGACAGATCCCAGAGGCGACTTCCATTCCACGGCTTTCCAACAAATGGCCCTATCAGACATTCCAGCCAATAGTGAGACAGGTCTGAACCGAGCTGCACCTTTCATTCCTCTGCCCCTCAAAGAATGTCCAAACCGGACAGTCCAGCCAAAAGCAGATCAGGACGGAAGCCAGAGTCTCTTCACATTCCACTGCTGCACAAGGACTGTCCTGAAGGACACCCCAGCCAATTGCGGAGCAGGACAGCAGCCAGAGGCTCTTCACGTTGCACTGCTGCACAAGGACTGTCCTGCGGGACAGTCGCGCCAATAGTGGCGCAGGACAGCAGCCTGGAGTTCTCTGCATTCTATTACTCCCCAAGGACTACCCACGCCAGACATTCCAGCCAATGGCAGAGCAGGATGGCGTCCAGTGACACCTACCATTTCACTGCTTCCCCAAAGAATATCCCCACCAGACATTCCCGCCAGTGGTGAGACAGGACAGCAGCCAGAAGCTCCTTCCTTTGCACTGCTCCCCACGGACTGCTCTCACTAGACTGTCCAGCCAATAGCACCCAGCCTTTCTGTTGGAAGCAAGGACCAAGGGACATCAGTCACCAATGATGCCTTCTGTTTACCCGTCTGAAATTCCCATTACTTTCCTTGTTCTGTATATTGAAACATACATCAACTGTTCATTACAGCATAAGCTCCGAATTATACAGGCGGCGAACAAACAAGGTTACCCCGCTGGCACGTTTCGATGAATCAATACCGCTTCCGCGCTGCCTTGATTGAAAGCGAACAAGATGCCCGGGGGTGCCAGACATGCAGCCCGGCCTCCTCTGGATTCCCAGAGAAAGGAATTGCCGCAGTCAGCTTTTTATAAAGCCCCCTTTCTAGCTTTATAATATTTCATGTTTTCCATTTGGAGCAGGACTCCCCTTTTCACACACAGTGCAACAATGGGCACAGATTTATTAACGCCTTAAGGCCTGTGAATGGGGTAAAGGAGGAGAACAGACGGAAGAGTGGAGAAGCAATATAAGAAAGCTGTCGTTTCCGGTCAGTGGTGCGCTCGTCAGTAATGGCGTCCAGCCGGTGCCTGTTCACATCCAACTCTCTAGCAGGGAGAGTCTGCTTCGAGGCGCTAATGGGCTCTGTGCTTTAAAGTTTGACAATACGTGGCCACGATCTGAGGAGAACTCTTTTGATGATGACAATAAATGTAATAATAATAATAATAATAATAATAATAATAATAATAATAATAATAATATGAACATATTATTCGTATATTCTAGTAGAATAGCGTAATACAAGTAATCACATTGAAACTAACAACGAATTAATCAGGCACTATTGAGGGTCAATTTTAAAACGGGTGGAGCGGTAAAACAAGGCGTACATGCAAGCACAATGCGTTTACGCCTTGCTTTACCACTGCAGCCCATGCTCGTCCTGTTCCAAGGCGGAGGAGGGGCATGAAGAGGAGGTGGCTTGTCTCCTGTGCTTTCCCCCTCCGTCTCGGAAACAACAGCATTTTATGTCTGAGTGAGATTTTCATGCAAGTGCTAAATAAATGGATTCCTATGGACTCCACCTCGCATTTGCCAGTGCTAATGAGCAGGTGGATTCCATGAGAATCCATTAGTAAACGCCACCTGCAAAGCACGATTTTCTGGCGGTGTTTGCATTTTTGAAAAATGGGGGGTTCAGAATATAAGGTGATTGCCCCTTATTTTCCTCTTTATTTGCACTCCACCTTGCAAATGTTTAAAATTGCGTACAGGGGACCCAACAGCACGTAAATGCAAATGTTGGTGGTCCCCAGAATGCAAGTGACAATAACGTTAAACACGTTTACTACATACGAATATATAAATATATATATAAATATGTATATATATATATATATATATATATATATATATATATATATATATATATATATATATATATATATATATTTTTGTATTACTATATAGCACCAACTTAATTTCATAGCAAGCAAAGCGCTGTTCATAGATCAGGGTGTTATGGTACTTTCGGGCACTCTGGGGGGTGTTTTGCAATAGCTTTGGCGATCAGAATAGTCCTCAACAAGCGTTTTAATGTTTTCTTCTGCTCTTGCGAATATCTAAGCGAGATGTTGGTTGTTGGGTTGTTGAACCCAGCAAAGTACCCTGCCTGAATCTGCTTTCAGAGCCATTCATCTCCAGGGAATTTGGGATTTGCAGTGGCTCAAATGTCTGTGTAATACAAAATAAATATTGTAAGGAAAGGTTTGTACAGAGGAAAGATTGCCAGAAGCAGGTACCCATGGTGGAAATGTTACAATAGGGGTGAGTCTAGATTAGGGTGCTGATGTTATGTTGCTGTGCGTAATTTGACTATTCACCTGTTAGGCATGCTCTGGCCTGGGCTTTTTAAAATTCTTAAATAAATGGAATGATGGTAGACCAACCTCAGGAAATGTGTGGGGAAAATTCATACGCATTTTCCTATGCTCACATCACAACAAAAGCATAGACCTGTGCACTATGGCATACACACAGCCTACAAGCGCAGTCTACCCTGTCATATTTAGTTGGAATGTGACAGCAGAGGAGGGCACAATGTCATCGGAGGGGATAAAGGTTCTCTCTGCCATGGACAGCCTGATTAACTGACAAAGGCTCCATGGAACCACCCTACTCTTTTGTTAGGTTGCAGCTGGTGGCAGCGATATACATACCAATAGAGGGCACTTCAAACAGGCTGCCACTGGGCCTGGCTGCAGAGGATAACAAAAGAGGTAGGAAACCCAACAACCTTTCATGTGCAACTGTGTCAACCTGAAGCCAGATCCTGCCCTCAGTATCAATGACAAGTGAACTGACATGTCTGGGTTGTTTGTTGCTTTTGGCCACACCCAATAGGCGTGCCCCATTCATAAGTTGCCAGAATGTGGTTTGCAGAAGACAGAGAGTCTGGTCTCTCAGCATCTTCAAGGGAGACCAAACATTTTAACCAGGAACTAAAGAGAGATCCATTAACCAGAGAGACTCTTTGATCACAGCAGTCAATGAGATGGGTGGGACTGGGCCCAGAGCTCTTACTGTTCAAAGGAGGTTTCCGCCATCTTGGTTCTGTGACACCCTTGGTTCCTGTTATCCTCTTTGCCTTTTCCTCTTGCAAAGCACTCAGTTTCTCACCTCACGCCCATAGAAAATTTTAGGTATGGACCCAAGGATGGGTTAATTTAGGTAGGCTTAGCCTACACCAATCACTGTGGCTCGCTTGGCTTTAACAAAGGGATGATGCCCCTCTTTAAGCAGATCACCCAAAAGCTTTGCCAGAAGTTAGAAAGATGAACTAAACCTTGGAACCTAGTTGAAGGTAGAGTCTGACTTAAATCTTCCACCAGTGAAGGAAGGCCAGGTTAATCCAAAGAGGGAAGCAAGATCCCCCACCTAAACTTCTCTCAGGGAACAGATGGAGAAGCAAAACTCAGAAGATCCTCCAGCTGCTCCAGAACTGGGACCCAGCCAGCAATCAGAGTGCCGTGCTAGGCCCTGCAGCAAACTTCCTGAATAGGGAGTGCCTGAACATCTATGAACCTAAAACCAAGGACAAGGCAGCTGCCTGCAACACAGTCCCAACCTTAGGGCCATCCGCCTTAAAGGAGGAGACAAGCCCATTGAAGTAGCTGGGAAAAGTGCCTCGACAAGCATCTACCGTAGTCCGACTTAAAGGACATTTGTGAACCAGTCGAGTTCCCAGATCCTCAACTGAGGGCAACACTTCAGAACGGCCGATCAGCAGTGAGTTGATTCCTGACCGTAAGAGCTGTTTAGGCCAACCTGCATCTGTTCGTCCAACTTCACTCGCTGAACCGTCTTGCCACCTGACCCCCGCAGCTGACTCCTGTCTCAAACTCTGTTACAGAAGCCTGCAAAGTGCCCTGAAGCTGACTGGACCCTGTCGAGCACCAAGAAGCAGGCTTGGACTGGCATATAGGGAAATAGGCCAATGGCGGAACCAAAAACACAAGAGGTGTGGGGCAGTTTTTTTGGTCAAAGTGGGACACTTTTTTGGCCAATGTGGGCCAGTTTTATGAGTTCATTCACTATGCACTAGTAGTTTTGACCAGTGTTGCTGAGTACATATTCTTTAACATGCACAATTTGCATCACATTTTATCAAAAACCTCCCCCTTGGGTAACGATTCAAACAGTGTCACAATAGGCATGAATAGCCATTTGCAACTGTGGGCCACTTTTTCATTGGTCTCCTGAGAAAATGTTATGGCGCAGTCCGACCGTGCCAAGAAGACCGACAGCAAAAGGTACATTGTGGTTCTGTCCTCCTGACCCTTTACAGAAGGCCCCTAGAGACATGTTTAGACCCTTTCCCACCTTTGTTCTAAAGCCAAGAAACCTGAACAAACCATTGTGGGTATTAACCGTACCGACTGCCCTCCTGTCAGTATCCAGAGTGCACCCCTTTTCCTTCTTTGAAACCGTCTGTCCTCTGCATTCCTTTATCAGATGGGTTGTTTTTTGTAGTGCTATTAAGTTGTCTGTTGTAATACCAATAAAGTAGATATTTATATACAACCTTGACTGGACAGTCCTTTTATCATTGGGTAACAATTGTACTATTGCTGTGTTGCAACTAACCAATGATCCACAACCTTTAGAAGAGATAAGCCTGCCATTCCATCCACGCTAGCTAAATTGGACACAGGTTTATCATTTTAATTGTATTGCTATTTATTCAATTTGTTCGAATCCATTCTGGTGTATTAGAAATTTGGGGCTGATTGATGGTTTAGAAACTGATATTCACTCCATGCAGGTGTTTGGAAGGGTCATGGAAGCCTGGGTCAGATTTAATGCTAAAATCAGGATTATAGAGGTTTGTAATATTACATTATGGCAAGATCGTTAGGGGACGTGTTTGTCTAAAGACCACAGGGCTGGCGAATGGCTCTTCTGCATGGTTGGGTTTGAGGAGACCGTCAAGGGTGGCAATTTTACTCAGGGGGAGTTCATGGTTGGAAAAGATGGTAACCCTGGGCACGAGTCATTCTCATGTTAGGCATTCATAATGTGCCGTTCATCCTTTTGAGGCGGCTTGCATGAGCACAATAGTAATGTCTATTGTTTGCAGTAGAGCTAGAGTATGGCATACATACACGTATGAAAAATAGGTTGGACTTTTGAAAACATACATGATGCATCCAGTCATTCATCGGTTGGTGCCGACAGAATTTCCCTTTAGGATGAAAACATTGTAATCTAGGCTGCTTGTCTAGGCCTGTCGATTGGGACTGAGACATGCTAAGCATGAAAGATTCAGCCATTCATTGCTTTGATGTCATATTAATACATGTCTTTTTTACAGTAGTACTGTAAAGTAATGAGTAACATGGCAATCCTACTCGTGGGAAATAACAGTACAATACGTATCTCAGATAAATGTTTTTTTTTTTCAGAACTGAATTTTCAGCAAACAAATACAAAGAGCTAATGTACTTCCTTCATAGAAAAAAAAACAATCTGCTAGCCCAGCTGCAAGCAATAGCAAACCTGCACACTGATACTTCCTCACCAATTGAACTTCTAATGGCAGGAAACACTGACCTGTCTAAGCCACTGTTTTCACATGTATTCTTTATCCTCAAATAGATGTGGTTCGAACCCAAACGGAAGAGCCACACATCGTGAACACACTGGAAGTCTGGGTGGGCATGAAGTCTGCAGGCTAAATTCACCAGGGCCTGGTGGTGGGGGGAGTTTGAAGGGGGAATGCAGCTTTTCGGGGAACAGGGATAGAAGGTAGAGAATGCAACTAGCGGATTATTCAGAGCCATACAAGGAATGCGGGGAGCAGACGAGTTGCCTGATGATACAGAAGAGGTGCTTAGTGACTCGGTCTATTCTGTCACTTCTCCTGCATTAAGGTTCTTCGGAAGAGTCATGCTTTGAGTAGTAACTGTTTTGTAATTGGCCTAGAAAGCATGCAAGGCTCAAGCCATTGAGAAATGTTTTTAAATTGTGAGGACTCTTGTTTCTGTGTCTTATCTTGGTTGCAGTTTTACGCCCCAAGACTGCATCTGGCGCAGAGACTCTTTTATGGGAGGGCAAAAGGAGCACTTGCAAGGACCCTCCGAGTGGAGGGTGCCCACAAGGCTAGCTGATCTGAAGAAGTAAGATTCCATTGTACACCAGTCTTAAATAGCACATGTCAGGATACACTAAGGGGTGCTGCTGAGACTCTAACCCCATTGCCTTCCTGTTTTGGCAAGTACATTCTGCCTGATAAATTCATCATGGATTGCTTTCTGTGTTCACTGTGGTATACACAGTTTGTTTGTTCCTTATGGCACAACTCTGTAGCATTCTTTCCTTGCTGTGGGAATTATGTTTATCATGTGCAATAGGCAATGGTGAAATACATATTGATCAATTGAGTGCCACAATGGTTCAGAAGTGAGCTCAGTGTGTGAAGCACCCATTGCAGAGATACGTGTTCATTTGTAAAATTAGAATATCACATTCCAGCAAGGCTGGCTGAACCTTTCCTATGTATAAAGTTTATAACCCTACCTGCATATGTACTTTGTTTTGCAGAACAACATCTGCTATTATTAGCAATTTACCTGCACCAGATAGGGTTTGCTATAAAAAAAAAAACTAACATATCATCTGTATGGTGAAGGTCTAGAAATTGGTTTGTTCAGATGGGGAGTTGTAAAACCTAGGTAATCACCTCCAACATTCGCATAAACTGTTAGTCCAAGATGTGAATAAATATCCAAAAACAAGACTATGGAACGGCATGTTTGTATCCTGGATTTGCAAGCAGACGATACAGTGATCCTAGTCAAATCATCTAATATATTTTATATTACTGTGCTGTCTTCTGTGAGGTTTGCCTTCTTGCATGCTGCTGGTATCGTTTAGCCCATTACTTGATCCTTCTTCTTATGTAGGTTGTTTGGGTGGAAGGGTTGGTAGACAGAAGAGAGTGGACCGTATGTTGCAGGCCTCAGGCAAGCATATTTTAAGGTCTGCTTGTTTGACACAAAAAAACAGTTTGCTTTTTGGTAAAAGGCAAAGGTTATTGTGCACATTTATAAATGAAAATGTCACAAGCCAGTGTTTTGGAATATTTAAAGATTTAAAATACACAAGACAAACCCAGATACAATGTGTTAAATCACATTGATTGGTTTGCTGGTTCTTATATACTTCCCTTGATGAAGGAGAGATTGGAGCTAGAATCATTTCGATTTTGCATAACACCGTTCTATAATATTTTGTTTAGAAATGGTCATGTTTGGTAATGTGATTTGTGTACTTTTCTAAGTTCGTTTTATTATAAAATTAGATTGTTTTAGTTCATGGTAAGCACTGGAAAGAAAGTGTTCAAATGCAGAAATTGCAGAGTTGGCACAAATCCCAGCTTCACCCCCTCACCCCTTAGCCAATGTGTGATCCTGGCCATCTCTTTTAATCTTGTATTGCCTAACCTCTCAATAGTGTCAGTCCTTACGAGTGATTTCCTTCTCATGGTAGGATCTTCATAAAAGCCTTATTCATGGTTTCACTGCACTAATAGTGAGAATATTTATATCACACACCACAAGCATTTGTTCCTTTGATATCTAATGGTAACACTATTTGAAAACCATATCCCACTTCTAATCTCAGTCTGTCTGGATAAAGACACCTTTGTGGTAGGTTATAATCTGCCTCCACTATCCATGCTACAGTATGTGTAGCTTTCTCCTGCATTCCAATTGGTCTCCTCTATCCATGCATGAGCACTTTTGGATCCTGTGCGGCAGTTAATGTGAGTTCTCTGTCTATTATGGATTGCATGTATCTTTTACATATGGTCCTGCATTAATACTACATCTACCTTCCTTGGTGTTATTGATAAAAATATCCTGTATGTACTAGAACAGTAACCCCTTTGTTGACTGCTAATGTTGGTCTTCAAATGCTACTTATTTATCATTCTGATAAGAGCAAGAATGAAGAGAGCAAGGGGACTTAAAGGGAGTAAACATGCTAATTATGCTGCAAGACAGCATATGAACCTATAGGTTGTGAGTGCAACGGTGGGGGTTTGGGTTTGCAACCAGTATTCTTGATCCCTTAATTCCTTTGGTTTGGTGAAGGAGGACCCAAAAATGTCTGTGCCCCAGGCCCCAAAAGTGTTTAAGATGGCCCTGATCTGGTGTCTAAATCACTGGTGAGGACGCGTTTCTCAGATAGGGAATCACATATTTTACGATCAAGGGTTTTACAGGTGATGCAGCATGTCTTGCATATGATGCTCATCTGAAGGGGTCCCAAGCAGCTTAATCAGTGTGGGAGATGTTGTGTTGGCCCTTTATCAGCTGAGCTGTTGCGTGCATTACTGCTGTGCCAAGAGACTCAGGCTATGCATGAGAAGAAAAGGGCTTGAATTGTGGCCTAGAGTATGAGTCCAATATCTATAGCTTTCGTGATTTTGTATAAGTGAGGTTTGACTCCAGGCATTTAGTGTTTTAAGAGAAATTAGTGTCAATTTAGAAGCCATGCAATTTGGCAAAGGTTCGGACAGGAGGGGAGAAACCCCCCAGATTGGAGGCTGAACGACATAGATGTATCTGGAGGTTGAGATGATTGCCAAGGAGGTAAACAAATAATATTTTCAGCAGTTCAATTTCATACGAGGGCTAAGCATTATTCTTCACATGGCAGGTTGGTTGTAAATATTGCTGCCTGACTGCAGTATTAGGACTAGCTCTGTATTATATTCCTACTGGGGCAAACAGTGCCATTGCATATTTACTGGACCATCCCACTGCTGTTAAACTAGATAATGAGGTCCTACGTGTACAGGTAGATGAGGGATCTGCAATAACTTTGGCAATGAGACACAGCTTTCCTTTTGTCTTCTTTCTTTCAAATCTCTTTCAGGACTTGGACTAATATACAGCAATTCCTTCAGTTCTGCCCTTATTTCTCAGACTATTGCCTTTCTCAGGTGCTGTTGAAAACCTTTGCACCTTATCAAATAATTCAGAGATCCTCATGTAAGCACTATCTGGGTTATTCTGTTTATCGTGTGCTGATAGGACCTTTGGCTCACGATCCAGGATTCAGTGCTTCTCAGCTCAGTTACTTTCTCTTTTGCTATTCGAAACTTCGACTCTAAGTTACAGAATTCAGCAGTTCTCAGATATGTTTATTTCTTATTGGTCACTATGCATATTGATTCCTGCTTTTAATCCTTTCATTTGTGTTACTGGATTCAGTGCTTCCCAGATAAGTCTCTTTATCCTGTGTATGCTGGGAATCCTCCCACGAGGTCCAGAATCCAACACACCTCCCATTGGAGTTAATCAGGGTAATTCTCTTATACAGCTCTAGGAACCTTGAATCCAGCTCACTCTAGATCAGCATGACTCAGATCAGTCTCCCTCTCTTGTGGTGCGAGGATATTTGCTTGCATGATGAAATGGTCAGGGCTTCTCAGATCACCAAGTCTCTGGTTATTCTCTCTCTCGGGAATAGTCAAGACATATCTGCAGCAGCGCTTCTGTAAGTGGTTTAACACATATCCGTTGTAATCACAGTTTTTTAAGTGGTTAGGGTCTGCATCTCATTTGGGGAAGGGTAGGTATGAGTTCAGGATAAGAGTAGGACTAGCAGCATAGTGGTGCCACTCCTTATGCACAGGAGGCAAGAATGGGGAAAGCAGTACACGCGAGAGAGATCAGGTAAGAGCAGCGAGAAAAGAGCAAGCCGTCATAGGTTGTTAGTCATGACAGGTAGGGAGCAGGTATGATTGGGTGGGCGGGAGGCAATAAAGAAGGTGCAGGCAGCCAATGAAAGCTGCAACAGATATGCATAGAGCAGATAACAGGCAGCATCAAGAACATGGGGAGGAAGGACGCAGATAGGTCAGGAGTGGATACAGATACCTCCTGTGGCAAGGACCGAACCGGTGGGGGCAGAGCAGCTACACGGGATGAGAGGCGGAAGTCAGTCAGGTAGGGGCCGGGAAGCTTACCGGAGAGGTGCGAAGAGAGGCAATCAGGAGTGTCTCTCGTTGGCAGGAAGGAATAAAGGATAGCGTCCACTGAGGATAAGAGGTCTCTGCATTCCGCAATGGGAGGACGGCCGGCGAAGTGGGTGCTGAGGCTGATGGGATCCAGGGGAGTGGCGAGTTCATGGAGGCGGTAAGCCAATGGTATTAGGGCACACACAGAGAAAGCCCTGAAGCGCCGTACGTGCCCTTATAGGCCCTGACAGGGGCTGCAATGACGCTTAGATGGGACACTTGAAGGGGGCTGGGTTCGTCAGCCGGCTTCTGGAACTGGATGCTATTATTCCAGCCCACAGCCAATCTGCACACAGTGGAGGCGGGCTGAAGAAGGGTGCATGTCCCTGCAGCCTCGAGGCTGCTCCAGAGGCCATGTTGAAGAGAGTGGCCTGTTAATTCTCATAGTAGAAACCCAACAACAGCTCAGCAGAAGCGCGATGATGTTTGTTTCCTTGATGGGGCGGCCACGCCAGGCATGCTGCTAAGGCAACACAGCACACAGAACATTAACTGTTTCAGTTCCATCTGCTGTGTTGAAATCCACTGCTGCCACCTCGTAGGTAAGGTTTGCTTACATTTTTCCGGGCTGTAATCAATCTGCGGGCTATACCATTTCATATAGCCTGCAATGAGACGAATCACAGCCGTCAAACAGCCGTGTAGGGTGTTATAATATGCTATTTAACACACCAGAAGGAAAGGTAAAACACGGGTATATGCTTTCACTTTCTTTTTGATGAACTGTTTACTTTACATGACGCCTAATGCACACAGAACATTAACTGTTTCAGTTCCATGTGCCGTGTTGAAATCAACTGCTACCGCCTCGTAGGTAAGCTTTGCTTAATTTTCTCCGGTCTGTAATCACTCTGCGGGCTATACCAGTTCATATAGCCTGCAGTGTGACCAATCACAGCCGTCAAACAGCCGTGTAGGGTGTTCTAATATGCTATTTAATGCACCAGAAGGAAAGCTAAAACAGGGGTATATGCTTTCACTTTCATATTGATAAACTGTTTACTTTACATTACGCCTAATGCATGCCCCTGTTAAACCCGTTGCAGTCTATGTAAGTTTGCAATTTAAATACCTAACTTATAAAGACAACCTTGATATTTAAAATCTACAAAATAAAACTACATTTAATTTACTGAGTTTGTGTCTTTACTTTACTATTAAAGTGTCTTCCGTGCTGCCAAAACTCCAAAACATGCATTGTTAATACCACTATGTGCTAACAGCCTTATCACCTGGATAGTGACCCTTACTTACACACGTTATGGTTCCCGGCTTTGCATCAGGCTATACGTTAATCGCAGGTCATTATCCTGTGATAATGACCCCTCCCTCAGTCTACAAGGCTATAATATTATCTGTTTAACTATATAAACAAAAGCATGTTCATGTGCCCTTTCCTATGGACAGCTTTTACTATGTCTGCAGACTGCCTTATTCTCATGTTGAAAAGCAGCAATCGGCAAAGATGAACTACCCAAGCGATGTATTCTTGTGCTCCATAGGGGAGGGTTCTTGCATCTATGCGTATTCCAAAATAAACTTGTAATGTATAAATAACCCGGATAGTTCAAAGTATTAACTTCCTGTGGTCCCACGATTATTTTCCCATGCAGGTGTTGCAACACCCACTTCCTTGAAAGTGCTAAATAATAAAGATCATGACATCCCGAATCCCCCCTCACAGAGACCTTCATCTGCGCACCCCACTAGCTTGTGCCTGCTGAAATAGCAAGTCAGGGTGGGCTGATGGACTACATGGGCGTGTTGCAGAACATGCTGATTGACTCCCTGGGGGACTGCAGGCGGGGTGGGGGCTGCCTTGGGGGTTGCAGGTCATGCTGATGGGCTCCCTGGGGGACTGCAGGCGGAGTGGGGGCTGCCTTGGGGGTTGCAGGTCATGCTGATGGGCTCCCTGGGGGACTGCAGGCGGGGTGGGGGCTGCCTTGGGGGTTGCAGGTCATGCTGATGGGCTCCCTGGGGGACTGCAGGCGGGGTGGGGGCTGCCTTGGGGGTTGCAGGTCATGCTGATGGGCTCCCTGGGGGACTGCAGGCGGAGTGGGGGCTGCCTTGGGGGTTGCAGGTCATGCTGATGGGCTCCCTGGGGGACTGCAGGCGGAGTGGGGGCTGCCTTGGGGGTTGCAGGTCATGCTGATGGGCTGACCATGAGGCTGCAGGACATGCTAATGGACTCCCTGTGGGGGTGCAGAGGGGATGGTGGGCTGCCTTGTGGGTTGCAGGGCATGCTGATGGGCTGCCTGCAGGAATTCAGCACATGCTGATGGGCTGCCTAGGAGATGTGGGCCATGCTGGTGGACTGACTGGGGGGGCTACAGGGCAGCTGATGGACTACCTGGGGGTGTTGCAGAACATGCTAATGGGCTGCCTCTAGTGCTGCAGGCAGGATGATGGACTGCCTTGTGGGCTGCAGGGCATGCTGATGTGCTGCCCATGGGGCTACAGAAGATTCTGATGGGCTATCTGGCGGCTTCAAGGCATGTTGACGGGCTGCCTGTGCGGTTGCAGAACATGCTGATGGGCTGCCTGGCAGTTGAATGGCAAGATGATGAGCTGCCTGGGGGGGCTGCAGAACATGCTGATAGGCTTCCTGGGGGGGCTACAGGAACTGCTGATGGGCTGCCTGGGTAAGGGTATCAGGGCAAGATATCGGAGTGTCTGCGGGGGCTGCCGTGTAAGGTTCTGGAATTCCTGGAGGTCTTGCAGGGCATGCTGGTGGGCTGTCTATGTGTGGGATCCATGGGAAGGTGATGGACTGCTTGGTGTGGGGGGGGGTTGCGGACATGCTTATGGGCTGCATGGGGTAGTCTTTAAGTGCAGGGTGACTGGCTGCCTGTGTGGGCAGCAGTGCAGGCTGACGTGCTGCCTGCGGGGCTGCATAAAAAGCTGATGGGCAGCATGAGAGGGTGTTTCGGGGCAGAATTATGCACTGGGAACTACAGTGCAGGCTGATAAATCACCTTGGGATGCTTCAAGGTATGCTGATGGGCTGCCGGCGGGTCAGCAGAGCAAACAGATGTGCTGCAGGGCTGGTTGTTTCAGGGCATGCTGGAGGGCTGCTTGTGGGCACTGCACTGCAGGCTGATGGGCCCCATGGGGTTCTTGCAGGGCATACTGATAAGATGCCTGTGTGGGGACTCCCTGGTAGGGTGATGCGATGCCTGGGTGACAGGTTCCTTGCCAGGATGATATGCTTCCTTGGGCTGCAGGACATGTAGATGGGCTGCATAGGGTGTGCTGCCTGTGAGGGTTGGGGTGCAGGCTGGGGGCTGGCTCCTGGGAGTGCTGTTGCTGCTGTCCTAAATGTTCTCAAGACAGAATTTCCTGGATTTGCATCAGGTAAAGTGACAAGTGCTTCTTCCACAGTGCTGTAAAAACAGGGCTGGCATTAATCCCTGCTTTTTGTGTTGTCTCTACCCACTAGGTTTTAGTTTGTTCCAGCATTGGCTTCTTACATGAGTTTGCATGAACTGTAGAGATGGTTTGGGCCTTCTATCTAACTCCCTAACCCAACCTACACCTGCTCTGATCAGGCGGCACGTGTATAAGTAAACGTTGGTGCTAAAGGATGGTGCATACCAATGAACGCATTTTGCGTGCAGTTTGCTCATGCTTAAAATATGTGCATTTCAAGCATGTGAATTTGCACGTTTAACGTGTGGTTTGACCCTCTGGCACTAATAGAGTTTACACTTACATTGTCTGTGCAGTGTGTCCCATGCGAAATGGGCGCTTAGAGCATTATCAAACAGTGAGTAAAGCAAGGGCGGACTGGCAACTCAAAGAGGCCCTGGAAATAATGTTCAAAATAGCACCACATTACACATTTTCAGCAACCCCAACCTTTTTCCAATGATAAAATGTGAATATACAATATGATACCACCAAAAGAGACCCAGTGTGCAGAGGCCTACTGGGAAATCTCCAGAGTTCCATAAAGGCCAGTCCACCCCTGAGCAAAAGCCATACATACAATGAGTGTGCACATCATTTACTATCCGGGGACTTAAAACATGAGCCCCAAAGTGGTTTGAAGTCAAAGAGCAAGTCCTCCAAACACTAATTTTCAATTAAAATAGAGAAACCTAAACCTATTAGACTGGTTTGCGTGCATAGAGGGGAGTGCACCTGATATTGTTAGCTTTGCTGTAGTATAATACCTGGGAAAGTTTCTTTAAATATACCCAAGATCCCGCCATAGTTTGTATTATCTAAGCGTAATACTGGGTGCCAGGGGACTTAAAAAAAAAAAACACCATTTAATGTAATATCATTGCTGCACACATAAATTCATAGCACCACGCAGTTATTTAAAATTGAAAACACCCACGAGTTGCTTCTCACCCGGGGACTCACTGGCAGACTCCAAGGCTCCCACTTCAAACTACCCCTTTGTCAGATCCAGTGGTACCCAATCGCATAGCACAAAATTTGGCAGCTCCCCCAGTTGCCATGATGTGGCCCCCCCAACCCCAAGCTCCTTAACAAAGAACAGGGCACGCCACAGCCCGGGCCGGTCCGGTTTGGAATGTCCATGATAATTATGCTGCTTCAAGGGCATGCAATACTGCAAGTGAAAGAAGTAAATATATTTTTCAAAGTTAAAATCTTAAACGTAACACAGAGAGAAGGGGTTGTGCCTAGTCTACAAATATACAAGACACCAGTGGTGGCTGGTGAGTTGTTTTTTTGGACGGTGTAAATATTTGCCACAAGTATGTGATTGCGACTGAGCATAGCGAGGGAGCCCGAACTAACGAAAATGAGTTGGGGGGAATCTCGGCGGGATTCTTCTCCTTCCCCACAATAATTGTTTTGAACAATGGGTTAAAATGGAGCACTACAAAGCACACTTTCTGGGAAAATTTGGGTCAAATGTCAACAATAGTTTTGTAGGGTGTAGGTTAAATCATGAAAAAAAGTACAATAAATGCAAGTCACCAAAAGTGCACAAGGCATTTCCCAATGCACTATCATGCCGCTCCCTACAATATGTGCCAGCATAAAAAACATTTGTATGCTGGCTGTGCCCTTATATTTCCATGCTGGCTCCACCCACTTATGCTAGTATTCTGATATAAAACCATACCTATGTTCGCTTTAAGACGTTTTTTCTATAGTATCATTAATCAGTATCATTATCAAAACTGCCTATGCCAATATATGCCAGTACTCCTATGTAAGTACATACGCCCGTTGGTTTGGCCATTAAAAGTGACATGTTACTATAGGAAAACCTGACCAAACTTGTTCCAATGTAAGCCAGTCTAGAGCCATAAGAACACTTATCTTGGTTGTATTCACCATAGATGCTCAGTTAATAAAACGTCATGCTACAGTGAAGAATTTGCAGGCTGCTACACCAAAACATCAGTCTAGCGAGGTGACACTACTTATCATGCTTGCTTTTTTAAAGATGCCATAATGAATGTCATGCTACAGTAAGCAATCGCTACACTGACTGCACCAAAATGTCAGCCTAGCCAGGGAATGGCAGACATGAACTTGTCTTTGCACAAAAATACCAGTAAAACATGCGAAGTCAATAAAGGATGTGGCAAATATGATCCAGTGATTCCCTGTCTCCCAGGGCCTTACAGACACATGCATCCCCTTCCACCCACCGGTCACACACCCATACATCTCCTCTCACACTCGCTCACACTGGATTCACCACACAGGCACACACCAAACCCCACCAGAACATTCATACACATGCTACCACATGTATGCTCATTCACCCACCAGTTACTCACTTACACCCTCTCTTACATGCACTCATTGCAATTCTCTACACAGGCTCTCACCCACCTTCCCAGAACATTCAAAAACACACCATCACATTCATACTCATTCACCCACCAGTCACTCACAAACACTGTCTCTTACATCTGCTCTTTGCATTCTCTGCACAGGCACACCTTCCCAGAACATTCAAAAACACACCATCACATTCATACTCATTCACCCACCAGTCACTCACACACACTGTCTCTTACATCTGCTCATTGCATTCTCTGCACAGGTACACCTTCCCAGAACATTCAAAAACACAAATCGCATAACTTCTCATTCCACCCCATTCACATACATACATCTGACACACACTTGACAAATGCAAAACACACATCACACACACATGCGCCACACTTAGATGGAATTGTGAACTTCAGTCCGCACCACCCCTAGACAGAAATGTGAATGATAGCATGTGCCACTCTCTGATGAAATTGTGAACTTAGCATGTGCCACACTTAGATGAAACTATGAATGTCACCATGCGTCACAGTTAGATGAAACTATGAACTTTACCCTGCACCGTGCTTAGATGTAATTGTGAACTTAAGCCCGCACCACACCTAGAGAGAAATATGAATGATAGCATGTGCCACTCTCTCATGAAATTGTGAACTTAGCATGTGGCACACTTAGATTGAATCACGAACACTAGCCTGCACCACACCTAGATTGAAATGTGAATGATAGCATGTGCCACTCCCTGATGAAATTGTGAACTTAGCATGTGCCACACTTAGATAGAATCACAAACACTAGCCTGCACCACACCTAGATTGTAATGTGAAGGATAGCATGTGCCACACTTTGTTAAATCGTGAACTTTAGCCTGAGCCGCACTTAGATAGAAATGTGAATGATAGCATTTCCACCCTAAATTGGAATTGTGAACCTCAGTCTGCCCACACCTAGATAGACTTGTGAACATAGCCTGCCCCACAGTTAGATTTAACTGTGAACTTTAGCTTGCGTCGCATCTAGATGGAATCGTGAATATCAGCAATGCCACACTTGGTAAGAATTGTAAACATTGGCCTATGTTGCATCTAGATAGTATTGTGAATGTTAGCAATGCCACACTTGGTTAGAACTGTGAATATTGGCCTGTGTTGCATGTAGATTGGAATGTGAATATTAGCCTATACCAGACCCAGACCGGATTGTGAATATTAGCAATGCCGCACTTGGTTAGAATTGTGAACACTGGCCTGCGTTGCATCTAGATTGGAATGTGAATATTAATAATGCCACACTTGGTTAGAATTATGAACATTAGCCTGCGTCACATCTAGATAGGATTATGAATGTTAGCAATGGCACACCTGGTTAGAATTGTGAACATTAACCTGTCTCGCATCTAGATAGGATTATGAATGTTAGCAATGGCACACCTGGTTAGAATTGTGAATATTAGTCTATGCCAGACCCTGACAGGATTGTGAATATTAGCAATGCCGCACTTGGTTAGAACTGTGAACATTAGCCTGAGTCGCATCTAGATTGGAATGCTAATGTTAGCAATGCTACACTTGGTTTGAATTGTGAACATTAGTCTGCATCACATCTAGATAGGATTGTGAATGTTAGCAATGCCGCACTGGGTTGAAATTGTGAATATTAGCCTATGCCAGACCCAGACAGGATTGTTAATATTAGCAATGCAGCACTTGGTTAGAGCTGTGAACATTAGCCTGTGTTGCATCTAGATTGGAATGTGAATGTTAGCAATGCCACACCTGGTTAGAATTGTGAACATTAGCCTATGCCAGACCCAGACAGAATTGTGAAATACTTTCAATGCCACACTGGGTTAGAAGTGTGAATATTAGCCTATGCCAGACCCAGACAGGATTCTGAAATGCTAGCAATGCTGCACATGGTTAGAGTTGTGAATATTAGCCTATGCCAGACACAGGCAGGATTGTGAAATGCTAGCAATGCCATACTTAGTTAGAACTGTGAACACTAGCCTATGCCAGACCCAAACATACTGTGTCTCACTTGGCCATACCCATATCTCACTTGGCCATACCCATATCTCGCTTGGCCATACCCATCTCTCACTTGGACATTTCCATCTCTCACTTCGACATACCCATCCCTCACTGGGCCATACCCATCTCTCACTTGGCCATGCCCATATCTCACTTGGACATTCCCATCTCTCACTTGGACATTCCCATATCTCACTTGGACATTCCCATCTCTCACTTGGACATTCCCATCTCTCACATGGACATTCCCATATCTCGCTTGGCCATAACCATCTCTCACATGGAAATTCCCACATCTCACTTGGCCATAGCCATATCTCACTTGGACATTCCCATCCCTCACTTGTACATTCCCATCTCTGACTTGGACATTCCCATCCTTCACTTGGCCATATCTTGGATATTGAGTGTGCCCTAAAAGTTTCACTGTGTTGAATTCTGCATCTAGATTTTATGGTCAAGTGATATTGAACATGCCATAAAATATTCACTGTGTTAATTCTGCTTCTAGATATTATGGTCAAGTGCTATTGAGTATGCCTTAAAAGTTTACTCTGTAGATCTCCGCCTCTAGACAGTGTGGCCAAACAAAATTGAGAATCCTCCAAAGCTTCACTCTGTTTCATTCCAAATCTAGATATTATGGCCAAACAACATTGAACATCCTCCAAAGCTTCACTCTGTTCCATTCCGCATCTAGATATTATGGCCAAACAACATTGAGCATCCTCCAAAGCTTCACTCTGTTCCATTCCGCATCTAGATATTATGGCCAAACAACATTGAGCATCCTCCAAAGCTTCACTCTGTTCCATTCCGCATCTAGATATTATGGCCAAACAACATTGAGCATCCTCCAAAGCTTCACTCTGTTCCATTCCGCATCTAGATATTATGGCCAAACAACATTGAGCATCCTCCAAAGCTTCACTCTGTTCCATTCCGCATCTAGATATTATGGCCAAACAACATTGAACAGCCTCCAAAGTTTCACTGTGTTGAATCCTGCAACCAGATATTATGGCCAAGCGCTATTGAGTGTGCCCTAAAGCTTCACTGTGTTGCATTCTGCATCTTAAGACTGTATTACCCATAGATAGTATGGCAAAGCGACTATGAATTTGCACTAAAAGGCTGTATCTCTCTGCACCTGTTCCCCGTGTTGTTGCCATATATCTGTATCCCCCTTCATGTGCTATATATATGTATATTTGTATACCCATTTATACCTGTATCGACCCTGTCGCTATATATCCGTATGTCGCTTTGTACGTCCCCACCTTCCTGTTCACGTGCCTGGTCTCAGGTGCTTTACAGATAACCACCTTATCACACCACTACGCATACTCTCTACTATATATCAGCATGTAACTACAACACAGTTATACCCCTGATAATTCAGCCTAGCTGTTCACATACGAATACGACCCCATGAACACCTCATCACCCTAATAAAACGCAGCTAGCCGAGTACATTCCCACCTAGCTGCTCACTTAGGCATTCCTCAGGCATAACTCAGCCAGAACCCAGTGTGGGTGTCCACCCACCAGACTGCACACATCCAACTGATATCCTCAGCACCACACCTATTGTTAGGAAGCAGCTATCAACCGACAACCACACCAGCTGCACACATATCCAGTGCACCTACATACCATACGACACTATCTCTCTCTACTGACCTGAACTACGGTTCCCGAGGGCGTTCAACCTAACAGTGCTTTGATGTCATGCCAATGATATATAATGCGCTATATAAATGCCAAGTAACATGACATACCATAACATCATATTACAAAATAAAGCCTTATTGCCTTTTTCTTGCAGCTTCGGTCTGTCCTTCCAGGCCCCCTCGGCTCCTCTGTGCTGCTCACAAACAGGAACCAGGAAGCTGCAAGAGCTTCCTGGTTCCTGTTTGTGAGATGCCAGGAAGCCGAGGGAGAAGGGATTGGTGCTGAACGTGGCATGTGACATGTGCCACATATCACGGTCAGCTCGACCCCTACTGAGTGCCTCCCTGCCCAGCCTTCAACCCGATGGGTGAAGATCGGGCCAGGGACCCACCAGACCTTGTGTGGCGGTTCCCCCCGTGTTGTGGGAGAACCTGCTACACCAGGAGCACCCATTGTTTTTCAAACTTGTTTTTCTTTTTAAATTTGGGGTCGCAAGGGAGTACCAGGGGTTACAACTGTGGCCCCCATGGCTCACAGTTGTGACCCCTGCAACATACAAATGACGTCCCTGTGTGGATGCAGGTGCAAGTTGTATGGTTTTGGAGTAAACATGAACTGAGTGAACGTGATGCAGGGGGGCAAATGAACGTTGTGGTATCGGCGAGTCAGTTGCTCGCCTGAACCAGCAGGGGCAGCATTATCTAGATAGTGAAATGAAAGTCCCTGATGTCAAATGGCGGCAGAGATTATCGCGAAGATCACAGTAATCGGGATGCTTCTGGGCTTTAACATGAAAAGCTGCATAAAACGCGTCTCTGCTCGGCTGCTGCCATTACCAGGAAGTCCTTCATGGAAATTGGCTATTCAGCAGGAATGCGCCATGAGACTGACATGCAATACTTCCACTATGCATGGCCACCTCTTCAGCAAAGACTGCTCTCAACATGCCACCCTCATCTGTGGCAGCCATTTCAAGGGCCTTTGAGTTGCGGTACTGATGGACGGACATGATGGATTCATTAAATGGGCCATCAGTGTTGCTTTGTTTACCATGTGCAGCTCTCCCTCCGCTGTGCTCGACTGATGTCAATGTTTCCTGCTTCAGCTTCAGGGTCCTCTCACCATTGTTTATGCCACAAACTTATCCTGAACACAATAGAAGGATCTCCTAGGAGAACCCCTTTCCTGCTAACTCATCCGCACCCCGATATGTTAACACATTTCATCTATACCGTATAAACGCTACTAACATTCTGACACACAATAGAAACAGATGTGACTGCTATTCAACTTATTGTAATGTTATCGCCCTCAGAAATGTGTTGAAAACTCTGCTTGCCAGTTATGCTTTGCACTCATTGTTTTATAACTAACTCTTACAGGATCTGCCTGCTATTTACCACGTGCAAATGTGCGGTGTGCTCCATAGGAATCCACCTGTTTTGTGCTTGCATGAAAATCTCATACAAGCATAAAACCAGGTGGTCTTACAAGATGGAGGCGAAAAGGAAAGTAGGGATGAAACTCCGCTTTGCACCGCCACTAAGTCTTAGGAAGGCACGAAAAAGGGGCTGAGCATTAAATGGAAGTGTAGAAGAATTATGCCTCAATGCCACGCCTCCATTTAAGCACCCCATTAAACACGACCGCACTGGGTTCTGAAGCCTAAATTAATCTCTCCAAGCAAGGAACTCGTCACCAAACTCTCCCTCTGTACAAAAAGCAAAGGTCCTCAGTCCTCCTTTGCTGCTCCTGCCCCGGACAAGTTGTGGGATATAGAACATTCTGAAATTAAATGTTGGTCACATATACTCTGAGCCTCATATATCCATTTATCCACAAATACCTACTTGGAAAGAAATCAAGTTTTTTTTGTTTTTTTGTTTTTTTAATGGCTGCGTTCTTAATGATGTATTCTACGAAGTATGGCTATAGCGGCAGCTGATAGCAGGTGGCATCATGTCACTTACAACACCATGCTCCAGTCCTTTGCATTAATGTTGTCATTGATTGCATTATGTGGGATTGTAGTGTTGGGCCACTTAAATTGAATATCATGGACTTATTCAAAACTACAGTAAAAGGAAAGTCCAAGACTGGAACATATGGTCCCAGGTGACTTGGATTAATCTGGAACCTGATGTCATTACTGACACAATAAGTCACATTGCATGATTATAATGAATACTAACAGTTGGGGTATCATTGCAGATCAAAAACCTGATGGTTCTTCATTGGAGATGTACCCACATTTAGGAACATGCTATGTATTGTGCTGTAGCATCTTGCAGCGTCTTTTTTGCAAGATGGAATTACAATAATGGTCACAACTCAATACCCGGGCAGACACAAGGAATATAGCAAAGTACTACTTTATTTTCAATTAAATAAAGCAGGGAGACCTGATAAGCATTGGACTGATGCATATACACTCACGCACAGGTTTGATTGCCTGAAGGTTTTATACCTCAATGTGCGTCATCTTTGATGTCATTCTACGTGGCAAAAATACAAAACCTATGAAGGGTAGGGATTGGTGAAAGGAACATATCTACTGATAGAGCATATAAGTGCTAGTGCTTCATTGGGTCCCCTTATCTGTAGGGCACTCCTTGAACTACTTCTAACTACATAGAGTACTGATTAAAGTGGACAAAACATCAGGGGATGGGCGCTTGCAACAATGTGGGTTAGGTTGCCCCTGAACCCCGCTGATTGGTTGGCATAATATCCCCACCTTGGACTTTCGGCTCCTTAGCAGCCCGTACATGAAACCAAACTTAGGTACTTGAATTCCATCAGTCTACTCCCCATTTTCCCAAATAGTCCATCATCTCTCATCGGTAGGCCACAAGCCACAGTCTCTCATTTGTAGTTTGACCTTGTTGCTTCTCACTGTCCTGGAACATTTAAGGGAGTGTGAGCATACCACTATCTTAACTTGAGGCTCTAATGAATAGTCTTTGTTTTTGACTTCTGAGTCACGTGTGAGTAGACCATAAATGTGTAAATTTCAGCCTTCCATTTACTGCTATTTGATTTAATTATACAAGCTGTTATTGCTCCTGTTGTCCTCCTGAGATTTACGCACTCTGTCTCACACAAACTTTGTATGCTTTTAATTGACCTGCAGTTTGACTCTCACAGATGTTTTTGTCTTCCTTCATCTATGAAGCATGTTCTACATTCAAAGCTTATCCATGTAATCACTTTGTACTCTGCGCATATCCCTTGGAATGGCATGTTCTTTCTTGACTCATCGTTGGCTCTGCTCACAGGCTGGTTTTCCACATCTCCTGATTTTTGCAGATTTGGCATGTTTTTGAGGTAGCTTGGTTATATTCACGTGAACTGTCATCCATTTTCTTGATATGCCACATTGTATATTCCTCTATAGCAAACTTCTATACTTTTTCTTTCCTCCTTGCATTTCTGGGTATTCACAGTTATTGGTCAGTAAGTTACTTCATCTTCTTTTAGATCAATGATTACTTCAATTCAGGATCATGTTACTCTTAATGCTTCAGTTACTTTGTTACTTAGTATTTTACTATTGTTTCAGCATAGGTTCATATATCTTCTTCTTCATGACATCACTTTGTCTTCATCAGATTTCACTTTAACGTCCATCCACGATATTCATTGATGCATTCTGAAATCATGGCAGGCGACATCCTTCATATGTAACTTCCTTCCATGTGATATCCTTCCATACTTTCAGTATGAGGGTACATTCTGTTTGGATGTCTGAGTACATGACGTCTCTCATTCACTCAATGAGGTATAGGAACTATGCAGGAGGTCCCAGGAGGTCCCATCTACAGCTTTTATCCAACTGTTCCAATATGATGTTGGGGAGGTGGTGGGGACTGGTAGGATGGTGTCTACCTGCTCCTCTCCATTCCCGCTCTGATAACAATTTTGACCAAATTCTCTACTACCATGATCCTTATCTCTTCATCATTTGTCAGCATCTTTTCTTCATCCTGCTTCTTTATGGGGATCAAATGTATCATCACCCCCCTCATGTGTCCTGCATTCTTTATATTTTCATCCACACTCCAGGTCATTCGACAGCACTGTCCGGATGGTGAACAGAATATCCAATATCCTACATATTGCTTCCGATCCTTAGGTTAATGGAACTTGGTTCCTGGAGGGGCAAGCGCATTCTCATGGGTACTGGCTTCATTTTGCATCTACTCACCCGTCCCTGCTTCAATGTCATTCATTATCTTCATCCCAATAGCTTTCTTGGCTGTCTTCTTGCATTGTCCCATGATGATCCTTATGAGACAGAATCCCATCAACATGAACACTAGTATTGATGCAAGCATTTTGAAAGCATTTGCTACCCAGGTAGGAATCCATGTAAATTGAGATTTAAAGCAACTGTCATCTTCAATTCTGTCTACTTCCTCCACCACCTCTGTGTGCAAAGTTGACAACAGGGTTATTGCTTCTGCCAGGGTTCCATTTTCTTCATCATGGGATGGTGTAAATGTAAAGCAAAAAGGCCCAATCTTGGTGCACACGTCTCCTTCCATTGCTGTAATCAAGTCCAGAACATAAATGTTCTGGGGGATCATCAGCCTGATCACCCTCAGTTCTTCTTGAATTGCATTAAATCCTTTTATTGTCGTGTTTATGGTTTGCATGAGCTCCCATTTTGTAATCAGCAACCATGTGGCATTTGTTGCAGCCTGAAGTCCTGTCAGGAATGTAGATGTAAATATCACTGCTGTTTTGCTAAACAGTTTACATTCATCTGTAATTTAATCGTTTGCAGCTTCTGATTTTGCTAAAAAGTAACTTTCTCTATTCTTGCAATAGAGGTTAAGCAACCTCTTCTTCCTCAGGTGCATCCATTTTTGGAAATTCATCGATCTGGAGGTCACTTCAGGGAATCACTAATGCTGGAACATGTATGACCATGATTGACATTATTTCTCCCAAATTCTTATCCAGCTTCATGTAAACCCTGTATCCACAAGCCCAATATCGATCCATCAGCACAACAGTTCCTCCATTCATTCCTGTTACTTCGAGTACATGCTCACAGCCCATATTTTTTTCCAACTGGACCCATCCCTTTGTTCCTAAAGCATATGGTCACATTCTGTATAGGTATTATGGACAACGTTACTGCTTCATTGTCAACCCATGTTAGTAGTTTAGGATACTTGGCCCATGACTTTAGACATATGTCATTTATGCACTCTGCTTACTGTTTCCTTTATCAATAAGTGTGCAGTGCATGATAAAATTGCTTCTTCCCATCCTATGCTGGTGGCAACTCATTACTATACCAGTAGCTGAGGCCTTTCCCAGCATCCTGGCAATCCTGATGGTTCTTGTCTATCTGCACATCTCAGCTTCTTCCTTTCCGCAATTGTTACTGGTTCAACATTCAAGGGTGAGTATATGAGAATTTTGCAGAGCCAGCCTGTTTCTTTCTCCATCTTCTGTTTTTTTACATAAGCATCTTCATATGGAAATTAACCTTTTGATTGCCATCAGAAGGTTGCCCATCTTCCTTCAAAGTGTGCTCTTGTCGTGCATGCTGCTAGGTGGCCAAGGCACATTGCATCATGTTCAGTTATTTCTTTTGCAATACATGTCCTGGCTGCATTCATAGCATACAGTGTTAAAGAACAGACATAGCAGCTTCCATCTGGTGTCCTCTCTCACACCTCCTTTGTGTACTCGTACCATAGGTTATTTCTTAAATGAGATGAATTATCATGGTATGTATTTAAATATTCACTGTCTTCCTCAATGTCTCTTTTTAATAAAAAATAAAACTCCTAGTTATATTGTAAAACAAGCTGTCTCTGCCTCTAGTAGGGACAATAATGGATGTTTCATTAATACCCGCTACATCAGTACCAACCTCTGCCACATTTTGAATTGCCATAGTAATAAGGAGAAAAATACAAATCATAAGGCCAATTAAAATCATCATCAATACTCCAGGAAATCCTACTGACCTTCTGGAGGACAAGGAACTTCTAAAACATTGAACTCTCTCCATTTTATGTTCACTTTTAAGATACACATTTAATATTTCCTTTTTAATCAATTCTATATAAGAAACTGGAATATTATTACAATTATCACTCTCCAGACAATAAAGTTGTTTTTAGGGTCTTCCAAGAAGGTAATTATATATATTCCTCTTAGAATTAAAGCTGGATAAGTGTGCAGTGTGCAGGAAAATAGAACAAATACATATGTGTATACAATGGTGATCATGATTATCATACACAATGGTTTACATTCTTCTTTGTCCTTCAAAGTCTGGACTCTTCTCTTATTGGCCCTTGAAACTTTTCTAAAAACAAATGTTCCAAAGTTACTGCAAATCTATATTCTCCTTGGAAATTCGAAAAACCAACAATCCTCAATTGATTTGAAACAATGTTAAATTCTAATCTATAGTGCTTGTCTGTAGTTCATGCTCCTTATTCTTGTCCGTATGCATTTGGCAGGTCTGCATGCACAGAACTACTTATTTTGCTTTGTTTGGATGGATCAGCACTTGCAGAACGACTTCTCTTGCGTCTCTTGAGCTGTCTTCAGAAGGGGCTGATGTTTTGCCTTTATAAGGTTTGATGGCATACAAATGCAGCCATGTTCTGCACCCCTTCAATTTAACTGTGGTGGGGCTACCTTCCTCAACCTCATTGTGACCCTCAAAATGGGGTGTACTCCAGGTGCGTATGAATTTTTGCACTAGCACCGGGTCTCCTGGATACAGTTGTTGAGGATTTAGCAGATATTCTGTTTCATGGGTAGATCGTCTTTATTGCTTCTTTTGACCCCTTCCTTCTTTTTCGATATGTTGAGACATAAAATAAACATTTGCAATCATTGTTGTTAAATAATCATGCATCTCATCACCTAATGCCCTCACTACACTGTCGGCATCAGGTCTTACCCTAGTTGGAGGAGTCAATGGGGTTTCTTATACAGCGTACAGTCACCAAAGCATGAGGAGTTAGATGGTGACTGAACCAGGCTTGTTTCTCAAAGCATAGAATGCAAGGGAAGACAATGCAGCCACCCCTTATTTAAAGTGATTTTAATTTTGGCTATTCTCTCTTTAAGAAGTTCATTTAGTCTCTCACAGATACCATTGGCCTGCAGAGGATAAGCAGACAGAAATGTGTGTGTTCTACCTAATATAAGTGCTATCTGTTCACAAAGTTAATTTACAAAATGTGATCCATTGTCAGACCGCAAGACATCACACTCCCCCGCCCACCTGGGGAACACCTCACATACCAGGAACATGGCAGCGCATGAGGCATCAGGGTGTGTGCATGGCCCTCCTTCGATCCATCTAGAAAAAGGACATATAATGACCAACATATATCTGTAGACCTTACATATCTGTAGAATATCTACCTTATCTAAATGCAGATGTTGAAATGGTCCATTGGGTCTACAGATTGGTCCACTCACTATTCACAAAGTGTTCCCTGCAGTGCATTTTTGGCACACTATACAATTTACATTGAACTCTGCCACATGTTCCAGGAGATTGAGTGAGAACCATTCTTCTGCAATTATTGCAGCTAGACTCTCTTGAATCATGCGTGCTGGGTGGTGAAGTTGTTCCAGCGCTACTCTCAACAATGCTATAGGCTATATGGCATTCCAGTACTAACCTGCCTCCAAATTGCCTCTCTGGGGGATAAAGAATACCCCCTGCTTCCTCCATACATCCTGTTATTCTTGTGGAGCTCGACCTTGTATTTCAATTAACTGAAAAATAAACAGCATATTAAAGCCCTCCTTTACCAGTTTGCATCAGTTTACAACTGCTCGAGTTAATGTGAGACTAATGCTTCAATAAGCCTATCCAATACTGCCGCACGTTGCCTTGGAGTTCCGTCTGGGCGGAGGAAGTCCCTACTTTTCCAAAGTGACAGGCCCGCATGCACAGTTGACGTCACCTAGGTGAGTCAGAGTACACTGTCACTTCCTCATCCTCAAAGCTTTGAAACACTTCAATGAGTCCCACTAATTCTGCAGCCTGTGCTGAATAACTTGAACTCAACCTCATGCTTGTTACAACCTCAAATTCACCTTCTATATTCAGTTTCACTACTGCTGATCCTGTATGCCTTTCCCCAGTCGTCTGGTCAATTTTCAAAGAACTATCAATAAAAGCAACTTCTCCCAATCCAATGGCATTCTCTCTAATTTAGGGGATTTCACTGTAATTCTCAACATACGTTGTCCAATCATGTACGTAATCATCTTCTCCTACTGGGACTGCTATACACATTGCTGGATTCACTGTTTTACATCTATCAATTTTAACCACTGGTTGGAAATAATCACCTTGTACCCTGATGCACTTTGTGTGGTCAATGTACTTTTGGGCTTCTCTAAAATTACAAATAATGCATGTTCTACAAACAAGGTCAATGGGCGCCCCATCTTTATACTTGAAGCTTTTTAAATTTCAAATGCAGCAGCAGCTAAATATTGCTCACAGGGATAGTGTCCCTTCATTACTGGATCTAGAATCCCACTGTAATATGCCAATGCTTTATGCCCATGCCATAATGGTGTCTTCTGTGTACGAACTGCTGTCATGACTTCTCCATTTAGATGGGAGAAAATAATATCAATTGTCATTGTAATCTGGGAATCCTAACACATGGGCTGTACTGCTTGCTCTTTTTAATTCTTTAAACCCTTCAGTCATCTCAGCTATCCATGCTATTGCGTTCTTGTCTACCTGTGCTACTTTGAGCCCTTTTAAAGGTGGTTGGATATATGTACTGTAATCACAAAGCCAGGCCCTGTACTACTTGCATAAGCTTAGAAACTGCTGCCTTTCCCTGACTTTTTTTGGTGCTACAGTTTTCATGATCACCTCTGCTATTTCGGGTGTCCCGTTTCTCCCCTTGTGAGAGACCAACTGTCCTATGTATAAGTATAAGACTTCTTCCTGACAATTTTGCAGTTTCTCCTTGTCTACCTTATATCCTTTCTCTTAGAGTATGATCATGAGTGTTACTGAGTCTTCTCTGCACCTTTTCCCTGTCTCATTACACACCAAAATGTCATCTATGTACTGAATAATTGCACTTTCGAGTTGGACATTTGCCAAGTCCATCTGGAGGACTCTGATAAAGATTGAAGGGTACTCACGGTACCCTTGAGGCAGCCTAGTATGTTTCAGGCTCCTGTTTCTATACCAAAAGGAGGTCAAATCCTGTGAGTCCTCATGAAGGGGAATTGAGAAAAACGTATTTTTTAAATCGACAACTGTAAAATACTTGCCCGTTGATTGGATAGTACATACTATTGTCACAGGGTTTGGAACCAAAAGAAACTCAGTTTTGACTACATTGTTTAGGGGGAGAAGGTCCGGGATAAATCTCCATGGTCCCCCCTTTGATTTTTTGTCAGGGTACACAGCCGTGTTACATGATAAGTCTGATGGCACTAATATGCCTTGCTTCATTAATGCAGTGATGGTCTCATGTATGCCTTCATCCACCACTCTGGACATGGGGTGCTGCTTTCCTCATGGAAAAAGAGATCCTGGTTTTAATTACATTTTAACTGCACCTATTCCTTTTAATATCACACCATCATATGGGCTCTTAGTCCATAAACCTCTGACACTTTCTCTAAGACTTCCTGAAAAATAGTGGCTTCCTGTTTACTAATGCCATTCTCTGTGGCATCTCTATATTTTTCACCTTACTCCATTAAGTGATTCCTATACCAAACACCAGTTCATCGTCAGAATAGTCATCTGTAAACAGTTCTTTTGTCTGTCAAATCTGTCAAACTATATCCTTGAATGAGGGCTATCACTGTCCTCCATCTCCTTCCCTCATTGTTTGTTCCATGTAGCATCACCCTTTTTTCACTGCCCACTGCTGCTTCCAGTTCGAAGGGAATGATCTGCCCTTCCCCATCGTCCATGGGGATTTCTGGTCTGAACAAACATTCATCAGGTATTCTGAATAGTTTACCTTCCAATCGTGGTAACCAGGATAATAAAATAGTCACTCCATTAAAAAAACTTCTGAATCCAAAGGTATTCCGCAAAATGACATCTGGCATGTAAAAGCTAATATAAACTCTCCCACATTCATATTGTAGAGGATCAGGTGAATGCCTCTACAGGAAGTACCAGCCCTATTCTGCCTTTATGTTGGAAACCAGAAAATGCGATACGTGCAACGCCAGTAACTACGCCTATTCCTCGAAGAATCTTTGAGACAAGGTATACGTTGAGAAGACCCTATGAGAAGTAACCCTGACAGACCTCCTGAGAAAAGCGCCTGAAGAAGTGTGAAGATGTGAAAAGGAGAAGCTGGTGACATCATGAAGAATGAGAGTGACACACTGAGAGCATTACCAGAGAAGAGAATGCATAGGTGACATAGAATCTGATGGCGAAGTTAAGAAGTGAGCGGAACTAAGACTGCGCAAGTCTGAAGAACACTGAAGAAAATGCAAGCCGTTCAATAACTGTACAGATGCTGTAACGCACGTAGTCAAAGTGTTCATAAGGCTGGCTATACATAGTATATAGACTGCAGGCGGTGTCGCCAACATATATGTATATAGAGTTCTTGACATTCAACAATATATTTTAATAAGCCAGTCTCCAGGAAGGAAATGGATTTGAAGCTACGTGTGTCACAGCAAAGAATAGGCTTGAATTTGAAGCAGAATCAAAGAGGCTGCCTGGCTTGATGTCAAAAACTGGAGGCAGCCAAGAATTAGTTATCAGCGCATGAAGAACAGTACACATGAAAAGCCAAGCCACCCCTTATTAAAGTTGAAAGGAAGGAACACCATGGTTGCCAAGTTTCTTCACTAAAGACAAATAAATGCTATAATACAAACAAATTCATGGTCTCTGATCACATGAGTTGAGGATGAAAATAGATGAAGAGCGTGGTGCACCTGACTGGAGATAGGAAGTGCTAACGCTCCCATGTATACCCAGTGACGCAGAGCTACTGCAAGGCCTAGTTCAAAGACAATGTGAATGGCAGACAGTATGAGTGATGAGAGATTGCAGGCTAATTGGGTGGGAAGATAAGGATGAGTCCACCCACCAGCAGATGGCATACCAGTTTACATGCTGCTATAGTCTTGCATGTTCCAGAAGGGGACAAAAAACGTGCCAACCAATTATAGAGGGCCGTATCACGAGGAGCTTTATAGTTTAAGAGCCAATGAGGTGTTGTTTTTCTAAATATTGTTGAAGATGACTTGCACAAAGGGAGGGCATGAGTGACCCACCTGAATATAGGAACCCAATCACAGTCCCAGCCCCTATAGAAGTATACTTAATTGTTCCCCTTGAGCCAACCAGAAACCCATGTAGGCTTTCTTAATGTGCCTTGTAGTATGACATCATGAATTACACGTTTTTTGCTATAAAGATGTGATTTTTTGGTAAAAGTTGTTGAGATCATGCTTTGCAACATCCGTTGATGTCCGTTGTATTCCCCATTTTAGATAATTGCTAATAAAACAGTGTTATTTGCCAACTTCCTGAGGCAGTCTTTTTGCATATTTTGAGAAGTTATTCTCTGTCCCATCCATAGTACGACAGGTTAACTTGAGTAAAAGTACCTAAGGGTTCAATATGGTGTATCCCTGGAGTAGAGAACACCATTCCTTCATCAGTAATATATATTGTCATGTTAAGTTTTGTCATTAAGACAAGTCCAAATATGTTGTCTGGCGTCTGTCTAGAATATAATAATGGCATTGACATATCATGTTCTGCTATAGAAATTGGTAATTTGTTGGTTGAAAGAAACTAAATGTGTCACCCCAGTGAACCCTTGAGCATTCATGGCAATACCTGAAATTGTGTATTTTCCCTCATAGATGCATGAATCAGTGGCTGCAGTGTCTACTATAAAAAAAATGTCTTGCCTCCTATTGTCACCTTAACCCTTGGTTCCTCTTGGGAGTCAGGTGTCACTGACAGTACTGAACACATCAAGTCACTCTGTGAGCTGTCCTATTGTGAATATAAATGCATCACCTTACCTGTGAAAGGATTTCCCCCTATCACAGTAACACTCCCCAATTTGGGTGTGGGTGCCTGCTGTGTGCTTGAGGTCATGCTCCATTGTGGTACCATAGCCTGTTGCAGTTGTGTTTGTTGTGTTTGCATGAGTGCCTGCTGTGGTTGCCCTTGTGGTGATTGCACTTGCAGCAGTGTTCACTGCATTTCTTTGGGGTTGCAGCACATATGTCTGAGCATACATGTGATCTTGTGCATAATATTCCTGTGGTTCTGCATTATATTGTGGAGCATAACCCCTCCCCTTCTTGGTGCTTGCCAATTCTGTTGTATGCCTCCTCTGCTTCTGCATGTAAGGACATGCAATATGTCCCATTCTCCCACAATTCCAGCAATGTTGTGGCTGTCCACCATTACATCCTCCTCTCCCTTGAAAGTTTAGAAATGCACCTTGTCCTCCTCCTCTTGGCCCATTCCCTCTTCCTCCATACCAAATATTATACCCACTCTGATCTGCAAAATATCCTGCATTATTCTGCTGCCCTGGCTGTACCTCCTGTGTCACCTCTCAATCATTACTTGTCAATACCGCTCCCACAATGGGTATTTTAGACAACTTCTTCTGAACTAACGTTACTTCCTCCTGCTTTCTGTTCTCAGCTTCCCTCGGCATTAATTGGCACTGATGCACGATTGTCAATTGTATCTCTGGTCATGGCTTTGCTTCCATTCCCTCTTGTTTTTTCAATTGCCGCTTCACTGGCTCAGGCAACCCAACACAAAACGCGGTAACACAATGCTACCATTTTATCAATTGGTTTGCGAGTCTCCTGCCTTCATCTGTCCTGAGTATCATGAATATAAACAATAGGATCTTCATCCTCTACCATTTTCCTAGTCATAATCGCACCCATGTCTGATGTATCTGGGTATTGCACTCTGCGCGCTCGCCATACATCTCCAATTATTAAATAGCGCTCCATTGTCTGTCTTGTTCTGCGCAAACACACCTGCGTATACTGCTCACTTCAAAATGTCATCTGCTCTCTTCCCTAGAATAGCATCTAGCAGCCATTTCATGTCACCTATAGCTAACATCAGTCCTGATGTCAGCCTCTATATTTCATAAAAACATTTCCCCTCACCGACAGTTAAAAACCTAGCTATTTACACCTTAAATGATTCTAATCCATCTGCGGTCATAGTATTTATTTTGGTCGTCCTCCCCCTTTCTCCAATAATTGAAATTGTGAAAGCCCTGATTCAAACTCATATTTACCTATACTCCTTGTCTTTAAGGCAGAGCTTGCCTCATCTATTTGTTTCCTTCTTGGTATCGGTCTTAACCTGCTTACATATGGAGTGAAGATATCCCCTGTATTAAGTCATCTCTCAGTATATGGTGTTGGTACTGGTGTCCTCTCTTCGCAGACCTCTAGATCTGATAATTTTACCCCTTTGTCTACACTTGATTCTTTTAAAAACTTGCATGCATCCTCTCTCTGCGCCCTCTCATTCTACTCTCTTTCTTCATGTGACATCATTATGCCCCAGCTCGTGTGACTGTTGTCCTCTTCTGTGTCGTCAATATCCAACCTATGGTGGGATATAATGACCCACTCTGCTATACTATGCGGTATCGCCCTGCTATCTATGGTGCAAGAAACAGCAAAATTGGTGGCAAAACTCTTGTGTGCGTCAAAATAGCATTTTCCAACACACAAAAAGATGGCTGCAGAACCTGCCACCCCTGGTGCATGTGTGGTGGAATAGAGTGAGCAAACATGGCAGAAAAAGTGCCAGTGGGTTCCATGACAAGCAAACATAGAGTGCAGAGGAAAAAGCAGCACTTTGCAAGTGAAACTCCAAAATGTGCCTGTAAATGACATTTACTTTGTTGCTAAAACTCCAAAATGCCTCTACACAACACTTCTCAACACTCAAACTCTTGCTTGGCGCTAAAATTAATATAATCTAATGAAGTACTGTGAATGTACAAAGTCCTAAAATGTGAAGAGCAAAACATTTTCTCAGAAAAAACTGGATTGCCTGTGAATGACAGCGACTGTCAAAATCGGTGTGCAGCACACTGGGCTACCTGTGAATGACAGCCCTGTCAGATGGGCTCTCCTGATGAAACTTCAAAGTTATCTAAACTAAAAGTCTGCCAGATTAGCAAACATAAAAGAATTGGTGCTAAAAGGAATACAAATCTCAGTTGTTTTTGATTCCACAGGTTTAAAGCTAAGAATGTAATTTGTCTATTTCATTTGATGCAACAAGTTTGGTTTCTGCTGGATTTTAAATCAAGAAATTAAGAATAAATTAGCCTGGCTGGGCCTGCAAGAAGAGGATAAACAGGTTTATCCCAAGGGGAGGGAAATCCTCTCAGCAGAAACTCACTGACATATGATAATTGTGGGTTAGGCCAGACTTTTGTCTACAACCAAGGAATGAACAATGGCAGATGCTCCAGGCCAGGAAATGGACGAGTGAAAAGGTCGTAAACTGCTCCTTGAAGGAATTCCCCAAAGGAGGGGGCTACTCCTTGAGCTCCAGGGAGAGACAAAAGGAACAATTTTTAGAGACTCATAACTTGTTATCCAAAGTGGTGAAAAATATAAAAAGGACAGATTTGTTAGTCTAATTTTTGGCTTTACGTTTCAAGAGGCAGTGGAACTATGTAACAAATACTGCACAGGAATGGCAATATATGTGGTTTTATGTGAACTGTATTAATGCTGGAATTGTTAAACTTTACACACACATCCCTATGGTAAACATACATATTTGTGAGAATTTGCAGAAAAAACAAGGTCTCACAGCAGCAGGAATTTGATGAACAGATACTACATAACATATGGAATCTTTGTGTGTGATTTTTGTAGAGGTTACCAAGGTATACATATGTATTTAGGACAACATTTGATTTTGATACTAGTGGCTAGGGGAGATTTCTAAGGACTGTAAAAGCCAAACCATAAATGTGACATTGTCCGCCCTTGATTCAATCACTCAGATGCAAGGCAGAGATGAGGCTCTAATTCAATCCCATTTCACAGGGGCAGGTTTAGTTAAGCTGGCCCATACACCCATTTCTGTGATGTCATTTGAAAGGATAAATAGAGACAGCTGACAACACATAGTACACTCACTCTTCTGATTCCAGCAAAGCACTTTGTTCCAGCATTCAACACCCAGCCTTTAACATCCTTCCAGATCCAGATGCCAAGAAATAGGACAAGCAGTAGCTGAACCATTTTCAGCAAGGCGTCAATCCTCAAACCTATATTTAAAACCCAGTCATGCACTGTGGTGTGAGAAAGCATCCTGAACTAGCATCCTGAACTATCTGGCTTGCTACACTAAGGCTGGCCTGATGAACTCGCAATCCCACTGATTTGACATACCCAGATACAAGAAGGGCAGATCCTGTGCAGTTCCGGCAACAGGTCTAGCTGATCCAGTCCTGTGCCTGATGTGCTGTCCCTCCTTGATAGACCCAATCAATTGACCAGAACTGTGACTGTCAAAAATCTTAAATCCCAGTGGATTGTGAGTATTAATAGGATGCTAGAGAACTATTGTATACCTTGCATTATCTTGTTCCATTCTAACCTTTGAACTATCCCTACTTTCATAACCATTAACAGTGTCAAAATCTTTAGTGCTATCTTATTCTGTCTAGTTGCTAAAGCGACATTTTCATAGTCATTTTATTTGTGTTACTCTGATCCATAAATCCCACTTTGAGTCTTTGGACTGGTGCCACCGGAGAAGGTGATGGGGATCTGTTACTGAAGTCAGGAATCAGTCTCAGAGCTTACTTTGTCCCGACTTGGCTGCCTAGCCCAAATGCCCTACACTTGAGTAAAAGCATAAACAATATTTTCTGATTTTAAACTGAAGTCCTTGTTCAAATTCTTATCTTTATTTTCGAAAAACACCTCTCACTAAAACCTCTATAACTCCCTCAAAGTTTATGATAGAAGCGAAATATCAACTCCCACTTGTACCTAACATCCTTAGCTATCTCTACAACCCATAGTGCTAAATAGTATGATTGACCCGTTATATCAAAAATTGCATAAGGAAAAGTTTGCCGCAAATTGACATTTTTAAGAGTTTTACACATGTGAATTAGCTCTAAATTATTTCCCACTTTGACTTTAAGATTTCAAATGTTTTCTTTTGATTAAATCATTTCTGGTGTTTGCTTACATCTGTTCAAAGCTGCACCCGTAGAAATGTATAATACATTAAGCATTTTTGACAACATTTAGTGCTTTTGCTCAGCCAATTTCAATGCCATCCTGACAGCTGAAAAGTCAATTCCGTTTTTCTCTTGTCTTTAAAGAGTGATATTCTATTTGATCTGTGTTATTCCTGCGTGCCTGCTCTCTCCTCACATCTATTTAAATTGCCTATTGGCGGTTTGAGGGATGTTGCAGGGGGAACCCCTAACCATAGTGCTATCTGTTCCAAACCAACCAAAAAGTATTATTTTGTTTGCTGCATTCTTTTTGTGCTCATTACTTGATTCCCAGTGCATTAAAGCTATTAATCAGTGTCCTGCCACCCCATTGGTGATTTTCGTTACCTATTAAAATATCTTTTTATTTAAATTCTAAATAATTAAATACATATTTACCCTTGCAAACTAGCCTGATTCCCGGTTCAGAGTGACCGGGGGGTCTTAGGAGAAGGGTGTGATATGAGTGGTATATCATTCAGAATATTGAACGTATAGATAAAAATAAATAAGGGTTTAATTGCGCACTACATGCTGGGCAGGACTTGGGTGTGTGCCAGATTGAAATCACTTACAGCTTGGAGGCTCGTCCGGGACCCTGAATTTGACTTACCACTCTTGACAGTCTAACACTGCGTGCTAGCCGGCAGGGTACATACACCTTGTTAGGTTGCCATACTGTGCTACACGGTACAAACACCTCTCAAAAGAAATACTCAAAAGAATTGGGCCTGTTTGCAAAATTAAATTACCCATGAGATAGAAGGAAATTAATATTTCTGAGATGGCAACCCCAGTGGAAATTAATATTGATAGGGAACACCATCTGCACAAATTGTTTGTCAGGGGTGAATGGCCAGAACAGGATGAACAGATATGGTTGCAGGAAGTAAAACAACAAGTCCCTGCAATCGACCTTGATACATGGCAGGACAAGGTTCCATTAGATCAAGCACTTAGCGAGCTGTACATGGCCACAAAAATAAAAGAGGAGCAGTGTAAGATTGCTAAAATAGCAGCCTACCTGTACCTCCAGATAGAAATCATACAGGAAAAACATGCAGACAATATAGATTTAACAAAGAGGCAAGGGGAAGCACCAATCTGGACTCTGCAGAGCAAAGGCTCCAGGGTGGCCAAGAATCGGAAACAGAGGCTAGGCAGTATATCACCAAACTCCAAGCAGATCTGGCTCTCTTACTGCAAAAGAATGCAGAGCAAGATACCCAGGTACAGACACTGCAAAACGAGTGTCAAGAAAGGTTTGACTCTTTACAACAGAGTCAACAAAAGCTGGAACAGCAATTAACTTTTAACAGAGCCTGCAAAGAACAGTTAGTTGTCCTACAAGACCGCATAGACAAAGTAAAAGAGGAAAACAATAAATGAATAATTAAAGACATCCACTCTCAAGAGGAATTTGATAAGGAGCGCCAGAAATCTAGCGCATTTAAAAAAACAGAGGGACGACCTGGCTGCACAGAGGGGCACTCGAACTCAGGAGAGGGACGCCTTAGGTCAGGAAGTCAGCCAATTAAAAACTAAGTTAGAGGAAGGAAAGCTGGCCCTTCAGGAGTTTAGTGAACTCAAAACTGATTATGAAAAGCTACTAGAGCACATAAGGCAGATGGACGATGTTCTGGCAAAGAACAATCAGGCCAATAAGAACCAAACTCAGGAGGTGAGTCTTCTGCAACAGAAATTGGCCCAGTATTCCCAATCCAGACAGGAAGCACAGAGAGACAATGAGGCTCTCTATGAAAAGAATGATAGGATCCACAAACAGATAGCCATGGAAGAGAAAATCATTGAGACCAGTAAGGCCTTGATAGAGGAGCAAAAGGGTCAGATTTTGGCATGTCATAAGGGAATAGGGGCTGAAAGAGATAAGGTAAGATGGGAAAGAGAAACCCCTGAGCATAACCTCAGGATCCCTGTAATAAGGGAATTTAATCCCTTAATTTCCATGGACTCTGCCACCCTCATGTCCACTGGCTCATATGAACCAAGGGCCATGGGGATCGAAGACTTCAGCACACTGGGAAATATGGGAATGACAGGTCAGCGCCTCCCAGAAATGGATGGGCGGGCATCACTGTACAGATTCTCAAATGTGAGGGCTAGCCTCTCTGATCAGGAAGACTCCAGTGAGGGGAGAATCTGAGAATTGGATCCTCAAAAATATTGCCTACCAAGGGATCAGTCTGTCAAATTTGGTGGGGAATTCCATGAAACTAGACGCACAAAGAGCATCTTAAAAACCTTTTCCCAGCTAGGGCAGAGGGCAGGGGGTTACTCAGCCAATTCTGGGATCAAGGGATAGTGAGAGGTCTCTTCTGGGTGCCACAGGTCTCAAGAGACTAGGCCCCCACATTCTGCAAGCCGTTCCCAAGCTCGCAGAATCAGGGAGAGGCTATAGGACCAGATAGCCACCTCCTGTAACAGTGCCTCTGAGTCAGAGGATGAGTGGACAAGGGTGACCAAAACTAAAAGGCCAACACAATTAAGAGGGCCCTACTGAAAGATCCCCTAAAGCAAATTAGGGGTGCCATAATTTCTCTATCATAAAAATGCCAAATATTCAGTTTGGGAGCACCTCGAGTTGTATGAGCAAATGATGGATACTTTCCACTTGAAGGATAGCCAAAGCTGCATTCTATATGTCAAGTGGACCTTTTCCCTTGAATACTCCAGCTTCTTTGCAGGGCTGGAGGATCAGAACCACTCAAGATGGTCCACCTATAGGGAGGCCATCTTAAAGCATTTCTCAATACATAGAAACCCTCAAGAGACACGTAAGGCACCTACAATCTGCAATATGGGGAAGACCAGGCCCCACCAGAATTTGTACAAGAGTTGAAACATGCCTTTGTGCAGACCACCAGGAGGGTGCACACAGACAGTAGGGAGTTCATCAATACCTTCTTTCATGCATTCCTTAAATACATTATGACCCAGCAGGGGAGGGACTTTCATGAGAAGAGATCACTAGGCTGGGTCATTGAACAAGCAACTCGCATTTATGAAGTGCAGAAACCGTTAAAACATAAAAATGGCAATAAAAGCCCCAAACCAACCAACACCCCTGCTGCTGCTAAGGTGGCAGAGGTGAAGGTTGCACCCATTTTATATCTGGAGAAGGGGGGGGGGCTAAAAACATTCCTGCACAAAATCCTCCTAACCAAAAACCCAGAAGGCCTCGGGCCAATCCCAAACAGGCAGTTAGGGAGCTAACCTCACAAATGGGACCCCTAACTCTACTGACTACATCAGTCCCCGTTACAAGGGCAACAGTCCCATCCTGGGCTATGTGTGGACTCCCCCAGCCCAAGGGGGCGGGGGGTAATCCAACCAGGCAGCTGCCAACCCAGGAAACTTCCCTCCTAACTTTCACCAGGAGGGAAGTAATCCCCCAAATGCCGGGTTGAGTTTCTTTTCCCGGTACCCGCCAAACATCAACCACCAAAACAACCCTTCTTTCTTCCCCACTTTCCTGAGCCCAGACAGCCCAATCCAGGAGAGGGGAGGCCAAGGGTGGAGGGGTACCAGAACTATCCCAACCAAGGGTATTTTGGGAGAAGGGACAGTTACCCTTCCCGTGATCAATCTAGGATCGACCAGAGAACCTCGTACCAGCCAGAGCGCGTGTCCCAACTGGAGCACCAGGTCCAGAACTTGGCACACAGGGCTCAGCAAAACCCTCAGATGAACATGACGGGCCAGAACCCCTCAAATCAAGGATCTGGTACTCCAGAGCAATGACGGGAGAAAACCCCGACAACCCACCGGTTCCCAGGGAGGAGGCACAGGGTGAAGGAGGGTGTAAAGCCTTAGAGGAAGCTTCCTTCCCCACTTGTGAAAAGTCCCTGGAAATCCAGGAACCAGAACCAAAATCTCCTGTCCCCGAAAGTCTGCAACCTAAGGAACAGCGGGCGGGTAGGGGAAATAAAGGGCCTAAAAAAACCCATTGTATGGAGGAGGTTAGAATCTTCCAGTTTGAAGGAGAGGGGTCCTCAGAGGATTCTGGGAAAAGGATCTTCTCCTTCAGGGATGCGGGGACTCCTCTCAAACAAAAATAGGTCCCGAGAGATCCCGATCAAGGCTGGGTAGATGTGGCAACCGAGTTAAAACCGCCCATCATTGAACCCTAGAACGACCAGCAAGAAAATCAGCTGGCTCAAACTAATTCTGGTGACTGCCTCCAAAAAGGGAGGGAAGCCCAGAATCAGAACCAGGGGAGACCAAAACTCCCCCCATATCCAACTGTAACCTTTTTCTTCCAGGTTCCCAAGATCCCAAACAAAATCCTGCCCAAATCACCCCTCTGTCAGAATCAAAAGCAAAGAAATTAACCCACCAATTGGCCCAAAGTGTGCATTATCTTTGCCCCCTTAAGGAAAATGAGGGAAGATCTTATTCCCTGGTCCAAATACAGGGGCAATGTACAATTTTGGCACTGGTGGACACTGGATCCCAAGCCACCATTCTGTCAAAAAGGGCCTTTGATCCGCTGAATTCGGGAAGGAGGAAATACCAAATCCCTCTCAACCCTCTTCCTGGACAACTTCAGAACTTCAATGGGAATGAAGTTCCTGTTGATGGGACTGCGGATTTAGAGATTAAAATTGGGCGACACGGTGAAACACCCGGTCATAGTTGTGACTCCAGAGGGCACACCATGCTTACTAGGGAATGACATCCTGCGTAGATTGTCCCCCCTCATAGATTGTGTAAACAAGGTCCTCTGGACCCAGGCTAAATGACCAATAAAATTAAAACATAGTGTCAACCATGTTAGTTTAAATGGCACATGCCACATGGTTGAACAAAAACCTGACCAAATAGAATTCCATTTTCAAAATCACTGAATCCCTTACGTGACAGTAATTGCAGGACAACAAACTGGTGATGGGAAGTCCTCTCTATTTCTGAAAATCAACCTTCCTTCCAGTCTCAAGTGGCATTCCACACTGGAAGGAAGTACTCTGATTTCTATACAAATTCACAATCAGAAAATCCCACTTCTATAGTACAAAATGATGAGAAACCAGCTCAAAGCTTGGCTGACATTCAGAAAATTGGATAACAGTTGTTCAACCCTATTCAGTTAAATGGGGGGAAGGAGTCTGTTCTCGCCCGAGTGTGTGTGAACAACGGTAAAAGCTTCATCAGCGAAGCCATGTTCCGAAAACTCCCAAAAGATCCAGCCATTCCCACATTTAAATTGATACACAAATGGGAAATGGACCTGGAAACACCCAATTCCAAACATCTCCTGCCTAGCAGGTGTATACTCAAAATTTCCATAGGTAACAAGAGCATAGTCCATAATTGTTGGGTCATGCGAGATGTCCCTGCTGCATTTTATTTAGGCAGTGACATTCTCAATCGCTTAGCCATTAGTTTGGACCTAATAAACTTCAAAGCCTGGTCCCAATTAGCGGATAATCCCATGGACTTTGATGACCCAGAAAAAGCATTTCGGTCAGCTCAATTGCTGCCATATGCAGTTGGCATTCAGATTGGAGAGGAAGTCACCATCTCAGAGCGGACACGACAATTCTCACTTAAAATAAAAATTAAAAGAGGACAGAAACTGAAAAATCCTGACGCCTATGTTCATCTCAATGCCCATTTCCAAGACCAAGGGTTGTGGTTAAACCCAGCATCACTAGTCAATATAGAACATAACACAATTCCAATAGAGGTGGAATACAGCAACCTTAGGAGTATCACTCTGGGCGCAGGCACCGTTATTGGAATGGCAGTTGATGACCAACATATTTCCATAGATTTAGGTAATGAACTGATAGGACCAATCCCCAATGACTGTTTTGACAGTGATATCGACGATGACACAACACCAAACAGGATCTTCACCCGGCATGGGGGGAATTTCCTGGTGTACTCTTCCTGCCCGTATGGTAAGGAAGAGGTGACCTGTGACTTCAGGAGGGATGAGGTGATCTTTCAAGTCCACCAGGACTGCCTTCCCCACCTGATGCCATCAGTCCAAGTCAGTACTTTGGCCGGGGACTACTCCACCCAGTTGGAGGAGTCCGCTGAAATAGCAAAACCAGAAGTCTTTCCTGGCCTCAGGCAGATGGTTGAAGAGAGAATCAACCTACCTAATGCCTGCGAGACACTTATGCAGAAGCAAAAATTGAAACACGTTTTCTTAGATTTTCAAGATCTCTTTGCGGTGGACTCATATGACTGTGGTTGCACCGAAATCCACACAACAACAATTCCCACTGACCCTGGCATGACTCCAGTGTTTGTTTGTGAAGCAATATCACTTGCCTCTCACATCAATGGAGTCCCTTACTGAAATAATTAAGAACCTTGAGTCACGTGGGATAATTTGTCCGGTCCACAGCACCTTCAATATTCCGGTGCTGGGGATTTTGAAACCAAACGGCCAGTGGAGACTCTGTGCTGACCTAAGGGAGCTCAACAAACAGGTCCACACTTCCCGATGGCCTCTTCCCTACATTGACCAAGGGGTGGCCCAGATCCAGGGGTCAAAGGTATACATTGCCATTGACCTGACCAATGGGTACTGGACTGTACCTGTCAGTAGGGAGGACCAATACAAGCTGGCCTCTACCTTCGGGGGGCAGCAGTACACTTGGACCCAGACTCCCTTCAGATACATCAACTCCGGCAATGAATTTAACATCTTTCTGCATAAGGCCATGCCGACTTGTGTGAAAGGGGTAACCTGGCCTATGTAGATGATGTTCTAATCAAAAGCTCAACTGGGGAGGAACACATAGCAGAGATTCGTTATGTTCTGACACAGTTGAGGGCTGCAGGAGCAAAACTCTATTTCCAAAAGGTACAGTGAGCCAAGACCTGTGTCAATTTCTTGGGAATGAGATAACTCCTGAGGGTCTCTGTCCCCAGGAAAAGAAAGTAGAAGCACTCCAGAAATGAAAAGACCCCACAACTCTGCATGAGCTAAGGTACTTCCTTGGACTGACTAATTATAGCAGAAAGTTCATTGAGGACTATGCAGAGATCACCAGACCCCTGGTCTATCTGTTGAAGGGGGGGTCAAGTGGGAGTGGGGTTCAGAACAAACCGAGGCAGTAAGACAACTTAAAAGAAACCTCTCACACTCGCCTTGCCTAGCTTACCCTGTCAAAAACAAGGAGTTGTTCTTGGAGACATGATTCTCAGATACATGCTTGACTGCAGTATTATATCAAAAGCATGACAAGGTCAATACAGTAATCTCCTATGTGAGTAAGACTTTATCCTCTGTGGATGAAAAATTCAACGATTGTGAGAAGCTACTCCTGGCAATGGTGTGGGCATTGAAGAATTATTGCCCATTCATCCAGGGGGGACACATCATAGTGGAGACTCCACACCAGCCTCTGCAATATCTGCAAAGTGACAGAATCCAGGCCGGAAATGTGAGTAATTCCTGAATTATTTCCTGGATTCTGTCAATGCAAGGCTTTCCTGTGGAGGTCAGATATGGCCAAACAAGAAGTGTCCCCTCGCGCGAGGTCTGGCTGAGTTGCATGATTGTGCCAGAGAAAACTGTCTCGAGGACGAACGTCTTAAAATCAAGGACAACATGGAGGCATACCTTAATCCCCCACACAAAGTCTATGAAGAAGACAAGTGTGGGTGAATGCCCACTGTCTATGTGGATGGGTGCTCCTACCATGTTGACAACAATGGGGAAAAGGAGCTTTGGCCGGCATGGGGAATGCATGGGTGAATGATGCCCCAAAACCCTCTGCTGGGTACAAAATCGGTCCCCATAATAGTCAAGTGGCAGAGCTGACGGCTGTGCATCAAGCCATCCTCACTGCTGTCCAACACCAACTCCAAAAACTGGTCATGATCACTGATTCAGATTATGAACGTAATGGGTTCGTGGAGCACATGGTTAACTGGAAAACCAGAGGCATGCTATGGGCTAACAAGAAACCACTAAAACATGGAAAATTAATACAGAATATTGATGATCTGGTCACCTCGAATGGGATGACCACGTACTGGAAAAAGATTAAGGGTCATTCTAAAGTAGACGGACCAGACAAAACTGGAAATGACTTAGCTGATCAGTTTGCCAAAAACTGAGCCATCCGAGGGGATTTACTTAAGATTGAGCCCCTGTTGGGGGAAATCCAGGTCACTGCTATCACTAGGTCCCAGACAAATGCTCACAATGAACTCTCAACTGCCCAATGGAGTAAGGAGACCCTCAATGCGGATTTGATTACGGCTCAAAAAAGGGATACAATAATTGGTATGTTTTATCAACACATTGAGGACCCTGAGAACTTTCCCCTGACGGATACCGATTGCATTGGGAAAGAGGACTTCAGAGTGTTGATGAAATGTCCAAAAAATGTTCTGAATCCAAGACGGTTTGTTGGTGAGGAGATCATAACTGGCCATGAGTGGGCCCTACATCATTCCGAAGCCTGATGCTAAGTCACACCCATGAGGCGGCCACAGCCGGTCATCTGGGGTTTCATACGACATTAGAAATCTTACGAGAGGTTGCATACTTGCCACACATGGGGCAGGACCTCAGCCAACATCACTCACACGCTGTGCTCCCCTCCAAAAGAGGGGGATGACACTGCCTTGGTCAGATTTGCAAGTCGATTTTATGGGGTCCGTGATTTGCTCCTCTAGGGGGAACAAGTACATGTTGACCGTAACATGCTTGTTTACTAAATGGGTGGAATGTCTCCCGGCCCCAAATTGCAAGGCAGAAACAGCAGCTGCCCTGATGATCAATCACATCTTATCGCGTTTTGGACTACCCCAAAGGATTGAGTCAGACCGAGGTAGTCACTTCACTAGCGAAGTGATGACAAAGATGTGGGAGATTCTTGGGGTAAAAAGGAAACTACACATTGCCTACCGGCAGTCCTCTAGTGGTGGAGTCTAGAGGTACAATAAAACAATTGTGCATATATTAAAAAAGTTTGTGGCAGATTCTAGGCCAAGTTGGGACATTCAATTACCCCTTGCCCTGATGGCCATCAGATCTACCCCTTCTTCTGCAACAGAAATTTCTCCATTTGAGCTAATGAATGGACGAAGGATGGTGCTACCCCAGCATCTGCTCTACAGAACCCAAGAGCAGACCTTGATAAATGCCTCCACAACTCACGAGTATGTTGAGAATCTGAGGAATAACCTTCAACATGCTTTTGACTATGCTCAGCAGAATCTAGAATGATCTGTAGACAGTATGAATACCCACTATGACCTTAAGACAACTAAAAAGGAATATCAAGTAGACGACCGGGTCTACTTGTACAATTTCCAAAGGGACCAAGCCAAAGAGCACAAATTCCTCCCAACCTGGTGGGGTACTTTTGAAATTGTGGAGAGAATCTCACCAGTCACCTACAGAAGGGCTTACCGGAAACCCAGAGGGGGAAATTCCACACAACTAGAAAAATTATTAAATCTTCATTGACTACACCTAAGAAAACGAGTTAAGGATCACTGAATAATCGATGGAGATTATTGCCAATTGTTAAGGAATTCAAGTGTCTTTCCCATTGCTGACATCCCCCGAAGATGTGTGGACACAGTAGTGGGAACATTTCCATAACCTTTCTATGTTCTGTTTTCTAGCATTTGAACTAAGAATTATCTCAAGAATCACCAAGGAGGACCACTCGGGGACCGGGTGGAAAAACCCAAGGAATCCGGAGTATCGTCCCATCCTAACCTGAACTGGGGAGGAGAGCGTGTCACTCAATCACTGATGGGAGAAGCAACTGAATTTCTCCACATGGACAGAAAAGAACATCCCAATCTCTAGACTTCCCCTCGCCTATAGGTCAAAACAAAGTCGGGAGGGGGGGATTTGTGGGATGTATTGACCCACTCTGTTATATTATGCGGCATCGCCCTGCTATCTATGGTGCAAGAAACAGCCAAATTGATGGCAAAACTATTGTGCATGCCAAAACTGTGTTTTCCAACACAAAAAAAGATGGCTGCACAACCTGCCACCCATGGTGCATGTGTGGTGGAATAGAGAACACACGGCAGAAAAGTGCCAGTGGGCTCCATGACGAGCAAAAATAGAGTGCAGAGGGAAAAGCAGCACTTTGCAAGTGAAACTCCAAAATTTGCCTGTAAATGACATTTACTTTGTTGCTAAAACTCCAAAATGCCTGTACACAACACTTCTCAACCATCAAAATCTTGCTTGGCGCTACAATTAATTTAATCTAATGAAGCACTGTCAATGTACAAAGTCCTAAAATGTGAAGACCAAAACATTTTTTCAGAAAAACTGGATTGCTGTGAATGACAGCCCCTGTCAAAATCTGTGTGCAGCACACTGGGCTACCTGTGAATGACAGCCCTGTCAGATGGGCTCTCCTGATGAAACTTCAAAGTTAACTAAACTAAAAGTCTGCCGGATTAGCAAACATAAAAGGATTGGTGCTAAAAGGAATACAGATCTCAGTTGTTTTTGATTCCACAGGTTTCAAACTAAGAATGTAATTTATCTAAGTCTTTTGATGCAACAAGTTTGGTTTCTGCTGGATTTTAAATCAAGAAATTAAGAATAAATTAGCCTGGCTGGGCCTGCAAGAAGTGGAAAAACAGGTTTCCCCCTAAGGGAGGGAAATCCTCTCAGCAGAAACTCACTGACATATGACAATTGTGGGTTAGTCCAGACTTTTGTCTGCAAGCAAGGAATGAACAATGGCAGATCCTCCAGGCCATGAAATGGACGTGTGGAAAGGTCATGGACTGCTCTTGAAGGAATTCCCCAAAGGAGGGGGCTACTCCTTGATCTCCAGGGAGAGACAAAAGGCGGACCCTTTGCTGCTAAGAATAAATAATGAACATTTTTTAGAGACTCATAACTTGTTATCCAAAGTGGTAAAAAATATAAAAAGGACAGATTTCTTAGTCTAATTTTTGGCTTTACTTTTCAAGAGGTGGTCGAACTGTGTAACATATTCTGGACAGGAATGGCAATATATGTGGTTTTATGTGAACTGTATTAATGCTAGAATTGTTAAACTTTGCACACACATCCCTATGGTAAACATACATATGTTTTGGAAATCTGCAGAAAGTTTGGAACATGTGTTCATGGTGAAATGGACACCATTCTTCAGAAAGGTGAAACAAAGTCTCACAGCTGCGGGAATTTGATGAACAGATACTACATAAAATATGGAATCTGTGTGTGATTTTTGTAGAGGTTACCAAGGGCAAAATATGTATTTAGGACAACATTTTATTTTGATACTAGTGGCTAGGGGAGGTTTCTAAGGACTGTTAAAGCCAAACCATAAATGTGACATCATCCGTCCTTGATCCAATCACTCAGATGCAAGGCAGAGATGAGGCTCTGATCCAATCCCATTTCACAGTGGCAGGTTTAGTTAAGCCAGCCCATACACTCATTTTTTGTGATGTCATTTGAAAGGATAAATAGAGACAGCTGACAACACATAATACACTCACTCTTCTGTTTCCAGCAAAGCACTTTGTTCCCGCATTCAACACCCAGCCTTTAACATCCTTCCAGATCCAGATGCCAAGAAATAGGCTAAGCAGTAGCTGAACCATTTTCAGCAAGGCCTCAATCCTCAAACTTATTCTTACAACCCAGTGAAACACTGTGGTGTGAGAAAGCATCCTGAACTATCCGGCTTGCTACCATAAGGCTGGCCTGATGAACTCGCTATCCCACTGTTTTGAAATACCCAGAAACAAGAAGAGCAGATTCGGTGACCGGCCTAGCTGATCCAGTCCGACGCCTGATGTGTTGTCCCTCCTTGATAGACCCAATCCATTGACCAGAATCATGACTGTCAAAAATCTGAATCCCAGTGGATTGTGATTATTAATAAGATGCTAGAGAACTATTGTATACCTTGCATTATCTTGTTTGATTCTAAACTTTGAACTATCCCTACTTTCATAACCAGTTACAGTGTCAAAATCTTTAGTGCTATCTTATTCTGTCTCGTTGCTAAAGCGCCATTTTCATAGTCAACTTATTTGTGTAACTCTGATCCATAAATCCCACTTTGAGTCTTTTGACTGGTGCCAGGGATGGGGATCTGTTACTGAAGTCATGAATCAGTCTCAAAGGTTACTTTGTCCCGATTTGGCTGCCTAGCCCAAACACCCTAGCCTTGAGTAAAAGCATAAGCCATATTTTCTGATTCTAAACTGAAGTCCTTGTTCAAATTCCTGTCTTTATTTTCAAAAAAATCCTTTCACTAAAACCTCTATAACTCCCTCAATTTTAAAGATAGAAGTGAAATTTCAACTCCCACTTGTGCCTAACATCCTTGGCTATTTCTACAATCCACAGTGCTAAGCAGTGTGATTGACCCGTTATATCAAAAATTACATTAGGAAAAGTTTGCCACAAATTGACATTTTGAAGAGTTTTACACATGTGAATTAGCTTTAATTAACTCCCACTTTGACTTTAAGATTTCTAATGTTTTACTTTGATTAAATCATTGCTGGTGTTTGCTCGCTTCAAAGCGGCTTCCGTAGACATTTATAATAAATTAAGCATTTTTGACCACATTGACAGGCCGATTCATGGAATAATTAGCGCGGCGCAAGTGGCCAAAAACGTGCGATTCGCAGTGGAATAGCGAAAATCGCAGTGCAAGTGCGAAAATCGCAGTGCAAGTGCTAAAATCGCACGAAAAGCAGCGCACATCGATTCATGGAAGGCCGTGCGCGAGAAAACCATCGGATGTGCGCTAAAAAAGTGCGCGGCGGGCCATCTAACGGCGTGCGCCAGGTCACAGCGAAATTCGCACAGGCCACAGTGAAAATCGCACATAGCGCGGCGCTCACAACAAAAGTAGGCGGAACACGGGGCGTAACGGGGGAAATACAGGGTGCAAGTGCGCAAAACACCCACACGCTCGCCTACAACACGTATTCATGGAATCGAATAGGGCAAAAAAGCGCACGGTCAAACCAGTGCACAGGCACAAACACGACCGCCACAAGAAAGCAGGCGGTAGAGTCTCAGCGCCTGTAATAAATGTGCGCCAAAAGGTGCGCCAACAAATAGCACCTATATACAGCCATGATAAATGTCCTATACTGTGGCCCTCCAGGACAAATGACGTGCAAAGGGGTACCCACAAACACGAACACCCGCTGACTGAAAAATACCGTGTGCGTGAATTCTGGGGTGCTCGGGAACTTTCACACGCGATTTGGCTGGGTACGTGGATCTCAGGGGTGCGCGGGTAGTCCCTCACGCGATTTGGCTGGGTACGTGGATCTCAGGGGTGCGCGGGAAGTCCCACACGCGATTTGGCAGGGTATGTGGATTTCAGGGGTGCGCAAAAAGTTCCACACGCAATTTGGCCGGGTACGTGCGTGGGAATTCACACACGCAACTTGGCTGGGTACGTGGATCTCAGGGGTGCATGGGAAGTCTCACACGCGATTTGGCAGGGTATGTGGATTTCAGGGGTGCGCGGGAAGTTCCACACACGATTTGGCCGGGTACGTGCGTGGGAATTCACACACGCGATTAGGCTGGGTACGTGGATCTCAGGGGTGCACGGGAAGTCTCACACGCGATTTGGCAGGGTACGTGGATTTCAGGGGTGTGCAGGAAGTTCCACACGCGATTTGGCCGGGTACGTGCGCGGGAATTTACACACGCCATTTGGCTGGGTACGTGGATCTCAGGGGTGCGCGGGAAGTCTCACATGCGATTTGGCAGGGTACGTGGATTTCAGGGGTGCGCGGGAAGTTCCACACGCGATTTGGCCGGGTACGTGCGTGGGAATTCACACACGTGATTTGGCAGGGTACGTGGATTTCAGGGGTGCGCGGGAAATTCCACACGCGATTTGGCTGGGTACGTGCGTGGGTATTCACACACGCGACTTGGCTGGGTACGTGGATCTTAGGGGTGCACGGGAAGTCTCACACGCGATTTGGCAGGGTACGTGGATTTCAGGGGTGCGCGGGAAGTTCCACACGTGATTTGGCCGGGTACGTGCGTGGGAATTTACACACGCGATTTGGCTGGGTACGTGGATCACAGGGGTGCGCGGGAAGTCTCACACGCGATTTGGCTGGGTACGTGTATTTCAGGGGTACGCGGGAAATTCTACATGCGATTTGGCTGTGTGCTCCCAGGTATTCCCTGTACACCCTCCACGGCCCCTGCAGGCAGCCGACACCACAGGGGACTACCCTGCACACCTGCTCATGTCACCCAGCAACCCCACCCCCCAGCAGTGCAGGGGAAGCCTCCACCAAGCCCCCACTCATGGCCCCTATCACCCCCACCCCCCAGCAGTGCAGGGGCAGCCTCCACCAGGCCCCCACCCATGTCTACGACCACCCCCACCCCCCAGCCACCATGGGCATCCCCCACCAGGCCCCCACTCATGTCTCCCACCCACCCCCACCCCCCAGCCACCATGGGCAGCCCCCACCAGGCCCCCACTCATGTCTCCCACCACCCCCATCCCCCCAGCAGTGCAGGGCCAGCACCACCAGGCCCCCACTCATGTCCAACTCATGTCTCCCACCACCTCCACCCCCCCAGCCACCATGGGCATCCCCCACCAGGCCCCCACTCATGTCTCCCACCACCCCCACCCCCCAGCCACCATGGGCATCCCCCACCAGGCCCCCACTCATGTCTCCCACCACCCCCACCCCCCAGCAGTGCAGGGGCAGCCCCCACCAGGCCCCCACCCATGTCTCCCAACACCCCCACCCCCCAGCCACCATGGGCATCCCCCACCAGGCCCCCACACATGTCTCCCACCACCCCCAACCCCCAGCAGTGCAGGGGCAGCCTCCACCAGGCCCCCACTCATGTCCCCCTGCACCCCCACCCCCCAGCATCCAGGGGCACCCTCCACCAGGCCCCCACTCATGTCTCCCACCACCCCCACCCCCCCAGCAGTATGGGGCACCCTCCACCAGTACCCCACTCATGTCTCCCGCCACCCCAACCCCCCAGCGACCATGGGCATCCCCCACCAGGCCCCACTCATGTCTCCCACCACCCCCATCCCCCAGCAGTGCAGGGGCAGCACCACCAGGCCCCCACTCATGTCCAACTCATGTCCCCCCTGCACCCCCGCCCCCCAGCATCCAGGGGCACCCTCCACCAGGCCCCCACTCATGTCTCCCACCACCCCCACCCCCCAGCAGTGTGGGGCACCCTCCACCAGGCCCCCACTCATATCTCCCACCACCCCCACCCCCCAGCCACCATGGGCATCCCCCACCAGGCCTCCACTCATGTCTCCCACCCACCCCCACCCCCAGCCACCATGGGCAGCCACCACCAGGCCCCCACCCATGTCTACCACCACCCCCACCCCCCAGCCACCATGGGCATCCCCCACCAGGCCCCCACTCATGTCCCCCTGCACCCCCCAGCATCCAGGGGCACCCTCCACCAGGCCCCCACTCATGGCCCCTATCACCCCCACCCCCCAGCAGTGCAGGGGCAGCCTCCACCAGGCCCCCACTCATGGCCCCTATCACCCCCACCCCAGCAGTGCAGGGGCAGCCTCCACCAGGCCCCCACCCATGTCTACCACCACCCCCACCCCCAGCCACCATGGGCATCCCCCACCAGGCCCCCACTCATGTCCCCCTCACCCCCAACCCCCAGCATTCAGGGGCACCCTTCCACCAGGCCCCCACTCATGGCCTCTATCACCCCCACCCCCCAGCAGTGCAGGGGCAGCCTACACCAGGACCCCACTCATGTCTGCCACCACCCCCACACCCCAGCCACCATGGGCATCCCCCACCAGGCCCCCACTCATGTCTCCCACCCACCCCCCCACCCCCCAGCCACCATGGGCAGCCCCCACCAGGCCCCCACTCATGTCTCCCACCACCCCCACCCCCCAGCAGTGCAGGGCCAGCACCACCAGGCCCCTACTCATGTCCAACTCATGTCTCCCACCACCCCACCCCCCCCAGACACCATGGGCATCCCCCACCAGGCCCCCACTCATGTCTCCCACACCCCCCATCCCCCCAGCAGTGCAGGGGCAGCACCACCAGGCCCCCACTCATGTCCAACTCATGTCCCCCTGCACCCCCACCCCCCAGCATCCAGGGGCACCCTCCACCAGGCCCCCACTCATGTCTCCCACCACCCCCCACTCCCCCAGCAGTGTGGGGCACCCTCCACCAGGCACCCACTCATGTCTCCCACCACCCCCACCCCCCAGCCACCATGGGCATCCCCCACCAGGCCCCCACTCATGTCTCCGACCCACCCCCACCCCCAGCCACCATGGGTAGCCCCCACCAGGCCCCCACTCATGTCTCCCACCCACCCCCATCCCCCAGCCACCATGGGCAGCCCCCACCAGGCCCCCACCCATGTCTACCACCACCCCCACCCCCCAGCCACCATGGGCATCCCCCACCAGGCCCCCACTCATGTCCCCCTGCACCCCCACCTCGAGCATCCAGGGGCACCCTCCACCAGGCCCCCACTCATGGCCTCTATCACCCCCACCCCCCAGCAGTGCAGGGGCAGCCTACACCAGGCCCCCACTCATGGCCCCTATCACCCCCACCCCCCCAGCAGTGCAGGGGCAGCCTCCACCAGGCCCCCACCCATGTCTACCACCACCCCCATCCCCCAGCCACCATGGGCATCCCCCACCAGGCCCCCACTCATGTCCCCTCACCCCCAACCCCCAGCATTCAGGGGCACCCTTCCACCAGGCCCCCACTCATGGCCTCTATCACCCCCACCCCCCAGCAGTGCAGGGGCAGCCTACACCAGGACCCCACTCATGTCTGCCACCACCCCCACACCCCAGCCACCATGGGCATCCCCCACCAGGCCCCCACTCATGTCTCCCACCCACCCCCCCACCCCCCAGCCACCATGGGCAGCCCCCACCAGGCACCCACTCATGTCTTCCACCACCCCCACCCCCCCAGCAGTGCAGGGCCAGCACCACCAGGCCCCCACTCATGTCCACCACCCCCACCCCCCAGCCACCATGGGCATCCCCCACCAGGCCCCCACTCATGTCTCCCACCCACCCCCACCCCCCCAGCCACCATGGGCATCCCCCACCAGGCCCCCACTCATGTCTCCCATCACCCCCACCCCCCAGCCACCATGGGCATCCCCCACCAGGCCCCCACTCATGTCCCCCTGCACCCCCACCCCCCAGCATCCAGGGGCACCCTCCACCAGGCCCCCACACATGGCCCCTATCACCCCGACCCCCCAGCAGTGCAGGGGCAGCCTCCACCAGGCCCCCACTCATGGCCCTTATCACCCCCACCCCCCCAGCAGTGCAGGGGCAGCCTCCACCAGGCCCCCACCCATGTCTACCACCACCCCCATCCCCCAGCCACCATGGGCAGCCCCAACCAGGCCCCCACTCATGTCTCCCACCACCCCCACCCCCCAGCCACCATGGGCATCCCCCACCAGGCCCCCACTCATGTCTGCCACCACCCCCACACCCCAGCCACCATGGGCATGTCTCCCACCCACCCCACCCCCCGGCCACCATGGGCATTGCCCACCAGGCCCCCACTCATGTCTCCCACCACCCCCGCACCCCCAGCAGTGCAGGGCCAGCACCACCAGGCCCCCAATCATGTCCACCTCATGTCCCCCTGCACCCCCACCCCCCAGCATCCAGGGGCACCCTCCACCAGGCCCCCACTCATGTCTCCCACCACCCCCACCCCCCAGCAGTGTGGGGCACCCTCCACCAGGCCCCCACTCATGTCTCCCACCACCCCCACCCCCAGCCACCATGGGCATCCCCCACCAGGACCCCACTCATGTCTCCCACCCACCCCCACACCCCAGCCACCATGGGCAGCCCCCACCAGGCCCCCACCCATGTCTCCCACCACCCCCACCCCCAAGCCACCATGGGCATCCCCCACCAGGCCCCCACTCATGTCTCCCACCCACCCCCACCCCCCAGCCACCATGGGCATCCCCCACCAGGCCACTCATGTCACCCACCACCCCCACCCCCCCAGCATTGCAGGGCCAGCACCACCAGGCCCCCACTCATGTCCAACTCATGTCCCCCTGCACCCCCACCCCCCAGCATCCAGGGGCCCCCCACTCATGTCTCCCACCACCCCCACCCCCCCAGCAGTGTGGGGCACCCTCCACCAGGCCCCCACTCATGTCAACCAACACCCCCACCCCCCAGCCACCATGGGCATCCCCCACCAGGCCCCCACTCATGTCTCCCACCCACCCCCACCCCCCAGCCACCATGGGCAGCCCCCACCAGGCCCTCACCCATGTCTCCCACCACCCCCACCCCCAAGCCACCATGGGCATCCCCCACCAGGCCCCCACTCATGTCCCCCTGCACCCCCACCCCCAGCATCCATGGGGCACCCTCCACCAGGCCCCCACACATGGCCCCTATCACCCCGACCCCCCAGCAGTGCAGGGGCAGCCTCCACCAGGCCCCCACTCATGTCTCCCACCACCCCCACCCCCCAGCCACCATGGGCATCCCCCACCAGGCCCCCACTCATGTCTCCCACCCACCCCCACCCCCCAGCCACCATGGGCATCCCCCACCAGGCCCCCTCTCATGTCTCCCACCCACCCCACCCCCCAGCCACCATGGGCATCCCCCACCAGGCCCCCACTCATGTCTCCCACCACCCCCACCCCCCCAGCAGTGCAGGGCCAGCACCACCAGGCCCCCACTCATGTCCACCTCATGTCCCCCTGCACCCCCAACCCCCAGCATCCAGGGGCACCCTCCACCAGGCCCCCACTCATGTCTCCCACCACCCCCACCCCCAGCCACCATGGGAATCCCCCACCAGGCCCCCACTCATGTCTCCCACCCACCCCCACCCCCCAGCCACCATGGGCATCCCCCACCAGGCCCCCACTCATGTCTCCCACCACCCCCACCCCCCGAGCAGTGCAGGGCCAGCACCACCAGGCCCCCACTCATGTCCAACTCATGTCCCCCTGCACCCCCACCCCCAGCATCCAGGGGCACCCTCCACCAGGCCCCCACTCATGTCTCCCACCACCCCCACCCCCCAGCAGTGTGGGGCACCCTCCACCAGGCCCCCACTCATGTCATCCAACACCCCCACCCCCCAGCCACCATGGGCATCCCCCACCAGGCCCCCACTCATGTCTCCCATCCACCCCCACCCCCCAGCCACCATGGGCAGCCCCCACCAGGTCCCCACCCATGTCTCCCACCACCCCCACCCCCAAGCCACCATGGGCATCCCCCACCAGGCCCCCACTCATGTCTCCCACCCACCTCCACCCCCCAGCCACCATGGGCAGCCCCCACCAGGCCCCCACTCCTGTCTCCCACCCCCCCACCCCACCAGCAGTGTGGGGCACCCTCCACCAGGCCACCACCCATGTCTCCCACCACCCCCACCCCCCAGCCACCATGGGCAGCCCCCACTCATGTCTCCCACCACCCCCACCCCCCAGCAGTGCAGGGGCAGCACCATCAGGCCCCCACTCATGTCCAACTCATGTTTCCCCCCACCCTCCAGCCACCATGGGCATCCCCCACCAGGCCCCCACTCATGTCTCCCACCACCCCACCCCCCCAGCAGTGTGGGGCACCCTCCACCAGGCCCCCACTCATGTCCCCCTGCACCCCCACCCCCCAGCATCCAGGGGCACCCTCCACCAGGCCCCCACTCATGTCTCCCACCACCCCACCCCCCCAGCAGTGTGGGGCACCCTCCACCAGGCCCCCACTCATGTCTCCCACCCACCCCCACCCCCCAGCCACCATGGGCAGCCCCCACCAGGCCCCCACCCATGTCTCCCACCACCCCCACCCCCCAGCCACCATGGGCATCTCCCACCAGGCCCCCACTCATGTCTCCCACCACCCCCACCCCCCAGCAGTGCAGGGGCAGCCTCCACCAGGCCCCCACCCATGTCTACCACCACCCCCACCCCCCAGCCACCATGGGCATCCCCCACCAGGCCCCCACTCATGTCTCCCACCACCCCACCCCCCCAGCAGTGTGGGGCACCCTCCACCAGGCCCCCACTCATGTCCCCCTGCACCCCCACCCCCCAGCATCCAGGGGCACCCTCCACCAGGCCCCCACTCATGTCTCCCACCACCCCCACCCCCCCAGCAGTGTGGGGCACCCTCCACCAGGCCCCCACTCATGTCTCCCACCACCCCCACCCCCCAGCCACCATGGGCATCCCCCACCAGGCCCCCACTCATGTCTCCCACCCACAAGCCACCCCCCAGCCACCATGGGCAGCCCCCACCAGGCCCCCACTCATGTCTCCCACCACCCCCACTCCCCAGCCACCATGGGCATTCCCCACCAGGCCCCCACTCATGTCTGCCACCACCCCACCCCCCAGCCACCATGTGCATCCCCCACCAGGCCCCCACTCATGTCTCCCACCACCCCCACCCCCCAGCCACCATAGGCATCCCCCACCAGGCCCCCACTCATGTCCCCCTGCACCCCCACCCCCCAGCATCCAGGGGCACCCTCCACCAGGCCCCCACTCATGGCCCCTATCACCCCCACCCCCCAGCAGTGCAGGGGCAGCCTCCACCAGGCCCCCACCCATGTCTACCACCACCCCACCCCCCAGCCACCATGGGCATCCCCCACCAGGCCCCCACTCATGTCCCCCTGCACCCAGGTCCTCACAATCCCCAATCATGTGCGTTATGGTCAGCCTCCACAGCCAAAAGGCCCTACCAAGTAACCCATTCACCCACATGGAAATGGAAATTACATGTTACACCCCCAATGTTCATAAAGCAAATGAACCCATGTCCGTCACACACAATGGTTGCAATTGAATGGGAAAACACCCAACATGACATGCATGAAACCAATGAGATGATACCACACAGTGAAGTATGAAAACAAAATTGTATTAAAAAAAATGAATGCAAATGAAATGAAACAAACTACAATGGCAATGAAAAAAAGATAAGCTGCATGTCCGTCCTAAAAAATCAAAACTACAAATCCAAATCCAAAAAAATGTTGTTCAAAGTCACATTAAAAACAAAATCAATCCGAGAGAGAAAAATAAATGCAAAGACCATTGCTCCATGGAGAATAAATTAAAAATAAAAAAATAAAACAATCCAATGAAGAACTATGTACAAAACATCCAAGGGTCCATGAGCACAACTGAACAAAGGAAACCTACAAAAAACCCTAACTAAAATCCAACTATATACAAAAAGTGGAGCAGTGTCCGTCGACTCCAAATCATAAGAAGAAACAAAGGAAACCTAAAACTAAAGAACTATATACAAAGGCGGCGGGCAAGTCCAGCGGCTCACTCTGTGGTGTTCCGGGTCAGGGCATCATCAAACTCCTCGTCTATCTCCCGGAGGCAGTCCTGTTCCATGGCCCGAGGGTCCGCAGGGACGACGCCATCTGCTCCTCCAACCCCCTGTGGATTGCCTCGAGGCACTCGGCCCGCCTCAGGGTCCTCCGCATGGAGTTCTCCGCCCTGACCATCGTGAGCCGCGCCTCTTCCGCCCGCCGCTGCTCCGCACCTATCTGCTGGCCCAACCGCAGCCACACGGAAGACACTTCCTGTCCTGGGTCCTCCTGCCCTCCGGCCGATGCCTGCCCCTCGGATGTTGATGGCCCCGAGCCATGATGCCTCCCACGTTCACTCTGCTGCTGCCTCCGACGCAACTGCCTCTGCCAGCACGATGGCATCCAGGCTGATGGAATCCACCGACGCCGTTGTGCACGTGCCCTGCCTGATGATGCCGGCACATCCTCCATCTGCTGGGGTACAGTTGCTGTGGTGTCCACCCCTGCTGGACCTCCGACTCCCGACTGTGGCAGGGATGGGATCCCCACCGAGCTGGCTGCATTGGTCAGGCAGGTCCACAGGGGGCCCTGGTGGCATCTGGGCCGGAAGACGGCAAGGGGAACGACCGGCGTATAGCCTCCACAGAGGAGGAGAGGGCCGCCAGATTGGCTGACACATGCAGGAAACCCCCGAACATGGAAGATCCCAATTGGGCCACGTCGGCACGGTGCTCTTCGTGATGATGTGCGTGCTCCTCCCGGGAAGCATGCACATCATCACGAATTGCACCCGCGCGCATCGCGACCCCAATCAGGACCTTCTCCATACGGACACGGGTCCCCTTGTCCGCCAGTGGAGGGGAGTCAGGTGACATGGACATCCCCTCTACCTGCGGACAGGCCTGGGACGGGGCATCCCTGCTGGTGCATGGTGGTACACTCACAGGGTCAGGGACAGCGACATGCACAGGCCCCTCCACGGTGACATGGGCTGCCTCCTGCCCCTGCCCCTGGACTGCACCACTTGCACCAGCAGGGATGCCCCCACCAGGCCCCATGTGTGCCTCAGTGGCGGCCTCCTCCTCCTCTGTGGAAACAACCAACCTGGATGGCTCCTCACCGTCTTCAGCCATAGCAGGCCCCTGTGGGGGCTCTCCCACCCCTTCCGCTGCAGCCGTGGGGGCATCCCCGCCGCCTTGCTCCACAGCGTCGTCTCCGCCTTCTTCTTTACTAGCCGCTGCGTAGAGGGAGACATAGAACACAAGCATCAGGGTACTGTTCAATGGTCCCCTAGACAGGAAGCAATAGCAGATGAGTACCACTGTCAAAGTACACTTCCATCATGTCCCTCCACAACACATGGGTCAGTCCAGGCAAAACACACACAGTAACAGGCATGGTGCATGCCATGGACATTTCCATACATGTCCAATGGACTCTTGAAACATACAATGATATGGAACTCACATGCATCACGGGTCATGCCTATCACATGCACACACTTCACCTCAGTCACATCCATCTGGCTTCATACACCCCAAACACAGCGGATACAAGGGTAACTAGGCTGCATCAGTGAATCTGTGCATTGTCACACACATGTGTCATGCATCCATGGCATTCACAAGTCACAGACACGCAGGTCAGGCACACAGACATGGCTACCATACATGTACCCGGCATTAGCACACATCCCTCACCCCCACCCATGTCCAGGAACAGAGACTGGCATGCTCTCATGTGTAAAATCTGCATAGGGCTCCCCATTTGGCATTTAAACACATGCAACAACCATGTGGTTCACACATCACTGTTCGCACATGCATTACCATGATGTCCCTGCAAACATACATGCATACATGGCCTATGTCACACATACAGGCAAGTATCAGAAAACCAGCACACCGCAACATGCCCTGTCTCACACAGCAATGCTTGGACACTTACCGCTCAACTCCAGACGGGTCTCCCTCTCAAGGATCTGGATGTAGAGCGCTGGGCGTACACGTTCCAGGACCCTCATCTGGATGGAACTCATGCGGCCCCGGCCCCCCTCCACGAGGCGCCGGGCCTTCACGAGAGTCCTGGACCTCAAGTCCTCCCAGCGCTTCTTGATCTTCTGAACGTCGCGGGTTGCCACCCCCTCCGCGTTGATGGCAACCACAAAGTCGGCCCAGATCCTCTCCCGTCCTTCCTTGCTGGCGCGGGACGATCCAAAGAGGGCATCATACTGCCCCAGGACATGGTCCACCAGGACACCAACTTCGGTGGCAGTGAAGCTGGTGCCCCTCTGCCCCTCTGGCCTGGGGTTGCCACTGGTGCCAGATGTGGAAGTGCCCGATATGGCAATCCCAGAGGCAGGAGTGGGTGGGCAACTGGGTCCTGGGGCTGGGCTGTGGAGCGATGTAATCCCAGTCGGGAGTCTTCTGTTCCAGCAGGGGTGGACACAGCAACTGGACCCCTGCAGATGGCTGATGTGCAGGCACCAAATGGTAGGGCACGGTAGCAGCAGGCAGGCAGGCAGCAGCAGCAGATGGCACATGGGAGGCTGCTCGGGGCACTGGGGGGCAGTAATTCGGCCTTCTGGGCAGGAGCGTGGTCTTCCGTGTGTTTTCACGTGGCCAGCTTGATACGGAGTGATTTGGCACGTGAAAATCCTACACGTCAGCGTGAAATTCGAGGAAAGGCCCTTAGCGTGTAAGCGCGTAAGCAAGCATACGCGATTCTATTGGACCAAAGGCCCTCAGCGCGTAAGCGCGTCTGTGACGCGACCCGCACGGGTGTTTCCCTCATAGCACGTGATGACGGAGCACACGTGGAAAGACTGCACGTCAGAGTGTCAGCGCGTGTAATTGGACAAAAGTGCGCGTTCACGCGATTGGCCTATGTACGTGTATTTCAGGGGTGCGCGGGCACTAACACACGCAAGTACATCAGCGCACGTGTATACCGGGGTGCGCTGGAATTTCCACACGCTATTGGCCTGGGTACTGGATTTCAGGGGTGCGCGGGAAGTTTCACACGCTCGCCTACAACACGCGCAAATAAACTCGTACGCCAGTAGGAAGCAGCATACGTCGACCCGCAACGCATAAATTTGCGCGCAAATAAAATTACAAGCTCAGACGCCAGGATGAATATACCGACCCTAGCAGCAGTGGCCGTGGGCTACCAAAAGAGGAGGAGGAGGATAGTCAGGACCAGAATATTCACACCCAGAACCAGCCTTTTCGGGATGACTGATGACCAGGTGTATGGGAGGTACAGGTTTCCACCACACATAATACTGGACCTGGTGAGTGAGTGGGAGGATGACCTCACATCACCCACCCTGTGCTCCCAAGCACTCAGCCCCCTGGAGAAGGTCCTCAATGTACTGCACTTCTTAGCCACTGGATCATTTCAGCGGACAAGTGCCATAGTGGGTGGGGTGTCACAGGCCACGCAGTCATGCTGCCTACACCAGGTCTTGAACATCATCACTGCACGCCCATCAGTCCGCAGGCACATATACCTGCCCAGAACACCTACAGAAAGGCATGCTGCCGCCCTGGATTTTTACGTGTGGCACGAATCCCCAAAGTGCTAGGTGCCATCGACTGCACCCATGTGACTCTACGTCCCCCCAGGGCATCTGAGTACATCTATAGGAACCGCAAGCACTGGCATTCCATCAACGTGCAGGTAGTATGTAATGCCAAGGGAATCATCACCTCAGTATATCCAGGGTCCACCCACGACAGCTTCATTTACCGAATGTCCACCCTAAGCCGGGACATAGAAGCTGGGCGGCATGGCGATACATGGCTGCTTGGTGAGTATGAATGCCACTGCACATGCATGCATGTCAGATACTGAGCAAGGTCACAACCCCACCAATGATACCAATCACCACCTCCACAGGGGACAGTGCCTACCCTCTCAGCCCCCACATGATGACGCCAATTCGGAACCCCACCACGCCACCCGAGGTAAGATATAAAACAGCCCACATTGCAACCCGGGGCATAGTGGAGCGCACATTCGGAGTGCTTAAGTCACGCTTTCGCTCCCTTGACCGTTCTGGCGGGCAGCTGTTATACGCTCCCCCAGTAGTGTGCAGGATCATAGTGGCAGCATGTGTCCTGCACAACGTTGCAACACGCCGGGGCCTGGCCGTGGACATGGTGGTGGCCCCACATCCCCAACCACATGCACGGCCGCTGCGCATGGGAGGGGAAAGGGCACGGGGGGAGGCAGTCCGTACACAGCTAGTGGCTAATTACTTCACATAGAAATCACACCCCTGTGGAGTGCACACTGCCCTGGCACATACCATCTGACAATCAATGATGACTCAACCTGACACTGATCCTGAATGTCTGGAGAATCAACCGTCCAAACCATATCAGCCTGAGATTGTTCACCTGGAAGTGTTACAATGTGTGCATCCCTACCTACACAGACACCACCAATGCAGTTTCGTGAAAAAACACATTCATGCAGCTAAAATGAATACCCACTTGCAAAATGCAACATGAGGACAGTGCCATGTCACCCAACCCAGCACCGCCACACGACACACCGTGCCATGTCATGCTATGTGCAGGTAAACAAAGTAATCCCCACAACATGACACAAGTGTCACAATGTACAGTGTCCCTAATTGAAACCCGCGACACCTGAAATGCTCACAGTAATGCAGGACCAACAACACACTTGAGCAGGTATTTAGCAATAACACTTATCAGCCACTGACCCTCTAATCTACCATTAACATGACATTACGAATGTAAGGAATTAGTAGTCTCACCACCTCGAAATGCCTGCACTCCCACCACTTCCTACTGTACAGTGTTGCCGCCATGTAGAGTTGTAGGTGCACTGCTGCCAACATGGACCCCATCTCCAAAGTACAGGGCCTTGTGTAGACATGAGGAAAGGACCTGCAAATTAGGAGGTAGACACGGATGATGAGTTACACATCAATGCAACATGCAGTGTACAACACAACAGCAATATGCACTAGGAATGTATACACAGTATTGACTAGACTACCCACACATGTAGTGGGAGTCCAATGTCACCATGTACGTCAATGTCACTTGGGCACACCCTTTGCAAGCCCATGGAAACGGGAAGCAGGAGGGGTGTGTGTGACAAAAACCCAAGCATCTGAACCAAATACATGACAAGCCTGCATGTGCCCAGCCACAATGCAGCGTATGCCCACAGGAGCCACAGAAGGCAACACATTGTCCCAAAAAAAAAAAATTAAAGAAAAAAATAATAAAATAAAAATAAAAATCAAAAATGGCCATTAATGGGCCCGGGGGGGAGGGGGGTGGGGAGGCCACCCAGGAGGTCCGAGGACAGGGTGCACACCAAAACCCACCTGTGTGGATCTTGCGAAAAAAAAAACACCTCCATGGGCGCACGGCTACCCTATTGTGGGAGTATCACTGCTGTCGCTATTATCACCCTGTGCAGCTGCATCCGGAGGTGGTTGCACTATGGGAGGCAGGCCATGCAAGGCCCTAGTCTGTTCCTCCATGGCTGCAAGCATGCGGGTGTGGTAGGTCTCGTCTGGAGGTCCCCATGCAACAACTCACGGGATGCCCGGACTTCCGCCCTAGTTGCCTGCATCTCAGCTGAGAGCGTACGGGTGAGACGCTCCAGCTGCTGTTCTGTCATTCGGTTTGTTGAAGCCTCAAGCTCAACAAGAGTCGTCCTTAGGTGAAGAAGCTCCAGCCTCAGGGCTTCCCTGTGGCCCTGTGACTCTATGGAGATGGCTTCCTGTAGAGTCGCCAGGGCCACCCGAATGTCCCTGCTGGACGCCAACATGTCCTCCCCGTGTGACTGGCAGATGGAGTCGGTTGCCTGCTGTAGTCGCTCCATCAGCCTTTCGGGGGGACAATGGAAGTGACCACCCTATCCAAGGCCTGAGCCATCATCTCTGATGATGCTGCCTGTTGGGTTGCCATACGGTAAATGGATTGCTCCCATGCGGTATTGCCAGGTGGCGTACGGCCACCACGTCGGCGGGCACCACAACTGTCTGGGGCAAGGCGAACTGCGCCTTGCTGTGCCGGCACTGCCCGAGGCTGCAGGACTGCATTCCCCCTCTGATCTGCTGGCCCAGGAACAGGATCAGATGTTGAGGAGTGTGACCCTGCATCCGTAACCAGCAAAGGCGTAGCTGCCAACACTGACATCCCCATTGAGGGTTCTGACCCTGGTGCAGGTGGGTGGGACAGAACAGAATCCCTCCCAGGAACACTCACCTGCGACGGCATGTAGGTCTCATCATCCGAATCAACACCTGAGTACAGCTCGTGGGAGGTGCAGCCAGAGACACCCCTTGAGAGCACGACCTGCAGCACTTGTGGGTTCTCACCCACCACCACACCACGTCCCTCACTGGTGGTCGGTCGGCCCTCGGACCCCTCCTGGGTCTGCACCATCTCCACAACGCCAGCAGTATCAGGTGCGTCTTCCCCTGCAAAGACATGAAAGCAAACAAATGGAAACAGGCATTAGCACCATAGCACACAATGAGGGCTGAGAAGCAACAGAACCAGTACTTGATTGACACATGTCCCACATGACTAAAACCCTCCCATGCATGCACCCTCACTGCGTATGAAGGGCAGGCAAATGGCACACACTGATGACACCAAGATGGAAGATGAACACATTTTCTGCATGCTGCCTGGCAGTGGCATCACACATTGGCCTGTGATTGCCAGGTGAAATACACATGCCATCACACAGATGGCATGTACCATTGCTATTGAGTGAAGATGGAGAGGAGGGCAGCACTTATTCATTCAGTCCAGTTCCCGCATGTAATAGCTTTTCTAATTCAAACAGGTCTGATTTTTCACCTGGAGCTGCCAGTCCAAAATGGTCCGATTGCACAGGGACATGTGTGAACAAATGATATCCAGGTAACAAAGTCACTCCACTTTACCATAGCCATGTCAGACATGTGACTAGAGGACTGAGAAATGCCTAGTAAAAGTGGTGGAATGCGAACAATCTGCCTGAATGAACAGAGAAAAATAAGCAACAATGTTGTGGCAAGGTGACACTTCGGGCAACTGGCGTGCTGTTGGGCCTTTTGTCTAGTGTTGGCAGAAGGGATACTGCCATGGCCAAATGCTGCTGCACAGAATGTATTGCATGAAGCACATGGGTGACCCAAACGACTCAGGCGCACACACCCTCACCTGGCACACAAACAGAAGCCCTCACACACACACCATGCACATGGATGACACACACATGCATGTGCACTCACCGGACAATGCCTCATAATCAGGCAGATCTCCTACGCCTTGGATCTGTTCCTCCGTGACGTAGGTCCCAGCGACTGACTCATGTGGAGTGAGTTCCATGTCTTCTACTGGAGACCCACCTCCAGTCACTACAGTTGCGGCATGACTTGAGGCCAGCTTATTCTTTGCCCTGCGCTTTAGGTCATTACAGCACTTATAGCAATCATTGGCTGTGCACCTCACGATTCCAAGGGCACTTACGATGTCCGCAACGGTCTGCCAGTGTGCCTGGCGTTGTGCAGGTGTGGTCTTGGATCCTGCAACAATGACCATCTCGTTATCATGTGCGGACACATACTCGACAAGTGCATTCAGTTCGGCATCCGTGAAGCTGGGCTTCCTCGACGGGCCGGACTGTGTAGCTGTGTCTGGGGCATCAGCCTGTGCCGGACGAGCAATCCTCCTCTTCCGCTTGGAAGGTGGTGGTGATCCTGAGTGTCCTGCGCCACTCTGGACACTAGGGGCAGGAGCCCTGGTGGACTCTGTATCAGGAGTGTGGGATTGCACACTCAGCATGGGAGTTGGTGCAGGCATTGGCTCAAGTGTAATGGTGTCAGGGGGAATGTCAGCAGGATGGACTAGGACCGACACTGTCCTGGCTGGGTGTGTGAGAGCTGGGGAGGATGGAGCCGCAGCTGCCCCTGCAGCCTCTCCACCCTGCCTACTTGGGGCAGCAGATGACCTTGCTGCCCCTGATCCACGTGGCCTGATGACATCAATGTGCACCAGCGCACGTGTCATAGGCCTGCTGACCAGGAAGTCAGCCATGGAGTCAGCCAGGTCTGGTGCCACAATGGGCTGGTCCAACAAGGGATGAGCATGGATGGTGTCAGCCACATCAGCCTCAACCAGAGGGGGGGGGATTATGGGTGCCCTTGACTGGGCCTCCACACATGGGGGGACAGGGTCACCCTGCAAGTAACGACTACGTCCCCTACCAGATCCACCACGGCCACCACTTGTGGCTCGTCCACCTTTGCCACCCTTACGGAATCCTCGCCTCCCAACCATGGCACTGATGTTAATGTGCGTATGGGAGTGGCTGTAAACTATTGTCCTGGGCAATTGGGGGGAAAAAGGGGTTGGGTACCAGATGGTAACTGTACCCTAGTGCTCTAGCAAGGCTGAATGTGACCCCTGGGGAAAGATGACGTGTCACGCAACGCACAGGAAGCCCAAGAAAGGGAGATGACGTGCAGGCAACCCCTCCTAGACCACGTGTGCGGGAAAAAAAACCTGCACTACGCTGTGGCACCCAGTAACACAAGAATGAACGTGTGCATGTCACACGCAGCCTAGAATGACCTCTGAAGGGGTAGGCTACACACGGGGCAAGCACAGATGTTAGATACGTGCGTCACTCACCGTCTGCCAGGAAAAAGAGCGTGAAAAAGAAGCGCGTTTGGTTGGCAACACTCCCGCCAAAAGAAGATTTGTACGCTGTCTGAGGAGACAGGACAACAGTAGAAGGGAACACTGTTTGAAGGAACAGGCCCAGGAAAACCAGAAAAAGAGAAAAAAGAGAAAAAGCTGTCAGAGGTAACAGGGAGTACGAACTTGAAACGCCGTGAAGTAAATCGCGTGTGAAACGACAAGAAGTACAGAATTCACCCACTCGCTCTCCACGAAAAGCACGTACAAGGAAATGGTGTTCTACACATACCTTTTATGCAGGCCCACACGTCCAGCGTCACTTCCGCGTGTACGCGCTAGGGCCATTTCCACCAATTACAGCTTTGTCACTTCCGCGTGTACCCGCTGTATCCACCAATTACACGCTTTGTCACTTCCGCGGGTACGCGCTATTTCCACCAATTACACGCTTTGTCACTTCTGCGCTGTTTCCACCAATTACACGCTTTGTCACTTCCGCATGTACGCGCTTTTTCCACCATTTACACGCTTTGTCACTTCCGCGTGTACGCGCTATTTCCACCAATTACACGCTTTGACACTGGGACGTGTCTTTCATTTTTTTAACACGCAACATTTCAAACGTGTGCCATATTCAACGTGCACGTGACTTCATAGACCCCCATACGCTGGTGGCCTTTGGGCCAATGAATGTACAGACGTGTGCTGACGCGCTTACGCGCTAAGGGCCTTTCCTAGAATTACACGCAGACTTGCGGTATTTTCACGTGCAAAATCACTCCGTATCAAGCTGGCCACGCGTTCACACACGGAAGACAACGCTCCTGCCCAGAAGGCCGAATTACTGCCCCCCAGAGCCCTGAGCACGTTCCCACCTGCCATCTGCTGCTGCCTGACTGCCTGCTGCCCACGTGCCCTGCCATTTGCTGCCTGCACATCAGCCAGGGGTGCTGTTGCTGTGACTACCCCTGCTGGAACCGGAGACTCCCGACTGCTTTTCCATCGCCCCACAGCCAGCCCCAGGACCCAGTTGCCCACCCACTCCTGCCTCTGGGGTTTCCATGTCGGGCACTGCAACATCTGGCACCAGTGGCAACCCCCGGCCAAGGAGGCAGAGGGGCCCCAACTTCACTGCCACTGAAGTTGGTGTCCTGGTGGAGCATGTCCTGGGGCAGTATGAAGCCCTCTTCGGAAGGCTGCGCGCCGACAAGGAAGGATGGACTCGGATCTGGATGGACATCGTGACTGCCATCAAAGTTGGGGGAGGAGGTGGCAGTCCGCGACTACGAACGTGTCAGGAAGCGCTGGGAGGACTTCAGGTCCAGGACCCTCAACAAGGCCCGGCACCTCCTGAGGGCAGCGGATGCTAAGGGGCGCCGGGGCCACTTGTCGAAAGATCAGATGAGGGTCCTGGAACGCATATCCCCAGCGCTCCACGTCCAGGTCCTTGAGAGGCAGACCCGTCTGGAGTCGAGCAGTAAGTGTACATGCATACTGATTGTAAGCTGTGCGTGTGGTGTGCCAGGAGTGTGCAGGTTGAACATGTATTTTTATGTGGGCAAGTAGGGGGGGGTGTACAGGGCCATGAGGGTAACACATGTGAGGGGTCTCATGTGTGACACATGGATGGTGCTTGTGTGTGTGGGCTTGCATGCCACAGGATGTGGAGGAATGATTGTCAGGTGTGACATGGATGTCGATCGGAACACTGCGACAGTTGGCGGAGGTGTACACATGCATGCAAGTTTGGTGGTGTGTGTGCACGTGTAGTGTACTCCCTATGTTGCATGTGATGTGTGGATGACCTTTGGCTGCTCATGCTGTTGTATGTGAATGGATGGTGCTGGCTGTTGCAATATGCCTGTGGTATGGCTCATGTGTGCAAGTTGAAATGACATGTGTGTTGGGGATTGTGATGCCATGTCTGAGGTTTACCAATGCCACTCATGTATGACTGTCATGTGTGTATGAGTCCATTGGACAGTGCCCTGATGCCTGTGTTTTCTTTCTCCCTGTCTGCAGCGTCAACTGATGAAGAGGGCGGAGAAGGTGCTGTGGAGCACAGCAGCAGGGGTCGCACCACCAGCCGGAGACGCAAGGCCCGGATCCCCTCCCAGATTCTGATCTCGTCGGGGAGTGAGGAGTCCGGTGCCGTGTCCCAGGCCGCAGCTGCCGAGGGGAGGTCCAAGAGGTGGAGGTTGGAGTTGGACTCCTCGGCAGCAGAAGGGGCAGCTGGGACCCCACAGGGCCCAACGGAGGAAGATGGCACGGAGTCATCCAGGTTGGTGCGGGGTTTGGAGGAGGAGGCCGTGCAAGCGACAGAGGCGGGGTCTGGAGGTGGGGATTCCACTGGTGCTAGTGGTGCAGTGCAGGATCTGGGACAGGAGGCAGCACAGGCCACCACGGAGGTGCCTGTGTGCAATCCTGTCCCTGCTCCTGTCACTGCATCATCTTGCACCAGCGGGGATGCCTACCTCCAGACCCGTTCTCAGGGAGGGGATTGGCTTACAACACCTGGCCTTCCTCTCCCTGCGGATGTGGCTATCCTGCACCAGGTTGAGCCTGTCCAGGGTGGGGTGGCGTTGCGTCAACGGGCCATGCGAGCTGACCTGCAGTCTTTTCATGATGAGTCTGCACGTCTTCTTGCATGGCTCGTTGACTGCGTTGACCCACTGGGACAGCTCACCAGGGGTGGATTCCTCCGTTTCCTGGACCTTGTTCCGACCCCCTCTTCCACGGAACCCCCTATGCCCCAGTCGTCCTCCATGCCATCTTCCCACCTATGTGTCACCTGGGTGCCCTGTGGAGCTGCCTCCGACCGTGCGGCCAGGCTGGTGGACAACAGATCCCTGCCACAGTCGGGAGTCGGATGTCCAGCAGGGGTGGCCACATCAACGACTGCACCCCAACTGGAGGAGGATGTGCAGGCACCATCGGACAGGGCACATGGACAGCAGCAGCTGCAGCAGCAGGAGGCTGTAGGTGGGAGCCACGATAGCTTGGGGCCTTCAACATCAGAGGGGCAGGCTTCAGCCGGAGGGCAGGAGGACCCTGGACGGGAAGTGTCTTCTGTGTGGCAGCGGTTAGGCCAGCAGATAGGTGCGGAGCGGCGGCGGGCCGAGTGCCTCGAGGCAATCCGCAGGGAGTTGGAGGTGAACATGTCGGCCTCCCTGCAGACCCTCGGGGCCATGGAACAGGACAGCCTCCGGGACATAGACGAGGAGTTCGATGATGCCCTTTCCCGGAACACCACTGTACTGGCCCGCCGCCATTGTATATAGTTATTTAGTGATAGGTTTCCTTTATAATTTATTTTTATTTGAAGTCGACAGACACTGCTCCACCTTTTGTATATATTTCCATTTTAGATAGGTTTTTTGGTAGGTTTCATTTCTTCTGTTGGGATGATGGACCCTGAATACTTTGTACATAGTTGGACTTTGGATTTGGATATTTTTTTTACTATGGATATTTTTTTCCATGGAGCAATGGTTTTCATTTTCTTTTTTCACTTAATTTCCTTTTTATGGACTTGAACTTTGGAAGAAATTTTTTAGGATTATCATTTATTGATTTTAATTTGAAAAGGGACAGCCAGCTTGATTTTGTTATTTTTTTTACTTTTTTATTTTGTTTCATTTTGATTGCCATTACTGTTGTCATTAATACATTATTTGGATTTTTTCATTCTTCAATGTGTGGTTTCATCTCATTGTTTTCATGCATGTCATTATATGGGTTTTCAGGTTCACTTGCAACCATTGTGTGTGTGTGAGACACATGTGTTGATTTACATTGTTTTCATTGGAGTAGTATCATGGGTGCATGTAATACTTGGTTGTGTCTTTGGGCTGTGGTGGCTGGCCATGAGGCCCATGCTTGAGGATTGTCAGGGCCTGTGGGCAGGGGGACATCAGTGGGAGCCTGGTGGGGGATGCCCATGGTGGCTGGGGGGTGGGGGTGATAGGGGACATGAGTGGTGGCCTGGTGGGGGATGCCCATGGTAGCTGGGGGTTGGGGGTGATAGGGGACATGAGTGGGGGCCTGGTGGAGGCTGCCCCTGCACTGCTGGGGGTGGGGGTGATAGGGGACATCAGTGGGGGCCTGGTGGAGGCTGCCCCTGCACTGCTGGGGGGTGGGGGTGGTGGTAGACATGTGTGGGGGCCTGGTGGAGGCTGCCCTGGTGGCTGGGGGGTGGGGGTGATAGGGGACATGAGTGGGGGCCTGGTGGAGGCTGCCCCTGCACTGCTGGGGGGTGGGGGTGATAGGGGACATGAGTGGGGGCCTGGTGGAGGCTGCCCCTGCACTGCTGGGGGGTGGGGGTGATAGGGGACATGAGTGGGGGCCTGGTGGAGGCTGCCCCTGGTGGCTGGGGGGTGGGGGTGATAGGGGACGTGAGTGGGGGCCTGGTGGTGGCTGCCCCTGCACTGCTGGGCAGTGGGGGTGGTGGGAGACATGAGTGGGGGCCTGGTGGAGGGTGCCCCACAGTGCTGGGGGGTGGTGGTGGGTGGGAGACATGAGTGGGGGCCTGGTGGAGGCTGCCCCTGCACTGCTGGCGGGTGGGGGTGGTGGGAGACATGAGTGGGGGCCTGGTGGAGGCTGCCCCTGCACTGCTGTGGGGTGGGGGTGATAGGGGACATGAGTGGGGGCCTGGTGGAGGCTGCCCCTGGTGGCTGGGGGGTGGGGGTGATAGGGGACATGAGTGGGGGCCTGCTGGAGGCTGCCCCTGCACTGCTGGGGGGTGGGGGTGATAGGGGACATGAGTCGGGGTCTGGTGGAGGCTGCCCCTGCACTGCTGGGGGGTGGGGGTGGTGGAAGACATGAGTGGGGGCCTGGTGGAGGCTGCCCATGGTGGCTGGGGGGTGGGGGTGATAGGGGACATGAGTGGGGGCCTGGTGGAGGCTGCCCCTTCACTGTTGGGGTGGTGGTGGTGGTAGACATGGGTGGGGGCCTGGTGGAGGCTGCCCATGGTGGCTGGGGGGTGGGGGTGGTGGGAGACATGAGTGGGAGCCTGGTGGAGGCTGCCCCTGTACTGCTGGGGGGTGGGGGTGGTGGGAGACATGAGTGGGGGCCTGGTGGGGGATGCCCATGGTGGCTGGGGGGGTGGGGGTGGTGGGAGACATGGGTTGGACATGAGTGGGGGCCTGGTGGTGCTGCCCCTGCACTGCTGGGGGGGGGGCGATAGGGGACATCAGTGGGGGCGTGGTGGAGGGTGCCCCATGACTGCTGGGGGGTGGGGTGGGTGGGAGACATGAGTGGGGGCCTGGTGGAGGGTGCCCCTCAGTGCTGGGGTGGGTGGGGGGTGGGAGACATGAGTGGGGGCCTGGTGGAGGGTGCCCCTCAGTGCTGGGGGGGTGGGGGGTGGGAGACATGAGTGGGGGCCTGGTGGAGGCTGCCCCTGGTGGCTGGGGGGTGGGGGTGATAGGGGACATGAGTGGGGGCCTGGTGGAGGGTGCCCCATGACTGCTGGGGGGTGGGGTGGGTGGGAGACATGAGTGGGGGCCTGGTGGAGGCTGCCCTGGTGGCTGGGGGGTGGGGGTGATAGGGGACATGAGTGGGGGCCTGGTGGAGGCTGCCCCTGCACTGCTGGGGGGTGGGGGTGATAGGGGACATGAGTGGGGGCCTGGTGGAGGCTGCCCCTGCACTGCTGGGGGGTGGGGTTGGTGGTAGACATGAGTGGGGGCCTGGTGGAGGCTGCCCCTGCACTGCCAGGGGGTGGGGTGATAGGGGACATGAGTGGGGGCCTGGTGGAGGCTGCCCCTGGTGGCTGGGGGGTGGGGGTGATAGGGGACATGAGTGGGGGCCTGGTGGTGGCTGCCCCTGCACTGCTGGGCAGTGGGGGTGGTGGGAGACATGAGTGGGGGCCTGGTGGAGGCTACCCCTGCACTGCTGGGGGGTGGGGGTGGTGGGAGACATGAGTGGGGGCCTGGTGGAGGCTGCCCCTGCACTGCTGTGGGGTGGGGGCGATAGGGGACATGAGTGGGGGCCTGGTGGAGGCTGCCCCTGGTGGCTGGGGGGTGGGGGTGATAGGGGACATGAGTGGGGGCCTGCTGGAGGCTGCCCCTGCACTGCTGGGGGGTGGGGGTGATAGGGGACATGAGTCGGGGGCCTGGTGGAGGCTGCCCCTGCACTGCTGGGGGGTGGGGGTGGTGGAAGACATGAGTGGGGGCCTGGTGGAGGCTGCCCATGGTGGCTGGGGGGTGGGGGTGATAGGGGACATGAGTGGGGGCCTGGTGGAGGCTGCCCCTTCACTGCTGGGGTGGTGGTGGTGGTAGACATGGGTGGGGGCCTGGTGGAGGCTGCCCATGGTGGCTGGGGGGTGGGGTGGTGGGAGACATGAGTGGGAGCCTGGTGGAGGCTGCCCCTGCACTGCTGGGGGGTGGGGTGGTGGGAGACATGAGTGGGGGCCTGGTGGGGGATGCCCATGGTGGCTGGGGGGGTGGGGTAGGTTGGAGACATGGGTTGGACATGAGTGGGTGCCTGGTGGTGCTGCCCCTGCACTGCTGGGGGGGGGTGATAGGGGACATCAGTGGGGGCCTGGTGGAGGGTGCCCCATGACTGCTGGGGGGTGGGGTGGGTGGGAGACATGAGTGGGGGCCTGGTGGAGGGTGCCCCTCAGTGCTGGGGTGGGTGGGGGGTGGGAGACATGAGTGGGGGCCTGGTGGAGGGTGCCCCTCAGTGCTGGGGGGGTGGGGGTTGGGAGACATGAGTGGGGGCCTGATGGAGGCTGCCCCTGCACTGCTGGGGGGTGGGGGTGATAGGGGACAAGAGTGGGGGCCTGGTGGAGGCTGCCCCTGGTGGCTGGGGGGTGGGGGTGATAGGGGACATGAGTGGGGGCCTGGTGGAGGCTGCCCCTGGTGGCTGGGGGGTGGGGGTGATAGGGAACATGAGTAGGGGCCTGGTGGTGGCTGCCCCTGCACTGCTGGGCGGTGGGGGTGGTGGGAGACATGAGTGGGGGCCTGGTGGAGGGTGCCCCACAGTGCTGGGGGGTGGGGTGGGTGGGAGACATGAGTGGGGGCCTGGTGGAGGCTGCCCCTGCACTGCTGGGGGGTGGGGGTGGTGGGAGACATGAGTGGGGGCCTGGTGGAGGCTGCCCCTGCACTGCTGGGGGGTGGGGGTGGTGGGAGACATGAGTCGGGGCCTGGTGGAGGCTGCCCCTGCACTGCTGGGGGGTGGGGTGGGTGGGAGACATGAGTGGGGGCCTGGTGGAGGCTGCCCCTGCACTGCTGGGGCGTGGGGGTGGTGGGAGACATGAGTGGGGGCCTGGTGGAGGCTGCCCCTGCACTGCTGGGGGGTGGGGGTGATAGGGGACATGGGTGGGGGCCTGGTGGAGGCTGCCCCTGGTGGCTGGGGGGTGGGGGTGATAGGGGACATGAGTGGGGGCCTGTTGGAGGCTGCCCCTGCACTGCTGGGGGGTGGGGGTGATAGAGGAAATGAGTGGGGGCCTGGCGGAGGCTGCCCCTGCACTGCTGGGGGGTGGGGGTGGTGGGAGACATGAGTGGGGGCCTGGTGGAGGCTGCCCCTGCACTGCTGGAGGGTGGGGGTGATAGGGGACATGAGTGGGGGCCTGGTGGAGGCTGCCCCTGGTAGCTGGGGGGTGGGGGTGATAGGGGACATGAGTGGGGGCCTGGTGGTGGCTGCTCCTGCAATGCTGGACGGTGGGGGTGGTGGGAGACATGAGTGGGGGCCTGGTGGAGGGTGCCCCACAGTGCTGGGGGGTGGGGTGGGTGGGAGACATGAGTGGGGGCCTGGTGGAGGCTGCCCCTGCACTGCTGGGGGGTGGGGGTGGTGGGAGACATGAGTGGGGGCCTGGTGGAGGCTGCCCCTGCACTGCTGGGGGGTGGGGGTGATAGGGGACATGAGTGGGGGCCTGGTGGAGGCTGCCCTGGTGGCTGGGGGGTGGGAGTGATAGGGTACATGAGTGGGGGCCTGGTGGAGGCTGCCCCTGCACTGCTGGGGGGTGGGGGTCATAGGGGACATGAGTGGGGACCTGGTGGAGGCTGCCTCTGCACTGCTGGGGTGTGGGGGTGGTGGGAGACATGAGTAGGGGCCTGCTGGAGGCTGCCCATGGTGGCTGGGGGGTGGGGGTGATATGGGACATGAGTGGGTGCCTGGTGGAGGCTGCCCCTGCACTGCTGGGGGGTGGTGGTGGTGGTAGACATGGGTGGGGGCCTGGTGGAGGCTGCCCATGGTGGCTGGGGGATGGGGGTGGTGGGAGACATGAGTGGGGGCCTGGTGGAGGCTGCCCCTGCACTGCTGGGGGGTGGGGGTGGTGGGAGACATGAGTGGGGGCCTGGTGGAGGCTGCCCATGGTGGCTGGGGGGGTGGGGGTGATAGGGGACATGAGTGGGGGCCTGGTGGAGGCTGCCCCTGCACTGCTTGGGGGTGGGGGTGATAGGGGACATGAGTGGGGGCCTGGTGGAGGCTGCCCCTGGTGGCTAGGGGGTGGGGGTGGTGGGAGACATGAGTTGGACATGAGTGGGGGCCTGGTGGAGGCTGCCTCTGCACTGCTGGGGGGTGGGGGTGGTGGGAGACATGAGTAGGGGCCTGCTGGAGGCTGCCCATGGTGGCTGGGGGGTGGGGGTGATATGGGACATGAGTGGGGGCCTGGTGGAGGCTGCCCCTGCACTGCTGAGGGGTGGGGTGGTGGTAGACATGGGTGGGGGCCTGGTGGAGGGTGCCCCACAGTGCTGGAGGGTGGGGTGGGTGGGAGACATGAGTGGGGGCCTGGTGGAGGGTGCCCCTGCACTGCTGGGGGTGGGGGTGGTGGGAGACATGAGTGGGGGCCTGGTGGAGGCTGCCCCTGGTGGATGGGGGGTGGGGGCGATATGGGACATGAGTGGGGGCCTGGTGGAGGCTGCCCCTGCACTGCTGGGGGGTGGTGGTGGTGGTAGACATGGGTGGGGGCCTGGTGGAGGCTGCCCATGGTGGCTGGGGGATGGGGGTGGTGGGAGACATGAGTGGGGGCCTGGTGGAGGCTGCCCCTGCACTGCTGGGGGGTGGGGGTGGTGGGAGACATGAGTGGGGGCCTGGTGGAGGCTGCCCATGGTGGCTGGGGGGGTGGGGGTGATAGGGGACATGAGTGGGGGCCTGGTGGAGGCTGCCCCTGCACTGCCTGGGGGTGGGGGTGATAGGGGACATGAGTGGGGGCCTGGTGGAGGCTGCCCCTGGTGGCTAGGGGGTGGGGGTGGTGGGAGACATGAGTTGGACATGAGTGGGGGCCTGGTGGAGGCTGCCTCTGCACTGCTGGGGGGTGGGGGTGGTGGGAGACATGAGTAGGGGCCTGCTGGAGGCTGCCCATGGTGGCTGGGGGGTGGGGGTGATATGGGACATGAGTGGGGGCCTGGTGGAGGCTGCCCCTGCACTGCTGAGGGGTGGGGGTGGTGGTAGACATGGGTGGGGGCCTGGTGGAGGGTGCCCCACAGTGCTGGAGGGTGGGGTGGGTGGGAGACATGAGTGGGGGCCTGGTGGAGGGTGCCCCTGCACTGCTGGGGGTGGGGGTGGTGGGAGACATGAGTGGGGGCCTGGTGGAGGCTGCCCCTGCACTGCTTGGGGGTGGGGGTGATAGGGGACATGAGTGGGGGCCTGGTGGAGGCTGCCCCTGGTGGCTAGGGGGTGGGGGTGGTGGGAGACATGAGTTGGACATGAGTGGGGGCCTGGTGGAGGCTGCCCCTGGTGGCTGGGGGGTGGGGGTGATAGGGGACATGAGTGGGGGCCTGGTGGAGGCTGCCCCTGAACTGGTAGGGGGTGGGGGTAGTGGGAGACATGAGTGGGGGCCTGGTGGAGGCTGCCCCTGCACTGCTGGGGGGTGGGGGTGATATGGGACATGAGTGGGGGCCTGGTGGAGGCTGCCCCTGGTGGCTGGGGGGTGGGGGTGGTGGGAGACATGAGTTGGACATGAGTGGGGTCCTGGTGGTGGCTGCCCCTGCACTGCTGGGGGTGGGGGTAGTGGTAGACATGAGTGGGGGCCTGGTGGAGGCTGCCCCTGCACTGCTGGGGCGTGGGGGTGGTGGGAGACATGAGTGGGGGCCTGGTGGAGGCTGCCCCTGCACTGCTGTGGGGTGGGGGTGGTGGGAGACATGAGTGGGGGCCTGGTGGAGGCTGCCCCTGGTGGCTGGGGGGTGGGGGTGATAGGGGACATGAGTGGGGGCCTGGTGGTGGCTGCCCCTGCATTGCTGGGCGGTGGGGGTGGTGGGAGACATGAGTGGGGGCCTGGTGGAGGGTGGCCCACAGTGCTGGGGGGTGGGGTGGGTGGGAGACATGAGTGGGGGCCTGGTGGAGGGTGGCCCATGACTGCTGGGGGGTGGGAGTGCAAGGGGACATGAGTGGGGGCCTGGTGGAGTATGGCCCACAGTTCTGGGTGTGGGGGTGCTGGGGGACATGAGCAGGTGTGCAGGGTAGTCCCTTGTTTTGTGGGCTGCCTGCAGGGGCCGTGGAAGGTGTACAGGGAACACCTGTGAGGACCCACCCAGGCTAATCGCGTGTGTAACTTCCCGCGCACCCCTTTAATACACTTACCCAGCCAAATCGCGTGTGATAATTCCCGCGCACCCCTGTAATACACGTACCCGGCCAAATCGCGTGTGATAATTCCCGCGCATCACTGTAATACACGTACCCAGCCAAATCGCGTGTGATAATTCCCGCATACCCCTGTAATACACGTAGCCTGGCTAATCGCGTGTGAAACTTCCCACGTACCCCTGTAATACACGTACCCAGCCAAATCGCGTGTGATAATTCCCGCGTAGCCCTGTAATACATGTACCCTGGCTAATCGCGTGTAAAACTTCACGCGTACCCCTGTAATACACGTACCCTGGCCAATCGCGTGTAAAACTTCCCGCGTACCCCTGTAATACACGTACCCTGGCTAATCGTGTGTAGAGCTTCCCACGTACCCCTGATATAAACGTTACCCGCTTTGCGTTCCTTGTTTGGCAGCCCTGTAAACTGGTCCAGGGTTAGCGCAGCCCTTTGCGATGATTTAGCAATTTTGATGGCTTTTCCTCGCGCGAGGGCGTTCTTGGGGGCGTTACTGGCGCTGCTGCAGGGTCGCTGCGATACTCTGCGCCACGGCTGGTTTGGGAGCCTAAAATCCATGAATACGCTGTGCCCGGAAATTGGTTTTAGCGCATGCGCCTGGCGCAGACAATCGCACGCGGACACTCTGCGCCAGCCGCTTGCGACACTTTTCTGCGAAATTCTATGAATTACCCTGTTAGTGTTTTTGCTCAGCCAATTTCAAAGCCATCTTGACGGTTTGTTAAAGGGGGAAGGTGGGAATGATATTCTGTGTGATCTGTGTTATTCCTGAGTACCTGCTCTCTCCTCACATCTATTTAAATTGCCTATTGGTTATTTGAGGGGTGTTGCAGGTGGAACCCCTAACCATAGTGCTATCTGTTCCAAACCAACCCAAAAGTATTTTTTTCTTTGCTGCATTCTTTTTGTGCTCATGTGGTGCATTAAAGATATTATACAGTGTTCTGTCACACCATTGGTGATTGTTGTTATCTATTAAAATATCTTGTGATTTAAACTCTAAATAATTAAATAAATATTTACCTTTGCAACCTAGCCTGATTCCCGGTTCAGTGTGACCAGGGGGGGGGGGGAGCTCTCAGTAGAAGGCTGTGATATGAGTGGTATATCATTCAGAATATTGAACTTATAGATAAAAATAAATAAGGGTTTAATTTGCGCACTACATTCTGGGTGAGACATGGGTGTGTGCCAGATTGAATCACTTACACTATTTAAAGACAATGTTCTGTACTCATCTGTTATATGCTGATCACAACATTCCTTGTAGCTTCCTACGGGGCTGTTGTGATCCTCTCTATTTTTCCAATCGTTCTTGTGACTTGATCGGCACTATGCTCCTATGGCATCAATATTTGATTTCATCATCTTTTAATACTCTACTGTTGTTAATTTCTTCTTCTCTTCTCCTCATCTCCCTCAATTAATCTTCCTCTATCCTTTGTCGCAACTTACGTACTTTCATTTTTTTGGGCTGATATCTATTCTGTTTTCTTCTGTTCTAGTCTCTCCTTTTCTTTTCTTGCCTCATATCTCCTCCCTTCTTCCCATCGCTTGCACACTTTATCCCTCTCTTCCTTGTATGCTCTCTCTTCTTCCTTCTCTTTCTTTTCCCGCTCTTATCTCACCTCTCTTTCTCAAACCCCATCAATACTTTAGCTTAAGCAATATTTGTCCTCCCATCCATTAATTCTGTATTCTTGTTCTTTGCTTAACTTGGTCCTTTACTTCTTTCTGTTTCCATGCTTCTTCCTCTATCTTGTATGTCCTTCCTTTCATCATGCTGTTTACTTTCATTGCGTGTTGGTATATCTTTGCGTTCTCTGCTCTTGCTCTCTTCCGCATTATCCTCACTGCTATAAGTGAAGCCACATGCGTCGCATCAACATACCCCACCACTGCTTTTAATTCCTTTAAATGACACAATCCCTTCTCCTCTGTATCTGTGATTTTCTCTTCAGGAAGGGAAAGGGGAACCAAAAGCGTTTTATTCTCCTCTTTATGCTGATTGAACATCCACTCCATATGGGCTGGATCTTCCTTCTCACTCTAATTCATTTTCCATAACTGTAAAATAGACAACCTTTTCTGCAGCTTTTTCCCTTTATATGTGGCATGCAAATATGCTGTCATATGTCACAATACATCTTTTTAAAGCAAACCCTCCTGAGGCCACAGCATAAGTGTCTTATTTGTCTTGCCTTAAAACCATTCCAAATGATATTTCCTTATTTTCGCTGTGTATCTCGGTAATGTCCTACATACATGTAAAAGGGGTATCCCCCTCACGATGACAGATCGGTATCGATGGTCGATAATTACCTGTTGTTTTTTAGATTCTTTAATTTATCAAATATACCACGCCGATCAATTAACGCAGGCACCATCAATCACTGTTTATTATCTCAATCAAAATAGATATGACCTGTTTTTATCTAATGAAACATGCATGCAATGGCATTTTGTTTCCTCCTTCGTTTACTCATTCTATCAATTTGTGTAATATTTTTCTTGTATTATTAGTATATCGAGAGTCTCTTCTTTACTTGTATTTCACTTTCCTTTGATTTGTCCCTTCCTAATTGATATCAATCTCTTATTTAAAATGTTCACCAATCTCTGTAATGTTTGTACTATCATTTTATGTTCATCATTCTAGACACAACAAAAGATTTATTTTAACAGTTTAATAACCCCATACATGTGCAAAATATTTTACTGCGTACGCTTTCCTTTACTATTTTAGTAAATGTGCCCCATCTCTGTTTCATTCCTTTTGGAGTTTGATAAGCACTCTTCTGCTGGATATGCCTCAGGAATCTTTAATACTGGAGTCCTCCTGAATCTAGGCACTTTGATATGTTATGCGTGCTAAGTGATATTTATTTATTTTAAGTTTATTCATTTATTTGTATCTGTTTTTACTTCTTTAAGAACATGTACTACATACATTTACAAAAAAAATAATTAGATTGCATTTCCTTTCCAAATCCAATATCAATTTCAATATCATCTTTCACTCAATCCTCATAGTGTTATGGTATAAATATCCTTAAAAACATCCAATCAACCTAATTGATAAATAGTTAAACATACATACAAACAAACATTACATTTCATCATTCGTAATACAATATGTATCGGAAAAAGAGAAAACCCAAGTGTTTAGACTACCACAGCCGCACAGGTATTTGTCTTTAGCCTTCATTTATTGTAATTTACTCCAACACTGCATAGTTCAGGCTTGTTAAATGTTTTGCTGCCTGTACCCATATTTGATTAAGTGTGACACGCAAAGAGTCAGACTCCTAGTTGAGACAATGATTCCAAAAATCTTCAAGTTTTATCGTGTCGTAACTGTGAACACATATTTTTTTAAAAAATGTTTCACTGATCCTAATTTCTAACATTTCTGGGATACCTGTTTTGCTTTTTCTGGTTTGTTAAAGGATTTGCACATTCGACAATAACTCAACAGTAGGAGTATTTTTTATTGAGATCCACAGATGGTGAAAAGAGGGAGCTGATTTGCATGCAGGAGCAGCATTAGATGTAAAACTGCTGAGCGGTTGGCCACCAAGGGGGCGCGCGGATGCAGACCTTGTCCGCGTGAGCTCCCGTCGCACGGTCCCCTAAATCGGTTTGAGCCCCCGTTTCTAGGGACCCCCCCAGACTCAAAGTTGGCACAGAGGTGTCGGAAGATCCCCCCCGCAACACAGCGAAATCCCGTCCAAAATCGGACAAGAATTCCGGGAGAAAGAGGCTTGGGCGCTTCGCGCCAAAAACGAAACCAACCCTGCCCAGAGCGGGCACCAGAGATCTCGACAATCTTCGCGCGCTTCGACCCGCGGTGAGGAGGCAGCGCTCGGACACCCATGCACCCCACCCTCACAGGAACGACCCACTGGTGGAATCCGTGATCTGCAGCACCCAGCCGAGCCCTGCGCTTAAACACTGCCAAGGAACGCATGGCGCTGAGCGCGTTGGCCTCCCTCCCCCAGCTACAAGGCGGAAGGCGGCCCTCCTCGCGACGCGGCTGCAGCGGACCCCGCCGAGACACCAAGTAAGTAAATGCGCTTACTGGCACTCCCCGCCTGCCCCCGCCTGACTCCACACTTGCAAGCCGCCCCCCCACCGAGGAACGAACCAGCCCAACGCTGTGGGTTGAGGCCCCACACGAGGCGGTGTAGGCCCCGGAAACCCTGCTGCGCCCGACTCCACCGGAACCCCCAACCACACAGACCTCCACAGGCAGGGCCCTGCTCTCCCAGGCCTACGGGTGGCAGTTACGCCGCGGGGTACCCGCGGCTTCCCTACGCCGCACGTGGTGGAAGGGCCGTGGCCCCCGGTGCACCCGGACAACACCGAAGAACACGGCCTCAAAGATTGGACACAATATACCGCTCCTGTTAGAACCCCACCACCCCGGATCCCGCGGAAAGCTTTCTCCGCACATCCAAAGCCAAGAATATAGGCGCTGACCACGGAGTCACAGAGAGAGGGACCCAGGAAGAAAAGCGGGACAAGCCCAAACAGCTCACCCACCACCAAGTGCCCCCTGGGAGGTCGGACGGGGGGCGGGTTGCCGAGGGTCCCCCGAGGGGTCCGCACGGCCCGTTGGGACTATCCAAGCACTGCGGGGCCTGCAAGAAGTGGGTGACCCCGAGACACGCATGCTGCACAGATCCACTGAACGTTGCGACTTCAAGGCACTATAGAAGAGGAGTAGAACCCTCAATGCTTCACATTGGGAGCACTTTCTAGACTCAACTCTCCCCAAACATACTGGAGAACTGCCTCGTTACACACCGCTGGGGGAATGGCCCCCTGACTCATCATTGTCCTCTCGGACACACCATCGATACCAAGAAAGATACAGGGGCGTGTGCCTCCTCAGTGGTGTCCACAGTCCTAACGAGCGAACTCACCTAAAAGTCTAGGACAGATTCTCACAAGCGCATGAACCCCCGACAAAAGCTCGCCATTTACGCCTACAACGCAAATCCCGATCCCAGCGGCGACCTGAAGATGACGTCTCCGATAAACCCGACCCCGGATGGGGACACAGCGGCAACGAAAGGCGACATTGCAGGCTTGCTCGCAGAGATCAGGAACATGGGTGCCAACATTGGCGGAAAAATTGATAAACTTACACAGCGGATTGACAACATTGAGGACAGGGTCGAAGGGATAGAAAATAACCAGGCCTCAATTGATACCCTTGAAACTCAGCTGTCTCTACGGATAAGCGAGCTGGAGAAGAAGGAACAAGAGTGCAAGTTGAAGATGGATGATTTGGAGAATCGAGAAAGAAGAAATAACCTGCAGTTTTTCGGCATCCCAGAAAAAGAGGGGGAAACTGAAGAGGACCTGAAAGCGACCATACATGATATCATAAAGCTCCTCGTTGCTGACGATAATATTGATGAACCCAAAACGGAACGCATCCACAGGGCGGGGGGACCATCCGGGGGACCCCGGTCCGTCCTCGCCCGATTCCATCATTACCATGACAGATCGAGGGTGCTAGAAAAGGCGAGGAACGGAGGCACCATCACCCTGAGCGGGGCACAAATAACGATCTATCAGGACCTCTCCTCTTTAACCCTCGCAATGAGGAAAATGTGCAAACCACTCACCACATGGCTTAAATCTCGAGACATAAGATACAGGTGGGGATATCCCTTCTCCCTCTCCTTCGATCACGAAGGATCGAGAATCAGACTGAACTCGGAGAGAGAAATTAAGGACTGCATCATTGACCTATTAGGTCACCAATCTCGAGAAGAATCGACCGATCATGCACCCCGCGAAGACAGGGAATGGTGAATACAAGGCCCGAAGAGGAGGAAAGTTAAAGGCTCGAGAAAATATCGTAGAGGAAATGGCTCGCCAGAAGGATTGAGTTGATCACATCTCCTCGCAGCCTTACTCAGCTAATTTACATGCCGGAAAATAAGACTGAAGGACATCTCATATGTAGGGTGTCTCGATCCTACCCGCGCTCAGCTAACTTGTACACCTGGAGGGGCGGTTCCAGGGGGCTCTAAAGTTTATATTGATGTATACACTGCAAGGGGACTGTGAAGTAACGGTCTCCACTGGTGGTTCGGTTATGAGCCAGTGCTTCCAACTCGGCTCAATCGAACGCCACCGAACACATGGGGGGAGGGGGAGGGAAGGAAGGGGAAGGGGAATGGAGGCTGACTTCGCGTCAGCGATTTGGTTGAATAGCGCACACGGGGAGATGGGTTTGTGGTCCCCCGGTCACCATGGGGAAACAATGGAAAGATCAGCGCGTCCTTATGACCTAAGACACCACCGTCGTGATGACGACTGAGGCATGCTCCGAGGGCATCATGAGGGTGGGCACATTGAATGTGAAAGGCCTGAACTCACCCACAAAAAGGTCCCTTGTCTATAGAGAGTTCCGGAGATCGAAATTTGATATCCTTCTCCTACAGGAGACTAAATACGTGAGAGGCGAAGAAAGAACAATCTTGGGGAAGCGAACGGGGCTGGAGTTCTGGGGATCGGGCCCACTGCGCAAAGGTGGGGTGGGGATCCTGATCAGAAAAGGAATAAACCTAATGGTCACGAAGGTTTGGGCGGACGTAGAGGGCCGAGCGCTACTTGTCACAGGTACCATAGGTAAACTAGCTATCACGGTGGCCACGATTTACTCCCCAAATGTAGGTCAGATCCGATACCTCTCCAAAACAATACCCAAAATCATGCTAGAAGCGACCGGCCATGTAATACTAGGTGGGGACTTCAACACTTGGGCGGACCCCGATATGGATTGGCACCCCGGCAATCCCCAAACAAGGGACAAACCCACTGGGGACTACACCCAATTTAATAGGATGATGGAATTGTATGGCCTGATGGACGTGTGGCGTTGTATGCACCCCACAGATAAGCGGTACACCTTCTTTTCAGCCCCACACAACACACACACCCGCATTGATTACCTCTTCTCCTCGAGAGACCTATGTGACACAGCCTCCTGTTCAGATATCGTTGCAATCTCATGGTCAGACCACGATATGGTACGAGCCGATTCGGTGTGGGGCTCCCTCCCAATGGGGAGGGGTAGATGGCGGTGTAATGAATCGCTTTGGAAAGATACAGTTTTTAAACAAGAAATGCAAACCGCAATTGAGGACTACTTCCAACTGAACGATAATGGTGAGGTCTCCAAACAGGTTGTCTGGGAGGCGGCCCAAGCCACATGGAGAGGGGTCTTAATGAGAGAAGGGGCCAGTAAAAAAAGGGAGAGAGATTTGATTGAAAACAAGCTCCGCAGGGAAATTACCCAACTAGAAACGGGAACAATCAAAAGTGGGGTTGCTGACTCTGAACAGATCTTAGAAGCCAGGAAAAAAAGGGAGGAACTCCGTCTCCTAGAACATGACTTAATAGCCCGCAAACTTCTCCTCTTGAAGCAGAAGTTTTACGAGAAAGGGGACAAAGCGGACGCGTTATTGGCAGCCAGACTACGGGCCCAGCAAGCCGACAGAAGGGTTCACGAACTATCTGATTCAGAAAACACCCCGGAAGTGGCCCAAACCACCATCCCTGAAAAATTTGCCGATTTCTTTGAAGCTTTGTATACCCCCGACGGAGATCCCGACACACCAGGCATCCAAACATATTTAAAGGACATTGACATGCCCGAAATTACAGTCACAGAGGCGGAATCCCTTGACAGCCCCATAACGACTGTGGAGATCCATGAAGCCATAAAGAGACTTACACCAGGTAAATCCCTGGGGGAGGATGGGTATTCGGCAGGATTTTATAAAACATTCGCAACACAACTCGCTCCCTTCCTCACCGATCTCTTCAATCAGATCTTGGAGACGGGGAAACCCCCCCGACTCATTCACGAAGGCGATCATTGTGGTTATTCCAAAGGAGGGGAGAGACCCTGCGAGATGTGGCTCATATCGCCCAATCTCCCTACTAAACTTGGACGCGAAAATTTACGCCAGGGTCTTAGCCGCTAGGATCGAATCGTTCCTCCCCCGTCTCATCCATGCTGACCAAGTAGGATTCATACTAGGTCGTCAAGGCGCAGACACTATGCGCAAAACCCTCCACCTGATACACACCTCTCATAGTCTCCACACCAACCCTGCACTGCTTTCTATTGACGCGGAAAAGGCGTTCGATAGGGTAGAATGGGACTTCCTAATAAAGGTCCTTCAGAAAATAGGACTAGGCCCCAACTTGAGAAAGGGTATACAAGCGATTTATTCAGCTCCTTCGGCATCGGTCCATGTGAATGGAGAATATTCTAGGTGGTTCCGATTAACGCGTGGTACCAGGCAGGGATGCCCCCTCTCAGCCATTTTATTCGCCCTATCGCTAGAACCAGTGGCATGCAAAATCAGAAAAGACCTTGGTGTAGAGGGCATACGTTTGGGAGGCGTAGAGTACAAGTTAGCGCTATATGCAGACGACATACTACTACACGTAATCAACCCAGAGACCTCCATCCCTCAAGCCATCTTCCTACTCGAGGAATACGGCCGCCTGTCAGGGTTCAAGATTAACCGTGCTAAGTCTGTCCTCTTCCCTCTGCAAGGTGACCCAACTACGAATGTGGCAAGATATTCCTCCCTGGGGCTAACGATCGAACACCACACATTACAATACCTAGGAATACGAATCACCAAAAATATTGACTCTCTCTACGAAGCAAACTTTCCCCAGCTCCTAACGAAACTCCGATCAGACCTCGCCAGGTGGGATAAACTCACGATTTCGTGGCTGGGCAGGCTCAATGCGATAAAAATGACTTGCCTCCCGAGGTTCCTATACCCATTCCAGATGCTCCCAATCCGGATCCCACAGCGGTACTTCATAGAGGTCAAGAGGGAAATTCTAAAATTTCTCTGGCAAGGAAAGAAGCCCCGAATAGCTTATACCACCCTCACACTGCCCAAAGATAAGGGAGGGGTAGGACTACCTGACTTGAGAAAATACCATGCAGCAGCCCAGCTCCGTCTACTTGTCCCCCACCTGCGCAACTACAGTGAACCACAATGGGTAGCAATGGACAACCACTATCTAGCGCCTGCAACACTTGGGGAATGGATGTGGGCACCACGGAAATGGGTGATGAGAAGAACGAGAGATCACCCACTATTTGTAGCCCTGTGGGAAATTTGGAGAGAGGGAGCAGATATGATACGCATTACAACGTGGCCGTCCCCACTAAGCCACTTATGGTCACCAGGTATCAACAACCATATCCCCAACGTAGAAAGATTCCAAACCTGGTACGAGGCGGGACTCGAGCGGGTAGGCCAACTTGTACGCACCGACTCCTTCATTACCTTGCCAGCCCTAACGGAGACCTTAAACATAGGAACTCTTTCCGCTTTTCACTACCTCCAAATTAAAGGAGTCCTGACAAGAGATGTGTGGAAGGATAAATTGAGCAGAGAACTCACCCCATTTGAAAAAATGCTAGATTCCAAAACTGATAGGAAGGGATTGATCTCTATAATGTATAAGTTACTGTTGGAGGGTGGTACTGGGTCGACACACACTCTCCGAACACGATGGGAAAACGACATGGGGATTGAAATTGTAGACGAACTGTGGGACAAAATGTGCACCATGGCCACACGCACTTCAACATCAAGCCAATACAAACTACACTCCATCAAACTCCTCCACCGTTGGCAATACGACCCACATAGACTGTCAAAGATGTACCAATCATCATCCCCCTACTGCTGGCGCGAATGTGGTCAAACAGCTGATTACTGGCATATGTGGTGGGACTGCCCTAAGGTCCAGATTTTCTGGGATGAGGTCCTTGGCTGGATAAGGCACACGGATGGGATCCAGAGAACTCTGACCCCGCAACTGGTGTTGTTCAGTCTTGAGGCGGAGGACGGCGAATGGACGAAGGTCCAAGGAGTAGTCCCCCACCTATTACTTGCGGCAAGGGCACTAACAGCGACCAAATGGAAATCATTGTTGACCCCGAATAAGAAAGAATGGATTAATGTCGCTCTAAATCTCTGCACGATGGAAAAGATAACTGCATCACTCCATGGTAGAGCGTCACAATGTGAACTGTTATGGTCCTACTTTCTGAACGCATACAAGTCCACTGCAGAACAAACCCTGAGCGAAGATGGGTCTCTGCCCTGAAGAGGACCGGACCGGACCACCCCCCCTTCCAGGGCCTATCCTCCCATCACTTTGACATACATCTCTCCCCACGCCGCTAGACGCAACCACCTCAGGCACACAACTACACCCCCCTCATGGACGCGCCCATAACTGAACTCCATTGACCTAATCTTGACCCACAACTTATATCTTGACCACGATGCCAAAAATCTCCAAATGACCAGTCTTCCATTCTAGGGGGGAGGGGGAGGGAGTATCAATTCTAAATTTGTTGGGGGAAAAGGGAGGACATAGTTGTTTATACTGTTGGTCTCTCTATGTTCTTCTGATTATGTATGCTCTTTAGTTGTACCTTCCAACCAACAGGAAGAACTTGACCTGAACAGGCACTCGTTGTTATTCCAAATGATAATCTCATTCTGTACTTCCTTGTTCATGTGAATGTTTAATTTGAAAACTCAATAAAAACAAATTTAAAAAAAAAAAAACTGCTGAGCTTAGACGTCTGAGTTTTCATACATCTCTGGGTGACACTCGCCACACTTTTATAGTTCTGCAGGTTGCATAAATGTGTGTCATTTGTATTCCTATCCCACAGATTAGTCCTTCTTTGGAAGGATTTTTTAAGTACTTAATAGCTTTGCCTGTGATCTAAATGGGGGACCCAATTTACACATTTAAAGAGCTCCATATTCAAATCTTCAAAGTTTCTGCCCCTTATTCTAAATTCGGGATTATAGCTTTCCCCTATTGTCACCAACAGAGGACATCCTGGGGCAGTCTATGATTTAATAGAGAGTTCTCCTCTCTTTTTCAGCAAATGAGTACTTAGGGAGACCAGACCCAACTCAAGCCTCATGTATTCTATTGGCGTAGAAGGGGCAATTTTCACACTTTTCGCCAAAGAAACCCTCCAATCGATTGAGCCAGGCTACATATCCCATTGTCATTGCCTCTAACCTTAGAGCACAGTCGGGCGAAAGCACAGTTTATAAAGAGTCAGAACACCCTCAACAGTATACCCTGCCATCTGTCTTGCACATTTGCAGAAGATATTGGTAAGCTGCTGCACCTTTCTATCTTTTGCCTCTTTTATAAGATGGTAACCAACCTTAGTGCTCATTTCTAGGCCCAAATATGTATAGCTGTCAACATACTCAATACTGCCCATAGCTGTGATAATGTTCAACCTATGTACTTTCCTTCCCACCACAAGCATGCTCTTAGTTTTACTTAGGTTTATTGACAATGTATTTTCTACTGCAAAGACCTGCAATGTGTTCAGCATACTGTTCATGCCCCTGCAGGTGTGATCAAACATCACCAGATCATTTGCATATAGCGTACTGGTGTAGAGGAGCAGTTACATGTCTCAGCAGGAAATCCCACCTCCAACCTCCTATATGTTGGAAGTCTGAGATTGTACCATGCTTGACACCAGCAGTTGTGGCAATATCGCAGCATATATTTGAAAGAAAGTACTCACTGAGAAAGCCCTATCGAATGTATCCCCGAAGAGACGACAATCTGAGGGAGGACCACCCTGAAGGAATATGAAAAGGAGCAAAGAAAATAAACTAGTTATGTCACAAGAGACATGCACGATGCCCCGACAATACTGGCTGAAGATAATGCATGGATCTTACAGAAACTGATGACGAAGTTAAGAAGCAAGTAAACTTTCATGTGCGAGAAGAAGATTGCAAGTGTGTGAAGTGCTTCAGAAAATTAACCGTTCAATAATTGTACAGATGCTGTAACGCAAGTAGACTAAGTCATCATAGAAAATGGCTATATGTAGTGATAAGACTGCAGGCAAAGCCACCATTGTATAGGAGCTGGACATCAGTGTCATGAATTTAGTAAGTGTGGACCCATGGAGAGGAAAGTCTGAGAACTGTGTCGCAGCAAGGATAAGCTGAGATCGTGGAACAGTCTGGCAAGGCTTTCTGGACTGGCACCCAAAACTGAAGCAGCCAAGGTCGCTTATCTATTCTTGAAAGCAGTGAATATGCGAAGGATGAATCATCTCTTGTTAACATGCATAGAAAGTGCACCATGAGTGCCAGGTTTTATTCATTTAAATGCTGCAAAATGGGCCAAATCGTGGTCTCCTGTCATGTTAGCCAAAGATGGAAATAGAGTTGAACTTGGAGTCCTAGAACAACAATAGTGATAACCTGCACCCCCATATGATCCCACAGATAAGGATACTTTGCAAGGCCAAGTTTGTACACAATCTTCATGGCAGAAGGCCCGGGTGATGATAGATGGTGGTCAAATTGGGTGGGGAGGTGAGGTCAAGTCCACCTTCTGGCACCTGGGTTTTAGCTTACGTGCTGTAATAAGTTAACCGAATGTTCCAGACATGGCATGAGCGTACCAACCAATTGTAGAAGGCCATATAACGAAGAGCCTAATAGTGTGAAGACCTATGATAAACTGTGTACTTAATAGTGATAAAAATGACATGTTTTCAGAGGTAGGCATAAGTTGTCCACCTATAAGTGGGCAGTCAATCACAGTCCTAGTCCCTATGCAATGCATATTTAGATGTTTCCCTTAAGCCTATCAAAGCCGTTGATAGGTTTTCTATTATTTACCATGTAGTATGACGTCACTTCTGATGTAATTTTTGCTTTTAAGGATGTTTTTTTGAGAAAATTGTTGAGAGCCTAATCGAACGTCCGTTGATGTCCATTGTAACCTCCCTGTTTTAGATAATTGTTAATAAAACAGCACCTGTGCCATCATCCTGAGTTGGTTCGATTATTTGGCTCAGAATTATTCTGCATATACGTTATTAAAGGGCCATATGCTCACGGGTGATTCTGGTTATGCCTCGCTTTGGGGAACAATTGGCCTTAGCCAGTAGTTGAGATGGCAAGACTGCCAAGTACAGGTTAAACAAAAGTGGAGCCAGCACACACCTGTGCTTGACTCTCCCATTTATCAAAATCTGTGCAGACATGCTACCTTCATTGTCTGAACGTACTCAGGCAAGAATGTTGGTATGAAGAAGTTGAATGACATATAATAACCAACCTGGGCATCCCATGACTGATATCTTGTGCCAGAATTTCTCTTGGTTGACCCGGTCAAACGCTGACCGAAAGTACAAGAAAGTCACATTTAGCTGCTGTAAATCTCTACCAATAGCCCTGTTTACAAGTCTATCAAGGAGTCTTATGTTATTTACAGTGGATGACCCAGGGCAAAATCCCGTTTGAAATGCATACAGGATATCCTTTGCCTCCTCCCATGCCTGAAGTTCCTTCAGTATAAATGAGGCAGACAACTTCCCTGTGACGTCCAACATGGACAGCAGTCTATAGTTGCCTGGAAAACTTCTGCCACCCTCCTTAAAGATAGGTACCAAAATAGACAGATGCCATGATGAAGGGATGACATGATCTGTGCAAACTCTTTCAAATAGTAACTCAAGTATCTTTGCCTAGTACTTTGGGGCCTTTTTAAGTACTATATTCAGGTCCTGGAGCCTTGGAACGCTTTAGCTTCTCGATGGCTATGACTAGGGCCTCATAGGATGGGACAATTACCCACAGCTCTACTACATTAGGATCAGGTGTAAGAGGTTGTCCGCCATAGTCATTGCTCTTTCTTAGATGCCTTACCCAAAACTCCTCTTTGATGGGAATTACTATCATCTTAGATTTGTTTCCCATTGCATCAAATAGCATTTGACAGATTGACCAAGTATTCCTACTCCTAAGGACTCCTAGCATCCACTGCTACGGCACAATCTTTTAAGCCAGTTGCAATAACTGCATTTTGCTGACCTTGCCCATACTGACTGCTCCTGGATAGAGCCAGTCATATTTCTTAATTTCCTTAGTTCTCTTCTCACTTTTTGCTTGGCATCACAGATTACTACATCAAATACATTTGTGTATTCTTTATCCGAGATGGCAAGATGCATACCTTTGCATGCCCCTGCCCCAATGGCCACTTGCTTTAAACAATCTTCCAATCCATTGGCCGTAAGGAAACTGAGCATGTGAGTTTTATGAAGAGCAGAATAGGAAACAGCAATTGTAGCCTTGTTTATATTATCTAATAACCAATATATGCGATTCGCGCATACCTGGGCTCCAGTCCTCCATTACAGGTAGGATTCAGTTCTTTGACTCCATTTTGCACAGTCTAAGAGCGTACTGCATGGTAACTACTGTTGCTGGGTATAATGTCAAGCTTCAACACTCTTTCTAACACTGCATTGCTGCCAAACAATTAATCCAACGTGGCCCAACTGCGCCCTGCTCTCCATGTTGCTTTCCCCTGGCAGTCTCCTTTTGCCCTACCATTTATAAGAGTCAAATCCGACTCCTTCATGCAATCCACCCACTGCTTTGCCCTACCTATTTCTAGTTTTTCATCATCATCCTTGCACCGGGCATTGAGGTCGCCTCCCACCAAAACTGCATCGTGATTAGGTTCCCCGACCCATTAAGTATAGATACAATCTATACCTGTGTAGGTTTCCTCAATATTTGCTCTTCCTGGAACAATGTAAACATTCACCAACAGCAACATTGCTGCTATTTGATGGTATTGCAGAAGATATTAAATGATGCTTAACACCAATAATAAGTCCCCCATAAGGCCATCCATGAAGGCCTTTTTTGCTGGTTCTTGATATAACTGGAAACCATCAATATAAATTGCAGAAACCAACCAAGTTTCTTGTAATACAATTATGTCATAATTTAGGAGAGTGTCTAAGGACCCAGTTTCCGATAGCACATGAGCAAGGCCCCTGGCATTCCAACAAGCCACTGTAAGAGTTAATTAAGTCTCCATTCCTCGAGTGGGCAAGACACTTTTTAACAATGTCCACCTCCTTGCATTTTCATTCAGAGACAACAAAAGTACAATAGTTTTGCTCTTACGGATGTTAGGCTTCTCCTTTGAGCTACCCTGGCATTTGTCACAGCAGCCCACTGACCGGGTGTTTGGTGCTTCACTGTCCAGAACATACCCTAAGTTGATCAATGTAGACCTATGTGTCCGTATCAAGTGATCGGTTTCCAGAAAAACACAATGGATACGAGAAATGCTACCATTATTATCATCTGGCGGCTCCACGAAGTCGAAGTCGCTAGAATTTAGCATACTTAGGGAGGGAATTTTAAAGACTAGCTAGCCCCGAGTCCTGCCAGTTCCGACATTAGCGTAGCCCCAGATCTTTTCCAGACCTAGCAACACCCCTGATTGTGCCACACAGTTTCAGGAGTATCTTTGCAGCAAACTGTAAGACTCCTGAGGCCACGTTAGGGCCTGCATTACTCAGGTTACTGTTTGCCTTGTAGTTGGATTTCCCAGTTCCCCCTGCACCACTGCCCTATTCTGTGCCCGGGTATAACATGGAGGTCGCGACATTCTTTGTGTGTGCTCCTGTACAATGGGTAGAAGGGAGGGGAAAGAGTCACGGTACGGGCACTGTTAATAAATCAGATGCTGCGTCAACTGTTTTGGTCAGCGCAGCTGAAGTGTGCCTAGGAGGGAGTAGCACAAGTAAGGAGTTATGGTGTGGCTCAGTCTGGAAACAATAAGGGGCTAGGCTAATGTCAGGACTGTCAGGACTCGGGGCTAGCTAGCATTTTGTTTGTAGCACCTGAGCTTCTATCCGGAGCTACAACGAAAAGACCCGGGGCTAAAGCCCCCTCAGCCCCCCAGCTAGCAACGCCTTTTATCTTACTCTGTACAGGAACGGTTAAGATTTTCCATAGAGACCAGCCCCTTTTGCTAGTTCTGTGCACACCACCCTTAATTTCTGCAGTCCGCATTATCCTCTGCCTCCCGGTGAGAGAATGGAGTTGTATTACCTCGCACGTGGGTGTTCTCCCTTGATAACTCTGACCACCTCTCACATTCAATTCCATTTCCTTTCGTGGTGCAGCCGTATTAGTTTGTGACCTTGTTTGTGGCATTTTACCGTAAGGTTTTACTTTCCTAAATGTAGTGTTTTTGGCTCTATTAACCACTTTCCCTGGCATCCAAGAAATTTTAATAGCTTTGCATGCATTTGCAAGTCACAGGTAAGGCCCCGGTTAAGAAAGTGTGTACACGCCAGTGAAACTCTAAGTGCTTAATCAACAAAGCGGGTGGAATATTTCCTTGCTGGTTCAGCTCCTAGTGCTGCTGTCCACTCATGACTCCAGCCACAGGTAAGGGTGCTCACAAGCCTTTAGTCCTCTGCCACCAGTCGGTCCCCCGGAGGACCACAGCAGGCCACTCTGCTGCACACTCCACGCCACGATCCACGCAGGTGAACTTAGTATAATTGCTTGCAGCTCTGTGGCTCCACCTGGAACTCAAAAACCACTGGAAAAACACTGCAGCATTTCAACCAGCAGGTAACAGCAGACCACTCTGCTACACACTCTGCGCCGTACTCCGTGCGGGATAAATGAATATAACTGCTTTCAGCTCTATGGCTCCACCTAGATCTCAATACCCAATGAAAAAACACTGGAGCACTCCAACCAGCAGGCAACAGCAGACCACTCTGCTAAACACTCCACACCGCCCTCTGCATGGGAGAAATAGATGTAATTGCTTGAAGCTCCGTGGCTCCACCTGGTTGTCAATATCCATTGAAAAAACACTGCAGCACTCCAACAAGCAGGTAACAGCAGACAACTTTTCTACAAACTGTGCACCAGCTGCACGGAGCACTCCAAACAGCAGGTAATAGCAGACCAGTCTGCTACCCACTCCACACCCTGCTCTTCCTGGGAGAAATGTATATAATTGCTTGCAGCTCCGTAGCTCCAACTGGATCTCAATAGCCATTGAAAAAAACACTGCAGCCTTCCAACCAGCTTGTAACAGCAGACTACTCTGCTACACACTGTGTGCCATGCTCCGCGTGGGAGGAATTTATATAATTGCTTGTGGCTCTGTGGCTCCACCAGGATCTCAATAGCCACTGAAAAAACACTGCAGTATACCTACCAGCAGGTAACAACAGACCACAACATCCACTCAGCTCCACACTCTGCTATGTGTTATTGTTTCTAATTTGGGTGGTGCAATTATTGTCACCCTAGGAACGCTAGAAGGCTGGTGAAGCCCCTGCCAGGATTGAAATCTGTGTCAATTGGACTGAACTCCCCCCGAGAGCTGGTTGGTGCTATTACTGACAAATTCCCTCATGACTAATTTGTGAAAGAAGTAATAGCTGATGGAGTGTAATTACTTGCAACAAAAATGTAGGGATAGCATGTCTGTAAATAACAACTTTCAAGACATGATTATAAGAAACAAAAACTGTTTAGGGTATGGTTCCTGGAAAAAATATTTGGTGGGAGCGGAATTATTAAGGACATTAACATTGGGGGTCATGATTGCTGAAAATTATAAATGATGATGGAATGACTACTGGAAAATATACCTATGATGAACATAAAAAATAATTGATGGGGCATGGTTGCCAGAGCAAATAATTGAAGCTGCGTGTTTGCTGCCAAAAAACTATGAATATTGAATACGAGAAACAACAGATGGTCACTGAAAAAACAAAAGGGCATAACCGTTGGAAATAATAACTACTGACTAAGGTTATAACTATTAATTGGGAAATCTATGTAGAATGATTATTTTAAATTATGCTAACACAGAAATGGCTACTGTGAGGAATTCAACAATCCGCACAGTGGGAGCGCGCTCATCTGAGTTTAATTTTTGAAATTTTAAAAGGTAGATCAACCTCTGGAAATTGTGTGGGGCTAATCCGCACACATTTTCGTATACTCAACGCATGACATACACATACAACTATGTACTCTGGGAGGACACAGCTGACAGGCGCAGTCCCCCGTCATATTTAGTTAGGATATGACAGTCAGGAGTACACCATGTCATCTTAGAGGGGGATGGCCATACCTTACCCCTGCCATGGCCAGCCTAATTAACTAACAAAGGCTCAATGGATCTGTCCTGTCCTTTTATTGAGCCATGTAGCTGATGGCATAATTTGCATATTAATCAGAGTTTAATTCAAACAGGTCCAAATGGGGCCTGCTGTAGAGGCTAACAAAGGAGACAGGAAACCGCAACATACTTTCATATGCACTGTGTCAACTGGATGCCAGCTCCTGCCCTCAGTATCGATGGACAGTGACATTTCATGTCGGGGACTGTGTGTTTACAGTAGTCATCCCCTCAGTGAGACCCCATTCAGAAGCTATGAGTATGTGAAATGATGAATCCAGAATTTCTGTTTGCGCCTCAGCTCCAAGTGAGACCTGCCGCTTTAATCAGGCGTTCAATTAACCAGAGGGACCCTTTAATACACAACAGACAGGAAGATGGGGGGACATAGTATTACATGTTTTCACCCCTTTACCTTTTCTGATACAAAGCACATTGGTTATAAACTCATGCATTCAGAACATTGTGGTTGGGGACCCAGGATTGGTTCATTAAGGTAGGCTTAGCCTACACCAATCCCTGTGGTCCATTTTGATTTACAAGAGGGTGCATCTCCTCTTTTGGCAGATCATCTGAAGGCTTCTCCAGAAGCAGAAGGAAGAACTAATTATTGGACCCTGACTGAAGTTAATGTCTGCCTTACATCTTCCACCATTGAGGGAAGGCGAGGACCTCCAAGAGGGAAGCAAGATCACTCTCCTACACATCTCCTAGGGAATAGAGGGAGATACCAAATTCAGAAGACCCTACACTAGCTCCATAACCGGTACCAAGCCAGCCCACAGCTTGCTCTGCTAGGCTCTGCAGCCAGCTTTCTAAGTGGGAAATGCCAAAGAGTCTCTGAACCAAACCAAGAACAAGGCAGCTGCTTGCAACACACTCCCAGCTGTGGGCCGTCCACCATAAAGGGCGATGCAAGCCCAGTAAAGAAGCTAGGATGAGTGCATAGTCAAGCATCTACCGATGTATGCCTTAAAGGACATTTTCGAGCCAGTCCAGTTCCTCAAGCTGTACCGAATGCAACGCTGACCGTTGTTACATTGCAGTCACTAAAGCCATCTGAGATGCCTCAACCAGTGATACAGAACCGCTGACCAGCACTGAGACAATGATTCCTGACCCTGAGTCGCTGTGTAGGCCAGCCTGCAGCAGTCCATACAGCTTCACTCCGAAACTGCCTGCCACCTGATATTCTCAGCTGACTCCTGTCTTTAACACTGTCATAGAAGCTGCAAAACACCCTGAAACCGACTCGACCCTGTCGAGCACCAAGAGCTCCTACAGCACAAGGTACATTGTGATTCTGTTCCCCTGGTCCTACTCCGAAGGCCCCTAGTGACATTTTACGACCCATTGCTCTCTTTGTGTTGAAACCAAGTATCCTTGAACTATTGTGATTATTTACTATACCGACTATCCTCCTGTCAGTATTCAGAGTGCATCCATTTTCCTTCTTTGAAATTGTCTGTCCTCTGCATTCCTTTGCGGGGTTGGTGGTATTTCATAGTGTGCTAGAACTGTCTGTAGTGATAATAATAAAGTAGATATTTTTATTACACCTTGACTGGACAGACCCTTTTTTCATTTGGTAATAATTGTATGTTTGCTGTCTTGCAATTAACCAATGATACACCACCTTTCAGAGATAAGCCTGCTGTTCCATCTGTGTTCCCAAAATTGGACATAGAGGATTATAATTAACTTGTGCTTCCAATCTGTTTGGATCGCTTCTGGTGTGCTATGGATGTGGGGCTGATTGGTGGAATAGAAACCGATATTCGTCCCTGGACCACTAGTGCCCCTGAATTTGATTTGTCACATTGGTGGAAGTTGGTTGGGTCGAGTTGGAGCCTTGCACACAGATTAGCCACCCAACTATAACATCACTGATGCAGGCAAGGTTTAGACACTGCTAGATATTGTTAAATAATCATGGATCTTGACACAGAGACTGCGAAAGGCAGGAGCAAGGATGTCCTGCACATCCTATGTCAAGAGAGTGGATTTCCCAAAAGCACTAAGAATAATAAACCTGAGGTGCAGACCAGCCTCAAAACCTGAGCAGAAGCAAAGGGTGGTTGGGGAGAAGACCCCATGGGAAGAGTTAGACCATGAGTACACTAATGAAGATGAGGGATAGTGGAAGATGATGAGAAAGACAGCGTAAGCAGTGTTTCTCATTAACCATCCCACAGGGGGGCAAGCGTGGTTCTCAACACAATAGAGTGTCACGAAGGTCAGAGACTAGTGCATCATCCAGCAGGTGCCAGGCCTTGACACAGTCTCTACATGGCCCAGTAATTGTCCCAGCTCTTAATGATATAGCGGCTAGAAAGCTCCTGTTCGAGGAGAGGAGTCTAGCGCTGGAAGAACAAAAACAGCGTGACATTATCGCAATGGATCGGGACTAGGTTGCAATGGAGCGGGTTCAGACCACCATAGAGCTGTGCAAAATTGGCACTCGTTGAAAAGAAGGAGGCCAACAGATCCACCTCTAGCAAAAGCAGCGGTAGTGGCTAAAACAGGGTGCCTGGATAAACCCTGTGGCACATATCCAAAGACTTTATTGTAGGCTTACGATGTGGGGAAGGATATTTTTGGCTGTTTTGACGCACTCACATTTGCTATTCAGGTACAGGAGGTGGATGAGGTACTAAGGGGTGTAGCCCTGATGAGCCGCTTACTGACACCAGGGACTGAAGCAATTCTTCAGTTAACTCCTGAGGAAAGGCTCATTTATGAGAGCATGAAGAGGGCCCTCCGCTGGAAGTTCTGTAAAACCCCTGAACAGTATCTCAAGAGCTTCAGAGAGCTTGGAAAGAAATGTGGGCAGACATCTGAAGCGTTCACACACTTGTCATTGAAATATCTGAGTGGGTAGGTGGCTGGTAACAACTTGGCACATTTAAAGGGATATACAATTTAATTGCATAAGACCATGTATGTAAGAATTGTGAGGTTGACCTACACCAGTATCTTGTGGACAAGACTATTGCAGACCCTAGTGAGCTTGAAAAGCCTGTCAACAGGTTTGTGGGTACTCGAGTCCCGAAAAAGTCTCAGGAGAGCACACGAGAACCAGAAGAGAAATCTTCTGACAAAAAAGTAAACAAGGATGGGAAGGACAAATGTCCAACCCAATCCTCTTCAAAGTCAGGTCCCCAAATGAATGAAGGGAAATCCCAAAACTTGAGTTCAGCCAAACACCCTGGAAAGAAGAGCACAGGCACCCCTAACACTAGGACACCTACATTCTCATCACCCAAAGGTTGTTTTGTGTTTAAGGAGCTGGGCCATAGGAAAGGTGATCCTGCTTGCTAGGGCTAACCCAAGCAAGCCACAGTGAATATTGGACTCGTGGAGGAGGCCATCATTAGTGTGGGCCTCTTAGAGGAGGACTTCCCACTAGACCAAGGAGTGGCCAAATGTGGACTGAGTGGGAACGGTACCAGGTCTACAGAAGAGATCCCTGTTCCCGATAATAGTCAACTCTATTTAGAACATCCAAAGTAAAATCCACATTTGTGGATTTAACAACACTCTGCTCTTATCTCTTATTTAAAGCTTCTCAATATAAGTTTGTGGACTGTTTGGAGGGATGGCCAATGAGATGGTGGCATTTCTATAAATACTTTGTGTAAAACAACAGGAATACCCTAGAATGTTTATTTCTTGAAATATATTTTAGAAATGTTACATAAGATAATTTAGTTGTATTGTATAATTCAAATAACACATGATTATATATCTTAATAAGTAGAAAAGACGGTTGAGTGAGAGAAGAATGAAAGAGTCAATGGAGGCGAGAACCTTGCCTGGTACAAGTATGAACTGGTCTGGAGGAGATGTAATTACCAATTGACATGTTAATGGAAATAACATCTGAAGTGGCCACCAGCAGATACTCCAGTAAAAGGAATAGATATTTTGGCATTAATGATTCTAGTACAGAGATATACATAAAGATGCCCCCGGATGCACATGAGCCATATTGGGATAAAAAGCTGAAAGGGCAGATAAATCGGTAACATGTATTAATGGGGTTACAATACGAGCGGCACTCACAGCAGGAAAGATGGTCAGGAATATTCTGTTTATATTTTAATATTTACAATAACCATCACTTGAATCACTGGGTTAAGGGGAACTCAAAAAATAACTCAACATAACAATAATAACAATAACATGAACTATGACACGGCTATATTTGCATGCATCGTGCATTTATGAACATTGTTAGTAACGTGACACTCAAAATGGCCGAATCAGAGCATGTGACGTTACATGCACAACATGTGATGTCATAGTGTAAAATCAATATGAATCGAATCTAAAATGGCGGCAGCTGCAAAATATGTACACGGAACACCGCTCAAACTAACACGGAGCATGGAAGTAATAAGGTAAGAAAAGCAAAAGCAGTGTTTTCTGGCCATCCTTTAATATTATATACATAGGGGGTCATTCCGAGTAGGGCGGTAAGGGTTAACGGTCACCGGTAACGAGACCGGTGCCGTTAAACCCTTACCGCCCTATTCCAAGTTCCCTTTGTGGGTTGGTACTTAACGCCTGCTTTTTGCAGGCGTTAAAAAACCAACCTGCAAAGGGACCTAGGAGCTAATTACGGCACCGTAATTTACGGTGCCGTAATTAGCGCCTTCCCCATTCCCATTGAGCCCTATGGGCCAAAAATGGGAATGGGGAAGGGCCCATGGTGAATGGGGAATTACCGCCCCGCCAACCTTGGAATGGGGCGGTAATTCCGCCATTCACCATGGCAGAGTGGGAAAAATACTGGTGTCAACCATGGCGCTAATAGCGCCTTGGTTAACGCAAGGGTCGGAATGAGGCCCATATTTATATGTATCACGACAAGGGGGAATGTACGGCCCATTTTAAGAGGCTGGGTGACTAATGGTGAATACTATCATGTAATGGCATCACTATGTATGAAACCAGACAATTAATGCACATTTCATTTTGAAACGTGTTACTGCATACTTATTAAATGAAGGATAAATAACCCACGTAATGTAAAGGGGTTCATAATGATCAGAGCAGGCAGGAGGCTGGGATACTGCTAGTTACCAACATGCCGATAGGGTCCATACTATAAATGGAAGATGATAAATTAAATATTTTAAACACAACTGTGTGACATTTGCAGGTCTGGCACGGATAGTATCCATATGAATAAGGAGCGAGTACACTCAGAGGACACACAAATCGAGGTGAGCTCACCTGTGGTGTACACAATGTGTGATTATACAGTATTAGTAGTGGGTGTTGGTATTATCCCCTATCAAATAAGAGAATGTAAGAATGAACCTGCATTTGGAGGGTGAGTGACTATGGTAAAATATGGAGGAAGGGAGTCACAATGATAAGGGTGTGTGCCTCCCCATTATTAGTATCTAATAAGAGCACAGGATACTTTTATTGTACAACACTGTATAATGCAATTTATATAATGGAATATGCATGTTCCTCATCTCTCAGACCTTTCTGACCGTCCCTATTGCCCATCCTAATATGTCTGTCCTAAATGGCTTTTGAACTTAACCTTGTGTACATATTCTTGATGATGGAATTGTTGATTACTATATTTGCAATATGGACCTATGAAAATGCTAATAACCAATGCAATATCGTCCACAAGTGTAATGTAAAATCATGAACTATTAGCCCTGTCTTGATGAGGACCACATGAGGTCAAAACATGTGTCAACATAGGGGCAATTGATTGACAATGGGGCAATTGGTTAGTTAAATCAATTCTGGGCCAAACTTGGTAGTTTTCTATTTTTCATCACCATGCAGAGGACAGGGGAAGGGGTGACCTATAGTATATTCTATTTAGAACATCCAGGAACAAACTACCCACAGACATCAGAGACGAAAACTCTCTCCTTGCATTCCGAAGAAAACTCAAAACCTCACTCTCTGCTCTGTAAAATACAACTGTCTCTTATGCCAACTTTCAACTGTTATTTATGCTGTCACTTTAAACTGCACACTGTAAACTGCAAATGTACATTTATCTGTAACTAAGATTTGTCTGTAACAAGCGCCATGATGCCCCCGGGCAGTTGCGCGCCCTACACCCTTTGGCGAGACATGGTATCCCTCCCGTTCCAATACTTCCCTAACCAACATCCCCTCAGTCATCATGGGATATTAAAGTCCAAAACCCATTCACCCACAACAATACATCTGCCCCCTTGACCCTGACAAAAACCCACCTAGTTTTTCACAACCCCCACAAGCCCTTCATCCACTATAAAAACCCAAAGATCGAGACTAGGAAGATTGCCTATAATGATATGCAACAACCCTGTCCCACTAATAAGAACAAGCCAGGTCAGGCACTCGGTCACTATCATGCCCACTCTGCCTTTAGGAAATATGTGCAGTGCCATTACTTGGTCTCCCTCCCCCATTTTTGAACAATACTAAGAAGAAAAAGAGGAAAAAGGGAGCTATGAAGATTACCCATGGGAGCCAATGCACCAGGGATGCCTAGGGGCAGTCACCATTGTGTCCCGATAATCAGGCCAGGCAAGGTCAGGCCTCCCCACAATCATTCCTACCTGAAACCTGTTAAGCCTCTGAGTCAGTATAAAAGGCAGTGCACACAGGCACACTTTGAGTGAGCTGGGGACGCTAAGAGGATAATGCTGGCCAGAGGAGACAAGGAGAAGCTGCAGTGCCCCTGGGAAGGACCCCTGAGAAGGAGGAGAGGCTGCCAAGTCGCTGGGCCTGTGAGTGCAGGAGAGGCTGTAGTGCGGCAAGAGAGCTGTGCTTCCAGGCAGCCAGAGCAGGGGCAGCTGGAGCTATCCAACAGGACCCATGCCAATGCTCATCCCCTGTGTGTAACATTAAAACCCATGCCTCTGAGGTACAGGTGGGACAACCCTGACAACAGAAACGCCCCATTGGAAACCCTGACAAATGCCCAGAACATGCAGAATGACGTTTTGGGGACCTGGCGAAGTGGGAGAAAAATAAGAAAGCTGCATTGTGGGACCTGAAGTCCAGAGAAATTCTTTTTTATTTACCTTTCGTGCAAAGCGCGAGGGTCCAAGCCCGACTGAGCGAGACCCATGAGAATTGGAACAGGGTTGGACATGAGAAGGAGCAGAACTTCTGTGTCAAAGGCAAACCCACTGGAGCGGAATGACCGATTGAGGGACCAGAGCGAAGGGATGGATAATCCCTGAAGTTCCCCCACAGGAGGTTGTTGCCTCCAAAAAACCCTGAAAGAGCCAAATCCAAGACAAGAAGACTGCATTGTATTTCAAGTGTCACAAACCCTTCCAGGTGAATGACAGAGTTGGGTAGGCAAGGCCAAGCATGTGGTATTAACTTAAAGCGGCAAAGTGAATGAACTCTGAAATGCATAATGTTCAAGATCAACCCCTGCAAAAGGAGAAGTGATAAAGTGAATACTTGAAGAGAATGATGTTTTTGAACATTTTGCTTATGGTACAGAACAACCAAGACCAAGAGACACTGGGGCAAATTACAACAAAAGAGAGTGGAAGTGAAAGTCAAAGTCGTCCTGCGGAGGTCCATGTTAAAATCCTTGCACATTCGAAAGTCTTTGACATCAGTTAAAGGTCTGAGCACGACTGAAGGAGACCTGGAATGTGAAATAAGTTAGGGGAAGTGAACCCCTAATGAATGTGAATAAAGCTTGGGGAAGGGAACCCCTGCAAGTGCTGATTGTGAGGTCTGAGTCGAACAGAGGGAGACCTACATGAACTTTTTGTTGAACTATGATTTATTAAGAGGTCCGGGCCTGACAGAGGGAGACCTATGTGAACTTTCTGCTTTAAAAGGTCCAAGCCCAACAGAGGGAGACCTATGTGAACATCTTATTGAACTGTGAAACAACTTTGGTGAACTAGAAATCAAGTGACTTTAACACGGAAGTCCTAGCCTGCCTCAACCCACGTTTTGAACTGCTTCTTGATAACCTGAGCCAGAGTGTCTCATCCTGCCTAGGGAGGCTGCCTTATTCCATGCTGGCCAATGTGGGAAGGAGAGCTGACTCAGCCATCTTGATTCTTTACATAACACTGACTTGTCTTTGCATACATATTCCCCTTTACACACTTGTTGTATAAGTGATAGGGCAGGCAATAGGTTTTGTTAGTATAGTACATTCTGATTTGACAGAGACTGACTAGGACTATGTTTATTATTTAATGCCAGAGACTACTCCCATCATAGCTATAGGGCAAAGTAGGAGTTTTTCCAAACCCCACAAATCTAATAACGGTTTGGAAAGTGTATCTCTTGTGTCAGTGTCATACTTTGGATACCATGTCTTCCTTACAGAGCCAGTACACTCTGAGGATGAGGGAACCAGATGGTGATTTCCCAATGCCACAGAAAGTTCCTTTTGGATTTGTCTCACCAAATTCCTTTCATGGATCACATGGGAGTGACTGAGACTTCGGACCAGTGGTCTACACACTTTTACTGGCCACAATTCGGTGTAAAATCCAAAGAATTTGTCCAGTCCTGCCAAAATTGTTAAACTTCCGGCAAGTCAGGTGGTCCCCCCCTTAATTCTAATACCAATGGTTGGGCAGCTTTTCAAGAGAATAGGCATGGGCATTTGGATCCTCAAACCAGCTCAGTGAACAGATACATCTTAGTGGAGGTAGACCAGGCCACAAGGTACCATGAGACTGTCCCTCTGAGGAGCATTACAGCTCGCTTGGTTGCAAAGGCTTTGATTGGAGTATTCGCCCATGTTGGATTCCCCAGGGAAGTCATTTCTGACAGGGGATCAAACTTCATATCCATGTATATGAATGATATGTTGAAAGAGTGTGGAGTCACCAACCGGTTCTCTACATCCTTCCATCTAGAAACTAATTGGCTTGTCGGGTGGTTCAACAAGACCATGAAAGGAATGTCAGTGGCTTGGAAGAGAACCTGAGGAGAAATAAGATATTCTCCTGCAATGTCTTCTGTTCACCTACAGGGAGGTGTAACAGAACAGAGCAGGGGTTAGTCCCTTTAAGCTTCTGTTTGGACACCATGTATGAGGTCCCCTCAGTGTAGTGAAAGAGAGATGGTGGGGCAACCCCTCATCCCCTACGTGAGATGTGCTAGACTATGTACTTGTCCTTCTGTCTAGAATGGCAAAGTACATGGAACAGTCAATGAAAAACCTAAAGACCAGTCAGGAGCTGATGAAGCACTGGCACTACCAGAAGGCCACAGTGACAGTCTATTCCCCCGGCCACTGGGTGTGGATTATGGAGCCTGTCAAACCCAGTGCCCTTCAGGACAAGTGGACTGGGCCTTTGTGTGTGCTGGAAAAAGTTAGTGAGGTGAATTATCTAATTGGTGTGAAAGGACCTAAACAGATGTGCAGTGTCTTTCATGTCACCCAGCTAAAACCCCATTATAGCCGGGATGACTTGGTCATGGCATTATTGACTGACAGAGAGACTGAGGAGGAGACTGGTCCCTTCCCAGACCTCCAGCACACTGAAGCCACAGATGGGTCAGTGGAAGCTGTCAACCTTGCAACAAACCTGTCAGAACAGCAACTGACAGTCTGTTGCTACTTACTGGGCAGTTTGTTGGTCTGTTTTCACTGACTCCATCGTTGACTCCAGGTCATGCAGATTGGTGCACCCATGATCTGGACACTGGAGACAGTAAGCCGGTGAAGAGTAGGATTCACAGGATGTCCGAAAAGGTCAGGGACACCCTCAAGGAGGCAGTTTCAGAGAGTTTCCCTAGGAGTGATACAGCCATCCCACAGCCCCTGGGTATACCCAGTGGTACTGGTCCCTAAAAAGACCAGTGGTGGGAAGACTGAAGTTTGCTTTTGTGTGGACTACAGGAGGGTCAATTCTGTCATGAAGCCAGATGCTCACCACATTCCTCGGGCAGAGCTCAGCACTGCCAAGTACATGAGTACCTTTAACCTAACAGCAGGGTACAGGCAGGCCAGATTGACACATGGAGCGAGAGAGAAGTCAGCATTATCAACCCCATAAGGACATTATCAGTTAACTGTGATGCCCTTCAGATTGAATAATGCCCCTGCCACTTTTCAGCACATGGTTAACCAGGTTTTGTCTGGGCTGGTAAACTTCAGTGTTACGTGTTTAGATGACATTCCTGTGTTCAGCCACACACGGGAGGATCACTTATCCCACTTGAAACTAGTACTTCAGGCGCTGCAGAATGCATGTCTGACTGTCAACACCACAAAGTGCCAGATAGTGCAGGGCACAGTGACGTACGTAGGTCACCTGGTTGGTGGAGGTATGAAACAACCTCTCAAAGCAAAGGTACAGGATTTGAAGTACTGGGACATCCCCACCACATAGACACAGATGAGAGCCTTTCTAGGTCTCTCCGGGCACTACTGGTCATTCATCAAGGGTATGGGACCATTGGCATGCCCCTGAATGATATAATTGACAGCAAAATGCAGAAGAAGGTAAGTTGGAACCCCGTCTGTCATACCTCCTTTCAGGATTTAAAGGAAGGATTGTACAGGGCACCAGTTCTGAAAGTGCCAGACTGTCGTCATGCGTTCATTATCCAAACAGACACCTGTGATTTTGGGATTGGAGCAGTGCTAGCTCAGCTGAATTCTCAAGGGGTAAAGAAATATGTTGCCGACAGTAGCAGGCTATTGAGAAAAGGGGAAATGAACTGCTGTGTCATTGAAAAAGAGGCTTATTTGGTTGTGTGAGCCATAAAGAAGCTGACACCCTACATTTTTGGGTCACACTTTACGATGATGCCTCTTCGATGGTTGATGGCCATGCAAGGGGAAAACCCAAAGCTTTTGTGTTGGGCCAGATCCCTACAGGGATTAGATATGGACATCTAGCACAAACAGGCTCCTAGCAAGGAAATCGAGCTGGCCTCAGCAGTACTTTGCCTTGATTATGAACCAGACCCTCAGTAGGGTGGTAGTTTGCGTGTTGAGGCTGGGGGCATGTGAGGAATCAAACCACCCGCACGGTTGGTGAGCGCTGACATGGGTTTATAATTTTTTTTTTTTTATATGAAATTGAATGATGGTATATCAACCTCCAGAAAATGTGTTGAGCAAATCTGCACACATTTTCTTATGCTCACCGCATGACATACATATAAACCTGTGTACTCTGGGTAGACACAGCCTATAGGCGCAACCCCCCTGTCATATTTAGTTGGGATGTAAAAAACAGGAGTACACCATGTCATCGCAGAAGGGGGAGGCACATCTCCCCCCTGTCCATTTGTTGAGCCCTGTAGCTGATGGAAGCAATACCATGCTAACCAGAGTTTAATTCAAACAGGCCAATATGAGGCCTAGCTGTAGAGGCTAACAAAAGAGATAGGAAAGCCCAACATCCTTTCATATACACTGTGTCAACCTGAAGCCAGCTCATGCCCTCTGTATCGATTGACAGTGAAATGTCATGTCTGGAACTGCGTGATGACAATAGTCATCCCCGCAGGAAGATCCCATTCAGAAGGTTCAGAAGTATGTGAATTGACGGAGCCAGAATATCTGGTATTGCCACAGTTTCAAGGGAGACCTGCAACTTTAATCAAGAACCACAAAGTGCTACATACACAAGAGGGACACTACGATCCACAACAGACAGGAAGATGGGTGAGACTTAGTATTACATGTTTTCACCCCTTTACCTTTTTGGTTGCAAAGCTCTCTAGCTATACCCTCACACATACAGGAAATTATTGTTGGGGGCCCAGGATTTGTTTATTAAGGTAGACTTAGCCTACACCAATCCCTGTGGTCCATTTGGCTTTAAAAGAAGGCTGAGCCCCTCTTTTGGCAGATCATCTGAAGGCTTCAGTAGAAGCAGAAGGAACTCATCATTGGACACTGGCTGAAGGTGCAGTCTGTCTTACATCTTCTGCCAGAGGAGTAAGGCCATGACCTCCAAGAGGAAAGCAAGATCCCTCCCCTTAACATCTCACAGGGAACAGAGAGAGAAACCAAATCCAGAGAACCCTCCAGCAGCTCCAGAATAGGTATCCAGCCACCACATTATGCCCTGCTAGGCTTTGCAGCAGGTTCCCTAGGTGGGAAGTGCCAGAGTCTCTGAACCAAACCAAAGATATGGCAGCTGCCTGCAACGCTCTCCTCAGCTTTGGGACATCTGCCTTAAAGGATGACACAAGTCCAGTGAAGAAGCTAGGAGGAGTGCATCAACAAACATCTCCCGATGCTCACCTTAAAAGAAATTTTCAAGCCAGTCGAGCTCCTTGAGCTGCAACCGACTGCAAAGCTGGCGGTTGTTATTCTGCAGTTGCTAATGTTGTCTGGGAAGCCTCGACCAGTGCTTCAGAACCACTGATCAGTACTAAAACAATGATTCCTGACTATGAGCGACTGTGTAGGCCAGCCTACAGCTGTCCGTTCCAGCTTCGGTTGCCGAACTGCCTTCTGCCTGATAACCACAGCTGTCTCCTGTCTTGAACTTTGTCGCAGAAGCTGCAACGTGCCTTGAAACCAATTCGACCCTCTGGAGAACCAAGAACACCTACATCACGAGGAGCATTGTGGTTCTGCCTCCATGGTCCTTCTCTGAATGCACCTAGTGACATTGTATGACCCATTGCCCCCTTTGTGTTGAAACCAAGTATCCTTGAACTATTGTGATTATTTACTATGCTGACTAGCCTCCTGTCAGTATCCAGAGTGCATCACTTTTCCTTCTTTGAAACATTCTGTCCTCTGCATTCCTTTACAAGGTGGATTGTATTTCCTAGTGTGGTAGAACTTTCTGTTGTGATAATAATAAAGCATATATTTTTATACGGCCTTGACTTGACAGTCCATTTTTATCAATGGGTAATAATTGTATTTTCGCTGTGTTGCAACTAACCAATGTTCCACAACATTTCAGAGATAAGCCTACTGTTCTGTACACGTTACCAAAATAACAAGTAGGTGTATTATTGACTTGTGTTTCCAATCTGTTCGGATCCCTTTTGGTGTACTAGAGGTGTGGGCTGATTGATGCTTTAGAAACCAATATTCATCCGTGGACAACTGGTGCCCGGAAGTTGATTTGTCTAAGCACCTATAAGTATTTCAGCATGCATACTTCAAGAAATAACAAAATGCTGTTGAGAGAACAAGAACCAATTAGTGATGGGGGCATGATTGCGAAAAAATAATAAGTGATGGGGATATTTCAATTAGTGGAAACTATAACTGAGTATAGGAAACAATATCGACTGAAGTCATCATTGCTTGAAACAATACACTATGGAGTGTACATCAGTTACTAGAAACAATAACTGGTAGGGGAGTAATTACTGAAAACAAAAGAAAAATATGCTTTGCGCCCAATAAACAGTTAATGCTGGAGTTGGGATTGCTAGAAACAATAACTGGTGGGACCACAGATTAATAACTGGATTTACTGGAAACAGTAGGCGATAGGGGGCTTGTTACTCAAACAATTATGGTGTTTCAGTACAAGAAACTATAAGTGACTAGTTTTTGATTACTAGAAACAATACATGATGGGTGAATGCTTACTGGCAGCCATAACACATAGGCGTGTCCTTACTAGAAACAATCACAAATGGGAGAACACTATAAGTGATCGAGTCATGATTTCTAGACACAGTGATTGATGGGGGCATGCATCAATTACTGCGAAGAATAACTGAAGGTGTGTACTTCTGGAAACAGGAATCCTTGGAGTATAGGTAGAGGAACGATATATGCTAGGATGATAATGGCTTCAAGCAATATGTGATGGAGCATAAAGCAATTACTGCAAATAATAACTGGTGAGCAATGATGACTGCAAAGAATTACCACAAATTGGAATAACCATTGCTAACAATAAGTGAAGGATACTGTTAAGCGGAGGGAAAAAAAAACTCACTTGGGAATAAGTACTGGAGACAAAAACTGATGCTGATTTACAGAGACATCAGTCTGATGGATGGGGCCAGTCATTACCATGTCTCTATACCAGGCTTTCTGTAGCACAGCAAAACTTAAAATATACTACTGTCATTTTCCTGATGACAGATAGACATTTCTGTCTTTATCATTCGCTCTTAAACTGCCTTGAAAAACATCTCAAATTAGTACTTGTTGGAACAGCTTTAAAAAAGAGAGCTCAAATACTGATGATTGCAATCAATAAATAGCATACAAATGCAGAGGTGTGCATGTTTCGATAGCTACGGTTAAAGAAACTGGAAAGGCTTGCAACAGGTACACCCCAAAGCATCCCACATTCTTCCAGTCTTTCAATTCTGCAACTTTAAGAAACACGGTAAAACGATGTGCCACATATTGCATTATTCCTTCCTTTTAATACATTAACTTCTTTCTTTAGAATTTAAAATCTCTCCTGGGCCGAACAACAGTGATATTTGGGTATTGATCCATAAAAATGCAAAGTATAAAAGCAGATCAGCAGTAGCCAGAAGCAAATGAATCAGCAAAGGTCGTTCATAATTGGTGTGGACTTTTTTTTGTTTTTTAAAGTGAGCAGAACACAGTAGAAAACGCTATACCATTTTGAGATGTGGGTGGAATACATTGTGTTATTTGATGATTTCATTTCATACAGGGTAGAATGTGCTTAAAACACTGCATAGGGTACGTCCTTCTGACCCTAATATCACGCAACACACACAGTGCCTTATTAAAAGTTATGATGCGGTAACTGTAAAACCGGCTGGCATTTTAGAATATCTCCCATTTTACCGCGTGGCATCATTTTGGGTTTCATCACCCTTACACAATAAAAAGTGTGATCTGACATGGGGGTATTACCTCCATAAAAATCGGCAGTACAGTACTGGCAGAGTTACAATGTGCAGTGATTCCTGCTATTCCTACACAAGTCTGTTTTGATTCCTCAATGGGGAATAGCCACAGGCGCAATTCTGCAGTGAATTACTGTTAACATGTGCAGTAATAATAACACTGTATGACAGTATTAACACAGTTAATAAATACTGCCAAACTTACCATTGTGTCTTCAGATTTCCCACAAAAATCAACCACCACCCCTTTATCCAACAACCTTTACAGACCCAGGGTGCACTAGTTGATGTGACATGGAAAATGCCACGCATGTGGCATGTTAGTTAATTTTTTGGGCATGTTTGCCAGTGTCACAGGAGGCCTTCTGAGATTTCTAAACACTGTTTACCGCTTGTTTTTATGAAATTGATTTTTTGCGCATGCTGTCTGCATGCATGAGGAATGACCGCACGCATGTATGATGATTCCAGGTGATGACCTGCTTCTTAATTCCATGGACAATGCAGATTTACCCCATAAAACCTTTTCCGAAATGGTTTTACCTTTCACTCAAATGCACAGGTTTTACCCGTAACTCTAATTGAGGGTCCTGGTGCCAGCAACGCTCAAATGATTCAGGCCTTTTTTTGTAATGCACACACTAAAATGGAACTTCCTCTGGGCACTTGAATATCACGTGTCGAGTTAAGTGCTTATAGAAATAATCTATAAGTTGACACTTAGTATAGTTCACAACCCAGCATGATCAGTCTGCTTTCATTTATATTTAATGTGTTACTGTATGGCAGCAACACAGTATTAATTGTTACTATTTTGATGGTAGAGAAGCAGATGTGCACGTCACTCATGGAGCCCACCCCCTCATCTACGTCATAATGGAAGAGCAGCAAGAAAGCACTCTGCATGATGCCTGGTATCGTCCCAACACTGCATCAAAGATATGAAAGACATTGTGCACTCAGACAACCGTACCGACTGTACCCTCGAACTGAAGTGGTATAAGGAAGTCTGCAGACACCATTAGACATAGAACTATTAGTTAAATCTGACAGGTGTAAAGCAACGCCATGAAGAGAAGAGAGGAGGATGCACCAAAACGGTATGTGAATAATCAAAGAATGAAGATGTGACTGAATTAACAAAGTAAATGAAGATGTGGATACGAAGAATTCATACATGCTGAGAAGGTACATAAGAAGAGATGCAGTAGATGTATATACGCAGGAACGCAAGGTAGATAAGAAATATAGAAGCTTGCTACAGTGGAAAATATACTACTGGTAAAGCAGCCATGTTGAGAAGATGGACAACAGTTTTTGTAAAATAGTAAGCTAAAATCTCCAAGGAGACAGACCAAGGCTGCAGAGCCGATAGGCACTGAAATACAAATGTGTGCAAGAACAAAGAATATGTGTTTGGCTAAGGATCAAGGATGCCGCAGCAAGAAGCAACTGCAAACAACAAAAGGAGTTGAAGAGGAAGAGGATAAGCCATGTGCATAAGACATATTGCGAGTGCCAAGTATTGGACAATTAAAATATAGAAAGCATACGCAAGACGAAGCAACCAAGTCACCAGAGGCCAAGAAGAGTAATAACACATAGTATAATTGAAAGAAATAGTACCAAATAAAAGGACAGAATGGACAAATCATGATCTCCTCACACATGGTTCAGGATGAGAAAAGAAGGACTATTCATAATGCTCCAGACGAAGATAGCAATGTACCTTCACTCCCTTTACATTTCCAGAGAAGAGAACAGTCAACAACGTCAACAACAAAGAAGAGGCCTATGTGATGATGGACTATATATTGTTGAGGAAGCCAATCCTCTGCTGTTATTCTATTATCTGTATTATACATAGTTAGAGGTTGTTCCAGGCATGCCTACTTGATAAGGGGCAGCCAATGATGTTATTAACACCAAAATAAGCTATAGGTAAATATGTTCCCTCAACCTATCCAACCTCCTGATATTCATTTGCTATATTCGACATAGGATGACATCATAGCTGATGTATATTGGGTATGAAGTCTTTGTGTAACTGAAATGTATTTCGGAGTGTGTGAGCTGTGATTTGTTATGCTTGCCTTTGAGTCTGTCTGGTTATTTGTACCCAAAATCAGATGTTATGGTAATCCCGTCCAGCACTAGATACACTCCAGGTGCTACTGCACATGACCTATTAAGGGTTGTTCAACTTCAATCCTTGAGGACCGGAAACCTGACGGGCTGTGAGGCTCTAGGCCCTGTGCTTCTCCTCATGTTTTCAGCGGCAAGGCAGTGCCCCCATAGCCTGCACCTTATTTGCCACATTTTGTGTAGCTAAAATTGTTTTTGCGCTCTGTGCGCGGTCCAGTGTTGTGCCCCCTCCCGCTTCCTGATCTCTGCCCTGTTCCCTACTCCCTTCCGATAGCCCTCCTCTGATTGGGCCGCCACTCAACCCCTACTCAGTAAGGCTCTAGGCTCTGCGCTCTTGCATGCCCAGCACTTCTCCTCGTGTTTTCAGAGGTACAGCAGTGCCCTCGTGGCCTGCTGCTAATTTGCCACCTTTTGTGTAGCTAAAATTGTTTTTGCGCTCCCTGCACAGTCCAGTGTTGTTCCCCCTCCCGCTTCCCGATTGCAGTTCTGTTCCCTCCTCCCTCCCCGCACCCATCCTCTGTGATTGGTCAGTAGTCCCTCTTAATTCATCCTCCAAGGGCACCCCTCCTTCCCGTGCAGCCCCTCGGCTAAGGGCTCAAGGCAAAGGGTGGCTCTAAACCGTGTCTGCAGGTTTCAGCAGGGGAAGCAGCTACCCGCTAACAACAAGCCTGGCTAAACTGCCACCTACCCCTTCAATTCTCATTCACACATATAAACAAACCTCCCTGCTGCGCTCCACTACCAAGTCCCTTCGGAACTACAAGCCCAAGTAACAGGACCAGCAGTGCTCCCACCTAGTTCTCTGGGCCCAGTAGCAAGCTCTGTCTATTTCCATAAGCAACAGCCAACCTGTTTCCTGCTGGCATCCTACTTATCTAGGTGGTTGCCAAGGCATAATTCCACCTGCAACCAGCAGTAGCAGCTTGCAACAGTATCCAGACGTGCAAAACAAGGAACAGACTGCCGCCAACCAGTGCCAATGGACAAGGTAGGCATAATCACTGGTACCAATAACCACACTAACATTCACCCCACCCTTCACTTCCACCACTTGCAATCATTAAACCAACCAAGCACATCTGTCACACTCTGTAGGAAATCCACTGTGAATGCAAATTATTAAATAAACATATTGTACCGTGAAACCTAGGCCTTTCTCCCACTATAAAGGAATCTCAAATCTAGGCACGCTCTCCCTCACCTGCCTATTGTATTGTACTGTGAAACCTAGGCCTTTCTCCCTCTATTCAGGAATCTTGAATCTGGGCGCGTTCTCCCTTGTCTGCCTATTGTATTGTACTGTGAAACCTAGGACTTTCTCCTACTATTCAGGAATCTCAAATCTAGGCGCGTTCTTCCTTATCTGCCTATTGTATTGTACTGTGAAACCTAGGCCTTTCTCCCTCTATTCAGGAATCTGGAATCTTGGCGCGTTCTCCCATGTCTGCCTATTCTGTCAGGATCGGAGGATCCGCCTTTTCAACCTTGGCTCCAACTGTGTGGAACTCCCTCCCCCCACATACTCGACACACCCACGACTACATGGCCTACTAGGCTCTAAAAATCTGTCTCTTTCCATAATACCGACTAAGGCCACCTAAGGCTGCTGAGATCCTGCAACCGAATGACAAATGCTCAAAGAGATCCCAAGCAATGACAACACTAAATGCGCCTATTTAGTCACAAATAAGTTTACTCTGAACGCAGCATTCGCAAACGGCGACTTAGAATCCGGAAAAACAAGCGCGTTCAATCAAAACCTCCACTCAGACATTGACCTCTCCTATCACTATGTTCACTCTCTACACCAACACGTAATTAGAGTGCAGCTAAACTCCTCGATCAATTCGGCCTAGCTGCTCGCATACAGACAATACTTCATAAACACCCAACATTCTGGTAAAATGCAGCTATAGCCACAAAAATCAGCCTAGCTGCTCACATAAGCGTACTACACAAGCCTAACGTAGCCAGAACTCAGTCTTGGTGTCCATCCTCCTGACTGCATACATTAAACTAATACCAAATACCACCTAACTAATGCTAGGATGCAGCTACCATAAAGCAATCACACCAGCTTCACACATAACTGGTGCACCCAAGCAACCTATGACACCCTACTCCCTCGACTGACCTGGACTCTGTCCCCGAGGGCGTTCAACCTACCAACACTTTGAGTTCATACCAATGATATATAGAGCGCTATAGAAAATAACATAACATAACATAGCATAACCTAACATAACATAACATATTGTATTACACTGAGAAACCTAGGCCTTTCTCCCACTATACAGGAATCTCAAATCTAGGTGTGTTCCCCCTTGTGTGCCATTCTGCCAAAACCTCAGGACTTCCCCACTAGTCAGGAACAACGAGCGCCCACTGAAAGCATTTGATTAGAGCTAGTTATTGCGCTCAATTTTAGGTGTTTTCCCACTGTCCAGGTTTCACAAATCTAGGTGTTTTAGCATTACTGTGCCACCATTTTGAGTGTTTTCCCCACTGTCCTGTTGTCACAAAGCTAGGTGTTGTAACATTTGATACTGTGCCCCATCTTTAGGTACTTTTCCTATCTGCCCAGGTATCGCATATCCAGGTGCTGTTGCTTTTACTACTCTGCCCCATCTTAGGTGTTTTCCCACCATCAATATGTCACAACCCATGGAGCGCATTTGCTGTTGTACCCAATTTAAGGCATCACAAAGCTAGGTACTTTTCCATTCATTACTGTCCTACAGTCTAAGTATCTCAAGTGTAGGGGTTATTGCACTCTGTACCGCACCGCCACCCTAGCTCCCCTGAAATTACCCCTGACCACACCAATCCCTTCCTCCAGCAACCCAACAAGACTGCACTCACAATGGTCTACATCACGACCACTGCCAAGAATTTCAACCTGAGAAAAACAGCTGCACATGCAGAAATTGTCCATCAAATAAACCCTCCCGATTCAGAGGTGCACTCTGGCACTCCATCCACAAGCCCCAAACTCCCAGAACAACACCTGCACCTCCCCTGTACATCCCACCCCAACTCCTCAGCCCTCGCAGATCTGCTGCCTTCATCCCTGCCCACATTGGCAAGAACCCCAATATGCTCTACAGCCAACTCCGAAGCCAGATGAGCATGCTGGCGCTCCTTACACAACCCCTCTGTCAACCCCTGTTTCATCAGCTCCTCAGCCCAACATCCCACCCCGTAGAACACTGCCAACGCTCTCATCCCACAACACCTCAGCCAGATCCCTGCAACCGCCCCCCAACCAAACAACACCAATCACTCTTACAGGGAGAGATCCATGTCACACCACTAACCCCACCATCCCGCCAACACAGCCACCCTCTGACTTCAACCTCCCTCATCTCACCATTCCTTCACCTCACACCACTAGACGGCGTACCCCAGCACACCCCACCTGCTTACATCGCCCAACCCCTCAATCTCCCCTCAGCCAAATCATCTTCACTCTCCAGCGGATGCTAAAATACTCCAGCTAGAACCAAGGAAGCCAAACCATCTTCACCCTCCTCTGCCTACGCCCATCCCCCACACACACAAACACCCCCAGTATCTGCTCACCTGCCATTGCAAGACATTTCCCCTCAACTCCTTTCCCTTCTCGCAACATGGAATGGTTTGCACTCTCCTGAACTATTGCGTTCTACCTCCCCTTTAAGCCCCCCCCCTACACTCTCTCACACACTCCCAGCATCAAAACGCTGTAAATGCATGAAAAATGACTGGCATCCACCCGCAACTCTATTTGTCTCTCCTGCCTACATCAGTCATCCCTACCAAAAACCCAGAGACCAGTCAACATGAACTACCAGCCAGCAGCTCCCAGATTGTCCCTCTTCGCACACAACCTCTCTCCTACATCCTCCACACCTACACTTACCTCCAGCCCTGCAACCCACCCACCAGCCTGCCAGCACCCACACACCACACCAACACCATCCTCCACCCACCACCCCCACATCCTCCCACCTATCTCCATCGCATACAAACCCACAACTGTATGCTCTCTCTTCTCACTCAAACCAAACCTCACTGCCCCTCCACACTACCAAACATCTTCCCTGCCTATTCAGATGGTTCCACTCTCCCCTACCACCCAGCTTGGTAATGTTCCCGATCCTTCCACAACAGCCACCCGGTCCCACCAGGCCCATCTGCCCACCTGCATTATTGGAACCTCCTCCACTGACCAGGTCACCTGCCTCTTATTCAATGTTTGTTCCTTGGCCAGAAGCCAGCACAGCATCTTTGACCTACTATCCTCTAATAACCCCCAATCTTAGCTTCATCATGGAAACATGGTTTAAGGATGACTTTAAACCAATCACACACAAAGCCTTCCCTCCCGACTACACTCTCATCTCCCACAACAGACCCACCAGAGGTGGGGCAATAGCCATCCTTCACAAGCCCTAAATATCCATCTCACTCACCGAAACCCAGCCATGCACAGCTAACTGTGAATCCCTTAAGTCAGATCTCGCTGTTACACAGCATCTCTCACTTTCCTTCTCATCTACAGACCACCAGGACATGAAAAACGTTTTTCAAACAGCCCTGCGACTCACTAGCTAGTATTCTGTTCAACCATCCTTCACATGCCCTACTGGGGGACTTCAAATGTGGTTAGATATTCCCAATAACCCCATGACCCAACATTTGGTTGACAGCCTAGAGGGTAGGACGTCCTTGCATTGTGGGATGTTTTTTCGTGGGGTTTTTTACCTCAATAATTTTTTTTTAAACCCATCCAAATTTTTAGGGGGGTTAGTAAATTATACATATTGGGTGTGGGTGTTTAGGAATAAATACAAATTAAAGAAAATGGGGGGTTGGGCGGGAACCACCCAAAAATAATTTTCCAAAAATGTGATTGTTTTTTTTGTAAAAAAATTGCGGTAAAAAACCCTGCGTTAAAACATTCCGCGATGAAATGACATAGAACTGCCTAGAGGCACTCAACCTCTCAAAGCATACCACAGGCAGTACCCAGACTAGAGGCCACACCATTGACGCAATCTTCTGTTCTGCTAACCTTATCTCAGTGTCCAGCCCTAAACCGCTCATCTGGACAGATCACTCAGCCCTACCATTTTATATCCGCACTCAGGCCACCAACCTTTCTACAGCCCCCCCATTCCCTGGTGTCCCCCAATGACCACAAATGCTAGAACAGGGTCAAAGTACTACCTGACTAAGCCAAATCCTTGCAACACTCACTCCCATCCTCAGATAGACCTCTACCTATCAAATCCCTTGAGTCCTGGCTCAACAACGCACTCCTCCCCTAACACCCTCAAACCCCACCCACAGCCATTTAGGACAAATTCCCAAATGGTTCACGCCCCACCTGAAGACCGTCAAAACCCATAACTGCTCCTTCGAGCTCAGATGGCGAACATAAAACAAAAACATAGCAAACCCCTGTTTGCCCACCACAACCGTAACAACAAATGTGAGATTCGAAAAGCCCAAAAAAAACTACTATAATAATAGAACACTGATCTGCCACAACAGCAGTAACGAGCTCCACAGGATCATCTCAGAATTTGTGAAACCCAGTTGCACCACTGCCCCCACCACCTCCAAGCAAGCGCTGTGCAACTCACCGTCCCATTACTTCTACAGAACAGCACTAGACAGGATGGCCGCCCTTAATGCCAACCTCTCCATCCTCACCCTCAGCCCTACCATCAGTGCTCAAGACCACACCACCTCCCCCACAACACCGACCTTCAACTCCTTCAAACCGATCTCGAGCGAGCAATTTCATGAACTATTTTCCAGCAGCAGCCCCTCTGGTTTCCCCCTTGACCCATTCCTCACCTCCCTCCTCAAAGAAATCTTCTCCTCCACCTGTGCAGGAGAACAGTCCATATCCATACTCAATCACTCCTTCACCTCTGGCTCCTTCCCAGACCCCTTCAAGATAGCGCACGTCAAACCCCTTCTGAAAAAAGCCAGGCCATGACCCCTCCCAACCATCCAATTACAGACCCATCTCCAACACCAGATTCCTGGCGTTACTCATCGACTGCTCTGCCTACTCTCAACTCAACCTCTCAACTCAACCTCTTTACTGAATCCAACAACTTACTAGACCCTGGACAGTCTGGCTTTTGGCCTCGCCATGAAACTGAAACCACAGTGATCTCACGGCAAACTCTGAATGATGTGCTGCTCTGGTTCTCCTTGATCTCTCGGCTGACTTTGAGACCATCAACCACTCAATCCTCCTCAACCGGCTCCACTCACTTGGAATCCATGACTTGGCACTCAGCTGGATTGTTTCATTAGTTAACAACAGGAAACACATCACTATCCTCCCTCCTTTAACCTGATAAACTCGATCAGTGAACACTAGAGTACCCCAAGGCGCTTTCCTCTCTTCCCTCCTTTTCAACCTCTACATGAGACCACTACCAGCGATCATCCGCTCACACAAGCTCACCTGCTACAATTCTGCAGACGACAGCCAAATCATCATGACAATCCAAAAGACGAGCCCTGAACCCCCCTGACCTAGCAGCTTGCCTCAATGATATAGACCTATGGATGTCTGCAAACCACCTCCTCCTCAAACCAGCAGTCAAACAGAGATCATGGTATGTGGCAAGACAGCTCTACTCCCCCAACCACTCCCATGGCCTCCCTCCCTCGGCACCCCCGCCCTCCCCGTCATCTCCGAAGCAGTCAAAAACCGTGGCTGCATATTGGAGCCAGACCTAACCCTGTCCCACCAGATCAACAATGTATCCAAATCCTGTCACTATCATCTCAGGCTTCTAGGACAAATCTTCCCTTACTTCTCCTTTCCCAACAGATTAACTTCTATTATGTCAATCGTCATGTCCAGACTGGACTTTGCAAAATTCATGTACCTGGGTGCTCCGGGATACCAAAGTTAACAAACTCCAAAGAGTCCAAACGCACCCGCTAAACTCCTCCTTGCACTGGGACAAAGGGACCACATCTCCCCTGCTCTGCACACCCTCCACTGGCTACCTATTAAATGAAGGGCCACCTTCAAAATCCTGTGCATCACCTACCGAGCAGTGCACAAGGGCGGCCCATCATACTTCCAAGAGAAGACTATGCGCTATCGCCTAACATGCAGGCTAAGGTCAAGCACGGCCCTCCTACTTATAATCCCAGCCTCCAACTCTGTCAGGCTTGGAGGGTCAGCCTTCTCTACCCTTGCACCAACTCTATGGAACTTGCAACACCCTCATATTCGGCATTAACAGGACTACAATGGCCTTCTGTAAAGCGTTAAAAACATGGCTTTTCCCAAATCCATGAAAGGTCTACCCACGGGACATATACCCGTCCCCTTATGGCCAGTGTCCTGTGAGAACAGAACATCCCCGCTGAATATCCCAATAAGCACCCAACAACACAAAACAAAATTCCTACAAGGACCCTTAAAATGCCCCCTCCCCAAATCCAACCACAGAGCGTCCCGAAAAGGACTTGCTGTGCCATATAGCCCTCCCCTTACGATCATTGTCCCTTGAAAATCAACACTAACCTGAAACGAAACATCACTACAGAATATTGCAAGAAGAATCCAGCAACCCAATTTAAAATACCTACAGGGACCCTGGGAAATGGGCCCTACAAGTAAAAACCACTGACTGAGAGTCTCCAAAATGAATCAGCATTCCCTCAACAGCCAAAAGTCGATAACCACAGGCACTATTTTATACCACTATGCCCACTCTCTTCTTTTACATCAACAAACATTAGAATGTAGCTCCAGCCCTCAATGAATTTGGCCTAGCTGCACACATACCTACATCGCTCATAAAACACCTCAACAACTTAGTACAATGTAGCTATACCCCACAAAACAAATTGACCTAGCTGCACAAATAATCACCTACACATGCCTTACGGCAGCGAGATTAAAGGCTCTTGGAGACCACCCACCATGCTGCACACATTACACTGATACCTCACATTCACTGCACAACAAGTAGTGTTTGAATGCAGCCAACCTGCGAAATCCACCCTGGTGGCTCACATTCCAAGTGCACCCAGGCAGTAGCCACAATAATCCTTCAACTGATATAGATCACGGTCCCCGAGGGCGTTCAACCCACAGCACTTTGAGATCATACCAATGGTACATAAAGCGCTATACAAATTAACTATAACATAACATACCCCTCATTAATATTCATGGGCAAAAATGTGCCTAGATTTAGAATCATTGTATGCAAATGTATCTCATGAATATTATTGAGGGCTATCCTGAAAATCCAACACGGATCTGGCCCTCGAGACCTGGAGTTGGCCAGACATCCTTTTTCCCCATTTACACGGGTGAAATAATTTTGTCTGTGTTTATTTCGTATTAACTAAACATGCAGATGCACAAACTGTCCCTGTTGGGATTCAAAAGATGTATCACACCCACGATGGGTCAAACATTCAGTGTCTTTTTGAAGGTGACAAGGTGGAAATCGCACACCACCATTGGGCTATTCGTCCTTTATTGCCCTCGTGAAGTCAGTAGTTTAAGACTGGCCTGGGAATTACTTAACACATTTCTTTTCAACATGTTGATTACAAAGAAAATGATGTTAAGCAAGTGATGCTGAGTTCTGAGATAAGTGTTACACATGCATTTGCCAGGCCCTTCCTAAGGTACTGGTTGCCCTGGACGCTGCCTTTCTGCATGATGGGATAAGGCATTTCTATCCGAAATTCCCTACACAGTTCCAGTTACCTACAACTCTCTGCCTTCATCCAAGGAAAAGGCAAAGTCAATTAACCTGAGTAAATAATATGCTGAGCCCCTTGTTGATCTTTCACTTATAAGCTTTAGGAATCACCATTGTTGTGGATGCTCATCTGTTCACAGAAATAATTACCTGTTCTAATGTACTCAACTGGGTAATATTACACACCCAATATCACCAGCACCTACGCATTAGACTACACAGCTTTTTGTTCCAAATCTCTGTTCAATGCACAGTATGTTTCTTTCTCTATTAGCACGCTGTTGCATATATTCAAATCACATCGCTGATGATAACCCCTCCTAAGAGCATTCCAAGCTGTATTTGCCACTATATAGTACTCACACGATTTCCTGTTTGTTCCCAGATCTAAAATAAAATTATTGAGACATTTGGTGACCCATTTTTAAGTGCAATTTCAGATATTTGTAATGGAATGTTGATTGATTAGGGGTGATGAGGCCCAATGAGGCCGAATCATGTTTGGGGATGCTTGCAATCTCGCCCAGAAGGGATGTGACCAAGCAGTTTGGGCTGGACTGCCCTTTTTGGGGTGTGAGCAAGCCTGATTTGCATATGGTGTTTCCCCTTTTGTAATAGCTTGGCAGGCAAAGAACGATGGTCTGGAGGGTTGCCCAGAGCAATGCCCGAGGTTAAGATTAATTCTAAACCTTCCAGACATCACCCTTTTTGTTTTGAAACATTAGAACACCCGTTATTCAGTTGTTCAATCCTTCCAAGACAACGCAAGGTACATTTCAAGCGATTTGCCTCACTGTTGGCATTGGAGTGCCCTAATACTTTTTGGCAATTCTGTCTTGCAGGTCGCACAAGCTCCTTGCTTTAAGTGGTCACTGGATTTTTGGCATCATTGAAATAAGAATGAAATCTAGAGTGTTTTTATTGTTTGATTTTCTATTGATTGAGGTTTTAATAAAATGTTTCTGTAAAATTGATAGTGATTTGAATTGATTTTATTGGAACTCCTCTTCTGGTATCAATTGTGGTCTGGCAGCTATTTGTATTTTGATGTATTTTTGTATTAACTTGTCTTTTAACTTGTTTCTTTTCGTGTTTACTCTATCTCCTTCTAACTTTTTAAAGAAATTATGTAAACAAATGTGTATTTTGTTGATTTGTTAAAGGTTAATAAATAACAATATAACAATAAAAACATTGTTTTTTAAAAGTGCACCATTTGTTTATGTACATTTCCTAAGAAACATCCATTTCGAAATTCATCCTTCTTTGGTTCAAAGCTTCTAATCGCTCTATCCAGAATATCTCCTTCTGGTGAAGTAAAGTGTTCAAAACACTTCCGTGCTTGGGGGACCCAACCTGCTCTAAGATTATTAACTTCATCTGAGCTATAATATGAGGTGCTTCCTCAAAATGTTGCACTACAGGCAAATGGGTCTGACGGGTTTGCGCATTAGATTTGTGCTCCATCGACCTTGTTTTAACTTTTGGTGTAGTTACACCAACATAAAACATGCCACAAGGACATCTAATGCCATGAAGTGTATTTTGTTGCATTTATGCGCAATATTGACTCAAGTTACACTGTGGAGAAGCATTTTCTCTGACATTTTGGTTGTTTGGTGTTTTACTTGCAGCATTTGGTGTATGGAACAGACTGGTGAGGAGAAGGGTTAGTCTGTCTGATACCATTGTTTGATGATCTTGCATTATTGAACTTTTAGTTGTATGATGACGATAATATCTCCTTGATTACAGTTCTCTATTGGCTTCTGACAACACATGAGTTAACGTGTTAGTGTACAGAATCAACCAATATGTAGACTTCTCTACTTTGGTGAAATAAGTTGGAGAAAATAAGTCTAAACTGTATCCTTTTCTATTCATTAGATTATTTGAAAAAGACAATTCCTCCACCTGCTGAAGGTACCGTCTGTCCCGAAATGCGTAGAGGAAATGGGAGATTTTCAAAGGAAAAAACATCTTTTATCATGTTGCGTTCTTCTCATACATGTATAATTGTCTTTGAGCATATTAATGTATTGTTAAATGCACATTTACTAACAAGGGATTAACACTTGATGTATGTGATTGGAAACATTTCAGAGTGTAATTATTGCTATTTGTAAAAAAGTGTAATGTGTTCTTTATCCTGCTTTTTAAGAATTGCTTTACTTAGTACTTTTCCTTTTAGAAATTATTATTAGAATGTAGAGTAGTATACATCAGAGGAGTGACTGGATAACTTGACAATTGTTTGATGAGCAGTGTTTGTTTAAAAATACTGCATAGCCACATACTACCACATACTACACCTAAACCAGGACTGATCCTATTCAAAAAGGTGAAACAGGCACAGATTGACAGACATACCTCCTTCATACTCTGTGAAAATTGGATAAGAGGGAAGGCTATGCACTTCAGGAGGAGTAAAATAAACAACAATAGTACATTGGTAGCAAAATAAGGAATGTTAAACCAAGGTGCTAAAAAAATAGGATACATTGATAACATTAAAAATACAAACTCACTAATCACAAAGACTACAACCCACCCCGGTAATGGGGAGGATGCAGACTTAGAAATTAACAGGTCATTCTGAGGTTGGAGACAGGAGTGCAGAGGCAATATTCTCATTAGCAATGTCAAGTTTATTCAAAATGTCTTTCAAAAAGTTAATGAGTGGGGACTCATTAGTCACTATAGCTGTCTAGGGCAGGTGAGAGGGGCAAACCCACTACAAATACCTTTTATTGCATGTTGTCGGACTCAAACAGCATCTAGACAGGCTTTGCAGCACTTTCAATGTGGTCAAATCGGGTTTGCGATTTTTCAAGTCGGTGGTTTCTAATGGCTGGTGGGTATTGAGATGGCTGAGTCATCTCGGAGCAGGCAAGAAATGCAGTGCATGCTTGTAGGGGTGATTGGCTCGAATTTGGTGTAGAAACCAGACAGGATCTGTGTTGAGTCTGTGTCTTGAATTGCTCGAGTCAGCCCGAAGAGCTCCAAGGATGTGATGCGGTTGTTCAGTGGTTTAAATAGGGATTACTTTACATACATAATTTGAAAAAATATGCAGGAATAAACACATATTTAAAAAGTCGCCACAGCTGGGAGAAATCAATTCAGAAAGCCCTGAAAGTTGAATTGGTTGAAAAGTTCTCAACCATGCCTCCAATTGGAGCAACCTTCATCAACACAAACCACAGAATTAAAATAAAACACATTATTTACATTTTGGTGCTGGTCAAAGAAGGGATTGGTAGAACATCATTTGGCCCCCATGGCTCAAATACATCGGCCCCCTCATATTGGGCAAACACATTTCCTGAAACCAAAAAACATAACACCCCATTATGATATCATAATCCTACCTGCAACAGCTCTCAGTTACCTCATTTAAGCTAACCAGCAGAAACATTGTTTACTCTGGTTGGCTAGCACAGTCCAAACGTGCATATAGGTACACAGCTACAAATTAATTGGACCCTGTGTTTAGTTTGAAGATAACACAATTCGAGCAAGAGCATGAGTATTGCAGTTCTGTCCAACTGATTGGCTCCCTGTTCCCCGTCCCACAGCCCTGCCATTCATCCCCATATTTCCCCTTGCATTGTGCCAACTTTGCTCAAAAAATAAAACACAACACCATGCTGGAAACTGAATTAACTGTATTTTATTCATGTTGGCATCCTAATCTTGCATGAGCTTCCAGGTGTCAAGCACAGTGTCCTTCGACATATAATTCCTAAGAACAGTTTGCCCTTACAGCATTAACTGAGCATCACATGTTATCCTGACCTTTACTGCTAAGTTTGCAAAAGAGAAAACACAGGAGAAGTGAAACCTGCAGAACCATCATGTCCCACCACTACTGAGGGAAAGCAGATATGAAATCCCTTTTTGAACTTATGCCATGAGTGTGCATGAGTGCTCTATAAAAATAGAAACAAACAGAAGGAAAGCATGTAGATATAGATTTTGCTGCACATGTGCCATTACCTAGTGCAGACAAGCTCTTCTACCTGGCCCAATACAACTACTTCAAATAATTTCTGTGTCTCTGTGTGTATATTTCTCTGCCCAACGCTCTGCTCCCTAACATATAGCAACATATGGCGCTCTAGGTGTAATGTATGTGCGTCATGATATTATCCTACATGTGACACTTATGTCACGGCATCATTTTCATAGCTGGTACATGCAGTCCCCTTCTTGTGGACACTGCATTTACATCTCTTCAGTAGCGATAGCTTGAACTTGCTGGAGTGCAGACAGGCTATCGGTCGAGTCAGAAGTTCGGCAGTTAGGCAGAGGCTCGAAAAGCAGCAAAGGCCAAAAGGCAGCTCCAGATGCAGCGGCTTGAAAAGTGCCTTATGAAGGTCGAGCCTTCTTAGAAATAAATCATAGCTGGAAAACAGGGTCCACAGCGGATTCTTGAGTTCTGGGTGCTTGGGAGACACTATCCAGTGTCTTCACAGGGAAGGTACATCCCTTTTCTGCAAATCCCAACTAGGACATTTTTTAGAGTGCACTTGCAGGGTTAAGTCACATCCAGTGAGCAGCTTTCTGAGTTCCAGAGTTCTCAGCTACTATAACCATTGTCAGCTAGCCGGTCCCACACATATTCTCATGGGATAGTTAGGAGGAAGAGTGTGCCTCTTTCTTGGAAATGTTGGTCTTCATATCTATGGTAGAGGATTTTGGAGGAGGCTGTACTCTGGACCAGGTTACAGATTAATCCTACATCAATTGTCCACATTTAAGTCAAATAAGGAGAGAGTCCACCCTTCCCCCTCTTTTATAGGCAAAAGGATACATTTCATTGGCTCCCTTTAAGCCTTCAATCCTGCCTACTATGCTCAGAAAGTTTTGCATGTTAATGTCATACACATAATGATGTGTCTGCAGGACATTGGAATTGGGCAAGAAGTTTGGGTGAAACCCTTCTCTAACTGGAAAGTCCTCTCCTGGGCTACTGTACACTGCCCCCTTCCTCTATCTGCCTACAACAAACAATGTCTGTCAATTAACACCCAAGTGTGATTTCCTTTTGGCTGACTAAGCCAATTCCTTGAAGCACTGGACCTCTCCCTGCCCCCTGGGGGCTTGTCCTGTGTTCCTGGGAGGTGACCACCCTTTCCCGGGGAGACAAAGGTTGTTGATGGGCTGAGCCCAAATGGTTGGTTTGGGTGAAATTCAGTTCATGACAGTAAATACATAGGAGCGACTGACCACAAAGGTTAAAATAACCAAGATGATAATAAACGTACATCAAAAGATTTTGGTGAGTATAATGGCGGGGTTGTGGAGAATACCATGTCAGCCAATTGAATACTTTATTTTAGATCCAGGGCTGTCCATGTGTAAAGACACATCCTGGCTGCTGGACTTCTGTTTCCAACAGTTGCTGGCAGGAATGCCTGTGTCACTTTGCGAATTCCCTGATGCCAAACCACAAGGCAGCTGCTGGGCTATATCAGTAGACAAGGTTAGCATAGTCACATGTGTGTACTATTGTTTTCTAGCAGTGCGCATTATGAAAAGCCTGAGTAGCAGATCTCACTTTCAAAGACAGAACTTCCTGCATCATTTTATTTATAAAAAAACGAAACATCTCAAGCGTGTTCACCCTCACTGATGGTATTCTGTCATCAAAGACTCCATGCTATTACGTTTTTGCCATCCTGAAGGAGGCCCCATCCAACGTTTCAGTCGAGTTGGGCCCCTACAAGGTTGGTCTAAAAAACCCTTGTGATGGCCAACACAGGAAAGTGCTGTTACAGACCACACCTTCAATTTGGAGCGGGTGTAGGGAGAGTCCGGATTCCTTCCAAGGACAGGCTGTTGTGCACGCGCGCAAACACTGTCAGTGTGACAGGAACTCTGTTAACAGTATTTGCGGCAGCACATTCTGCACCCCAACATTCACAGGGGTCGGGGAGCTATGCAAGGATGGCATAGTCAAGTCACCACCTGCAAAATGTAGACCATTTCAAATCGCTGTATCTCACAACATCAGCAGGGTGGTGATTTGACATGTCTTTTTGGGTAATAGGGCGCACTGGATGGTTTTGACGGCAGCGTGTGTTTGCTTGTGTCTGTGGGTGTATACACCGGGCATGTGCATTGCATTGTTTTACATTTTTATTCTTGTCTTAGGTGTGCTGTTGGGTCAACTGCCTTTTTAAGGGCTGAGGGGGATTGGAGATGCAGAAAGACATGCAGGGCGAGCAGAGGAGCAGCACAAAATTCGGCTTCAATTTAAGGATGGACATAAATTGAAACATTTCATCCCAAACACGTGTCCTGCCCCGCACTATTTGTCACAGTCTCTCCAATTAGAACTTCACAATCTATCCAAATAGGACATACAGGTGGAGACTTACATTATTGTTCAACTTAACATCACTCTGTGAAATGGTGTACTCATTGTATCAACTCCAGAAGAAGGGCAGGTCGAGTCAGCCCTGCTGAGCTGTGATAAAGGGTTTTTTGGTAGCAGGGGCATTAACCAGCTGAGCTATGTTACTGTCTTTCGCGTTGGGATGTTCTTATAGAGGCTCTCGTCACCCTACCGTGTTTTAGTTGAATGTCACGTGAAAGGTGCTGAACAGAACACTTCCCCAGAGGCCGCGTAGTGTGATAGGTGGTGGGGTGTCACGGTGGGAGGGGGTGAAATGATTTTTCCGGATCGGCACCGAGTCAGCACTCCTTTGCAGACAGCCATCGATCTGCGCGTGCCTGTCTGAGACAGAGTTGGAATTGGCCTGTCAATTTGCGCAGGCGGAAAGTGTCATATGCCTGATGGGGCCCGATGAGAGCGCCAGATCCACGCCAGGCAATTAACGGGGTTCATGAAACGATTGTTAACACCAGAAAGAAGTCCTTTCTTCTGACCATATTGGAAAACACCTGACCTCAGTCGCTCCGAAGAAATGTAATATTTCTCTGACCACTGGAACATACATTGCTCATGTCCTCTGTAAGTAGTTAAAATTACTGATCGCGGGGTGAACCAGCCAACAGGAAATTGGGGATCAAGGTGGGCTACAAGAAGGTAGGTATGGGACATAGCCAGTCACGTCTTATCACAACTATAAAGGGTCTCCGGTCATCAGGCTTATGTTCTTGCGGCCACAGATTTTTTGTCAACCGTGCTTTGCATGCTGGTACTTGTAGGCAAAACCACATCCCCTAACACGCTGCTTAAAAGATAGTACTAGAGAAAGGTAACTGATTACATCATTGTATTCTGCATCTAAGTGACCCGCTTGCCCACCTGCACAAGTACTATGGACCCTTCTGGGGAACTTGATATAACGAGATGGTTCTGATTCTTGTGAATTTCTGTAGAGGTGGCCATCTTGCTCTGGGGTGGCCACAGCAAGGTAGACTGCACCCTGTGGCCGAAAGATCAGGGGGAGAAGAGTCCAAAGGCACCCACAATGACCACGGGTGGACTGGGAAGCAAAAGAGGCAGTGGAAATAATGTTCAAAGTGGCCCCATGTCACACATTTTCAGCAAGCCCAACCCTTTTCCTATGGGAAAATGTGAAAATACCACACAAAAGAGGCCCACGGTGCAGAGGCCTGTTGAGCCCGGAGGGACTCGGTAAATGAGGAGAGACACGCCGAGATGAAACATACGTCTTGTTTATTTGAATTCAAGACCTTAACTGCTGAACTCGCTCCCTCCCCCTTTCGTCATCCGTCACGTGACGCCACCTACGTGACCCGGTGTCGGTCTCTTAAGGAGACATTAACCCTATAACAAGGCCCACCAGGAAATCTCCAGAGTTCCCTATGGGCCAGTCCACCTCTGACCGTGATTCATGTACACATGTCGATGTCGTACTCATTTGCTTGCCTTTCAATGAGTTGGATTTGATGCAGTTCTGTTGCCTGGCTCCTCCTACCATGGAAGGGCACGCCTTAAAGTGCTTGGGTCACACCGAGTCTTCCAATTAGATGAAAGGCGCGCATCATGAAAGTCTGTAGAGCTGGCTCGAGTCGAGCCTGAATCTCATGTACCTGCCCTATTTGTGGCTTGGACAGGTTTGAGGCATAGGGCCATGTGGATTGATTGAAAGAGTCTGACAAGATTCAAATCTGAATGCAGGCTTAACATTGGAATGATAGAAAGTCAAATTAAACACAACCTAAACGCAGATTTAAAACAGTAAAAACAATAATAAGTGCTAAATTAAAATATGAACTTATTTTGGCTTCTTATGAACAAAAAGGCAAATGAGGCAGCCCATTGCACGCAGCTACTTGTCAAAACAGCTCCTGATATAACAGACATGAAAACAAAAATAGGACTAGACAGTGCCCATTCCCGCTTTTGCCACCGATATCATATTACAAATTGAAGGTTGTTCCTGGTCTTGAGTGTGGACTCGAAGTTAATAATAAACCTATCCCCTTTGTGGGTTGACCTGCTTCTTAAAGGTGCAGCGGCCGCTAACACCAGCCCCGGACAAATGTTCAAACGTCCGGGCTAGAACTCTTCTACCAGGCGCATTGGTCTCTTGATCACACGCTATTGCTTCTCGTGTCGACTTTCCACTTCTCCACCGCCTGTGGGGTCCTCACCCGGTTCCGTCCCACCGGCGGTTCCCCCGGGTGGAATCCATAGGTCATTCCTCGGCTCCCGTTGCACCGGGGTGCAAACCGGCGTGGGAGATTCAATCTCTTCTCTTTTGAGATAATGTTTGAATTGGGAACAATTCCTTGTGACAGCTTTATCTTGATCCTGTGCCGTCACCAACATGCCCTATATGGCCGTAACCTAAATAGGGCGAGGGGCGAACCTGGAATCAGTCTTTCGGATCATGGGCTACTGCACTAGGATCTCGTACTTGTCAAAAAAAGCTCCTGATATAACAGACATGAAAACAAAAATAGGACTAGACAGTGCCCATTCCCGATTTTGCCACCAATATCATATTACAAATTGAAGGTTGTTCCTGGTCTTGCGTGTGGACTCAAAGTTAATAATAAACCTATCTGTCGACATTCTACAAAGATTTAAGGTGTTATCCTGGCCCGGGCCAGGAATACACATCAATAAGGACGCACAGCCGGAGGATTTCAGTATAACCTTCTTTATTTCCATACATATGTTAACTGGTGCCAAACGCACCTTCCCAGTTTAACTCCCTCCCAACGTACATAGGCGCCCTGCCCCTTTGTGGCCGGACCTGCTTCTTAAAGGTGCAGCGGCCACTAACAGAAGGCTTTCAGTGAAAATCTGTATGACTTTTTCCAACGTCAGTCGCAGGTCACAAACTTGGCCTTCTGCTTCTCCGAACAATAGTCTCCTTGAGATCGTTATTGACTTATTTTAGGGTCTTATTCCAGCCATCTGGCTCGCTTTATGTGGATCTGTTATGCATGGAACTTACTAAAACATGTAAACCGACTTTGGATTTTGAAAGATTATTGTACGGATGCTCTTAAATAACTAAATATTATAAATGAGTTGCTGAATCCTAGATCCATAGAACGTAAAATATTAGTGTTTGGTTGATGTCAAACATTCCATCAGATATCATCTCACAGGCGCTGTCATGATTGGGCACGAGAAGGAGCTAGATTAGGATCTGTTCGTTATAATTTAGAGAAATATCCTTCTTATGGAGCACATCATTTTTTCCAAAGATTCCTCTTCAATTACACTGTTAGAGATCATTAGTATAAAAAGCCAGTTAACAGATAACATGATTAAGTTTAATCTTTGTGGGGTAAGAGACCCACGAGAAACCTTGAAGCACGTCTCTTTAATTGTCAACGTTTACATCATTTGAGGGTCGCTCTCTTTAGCCAATTGGTACATTTTATAGAAACGATCTCCACTGAAATGTTTTGAAGAGTTTCCGGTCGGGATTCCAGGCCACGCTGGTTTTAGCATCAATAAGGTACTTGTATGGTTTATTCAGAAATGCTTACTGTAACATTTGAATGAATTGTCTATGGTAAGAACTCTCCTCAGGTCTGTACTGGTACCGGTTAGTTTACCTTTACACTGTCATGCATTAATGGAGGACGTCTTTTTTGGGGTATCTGCAAAGGGCCTGCTCAGACTCAGAGCACCAGGAAGGACTTGGTTAACTGCTCTTTCCTTTCCATTTTTCATGGAAATTGCCTAATCTATATTCAATATGTAGAGGGCACGGGGAGGGGGAATATACAGAACACAGGCAAACAAATGACACAAAAGGACAGCATTCAATGCACAATGAGATAGAAGATGAAATGATATGCCTCCCTCTGGATGCAAATTATCACTCTCCGTCGACCCGGCACCCGACACACAGGCACATAGATCTCCTTTGATCTGCTTTGAAGAATTATTGGATGATATCCAAAGCTTTGAAAGATAATTAGAGAGAGGTGCACAATTTCCATCTGGAGTCCACCTTCATTGATAGACACAAACCACACAATCGCTCTGCTAAAATAACAATTTAAAAAGGCAGCATTGGCGGTATTATATCGTGTCGTAGCCCCCTCCCGCCAGTCATTTGAGGTTACCGACTCTTGAATCCCTGCATGAGCCACAATGACTCTTAAGATGTGATCTGAAATGTTCATGCATGGTATTTTAAACGGTAACGATCTAGTGTGTACCGAGGGTCTGACGGGTGCATTCGGGGAAGATAGGAACTAGTTAGAGGTGGGCGGTGGAAGACCATTTGGAACTGAAGTCCAAGTTGTGTACAATGGACTGTTGTGTTTGTCGTATCCAGGAAAAGGTTGTGCATTAGTTGAGACACAGAATTGGCTCAGATGTAGTAACATTTCCAAAATCCCAACAGGCTTAAATCATTTGAATGTGCAGGAGTGACTTTGTCTGTTAATTACAGCACGGTATCAGGTAACACATTCACGGAACATGCTTAAACCTCTGCAATTGGTCAAATCAGACGTTTAGCCAACAGAAATTACAAAAAGAATGAGGAGACGCCCATGTAGCTGCTCTTAGAATGTTTAGTGATACATAGACGATGAACAGGCGCTGGTGGAATGAGACTTACTACCAAAGCAAGGTCTTCTCTTCAATTGCATTGCACCAAGTCATAGTAAAAGAAGCCTTCAAGTAAACAATAGTGGTCTTCCAAACGTGCCTGCCCAGAGCAGGACCTATGTTAGAGAAAAATGTCCAAGAACATGTCCGTGTAATTGTTGTAGTTCTGTGGGCTTCATTACAGTTTTGGTAGTATCCCATCGGTAAATCGAGCAGAAAACCACCAAATGGTGTCACTGTTGCCGGCACTCAGTCTGCTGGAATTATAGGCAGATTACAAGTGCTGATAAGGGTAGTTACTCCCCATTCCACGTAGTCCATAGGGGGATTTGCCGCCATTACCGGTACAAGAGATAACAGACGGTAAACCAGTATGAAGTGGATTAAGTGTCCAATAGGAAAAACAACGCCTTCATGGTTTAACACCTTCATACTGGGTTAGTAGAAAGACTCTTTGAAGCATGCATGCATACACATGTGGTGAAAAGAGTTCCATGTCATTTCATTGTGGGATGTTTTTTCCAGGCTTTTTTACTGCAGATTTTTTAATAAAAAACTCATCACATTTTTTATTATTTCTTTTTGGGGGGTTGCCCCCCAAACAGACATCCCCTTTATTTTTTTTATATATTCCTAAACACCCACACCCCAAATACATATTTTTGTAACCCCCCTAAAAATGTAGATGAGTTTTTTTTCGTTAAAAATCTGCTGTTAAAACCCCTGCGAAAAAACATCCTGCAATGAAATACGTTGTACCGTGAAAAGCTATTTTATTAGCCAGCAAGGCCATTGTGATGAAGTGATGTGAAATAAAAGGCTGATATCAAGAGTCTGCTTTTTTTTTATTTTCAGCATGTGCACTTGTTTGCTGGTGCCTCAGTTGTCAGGCTCTGTGTCAGGATGTTTCAGCCTGTGAGAATCTACTTGTCTTTATTTTATTTTTAGCAAACAATACTTTTCACGGTTGCCTCGGTATTCAGGCTCTGTTTCGGGGGGTTTCTCATCCTATCGCAGGCTTAATCATTGCCTATGTCCCTTTCTCTGCCCATCTCTAGTTTCAGATTCCATCACCGGTGCCAGTAATACTGGCAGTTTTTGCCGGTAAGGGGCCTGACTTATCTCCAGCTCTCAGTTGGAGGTAAATAAGGCCCCTTACCAGCAAATTTGGAGTTTGCCTATGCAGTAACGTGCCAGTAAACAGAACTAATGGCACATTAACACTGCACCGGTCAACTCCTAATTTGTTGGGCTATGTTATGATTGTGAAATAGATAATACAAAATTCTGGATAATGTAATGTGCAATAGCACCTGTAGCGTGCCATATGCCGAATGGGATTACCAAATAAATGATGTCAGGCCCAAATAACTACTCCAAGAATATGGCAAAATACTACTTTATTATTAGTTCAATAAAATAGCGAAACCTGTCGCACAAACAGATTGTAGTGTTACACACTCTCAACACATTTCCATAACACAAAAGGCTTTCTACCTTGATGTACGTCAGCTATGATGTCATACTATGTGCCAAATAGTAAAAACCAGGTGGGCAGATTCGTGATTTGAATGACACCTGGCCTAGTAGGATCGTTGTTTGTCTTCCCTCTGTTCCCCCTCCCTTGCCTCGTCGCGCCTTGAAACACTTGTATATAGGCTTGTTACAAATGCCATATCATATCATATCATATCATTGGTTAAGGGAACATGTATACCTATATTTCATATAAGAATTCTACTCCCTCTTCACCTTTCTAATACACCCCGTCTTTTCGTTTGCAGATCCGCCTGAGTGCCTGGGGACCAATTCTGTTGGTGAGGGCGCACGGTACAAATAACTTTAACATTTAACATTAACATAAGTGTTAGTATCATCATTGGCTGCCCTTTATCTGGTAGGCACGCCTTGAACAACCCCTAACTACATAAAATATGATAACAGAATAACAACAGTAGCAGAAAGGTTTCTGCAACACTGTATGGTCCACCTTTACATAGACCCTCATGATTGGTTGGCACTCTCCTCCAACCTTGGACATTCAGCTTGTTAGCAGCACATAAGCAAGGAAACCCAGGTGCTGGGGAACAATGTCAGACAACTGCCCTTCTTAGCTAATTAGCTTTAAAAGGAGTGAAGGTACATTGCTATCCTCGTCTGAAGCTTTATGAATAGGCCTTGTCTTCTGGTCTCATACCACGTGTGAGGAGACCATGATTTTGTCCATTCTGTCCTTTTATTTAGTGCTATTTGATTCAAATATGTTGGGTGCTAGTACTCTCCTCTGCCTCTGGAGACTTAATTGCTCCGTCTTGCATGTGCTTGCTGCATCTTTTATTGCTCAATACTTGGCACTCACAAATGTTCACTCCTTTGCTTAATCTAAGAGAAATATATGTTACGCACATGGCTTATCCTCTTCGACTCCTATTGTACCTTGCAGTTGCTTCTTACTGCGGCATGCTTGATCCTGAGCCTGAGCCAAGCAAATATCTGTTGTTCTTGTAGAGATCTGTATTCCATCACCTGTCAGCTCTGCAGCCTTGGTCTTTCTTCTCAAGGCTTCTCACTTACTATTATACGATACCGACATCCATTTTTTCAACACGGCCGCTTTACTCACGTTATGTTTCCTACTTTAGCAAGCTTCTACATTGTCTTATCTACCTTGCGTTTCTACTTATATTCATCTACTGCATCTCTTGTTATTTATCTTCTAAGTGTATATGGATTTCTTCATATTCGCATATTTGTTTACTTTGGCACTTTAGTCACAACTTCATTCTTTCGATATCCATATAGCGTTTCAGTGCGTCCACGTGTCTTCTCTTCATGACGTCACTTCACACATGTTAGACTTCACTTATAGTTCTTCTATGTCAAGTGGTGTCTGCAGACTTCCTTCTACCATGTCAGTACGTGGGTACATTCGATAAGGTTGTCTCAGTTCATAATGTCTCTCATATTTTCTTTGCAGTAACGGGATAATACCAGATGTGATGCATAGTGCTTTCTTGCTGTTCTTCCAATATACCGGAGGTGAGGGTGTGTGCTCAATGAGTGACATATAAATCTGCTTCTCTACAATAAGAATCACCATATTTACATGTTTACGAAGAAGACTATTTTTCTAAAATAAAATTGCTACCATAAAAGCAACAATGGATTGCAATTACTGGAATATAAAATACACTCAATTGAGCTCCCGCAATGAGATTGCTGACAATAGAGGTGAGACATACATTTGAATTATAATTGTTTAAAAACTCATCTATGATGGTCATGTGCAGTAAACTGTCCTGTGGCACTTTGTCACTACGCACTTTCATGGACATACAGAGAAACTATGGTAAGCCCCGGCAAAGCAACATTGAAATGGGTTACATCTCCTCAGCAACAACGTGGCAACTAGATGACAGGAAATCTTATGTCATAGTGAGAAAAAATATGGAGACCTGTACAGTGAGATGGAACCTTGTGCAGGGAAGAAGATGCCAGTTTATCAACAAATAAGAATTTAACAACATCAATCCCAGGATTGATGCAACCTGCACGCAGCTACATCCTCTCCAATCTTAACAACCTCTGCGAGGCATCGCCTGCTAAAAACACACCTGATGGAGTAACCCACATCTGGGGAAAGCTGACCAGTAGATGGACATTTGGAAGAGTAAACTGAAGACACATGCAGCCTGGAGGTTTCTTTGGGTATGAGGTTTATTTCCACCATCATACGCGGAGAAGGCTCCCAAATCACATATGTCTTGGAGAACCAGTCTTTTTTCAAGGATTCTTCTGGATGGTGCTCTATTAATTACCCATAATGCATTCATGCATTGCATTGTTGCTTCTAGCTTAAAACCACGTTACTAAATTGAAGCTTGTTATCTTATAATTAAGCCCATTTAAATCACCATTAATCCCTTGCTGCTTCAAACAGTTCCTCACTGTTTAAAATGTTATTTTATTAAAAGTATTTATATTTTGATTAAAAAAACAACGTAAACCAACAATTTTTAATGACTAAAGTGCAGATGTTTTTGATGTATTAGTTTGGTTTTGGTAGATTAAAGAGGCATCATTTTAGATGTGTAGGTGTGACCATCATTTTTTTATCCCTCAAAAATGTGTACAATATTTAATCAAAGTTCAAAGACATTTGTGAACACGATTTTGACAAGGGGCTCTTTGCAATAGTCCTGATTGACCGCAGGTAAGTGCACTGGGTTAATGCTGAGTATCTCCTTTTCATCGTATACAGGTTTAAAATTGTGTTAAGTCAACAATATATTTCTGGTTGTATTTATAATTTGTATTTATTTGAAGAACATGCATTTCAATTACAATGAGAAATAACTTCCAATACAACATATTAACAAACTCCAAACACTCCAAAATAATGCTCTTAGAGTAGCCTTAAACATTCCTAACAGAGCCCATGCCTCTACCTCCAGAAGGAATGCACTGGCTAAAAATTAATGACAGGATCACCCTCAAAACTCTTTTGCTCACGTCCAAATCCCTCAACAATATAGCTCCTCCCTATTTAGCAAATAGAATCAACAAGAGAATCTCAAACTGCCCCACAACAATGACTAACGCTTATACCTTCATAGTGACTAGATATAAAAAGAGTACAGCTGGCGGCGCTAGCTTTCCAATCATAGCTGCCCAAACCTGGAACAAACTCCCCTTTGAACTTAGAAAGGACCAACCCTACCTAAGTTTCAGGCACAAGGTTATTTCATGGATATGATCTAATGACATCTAATGTGATCACCCTCTTTTACTAGAACCACTCGTCCTGAGTGACACCTCCCGACTCTGCCCTTTGTTAACTTGACCCCCCATAGGGACCTCAAACTACCAATGCTAGTATCTAGGAATTTCACTGGACCCTACCAGGACTACAAAACTGTGGTTGATTGTTACTTAGCTCTTTATTCTTCTGACACCTGGCATTAACTGTATAAGTATATTCATACTGTAACACTGCTGAACTGTCCTACTGCCTATTTTGCTTGTCACTGTAACTCAGTTCTCAAGTATCCTTGTAATGTTTGCGCCCGGCTACCTGCGGGTTTGGTTTTGCGCTATATTAAATAAAGAAACAAACAACAAACATTCATAGATGTCAGAGGCATTTCCGAGAACAGTGTATGCACTATAGCATATACATAAAAATAAATGCAAACCAGTTTAAGAGTGTGTGAATACAGTGGGCTATAGAGCAGGGACGAAACAAAATCAAACAAAACATGTTGTTAACCTCCCACAGTGCATTTGCTTTGCTGACATGACTTTGTGGCTTTACATCAAACCAATTTCTTTTGAGAGGGGCAAGAGATAACAGACGCTAATCCAGTATCAAGTGGGTGAATTCTCCTATAGGAAAAACAGTGCCTTCATTGTTTGATACAATCATACCAGGATAGTATGCATGGGGCCTCAATACGAGTAGTGCCGAATGGGTTTAACGGCGCCAATAATGGTGCTGGCGCATTAAACCCACTCCGCACTATTACAAGATCCCCTCACGGAACCCGCTCAGGACGTCTGGTTTTTCCAAACCTCCATAGCGGGTTCCTCGAGGGAACCAGGGAGCTAACAACGGGCCTGTAATTGACGGGTCCGTTGTTAGCTCCCTCCCCATTCCCATTGAGCCCTATGGGGGTTCGAATGGGAATGGGGAAGGACCGGGACCGGGTTCCCTGAAGGAGGAATTACAGGGCCCTTCGAACTCGAAATGGCCAGGTAATTCCCCATTGAGGGAACCCAGAACCGGACACGATTTTGGAGGCAGCCATGGCGCTAATGAGGCCCATGGTCTTCAAAACATGCATGCATGTACATGTGGTGAAAAGCTGTTGTATATGCTTGTAAGGCCATTGTGATGAAGTGATGTCAAATGAAAGGCTGATATTAAGAGGCTGCTTTATTATTTTTAGCATGCACACTTGTTTGCCGGTGCCTCAGTTTTCAGGCTCTGTGTTGGGATCTTACAATCTAATGTTACAAGATATGTCACGGCTGCCTCAGTATTCAGGCTCTGTTTCAGGGTGTTTTAACCTATCACAGGCTGAATCATAGCCTCTGGGCCTCATTATAACCCTGGTGGTAGTTGTGCCTGGCACGGCTGCTGCCGGAGTTGCATTTTTTCCGGCACCCGTTAATGAGGAATTACCGGGTAATCCTGACATTGCCAGACCCGGTAATTCCTGCATTGCCTGGTGCCGGTGCCTATCAATCCCCATTCCAATTTGAGCCCCATAGGGCCTGGCGGACTGACAGGTGCCCGGGAGCACAACTCGGAGTATGCGGTCTGGGAACTACGGTACCGGCATGCTTACTGGTACCGTAGTTCCTGAACCGTCATGCTTATAATGAGGCCCTCTGTCTCTTTCTTTGCCTCTCTCCAGTTTCAGAATCCATCACGGTCTTTTTAAAGTTCTATGCACTTTTTGGATTTCCAGTGTCTTAGTCCTAGGAACTGAAATAATCTCAAATAATTGGTCCATCTAGGCATGTTCAGGATTCTCAAAAATTCTCAGGTTCTAGCAATTTCAGGGTTCTCAGCACCTGTAACGTTTGTAGTGGTTTTGGAGTTCTCACTTCGGTCTTCAAGCATCACTGTTCCTACCTGTTAGCCGTGCACTAGGAGTGAGCGGTTATTTCCAGCCCCACATCACAGCAGCAAAATGCTTCCTCCTCCATCCCAGGGTGATACCTGCCTCTTGTAGGGAAACTCTCTTCTCTTATTGTCCTACTGTTGTGTTTTGATTGGTTGGCTGCTGTACTTCCAACCACTTGCAATTATTAGGCATGCAAGTAGATAAAGATGGCTTTGGATGTCCGTGATGCAGAAAGGTACCACCAATTATTTTGGGGTATGCATGTATTCAAAGGGATATCTAAAAACCTCACTCATGCATGCTGAGATTTCCGTCCAATAATCTTCTAAATATTGGCAAATTATAAATCTATGCAACATGTCTACCTGCTCACATGGACAACTAGAGAAGTTCAACATTGACCAGAGATTCAATTGTACTTGTAAACTGAATTTAGAAGTGTACCCAAGATCCTCTGTGACAGTTGCATTTAGAAGTGTGCCCAATAGACACTCTGGAAAGGTGCATCTAGAAGTGTGCTCAATAACCTAGCTGTGATTTTAGTAGGGTTCCCAATAGACACTCTGTGAAAGTTGCGTTAGAAGTATGTCCAATATCCCCTTAGTGAAATTTAGAAGTGTACCCATAGCCCCTCTGAGAGTTGCATTTAGAAGTGTGCCCAATAGTCTCTCTAGGAAATCGAATTTAGAAGTGTTCCCAACAGCCTCTCTGAAAATTGACTTAATAGTACGCCCAGTAGACTCTCCGTAGAAAATGGAATTTAGAAATGCGCCCAATGGCATCGCTGTGAAGGTTGCATTTAGAAGTGTAACCAATACCCTCTGTGAAAGTTGATTATAGAAGTGTATCCAATAGACGCTCTGTAAAGTTGAATTTAGAAGTGTTCCCAACAGACGCTCTATAAAGTCGAATTTAGATGTGTTCCCAATAGCATCTGTGAAAGTTGACTATAGAAATGTATCCTATAGACACTCTGGAAAGTTGCATTTAGAAGTGTGCCCAATAGCCTCTAGTAAACTGAATCTAGAAGTGTGCCCAATAGCCTCTCTGTGGAAAACTGTATTTAGAAGTGCGCCCAGTACCCTCTCTGGGAAAGTTGCATTTAGAAGTGTGCTCACTGAAAGAGCATATAACCGATCATACCACACCACCATGCTTACTCTCTCCTTACATCACCACTCAACTAGAACACAGAGATACTATGACACCATTCGGTATAACTGTTCTCATACCAACATTCCGCCGCTTACTCCACATCATTCTATGTAATCACTGCTGGTTCCACACCCCCAGCCAGGCGTTTTCCTCAGGCCTAACGCAGCCACATCCGTTCCGGATAAATCCTGCCAGAACGAACACATTCTCCTGATCTCTCAACCACCACACCTACCGCTAAGAAGCAGCTACTACACGAGTCCTGCACGAGCTGCACACATACCCAGTGCTCACACGCACCTTCTGACTCTCCCTACTCTCTCTACTGATCTGAACTTCGGTTCCCAAGGGCGTTCAACCTACAAGCGCCTTCAGATCATACCAATGGTATATAAGGCGCTATATAAGTGCAAAATAACAATAACAATAACAATAACAATATCATTGAAATAGTCAATACAGTGTTTCAGTGCAAATGAAATAGTCTAAAAAAATAATTTTACTCTCACAGATTCATAATAAGATGTGCATTTTAAATATAACTAATATTTGTGATAAATGGTGATGAAAAAACAGCAGCCTAAATGCATACCAAATTCATGAAAACCACCACGACCACATAGGTTTGTGAATTTAATCCTAGGAATCTGAAGGACGAATATTCAGACAATTTGATCTATTTGAAGGCCTCTATAAAGCCTTGAGCATAAACAGTAGATACTGAAAGAACACGGGGATAAAAGAGGATTGACTTCACCAAACGAGGGAATCTTCCAAAGATCTAAAATAAAGGTTTTTCAAAATGGGGGTAATCCAACAACTCCTAACATCATTGAATATAGAGCATAGAAGAAGCAAGTATAGTAAAGATTTAAAATGTCTGCGAAAAAATGACGGATGTTCTTACAGTCTGTTAAGGATCCGAAGGAAAATTCAGCAAGTGGGAGGATAAGCAAATGGAACTTAATATAAAGTGCTCTTTTATCTGAGGATATACAAATTGATGGCATGGCTCTGCAAAAGGGGGCTCTTTATGCATCAACTATCCCATAAACCTTTTTCTGATGCATCACTTGCAAGGTAGGCAAAACCAAGTCCCCCTAGAAAGCTTTTAACATGTTTGATCCCATTTCAAAGAAAGATTTTTGGAGCTGGTGCCACCTTGAAAACCCTTATATTGAGTTTATTTTCTTGCCTTTGTTATGAGTTAAGAACTGATCCTATCACTTCTTGATAATAAAGGACACTCTCATGCACCACGAATTCCACTCTTTTTTTCATCCGCCTCATGTCATTCCACCACAATCCCTCCAAATAGTATCTCATTATGCAATGTAATGCAACACGGTTTTATATAGCGTATCACTGCCATTTCAGAGGCCTTTCTGGATGTGTTCTTTCAAGAAAATGGTGGAGGGTGGTTGTCAGTGGAACATAGGGAAAGACAGGTGTGAAACCTGTTGTGTTTCTGCATGCAGCTTTGACGTACCAGAGTCCCGAGTTTTGGTATAATGCTGTGTGGTCAGTGGTGGGGACATTTGGGTGTGGGTTTTATCCAGTGTGGATAGCTTAACAACAATCGCTTTTGAAGGTGGTGCTGTGAGACAGGGTTAGCAGCTGTTGTGGGGGGATGTGTGACAGGACTGGGGAAATGAGGAGTTGTGCTACTCCATTAATGTGGTATGGTTGTAGGCAGGTGACTGCCAAGTGTGAGAGTAGATTTTGTGAGTAGTGCAAGATGATAAGCAATTGATATGTGATCAGGTTAGTGAATGAAAGTAGGGGGCTTTGGGTTATTGACTGCACTTCTTGGTCTGGACCATTGTTAAAGTTGAGGTGAACATTGTTGAATTGTTGACCTCAGGTGAAGAGTTGTTAAAAGTCTGATGCTGCTTTAAAGGACATGAAGACTGATCAGAAGAAGTATGATCTCCCAAATTCCTTAGCGGAAGAGTTGTGCTCCGTGTGTAGCATGTTGATACAGGTTTAAACAGAGATGGTTCCCCTGGACGATGCCTCTGGTATTGGGAGGTCGGCTTGCTGGGGATCGTCATAGGTACTTAGATTAATGTCAAGTCTTTATGGGTGCCATACTAGTGTGTCATTTGAATAGTCAGGTTTACAGATATTTTCTAAATGGTAGGTTGAGTCACCACTGGGGGAACAATAGAAGACTCAAGAGAAATATAAACAACTTTACCTAAGTGTTGTTCTCATTATCTTCTAATCAAGGCTGCCGGAACAACAAGGATGGGGTCAGAAACGGTATTTCAATCAGACTGATGTGTGAGCCAGGTATCTCTTAGAATCATTGGGCATCAGCCTTTGTTCTGCTATGATATTGTATGATAAGTCATGCATAATGTGCCAGTACACAAGTGATTCTAGGTGCGACAGTTCAAGTCAATCCTATCAGTGTTACCAACAATCACGCAGTCTCTGAGTTTTTATGTTGCTCTTAGCACCTTTTTCTATGCTCCATGGCTAGTGCAAGATTGACAGGGCCTTGTGTTGGACCTCCTAGACTCAGGTACCAGGCACCTCCACCTAGGTCGACCAACAGGAGTCAGGCATCAGACACTAGATGAATTGCTGAACAGCAGAGTACTTCAGGATATCCCCTCGATCCAGTCTTGGAATCTCAGCCTCTAAAGTACAGGATTCATTAGGGGTTACGTAGAGTAGCTTAGATTAGCCTCTCTACCTAGTCTCCTTGATCTGACCCTTTCGTCCAGTTTGTAAGCACATCTCGGTCAGATATCTTACATGCTCCACTCTCTCTCCCTTCCCCTTAGTGCTTCCTTCCTTCATTTTATACTCTTCATCTATTTTCCTTTCCACTAAATTTTGATCCCTGCTTTCTAACTCGACCCTTTCCCCACTGGTTACTTGCCCACTCACCCTCTCTGATGTTCCACTCCCTCATCTATACATAGCACTTCTCTCCTTGCCTCCTTCACTCTCAATATGATCTTTTTTGCCTCCTCTCCTATTGCTTTCTTGATCTCTTTCCTTATCTCTCTGCCTTCTACTCCACCATAGAGGTTCCTTTGCTCCCTTCTTCCCCTCTATGCTGTCTCTCTTCTATTTCCTATGGTTCCCTTCTTTTTGAGCATTTCTTACCCCCAGATGGCCGTCTCTTTCCCTCTCTCTCACACACTCTATTTGCTTGGACCACACCTTCTTTATTCTAGTGACCTCCTCCTCTCTCTTCTTTGCTCCTTTCTGATCTCTCCTTCCTCTGTCCTACACCTTCCTCTTCATACTTCTTAGTCTGGATGCTCCAACAGTCCTCTAACAACAACACTACCCTCAGGGATATCCTCCTTTTAATACTCTACTTGGGACAGGAATGAAGATTATGATTGAGAGATGCAATGCACAGTGTGCCACTTAGATCATTATTTTTGATTACCAGGGTCACAGAAGCCTGCCCTTTCCCCAGGTGCTGTCACTGTGGTTTTCCTCTATGCAAAGTCCTGTGGAGATAGAGTTCCAGAGCTTGAATGAGAGAAAGGAGAACAACGATCTTTTGTGACATTTTGCGATTGAAGGATAGGCCTAATCAAAATGGGGTCTTCTGTGCTCAGTGACACTTATCCCCAAGTGCCCCTGGTCACCACCACCTAAGCCCCATAGTCATGTACACTGACAACAACTGCACTCTGTCTCTGGTCCGAGCCCATGCGACCATGGCCTTACTGTAATCAATATTTTCTATATAAAATGTGCATGAATGCATTTGAATAATCATTAATGTTACATATGGTTTCCGAATGTGTGAACTACTATTTACTTGGACTTCATTCGGAAGATTTCCTGAAGTTTGAATTACAGCAGTTGTGATCAATCAAGAATCAGTATGTAATAGGAGGATTTCGATTGTAAGATAGATTATTATCTTTTTATGTCTTGTGATATATGTATAGATGATCTCCTTTAATTGTTTTTACAGTTATGTTTACGTCTCATTACCTGACTGCTATTCTGGCATGGTGCTCTGCCAATGATCTCTACCTAATGCTAGTAAGATGGAGACCATTCTCATAGGAATGCCTGTTCCTTGTGTCCCCCTCTACTCTCTGGCCAGCCTCCTTGGGTTCCCTCCTCTCACCCACTTGAGAGGCAAAAACGGTGGGATCATCTTTGACTCCTCTCTCTCTTTCTCTCCACACATCACAGATCTTGCCAAGAAGTCCAACTTCCAGGTCCATCTCTTTAGGGGCATTCTACCTTTCCTTACCTTCCCCCAGAAGCTCAACGTCTCCAAAGCCCCGGCTCTCTCTAGGCTGGACTTCTGCAACAGCCTCCTCCTCAATCTGCCCTGTTCCTCCCTTCAACTAATTCAGACTAGGACTGCAATATTTATCTTTGCCCTCAAGCCCAACAACTGGATATCTCCAGACCTAAAATCTTTCCACTGCCTCCCGGTGACTGCAAGGATCAAATTCAAGACCCATTGCATCATCCACAAGGTTGTCTGGGGCCTGCGACCTCTCTACATGCAGCTTTCCCTCCTTAAATACTTCCCTGCCAGAGTTCTTCGGTCCTCTAGCTCGAACTCTCTGCAGGTCAAACATTTCTCCAAGCAGAGAGTGGGAGGTAGATCGCTTTCTTCAGCTGGTTCCTCCCTCTGGAACAGCCTCCCTGCCCCCCTCAGACTTGAGTCAGGTCTGCGTAAGTTCTGTAAACTTCTCAAGGCTTTCCTTTTCTCCTCTTCCTTCCCTCTCCCCCTCCCGTGCTAGTCTTCCCTCTGCCACTGCAACCTTTGCCTGGTCCCTTCAGAGTCATACAGGGGCCAGACCACCCCCTCTTCCAGTCCCAACAGCATCCTTTGCTAGCACTTGTCCTCGAGCTCCCTTCCCCAGACTAGCCCTGGCCTGGTCCTACCAGTCCACTGCACTCATCCTCCCTTTCCCCCTCTCATTCCCCTGGCACTTGTCACCTTGCCCCCACCCCAGCACTTGCCCACCCCTCCATCCGTTTGAGCACCCCGTGCCTGCACTTCTCCCTATACCCCTCCCCACCTCCACTTAGCCCCTTGTCTTGTACTTGCACGGTGGGATTGTCAAAAGGCCATTATAACTGTTTTATTGTTCTACTTCTTTCCCATGTCCCCCACATCCCCCTCCAAATTGTCTTGTGAAAACATTGCATATCCTATCTCATGCAAGTTAAAGTTTGTATCATAAAGCCACAGATATTAGCATACTTTAGATTTTAAAGTCATCCCTAAATGAATACTGCTACACAAATCAATTGACACATATTCAATTACTAACTGAGTACATTGCAATGTCCCCAGTCCTCCACAGAAGAGGTAAAAAGAAGACACCTACCTGTCTTGAGAGGAAGAAAGGGATGCATTTCTGTGCTTTACCTTCTTTCCAGCTTCTCTTTTCATGTCCTCCCTAGTGACCCCATGCTCATTGTTATTCCATTGGGGGGCTTGGTCTTATTTCATATGCTGGTGCATCTTTGACACTTGCCGCAGACCTCGACTCGCAGGTCCAGGAGCTTTGCGATGAACCTCTTCAAAGCCCATGGTAAAAAAAAGAAAATCCATTGATCAGCCAATAAAAAAACAGACAATGTATCATCCTGGATAGTTTGCCTGGCACGTGAAAGTGTGACTAGTTTTTTCACGTATATGAAACATCAGAAAAATTATTAAAGTGTCTTTGGACTTCTCCTTTTTGTGATTCCTGAACATGGGAACCTGATGAGCTCCTTGAATATCTGGCGCTAAGTTGATCTGTTCCTGGGGATCCAGGGGATCTTTTTGAAGGAGGGCAGAAATGAGAACTCTCAGATCTACCAGAAAAGAACATCATTTCCAATTAATGTGTTTAGGATATAGTAAAATTATAAGGAGCAGTTTGTACGGTTTTGGGTGTGAGATAGTGTTGCGATCTCCCAGAGTTAGGATGGGTCCGCAGTCACAGACCAGCAGTGAGCCCCGGGCAGAAATGTCCTGGTTACTGTATGTACAATATATATATAGGTTACTTTTGCTCTTTATTTATTTAGTTGTATTGATTATAGCTCGAACCTAGCTCAAGAGCAGCAGAGTGCTTTACAGTAGGGGGGTGTCAGCATTGGCCTTGGCATTTTATGCAGTAGTGCAGCACGGTTGGTGGAGGGAGAGAGGGCTTTTCTTTCCGTCCGTCTCTTGATGGTAGTCAAAATGAGAACGCCCGCTGGCCACTGACAGCCTCACCAACTCAGGCCCAGCTTACACTCTCAGGATACTCATTTCACCCAGCATCCTCCTGAGTTGCCATTCATTCAGCCGGCACCAACATTCCGCCAGCATTCCTGGGTGACCTGCAGCACCTGATGCAGACACATACATCCAAGCCACAGTAAACAATGTATCGTCTATCATTATTATCCCCCCATGCGCAGATGGACAGTCTACACCAGATTTGTAGCAACATTGTTGTTGGGTTGTTAACGCTACTGATATGAATTCAAAGGTTTACATTCCAGTTCTGAGTTTGCTCAGAGTGACTCAATGATTCCCTATCTGTATTTGATGCATCCCTCAGTCTTTTCTAATGTGGTTCCTTCACAACATATGCCACCTGCCTTTGTTTTTTTCTAATAAGTCTACAGCCTTGTACGTTGATAGTTGAGGATATGTATGTAGCCAAGGAGACCATGCCGAGAAATGCTGATATATTCAGGTATCCAGCGTTCTGTTCTTTTGTTGCTTGCAATGTCAGGTTGCCCCCGAGGTTTCCTGTATCTCTCTATTTCTTGTCAATTAAGATGACCTTGCCGTTTTGTTTACCTTTTTGTGGTGGAGGGTATTTATCATCAAATCTATTTGCCTTCAGCTGCGGGAGTTAAAGCTGTGTCTCGGTTTATTTTTTTTATTTTTGGCATAATCATAACCAGTCTCAATCTGCACACTTGGATGTCATGACATATTACAGGACTCTAACATGTGTGATTCTCAAACATACTATTTGGTCAATTGGAAAGGCTTTCTGGTACAGAATAGGGGCTGGTCGCATGTTTCCTTTCTTCATGATCACATGTTATTTTCATCTTAATGCCAATGGTCTCCTGATAGACCCACAGCTCAGGGCGCGGCCGGGGGCTTGCGCAGGGCATTCTGCATCATCTATTATCTGTGCGTCAGGGTCTGCTTGATGTCAGGGACATCATGATCAGATTAGTGGCCAGGTGCATCAGGGTCTTTGCAGAGCTTAAGTGAGGGGTCGGCAGGTAACCCAGGGCCTTTGGAACCATAATGGTGGTGTGGGGTCACCCCACCAGTTCATTGTGGGGAGTGAATTGTGTGGCTTGCCTTATGCGTCGCAGCCTAGTAGCAAGAGGACTTGTGCTGTATCACTCTTGTAATTTGTACAAGTATGGCCTTGTACTGTGCATTCGCCCTCTCCAGATTAGCTGGTGCTTGCTACTTAAGCTGGTGTTGATGGGATGAAACTGCGCGGGGGCTCTTTCGCTCCTCCACGCCATTCCAGCTTTTCATCAGTGGACTCCAATCTTCTCGCCCCCGCTCTTGGTGGGCTCCTGAGAAGTCCATGGATTTTTGATACCGCTGTGCTTCTTCCCGTGTTCAGCACCAACGATGATCACATTCTGCCCTTCTCATTCTTGTGTGGTGAGTTGGCAGGGTGGCCTAAGGAAGGGGCAGTGCCTTTCGCCAGAGACCGAGGGAAAGGCACAAATCTGTATTACTGCATTTTTTTTTCTGACCCCAAATTTGGGTTGTTTGTCTCTCAGCCGCCTGTTTAACACTTTTTGCCATTTCACCCACCAACAAAACAGGTCCCCCTGTGAGCTGCCTCTGGGACTTATAAGTTTGCCGCTATCCCGTTGCTAATTCCGCCGGGATACCTGCAAACTGACCTACTGTTTCCACTGCCTGTTGTTCAGGAATTTCTGGGATATTACAGGTGGCGGAAAGGGCGGTAATCCCCATTCTATACGGCGTGGAGTGGATTGCCGGTATTACCGGGACCAGTATTAAAAGTGCAGGTAATACCAGCAGTATTTTGTCAGTGCAGGCCTGATTGACCTCCAGCTTTTGGTTGGAAATAAATCAGTAACCCACACTGGCAAACTTGTCATTTTGCAATGCGGTAACAGCGCTGGCCAAGGAATTACCAGCGCTTTTTCCACACCAGAATTATGGATAAATGCTGCTTCCCCAAATGGCACTTGTTTTCTTTGTAGGGGTCCCCTCCTGCACTGTGCCCTCTTCTCCCAATTCTCCTTTCATTACCTTTCCACTCTCTGCGTTACTCGCTACACGCCTGCACGCTCAAGTTGCCCCAAAGGAAAACATACATCTCCCTCATTACCCACCCTGGCATACACAGGTCATGTGCATTGTGAGGGCTATGCACAATTGTGTGCATTCCACTCGGCCCACACACATTCGTGCTCAGCCTTGATCATGATGAGTATTTCTGCAGTGCAGTGATACCTGAGGGTGGACTTTGGCATGCAGGCTTTTAGATGAAATGCCTTAAGCCATATATGCATTCCAGAATGGGCACTGGGGGTAAGGGAGTGCTATATCTGGGCTATAGCATGGCATTGAGCGGACTGCCCCAAAGATGTGTTTAAAGGTATTCTTCAAAGAGGTTTCAAAGTGGGGGTAGCCATTTTACCATAAAATAGATTAACTCAGATGTGTAATTTTTTTTTTTTTTTTTGTGTAATTGATTTTTCTCCAAGCCGATCTTCCTGATATACATAGCAAGTAGCATACCCCAGGGGTTCACTCACTTTTTTACTACCGGGTGTGCATCCTCACATTGCTGGGAGTTATTTGGTGGTAGGTGGATTCCAAGGTACCACTTCCTGCCTGTCCAAAGTAAAAGAGAGAATATTTCTGGCTGAAACATTCCCTTTACCAAAGTACCACTTAATGGGGGGAGGGAGGGGGGTCACAAAAAGTATTAACGATGTACTCAATATCCCCTGCTTTAACTGGTGCTTCTATTAGGTATAAGACAGGCTTTAGCTGAGGTTCACACAAAAAGAGTCTCCCCTGTCATTCATTATGGAGGACATTTCTCATTCTTGGGATTGCAACATTTACTTGTGATCTGGGGAAACTCTCCTAGAAGAGTCAACCTCTGCAGGCTGTTCCAGACCACCAAATCCAAGCAGCACACTGAGGCCGGAGAGATGTGCACACTTTTTGACTTTACTAATAACTTGCTTTTGCTGTAAGTTTCATATAATTCCTACCACCGGCTTTGTCATATACTCCAATGATGCCCAGATTTGGAGACATTCGTCCGTATTGCAAACCAAGACTTTATTAGAAATATTCTGATAAGTAAAGCAAGTCTGTGATACCACCGGGCTTTCAGCATGACCCCCTGGGTTGTGAGCATACACCAAAAGACACGATGATGAGCACAAGGGACTCAATCACGCTTTCTCCGAGGTTTACAATGGGCCAGTTCAGTTATGACTGATTGCTCCATAAAACAGTTCTATGTATTTCAGGCTGGAAGATCTCTACAGACACTTCTGACAGCTTAGGTCTGTAAGCGCTGAGAGCATCAAACGAATGGACTTCCACAGGGAGCCATTGCCCAATAAGAGCACATTGTGTGGCCCCAAGAAAAGACACATCGGTAGGCTCATGAGTACTCACTGCTCTTTGTCAGAGATTTGCAATGAGCTGGTGGTGGCTGCTAACAAAACAAAAACAAACATCCGTTTTGAACATGATTTTTTAGATGACCCTACACTTATGTTCGAGAAATTAGGTGTTTAGGAATTTAGTGTTTCAAAAGAAGGGTCTTTTCATTGAAACACTCCCCCTCCCACCCAAAAAAAAAATGCAAATGTTAAGGACAATCTTTAACTATAGATCCAGAAGATATTTAAGATGTAAACAAAAAAATAATACCTTTTCTACTGGTGGGCAGTTAATTTGACGTTGTGCATGTGATTTTCATTGTGGTGTGTTCTGTTAGAAATCCCAAGTTCCAGCAGCAATATTCTGTCTTGTCTCTGGACAATACTGTACATCCCGGATGTGATGACAGCATGACCAGAGCAGAGAATCTCACCTTCGGCAACATCCCCTGTATGATGTGAAGTTTCATGTGAATACATCCGTGTGGTGATTTGATATCTGCAGGCATGAAGCCATGTCTTTGCAGAATGATTAAGGGCTGTTTCTAAGCATCCACATCTGCAGGAGTGACACATCTCTCGCTTGATGGACGTGGGAAATTGACGTGGGAAATTGTCCTGTTTCCAGTGTTCGGATTGCAAGATGCTGATTTCAGAAGCTGGGCGCTCTGTAATCCCCTGAATATCTGTGAGATGCTAACATGATAATGTGACTCTTAAACATGTGCTCAAGGTCATCTCAGTGACGCCCCAAACATGGCCACGTGTGCTCGATTATTGAGCTTTCTGAATAAGGTGGAAGGTGGTCGGAGCAAAGCGGTCATGCTCAAGGGCATCTTGCAGTTGCTCTAGTTCAAATCTCCGAGACGTGGACCCCTTCAGTTCAACTAATGACTGTCAGAAGCGTCTATTCGAAGAAATTAAAGTATATGAGGATGGGGAAAGAAGAGGGAGTAGGAGATGGGGCTATTAGGGGTTTCTCCTCTCCTAAAGGATGAGCGGATAAAGACAATTAGGAGAAAAACAATAAGGGAATATTCAACATAAGGTACAAAGGGTCTTAAGAAGACAACAATGAGGGAGAAAGGAAGTAGGAAAATACAATGCACTTAATACAAAGTTGGTATTAAAGGACAATTTAGCACTCAGACGTAGTTCATGGAAAAGGCTTTTTATTGAAAAATATTCACGTGGAAGCAATTTGAGCATGCAATCTTAATTCAACCCCGAGAGGGCTTGCTATGGGTTTAGCCATAATTTAACCTATACTGCCATGCAATGTTTGGTTTGCTTCTAAGATAGAGATTAGTGCCTAGAGTGTGCAGGAGAACACATTGTTAAGCACGCAGCACACATCGATCCGCTTGGGGAACGGAACCCTGTCTAATCAATTCTGGAATTTTGCAACTATTCACCGAGTCCTTTGCAATAAGAGGAAAGCCCGACATGATGAAGAAGATGGTCATCACATTACAAATAATGATCTGTGTTTGCTAAATTCAAGGTTGTGTTACACGACAGCCAAAATAAAGATATTATGCAATCGTGGCAAGTTGACTAATGATGAACTCTTAGAACCTGCAGTCCAGGTTATAATTGGCAGTATTTCTAATTTGATTGTGACTAAAACTGATTTGAGTTATGTGCCTTGAGGAAGCCCAGAGAGCGAAACTGGTGGCCATACATTTTGCATACCTTTTGTTAATCAAGTCACAATTACTAACAAACCCAAAATATATGGTTGAGAACACTTTTGAAACACCAATGAAAATACAAATTGTTGGATGCAATTGTTGAGGGAGCTCAAATAATTCTTGAATATGGCATGCGCTTGCATTTAGGGAAAGCAAGCTAGTTTGGTTCATTTTAAGGCTTACAGTTGTGAACCTCCCTTAGCAGAGCAGCTCCCAATTATAACCATTTTCTTATATACGCTGATCTTAGTGGCAGAGCCCAGCACACACTTCCAAGCAGCCCACTTTTTCATTATCAACCACTAGTGCTTTAGTGGAATGCAGGAATATTATACGCCTCTGATTTGCACTCTACACATTTTTTTTGTATCGTTTCACCAATAGTTAGTTATTGTCCATTCTGCTTTTGTCATATCATCAGTAGTTCTGCTACTATACAATGTGTGTGATATTTAAGTGGTATAACATGTTTTATCTATATAACGAGAAACCTCCCAAAATCTCCATACAGTTAAGTTTACATTGGCAGTGCAGTGGGTAGGTTAGTCCAATTCATTATAAGGCACTGAATATGTTCCAACAGCGGTCTAGCGTTAGAAACACCTCACAGTTGTAGTACAGGGTTCTGATCAGTCCAGGTATCCTGAAATAACTGCATGCATACCATGCATACCAATGTTTAGCTTTATTTACAAACACATAACATACTTACTGTGGTTTAAAATGGAGAAGCTTGATATCTTTTCTGGTGGAATATGTGACCTTGATAGGTTACAGGCATCTAAGTGTTAGTCGGGCACGGCTTGACAGCAAAGTTGGAGCCCCGGTGAACTATCTCCTCTGTGAGATTAATCTCTCGAAGAAGCCATGGGAGGATGTCACATGCTGCCCAGTTACTTCAATGACCAATCAGATTGGAGAGACCATCGGCCATATTTTAAAGCAATAGCTCTTAAGAACATTGTAGAACCTAATTTTGAATTGGTTCGTAAATGACATGGCACACAAACAAGGAGACACAAACAAGCTCTGTGCCTGTGTTTACCAATTTTGGATTTAATTTCTGGATCGGACTGCCAGTGTCTTAATTTGATAAGGCTTATAGAAAGCATGCTTAAAACTTGTGGAGTAATATATAATGCCAGCCACCATGCACATACAGGGAGATCTGCGTTGTCTCTCATTCAGTGGTTAGGCGTAAAAATAGTCACAAAAACTTGGGACTGCCTTGATTCATGTGCCTTTTTTTACACCCCATCAGTTAACCATCAAAATCTCACATAGAGGGGTGCAGATGGGCAAGTGTTAGTGGATTTGGTCCTTTCTGTGGGATTAGCATTCCATTTAAAATCAAGCATTTTGTGGGATGCATGTTTGTGAATGTCCCCTTGGAGACTGATGGAGTAACTAAAGCAGCCTAAGCTCCGGAGAAGGGGGAAACCCGACGTGGACTCCCTGCTCACTGTGCTCAGAGAGGCACAACCCCACCTCACTGATGAGGCCAAACAAGGCTGAAACACATGTATGGGGTTGCTGTTGGTACTTTTGTTCAGAAGGGAATTGCCATAGCATTTTGGTGCTGGACTGCCCTCGTGGGTGGGACAAAGACTGCCATGCAAATGGCTCTTTCCCATCTGTGAAAGGTACAGTGAGCAAAAAGCGATTGCTGCAAACTCTCAAACTGGGAAACAACCACAGAACAGGTTATCATGCCATGTTCCTTCTGGAGAGGGGCGCCTGCTACCATTTTGAAACAGAGAAGACACCTGGGATTACCAGCCACTGAGGAGCATTTACCTGCCATTGTGCAGCATTTACCTGCCACTGAGAAGCACTGTCTAGACATCAGAGAGCTTCCCTTAGAGTCAGAGCCTACAGAGGTCAAGGGCCTGCTCCTGCTTAACATTGAGGGCCTGTCTGAATGAGCAGAGCTGTTAACAGAAGAAAGTCCAAGCAAGGCAGAAGTTTGCCAAGCTGTGATGCTCTTGCGGACCTGTAGAAATCTCCCTGAAATCAAAACATCTGTACTTCCTAAGATGCACATGGAGTTCTTATGCAATAAACAAAAACAAAACAGCAATCCCACTAGGAGGCGCAAAATTAGTTAATTCATATATTTCTTTTAACTTCTGGTTATAAATTACTAATTAGCATTGTTAAGGCACAGTCAGCCTCATTTTAAGTGTGGTGGTATCTCCGCAGTAATGCTACTGAGACACCACCAAACGGTATTACCATTACCGCCACTTGTTCCGACAGTATTACCATCAGCGGTATTGCCACCAGCGGTATTAACAACAGATTTCACGTGGTGGTAGGTGGTGTTAGTCCCCATTAATTGCAGTCCACAGGACTTCATTGGGATTTTGGCGGTATTGCCACCAGCCCTAAGACTGACGATTTGGCTGTTTTTGGGCGATAAGGTGGAGGAATTACCTCAAGCATTCTGCTGGAGGTGTTTCCCCTGCCTAACGTCCAAACCTGTAGTTCAGTTTTGTGGTAATGCGGCAGGAATGCAGTATTAACTCCATTACCACTGCATCCCACCATATTTTACCACACCACCAAACTAGTATAAGGCCCAGTGGGCTAATAAAAACAACTAACTCCACACTGTAATGCACATACACCTGCAGAAAAAAAGAGGTTTCCTGGTGTTATTTGGAACATTTTGTAGATATACAGTAAAGGCAGAAAAAAAGCATAATGCCAATGTTGCCACTCTAAGAACATACTCATGATGGCTCTGGCGACGTTTTTCTGGTATTCACCCCTCCAAGGAAATCCCTGTGATGCTGTGATGTCAGTGTTCAAATATTAACTGCATTTGCCCCTGTAACAACACAACCGTAACAACTGTGTCCCAAAATGTCAGAATTTGCCCCTGTAAGGACACACCTTTGATGGCTTTTCCCCAAAATGCCAGCATTTGACCCGCTATGGATATACCTGTGATGGATTTCTCCAAATATTGCCAGCATTTGTCCCTGGATACACATGCAATGTCGTTGCCCCAACTTTGCCCGTCTAAGGACACAGCTGTGATGTTTTGACTCAGCATGCAAGTAATTGTCTCTATAAGAACATACTTGTGATGGCTTTGCACCAAGATTAAAACATTTTTCCACGCAAAGCTGTAGAATGACTTCGATTACCATAGACATTTGTCACAGATGGTGCAAGAATCACTCCAAGTCGTAAGGATGGGTCAAGGGTTTTTATTTTTTTTGTTTGTGGAGCCTAGCATTGTCCCTCTCTTTCATCTTGATATGACCCTCCTCCCTAATTAAGGCATCCCCAACTTCTGGTTAGTGCTTCTGAATGTTAACCCTTGCTGTCTAAAAGGCTGGATTCTGCTGGAGATAATAATATACATTATGGTTGCCTAAACTCCCCTAACTGTCCCTACTTCATCCAGTTTTTAGTAATCTACTGGCATGAGGGACGGTGTGTAACAAATATGCAGCCATTCAGGCTTATTCTAAAACACCCACTCTCGGCTCTCCCTTCTCTTCTCTCTTGTCTACTCCATATCACTTCTTTTCCTGCTCTTCTGTCCCTTTTATATTCTCACACATCTTGGGTATCACCTGCACCCTTTTATGTTACTCATCCTTCCAATACTCTACTACTCCCTCTCACACATCACTACTGCATTCTCCACACCACTATTCTCTCCTTACACTATTATTCCCTCCTCCACACCACCACACTCTTACCCCCTCCACCAGCGACTACTCCTTCCTCTATACTACTACTCTCTCCTCCACACCTATCACTCTTCCCTCCAAACCACAACACACTCACCCTCATTACACTCCTCTCCTATGAGAGCAATGTGATCTGATGGGGGAGAGCAAGGAAAGGCTTCTCTAATGGAATGGCTTCATTTTCCATATCATGATAGATAGACATTGTCAGCAGTAGTTGATTTTCTGAAGATCCTCTGGGAACACCACCAGACTAAAAGCAAAATAGCATACATGGAATGGGATATTAAAGCAAGGCACCCAAACAAAGAATGAGCAAATATGTAACCATCCAATTTCACTTTTGTTTTACCATTAAACAGCTACTTTCTTTTGAGCAAAATCCCAATGGTCTTTGTCTCTGCGGCCACTCTGAGAATTTGGCACCGTTTACTATGCGAGAAGGCAACTATTCTGAGCTCAGCAAGATACACAAACAAGCACTGGCAGTGCCAACAGTTTTTGGTTTTATGTAGTCATGGGAAATGCATTACAAGTCACTGCCATAGTGGTATTAACTAGCCATCAATAGTAGGAGGTGGGAGTAACTGGGTATATAAGTAAATGTGTCTGGCAAATGCCTAATACTTATACATAAGCCAAAAGTGTTGGCTTTGCCAATGCTTGTTTTTAGCAGTACTTCATTGAAGGACAGTATAGTGCCTATAAATGGAGTGGCTGAAGGCAGACCTGGTTACAATATTTGTATTACACTAGTATCACATTTATGGCTCCAACTAATTCATTTACTCTCAGAATACTGATTGGAAGAAAAAATAAAAAAAAACTGCCATGCTCGTTGAGCACATATTTTGATGCTAAGGCTTGATAATATTAGCTCAATAATATCCCAGGTGGATGTGCTCTGAGTGGGGAGGTGTAGAAAGTGGGAGGAAAGGACCATGGCCATGGGCCGCCAAGGGGTGGGTAAACAACCAAACAACATCTACACGATTTGTATCCCTCCTCATATGCCACTTCTCCCTAGCATTACTCAAATGCAATAGTTTTGGCTGTAGCGCTGCATAATAGCCAAAACTAACAATTCCCTATGAAACAGGGACGTCATTTAGGGGTCACCAGATGTCGCTCCTGCGACCTATGAAGTCTCCCTTACGACCTCTTTGTTCTCCTTTGCGACCTCTGGAAAAAAAAAGGAGAAAAGAAACTTTTTTTCTGTTTTTTTTTTTTTTTTGTAATGTAAGCTGTGGCCAGCGCCATGTGGCTCTTAACTTCTGGAGGGGCTGGTTTTCTTGTTCAGGCCCCTTCAAAAAAATAAGAAAAATAAGAACAGGAGTGCCACAAGTCTAACACTTTCACCACTGACCCTAAATAAGAAAGAATAGGAATAGCAAATAATGTGTCTTTCTGGAATTCTATAGAATAATTGCTAGATTCATTTAAGGTTTATATCAGGCACACTTCAGGGGGTGATTCACTGATTTAGTCTGTTCTTAAACGCCTCAACTAAGCCTTTCATCCTTCTGAGGTCGATAAATGAGTACCAACACAGGTTGGGTGATATTGGGTGTATATTTGTTCTATATAAATTGCTTAAGCGTAAGTGCTATATAATAACACATCATTATCATTTGGTCATGGACGTCTGCTTGCATTCACAGTAGTTTGGTAATATGGGCCTATACACACTAATCTTAATGACACATATGGCGATCCATTCTTTTATGAAATGTACATCGGAACATTACACTGATATCGCAACCATATTTTTAGTGGTATATGATGCTATGTGATGCCACTTCCTGTTTTGTCAACGGGTGAAAGGTCGTGTTCCATCGCTTTCCGCGATAGCACTTCGGGGTGGGGTCAAATGACATCAATTCCTGTGATGTCATCAGGGGGTCAAGGGTCGTGTGATGTCACTTCCGCTACCCCTGGCATTTTGGTGAAATGACGTCCCTGCTATGAAACATCACTGTTCCTGGAATATACCATTATAAGGATGCCAAGTCAGATACTTGCACAATGTTTGAGTCAATCAAAGATGAATTATAATCAATACGAAACCACCCGCTCATGTTTCTTTAGGAGCCAGCGCAATGCTGATGGTGCAGCATCATGTGCACCCTTAATTTAAAAAAGTGCTGAACAAGGTTATCTTGCATAACAAGATCTAAATCGTAAACGTACACCACACAATTAAATGAAAGCTGCATCTTGAGTTGCAGCTTTTGCAAGCCCTTAATAATAAAAGATGGGCTACTTTGTACTTCTACTTCCCCTTGTCTGATGGTAGCAACTGCAGAGGACCCTACTCCAACGATGATGTGGCACACCAATAGATTTATCTACTTTGCCTTCTTGGTTTCTCTGACGCCTTCAATTTTCTGATGGGCACATCCATGATTTGGTGCAGTGAAACAGCCCTGTGTACTGCTAGTAACGTGGCATCTGAAGTATTGCATTATTTAACCTATTCCCGTACAGATGTTTTTTTTAGATGCAATGGCTTTCTATCCAACCATTTAGACAAGAGCGAAATCCACTGTGAACACACCTGCGTGGCTCTCCTAGCTTGCATTAACCACATCAAAAGTCCACCTGCACCTGGCGTGTATTATTATACTTTTAAGGTTCATGGCCATATTGGTGTGACCAGCTGGAGGTGCCTAGGAATCCAAAGTGGCTCCTTTCGCCCCCCACCCCCCAAGTCCACACCCCCAGTCTTAGGTGCTGCAGAAGCACTGTGAAGTCCAGCAAAGGCTCTGAGTTTGCCTTTGCGTGGGTCTGGCCTCTGCAATGAGAGTCTTGATGAGAAGGCCATTATTCTCCAGTATCTTACTTTACAGTGGCTAGTCATTTATTAGTCTTGAGTTCGTTAGAGTTCAGTGATGTAACCACCTCTATGTTAGGCCCAGGTACGTGCTCTAGAGTGCATTAGACTGTAGTGCATCAGACTTCTCTACCGTAGTATCAGTAATTTCGTGTTCCTTGTGTTCCCCCATGCTCTACTCTACTTCCTCAAGCCTGTTCTCTGCAGTCATTTGTATTTCTGTGCATTGCATCACTCCCTGCACAAGGGGGTACCATTACTCATCCAACTAGTGCAGTCACTGTCCTTCATGGCTGATGTTCATCCGTGTACAGGGTGCTCAGCTTGAACTAGTGCAGTCACCGTCCTTCATGGCTGATGTTCATCCGTGTACAGGGTGCTCAGCTTGAACTAGTGCAGCCACCGTCCTTCATGGCTGATGTTCATGCGTGTACAGGGTGCTCAGCTTGAACTAGTGCAGTCACCGTCCTTCATGGCTGATGTTCATGCGTGTACAGGGTGCTCAGCTTGAACTAGTGCAGTCACCGTCCTTCATGGCTGATGTTCATCCGTGTACAGGGTGCTCAGCTTGAACTAGTGCAGTCACCGTCCTTCATGGCTGATGTTCATCCGTGTACAGGGTGCTCAGCTTGAACTAGTGCAGTCACCGTCCTTCATGGCTGATGTTCATCCGTGTACAGGGTGCTCAGCTTGAACTAGTGCAGTCACCGTCCTTCACGGCTGATGTTCATCCGTGTACAGGGTGCTCAGCTTGAACTAGTGCAGTCACCGTCCTTCACGGCTGATGTTCATCCGTGTACAGGGTGCTCAGCTTGAACTAGTGCAGTCACTCTCCTTCACGGCTGATGTTCATCCGTGTACAGGGTGCTCAGCTTGAACTAGTGCAGTCACTCTCCTTCACGGCTGATGTTCATCCGTGTACAGGGTGCTCAGCTTGAACTAGTGCAGTCACCGTCCTTCACGGCTGATGTTCATCCGTGTACAGGGTGCTCAGCTTGAACTAGTGCAGTCACCGTCCTTCACGGCTGATGTTCATGCGTGTACAGGGTGCTCAGCTTGAACTAGTGCAGTCACCGTCCTTCACGGCTGATGTTCATCCGTTTTGAACTAGTGCAGTCACTCTCCTTCACGGCTGATGTTCATGCGTGTACAGGGTGCTCAGCTTGAACTAGTGCAGTCACTCTCCTTCACGGCTGATGTTCATCCGTGTACAGGGTGCTCAGCTTGAACTAGTGCAGTCACTCTCCTTCACGGCTGATGTTCATCCGTGTACAGGGTGCTCGGCTTGAACTAATGCAGTCACCGTCCTTCACGGCTGATGTTCATCCGTGTACAGGGTGCTCAGCTTGAAAAACAGGGTGCTCAGCTTGAACTAGTGCAGTCACCGTCCTTCACGGCTGATGTTCATGCGTGTACAGGGTGCTCAGCTTGAACTAGTGCAGTCACCCTCCTTCACGGCTGATGTTCATCCGTGTACAGGGTGCTCAGCTTGAACTAGTGCAGTCACCCTCCTTCACGGCTGATGTTCATGCGTGTACAGGGTGCTCAGCTTGAACAAGTGCAGTCACCGTCCTTCACGGCTGATGTTCATGCGTGTACAGGGTGCTCAGCTTGAACTAGTGCAGTCACATTCCTTCACGGCTGATGTCCATGCGTGTACAGGGTGCTCAGCTTGAACTAGTGCAGTCACTCTCCTTCACGGCTGATGTTCATCCGTGTACAGGGTGCTCAGCTTGAACAAGTGCAGTCACTGTCCTTCACGGCTGATGTTCATGCGTGTACAGGGTGCTCAGCTTGAACAAGTGCAGTCACTGTCCTTCACGGCTGATGTTCATGCGTGTACAGGGTGCTCAGCTTGAACTAGTGCAGTCACTGTCCTTCACGGCTGATGTTCATCCGTGTACAGGGTGCTCAGCTTGAACTAGTGCAGTCACCCTCCTTCACGGCTGATGTTCATCCGTGTACAGGGTGCTCAGCTTGAACAAGTGCAGTCACCGTCCTTCACGGCTGATGTTCATCCATGTGTAGGGTGCTCAGCTTGAACTAGTGCAGTCACTCTCCTTCACGGCTGATGTTCTTCCGTGTACAGGGTGCTCAGCTTGAACAAGTGCAGTCACCGTCCTTCACGGCTGATGTTCATCCGTGTACAGGGTGCTCAGCTTGAACTAGTGCAGTCACCGTCCTTCACGGCTGATGTTCATCCGTGTACATGGTGCTCAGCTTGAACTAGTGCAGTCACCGTCCTTCACGGCTGAAGTTCATGCGTGTGTAGGGTACTCAGCTTGAACTAGTGCAGTCACCGTCCTTCATGGCTGAAGTTCATGCATGTGTAGGGTGCTCAGCTTTACACTGCCTATTTTGTCATGCTCATGCACCCTCCTATTCAGACCTGGCGCCACCCCTTCTGGGGCGATACAAAAGCATCAATACATTGCCTTTAAGGCTGAGGTTCATGATGTGTTTCCTCTGAAGGCTACTGGCAGTTCTGTGAGGGACCTCTACTCTCTGCTTGAGGGTGAGGATGGTATCCGGGTGGTTGGTGGCTAATTTTAACAAATGCCCTTCCTGGAAAAATAAAGGGGGCATTTTATTCCAGTGCCATAACTGGTGTTGTCCACAAGCAATGGCCAGGTACGGTTCCCTGATCATGTATGCAAATAATTAACGCATTAATTATGCCCTTCCCATAGTTATGCAGATGGCCATAATCCAGCTTCTTATTGCCTAAAATGTCTTTGCTTATTTTGCCTAGACCACTGGCCCTTTTATCCTTGAAAGGCAAGGCTCAGTCAACCAAGGAGTTGGATAACAAATGTATGCCAATTCTCAGGGCTTGGAGGGTTAGTGGTCAGGTCTGACTCCACCCCACATCGGAGGAAGCAGACACAGGTTGGTACCACGTCATTCCTTTAGGGCGGGAGTCACTGGTTCACATTCTTCTTTTTTTAATATTGGCAGAAGTGAAGGGGAATATTCCCATAACTTCAACAATGACTTTCAGAGAAATAGAGTCAAAGTCCGGTTCATAGTTAAACCAAGCAGTAAGGTAACAGGGCCAGCTGAAGACATGTAGGCGCTCATTTCAGTATGATGTTTGTGCCCCACTTGCAAAAAGCTCTGAGCCGTGGTTAAATAATAACGAATGGAAAGATTGGTCCTCGTTAATCACCAGAGTTTATCACGGGGCAGGTAGCCAGCGGGGAGCTGAAACATGATTCATGGAATTAATGTGCGCTGAAAGTTCCCGCGTAAGCGTGCGAAAGCATGCGAATCGCAGTGCAAGTGCGAAAATCGCGGCGAAACCCGCGCACAGCGATTCATGGAAGTCCGTGTGCGTGTAAATCCATGGATGTGCGCTAAAATCCTGCGTGGCGCATGCTGGCACACAAGTCTTCAAACAGCGTGCGCTACACGCACAGCGAAAGCGCACATAGCGAAGCCCACACAACAAAAGTGGGCATAACACTGGGCGTAACACGCGGAATGGGGAACAACGCATGAAAATGTGGGCGTCACGGGGGAAGAACAGGAGGCAAATGCGCGTAATGCCCACACGCGTCCCCACAGCACGTATTCATGGAATAGAACGGGGCTAACACGTGCGCCAAAAAAGACGCGCTAATCCGGAAACACGTACGCCAGCAGGAAGCAGGCGTACGTGGACCCGCGCAGCATAAAAGTGAGCGCAATCAACAAACAAGCTCAGACGCCAAGATGAATATAATGTTCCTCGCAGCAGTGGTCGTGGGATACCGCAGGAGGAGGAGGATAGTCAGGGCCAGAATTTTTACATCCAGAACCAGCCTTTTTGGGATGCCTGATGACCAGGTGTATGGGAGGTACAGGTTTCCACCTCACATAATACTCGACCTGGTGAGTGAGTGGGAGGATGACCTCACATCACCCACCCTGTGCTCCCAAGCACTGAGCCCCTTGGAAAAGGTGCTCAATGTACTGCACTTCTTGGCCACTGGTTCATTTCAGCGGACAACTGCCATAGTGGGGGGGGGTCTCACAGGCCACTCAGTCACGCTGCCTGCACCAGGTGTTGCCCATCATGACTGCACGCCCATCAGTCCGCAGGCACATATACCTGCCCAGAACACCTGTAGAAAGGCAGGCTGCCGTCCAGGATTTTTACGGGGTGGCACACTTCCCCAAAGTGCTAGGTGCCATTGACTGCACCCATGTGACTCTCCGTCCTCCCAGGGCAACTGAACACATGTACAGAAACCGCAAGCACTGGCATTCCATCAACGTACAGGTAGTATGTAATGCCAAGGGAATCATCACCTCAGTATATGCCAACTATCCAGGGTCCACCCATGACAGTTTCATTTTCAGAATGTCAACCCTAAACCGGGACCTAGAAGCTGGGCGGCATGGCGATACATGGATGCTTGGTGAGTATAAATGCCCCTGCACATGCATGCATGTCAGATACTCAGTAATGTCACAACCCCACTAATGATACCCATCATCACCTCCCCAGGGTACAGTGCCTACCCACTGAGCATGCACATGATGACGCCAATTCGGAGCCCCACCACACTACCCGAGGTAAGATACAACACAGCTCATATTGCAACCCGGGGCATAGTGGAGCGCACATTCGGAGTGCTCAAGTCATGCTTTCGCTCTCTTGACCGCTCTGGTGGGCAGCTGCTATACGCGATCCCAGTAGTGTGAAGGATCATAGTGGCAGCATGTGTCCTGCACAACGTTGCGACATGCCGGGGCCTGCCGGTGGACATGGTGGTGACCCCACATCCCCAACCACAAGCACAGCCACTGCGCATGGGAGGGGAAAGGGCAAGTGGTGAGGCAGCCCGTATGCAGCTGGTGGCTAATTACTTCACCTAAAATTACACCCCTGTGGAGTGCACACAGCCCTGGCACATACCAGCTGACAATCAATGATGATGACACAAGGGACAGTCAACTGTCACAACCATACAGGCCTGAGATTGGTCACCTAGAATTGTTACATTGTGTGCATCCCTACCTGCCGAAAGACAACCAATACTGTGTCACAAAAAAAACACACATTTATGCTGCATGAATGACTACCCCCTTGCAAAATACAACATGAAAATAGCGCCATGTCACCTAACCCTTCCCCAGCTCCGCCACCCAACACACCATGGCATGTCATGCAATGTGAAAGCAAACAAAGCAATGCACAAGACCTGACACAAGTGTCACAAAGTGCACTGTTCCAAATAGAAACTGCCCACAGACAATATGCTCCCAGTAATCAATAACAAACAGCACACATGAACAAATACTTACCACCAACACAATACAGCAACACACCATGAAACATTGCAAAAACATGACAGTACTAAGTCAAAGCAGTGATAGTCTTACAACCTGAATAAACCAGCACATCGACCCCTTCCAACTGTCGAGTGTTGCTGCCACGCAAATGTGTCAGTGTACTGCATACAACATGAAATCCATCTGCAAAGGAGACGGCCTTGTGAAGACATGAGGAAGGAACCTGCAAATTAGGAGGAAGACATGGATGCACAAGCACATATCAATACACCATGCAGTGTACAATACAACAACAATACCCATTAGGGATGTACACACAGTATTGACTACAGACTGCCCACACAGCTCATGGGACCCCAATGTCACTGTGTAAGTCACTGTCACTTGGTCACACCCTTTGCAAGCCCATGGAAATGGGAAGCAGGAGGGGTGTGTGTGTCACGAACCCAAGCATCTAACCCAAACTCAGGACAAGCCTGCATGTGCCCAGCTGGAATACAGTGGATGCCCACGGGAGCCACACAAGGCAACACACTGTAAAAAAAAAAGAACATTTAAAAAAAAAAATCTAAAATGGCCATGTGGGGTCCACGGGGGGGGCACCCAGGAGGTTCGAGGACAGGGTGCACACCAACACCCACCTGCGTGGATGTTGCGAAAAAAAAAAGACCTCCATGGGCTCATGGCCTGCACGGCTATGCCATTGTGGGAGGACTGCTGTCTCTCTCTTCACCCTCTGCTGCTGCATCAGGAGGTGGTGGCACTATGGGAGGCAGCCCACGCAAAGCCCTGGTATGGTCCTCCATGGCAGCAAGCATACGGGTCTGGAAGGTCTGATTCTGGAGGATTAAAGTGCGGAGATCCCCATGCAGAAGGTCAAGGGTTGCCTGCACTTCTACACGCATGGCCTCGTGGGATGCCCGGATCTCTTCACATGTTGCCTGCAGCTCAGCTGAGAGCGAACTTGTGAGCTGCTCCAGCTGCTGTTCTGCCCTAACATTTCGGGAAGCCTCAAGTTCAAGCAGACTCTGCCTGAGGTTATGGAGTTCCACCCTCAGGGCTTCCCGGTGGCCCTGTGACTCTATTGATATGAATTTGCGCAGAATCTCCAGTGCCGCCCGTCGGTCCCTGTTGGACGCCAACATGTCTTCCCTGTGTGATTGGCAAATGGAGTCTGTTGCCTGCTGTTGTTGCTCCATCTGCCTTTCAGGGGGGATAATGGAAGTGGCCACCCCCTCCATTGCCTGAGCCATCATTTCTACTTGTGCTGCCTGTTGGGTTGCCATACCGTACATGGAGTTTTCCCATACAGTATTGCCTTGTGGCGCACGGCCACTGCGTCGACGGGCACCATACCTGTTTGGGGCAAGGCGATCTGCACCTTGCTGTGCTGGCACTGCCTGAGGCTGCGGGACTGCATTCCCCCTCTGATCTTCTGGCCCAGGAACAGGATCAGATGCTGTGGAGTGTGACCATGCATCCTTAACCGCCAAAGGCGGACCTACCAACACTGACATCCCCATAGAGGGTTCTACCCCTGGTGCAGGTGGGTTGGACAGAACAGAATCCCTGCCAGAAGCACTCACCTGCGACAGCACATAAGTCTCATCATCCGACTCAGCACCTGGATAGAGGTCTTGAGAGCTGCACCCAGAGGCACCACTCGACAGTATGGTCTGCAGTACCAAAGTGTTTTCACCCACCACCACACCACGTCCCCCACTGGTGCCTGGTCATGGCTTAGAATCCTCCTCAGTCCGCACCATCTCCTGAACCTCACCAGCATCAAGTGCGTCATCACCTGCAAAAACATGAAATACAAGAAATGGAACCTGCATGAGCACCATAGCACACACATAGGCCTGACAAGACAGAGATCCTGTACATGGTTTACACATGTCCCACATGACTATGACCCTGGCATGCATGCACTGTCAATGATTTTGAAGGGGAGTCAAAAAGGCAGACAATGAGGACACCAAGATGGAAAAGCAACACATTTGCATCATGTCATGTAGCACTGGCATCACACATCAGCCTGTGAGTGGCGTGTCCAATATACATACATGACACATGCCAGCACACAGATGTCATGTAGCATAGCTATGGTAAATTAGACAACTACAGCGATATGTCAGTGAATGAGTACTGTCACACATCCATGTCACATGGACATGATGAGAAGATTAATGCAGAATAGTGTTGCAAAATATGCATGTTCCACACACTGCATTACATCCACTGTACAATTAGACAGTGATTGTAGGCAGATGTACACATCAATGGTTGGTCACTTCAACATGACAGGAAACAACTATCATGTTCCACATGCAAACAGGCCCTAAAAATAAATTTCAGCAGGCCAATACTCCCTTGCCCTGAATAGTTTAATCATTCACATAACCAGGTAACTAAAGTGGCACAATGTGGGGTGTGAAGCATGTCACATATGTGGCATTAGGGATGAAAAAAGCATATGAAAAATGGGATAATATAAACAATCAGCCTGAATGAAAGAAGAAATCAGAACAATGTTGTTGCAAGATGATAGTTCAAGTGCAACAGCAGTAATGTGGGGCTAATTGGCTACTGTGGGCAGAAGGGATACTGTCATACCCAAATCAAAGGCATGTGAATGTATTGGAGGAAGCACATGGGTGACCCATAACACTCAGGAGTACACACCCTCACCTGGCACTCAATCAGAACCCATCACCCAAACAACATACACATGGATTACACACACATGCATGGGCACTCACCGGACAATGCGTCGTAATCAGGTAGCTCTCCCATGCCCTGGATCTGTTCCTCTGGGACGAAGGTCCCAGCAACAGGCTCATGTTCAGTGAGTTTGTTGTCCTCTGGTGGAGACCCACCGCCAGTCACCAGAGTAGCGGCATGATTTGAGGCCAGCTTGTTCTTTGCTCTGCGTTTCAGGTCATTCCACCGCTTGTAGCAATCATCAGCTGTGCGCCTCACAAATCCAAGGGCACTTATGTGGTCCGCGATGGTCTGCCAGTGTGCCCTACATTGACCAGGTGTGGTCTTGCACCCTGCAGTCACCCCCATTTCGCGGCTATGTGCCGACACATAGGTCACAAGTGCATCAAGTTCGGCGTCATTAAAGTTAGGCTTCCTTGACGTGCCGGACTGTGTAGCCGTGTCTGGGGTCTCAGCCTGTAGTGCCAGAGCACCCTTCTTCCTCTTTTTCAAAGGTGGAGCGGAGCCTGAGTGGCTTGCACTCCTCTGGTCAGTAGGGGCAGAAGTGCAGGTGGACTGGGTACTGGGAGTGTGCGAAGGCACAATGATCATATGTGTTGGTGCAGGCATTGGCTGAAGTGTGATGTTGGCAGGGGCAACGTCAGTTTGATGGACCACGACTGACACTGTCCCGGCTGTGAGACTCAGAGCTGGGGTGGATAGAGCTGCAGCTGACCCTGCAGCCTCCCCACCCTGCCTACTTGGGGCAGCAGATGACATCGCTGCCCCAGATCCACGTGGTCTGGTGACACCAACTTGCACCGGCACACGTGGCTTAGACTTGCTGACCTGGAAGTCAGCCTGGGAGTCATCCTGTGCCAGGTCAGGTGCCACAATGGGCTGGTCCAACAAGGGCTGAGCTTGGATGGAGTCAGCCACGTTTCCCTCAACCATGGGGGTCGAGCATGGGTGTCCCTGATTGGTCCTCCGCACATGGAGGTCTAGGGGCACCCCGCAAATCCTGGCCATGTCCCCTACTGCGCCCACCAAGCCCACCTTTTGGAAGTCAGCCACATTTGCCTCCCTTACTGCTTGGTCTCCTCCCAACCATGGCACTGATGTTGTTGTGCATATGGGAGTTGCAGTAAACAATTGTCCTGGGCAACTGGGTGTGAAAGGGGTAGGGTACTAGATGGAATTCGTACCCTAGTGCTCTAGCAAGGCTGTCTGTAACCCCTGGGGGAAGATGACGGGTCACGCAATGCACAGGCACCCTGAAAACAAAAAGTAATGTGCACGCAACCCCTCGTAGACCACGTGCGTGGACAAATGAACCCGCACTACACTGTAGCACCCAGAAACACAAAAATAAGCGTATGCGTGTTACACACAACCTACAATGACCTCTGAAGGGTTACGTGACACATGGGGCAAGCACAGTTGGTAAATGCGTGCGCGACTCACTGTCTGCCTGGAAAAAGAACGTGAAAAAAATGCATGTGTGCGCGTTGGCAAGACCCCCACCAAAAGAAGAATTGTACACGGTCTGAGGAGAAAGGACAAAAGAAGAAGTGAACACTGTTTGAGGAAATAGGTCGAAGAAAAATATGTACACGGTCAGAGGTAACAGGGAGTACGAACTTGAAAAGCTGTGAAGTAATCGCGTGTGAACCGACAAGAAGTACAGAATTCACCCACTCGCTCTCCACGAAAAGCACGTCAAAGGAAATGGGGTCCTACATGTACCTTTTAAAGCGGCCCCCACATACAGCGTCACTTACGCGTGTACGCGCTAAGGCCCCTTCCTCCAATTACACGAGCTGACACTCGGACGTGCAGTTTTTGGACGTGTACGATGAACATGCACCCGTGTTGATGGAAATGCCCGCGCGCATCATGTCACTTATGCGCGTAGGCCCTTTCCTCGGATTACACGCATTACGCGCTAAAGGACTTTGTCCAATGAAACCACGTACATGTGCTGACGCGCTTACGCGTGAAGGGACTTTCCTCGAATTACACGCTGACATGCAAGATTTTCACGTGCCAAATCACTCCGTATCAAGCTGGCCACGCAACAACACACAGAAGACCACACTCCTGCCCAGAAGGCCGAATTACTGCCCCCCAGAGCCCTGAGCATGCTCCCACCTGCCATCTGCTGCTGCCTGCCTGCTGCCCACGTGCCCTGGTATTTGAGGAGCACATCAGCCAGGGTTCCAGTTGCTGTGTCCACCCCTGCTGGAACAGAAGACTCCCAACTGGGATACCATCGCTCCACAGCCCAGCCCCAGGATCCAGTTGCCCACCCATGCCTGCCACGGGGGTCACCATGTCGGGGCAAACACCATCTGAGACCACTGGCGACCCCCAGCCAGAGAGGCAGAGGGCCACCAGCTTCAGTGTGAAGGAAGTTGGTGTCCTGGTGGAGCGTATCCTGGGGCAGTATGATGCCCTCTTCGGAACATCACATGCCAACAAGAAAGGACGGGAGAGGATCTGGGATGACGTAGTGGTTGCCATCAACGCAGAGGGGGTGGCAACCCGCGACATCAAGCACGTCAAGAAGCGCTGGGAAGACTTCAGGTCCAGGACCCTCCACAAGGCCCGGCGCCTCGCGGAGGGGGGCCGGGTCAGCATGAGTGACATCCAGATGAAGGTCCTGGAACACGTATGCCCAGCACTCCACGCCCAGATCCTTCGGAGGAAGACCCGTCTGGAGTTGAGCGGTAAGTGGCCAAGCATTGTTGTGTGAGACAGGGCATGTTGCAGTGTGCTGGTAGTCTGATACTTGCCTGTATGTGTGACATGGGCCATGTATGGATGTGTGTGTGTGCAGGGACATCATGTTCATGCATGTGAGACCAGTAATGTGCGAACCACATGTTTGGTGCATGAGTTACAATGCAACATGGGGAGCTGTATGGCAAATGCACACATGAAAGCCTGCCAGTGTCTGTTCTTGCACATGGTGGGGGTGTGAGCGATGGGTGCTGTTGTCATGTACATGTATGGTGCACATGTGTGTGTGTCTGAGAAGTGTGTCTGTGACTTTGATACGCCATGGATTCATGACACATGTCCTTGATGATGTGTACATTCACTCATGCAGTGCGGTCACCGTTGTATGCACTGTGTCTATCCAATGTGTCTGTGGTGTACAAGGCATGATGCATGACCATCCGGTGATGTGTGTGCATGGGATCAGCGTGAGCCATGATGCATGTGAGTTTGAAGGCAACATTTGGATTAATAGAGGCCCTTGTACATGGATGCTGATGTTGATTGCAGGCGCGGTGCCTGTTCATGCATGTGTGTTGCGTGCATTCACCCATGTGTTGTGGAGGGACAGGATGGAAGTGACGTTAGACACTGCCACTTATGTGTTATTGCTTCCTGTCTAGGCGAATATTGTACTGTACCCTGATGCTTGTGTTCTATGTCTCCCTCTATGCAGCGTCAAGTGAAGAAGAGGGCGGAGACGGCGCTGTGGAGCCAAGTGGCAATGATGCCTCCACTGGGCGGCGACGCAAGGCCCAGCCACCCTCCCAGGACTTGCCATCATCAGGGAGCGAGGGGGCTGGTGGCGGAAGGGCCGGGTGAGCTCCCACAGGGGCTTGCAATGGCGGAAGACGGTACAGAGACATCCAGGTTGGTGGTCTCCACAGAGGAGGAGGAGCCCGCTACTGAGCCGCACATGGGGTCTGGTGGGGGTAGTACCACTGGTGCAAGTGGTGAAGTCCAGGACCAGGGTCAGGAGGCAGCACAGTTCACCGCAGAGGGGCCTGTGCATGTCCCTGTCCTTGACCTTGTGAACGCACCACCATGCACCAGCAGGGATGCCCCGTCCCAGGCCCGTCCTCAGGTAGGGGAGAGTGCCATGTCATCTGCCTCTCCACTACCTGCGGACGAGTGGTCCAATGAACATATGGGCTCCGTCCTGATTGGTGTCGCGTTGCGCACGCGTGACATTCATGATGATGTGCGTTCTTCCAGGGCGGAGAACGCACGCCATCACGAACAGCAGCGTTGCGACGTGGCACTGTTGGGAGGGGCCCTGGTTGGTGGGTTCCTACATGTGGCGCACACTCTGGCGGACCTCTCCTCCTCTGTGGAGACTATGCGCCAGTCATTCTCCCTGCCGTCTTCTAGCCCAGATTCCACCAAGGCCCCCTGTGGACCTGGCCTGACCAAGACAGCCAGCTTGGTGGAGATCCCATCCCTGCCACAGTCGGGAGTCGGCGGTCCAGCAGGGGTGGACACCACAACTGGAGACCAGCTGATGGAGGATGTGCAGGCATAATCGGACAGGGCACATGGACAGCAGCAGCAGCAGCAGGAGCAAGCTCTAGGTGGGAACAATGATGGCTCGGGGCCATAGACATCAGGGGGGCAGGCATCGGCCAGAGGGCAGGAGAACCCTGGAATGGATGTGTCTTCCGTGTGGCTGCGGTTGGGCCAGCATATAGGTGCGGAGCAGCGGCGGGCGGAAGAGGCGCGGCTCACCATGGTCAGGGCGGAGTCCTCCATGCGTTGGGCATTGAGGCGGGCAGAGTGCCTTGAGGCGACTAGCAGGGAGTTGGATCAGGCCATGACTGCCTCCCTGCAAGACCTCGGGGCCAGGACAGAGGCCCGCCTCCAGCAAATAGACATGGAGTTCGATGATGCCCTGGCCGAAAACATCACTGAGTGAGCCGCAGGACTTGCCCGTCGCCATTGTAAATAGTTTATAGTGTTAGGTTTCCTTTTTTTTCTTTATTTTGGGGCTTTTGTACTATGCCCCACACTTTTGTAAATAGTTTTTTTGTTAGGTAGGTTATTAGATAGGTTTCATTTGTTTCGTTGGGCTCATGGACCCTTGGAAATTTGATTCTACATAGTTGGACTTTGGATTGATTTTGATTTTGTACATGGATTAATGGATTTTTCTTTTGGACAATGGATTGTACATAGTTGGACAATGGATTATTTTGAACTTTTTCTTTTCATTTCACCATTTATCAATGGATTTTATTTTATGTTTCCTTTGGATTTGCGTTGGTGGAGGGAGAGTTTGGACTATTTTTCTTTTGGATTTCTTTGTATTGGTTATACTTTTCATTTACTCTTCTTTTGCACATGCTTTTCATTTCATGTTTGCTATTTTCTTATGCTTTCATTTCATTGATTTATTTTTGTACATAATACATTTTCATATTTTAGTTCCATGTGTGGGATTTGCTCATTGGGTTAATGCATGTGAAAATGTAGGTTTACACAATCAATTCCAACGAGGTTTTGTGTGTGACGGACATGTGTTGATGTACATAGTTGACTTTTGGTTTGTTTCTTGAGATGGGCATGTCAGTGTGGGTTTGATTGGGAAATCATTGCATCTCAGTAAGGGGGTGGCGTGCTGTGGTATTTTGGTGTAGAAGTGGGCCATGATTGTGCATCTTTATTTCATGTAGGGGGGGACATGAGTGGGGGCCTGCTGGCAGGTGCCCCTCACTGATGGGGGGGTGGGGGGTGCAGGGGGACATGAGTGGGGGCCTTCTGGCAGGTGCCCCTCACTGATGGGGCGTGGGGGTGCAGGGGGACATGTGTGAGACATGAGTGGGGGCCTGCTGGCAGGTGCCCCACACTGATGGGGGTGGGGGTGCAGGGGGACATGAGTGGGGGCCTGCTGGCAGGTGTCCCTCACTGATGGGGGGTCGGGGTGCAGGGGGACATGTGTGGGACATGAGTGGGGGCCTGCTGGCAGGTTCCCCACACTAATGGGGGGTGGGGGTGCAGGGGGACATGAGTAGGGGCCTGCTGGCAGGTGCCCCTCACTGAATGGGGGGTGCAGGGGGACATGTGTGGGACATGAGTGGGGGCCTGCTGGCAGGTGCCCCTCACTGATGGGGGGTGGGGGTGCAGGGGGACATGTGTGGGACATGAGTGGGGGCCTGCTGGCAGGTGCCCCTCACTAATGGGGGGTGGGGGTGCAGGGGGACATGAGTGGGGGCCTCCTGGCAGGTGCCCCTCACTGATGGGGGTGGAGGTTCAGGGGGACATGTATGGGGCCTGCTGGCAGGTGCCCCTCACTGATGGGGGTTGGGGGCGCAGGGGGACATGAGTGGGACATGAGTGGGGGCCTGCTGGCAGGTGCTCCTCACTGTTGGGGGGTGCGGGTGCAGGGGGACATGAGTTGGTGATCACTAGTGCAACGTGACACGTGGCCTGGCTGGGGGGCATGGCCATGGTGGACAGGCTGCCTGCGGGACATATCTAGGGGTGCAGGGTAGTCCCGGGAGGACCCACACTGCCAATTCACATGTAGGACTCCCCGCGCACCACACTGGATATACGTAACCCGCTCTGACAGCAAATTCACGTGTGAAAGTTCCCGTGCACCCCAGTAACACACGTACCCCGCTCACACAGGGCCAATCGCGTGTGAAAGTTCCCGCGCACCCCAGTAACACACGTACCTCGCTCGCACAGGGTGAATCGCGTGTGAAAGTTCCTGTGCACCCCAGTAACACACGTACCCCGCTCGCACAGGGCCAGTCGCATGTGAAAGTCCCCACACACCCCAGTAACACACGTACCCCGCTCGCACAGGGCCAATCGCGTGTGAAAGTTCCTGTGCACCCCAGTAACACATGTACCCCGCTCGCACAGGGCCAATCGCGTGTGAAAGTTCCCGTGCACCCCAGTAACACACGTACCCCACTCGCACAGGGCCATTCGCGTGTGAAAGTTCCCGCACACCCCAGTAACACACGTACCCCACTCGCACAGGGCCAATCACATGTGAAAGTTCCCGCGCACCCCAGTAACACACATACCCCGCTCGCACAGGGCCAATCGCGGGTGAAAGTTCCTGCGCACCCCATTAACACACGTACCCCGCTCACACAGGGCCAATCGCGTGTGAAAGTTCCCGCGCACCCCAGTAACACACATACCCCGCTCGCACAGGGCCAGTCGCGTGTGAAAGTTCCCGCGCACCCCAGTAATACACGTACCCCGCTCGCACAGGGCCAATCGCATGTGAAAGTTCCCGCACACCCCAGTAACACATGTACCCCGCTCGCACAGGACCAATCGCATGTGAAAGTTCCCGCGCACCCCAGTAATACACGTACCCCGCTCGCACAGGACCAATCGCATGTGAAAATTCCCGCGCACCCCAGTAATACACGTACCCCGCTCGCACAGGGCCAATCGCGTGTGAAAGTTCCCGCGCACCCCAGTAATACACGTACCCCGCTCGCACAGGACCAATCGTGTGTGAAAGTACCCGCGCACCCCAGTAACACACGTACCCCGCTCGCACAGGGCCAATCACGTGGGTAACTCCCCACACCAGGGTGTACATTTATTCGAAGGGGTGCGCAGGGAGTTTTACTGGCGTTTTCGTGGTTCGGGGCCTGTGCGCCATGTATGGGATTTGTGCGCTGTGCATGGTGCATGGGGAGGGGTTGGGGGCGTAACTGGCGCTGCTGCAGGGTCGCTGCGCCACTCTGCGCCACACTGGTTTTGGATGCTAAAATCCATGAATACGCTGTGCGCGGAAATGGATTTTAGCGCATGCGGCTGGTGCAGAAAGTCGCACGCGCACACTGTGCGCCAGCCATGTGCGCCACTTGTGCGTTGAATTATATGAATTACCTTGTCAATGTCCACTGAAGAGCTAGTAATTGCTAATTTTCAGGAAGACCCTAATGTGAACAATTTGGAGTAAAAGGCACAGAGAAGATACAAACACTGCTAGATGCTTGGAACCAACAAAGGCAGCCTGTAACATGTTGTCTCCAAAGAGGACATTTAAAGTCTTGAGTTAAGGTTACAGCTGCCAGCAAAGGTAGCTTATTACGTGTGTGCACAAAGTGCACTGTAAAAGTCATGAATTTAAACAAGAAACATGTTTCTATAGAAAGACTCAGAACTGAGGGCAGCTGCTTGAGAACTCCCCCTCACCCCTCCCGAGAGCCACATGGCCCATTTCAACTGAAACAGTTGAAAAGCCCTGACACCGTCCCTGGTAGCAGTTCTAAAGGGCACCTCTCTGTCAGAGACCGCCTGACTGCCTCGTGTGTGGTCCCATCAGGGCTGATTGATAGGGGACTGTTTTGGGCATCCAGTGAAAATTTCACCATGGAAAATCTCGCCAGGCCGCAGCGTTCACTCAGCAAAAGCTGTTGGTAAAACTCCAATTTACCACCCGTCTCGAGATCGGGCCCACCCTTAAATGCAGCGGGAATAGCGTTACCGACGCATTTAAGGACTGAGGCCCAACTCGTGATGAGGCCTATGTCTTCAGGCACATGTTTTTATACTAACTAGTAAAAAAAAAATTGACATGAGTGCACAGCCACACATACAAGTGCATGCACAGAGAGGCACAGTCCGCCAGCAGAAGATGAGGCACCTTCAGTTAAAGCTGATGACATGTTTTCAGCCTTTTCAACTGAGCATTGAGCATCCTGGCACAGAAGAATGTGGACCAATCTTTCAGAGAGTCTCGCACAGCCCCGGGATGACCCTGATGGGAGGAGCTTTGTCAATAACATGCTATACGGTCAGGAGCTTCCCGGGCCTTTCTGATCCGGATCCAGCAGAGATGGATCAGTGTTTCACTGCCCAATTGCAGGAAATCGGGGGTTAATAGGTCCCTCACAAAATGCATAGAGTGAATCTAGGAGGCTCTCCACCGTGCAAACATGTGCACGGTGGAGATCTGCATTGGTGCTAACGATTGTTGGAATGGCGGTTGCAATTCTAATGCCCCCACCCATGCCGCTCTCACCCTGCAGTTGCATGGAATGCACCTGTGTTTTTTCACGCAGCAACACTGGGTGCAATCTGTGCAATGGCAAAGATGCCACGCACATCATACAATGCATACTCTGGGACAACGAGTGGTGTATTGATATGCATGCTGTGCAAAAGCATGCAGCGAATGGCAGATTGTGAACATGTTATGTTAGGTTAATGGGCCTCATTATAACCCTGCAGGTCTGGTAATAAAGTGCCGGTATTAACAGAGTACAAGTATGCATGTGGGGGCACCTAGTCTTACCTCCAACAGAGAGCTGCAGGTAACTCAGGCCTCCACCGGCATCAAGCAGACTGTATTCTCGGACCTTGTATTACCGGGACGATAATACCGGCAAATCCCCCCATGGCGTCCTATAGAACTCCATGGAATGGGGATTTATCACCCTTTACAATACCTACAATATCCAGGTAAAACCAGGATATCAGGCGGCGGAAATGGTAGGTACGTTTGCCGGTATTGTGGCAGATTTTCCACCAGTATGCTGGCAAGCTGTTAATGAAGCCCATTAATAGGCTTCTCCACTTAGTGCCTAGGATTGTCTGTAGAGAAGAGTACAGTGCTGCTGCTGGGGGTACCCAGGCTTTGGTCTGCTGAGATAAGATAACAAGTGGAGTTAGATGCCACAAATAGAAGGAGGAGGGATGCAGTGCGGGAAGAATATTTGGTGATAGCATGCGTGCATGCCAGTGCTGTTAGGTGGGCCATAGTTCTTCATGAGGCAGGTGGCGCATATGACAAAAGATGTTGCCATTGTTGGGTTGAAATTCCAAGCCAGATCTGGAGAATTGTAAATGAGTACACAATCTGATGTTGGATGCATGAGGGGCTTGAGAGCGGGATGTGGCACGCCTGGTGTATGATGACTTGTTTTCCTGGGCGTCTCTATACTTTGTACTGCAGGACAAACTGAAGAATGTTAATTCTGTGACTGCCGTGCCTGAGCCCAGAATGGCCTACTCTAGAATTGGCTGAATAAAGGTGAATGGTGTTGGTAACAGAAGGTAAGGAAATCAATGGCAAATTATTATAATAGTTTATTTTTAACGGCTTAATACCCAGAAGTTTCTAAGCGCAGACCGGGGCTCAAACCTGTGTTGCTCCACGAGCGTGTTGCCCCTGAGCTATCTTCCCGAGATATCCAGGCAAAGCCATTTTGTGCAGATGCATATGCCACATATCCTAAAATGAGCGTCGAAGGGCTGGAAGAGGCTTTCCAGACTGTGCCAAGAATTCAAAAAAGGCACATCAGAAAGAGTGCAAAAGAATAAGCGTTCTTCAGATCTGAAGACGCTGCACCATCTTCACAAGTTGCACAATACACCTCCGGCTCTTCCTTAAAAAAAATAAAAAAATAGCCTTCTTCAGACTTTTTACCTTGAAAGGGCTATCTAGAAGAGCATCTCTCTCCTTGGTCGTCACAATCACAAAGGCACAGGTGACAAACCGCATCCCGCGCGAGCGTCGATCAGCTCTCGAGTCGCTTTTAGGAACACACGACACTCTGTAGCGATGATATCGCTCAAAGTCAGGAAAAATGAGAAAGAATGAACTTTGGGCTTGTGACTGAAATCCCGCATCTCTGCATCTTTTCTTTGCAAATGCCAAGGCGCGGAGATCCTATCGTGTACGGTGGATCAGGGCGCTGTAGCGGAAAGGTCAGGATTGGCGTGGACATCCCAGGGGACCGAACCCCTTTTGGGAATTGGCATATTGGAGGGGGGGGGGGGTAGAGTTTTTTTTATTTAGTTTTCTACGACAGTGAATGCCTAAAGAAAGATACCTGTGAGCTGCCACGTTTGGATTGAAGGGAAATGCACCAGCGTGGGCCTAGTAGCGGGGCGGACTGGGCTATCGGGAACTCTGGAGATTTCCTGGTAGGCCTCTGCACCATGGGCAGGGGTGGACTGGGCTGTAGGGAACTCTGGAGATTTCCTGGTAGGCCTCTGCACCCTGTGCAGGGGTGGACTAGGCTGTAGGGAACTCTGGAGATTTCCCCTGAAGGCCTCTGCACCCTGGGTAGGTGTATACTGGGCTAGGAGATTTCCCGGAAGGCCTCTGTACCCTTGGACAGGATGGACTGGGATATAGGGAACTTTGGAGATTTCCCGGAAGGCCTCTGCACCCTGGGCAGGCGTGGACTGGGCTATAGGGCTCTCTGGAGATTTCCTGGTAGGCCTCTGCACCCTGTGTAGGGGTGGACTGGGCTGTAGGGAACTCTGGAGAATTCCTGGTAGGACTCTGCACCCGGGGCAGGTGTGGACTGGGCTAGGAGATTTCCTTGAATGCCTCTTCACCCTGGGAGGGGTGGACTGGGCTAGAAAATTTCCCGGAAGGCCTCTGCACCCTGGGCAGGCGTGGACTGGGCTATAGGGCTCTCTGGAGATTTCCTGGTAGGCCTCTGCACCCTGGGCAGGCGTGGACTGGGCTATAGGGCTCTCTGGAGATTTCCTGGTAGGCCTCTGCACCCTGTGCAGGGGTGGACTGGGCTGTAGGGAACTCTGGAGAATTCCTGGTAGGACTCTGCACCCGGGGCAGGTGTGGACTGGGCTAGGAGATTTCCTTGAATGCCTCTTCACCCTGGGAGGGGTGGACTGGGCTAGAAAATTTCCCGGAAGGCCTCTGCACCCTGGGCAGGCGTGGACTGGGCTATAGGGCTCTCTGGAGATTTCCTGGTAGGACTCTGCACCCGGGGCATGCGTGGACTGGGCTAGGAGATTTCCTGGAAGGCCTCTTCAACCTAGGAGGGGTGGACTGGACTAGGAGATTTCCTTGAAGACCTCTGGGCTGGGTTGGACTGGGCTATAAGGAACTCCAGAGATTTCCCGGAAGGCCTCTGCACCCTGGGTAGGCGTGGACTGGGCTATAGGGAACACCTTCGGCCTCTTTTGTGTGGTTAACTATTTTATTTCCAAATGCTTGATGGAAACGGATGGGCCTGCTATGTGTAATATTGGGACATTTTGAAAATTATTTACAGAGCCTCTTTTGGTTTCCAGTCCACCCCTGCCTAACAGACGTCCATATCATACAGGGCCATGGGTCTACAGCTGTGTTCTGTGCAGTATTTAGGACTTTGGCCCTCCAGCTATTCTGGCATTGCAGTTACACACTACACACACACACAGCCTAAATGCACAGCATTTGTGGTTACTCGCCTCAATCGCAGCTAAAGGCAAACTATTGCTCTTCCAGCTGTTGAGGGCTTGTAAAGTGCTAGCATATCATCACCAATCAAGGGATATTCAGCGCTCCCGGATTATTTCAACGTTAATAACAAGTCTTAGCTATCCAATCCTGGAGACCCAAGGAAGCTCAGCTACCGCAGCTCACTCCTGTCCTGCACGACCCTGGGTGCAGACACCAGCAGTTCCTGCGCACTCTCCTTTCCCTCCACATTGTCTGCATGAGTTTAGACCTGCAGATGGGCACCTCCCTCTTTGCATAGGCGTTTTTCCCCATGTCTTTTGCAATATGGTTAACCAAGGGTCTAACCCACCAGTTGAAGTGGTGCTAAGCATAACTGTGGAGTTTACGCTTTATCGGTTTTGATGCACGTGTATGTAATTTTGCTGAATCGTTGTTAGTACGAAATAAGTCCACTTTTAGTCTTATACTAAAGCTCATGGTTAAGCTTGTGCCGTATAATCCATCAAAACCAGAAATCACACGAATATTCACTGTGCCTGGGTGATTCGGGTGTGGCCAAACTCTGACAGGATCGAAGGGCATAGTTGGCTCAAGTGCTTGGCAATGACCAATCAAAACCACCTTCTCGTTTCGAGGTGCGGTGAACAATTGCAAAATCCCTTTGCACTCTAGGTTTGGTTAAGGACCCCCTAACAAGAGAATGCCCCAAAAATACTGAGGTGAGAGGGAATGGTGGAGTAAGACTCCTACAGAATATATAGAACAGAACAAATACCAATGTCAATGTCAAACGTTGCACATAGCGCCCAGCTGTCAGTGGTAAGACTTCACAGTGCTGTACCATAATTTGAGAGCGATTTGTGCAGCAGCACTCTATGGCACAGAATGTCCATTTCACAGCACTCAGAGTGTGGAAGGAGGGAGTCGTCAACCCAACAGTGTAAGACTAGTGTGCAAAAAAGTCAGCCCTGCAGCCATTAACTGGTTACCCTAAAAACACTCCCATTAATGGTGAACCCCAACAAGTAGATGCCCTGCTGGGAAATACGCTCACTGACTGGGGTCCTGCTCGCCAGCCTGTGTGACTCCCGGGGTGCCGAGGAGACTCAGCTACTCCTGAGTGGTTGCTGGGCTCTTCTGGGAATACTCTGCATTGACACAAACTCATGTACAGCTGCCTCCCTATGCTGAGGGTGTCTGTTTAGGTGGCAGCAGATTAAACCTAGTTAAGTTTGGGAACACTGCTCAGTTTACTGTTCTTGGCCAACACCTTTCCTGAATTGCTATTTGTTTCTTTATTTGATGAATGCATAGCTGTATATCGCTCATGCACTGCCGACATGTTTAAATTGTTTTGCTTATAAGCGGAATGTATTCATTTTAGCTTTTTAGGCCCTGGCTGTGTTGATTTTGCTGCCATTTGATTACATTCTTATTGTGTCTGAATATGTATCCATGTAGTAGTATGTCACAAATTGCAATTGCCCTTTATTGAGAATGAGCGTTATTTGCCCTTCATATCATGAGTCTTTTTTTGAGATAGTTGACAATTTTTTTGAAATCGGAGGTTTCACCCCACCCCTTCAACCACTACTCCTCCCTTCCCCATACATTACACCATTTCTTTAACTTTTGTGCATGTCCCATCCCGACATAGACTCATATTCCCTTCGCCAAGATATATTTTATTTTTTTAATGTTGGGGTCAAAAGCGTAGGATTCTCAGTAGAGTGTTGAAATTGCTGCTGGCACATGATTGTATTTATTTATTTTTATTTACATTTGATACTATTTTAAATTCTATTGGTTATTCATGTTGAGGAATTTAGACATGTCATTAACACCTCTTTCAGTGAAGGTCGTTCTTGGAACCGTCACGCATGCCTTCATACAACCTTTCCTCAAGAAATCTATGATGGACCCCGCCATCCCTCTGAATTTCACGCCCATCAAAGTCATAAAACCCTCGAAAAATCTAGTTACATCAAATCTCCAATCTGTCCTTGCAATTCATTGCATCTCCGCCATCTGCCAATCAGTATTCCTGCAAGACCATGGCATGGAATATGCTTTGTTGTCCTTCTGGGATGAGTTGTTCGAGACAGCAGATATGGGCAGATGCACCGTGTTCTGCCTCCCAGATCTCTTGGCTGCATTCGATAACATAGACCATTGAATGCTTTTGGTTTGCTCAAGTGCTTATCAGTCAACACATGACATCACGTAGATAAACACTTTCTTGAAGGACAGGCAACATCAATATGTGTTGGGGCATGCACTCTAGAACCTTGCCCAATGCGCCCCCATTTACCTGCTCCTTTCAACCTGCATACATTTCACCGGCTTGATCTTGTTCTTGATTACAAGGTAGCAGTATCATTCATATGTGGATGATATGCAAATATATATATCAGCTTGACTTATCTCTGAGATTCTAGGAAGTTTATCAACAAGGCTATGCCTGAATGATCCTCAAACTTGGATGAGATCTAATTGCCAACAGCTCTACCAAGAGAAACCTGATAGACCCCCGCCTGAACACAAAGAGCACTGGGGTTGATTTCCAGTTACCTGCCGTCCATATGAATATTAACATTTGCCACCACTTGTGTTCGTAATCTTAGCTTCTTGATGAACACTTCCCTATCCCTGGTCCCTCGGATCAATAAAGTAAAGAAAAATGGCTTCTCTAAAATTAAGCATTGACACTGTACCACGCCATTTCCGTCATTGAAAGATAGGGCCATATTCACTTTTTCATTGGTCAGTTCCTGCCTGGACTACTGAATCGCCATGTATTCACAACTTCCCAATTCCAGCATAGACAAGCATCAGATTTCAGAGAATGCTTCTGTTAGACGCACTCCTAATTCATCAGCTAGAGACCTTGCACTGCCCAAAAATAAAGGACAGAATGCTCCTCATAGAAAGTTCTTTTGGCACAAGTGCCTATGGGGACTGGAAGCGGAATACCTTACTCGGAAGATTCCGAAAAATGCCCCCTGCAGTTAACACAGGCAGTACCAAAGGTACTTTGCATCACTTTTGGGATCCATCAATTTTCTGCCTAGGGATTGTGTAATTGGGACTCCCTTCCATTAGATATTCAATTTCAATCGAGCCATCTTTGCTTTAGATTGCTCCTTAAAACTCTGCCTTTCAAGATATACATCTCAGTGGCTGGCTCTAACTACAGTGATCATCACCACCACGCGACAATTGTGTTTGTGGTGTGTACTAGACAAATGGTCCCACTTGCTCACTGGTAATACCCCATCTCTTGGGAAGAGAGGACTTCTGCTTCATCTCGGGTCGAATTGGGCCGTCAGCCATTTGGACCGTGGCTGGTCCAAAATCATTTGAGGTGGGCGAGGCCATGGGGGCCGGTTGCTGAAGCCCACGCCTGGGTCAATTTTGTTTAATGTAACTTATCCAACACAAATGAGTCAACAAACAAAACTTTTGTTTGATGACACATTTCTGTTGGAAAATGTATCTCGTGCACTTCTCAGGCTCAGCACTCTGCTAGCAAGCCCTGGCCAAGCCCCTGCCGCCTGCCTATCTACAGCAGTGCAGTGTGAAACAACAACAGAACAGCCAATGAAAACGAACATTCTGTTACTATGCAGAATTTGATACATTCCGTATAGTATCACACAATGAACACTTTTCATTGGCTGTTTGCCAGCCAATCCAATGGTCATGTGTTCAGGTCATGCGTGGTGTGGATGTTGGTACAGCGCCACCTTCACTCAGAGTAGCGTTAGGGCGTGGTGGAGGTGGACTTGTGACGTCTCGTCGTGAGCCCCTGGGCCCCTGCTGCCTGACTGAGCTAGGTCCATGGCCCAGTTGCCCTCCCCTCAGCCCTTGGGGTCAACTGATGGTTTGTCTTGTGTGCACCCGCACTAGCCAACCTGATCCCCCAGACCTGCAGAGACACCACAGCCGGCGCTGACTCCCATCTCCAAAGGCAGCCACAGCTCAACAAAGGTAAGTCAGTTTGTGATGACATGAGAGGCGCTATATAAATGCCAAATAACAAATGTATGCAAGCTACCAATTTGCCTAACACAAGGGCTGGTGCAGTGGTGAAGAATGCACCTGCTCAAATGCCACAATGTGTTCAGCACTTACAGCATGCTACCCCCTTCAATAGAACCCTCAGCCTGAAGTACTGGAAGTCTGCGGTGCCTCATCGACCCCTCAGGTCCAGCCCCTATGGCCAGGTCACAGGCCCCACACAATGGGCAGTGCGGGTGTGAGTGGGGTTGCGGGTCTGGGGGTGCAGTGTGGTGGTGGGCTCAGAGTTTGGACAAGAAAGAAATAGGGATGTGTTGATAAACAAGTGGGGAACGGGTCAGGTGCAGAGACCGGCGGGTACACAGGATTCCTCAAGACACCAGGAAGAGCCATGCCGAGGCCCCAGGATTATGGGGCAGGAGCCTGCAGGTGGAGCTTCGTGCTCTTGATGGAAGAACATCATTGAAGACTTGGCAACACTGTTGGGGTAAAGGGGTTAAAGGGCACTTGAATTGGCAGGTGTCTGTGTTCTGCAGTCAACCTATACCAGATCCGATAACATGAAGTGTACGTGATCCGGTACACGTGTGTGCCCCAGCGTGCATTTTCTTTACCCGGGGGCGAAACCAAACTCACAATTTCCTGAGCACCACCGGTGTGAATTATTCAAACACATGTGTTAGGTTCACGTGGGAGGTGTTGCCTTATCTGTGCTGTCTGCAAGCCCAGCCCGGCACACACACCTGGGACCTGGCCCAGGTTAGGAGATGGTGACTGTTCACCCCGTTCTGGTGCCCACAGGATAGGTGCCAGGGGCACCACTCCCTGTGTTGCCATGGGACTGGAGTCCCAGTGAAGGCAGCGGACGTGCTGGGATGAGCAGGGCTTCAGATGTGTGATGCTGGAGTACTGCTTGCCTTGCCCCTTTGCTGCCCAGAACCCACCACTGTACTCCCTGTGAAGGTGCCTTACCAATCTCTTTACAGATCGCTGCTGGCAGATGCTTTTTAAAGTCCAGAATTACATCTGTGTCATTTTCTTACATTCATGGTGGTCTCCTGAGCCGGCCCTCTAGACAGTCCTTTCATCCTGATGAGAAGAGGCCGAGCCGCCATGGGCTGCTCGACTGCCAATGGCATCATGTGGCTGTGGTCTTCCTTGTAAAGCACAAGATGGTTATGGCCTTCTTTGAAGCCAATGGGAACAATGTGTTGGTTTCAACCTAGATGCCCAGAGAAGGAGTGCGCGAGTAGGGCGACGACAGTGATTACACATAACTACATACAACCTTGCTTGTCCAGAGGAGCTAGTACAATATGTAATGTTTTATAAACATGCTTGCACTGACAATACATGATCTTTAGAAAGTACGGTATGCATGGATTCAAGAACCTGCTCCCTATATAAAGTCGACAAATAATGTACATAGCTCCATGAAATTAACGCAATCGATTTATTTTTCATATATATACTGAGTATTAAAAAGGTGGACACAGAACTACTACAACTCCCTCAATTCCCCTCACTCGTGCTTATTCCTCATAAGGATCTCTTATTTGCTCCTAAATGCAACTGGCAAGGTACTTTCCAGTGTCATCATTTGGCTGTACTGCTTATTAAATGCAACTTTTCATTACTGCTGGCAACGAGTAGACATGCCTTGAGTCTGGTTCTGCAAAATAAGTATTTAGCTATGTGATGATGTTGTTTTTTAAAAAAGAACAAAAGGAATGTTATCACTTTCTAAAGCATTTACACCCTCCATAAGTAGCATTTTCTGTAAAGTCGTGAATTGACACGATTCACGGATGATGGTTTGAGGGCCACTGTTTTTTAGGCAAGGGGTGGGACACTTTTTGGAGGAGAGGGGTGGGACACTTTTTTTTGGGTGTCCAGGCCTATTTCTTGTCCCAGTCCGACACTGGCTTCAATTGCTATTGTATACCGACCAAAGGTGGAGCGAGGAAGCCACTATTGATTCCTCTTTGTGCAGCCAACTCTTGTCTAGCACCTAACTGCTCCCTGTCCAACACTCCTGCCCTGAGATGAGATTGCAATGCACGACTCGGGAGATGCAGGTCGCTTTCATCATCCAGAGGCCCGACCCACCCATCACTTTGACCACGTCTAAATTGCACAAGGCTGAGATCACGTTCACATTCTAGTTTATGCTAAGGCCCCCTTTACTATAAATCTTCTTGTTGCATTCCCAGATGGCAGGGCCCAGGCTGACGGTTTGCGAACCCCTGTCACAGAGTAATTGTAACTGGTTATTTATAATGTGCTTAATCTCTAGAGGTTTCCAAGCACAGGCGCAGGGATCAAACCCATATTGGTCCGTGTTGTTGTGCTTGCAAGCCGAGCATGTTGCCCCTGAGCTATCCTCCCGAGTGCAACATAATACATACCAGACTCAAAGCTGCAGCAGGTGCTCAGGACAGGGGATCCAGCTTTAAAATTTCCTAGAGTGGGGGCTGGGGTGAAAATTGGTTGAGTCATCTACCAGCATGTACAATCAGAGAGCAATTCGAAGGAAAATGGGCAACTCTATGATGGAGATCAAGAGGAATATTTCTATAAGAAGATACCTATGTGAAAAAAAGAAAGATGGAAAATAGAATGGGGTGGACAAGAAAATACATATGTATCCATATCAGATTGAGGAACAAATAGAAATTGTTGAGATGAAGAGGATGGTCTGTTCAGATATGACTGAAAGATCAGGAGAACCATTATTATGGGAGAGACCTCAGCAATTGGTGTATGGGCATGTTGCCACCCGTGCCGGATGGGAAGAAGGACTATTATCTTGCCCTGCAAAACAGTGGGATCATGGACTCCACTATTATGGACTAACATTTAGACTCAGAATTTCAGCATTCACATTTTAGCGAGGGTTTGAACTTTAGCTATGGCCAAGGGTGTGAGACTCATTGCTGGACTCAAGATTGTGAGTCTCAGGAATAATTAAATAGATGCCAATGCACAGGGCACATGCTAGAAATTGCACTTTGCTTCAGGATGCTATTTCAATGAGCTGAACTGCACTAAATATAATACTAATCTAAACCCATCATCATAATTGACCCAACCAAATTTAACATGTAACAGAATCCCATAATAACATGTAATGCAAATTAGCTTATGAAATAAACTGGATTCAGACTGACGAAAAGGCATAATGCTATGGAAATGGGAAAGTAAAATGGACTTTAAACGTGCAGGCTGGATCTGCGCTGTAGGGTAGCTGAAAAAGGTGAAGATCTGTTTTGCCAAAAACATGGCTTTGTTTTGGAGCAAGAAGCACAAGAGAAATGTTTCATTTTTCTTTTCAGCAATGCAGCAGGCACAATAAGGAATGCACAGAGAAAGAATTACGTGATGTGGGTAGGTCTGGCCAATGGGAGGTGCTTGTGATTGACAAGGGGTGTCATAAAAAAGGGTTTTGAGGCAGAGTAGAGAGGCATTGTTCTTCTGGCACTGATGGATGAAGGCAGCAGAACTGCTGGTTGCTGAGCAGACTGAGTCCAGTGCTTGCAAGCTGACTGTCTTCTGGTTTGATGATCCTTAGAAAAAGTGCAGTCTCGAGAATCCTTATTTGGGTTGACCCTGTAGAAGGCAGGGAGAAAGGCTGGGGAAGATTTCATCCCCAAGCTGAGACGGAAATATCAGAAACAGATTTAGGCAAATATGAGGTTAATTGAGGTGATGTGAATGATACTATTTAGCACAGGTTAAATAATTCCTTTCATTGTAGGTGCTGCATTAGAGATTAAAAATGAAATGTACATGTGAGTATGTGTTCATATTTCTCAAAGTGTTGCTGTTTTTTAAAAGGGTATTTTTCTTGCCAGGTTTTACAAGGCCATGGTCAATTGCCAGAGTTTTGCACAGATAGAGTGCAGAAAGCCATTGTAAGAAAAAAACGTACTTGCACTGTGAAGTACAATGTGGGCATAAGTGTCATCCTGTGTAACTTGCATAATTCTATTTTACGATAAAGAACAAATTCTAAAAATAATTTAGTCTCATTAAATTTATTCTGCTTTCAGTCCCTTTGATTTGACATGCATGGAGAGATGCAGACGTGTGGTGAAAACTCAACCAAAAGGGCATATTGTGGTATGTACATAAGATACCGCAGGAGGGCATCTATTCAGAGCGCATTTTTCCAATATCTGTTTGTTGTTAGTGACCCTGGTAAAACATAATTATTAGGCAGTATTCTGAAATTAGTCTCACCACTACAAAAAATACCCCCACAAGTTTACCACAATATATTTCCATGGACTATTAAAATACAACCAAATACCATCATAACAAAAAAATACCAAGAAGTAATAGATATAACCCCAAAATATATCTAACAACACCTATAAAAAAGGAACCTGTAGGTATAGTGCAAATAGTGAATGAAAGATGCCTAGAATTGTGGGCCAAGTACTCCAAGTTACTAAAATGGGTTGACAATTAAGCAGGACCAGTATCTATAATACCACTAAAGAATGCACCAACATGCTTCAAGAATGAAGGCCTGCTTCTAGTTGAAGAAAACAAAGCATGTGGACAGATAATTGAGGTCCCAGCAATGAATGGAGGAACTGCAGTATTGTTGGACCAATATTGGGCCTGTGGATCCAGAGTTTACATGCAGTTTCCTAAGAATTGGGGAGTAATATGTTCCATTGTAGTAATATATTTTCCTGCATTAGCGATTCCTCAAACTTACCTTAAAATTAATGCATTTCCAGAGATGAATGAACACCATAGTAGGAAGAGGCCACTCAACCTCCACCGGCTGAAGAGAGAAAACTATTTCTCATCAAAATCAATATAGGCCTATGAAGATATTCCAAATGAGCATAAACCATTCAGCAAGACAGCAATGATAATGGCATCTATATGTATGCCAGGAAGCCAGACTACACTAAACGCCAAGTGGCTGGAGATTACAAGATGAGTGCTGTTACAGACAATCAATGCAACAATAAAAGAATTTAACGCAATTAGAGACAAATTGAGAGCCATCATGCTGATGACTCTCCAGAACAGCTATGTCCTGGACTTAATTACAGCAATGGAAGGACACGTGTCTGCAAAGGTTGGGCCTTCTTACTGTACATTCACACTATCTCACGATGGAGAAAATGGAACCCTGAGAGAAGCAAAAACTATGCTGACAACCGTGCATACAAAGATGGATGATGAAGCTGCTCAGACAGCAGAAGATGACTGTGTTTTTTTTTCTTCTATTATAATGGATCCCAACCTGGCTGGTGAATGCTTTCAAAATACTGGAGCAATACTAGTGTTGGTATTGCTAGGATTTTCTCTCATAAGGATCATATTGGGACCGTTCCAGAAGATAGCTAAGAAAACCTTCGGAATGAAGATAATAATTGATATAGATGATGGAGCTGATGAGGAAATGAAATATGTAGAAAGTACCCATGAGAATATAAAGAAAAACACTCTGGCACCTTCAGGAACAAAGTTCTACTACCCTAAGGATCATAAGACATATGTAAGCTGTTGTGTAAAGGGATTTCAATCAGGCACACACCCAGGTCTCACCTAGCAATGTAGTGCGCAAAAGAACCCCTTATTTATTTTTGTCTATAAGTTCAATATTCTGAATGATATAACACTCATATCACACCCTTCTCAAAATGCCCCCCTCCCCCCGGTCATACTGAACCAGGAATCAGGCTAGTTTGGAACGGTAAATATTTATTTCTTTATTTAGAATTTAAATCACAATATATTTTAATAGGCAACAACGTTCACCAATGGGGTGAGAGAATACTGAATAATATCTTTAATGCACTGGGAATCAGGTAATGAACACAAAAAGAATACAGCACAGAAAAGGACACTGCTGGGTTGGTTTGGAACAGATAGCGCTATGGTTAGAGGTTCCCCCTGCAACACCCCTCAACCCACCCATAGGCAATTTAAATAAATGTGGGGAGAGAGCAGGTACTCAGGAATAATACAGACCAAACACAATATCACTCCCACTTCCCCCCTTAAACACAAGAGAAAAACGGATTTGACTTTTCAACTGTCCGCATGGCTTTGAAATTGGCGGAGCAAAAACACTAAATGTGTTTAAAAATGCTTAAATTATTATACATTTCTACGGGAGCCGCTTTAGACAGATGCAAGGAATCACAAGCAATGATTTAATCAAAAGAAAACAATTGGAATCTCAAAGGAAAAGTGGGAAATAATTTAAAGACCATTCACACATGTAAAACATGTGAAAAATGTAAATTCACGGTAAACTTTTATTATGCAATTTTTGATAGAAATGGATCAACCGCACTGTTTCGCAATGTGGTTTTAGGTTGTGGAGATAGATAAGGATGTTATGGGTCAAGGGGAATTGAAATGTTGTTTCTATCTTTAAATCTGGGGGAGTTATAGAGGTTTTAGTGAGAGGTGTTATTCAGAAATAAAAGAAACAAATCAGAAAATATGGGTTATGCTTTTACTCAAGACTAGAGCATGCAGGCTAGACAACCAAGTTGGGATGAAGTAAGCTCTGAGACTGATTCATGACTTCAGTAACAGATACCCAGCGCCTTGCCCAGCGGAACCAGTCCAAACACTCAAAGTGGGATTTTTGGATAAGAGTTTCACAAATAAAAATGACTATGAACATGACGCTTTAGCAAATAGACAGGGTAGGATAGCACTAAAGATTTTGACATTGTTACTGGTTTTGAAAGTAAGGATAGTTCAGAGATTGGGGTGGAACAAGATAAAGCAAGGTATACAATAGCTCTCTAGCGTCCTGTTAATACTCACAATCCACTGGGATTTAAGATTTTTGGCCCCGCAAGATTCTGGTCAATGGATCGGGTCTATCAAGGAAGGACCGCACATCAGGCGTGGGACAGGATCATCTAGGCTGGTCATCATAACTGCACGAGATCTGCCCTTCTTGTTTCTGGATATTTCAGATCAGCGGTATAGCGAGTTCATCAGGCAAGCCTTATGGTAGTAAGCCAGATAGTTTCAGGATTCTTTCCCACACTACAGCGCTTCACTGGGTTGTAAGGATTGGTTAAGGATGAGGCCTAGCTGAAAATGGTTCAGCTACTTCTTGGCCTGGTCATTGGCATCTGGATCTCGAAGGATGTTAAAGGCTGGATGTTGAATGCTGGAACAAAGTGCTTCGCTGGAATCAGAAGAGAGACTGTGTCTGTGTTGTCAGATGTCTCTATTGATCCAATCAAGTGACATCACAAAAATTGATGTATGGGCCGGCTTAACTAAACCTGCCCCTTTGAACTGGGATTGGATAAGAGCCTCATCTCTGCCCTGCATCCGAGTGATTGGATCAAAACCAGATGATGTCACGTTTATGGTTTGGTGTTTACAATCCTTAGAAACCTCCCCTAGCCACTAGTATCAAAATCGAATTATGTCCTAATTACATATTAATACATTTGTAATCTCTATGAAAATCACATACAAGAATTACATATTTGATGGAGTATCTGTTCATCAAAGTCCCACAGCTGTGAGACCTTGTTTCGCCTTTTAGCAGCATTTTGTCCATTTCGCCATGAAAACATTTTCCAAACTTTCTCCAAATGTCCACAAATATGCATGTTTACCATAGGAATGTGTCTGCAAAGTTTAACAATTCTAACATAAATACAGTTCCCATAAAACCACATAGATTGCCATTCCTGTTCAGAATATACTACACAGTTCCACCATGTTTTGAAATGTAGGGACAAAAATTAAATTAACAACTCTGCCCTTTTTATAATTTTCACCACTTCTGATAGCAAGTTATAAGTCTCTAAAAAATGTTCATTGCATATTCTTGGCAGCAAATGGTCCGCCTTTTGTATGTCTCTGGAGTCAAGGAGCAGCCTGCACCTTTGGGATTTTCTTCAAGGAGCAGCCCCACCTTTGGGATTTCCTTCTGCAAGCCTAGTTTACAACCTTTTCACACGTCCATTTCCTGGCCTGGAGAATCTGCCATTCAGTCCTTGGCTGCAGACACAGGTCTGGCCTACCCCACAATTATCATGTGTCAGTGAGCATCTGCTGAGAGAAATGCCCTCCCCTTGGGTGGAAACCTGTTTTTCAACGTCTTGCAGGCCCAGCCAGCCTACTTGAAATCTAGTATAAAATAAACTTGTTGCATCAGATGACACAGATAAATTACATTCTTAGATTTAAACCTGTGTGATCAAAATAACCGTGAACAGTGTTCCTTTCAGCAACAGCCCTTTTGTATTTGCTAATCCGGCAGATCTTTATTTTTAGACAAATTTAACATTTGATCAGGAGAGCCCATTTGACAGGGGCTGTCACTCACAGGTAGCCCAGTGTGGCTGCACACAGATTTTTGACAGGGGCTGTCATTCACAGGCAATCCAGTTTTGCTCAAAAGGTGTATTGCTCTTCACATTTCAGGGCCTTGTACATTCAAAGTGCTTCATTAGATTAAATGACTTTTAGCGCCAAGCAAGATTTTGAGTTTTGGAAAGTGTTTTTAGAAGTGTTTTGGACAGGCATTTGGAAGTATCAGCAGCAAAGTAAATGTCATTTACAGGCACATTTTGGAGTTTCACTTGCAAAGCGCTGCTTCTCTCTCTGTACTCCATGTTTACTTGTCATGGAGCCCACTGGCACCTTTTCTGCATCATGTGCTCTGTTCCACCACACATGCACCATGGGTGGCAGGTTTTGCAGCCATCTTTTTGTGTTTTGAAAAATGCAGTTCTGGAGGTTTTGGCGCGCACAAGGGTTTTGCTGCGATTTTACTGTTTCTTGGACCATAGATAGCAGAGTGAGGTATCATAGTATAGCAGAGTGGGTCAATACATCCCACAGTTGGACATTCTGTTCGCCATTAGAAGAGTGCTGGTATATGACTTGGAGTGTGTATCAATATATAAAGAATGCAGGTCACCTGAGGGGGGAGACAAATATATGTATTCCAAAGAAATGACAGTATGAGGAAAAGCTGAAGGAGATTGAAGCGGAGAATGTAGTTGAGCACTCGACCAGAGGGGGTAATGTAGAGGAGCAGATGGACATGTTTTCTTTAGCTTCCGCCCCCGAAACAACCATCATATTGGAACAGCAGAAGAAGAGCCTTAAACGGGACCCCATGTGTTGTCCCTATAACACATTGGGTGTACAATATACACTCAGATATACACCCAGACAACCATACCGAATGTACCATTGTACTGAAAGACTGGAAGGATGTCAGCACGCACCAGTCGATATCATGGAGCGCTGAGTGAAATCTGATGAGGATAGAGCGATGTCATGAAGCAGATGTATGAAGACATACTGAAATGATATGGAAATACTTAAGAGTACCATTGTAAATGAAGCAACAAGAGAAATATGTTAAAAAAAATTATAAAGTAATCATATATGCATAGAAGACAAAGTAAATTGCTGACGAATAAGTGTAAATACGCAGTAACACAAGATAGATGGGACATATAGAAGCTTGCTATAGGGGAAAATGTGATGTGGCTAGGATGGCCATAATGGGAAAATGGACACCGGCTTGTGTTCATAGTTAATACAGCTCCCTCAGAGATAGACCAGGGCTGCAGAGTCAGGGGATGTTGGAAAAACAGTCTTGTGTGCAAAATAAAGAGGAGTCTATGTTGGCCTGGGATCAAGGATGCTATTTTAGGAATAGCTGCAGGGCACTAAGGGAGGACGAATTATCAGCCATGTACAAGAGGCATACTTATCTTAGATTAAAGGAGAAGAACACATATGTAAGATCCAAGTATTGGACAATTAAACGTGTATAAAGGCTATACAAGGTGGAGTGAGCAAGTCTTTAGAGGCCAAGAGGAACAAGAACCCACAGTATAATTAAATCAAATTGTAGTAAATGAGAGGTCGAAATGGACACATTTGTGGTCTCTTCACATGTGATCCAGAAGTCAAGGACTATTCATTAAGCTGTGGATGAAGATAATGATGCACTTACACTCCCTTGAATGTCCCAGAACAGAGAGCAGGCTACAAGGTCAACTACTGATGGTCAATTTTGGCGCATGGCTGGACTGATAAGAGATGATGTCCTAAAGGTGGGGAGTAATCTGGCGTGACTCAAGCACCTGGGTTTCATTTCACTCACGTGATGTTAGCCATGCCCAAAGTCCAAGGTTGAGTCAGAATACCAATCAATCAGAGGGTTTATGGGGTAACCTGCTATACAATGTTGCATAGACCAACCACAACCTTGTTCTCTGCAATAATCAGTATTATATGTATATAGAGGTAGTTTGAGGCATGATTTACAGATAAGAGGCAGCCAATGATGCACTAACCCTTATATGATATATAGGTGTATATGATCCCCTAACCAATCCCTAACTTCAATAGGTTTTACAATTAGTCATGTAGGATGTCATCTTAGATGACGCATATTGGGATAAAAAAACCTCTGTATAATTATGTTTGTGTGTGAGTGTGCGAACATCAGTTTGATGTCTGCCAGTTTTCCCTACTTCATTGAACTGAAAATAAAGTATTTGGCCATATTTTCTAAATCTGTCTGTTTTTTTGGTCTGAGATCTTTATTGGTAATCCCATCTAGCACAAGAGACGTTTCAAGGCACTAGAACAGACGTATGTACTTGCTTCTGCTCTCTAAAGCATGGGATTTCCCTCTGTTTTGGATATATTGGTGTCATGCAACCTGAAAATGGAAACTGGACTGAATAAGGCTGACTCCGAGATGCAGAGTCAGTTATGATATGACAGGGCTCAAGTCGAGGGTACACGCGGGGGTCGGAGTCCACCCACTTTATTCAGAGGGGGGACTCAGTCCCCCCTAGCCAAAAGAGAAATATTGGTTGTTCTCTTTGAATTTATGAATTAAAGCCGCTCTCAGGGATCAAACCCCAGTCAGCAGGTTTGTAGGCTGGACAGTTCACCACTGCACTAGATGACCTGATGAAAAATAACAAGCAACTAAAGGGGAAATATACAATTTCGCTACGGCAAGCCCCAGGGAAAACATTTGTACTGGTTCTTGGAGTTTAAAACATGGACACCTTTTAACATTTTCAAAAAAACTATTAGACGAAAATATCCCCTCTTGGTTTTGTGTTGATTTTATGGCATTCGTCCTGTTCAATTTGGGTGGTTATGCAAAGCCAATTAAATGAAATGTGCATGTTTCGCCTTAATATGCACATTTCTGGTGATGTCACATCCCATTGCGTTTGTTGATGAGTCCCCCCACTTTAATGTTTAGGACTTGACTCCTGTATGATACGATAAGACATTGATAACATGCCTATATACAAGTGTTTCTAGGCAAGACTAGACATTGGAGGGAAGACATAGGAAGGACAAGACAAGCAATCCTACTAGGCCTTGTGTCATTCTAATCGTGCAAGAGCGACACTAGAGGTGCAATGGGAAGGAGAGGGGGAAGTGCAAGGGGGAGGAAAGGGGGAAGTCCGATCATAGCAGCATTTCTCTAAGTAGTGTAGTCAGAGCAGCGTGGCTCTGGGTAAGTGCGAGGAGGCAGGGGGGCTTTAGAGGTTACAATTATGGGCCCCTACGTGCCCGGTAGTCCAGGAGGCAGATCAAAATAAGAATGGCCATGGAGGAGCCTGGTACCCAGTGAGATTCTGAGGGAACCAAGCAAACCAGTCAGAGCAGCAGACAGGTAAATTAGCGAAGGAGCGAGAGAGAGAAGGCAGAGGAGAAAAGGAGGGTCTTGAGCTGCTTCCGGAATTTCAGGTGGTCTGGATCATGTCTGAATGTGGCAGGGAGGCCATTCCAGAAGGGGAGAGAGATCTATCCCCAACTCTGCCTGGAGAAGGGTCTGACCCTCAGAGAGTTGGCGGAAGCTGAGCAAAGGGCTCTTGGAGGAATCTATTTGACCTCATACATTCCAAACCTGCAACCATCCATACACTAAAGCACAATCAAAACACAGCTCTCTTCTTTACCAAACACACACACCACCTTCGCCTCCACTCACAGAGACTCATTCCACTTCAACTGTTTTTTGCAAGTCATCCAGGGTTGTTAAACCAAAGCTAGAAATCATCTGACACCCATGCAGGCAACCACGGGCAAGATAACCAAAAAACATCTAAATGGCCCTCAACCAAAGCTGGGAAGAAGATGCCCCACAATAATCCATACCTATCCTCAGAGAATATGCAATAGACCTACATGAAGAACCTAACCCACACAATTTCACTCAGCTTAAAGTATACATTCAAGCATGCACACACCTAGAGCACGCATCCACAACTACTTCCACGTCTTTTTTCCAAGCACTTAGCGCACGACAGCACACTATGATGCAAGGCTCCAAAATCCATTGTACCAGTACATGTTACAGATCCATATCTGCGCACACAACATGGCAAAGCTTCCACAATTATTTCCAATACATAACTTCAATCACTCTGGATATGACAGCACATTAAAATGCGAGGCTCCACTAATCCAGTGTACTCAGTACATGCCAACACATACCAAAGCAAGGCTCCACACTACACATCCAGAACATTTGACACCTTAAAGTGCCTCCATAACATCGGACACACTATCCAGACGTTAGGCACTCATCGTGCTCTATTGAAACGTTTTTGGTACTTGATACCTTTAGTGCCTTCACACCGGTGACACCGCATCCCAATACATCTTGCACACTTTCAAGATGCCCAATTAACTTTTACGCAACACAATCAAAACCCCTGGGACTCTTTTGATATGCCCAATAGTCAATAATCATCCATTCCAACACAATATATACTGTGGTGCCCAATAACCTTCATCAAATCACTCCACTACAGAGCCATTTACCAATAACCCTATAACCAGATAAATAATTAAAAATATCTTTGAGCATAGGCAACAAGACCCAAACATTCTCCCAACTTAAGTCTTCCAGTTGATCCACGTGGTTCCTTCTCCAGTCCCTCAGTCCTTCTTCTGGGTTATCCATTCCGAGTACACTAACTGTTCCACAAGAAACCTCGACAGCCTTCCATCCCGTCCCGACGCACAACCCCAGCATTGGTCTGCCAGAGCACATTCTTATCATGGCAATGTTACAAGGTCCTTTCCTCTGGTGCGCCGGTCCCAGCGTCATAATGTCTCGATTGGCACTCGCTGGGAACAGAACGTCCACTCCTGTTGTGCAAACCCCCACTGCGAGTCCAACCCCAGTGGACATCCAGCACCTGGGCATCCTTTTCCAGTAAGAAAGTTGCAAAAGGAAAGCAGGGGAACAAAAGAACGGCTGCTCTGAATCTCTGTGAATCAGAGTGGATGCTGTAACTTGGAGACTGAGAAGTTGCTGTGAACATCAGATTTGTGCATGATAAGCTTTTGCATGGCCTTCATCTTTCTTTTCTACTTAAGTTTAATGATGCTTTTGAACATTCTGGGTCTCATCGGTTTGAAACCCGGGCCTGCCTGTGTATCCACTACAGGGTTCCCATTCTTTTTACAGCCATTTGGAAGTTTCTTCCATCTCTTGACCAATAACAGGCATGCATTGCACATATCCCCAGCACGATCTTCTAGTAACCCGGAGCTGGGCTGAAAGTTATCCTGGTATCTCAGGCTGTCAGTCAAGCGAGAGCTGGAAGATTTGGTCTTGCAGATACAGCACCCGGACCCGCCGCGGTACATCTTTGGTTTGTGGAAGCCGAACATGGTCCTGGGTCCTCCTCTGTGAGCATGTGGAGAGAAATGGGCATCTGTGATCAGGTTAAGACGTGTGCACATTCTAAAATGACTACGTGGCCACATCAGAGTCCCACTGCAAGGCAAGGAACACAGGCCCTGTCCCCTGATGGTGTCTGCAATAGTTACTTGCCTTTTTTCAGGTTGCATGAGACCACTATATCCAAAAACAGAGGGAAATCCCATGCTTTAGAGAGCACGAGCTAGTACATAGTCTTCAGGTGCACTTACGTACTCATTCTCAACTACTCATCAGCCAATTAAACCCAATTGATGGATCAGTATCCTTCTGAGTATGCACATGTAGAATAGGGAATTAACCCATACACAATCCTTGTTTGTGGGGTGTGGGGTAGCCTTCATGCACCAAACATAGCAGCAGATCAACCAATCTGCACATACCCGGGCGCTGACAGAACGCAGCTGAACCTCACGCGCTCCAATCAATTTCTCAGCACCTTACGCAACACACCTATTAGACGTTCAATAGCACGGCTCCAACGGATTGAATTACTTTACTGATGTGAAATGCAGTTTTGGATTTTCCAAAATCGTTCTCTTTAAATAGCCACCGTGTCAGATCTAGATAACACACTACACAGCTGCTGAAGAGATGAGTTTATCTGAATGGCAGGGCTATAATAAGCATTGACTAAGCCAATTGTTCGAGGTTTGCATAGTCACAAGCTTTTCGGTTCTAGTTGCAAGATGGAAAGGGGCCCACGTGGAACACAGATGGAAGCACAGCAGAAGGAACATGGGGGGTGGAGGGGCTGTCAGCCTGGGCATATGAGAGAAAAGTCACACGTGAGGACAGGCACAGTTGAGAAGGGGCACAGTTGAGAAGGAGGTCAGAAGGGGAGGGGTGATACTGCAGGACAAAGGCATTATAGGAGAAGAGGGCACAGGTTGTTAAATAACAGAGGGCATAGGGGAAATTGCCCAGGTGGGAGAATGCACCGAAAACTGGTACAAGAAGAAAGTGCACAGGTACAAAAACACAGGTAGATACTAGAGAACGGTACACAAAGGCCATGGGTAGATAGCTATGTTTGTAAAGCGTTGGTCTGTGACATGAGAGCAGTCCGCACTTTGTCTTTCATCCTCTAGAGGTCGATAAACCGAGTACTAATCAGTACTGAAAATAGACAGAATTTTGTAACGCCCGCAGTCGTTTTTCATAGGGGTGGCCTGATGAGGTCACCTGAAATCTTGGGATGGCACACCAAAACAAACACATAACTGGCATGTGGGTTGGGGGGGGCAGCAGTTGCATAAGGGTGGCGATGGCCCCCCTTTGCCATCCCTTGGTGGCGCTCCTGGGAATCCCCACTCCATCTTCGTGTGAAACTTTTCTGAGCAAGTAATAGTGGCATTCCCCATGATATTGAAAGGGTCCTCATTGCTCGTGTGCATGGTACCTATTTGCAGGGGCTCCAGATGGAGCCAGAAAGGCACTGAAAGCATGACACGCACTTAATGTCCCTTGTGGGTGCAAACTTTGAGACTTGGGAACTTCCAAGGACGCTTTTGGATCCTGCTCCACAAAAGGTGCAATTTTAGGGGGGGGCAAGGGTGTTTGTCCCCCCAACTTTTGTGACACACCATTTTATCCCATTCATTTGGAAGGGGACCCTTTCATTTAGATATCATGTGCCCCCCCAACATTTTCAGCAAAATTATTCCACTGGATGACGGGTGCTCTGCCCTCTTCCATTGTATGGACAGCACTGTCAGCTATCGTGTCTGGATTTGCCCTTGAACACCCAATAGCCACCCGTTGAGTAGAGCCGGGGGGGTTCTCATGATCGAGAGTTCAATCTGGCACTGCATCCCGCTTTGTGGGTGGCCCAAAGGGCCGCTCAGTGGGCAGGTATGACGGAGGTGGCCATGATCATGGGGCAGTAAGAGAATCCAGTACTCCACGATGGTACACTGCAGCCACACATGGTGAGGCTTTACTGATGTGTGTCCAGCCGCGCTATTTTTTAAGCAACAATGCCACATGTTGAGAGCCATTAACAGATAGTAATGAGCCAATTCCAAAGTGAATAGGCCTGAGCAAAGCGAGGACCTTTAACAAGGGCAAAAGGAAGCTATCAGCTGCTAATGCCTGGGAAGCCGGATATTGTTGCCTCATATCCTTCCACCCAATGATGTTATCATGTTCTGTATAAAAAAGGAGAGGCAGCATTAGAACATTGGGACAGAACACTTCTATCAGCCATTATAGCCCTCCATCACTGCATTAATTTCACAATACTGGCAATATTCCAATATAGTGGTAGCTCCTATTTCCGAGGGTGGACAGAGGAGTGAATAGTCTGCCGGTCCAAGGTTGGCTTGAGTCTCATCCAGGGCCCAAATGGAGGGGGGGGGTAGGGTGCTATTAGCGTCTCTGGCCTTAATTCAAGGTGTTCATTTGTCTTTTTGTAGATACATTGGGACTGTTACTTACACGAGCAATCGCTTTCTCTAAAAACACAATACAAGCAAAAATGACCACCACCGATAACAGTAAATGTGGCTCACGTCTGAGTCACTTTACTTTTTACATGGTAGCCATCATGAGGGAGTGAACAGCAACAAAGAGAGGTGAGTGGACGAAAGTAGGGTAAGTTGCGGTGGTATGCCGAAGTCCAGGATTCAGTCGAGGAAGGAGTCCGGGGCAATGGAAGTAATTTGGGGGGGGATCACAAGGGGTTGCTGCTGTGGCCACTGGTGATTCCCCTGTGACCTCTGGCACTGTTTTAGCGTCCCTTGGTCAAGGATTAAAGAGGCAGTGTGAAACAAAATAAAGCAGGCCATTAGAACCCTCTTTATTTAGCTTTTTGTAGTGTGTTTCACTCGCAAAAATGTAACTAGATAATAGTGTTTGTTTATATCGGCCAAGCAGATTGGATGCCACAGAAGGAAATATTCTTAGATTCAACGTAACTGTTTTTACAGGGTCTGTCATTTTGTGCAAAAACTCAGGGGGTAATTCATAGAATTTCGCGCACAAGTGGCGCACGCGGCTGGTGCACAGTGTGCGCGTGCTAATGTCTGCGCCAGCCGCGTGCACTAAAATCGATTTCCAAGCACAGCGTATTCATGGATTTTAGCCTCCAAAACCAGCCGTGGCGCAGAGTGGCGCAGCAACCCTGCAGCAGCGCCAGTTATGCCCCCAAGAACAACCTCGCGCATGGAAAAGCCATCAAAATCCCCAATCCAGCGCAAAGGGCTGCGTTAACCCTGGACCAGTTTACAGGGCTGCCAAACAGCAAACGCCATGCGGGGAACGTGTATTACTGGGGTTCGCGTGAAGTTTCACACGCAAAAGGGCCTGTGCGAGTGGGGTACGTGTATAACTGGGGTTCGCGTGAAGTTTCACACGCGATTGGAGCAGGGTACGTGTATTACGGGGTTCGCAGGAAGTTTCACACGTGAAAGACCCTGTGCGAGTGGGGTACGTGTATAACTGGGGTTTGTGGGAAGTTTCACACGCGATTGGAGCAGGGTACGTGTATTACGGGGGTTTGCGTGAAGTCTCACACATGATTGGATCTGGGTACGTGTATTTCAGGGGTGCGCGGGAAGTTTCACACGCAAAAGGGCCTGTGCGAGTGGGGTATGTGTATAACTGGGGTTCGTGGGAAGTTTCACACGCGATAGGCCCTGCGCGAGCGGGGTACGTGTATTACTGGGGTTCGCGGGAAGTTTCACACGCGATTGGAGCAGGGTACGTGTTTTACGGGGTTCGCGGGAAGTTTTACATGTGAAAGGGCCTGTGCGAGTGGGGTACCTGTATTCCTGGGGTACGCGTGAAGTTTTACACGCGAAAGGGCTCTGTGCGAGTGGGGTACGTGTATTCCTGGGGTTTGCGTGAAGTTTTAAACACGAAAGGGCAACGCCCGTGCGCGATACATCACAGACGCGCTTACGCGCTAAGGGCCTTTGGTCCAATAAAATCGCATACGTGTGCTGACCCGCTTACGCGCTAAGGGCCTTTCCTCATATTACACGGTGACATGCAATTTTTTCACGTGCCAAATCACTCTGTATCAAGCTGGCCACGCATACCCAAACGGAAGACCACGCTCCTGCCCTGAAGGCCATTTTCCTGCCCCCCAGAACCCCGAGCATGCTCTCACCTGCCATCTGCTGCTGCGTGCCTGCCTGCTGCCCACATGCCCTGGTATTTGGTGCCTGCACATCAGCCAGGGTTCCAGTTGCTGTGTCCACCCCTGCTGGAACAGAAGACTCCCGACTGGGATACCATCGCTCCACAGCCCAGCCCCAGGACCCAGTTGCCCACCCACTCCTGCCTCTGGGGTTGCCATGTCGGGCACATCTCCATCTGGTACCACTGGCAACCCCCAGCCAGAGAGGCAGAGGGCCACCAGCTTCACTGCCAGCGAAGTTGGTGTCCTGGTGGAGCATGTCCTGGGGCATTATGATTCCCTCTTTGGAACATCACGCGCCAACAAGGAAGGACGGGAGAGGATCTGGGACAACGTAGTGGTTGCCATCAACGCGGAGGGGGTGTCAACCCGCGACATCAAGCACGTCAAGAAGCGCTGGGAGGACTTCAGGTCCAGGACCCTCCACAAGGCCCAGCGCCTCATGGAGGGGGGCCGGGCACGCATGAGTAACATCCAGATGAGGGTCCTGGAACGTGTAGGCCCAGCGCTCCACACCCAGATCCTTCGGAGGCAGACCCGTCTGGAGTTGAGCGGTAAGTGGGCAAGCATTGCTGTGTGAGACAGGGCATGTTGCAGTGTGCTGGTAGTCTGATGCTTGCCTGTATGTGTGACATAGGCCATGTATGGATGTGTGTGTGCAGGGACATCATGGTCATGCATGTGAGAACAGTTATGTGTGAACCACATGGTTGGTGCATGTGTTTTAATGCAACATGGGGAGCTCTATGCGGAACGCACACATGAAAGCATGGCTGTCTCTGTTCCTGGACATGAAGGGGGGGTGAGGAATGGGTGCTGATGTCATGTACATGTATGGTGCACATGTGTGTGTGTGTGCCTGAGAAGTGTGTGTGTGACTTTGAAATGGCATGGATGCATGTGACTTTGAAGGCAATATCTTGGTTTACAGGGGCCCTTCTACATGGATGTTGATGTTGATTGCAGGCGCCAGGACTGTTTCTTCATGTGTGTTGTGTGCATTCACCCATGTGTTGTGGAATGACAGGATGGAAGTGACATTTGACAGTGCCACTCATGTGTTATTGCTTCCTGTCTAGGGTATTTTGTACTGTACTCTGATACTTGTGTTCTATGTCTCCCTCTACGTAGCGTCAAGTGAAGAAGAGGGCGGAGACGGCGCTGTGGAGCCAAGCGGCGGGAATGCCTCCACTGGGCGGCGACGCAAGTCCCAGCCACCCTCCCAGGAATTACCATCATCCGGGAGTGAGGGGGTTGGTGCTGCGTCTGCCACGATGTCTGCGGCGGAAGGGCCGGGTGAGCCCCCACATGGGCTTCCAATGGCGGAAGACGGTGTGGAGACATCCAGGTTAGTGGTCTCCACAGAGGAGGAGGAGCCCTCTACTGAGCTGCACATGGGGCCTGGTGGGGGTAGTACCACTGGTGCAAGTGGTGCAGTCCAGGGCCTGGGTCAGGAGGCAGCACAGGTCACCGCAGAGGGGCCAGTACATGTCGCTGTCCCTGACCCTTTGACTGCACCACCATGCACCAGCAGGGAGGCCCCGTCCCAGGACCGTCCGAAGGTAGGGGAGAGTTCCATGTAATCTGCCTCTCCACTACCTGTGGACGAGGGGTCCCACAAACGTATGGGCTCTGTCCTGGTTGGTGTTGCGTTGCGCACACGTGTCATTTGTGATGACGTGCGTTCTTCCTGGGCGGAGAACGCACGCCATCACAGAGAGCAGCGTTGTGATGTGGCACTGCTGGGAGGGCCCCTGGTTGGTGGGTTCCTACATGTGTCGCACACTCTGGCGGACCTCTCCTCCTCTATGGAGACTATGCACCAGTCGTTCTCCACACCGCCTTCCGGTCCAGATTCCACCAGGCCCCCCGTGGACCTGGCCCGACCAACACAGCCAGCTTGGTGGAGCTCACATCCCTGCCACAGTCGGGAGTCGGCGGCCCAGCAGGGGTGAACACCACAACTGGAGATCAGCTGACGGAGGATGTGCAGGCACCATCAGACATGGCACATGGACAGCAGCAGCAGGAGCAGGCTCTAGGTGGGAGCAATGATGGCTCGGGGCCATCAACATCGGAGGGGCAGGCATCGGTCATAGGGCAGGAGGACCCGGGAATGGGAGTGTCTTCTGTGTGGCACCGGTTGGGCCAGCAGATAGGTGTAGAGCGGCGGCGGGCGGAAGAGGCATGGCTCACCATGGTCAGGGTGGAGTTCTCCATGCGTCGGGCTTTGAGGCAGGCAGAGTGTCTCGAGGCAACTCGCAGGGAGTTGGAACAGGCCATGAGTGCCTCCCTGCGAGACCTCGGGGCCAGGACAGAGGCCCGCCTCCGGCAAATAGACATGGAGTTCGATGATGCCCTGGCCTGGAACACCACAGAGTGAGCCGCTGGACTTACCCGCCGCCATTGTAATTGTTGTTGTTATTTTGGTTGCGCTTGGACAATGCACCACGTTTTTGTATATAGTTTTTTATTAGGTAGTATTTTTGATAGGTTTCATTTCATCAGTTGGGCTCATGTACCCTGGATTGTTCATCAGTTCATAGTTCACCATTGGATTGTTCTCTTTTTATTTATTTTCACCATGGAGCAATGGTTTTCACTTTCTTTTTTCCCTTGGATTTGCTTTGTTGGACTGTGACTTTGGACACCATTTCTTTTGGATTTCTTTGGATTATGATTTCTTGTTTTTTATTCTTTTACGGACATGCAGCTTTTCTTGTATTATTCCCATTGTTGTGTGTTGGATTTTGATTACATTCATGTTGTGTTTAATACATTTTTTTCTTCATACTTCGATGTGTGGTATTATCTCATTGGTTTCATGCATGTCATGATATGGGTTTTCACATTCACTTGTACCCATTGTGTGTGTCTGATGGACATGTGTTCATTTACATAATTGCCATTGGGGTTGTATCATGTAAATGCCTTTTCTATGTGGGTGGTTGCAATACTTGGTTGGGTCTTTGGGCTGGGGAGGCTGGCCATAAGGGTCATGATTGAGGATCGTCATGACCTGGGGGCAGGGGGACATGAGTGGGGGCCTGCTGGCAGGTGCCCTGCACTGCTGGGGGGGTGGGGGTGCAGGGGGACATGAGTGGGACATGAGTGGGGGCCTGTTGGCAGGTGCCCTGCACTGCTAGGGGGTGGGGGTGCAGGGCGACATGAGTGGGACATGAGTGGGGGCCTGCTGGCAGGTGCCCTGCACTGCTGGGGGTGGTGTGCAAGGGGACATGAGTGGGGGCCTGCTGGCAGGTGCCCTGCACTGCTGGGGGGTGGGGGTGCAGGGGGACATGAGTGGGACATGAGTGGGGGCCTGCTGGCAGGTGCCCTGCACTGCTGGGGGGTGGGGGTGCAAGGGGACATGACTGGGGGCCTGCTGGCAGGTGCCCGGCACTGCTGGGGGTGGGGGTGCAGGGGGACATGAGTGGGGGCCTGCTGGCAGGTGACCTGCACTGCTAGGGGGTGGGGGTGCAGGGGGACATGAGTGGGACATGAGTGAGGGCCTGCTGGCAGGTGCCCTGCACTGCTGGGGGGTGGTGTGCAAGGGGACATGAGTGAGGGCCTGCTGACAGGTGCCCTGCACTGCTGGGGGGTGGAGGTGCAGGGGGACATGAGTGGGACATGAGTGGGGGTCTGCTGGCAGGTGCCCTGCACTGCTGGGGTGTGGGGGTGCAAGGGGACATGAGTGGGACATGAGTGGGGGCCTGCTGGCAGGTGCCCTGCACTGCTGGGGGGTGGGGGTGCAGGGGGACATGAGTGGGACATGAGTGGGGGCCTGCTGGCAGGTGCCCTGCACTGCTGGGGGGTGGGGGTGCAAGGGGACATGACTGGGGCCCTGCTGGCAGGTGCCCGGCACTGCTGGGGGTGGGGGTGCAGGAGGACATGAGTGGGGGCCTGCTGGCAGGTGACCTGCACTGCTAGGGGGTGGGGGTGCAGGGGGACATGAGTGGGACATGAGTGAGGGCCTGCTGGCAGGTGCCCTGCACTGCTGGGGGGTGGTGTGCAAGGGGACATGAGTGAGGGCCTGCTGGCAGGTGCCCTGCACTGCTGGGGGGTGGAGGTGCAGGGGGACATGAGTGGGACATGAGTGGGGGTCTGCTGGCAGGTGCCCTGCACTGCTGGGGTGTGGGGGTGCAAGGGGACATGAGTGGGACATGAGTGGGGGCCTGCTGGCAGGTGCCCTGCACTGCTGGGGGTTGGGGTGCAAGGGGACATGAGTGGGGGCCTGCTGGCAGGTGCCCTGCAATGCTGGGGGGTGGGGGTGAAAGGGACATGAGTGGGACATGAGTGGGGGCCTGCTGGCAGGTGCCCTGTACTGGAGGGGGTGGTGGTGCAGGGGGACATGAGTGGGACATGAGTGGGGGCCTGCTGGCAGGCGTGAATTGGCAGTGTGGGTCCTCCCAGGTGTTCCCTCTACACCCTCCACGGCCCCCACTCATGTCCCACTCTTGTCCCCCTGCACCCCCACCACCCTGCAGTGCAGGATACCTGCCAGCAGGCCCCCACTCATGTTCCCTTGCACCCCCAACCCCCAGCAGTGTAGGGTACCTGCCAGCAGGCCCCCACTCATGTCCCACTAATGTCCCCCTGCACCACCACCCCCCAGCAGTGCAGGGCACCTGCCAGCAGGCCCCCACTCATGTCCCTTTGCACCCCCACCCCTCCAGCAGTGCAGGGACCTGCCAGCAGGCCCCCACACATGTCCCACTCATGTCCCCTTGCACCCCCACCCCCCAGCAGTGCAGGGCACCTGCCAGCAGGCACCCACTCATGTCCCACTCATGTCCCCCCTACACGAAATAAAGATGCACATTCATGGCCCACTTCTACACCAAAAAAAACACATCACGCCACCCCATTCTTGAGAAGCAATGATTTCCCAATCCACCCCACACTGACATGCCTATTGCAAGACACAAACCAAAACTCAACTATGTACATCAACACATGTCCATCACACACATACCCTGGTTGGCATTGCCTGTGTAATCCCACAATTTCACATGCATCAACCCAATGAGCAAATCACACAGATGGAACTAAAATATGAAAATGTATTATGTACATAAATAAATAAATAAATGAAATGACAGCATACCAAAATATCAAACATGAAATGAAAAGCATGTGAAAAAGATGAAAGAATGAAAATGATAAGCAATGCAAAAAATGTTGAAAGAAAAACAGTCCAAACTCTCCCTCCACCAATGCAAATCTAAAAAAAGGTAAAAAAAAGATATCCATTGTTTCATGTTCATAATGATAAATAAAAATGTGAAAGCAATCCATAGTCCAACTATTTACAATACTGTCCTGAAAAAAAAACATTACTCCATGTCCATAATGAAAAAAAAAATCAAAATGAATCCATGATATAACTATATACAATCCATTGTCCAAAATAAAAATCCATTAATCCATGTGCAAAAATCCCCCCAAAAAATCAATCCATTGTCCAACGTTGTAAAGGGTCCATGAGCCCAACTAAACAAATGAAACCTACCTAAGAAACTACCTAAAAATATAACTATATACAAATGTGTGTGGCATTGTCCATTGACCAAAAATAAAAGAAAAACGAAAAGTAAACCTAACTCTAAAAACTATTTACAATGGCAGCGGGCTAGTCCGACGGCTCACTTTTGGATGTCCCGGGCCAGGGTATCATCAAACTTCTGCTCAATGTCCTGGAGGTGGGCCTCTGTCCTGGTCCCGAGGTCTGGCAGGGAGGCACTCATGGCCTGTTCCAACTCCCTGCGAGTTGCCTCGAGGCACTCTGTCCGCCTCAGGGACCTCCCCATGGAGTTCTCCGCCCTGACCATCGCGAGCCGTGCCTCTTCTGCCCGCTGCTGCTCCGCATCTATAGCATGGCCTAACCGCTGCCACACGGAAGACACTTCCAGTCCTGGGTCCTCCTGCCCTCTGGCCGATGCCTGCCCCTCCGATGAGGAAGGCCCTGAGCCATCATTGCTCCCACCTTGTTGCTGCTGCTGCTGTGCCTCTCACTGTGCCCTGGCTCTTGCTGCCTGCACATCCTCCTCCGGCTGGGGTGCAGTGTTGATGTGGTCACCCCTGCTGGACGTCCGACTCCCAACTGTGGCAGGGATGTGTCCTCCACCAGCCTGGCCGCAGGGTCAGAGGCAGCTCCACAGGGTACCCAGGTGATACATGGGTGAGAAGATGGCATGAAGTATGACTGGCGCATAGGGGGTTCAGTTGAGGAGGGGGTCGGAACAAGGTCTAGCATACGGAGGAATCCAGCCCTGGTGAGGTCAACGCAGTCAATGAGCCATTCGAGAAGACGTGCAGTCTCCTCATGAAAAGACTGCAGGTCACCTCGCATGGCCCGTTGATGCAACGCCACCCCACCCAGGACAGGCTCAACCTGGTCCCGGATAGCCACGTCCACAGGGAGAGGAAGTCCAGTTGTTGTAAGCGGATCCCCTCCCTGAAAACTTTTCTGGACGTAGGCATCGCTGCTGAAGCGGGATGATGCAGTCACAGGATCGGGGACAGGATTACACACAGGCACCTCCGCGGTGGCCTGTGCTGCCTCCTGTCCCTGCCCCTGCACTGCACCACTAGCACCAGTGGAATCCCCACCCCCAGACCCTGTGTCTGTCCCTTGCACAACCTCCACCTCCACCAAACCCCCCACCAACCTGGATGACTCCGTGCCATCTTCCTCCGTCGGACCCTGTGGGGTCTCAGCTGCCCCTTCTGCTGCCGAGGAGTCCAACTCTGACCTCCGCCTCTTGGACCTTCCCTCGGAAGCTGCGGCCTGGGACGCGGCACCGGACTCCTCACTTCCCGACAAGATGACAACCTGGGAGGGGAGCCGGGCCTTTCGCTTCCGGCTGGCGGGATGATCCCTGCCGCTGTGCTCCACAGCACCCTCTCCACCCTCTTCTTCAGTTGACGCTGCAGAAAGGGAGAGATAAAACACAGGCATCAGGGCACTGTACAATGGGCTGATACACACATGACAGTTGCACATGAGTGGCATTGTTTAACTACAGACACGGGATCACACTCCAAGACACACATGTCATTTTAACTCACGCACATGAACATTTCAACAGCAATATCGCACCAGGCAGCACCATCCATACACATACAACAGCATGACCAGCCAAAGGTGAGCCTGACATCACATGAAACACAAGGAGTGCACTAGACATGCACATACGCCACCACACTTACATGCATGTCTACATCTCCTCCAACTGTTGCAGTGATGAGATCGCCATACATGTCACATCTGCCATTCATCCTTCTACATATCAGTGTCACGTGCATCCATTTTGCATCACAGTTGCACACTTAACAGATACACATACATGCACATGTACACAGTGCAGATACATGCATTATGAACCACCATCCATGCCACAACCATGCCAATGTACATACACAGAAATTCAAACATGTGTGCTCCCACACCTGCATTTGCCCAGCATGCTTACCAACACATACACCATCAATGTGTCTCACAACTGAAAGGACTCACATGTGGCAGCCTCAAGCCCATGTTCATACATATCCCTACATGGCCCTACATAAACACATGTGCAATCTGCACACTACTGGCACACCACGACACGCACAGCGTACTATCAACATGCATGTACACTTACCGCTTGACTCCAGACGGGTCTGCCTCTCAAGGATCTGGACGTAGAGCGCTGGGCATATGCGTTCCAGGACCCTCATTTGATGGTTCGACAGCTGGCCCCGGCACCCCTTGGCATCCGTTGCCTTAGCGAGGCGCCGGGCCTTGTTGAGGGTCCTGGACCTAAAGTCCTCCCAGCGCTTCTTGACATGATGTAAGTCACGGACTGCCACTCCCTCCACGTTGATGGCAGTCACAATGTCCATCCAGATCCTGGTCCGTCCTTCATTGTTGGCGCGCGAACTTCCAAAGAGGGCATCATACTGCCCCAGGACTTTCTCCACCAGGACACCAACTTCGGTCGCAGTGAAGCTGGTGGCCCTCTGCCTCTCTGGCTGGTGGTTGCCAGTGCTGCCAGATGGTGTTGTGCTGGATATGGCAACCCCAGAGGCAGGAGTGGGTGGGCAACTGGGTCCTGGGGCTGGGCTGTGGAGCGATGGAATCACAGTCGGGAGTCTTCGGTTCCAGCAGGGGTGGTCACAGCAACTACAACCCTGGCTGACGTGCAGGCAGCAAATGGCAGGGCACGTGGGCAGCAGGCAGTCAGGCAGCAGCAGATGGCAGGTGGGAGTGTGCTCGGGGCTCTGGGGGGCAGTAATTCGGCCTTCTTGGCAGGAGCGTGGTCTTCCATGTGTTTTTGTGTGGCCAGCTTGATATGGAGTGATTTGGCATGTGAAAAAATTGCACGTCAGTGTGTAATTCGAAGAAATGGCCTTAGCGCGTAAGCGCCTCAGCACACACACGCGATTTCATTGGACCAAAGGCCCTTAGTGCGTAAGTGCGTAAGTTACATTACGCGCGCGGGCATTTCCCTCATAGCACGTGATGACAGAGCACACGTGGAAAAACTGCATGTACGGGTGTCATCGCCTTAGCACGTAAGCGCGTAAATTACATTACGTGCGCGGGCGTTTCCTTCATAGCATGTGATGACAGAGCACACGTGGAAAAACTGCACGTCCGAGTGTCATCGCGTGTAATTGGAGGAAAGCGCCCGCGTACACCTGTATCTGACGTGTACGTGTGGGCCGGTTTGAAAGCTACGTGTAGGACACCATTTCCTTGTACATGCTTTTTGTGGAGAGCGAGTGGGTGAAATCTGTACTTCTTGTCGGTTCACACGCAATTACTTCACAGCATTTCTAGTTCGTACTCCCTGTTACCTCTGACAGCTCTTTTCTGACTTTTTGTTGGGCCTGTTTCCTCAAACAGAGTTCACTTCTCCTTTTGTCCTGTCTCCTCAGACAGCGTACAATTCTTCTATTGGCGGGGGTGTTGCCAACACGCACACGCGCGTATTTTTCACATTCTTTTTCCAGACAGACGGTGAGTTCCGCATGTACTTAGCAACTGTGCTTGCCCCGTGTGTCGCGTTCCCCTTCAGAGGTCATTGTAGGCTGTGTGTTTTACGCGTATGCTTATTTTTGTGATTCTGGGTGCCACAGCGTAGTGCGGGTTCATTTTTGACGCATGTGGTCTACGAGGGGTTGCGTGCGCATTAATCTTTGATTTTGGGCTGCCTGTGCGTTGCGTGACCCATCATCTTCCCCCAGGGGTCACAGACAGCCTTGTTGGAGCACTAGGGTACGAATTCCATCTAGTATCCTACCACTTTGACCCACAATTGCCCAGAACAATAGTTTACTGCAACTCCCATACGCACAACAACATCAGTGCCATGGTTGGGAGGCGACCAAGCGGTAAGGGAAGCAAAGGTGGCCGACCTTCAAAAGGTGGGCGTGGTGGGCGTGGTAGGGGTCGTGGCTGGGATTTGCAGGATGCCCCTATACCCCCATGTGTGGAGGAACAATCAGGGACACCCATGCCCCCCAACCCCCATGGTTGAGGAAAATGTGGCTGACACCATCCCAGCTCAGCCCCTGTTGGACCGGCCCATTGTGGCACATGACCTGGCACAGGATGACTCCCTGGATGACTTCCAGGTCAGCAAGTCTAGGCCACGTGTGCCGGTGCAAGTTGTTGTCACCAACCCACATGGATCTGGGGCAGCTATGTCATCTGCTGCCCCAAGTATGCAGGGTGGGGAGGCTGCAGGGGCAGCTGCAGCTCCATCCGCCCCAGCTCTGACTCTCCCAGCCAGGACAGTGTCAGTCCAGGTCCATCAAATTGACGTTCCCCCTGCCAACATTACCCTGCAACCAATGCCTGCATCAAGACCTATGGTCATTGTGCATTCCCACACTCCTACTACCCAGTCCACTGCTGATTCTGCCCCTACTGACCAGAGCAGCATAAGCCACTCTGGCTCTGCTCCACCTTTAAAGAAGAGGAAGAAGGGTGCTCTGGCACGACAGGCTGAGACCCCAGACACGGCTACACACTCGGGTACCTCAAGGAAGCCTTGCTTTAATGAGGCGGAACTTGATGCACTTGTGTCCTGTGTGTCGGCACATAGACACAAAATGCTGGTGACTGCAGGGTCCAAGACCACAACTGGTCAACGTAAGGCACACTGGCAGATCATCGCCAACCGCATAAGTGCCCTTGGATTTGTGAGGCGCACAGCTGATGATTGCTACAAGCGATGGAATGACCTGAAACGCAGAGCAAAGAACAAGCTGGCCTCAGATCATGCCGCTACTCTGGTGACTGGCGGTGGGTCTCCACAAGAGGACAACAAACTCACTGAACATGAGTCTGTTACTGGGGCCTTCGTCACAGAGGAACAGATCCAAGGTTTGGGTGAACTACCTGATTATGATGCACTGTCCGGTGAGTGCCCATGCATGTGTGTGTAATGCATGTGTATGTTGTTTGGGTGACAGGTTCTGATTGAGTGCCAGGTGAGGGTGTGTGTGCCTGAGTGGTATGGGTCACCCATGTGCTTCATCCAAAACATTCAGCGGCCTTGGATTTGGGTGTGACAATATCCCTTCTGCCCACAGTAGTAATTTAGCGCAGCATTACGGTAGTTGCCCTTGAAGTGGCATCTTGCAACAACATTGTTTGTATTTTTCAGTGTTCGTTCAGGCTGATTGTTTCAATTCTCCCACTTTTGCTACGCATTCCTCAGCCCTATTGTCACATTTGTGACATGCTTCTGTCATTGATGAACCCCACATTGGCCCACATGTGTTACCTTGTTAGGTGTATGATTTGACCATTCAGGCTGATTGAGTATTGGCCTGATCACATACATTTTTTGGGGCCTGTTTGAATGTGGAACATGATAGGTGTTTCCTGTCATGTTGAAGTGCACAACCACTGATGTGTACATCGGCCTGCAATCACTGTATTTTTGTACACTGGATGTGTTGCAGTGTGTGGCACATGCCTATTTTGTCACACTATGTAGCATTTTTCATCTTATCATGTCCATCTCAAATGGATGGCTGACAGTACTCATTCAAACGCTGATTCTCAAAATATGTTTTTATGTTTTGTGTAAATGAAATGCATTGTTGTTTTTTTAACATGTCGAGTTTTCTTATGTACTAATTAAAATATATTTATCTCTATCCCTTTTTCCTGTTTGGATCTATAGACCAACATGATTTGTTAACACTTGGTGCAACTAGTCACACCTAGCATGTGTGTAGGCGGGTAGCTGTATTTAGTGGCATTCCTGTTTATACACGTACTCATTCACTGACATATGGATGTACTTGTGGAATGTACCATGGCTATGGTACATACCATCTGTGTGATGGCATGTGTCATGTATGTGTATTGGACATGCCACTCACAGGCCGATGTGTGATGGCAGTGCTACCCAGCATGCAGCAAATGTGTTGCTCTTCCATCTTGGTGTCATCAGTGCCTGCCTTTTGCCTCCCCAATGCATGCATGGGAGGGTTATAGTCATGTGGGACATGTGTAAATCATGCACTGGTTCTGTATCTTGTCAGGCCTATTTGTGTGCTATGGTTCTAATGACTGTTTCAATTTTTTGTCTTTCATGTTTTTGCAGGGGATGACACACTTGATGCCGTTGAGGTTGAGGAGATGGTGCAGACCCAAGAGGGATCTCAGGCACGACCGAGCACCAGTGGGGGACGTGGTGTGGTGGTGGGTGAGAACCCAATCTTGCTGCAGACCATTCTGTCCAGGGGTGTCTCTGGGTGCACCTCCCCAGACCTCTATTCAGGTGCTGATTCGGATGATGAGACCTATGTGCCGTCGCAGGTAAGTGTTTCTGGCAGGGATTCTGTTCTGTCCAACCCACCTGCACCAGGGGTAGAACCCTCTATGGGGATGTCAGTGTTGGTAAGTCTGCCTTTGGTGGTTACGGATGCAGGGTCCACTCCACAACATCTGATCCTGTTCCTGGACCAGCAGATCAGAGGAGGAATGCAGTCCTGCAGCCTCAGGCAGTGCCGGCACAGCAAGGCGCAGATCGCCTTGCCCCAAACAGGTGTGGTGCCCGCCGACGCTGTGGCCGTATGCCACCAGGCAATACCACATGGGAACAATCCATGTACGGTATGGCAACCCAACAGGCAGCATCAGTTGAGATGATGGCTCAAGCAATGGAGAGGATGGCCACTTCCATTGTCCCCCCTGAAAGGCAGATGGAGCAACTACAGCAGGCAACAGACTCCATTTGCCAATCACACAGGGAGGACATGTTGGCGTCCAACAGGGACCGATGGGCGGCACTGGAATCGATATCAATAGAGTCCCAGGGCCACAGGGAAGCCCTGAGGGTAGAACTCCATCACCTCAGGGAAACTCTTGTTGACCTTGAGACTTCCACTAACTTGAGGACAGAACAGCAGCTGGAGCGGCTCACACGTTCGCTCTCAGCTGAGATGCAGGCAACTCGGGAGGAGATCCGGGCGTCATGTCAGCTGCTGCATGGGGATCTACGCACTATAATCCTACAGAACGAGACCTTCCACGCCCGCATGCTTGCTGCCATGGAGGTCCATACCAGGGCTTTGCGTGGGCTGCCTCCCATAGCACCACCACCTCCTGATGCAGCAGCAGAGGGTGATGAGAGTGACAGCAGAAGTTCTCCCACATTGGCATAGCCGTGCAGGCCATGAGCCCATGGAGGTGTTTTTTTCCCAACATCCACACAGGTGGCTGTTGGTGCACACCCTGTCCTCGGACCTCCTGGGTGGCCCCCCGGTCAACCCCCACATGGCCATTTTTGATTTTTGATTTTTGATTTTTGATTTTTGTTTTTTGATTTTGATTTTCAATTTTTTTTTTACAGTGTGTTGCCTTGTGTGGCTCCCGTGGGCATCCACTGTATTCTGGCTGGGCACATGCAGGCTTGTCCTGAGTTTGGGTTAGATGCTTGGGTTCGTGAGACACACATCCCTCCTGCTTCCCGTTTCCATGGGCTTGCAAAGGGTGTGCCCAAGTGACAGTGACTTAAACAGTGACGTTGGACTCCCATGAGCTGTGTGGGCAGTCTGTAGTCAATACTGTGTATAAATTCCTAGTGGATATTGTTGTTGTATTGTACACTGCATGGTGTATTGATATGTGCTTGTGCATCCATGTCTTCCTCCTAATTTGGAGGTTCATTCCTCATGTCTTCACAAGGCCGTCTACTTTGGAGATGGAGTTCATGTTGTAAGCAGTGCACTTACACATTTGCGTGGCAGCAACACTGTACAGTTTGAAGGGGGTGATGTGCTGGCATAATCAGGTTGTAAGACTACCACTACTTTAACTTAGTAGTTTAATGTTTTTGCTATGTTTGAGGTTGTGTAGCTGCATTGTATTGTTGGTAAGTATTTGGTCATGTGTGTTGTTAGTTCTACATTACTGGGAGCATATTGTGTGTGGCCAGTTTCCATTAGGGACACTGTACTTTGTGATACTTGTGTCAGGTTTTGGGGATTGCTTTGTTTGCACTCACATAGCATGACATGCCATGGTGTGTTGGGTGGCGGTGCTGGGGAGGGGTTGGGTGACATGGCACTGTTGTCATGTTGTATTTTGCAAGGGGGTAATGAATTTAGCAGCCTAGAAGTGTGTCTTTTAATGACACAGCATTGGTGGTGTTTGTCTAGGTAGGGATGAACACAATGTAACACTTCCAGGTGACCAATCTCAGGCTGGTATGGTTGTGACAGTTGACTGTCCCTTATGTCATCATCATTGATTGTCAGATGGTATGTGCCAGGGTTGTGTGCACTCCACAGGGGTGTGATTTTAGGTGAAGTAATTAGCCACCAGCTGCGTACGGGCTACCTCACCCCGTGCCCTTTCCCCTCCCATGCGCAGTGGACGTGCATGTGGTTGGGGATGTGGGGGCACCACCATGTCCACAGGCAGGCCCCGGCATGTTGCAACGTTGTGCAGGACACATGCTGCCACTATGATCCTGCACACTACTGGGGGAGCATATAACAGCTGCCCACCAGAACGGTCAAGGGAGCGAAAGCGTGATTTGAGCACTCCGAATGTGCACTCCACTATGCCCCGGGTTGCAATGTGGGCTGTGTTGTATCTTAACTCGGGTGGCGTGGTGGGGTTCCGAATTGGCGTCATCATATGGGTGCTCAGAGGGTAGGCACTGTCCCCTGGGGAGGTGGTGATGCGTATCATTAGTGGGGTTGTGATATTACTCAGTATCTGACATGCATGCATGTGCTGTGGCATTTATACTCACCGAGCAGCCATGTATCGCCATGCCGCCCAGCTTCTAGGTCCCGGTTTAGGGTTGACATTCTGTAAATAAAACTGTCGTGGGTGGACCCTGGATAGTTGGCATATACTGAGGTGATGATTCCCTTGGCATCACATACTACCTGGTTGTTGATGGAATGCCAGTGCTTGCGGTTTCTATAGATGTGCTCTGATGCCCTGGGGGGACGTAGAGCCACATGGGTGCAATCAATGGCACCTAGGACTTTGGGGAATTGTGCCACCCCGTAGAAATCCTGGATGGCAGCCTGCCTTTCTGCAGGTGTTCTGGGCAGGTATATGTGCCTGCGGACTGATGGGCGTGCAGTCATGATGGCCAAGACCTGGTGTAGGCAGCTTGACCTTGTGGCCTGTGACACCCCCCCCCACTATAGCACTTGTCCACAGAAATGATCCAGTGGCCAAGAAGTGCAGCACTTTGAGGACCTTCTCCAAGGGGCTGAGTGCTTGGGAGCACAGGGTGGGTGAGGTGAGGTCATCCTCCCACTCACTCACCAGGTCGAGTATTATGTGAGGTGGAAACCTGTACCTCCCATACACCTGGTCATCAGGCATCCCAAAAAGATTGGTTCTGGGTGTGAAAATTCTGGGCCTGACTATCCTCCTCCTCTTCCTGCGGTATCCCACGACCACTGCTGCTAGGAACGGTATATTCATCTTGGCGTCTGAGCTTGTTTGTTGTTTGCGCACACTTTTATGCTGCGCGGGTCCACTTATGCCTGCTTCCTGCAGGCGTACGTGTTTCCGGATTAGCGCGTCTTTTTTGGTGCACGCGTTAGCCCCATTCGAATCCATGAATACATGTTTTGAACGTGCGTGTGGGCGTTCCGCGCATTTGCCTCCTGTGCTTCCCCCGTGACGCCCACATTTTCACGCGTTGTTCCCCATTCCACGTGTCACGCCCTCTATTCCTCCTACTTTTGTTGAGTGTGCTGCGCTATGTGCGATTTCGCTGTGCGCGTAGGGCACGCTGTTTGGAGACGTGTGCGCCAGCGTGCGCAATGCAGAATTTTGGCGCACATCCTGGGATTTACACGCGCACGGGCTACCATGAATCGCTGTGTGCGGGTTTCGCTGCGATTTTCGCACTGGCACTTCGATTCGCACGCTTTTGCACCCTTTTGCACGCTTTTGCACGCTTGCGCTGAAAATTTCAGCACACATTAATTCCATGAATCGGCCTAGCAATGTTTTAATGTTACTGTGGCCTCAATGTTTCTGTATCCAGGTAAAGTAGTTGTTATAGTGCCTTATGTCTATTTCCAGACTCGTCCTGCTTCTAAGCGCTATAAAAAAAAAGGTGCGATAACTTTGAAATGTAATAGCAGTTAATGGATAAACCTCCGAAGGAAGAAAAGCTGATTCAGTCCTGCTGTAATATGGAAAGTGTGGGCAGGCACATGTCAACGTTGAGCTTGTAACTCACTGAGCTATCAGATTCCAACACAGTATTCGGTGTAATGAATTGTGCTATTAAAAAGAGACATTTATTGGGATATCTACCCAACAACCTCTTCTGCCTTCTTCAGTGCTTTTTAGAATAAAATATAACACTACTATCAAGTTTACTAGTGGGCAATTCCATATTCATCCAGCTTCAAAGCACTGTAATAATAAATGATACGTTAATGAGAAATGTAATCCCCAGAGCCAATGCTTTACCGAATACTGCTGTATGTACATTTAAGGAGAATAGCTGGTAAGATAGTGCTGCAATTTAAGTTCCCACTGTTGGGAGCTTTGTGTTATTCAGGTCTCAATTTTGAATGCTAGCAAGGTGTACTCAACATTTATATCCTTCTAAGGTTGTCAAATGAGTATTATTTTCAGTTGCCAGTCAGCAATCATTTTATATAAGTGCATGTTATGTAAAATGCTTTGGCAATAAATAGTTCTATATAAGTAATGGACTATTATAAATGCCTAAGTGTTAGCATCAATAAATCCAGACATAGGCTCGGAATAATTTCATAGGGTTTCATTATGAGTCTGATGGTAACCCCAACGGTGCTACCGATGGGTTTCCGCCGGACTCGTAATAATTTACAGGTGCCTGACTTCCCGGTGCCACTGGATTATTACGAGTCTGGCAGTCTGGGAAGTCAGGCGCAGGTCAATTATAAGTCCCCATTCCCATAGAGTACCATAAGACTCAATGGGAGTTGGGACACACAGCACCAGCACTTTTGCTAACTGTGTCGGTGCTTCCGTGATGGGACTACCTACTGTGGTCCCTTGTGCCCGTCAGGGTCAGACCTATCGGGCACAGCGACCATGACAGGCAGACTCAGAGTTTGCTGATCCGGAAACAAGGATGACGGTGAGTTTACCAACACCATTGTTCCCGATCCAGCAAACTCATAATGAAGCCCATAGTGTTAAATTAGTGTCACTTAAAACATGTTTCTTTGCTTCCTTGAGATAGGTGTGAATCTTACTTTTTTATACTGGCATGTCTGAAGTTGAATGAGACTGGATATGAATGCATTCGAACTAATCCTGCCTGCGACCCCATCTGCCATAATTACGTCAGCCGCCAGAAAGTCTCATAAAACCACACACAAGCACATGCACAATCATATGCAATAAAAAGGGAGGCAATTAAAGGCAATAAAAATCATCTACTAGATTATCTAATGAAACATTGTGCTTTAACTGAATACATGAATGTAGTTATATGTATAGGAAATGTCATGGCTCAGACTTATGCACTAGGTAATAACAGTTGATTACATTGTGAAAGAAATGCATCAATGCCTTAGGTTTTCTGTCTCCTTATTACATTACCTGGCATTGCATGGCGTTACTGGACATTTGAGGATGCACTTGGCATATGAAAAAGGAAACTGGATGTATAAAGCTCTAACCAGGGGGGTCATTTAGAGGTCACCAGGGGTCGCAATTGTGACCCCTTTTTTAACAAAAATTGAAGAGGCCAATGTCATGTGGCTCTTTCTTTCTAGAGGGGCTGGCTTTCTTGTTCAGGCTTCTTACAAAAGAAGGGGGTTCCACAAGTGTAACACTTTGAGCAGTGACCCTAAGTAAGAAGGATTAGGAATAACAAATAATGTGTCTTTCTGGAATTCTATACAATAATTGCTAAACTCAATAAAGGTTTATATCAGGCACACTTCAAAGGGTGTGTCACTGATTTAGTCTGTTCTTAAACACCTCAAATTCATAATGCAGAGAAAATCCTCCAAAAAGCATTTAGAGGAGATCAATTTCGGATTGTGTATTTTGCTTTTCGCAAGTTGCAGTTATAGCATGTTTTTATTTCTGGCAATACATTTGGTGATACATTCTGGTATGAAACGTATATCACGTTACAGTGATATTGTAATCATATTTTTCATAGTGTACTTAGAAACAATGCTATGTGATGCCACTTTTTGTTTTGTCAAGGGGTAAACGGTTGTTTTCCATCGCTACACGTGATGTCACTTCGGAGTGGGGTCAAATGATATCACTTCCTGTGGTGTTATCAGAGGTCAAGGGACATGTGAGGTTACTTCCGCTACCCCTGTCATTTTGGTGAAATGACGTCCCTGGCTTAAATATTTTGAATGTACTGTGAGGGATCAAGAGTAAGACTTGGACACAGTGGGATTTTCAGTGTCTATCAACGACTTTTCTTGTCAAACGAAAAAGATGGGCTAGGGAAATCCTACCTATCCCTGACTCTAAAAGGGGTTTCCCTGCCTCAGGATTTCTAAAACAAAAAGCGTTCTCCATCCTCTGTCCAAAATCCTAAACTGACCCTCACACACTAAACTCAATATGGCTGAACACCTGCAGCTTCCTTCCAAAGTTTCAAACATAAGGGGCTTGACTCACAGAGGGCTTTCACATGGGATTGCGCCATTTTAAATGTGTCTGTGAATCAGGCCCAAAATCCCTGAGGTGCAGAAAAGAAAAATTAATACAATTCCAAACCTTCCCCTAGAGTATTTCTGATTATTCAAAGTGTCACTTCTCCTATATTTCACAATCCCAAAGAGGATGGCTTACCTTGAGATTTCTCTGCTTAGACAACACTTTATAGTTCTGTTTATGAACCCTGATGCCTTTTTCAGAAAAGGGTAGAGTTTTTCCCTTTTGGTCCACAATTCAAAAAGGGTGAGTTTTGTAATGGATTATGTGTTAATTGTGCAACATAGAAAATATCTTTTATAAAAAGTTGTAAAAGTTTGTTGATCGAACTAATTAAACAACGGTTTGAAATAAGAAATAAAAAATAAAATGAAAAAAAGGGTGAGTTTCTTACCCAGTTTTCTCAGCAGTTCCTGGGGGTCTCTGCACTGTTTCTCCAATCTCTGGTTTACTCGTTACTCTCCTGCCAGGGTTTTATTTCGCTACTTGGGTGCAGGTCCCACACTCAGTGTATCCCTGGTTTACTCTCCTGCCAGGGCTTTTTGTCTTGTCACTTGTGTGTGAGTCCCAGACTTGCTGCTGAGTGCCTCGTTTACTCTCCTGACAGGGCGTTTTGAATCCTCTCAAAATTTGAGTGCAAATCCCAGGTTCATACACTTCATTAGCATTGACTCACTTTTATATCCCGGTAATTATATCTTTCATATCTCGGGCCACCAACCCTTCTCCAACTGTGTTAAATGTCCCAGCTCCCTTTTGTGGGGTTTTGCTCTTTACTAATGGCACGCAGCATCCACCTTGAAGCGTCCTGATATCCCAATCTACCTCTCTTGGCTTACCGGTCTTCTCTGGCAGGTTTGGCATCCCTCGCGTCTCACCATTTCCCCCACTGTCCGTCTGCTGCCTGGGAGCGAATCTCGTTGGCTTCTCTGTTCCTGCCTGGCCTTCTCCTTCACTCGGCAGCTCCTGCTGCTTATGGTGGCAGCGCGGCAAACACTCTTCCGTCTGACTTCCTTGGATGTTATTCTAACCAGCTTCTTTGCTCTGATCTGCAGCTTGCTTTCTTCCAGTGTCCCATCCAGTGTTGGGAGGGCTGATTCCCTCATTCTGTTAAAGTGTTTCAGTTTTGAATGTCTCTGCACCTGTTAACATATTCCAACGACTAGAACGCAGTATTGGCTTGCCACTCCTTCATCACTCCATCCCTCTTCCACGTCTCACGGGGCGAGGGAATGTACATAAGTCCCAGTACTTGTTGTTTCAGTGTTATTAAAGGGAGGGAGGATGTACATAAGGTCGGTGATCAGTGAATAGTGGATATTATTTATACATACCACAATATGCCATACAAGAGTGGGGGAAAAGTAATTGGGTGTTACCAAGGAGTGCAGGTAAGAACCTGTTCTGACCCAGCTGGCTCACTTCACCTCCTGAGGGTTGTCCTTTCACAGATAGGCACCCCCAGGATCGAGTCAGGTAGCTTCTGCCTTTCCCTAGCAACATGAGGGGAGCTTTCCCCCTGGGAAGTAGTGACAAGCCTGCTAGATGTGTCACAGTGCTTAGGACGTATGGCTATAATAGACATAAGCCGGCGGTGTCCTCAAATAGAGGCAACATTTGGAATATTGTATTATGGCAGCAATGGGGAATGTTGGGTTTAATTTGTATATGGTTAGTAAACTGGACATGTACAGCAATAATTGGTATACGCTGGCAGTAAATAGCCATATGATGCTGTAGTGGCGTCCGCATGGTAGTGTCTCTGGCCTAAGTTGGCTCAAATGGGTCTACCCCTCTCATAACATGATCTCTTCCTTGGCATATCAAAGCAGCAACTTAGTTAAATTGTGGTTGGTAGCTAAAAAAGTCTTCTGTCTGCTTTAGTAATGTATGGTATTTTATTAAATGTAAGCTTATGCACTTTATTTTAAATGGCATGTGATATCTTAATGGTTAAAGGTCATAGGACATCACCTCTGATGTAAGCAGATGTGTGATATCACTTTCATTACCTCTGGCGTTTTGGTGAATTGGTGTCGCTGCTGGGTACCGAAGAAACGCGGGGGTCGGTGGGAAATGTCACATGGGCAGCCCACAGGAATGTACAGATTGACTGACAACATCACAGGTGGTTATTGCAGATTACTTGCCTGTTTCTGGTCTCCTTGTCGGCTCGCACCTCTCCCGAAGGGGTTAACATGTACTTTGGGACGGGTGTTTGTGCGTTGGCACTAACAAATGTTCGGGTGCCTCTGCAAGTATTCACTTAATATGGCTCCAAAAGAAAATGTGCTCAGCGGAACTCCCCTCCCCCAGTGCCCTCGAACCTAGACTGTGTTCCTGTTTCCAGCCCCAGTACTCTCGGACCTAGGCTGCGTTCCTCTCTCCAGCCCCAGTACTCTCGGACCTAGGCTGCGTTCCTGTTTCCAGCCCTAGTACTCTCGGACCTAGGCTGCGTTCCTCTCTCCAGCCCCAGTACTCTCGGACCTAGGCTGCGTTCCTGTTTCCAGCCCCAGTACTCTCGGACCTAGGCTGCGTTCCTCTTTCCAGCCCCAGTACTCTCGGACCTAGGCTGCGTTCCTGTTTCCAGCTCCAGTACTCTCGGACCTAGGCTGCGTTCCTGTTTCCAGCCCCAGTACTCTCGGACCTAGGCTGCGTTCCTGTTTCCAGCCCCAGTACTCTCAGACCTAGGCTGCGTTCCTCTTTCCAGCCTCAGTACTCTCGGACCTAGGCTGCGTTCCTGTTTCCAGCCCCCGTACCCTCAAACCTAGGCTGTGTTCCTGTTTCCAGCCCCAGTAGCCTCGAACCTAGGGCATGTTCCTGTTTCCAGCCCCAGTACTCTCAGACCTGTTTCCAGTCCCAGTACTCTCGGACATAGGCTGTGTTCCTGTTTCCAGCCCCAGTACTCTCGGACCTAGGCTGCGTTCCTGTTTCCAGCCCCAGTAATCTCGGACCTAGGCTGCATTCCTGTTTCGAGCCCCAGTACTCTCGGACCTAGGCTGCATTCCTGTTTCCAGCCCCAGTGCTCTCGGTCCTAGGCTGCGTTCCTGTTTCCAGCCCCAGTACCCTCGAACTTAGGCTGCGTTCCTGTTTCCAGCCCCAGTACCCTCGAACCTAGGCTGCGTTCCTGTTTCTAGCCCCAGTACTCTCGGACCTAGGCTGCGTTCCGTTTTCCAGCCCCAGTACTCTCGGACCTAGGCTGCGTTCCTGTTACCAGCCCCAGTACTCTCGGACCTAGGCTGCGTTCCTGTTTCCAGCCCCAGTACTCTCGGACCTAGGCTGCGTTCCTGTTTCCAGCCCCAGTACCCTCGAACCTAGGCTGTGTTTCGGTTTCCAGCCCCAGTACTCTCGGACCTAGGCTGCGTCCCTGTTTCCAGCCCCAGTACTCTCAGACCTAGGCTGCATTCCTGTTTCCAGCCCCAGTACTCTCGGACCTAGGCTGCGTTCCTGTTTCCAGCCCCAGTACTCTCGGACCTAGGCTGAGTTCCTGTTTCCAGCCCCAGTACTCTCGGACCTAGGCTGCGTTCCTCGTTCCAGCCCCAGTACTCTCGGACCTAGGCTGAGTTCCTGTTTCCAGCCCCAGTACTCTCGGACCTAGGCTGCGTTCCTCGTTCCAGCCCCAGTACTCTCGGACCTAGGCTGCGTTCCTGTTTCCTGCCCCAGTACCCTAGAACCTAGGCTGCGTTCCTGTTTCCAGCCCCAGTACTCTCGGACCTAGGCTGCGTTCCTGTTTCCAGCCCCAGTACTCTCGGACCTAGGCTGAGTTCCTGTTTCCAGCCCCAGTACTCTCGGACCTAGGCTGCGTTCCTGTTACCAGCCCCAGTACTCTCGGACCTAGGCTGTGTTCCTGTTTCCAGCCCAAGTACCCTCGAACCTAGGCTGCGTTTCTGTTTCCAGCCCCAGTACTCTCAGACCTAGGCTGCGTTTCGGTTTCCAGCCCCAGTACCCTCGAACCTAGGTTGCGTTCCTGTTTCCAGCCCCAGTACTCTCAGACCTAGGCTGCGTTCCTGTTTCCAGCCCCAGTACTCTCGGACCTAGGCTGCGTTCCTGTTTCCAGCCCCAGTACTCTCGGACCTAGGCTGCGTTCCTGTTTCCAGCCCCAGTACTCTCAGACCTAGGCTGCGTTCCTGTTACCAGCCCCAGTACTCTCGGACCTAGGCTGCGTTCCTGTTTCCAGCCCCAGTACTCTCGGACCTAGGCTGCGTTCCTGTTTCCAGCCCCAGTACTCTCGGACCTAGGCTGCGTTCCTGTTTCCAGCCCCAGTACTCTCAGACCTAGGCTGCATTCCTGTTTCCAGCCCCAGTACTCTCGGACCTAGGCTGCGTTGCTGTTTCCAGCCCCAGTACTCTCGGACCTAGGCTGCGTTCCTGTTACCAGCCCCAGTACACTCGGACCTAGGCTGCGTTCCTGTTTCCAGCTATAACCTGTATCTCCTGCCTGCAACCCTGTGTACCCCCTTACTTAACACCTTTTTAATTGTACCCTTAATATGATATCCTTCAAACTGAATCCATAATACGTTTATCCCACTACTGTAGCCCATGGCTGTGCAGTGCTCTGGTGCTTCCCAGTTGGTTAATTTAATACTAAACTCAATACATGCATGCATACATGTACACACATGCATACATGTATAAGCACACACATACGTATCTGATCCTGCATCACTACTAGTGCAGTTTTCTAGATTCCATTATCCGCCTTTTAATGAATGACCCGCATTTATTCCCTAAAGCTTAACCTTCCAGCTCTCGCAGTATCCCATATTCGTCTCATTTAATGCCCATTTTGTGTCATAATAAATTCCTTCTCCCATTTCTGGTATCCTTGCCCCATCCGTCACTCCCTCTCGGTATGATTCTTCTTCCTAACTAACTCATAATGCCCCAAACCACCTCCCACTTTTCTGTCAACATCACTCCTTAGTTTTAAAAAGTAATGTATTTAGCAAACCAATCTCTCTTTCTGTAAACCCTGCCCTCTATCTTTAGCCCCACCTCCTTCCCTCACCTTTGCAGTCTCTCTCTCCTTAACTACCCTCAATAACGTGTTTGCTCTATTCCACTCTGTAATCCTCAAAATCTCTTACCCGACTGCCCCAAACCCCAGACAGGGGACTCTAGGCCACAGAGGTGTTGCTAGGTCTGGAAAAGATCTGGGGATATGCTAATGTCGGGACTGTGGGGACTGGGGCTAGCTAGCCTTTTGGTTGTAGCCCCTGAGCTTCTATCCGGGGTTACAACAAAAAGCCAGCCGCTTCCCTGGCAATGCATCTGCTGGGTTGGGGGGGTTCTAAGGAGGCGGGGACATGAAAGGGTCCTAAATCTGACATCCCCCAACAGTGAGCTACTTGTGATCTGGTGGACTATCGTGATAGCGTCATCGCCTGACCCCAGGCTGCCGTATTATAGGAGTCCTGATGCACAGCGAAGACATGTTGGTGGAATTGCACGTGAAGCTTCTAAGCACTGTAGTAGCAGGCGTTATTGTCCAATTTAATGGTACTCAATTTACCAGTCCTGCGAGGAAGAAGGTCATAGTGGGCCCTAGCCGTCTGCATGCCCCCTCTCTCTACCAACCCCGGTCTCTAGCTCTCGCCGTCTCTCCCCTGCGCCCCCCTCTCTGTTGAACAGACTGTCCAGCTCCCGGTCTAATTATTTTCCTCTTCAGGCCTTTACACGACACATACTGTACAGTGCTCGGCTCCCAAACACTTTGCAAAATGTAACAAACAAAACGTGACAATCTCCCCCCGGAGCCCATCAGTGGCCGGGCCTGGCTGCTCATCTGCACGCCGCGCAGAGGCGGCCACTGAACGCATTGTTCAATGCCCTAGATCTGTTCTTAATAGGGCCCTTGTTTATTGTCTGGCACAGCGGTTGCCATGGGGACATGAATCATCCGCGCTGAGGGGCCTCCATGCTACCTGGCAGAGTCGGACTGGAGCCGCACGCCCCCGCGCTCTTCCGCCACTTCGGGGGGGGGGGGGGCACAGAAACATCACAGAAATGGGGGGCCTGGTAGGGGAGGGTGCTGCTGTAATATCAACCACACTGTATCCGGTCATTTCGCTGCGTGTTTTGCACCAGTCAGCCGATCATCCAGGATTAAAAGGGCCAGAAAGGATTTACTTCTGGACCCGCCACAAGGCCCTCGCCCTATCCATCAGGCAGGGGAGTTGCTAGGTCTGGAAAACACCCGGGGCTAAGCTGATGTCGGAACTGTTGGGACTGGGGGCTAGCTAGTCTTTTGGCTGTAGCTCCTGAGATTCTATCTGGGGCTACAACCAAAAGACCCGGGGCTATAGCCCCCTTAGCCGCCCCCTAGCAACGCCCCTGCCATCAGGTGTTGTGTTTGTGTCATGTGTCCAGTCCTCCGCCAACAAAGCGACAGAACAAGACATCACACTTATTTGTTGAATTGAAGTTAACCAAGACTACAACTCCCAAAGTGCATTCGTGTTTTTTTGTTTTTAATTAAGGGACAGCTGGAATCAAAGTGGCATGGATTCACCTGGTTACCTGGCACTATGCATGGGCATAGGAAGGCCAGACAACGCCACCCTAATCACTGGGACTTCAATTTTCAAGGCCCGGGCTTTCGTTTTTCAAACCATTAGACTAGGCTGTTATTCTAATTTCTGATTGATAATTGAAGTTGACCAAGACCAGTGATCGAAATGAGCGGAACGGTCGGTGCAGAGTTCCACTACTTTTATTTTTTCTGTTTACCATTCCTATTCCGACCATATTCACCATTCCATGTAGAGGATTTGCTCATTAATGCCCCTGTGCAAGTGGAAAGTTGTAATATGTGCCTTATTAGTCACCTAAACTATTGCAATGCCCCGGCTGCAACCACAGTTCCACTACTTTTCCCAGTACAGTACCACTGACCAAGACTACGAAGCCCACAATGCATTCCTGTTCTTTTCTGTGTTGACATAAAGCCCACCATTGGAAATGTGTGTTCCCAAAAGCTATTGAATCATCTGTCCACCATAACTCTACAAGTTGTCCATGTGCTCTGATACTCTGCTATGATGAACATGATTAAGATATGGCTGAGCAGTGTATGTCTTTGGCCAACACTTGGCTGTCATGGATTGTTCTGCACATGAAACTCCGTAATACGGTGTGCTTATTATGATGAACTGCGAAAAAGCGACTGGCCTATTAAATGTGTAACTTTTGTCCTTGTCCTCTAATGCTAGCAATTTCTTTTCTGACTGCATAGCCATACGGCCACCGTATGAGGACGGGAATCCAAACTTCCTTCAGTTTCTTCCACTCCAGCCTGCGATGCTGGCCCCAGGTCTACCAGCACCCTGTTAGAGCTTTTTCACACAGATCGAGTACCCTGCTATGCGCCCAGTGCGGCGTGATTGTTGAATAGGTGCTGGTGCCGTGCCTCTGTCACTCACTAATAGAAAGTCATTGACTGACACTTTACATGGCAGTGTAATGTAAAGGGCGTCGCTGCCTCACACAATATAAAGTGTTACACTTTACAATGCGTGAGCTGGCAGGGCCCATTAGTCGTGCAGCGCCCCTGCTTGACCGCACCACTTCATTACAACTGGAGCCAGCTCTGCCAGACTGTGTATGGTATGGTTGTTTGGGGACCCACATATATGGCGTGCTAGTGGCCTCTACGGTACCTTCTTCCATTGAACTGCAACACTTGCCACTAAAACACACAGTATTACATTAAATAAGTCTCCCTGCACTAACTTCCTGTTAACAGCACTGAAACCTTGCCCATTGTATATGGTCATTTCCCAGTAAGCCATACATCCTCTTGGTACACCACCTATCTACCCACACCCACAAAGTCCTGCCAACTAAACTCCAACTTTTGCTACTTCACCACACCTAAACCACATAACCTACTACTACTTTACCACTTTACCACAACTCATCCCGCACTAAACCATATCTCTCCATGTGTCCGATTCCCCAAATAAACCATGCTTCCTCTCACTCTACCATCCAAAGATCCACAAATCACCTCTCTTCCTGCTGACATTCCCTGAAAGTTAAACACACCTTCTTTGACATAAACACATCTGTGCACTGTGTAACATCTTCACACACAACATCCAGCCATCCGTCACTTATCAATAAGTGGTTATTCATTTAACATGCCACGCTGTCCTAACTTGCAGCCACTGGGGCAAAGGCCATTCATTTGCCATATTGTCCATGGGCTGCTTGCTCGCGAACATACTCTCAAGCACAATGCACACAGCTATATACTGAAGAAGTCTTAGGAGCTCATTTTGCACCAGAGTGTAATTTGGTAGTGGGGAGCCGTTATATGTAGGCATAGGCTTATGTTGTTAGTTTGCACTTGGAGTGCAAATGTGCAGCGCAAAATGCACCAGACTCACCGCTGCTGTGCCAGTGAGTGAACACGGCATGCCATGCTCGCATGGCAGGCAGCGTTTACAATTACAATTAAATGCTGACAGTCATGCGCACATGGGAGGCAGCATTTAATTATAAACCTGCCTGCCATGCACGCATGGTAGGCAGTGTTTACAATGGATCCCTATGTAGCCTGTCTGCCTTTTGCCGGTGCCTAAAGCTGCAGGCTCCATAGGGATCCCCCAGCGTTTGCACCGATGCTGTGGCATTTGAATGGTGGGGGTGGGAGGTAGGCCGCGCAAAAGCAAGTTGTGTTCCGCACCACCTTTCCACTATACACATTAATGAAAATGGGGCGTAGCGTGAATGGAACGTGTAAAAGTCCTTTTCAGCACGTTCATGCATTCAATTCACGGTACACCAGGCCACAAATGAGCCCCACCATGTACCTGTGAAACACGTGTACATGGATGTGTGCTTATATTACAAATGTGTAATATAATGAAGGAGGCCATCAGGAAAGTATACTGTTTGATTCATAAAACAATTGAAAACCACTACTGCGCCTTTTATACTAAGGGAGGAGTGATGATTGTGGTGGGATAATGACCAGCCCCCAAGTTATGGGCAATGGCGTAGATATTGGCTGTAAGGATGGAAGGCTCATTATCCAAAGTGAACCTGGCCCCGTCCCCCGAGCACTATAAGGCTATTAGCATGTGTAGTGGTGCAACTAATGTACATTGTTTTAGGCTACTGCTCGGGTCAGGAAGATTGGAATGAGATCTATAGCAGAAATCAGCACCCTTGGGGTCCTGATTGTCCCATTCGGATTCAACAGGGGCAGGTTTGGCGTCCCTATGTTTTCTCAGCTCTGCGTGTCCTTCACCCGCCTTCTCGCTTCGCTGAGACGTTCTCCTTGGTCTTCCTCTTCAGTCCCCATCCCTCTGACTCACCTCCCCCACCTGCGTTCACCCTTGATTCTCCTGAATAGCCACACACATGACATCCTGCAGCACCATGTCAGCGCCCACTCTGCTGCGCAGATATTATAGCTGGACACCACAGAAAGCAAGTGGCGTGTACACAGACACACACACACCAAGTCTGTTTTTATTTTATTTTTGTCCAACGCTCATTCCTTTTCCACACCTGCTGGGGATGATAATCTCAATAATGACCCAAGAGGCATGTTGTGCCTAGTGGCAACAGCATGCTGCCCATCAGTAGTGCCCTTGGATCGATCAGGACATTACCTGTGGATGGCGGGTCAATACCACACAGTACAGCCAGCCCCAACGCCTTTACTGCTAATTTAAAAAATACATTCTGAGAATCCCGATGGGTTCAAAGGGGGTCTATAATGGCATCCATGTATTAATGAATCTTTATAGACTTAGCCCAAGGGCAGTACCAGAGGTTGTGGGCCTTGAAAACCAAATTAAAGGCCAGTGCAGCAAGGGCATTTGTATGAGGTCTTCAGGTACCATAATACTCGAGACGGCCAGAGGACATCTTCTATAAAGCTATTATGTCCCTTAAAATAAAATGAAAACAAATAAAAGGGAAATCTGCCTTCAGTGACTGCTAGCTGTGATTAGGAGGGAGAAGCAAGGGTTCATATGTATCAGGACCACGTCTGCCAGGTGTGGCCCAGCAAAGACAGCAGGCAGCGAGGGTGATTTCATGTGACCAGGCCACGTCGTTGAGGTGTGGCTCGGGCAGGAGGGGAGCAGCACTGTAAGGAGGGCCTCCATCTCCTGCCCCAAGATAGTATGGTTTGAGGGGAAGGTGTAGAAGCAAAGAACCACGCAATATAAGTTAGACAGATGGTTTATTGCTTACAAGGAAGACTGTGTAGTAGAGACCCCCAACCATCTCCTCAGTGTATCATCAACTGACTGGTTAGTCAAGCAATAACATTCTACAAGCAATGCTCCAGAACTTACATGTCATAGCATCATGTCATAGCATCTCTCACCAGAGTTCCACTCAGCACAATAATATAAGACTATGCTAAGACATCACCTCAACACACCCCCTCCCCTATCGAAATAAAAAAAAAACTATATACAGATATATTTTAACAAACACTCACAAAAAAAATGTTAAAAAGATTGAAAGATAATATATATGCATTGCATTTTTAATAACCTGAGAGAAAGTATATATACATTTCATCTCCTCACCTTGGCTACTCTTGATAAATTCCACACCTGACCACTTTCCAATTTAACAGCACCCTCAAAAACTTGAGCAACCCTAACTGGATCCAAATACAGAGGATCATCTTTCTTTGCGATAACAGCTTTTCTGATTCTGACCAGATCACCAACTTCAACAACCATCCTCCTTCTTGGAAACTTCTTGTTAATTTTCTTGACCCATTTTATTTTCGCTCATCCATTCTTCTTTTTACTTCATCTGCCACCTGATCAGTTTCTCTCGCCCGACCTAACCAAGCTGGAGACAATAAAGTGTTGCCCCTCCAGCCTCTCATTAACTCAAATGGGCTAACCCCTGTTTCAGTATTAAGAGCCATCCGCAAAGCATACATTCGGTCCTTGACCGCAACCTTTCTGTCCATACCACATGCACTTGCCTCCCTAATACCCTCCATTATACAGCGGTTAACCCTCTCAATCATACCATTGGCTTGAGGGTAATATAGTGCCGTCTTTTTATGTTTAATACCACACTTGTACATGTACTCCTGAAAGATGCCGCCAGTGAACTGTGGACCATTATCTGTCAACATGCTCCTAGGTAACCCTTCCCTCTCAAATAATTCTTCCAAGAATGCCACTATAGATTGTCCTGTGACATCCCTCATTATTTTGAACTCCGTCCATCATGAGAACATATCCACCAAAGCCAGCACAAATCTACCCCGACCACTACCCATATCTACTGGGCCTAAGACATCCATGGCCAGATCCTGCCAGACACGCTTTGGACTTTCAACTCTTTTCATCGGCTGCACCACCCCAGATATGTTCTTCCCAGACTTTACACAATCTACACATCCACCAACTGTCTTCTCAATCTCACGGTCTAAACCCGGCCACCAATAATCAGCCTTAATTACTTCTTTTGTTTTATTTGTCCCAATATGACCTTGATGCGCAATGGCAATAAGACTTCTCCTCAGACAAGTAGGGACCACAAGCCTGTCCCACCGATATATCAAACCGTCCTTCACCGACAATTTGAATCTCACCTCCCACAAAGCCCTTTCTTCACCGGATAGTAACCTCTTCTCGGGCCACCCCTCTCTAACGAAATTTATTATGCGCCTCCACATTTCATCTGATGTCAATGCTCTAACCCACTCTTCTTTGTGAATTACACCTTCCACGGTGGCAAACACCATATTCTCGATTTCTGCAGACGGCTTCCATCATCCTCATCTTCCACTCTTATTCTCGACGCATGATCTGCCTGCACATTGTTTTTACCTGCCACAATCTCAATACTGAACTTGTGGCATTGTAATCTGGTCACCCAACAAGCAACTCTTCTAGAAACTTTGTCCAGACCTTTACTTTCAAAAAGGCTTTCAACGGCTTATGATCTGTTCTCAATACAAAATCCTGACGGGACACAACGTTTTTTAGTTTTTCAATCCCCCCAATGACACGCCAATGCCTCTTTTTCTAAAACAGAGTAGTTTAGTTTGGGACCCCTCAACATTCGGGAAGCATGCAACACTACCGATTCTGCCCCATCAATTCCCACTTGCGACATCACCACTCCAATGCCGGTTTCACTCGCATCCACTGACAATATTGTCTTTATCTAGTATCGTACATGGCTAGGGGTTTGGCCATGTCGATTTTGGACTTGATCTCATTGCATTCTCTTTCGCACTCTCTGTCCCAAACGAATTCTACACCTTTTCTCAACAATGCCCTCAGTGCGGTAACACTGTCAGCATAATTTTCTATGAAACGGTGGTAAAATTCTATTGTCCCCAAGAATGATCGAAGTTCTGCCTTATTCTTTGGAGACCTCATTTTCTTTATTCCATCTGCCAGCTTTAGACCTTCCTCAGATATTTCATGCCCTAAATACTCCGCCACCTGAGTGGAAAAAACACATTTCTCACTTCGCAAAGTAATACCACGCACTCTGAAAATTTCTAAAACCATCTCCACTTTCCTTCTCAATTCCTCTTCAGTTCTTCCACAAATTAACATGTCATCTTGAAAACACCAGACATTTGTGACACCCCTGAATAATCCATCCATGACTTTTTGGAAAACTGAAGAAGCCGATATTAAACCGAATGGCATGCGCCTAAACTGATAGATACCTTCATATGTAATAAAGGCCGTCAATTTTCGTGACTCAACATCTAAGTTAATTTGATGATAGGCACTGGCCATATCTAACTTGGCAAAGTATTTGGCATTACCGATTCTGCTTAAAAGTTCTCCCATGTTGGGAAGTGGATGACGTTTGGCAACCACACAACGGTTCAATTCTCTCAAGTCAATACATACCCTCAAATCCCCACTAGGCTTTTTAACCACAACGACAGGAGAAATCCATTCAACAGCCTTGGCCGGTTCAATAATGCCAGCTTTCTCCAATTTCTCCAACTCCATTCTCACAGCATTACGCATTGACACTGGCAACGGTCTGAGTTTTGTTGCCACGGGCGTGCAGCCATCCTTTAAGAAAATTTTATGGACCATCCCTTTGAGGCAACCAACACCCTTGTTGAAAACATCAGGATATTTGGCAATTAATCCCATGGCACTGTCATCCAAACCGCTACTCATCGACACTTTCTCCACATTTAACACCTGTTCCTTGCTATTGGGATCTAGCTTAATACATAATCTCCTTTGCTCTTTCCATCCTAACAATGTCTCACCCTTCTTGGTGATTTACAATTTGCCATACGTAACTCTATCCTTAAATTTGAATGTTGCCAAACAACACCCTAATACATTGATTTTCCCACCATTATAGCCCTCAGGCGTCTTGTCCGATGGGCTTAAATCATCCATCCTGCCACCCAGAACATTTTCAAAAACAGCCTTAGACATCAAAGTGATTTTGGAGCAAGAGTCTGCAAGCATTTTGACCTGGCATCCATTCACTTCAATCCAGGCAGACGGGTGATCACACTCATTAACTTCAGAACATTTAACCATGTTCACAGTAACAATTTCGTTTTCTGAACCCTCACAATCCTCTGACGATGGATCATCAGCCTCCTCGACAAACATAATACTCCTACCAGCGCCAATATTGTAATTAGTACAGCAATTCTCAAAATGCCCCCATCTTTTACAAATGTTGCAGTTTGCCCTTCTCGCAGGACATATCGGAGAGGTAGATAGGTGACGCGCACTCCCACACCGAAAACACAGTCGTTCCTCTCTCCATTTTCCCCCTGGAATATTTTCTTTTTGGGTAAACTTATTTGCTGTCTGGGCTGCATTTCCGCCCTTCCCTTGGTACAAGTCACCATGTTTGGACATTTTACGTTTTTGTTTTCTTTGGACAGCATCCCTCTTTTTGTCTCCCACTTTTAGGACTTCAACCTGTTGAATAACTTTGGACTCTTTTGTGGCTAACCTCGCCACACATAGCAAAGTATGTTCAATTCTTTTTGCAATAGCGACAAATTCATCAAGGCAAGGGTCGTTTTTTAGCCACACTTCTTCCTGAATCTTGTCATTAGAACAGTGCAGCATGAATTGATCTCTAATATGTTCATCTAAGCTTTCACCAAATTTGCAGTTCAACGATAAATGTCTCAGGGCAGTAATGTATTCTTCTACCACCTCACCCTCATGCTGCGTTCTCATACCGAAATGATAGCGTTCTAACACAGTACTTATTTTTGCCTCAAAATGTTTGTCTAGTTTTGCCAATGCTGCATCAAATTCATTCATACCCTCTTCAACATCCAACTCACTCAAATTAGGCAAGGTTTCAAAAATGTGTTGCCCCTCATAACCCAGGAGATGCATGAGCATAGATACCTTCCTTTCTACTGACATACCATTGCCACAGGTGGCCTTCACATAATGTAGGAAGCCTCTCTTCCAGGGCCCCCATTTGATTCTTGGAGGGCCAGGAGAAAGTAGGAACATTTGGGGTCCCGGAATTCCTGACAAAGCCATGCTGTCTGCAAAACCTCTGAATGGCACGCACAAATCCACAGAGCAAAGAAGACTCCTTACTTGACGCTCACCTCAGTTATAACTCGATAGGCAAGTCCAGAATTCTTTTGGATAGCAATATTTTGATACACAACGGCTATCCCACGTTGCCGCCTTCCACAAGTGGCCCTGGGCGGATCTAAATGATGTGGTTTGCTTCCTGACCTTCCTTCCGCACACGTGGCGGGGCACGTGACTCCTTACGGACTCAACAACAGTGTTTTTCCATCCTACTCGCCGCACACCTTCTTCCCAAAATGACTCCTCAAGCAGAGGAACTGGTGCTCAGCACACTCACATGCGGATTGCGTGTGGGGACGCTGCAACAAACGAAATTTGGGGCGATCGTGTGGATCTCGCCAAGCCACCGCCAGAAAAAGGGAGACCCCAGCCCGAATCTACACTCTGAATACCTCCTGGTAGACTCAGATGAGTGCAGGAGCGTCTCTTCTCATAAGGGGGCTGCAAGGAGTGGGGCAGCTTCTCCTCAGCAGCCCTCGCGGTTGGGGGTCTCAAATCCTCAAAAGGAAAAAAAATCTGCTGCAGTCGTCGCTCCGTTGCTAGACAGTATTACAGCAATCCCATCCTCGTCGCCATATGTAGAAGCAAAGAACCACGCAATATAAGTTAGACAGATGGTTTATTGCTTACAAGGAAGACTGTGTAGTAGAGACCCCCAACCATCTCCTCAGTGTATCATCAACTGACTGGTTAGTCAAGCAATAACATTCTACAAGCAATGCTCCAGAACTTACATGTCATAGCATCATGTCATAGCATCTCTCACCAGAGTTCCACTCAGCACAATAATATAAGACTATGCTAAGACATCACCATAACAGAAGGGGCATCTGTCAGGTGTGGCCTGGATGTGGAGCACTGTGTCGCGCCTTCAGGGCTCTCAGTGTGGCAGTCCCTCTGATAACAAAAGGGGCTGCTGCGCTGAGAGCCGTGATGGGAGTGCAGCACGGCACTCCCCCTGTGAGAGGGAGTTCTTTGCTAAGAGACATGCAGCACAGCGCCATCCAGCTCTGGCAGCCCTCTCAATACAGTGTTCTCATCTTCTGGAGGCAAGGTGAGTGTCCCAGCCTCATCGCTGCTCGCTTTTTAAACATAATTTGTGCTTAAAAGCACACAGAGCATAGAGTGCTTATGGGTTTCCCTCTCTCGCCTGCCCGCTTCTTCTGTGCGAGTAATCCCGCCTCCCTGCCCTCCCTCCCGACCTGATTTGGTTGATAGTTTCACCCACAACACAGGCCTAAAGACCTGTGTGCGGACTACAATCCGTGTCATTTGCCATTTCCAGGAGGCAAGGTTAGTGTCCCAGCCCCATATCTGCTCGCTTTTTAAACATAGTTTGTGCTTAAAGCACACAGAGCACAGAGTGCTTATGGGTTTCCCCCTTTCCCCTGCCCACTTCCTCGGAGCGAGTAATCCCACCTCCCAACCCTCCCTCCCCACCTGATTGTGCCTTTTCCCCCTCATAACGGACACCCCAGGGCAGCCGTCTACCCAGCAGCCCCAGGGCTAAGGGCCCCAAGCCAACAATGGTGGCTCCAAACAGTGTCTGCCGGGGAAGTCAGTGACCAGCTGTCAACCAGAATCAACCACCAAAGTAATTGTGGCATGGGTGGGGAGTAGAAAAATCCCTCTACTCCAGAAAGCCCTGCCACTCTATGTTGCCTTACCTCAGAACAAAGCTTGCCCGGTGAATGTTACCTGCATTACTCTCTTCGAATTTTCAACACTAAAAATTGCTCATTATACATTTACTCTCAAATATAGGTATATCAAACCATCTCTGTCTGCTATAAAACTAAACCTACTGTACTAAATTCTGAATCCTGCTGCATTATGAGCCTGGGCCTTTCACCCACTATACAGGACTCTCAAACCTAGGCCTCGCGTCCTTCTTTATATATGGTTCATTTTATTTATTTAGTTTAATATGAATACAGCCCCAAGGCTTTAAATATGAACATTTTTACATAATACACAGTTCCTTATAAAACAAACACACATGTTAAAACATGATCCATAAAATGAAAATCAATATAGCGTGCAATCAGACAATTACATTAAAATTGATAAAACAAGTTAATAAAATCTCATCATATGGAATATAAATTTAGATCATTTCCAGTCAATAATTGTTGCCAAGTCTTATACATATTAGCAATGTTATGACTATTATCATATGACTTCAAATGTTTTCCCTTAGGAGGCTCAAACGTTTACAATGGCAGATTGAATGTTCATCCAATTCTGTACTGAGTGTCCCACATAGTCTGCAAAATCTCATATGCTTTTCAATTCCAACTTTGGGTCCTAGAACCTCTAGCGTACCACACATGTTGAATTGAAACCTTAAATATTGTTTTATGATTTTACATTCTAGATACGCGACTTGATATATAGGTTTTAATATTTAATTAGACCAATATTTCAGGAAGTGGGCGCTATTCACTTTTGTTGCCAGATTGATCATATTTCGTTATTGTGCAAAGTTAAGAATATTAGATTTCAATAGTAGTTTAGTCCTAGCAAAAGTATATTGTAGCCAAGTATCTGGCCCATTTCAAGTATATTTTACTAGACATCGCTATAGTTCCAATATCCATCAAATTGGGATTTGTTTTGAAGACATTCATTAATTCCCCAATAAAAGTATTATTACATAGATCACACAATTTCATATAAAACATAGCTATTTTATATTCTAAAATGTCTATGTCTCGCAAAAAATGACATTCTAAAAACAGGTATTCATTGGGCAATGATTTTGGCATCCTAAATAAAATTTTAAGCAGTTTTGTGATTTATTTCACTAACAAATTTGCCTCCCCAAATTTCTGTGGCATGCAAAGAACATGTTAGCACTTTGGAGGAATATAACAGTAGAATGGTAGTAACAGAGAACCCACCTTGTTGGCCAATAAATGCACTGATGGACCAGACAATTTTTCAAGCATTTCAACTGTAAGTCGGACCAATGTTGTTGCCAGTTCATTTTCTGATCAATTATGATTCCCAAATACTTATAACATCCTACTATCTCAATATGTTGGTCCATAATCATTCACTTATGATTCATTGATCGGGTAGATTTCATTTTGCCCATGAAAGGGAGAATTTTCGTTTTACTAAGATTTATATTCAGGCCATTCAATTTTGCAAAATTCTCTAGGATGATCAATTTGTTCTGTATGCCCTTAGGAGTGTAGTCTATCAATAGCAGATTGTCTTCATAGCCTAACCAGTCTAACCGTGCAATACCTATTTTAAAATCATCTACTAATAATATCTGTGCTTCAGCCAAAGAGTCTGCCAGATACAAATGAAATAGAGTAGCAGCTAGAATGTATCCTTGTTTGACTCCCCGCCTAGTGGTTATGGAGGTGGAGAGCTTGCCTTCATTATCCAGGAACACTCTTACTGTTGTATCTTTATATAATGGCTGTATCATTCTCAGTAGTCCAGGTGGTGTACCCCACATTTTTAATTTCATCCAGAGTTGTTTTCTTATTACAGTATGGAAAGCTGCCCTGAAATCTATGAAAGCTGCAAATACTGGCAGTTTTCGAACTGTCCAGCAATACTCAATGGCCGTCACCAGATTAGCTATATTGTGTAAATTTGATGACTGTTTATTAAATCCTGATTGATTGGGAGGTAATATATTATAATCCTCTATCCACAGATTAAGTTCACTTAGCAGTATTTTAGCAAATACTTTCCCAGGGATATCTAGCATGGCTATCATCCTATAGTTCCCTGGGATTTTCCATGATCCTTTTTTGTGGATAGGAAGAATTATGCTCTCTCGCCATGTTGATGGAAACAGCCATTTTGTCCAATCCATTGAAACAGAGTATACAATGCCTTTGCCCAATTCTCTGGAGACATGCTTAATAATGCATTACAGCTTCCGTCTCGTCCTGCGGCCCTTGAGCTACCCAGATTCTTTATTAAACCAATTAGGTCATCCAGTATGTATTTGCCTATCCAAGGGACATGCATATTAGGGGTATCACTGTCTACCACCATATTTGAACCAAGTGTACTTTCCACATAGGACATCCATTCTTTCTCCGACACACCAATCACTGGTAGGTTTTTTTTCTTAGTGCTATTAATTAAAGCCCATATACCTTCATTGTTATTACTTATCGCTAGCTTAGCGATTGTTCGCCACATTCTGTTTGCTTTCTGCTTATGATGAGCACGTAGCCAGGAGCGGTAAGCTTTTTTTTCTGCTTTGATTTTCTTTGTTGCCTCATTACTGCCACCATTCTTAATGTTTTATACTTGAAGTCTATGCTGTTTTTTTGCCTTTTGAATCGTAACGTCATATGGACTCTTATTATCGTGAATTGAATTCCATCTTTCATGATTGCTTTGGTATTTCCGACACTGTGAGGTTACAGTTTTGATAACTATCTTCTCAAATGCTGCTAATATTTTGTCATTATCCTCTTTTCGTACAGTAATGTTACGCTCACCTGGTATCCACGGGGGTGCCACACGATACTGGATGGAAGTCTAAGCGCAATCCCGGACCCCTCTCTGCTTGGTTATGTGCCAGACGTTGGGGAGCACCTATAACAGGAGAATGGAGGGTTAAGATACTGGTTCTGTGATGGGTGGACTCCCACCTCCCTCTGGTCCATATCCCCTCCCTTGGGGTTATTGCTCACCTTAGTTTTTTGTGCGTTGAACTCTGCGTCCTGCGTCTCTGTGCAGGGGCGCGTGGTTGGTGTGGGCGTTCCATGGACCTAGTTGCTTCACTGGTCCGTGTGCCCTTATGTCAGGTCCAGACCGGCTGTGACTCTGACTCTGCTTGCTGTCTTCCAGGTGAGTTATAATGTATTTTCCATCCTAATTCTGTCTCTTTCTTTCCCTCCATTTTCTCTGTGTTCTCGGCGTCTTGCTCCACTACGCTGTTCCCTAACAATGTCTCTTTTTGTTTTCACAGGGATGGTTGCGATCTCAGAGTTGCTGCGCCCATGGCGAAGACCAAAGTGAGTTATTGATGCACGGAGCGCTGCACTGTTTATTGGTGTTAATTGCTAACCTGTGTTCTCTTCTCTTTGTGCAGGTTGCGGTGATGTTCCGCAGTGATGAGCGATCGAAGCGCTGCTTGCCCAGGTAAGGCTTAATGCTGACCTTGTTCCTCTTCCCTTGCAGGTTGCAACCAACCGGAGATGGGCGAGGTAAGAGAAGTGCAGGGTGCTGCCAGGACTTGCTGCTTGCCCAGGTAAGAATTGTTATTAATGCTGTCCTTGTTTCTTGACCTTTGCAGGTTGTGGCGAACTCCGGAGATGGGCGAGGTAAGCGAAGCGCAGGATGGATTCAAGACCGGTTACTTCACAGGTAAGTGTTCTTGCTCGCTAATGCTGTTCTTGTTCTTCCAGGTTATTAATGGAATCCGGATCTAGGGCTTCAGGATCGGGCCACCGGAGAAGCAGATGAGCAGGACCTGGACACGGTTAGCATTATGCTACAGGAGTGCAGAATAACATGAAGCGTGTTCTGCTGTTTGGGTATGGTTTAAATAACCCAGGCAAAGTAGTTCCCTGCCAAGTAGTTCCAGGCCCAGCCACACCCAAAACACTAGACCGCATGGCTTGGTTCTAAAGAACTGAGCTGTGTAATAGGCCTCCATGTTGGAAGAAGGTCCAAAACTGGTATTGCTTTATGCCTGATAATGAGCCTGGCGCCAAAGGCGCCAGGTCTGACTCCATGTATGTTTCTGATGGAGTTTTAAGGCCCTTGGGGCCAGTGGGAAGGGCTTTAGCCCCACTGCTTCCAGGGGGCTGTTATACCTGAGGGGGTCAGGGGCATGGATCGTGACAAGTGAACATGCAGTCATTAAATTTCACTTGTCACGATCTGCAATAATTTTGCCTTTTTCCAATTTGGTCGGGTTCCAGATGACCCGGTTCCCGCCATTGTTAATTGCTATATTGCCATTCAATTGATAGTTACACATTGAGTGTTTTCCAGGTATCAAAAGGAACAATGGAAGATGATCACTTTCTTCCCGACATCCTACTGCCATGTCTGCAATCACAGTGTATGCACTTTCGTTAGAAAACATGTAGTCTATCATAGACATACTAGAGCCACTAACCCTTGTTACACTTCGGTTTGGGTCACTTTTAGTATTACCAATTACCATTTTAAGACAATATTTCAAAAATACCTTGGCCCTGGGTTTGCCAGTGGTGTTCGAAATGTTTGTATCGGGCCAGATGTCTGTGTGCCTGTTGACATTTCTGTTTCAAATCTAATTTGGGCTTTGAAATCTCTGAGAATGATAATCGGTAATGAGGAGTTATATTCTTCTAATATGCCTGTCATTGTTTCCACAGTTGTGATGTATTTACTACTACTGCTAGGACTGTAGGAGTGGACCAAGCAGTATTTTGTGCTGTCCATGGGTGTCGCTCAGATGTCAGCAAACCCCCTTTAGGTCGACCTCTCTTACCCTTACTAGCTAGGCTTTGTATAGTTTTGCACTCAGTACAAAGCCATGTTTCGTGTAAGGTTATTATACTGATATTTGGAATGAACTAAAGTATACCATTTTCTGTCGCATCGGCTGCACCACCCCAGATATGTTCTTCCCAGACTTTACACAATCTACACATCCACCAACTGTCTTCTCAATCTCACGGTCTAAACCCGGCCACCAATAATCAGCCTTAATTACTTCTTTTGTTTTATTTGTCCCAATATGACCTTGATGCGCAATGGCAATAAGACTTCTCCTCAGACAAGTAGGGACCACATGCCTGTCCCACCGATATATCAAACCGTCCTTCACCGACAGTTTGAATCTCACCTCCCACAAAGCCCTTTCTTCACCAGATAGTAACCTCTTCTCGGGCCACCCCTCTCTAACGAAATTTATTATGCGCCTCCACATTTCATCTGATGTCAATGCTCTAACCCACTCTTCTTTGTGAATTACACCTTCCACGGTGGCAAACACCATATTCTCGATTTCTGCAGACGGGCTTCCATCATCCTCATCTTCCACTCTTATTCTCGACGCATGATCTGCCTGCACATTGTTTTTACCTGCCACAATCTCAATACTGAACTTGTGGCATTGTAATCTGGTCACCCAACAAGCAACTCTTCCAGAAACTTTGTCCAGACCTTTACTTTCAAAAAGGCTTTCAACGGCTTATGATCTGTTCTCAATACAAAATCCTGACCGGACACAACGTTTTTTAGTTTTTCAATCCCCCCAATGACACGCCAATGCCTCTTTTTCTAAAACAGAGTAGTTTAGTTTGGGACCCCTCAACATTCGGGAAGCATGCAACACTACCGATTCTGCCCCATCAATTCCCACTTGCGACATCACCACTCCAATGCCGGTTTCACTCGCATCCACTGACAATATTGTCTTTATCTAGTATCGTACATGGCTAGGGGTTTGGCCATGTCGATTTTGGACTTGATCTCATTGCATTCTCTTTCGCACTCTCTGTCCCAAACAAATTCTACACCTTTTCTCAACAATGCCCTCAGTGCGGTAACACTGTCAGCATAATTTTCTATGAAACGGTGGTAAAATTCTATTGTCCCCAAGAATGATCGAAGTTCTGCCTTATTCTTTGGAGACCTCATTTTCTTTATTCCATCTACCAGCTCTCTCTTCGGCTTTAGACCTTCCTCAGATATTTCATGCCCTAAATACTCCACCGCCTGAGTGGAAAAAACACATTTCTCACTTCGCAAAGTAATACCACGCACTCTGAAAATTTCTAAAACCATCTCCACTTTCCTTCTCAATTCCTCTTCAGTTCTTCCACAAATTGACATGTCATCTTGAAAACACCAGACATTTGTGACACTCCTGAATAATCCATCCATGACTTTTTGGAAAACTGAAGAAGCCGATATTAAACCGAATGGCTTGCACCTAAACTGATAGATACCTTCATATGTAATAAAGGCCGTCAGCTTTCGTGACTCAACATCTAAGTTAATTTGATGATAGGCACTGGCCATATCTAACTTGGCAAAGTATTTGGCATTACCGATTCTGCTTAAAAGTTCTCCCATGTTGGGAAGTGGATGACGTTCGGCAACCACACAACGGTTCAATTCTCTCAAGTCAATACATACCCTCAAATCCCCACTAGGCTTTTTAACCACAACGACAGGAGAAATCCATTCAACAGCCTTGGCCGGTTCAATAATGCCAGCTTTCTCCAATTTCTCCAACTCCATTCTCACAGCATTACGCATTGACACTGGCAACGGTCTGAGTTTTGTTGCCACGGGCGTGCAACCATCCTTTAAGAAAATTTTATGGACCATCCCTTTGAGGCAACCAACACCCTTGTTGAAAACATCAGGATATTTGGCAATTAATCCCATGGCACTGTCATCCAAACCGCTACTCATCGACACTTTCTCCACATTTAACACCTGTTCCTTGCTATTGGGATCTAGCTTAATACATAATCCCCTTTGCTCTTTCCATCCTAACAATGTCTCACCCTTCTTGGTGATTTACAATTTGCCATACGTAACTCTATCCTTAACTTTGAATGTTGCCAAACAACAGCCTAATACATTGATTTTCCCACCATTATAGCCCTCAGGCGTCTTGTCCGATGGGCTTAAATCATCCATCCTGCCACCCAGAACATTTTCAAAAACAGCCTTAGACATCAAAGTGATTTTGCAGCAAGAGTCTGCAAGCATTTTGACCTGGCATCCATTCACTTCAATCCAGGCAGATGGGTGATCACACTCATTAACTTCAGAACATTTAACCATGTTCACAGTAACGATTTCGTTTTCTGAACCCTCACAATCCTCTGACGATGGATCATCAGCCTCCTCGACAAACATAATACTCCTACCAGCGCCAATATTGTAATTAGTACAGCAATTCTCAAAATGCCCCCATCTTTTACAAATGTTGCAGTTTGCCCTTCTCGCAGGACATATCGGAGAGGTAGATAGGTGACGTGCACTCCCACACCGAAAACACAGTCGTTCCTCTCTCCATTTTCCCCCTGGAATATTTTCTTTTTGGGTAAACTTATTTGCTGTCTGGGCTGCATTTCCGCCCTTCCCTTGGTACAAGTCACCATGTTTGGATGTTTTACGTTTCTGTTTTCTTTGGACAGCATCCCTCTTTTTGTCTCCCACTTTTAGGACTTCAACCTGTTGAATAACTTTGGACTCTTTTGTGGCTAACCTCGCCACACATAGCAAAGTATGTTCAATTCTTTTTGCAATAGCGACAAATTCATCAAGGCAAGGGTCATCTTTTAGCCACACTTCTTCCTGAATCTTGTCATTAGAACAGTGCAGCATGAATTGATCTCTAATATGTTCATCTAAGATTTCACCAAATTTGCAGTTCAACGATAAATGTCTCAGGGCAGTAATGTATTCTTCTACCGTCTCACCCTCATGCTGCGTTCTCATACCGAAATGATAGCGTTCTAACACAGTACTTATTTTTGCCTCAAAATGTTTGTCTAGTTTTGCCAATGCTGCATCAAATTCATTCATACCCTCTTCAACATCCAACTCACTCAAATTAGGCAAGGTTTCAAAAATGTGTTGCCCTTCATAACCCAGGAGATGCATGAGCATAGATACCTTCCTTTCTACTGACATACCATTGCCACAGGTGGCCTTGACATAATGTAGGAAGCCTCTCTTCCAGGGCCCCCATTTGATTCTTGGAGGGCCAGGAGAAAGTAGGAACATTTGGGGTCCTGGAATTCCTGACAAAGCCATGCTGTCTGCAAAACTTCCGAATGGCACGCACAAATCCACAGAGCAAAGAAGACTCCTTACTTGATGCTCACCTCAGTTATAACTCGATAGGCAAGTCCAGAATTCTTTTGGATAGCAATATTTTGATACACAACGGCTATCCCACGTTGCCGCCTTCCACAAGTGGCCCTGGGCGGAACTAAATGATGTGGTTTGCTTCCTGACCTTCCTTCCGCACACGTGGCGGGGCACGTGACTCCTTACGGACTCAACAACAGTGTTTTTCCATCCTACTCGCCGCACACCTTCTTCCCAAAATGACTCCTCAAGCAGAGGAACTGGCGCTCAGCACACTCACATGCGGATTGCGTGTGGGGACGCTGCAACAAACGAAATTTGGGGCGATCGTGTGGATCTCGCCAAGCCACCGCCAGAAAAAGGGAGACCCCAGCCCGAATCTACACTCTGAATACCTCCTGGTAGACGCAGATGAGTGCAGGAGCGTCTCTTCTCATAAGGGGGCTGCAAGGAGTGGGGCAGCTTCTCCTCAGCAGGCCTCGCGGTTGGGGGTCTCAAATCCTCAAAAGGAAAAAAAATCTGCTGCAGTCGTCGCTCCGTTGCTAGACAGTATTACAGCAATCCCATCCTCGTCGCCATATGTAGAAGCAAAGAACCACGCAATATAAGTTAGACAGATGGTTTATTGCTTACAAGGAAGACTGTGTAGTAGAGACCCCCAACCATCTCCTCAGTGTATCATCAACTGACTGGTTAGTCAAGCAATAACATTCTACAAGCAATGCTCCAGAACTTACATGTCATAGCATCATGTCATAGCATCTCTCACCAGAGTTCCACTCAGCACAATAATATAAGACTATGCTAAGACATCACCATAACAGAAGGGGCATCTGTCAGGTGTGGCCTGGATGTGGAGCACTGTGTCGCGCCTTCAGGGCTCTCAGTGTGGCAGTCCCTCTGATAACAAAAGGGACTGCTGCGCTGAGAGCCGTGATGGGAGTGCAGCACGGCACTCCCCCTGTGAGAGGGAGTTCTGTGCTAAGAGACATGCAGCACAGCGCCATCCAGCTCTGGCAGCCCTCTCAATACGGTGTTCTCATCTTCTGGAGGCAAGGTGAGTGTCCCAGCCTCATAGCTGCTCGCTTTTTAAACATAATTTGTGCTTAAAAGCACACAGAGCATAGAGTGCTTATGGGTTTCCCTCTCTCGCCTGCCCGCTTCTTCTGTGCGAGTAATACCGCCTCCCTGCCCTCCCTCCCGACCTGATTTGGTTGATAATTTCACCCACAACACAGGCCTAAAGACCTGTGTGCGGACTACAATCCGTGTCATTTGCCATTTCCAGGAGGCAAGGTTAGTGTCCCAGCCCCATAGCTGCTCGCTTTTTAAACATAGTTTGTGCTTAAAGCACACAGAGCACAGAGTGCTTATGGGTTTCCCCCTTTCCCCTGCCCACTTCCTCGGCGCGAGTAATCCCACCTCCCAACCCTCCCTCCCCACCTGATTGGGCCTTTTCCCCCTCATAACGGACACCCCAGGGCAGCCGTCTACCCAGCAGCCCCAGGGCTAAGGGCCCCAAGCCAACAATGGTGGCTCCAAACAGTGTCTGCCGGGGAAGTCAGTGACCAGCTGTCAACCAGAATCAACCACCAAAGTAATTGTGGCATGGGTGGGGAGTAGAAAAATCCCTCTACTCCAGAAAGCCCTGCCACTCTATATTGCCTTACCTCAGAACAAAGCTTGCCCAGTGAATGTTACCTGCATTACTCTCTTGGAATTTTCAACACTAAAAATTGCTCATTATACATTTACTCTCAAATATAGGTATATCAAACCATCTCTGTCTGCTATAAAACTAAACCTACTGTACTAAATTCTGAATCCTGCTGCATTATGAGCCTGGGCCTTTCACCCACTATACAGGACTCTCAAACCTAGGCCTCGCGTCCTTCTTTATATATGGTTCATTTTATTTATTTAGTTTAATATGAATACAGCCCCAAGGCTTTAAATATGAACATTTTTACATAATACACAGTTCCTTATAAAACAAACACACATGTTAAAACATGATCCATAAAATGAAAATCAATATAGCGTGCAATCAGACAATTACATTAAAATTGATAAAACAAGTTAATAAAATCTCATCATATGGAATATAAATTTAGATCATTTCCAGTCAATAATTGTTGCCAAGTCTTATACATATTAGCAATGTTATGACTATTATCATATGACTTCAAATGTTTTCCCTTAGGAGGCTCAAACGTTTACAATGGCAGATTGAATGTTCATCCAATTCTGTACTGAGTGTCCCACATAGTCTGCAAAATCTCATATGCTTTTCAATTCCAACTTTGGGTCCTAGAACCTCTAGCGTACCACACATGTTGAATTGAAACCTTAAATATTGTTTTATGATTTTACATTCTAGATACGCGACTTGATATATAGGTTTTAATACTTAATTAGACCAATATTTCAGGAAGTGGGCGCTATTCACTTTTGTTGCCAGATTGATCATATTTCGTTATTGTGCAAAGTTAAGAATATTAGATTTCAATAGTAGTTTAGTCCTAGCAAAAGTATATTGTAGCCAAGTATCTGGCCCATTTCAAGTATATTTTACTAGACATCGCTATAGTTCCAATATCCATCAAATTGGGATTTGTTTTGAAGCCATTCATTAATTCCCCAATAAAAGTATTATTACATAGATCACACAATTTCATATAAAACATAGCTATTTTATATTCTAAAATGTCTATGTCTCGCACAAAATAACATTCTAAAAACAGGTATTCATTGGGCAATGATTTTGGCATTCTAAATAAAATTTTAAGCAGTTTTGTGATTTATTTCACTAACAAATTTGCCTCCCCAAATTTCTGTGGCATGCAAAAAACATGTTAGCACTTTGGAGGAATATAACAGTAGAATGGTAGTAACAGAGAACCCACCTTGTTGGCCAATAAATGCACTGATGGACCAGACAATTTTTCAAGCATTTCAACTGTAAGTCGGACCAATGTTGTTGCCAGTTCATTTTCTGATCAATTATGATTCCCAAACACTTATAACATCCTACTATCTCAATATGTTGGTCCATAATCATTCACTTATGATTCATTGATCGGGTAGTTTTCATTTTGCCCATGAAAGGGAGAATTTTCGTTTTACTAAGATTTATATTCAGGCCATTCTGCAAAATTCTCTAGGATGATCAATTTGTTCTGTATGCCCTTAGGAGTGTAGTCTATCAATAGCAGATTGTCTTCATAGCCTAACCAGTCTAACCGTGCAATACCTATTTTAAAATCATCTACTAATAATATCTGTGCTTCAGCCAAAGAGTCTGCCAGATACAAATGAAATAGAGTAGCAGCTAGAATGTATCCTTGTTTGACTCCCCGCCTAGTGGTTATGGAGGTGGAGAGCTTGCCTTCATTATCCAGGAACACTCTTACTGTTGTATCTTTATATAATGGCTGTATCATTCTCAGTAGTCCAGGTGGTGTACCCCACATTTTTAATTTCATCCAGAGTCGTTTTCTTATTACAGTATGGAAAGCTGCCCTGAAATCTATGAAAGCTGCAAATACTGGCAGTTTTCGAACTGTCCAGCAATACTCAATGGCCGTCACCAGATTAGCTATATTGTGTAAATTTGATGACTGTTTATTAAATCCTGATTGATTGGGAGGTAATATATTATAATCCTCTATCCACAGATTAAGTTCACTTAGCAGTATTTTAGCAAATACTTTCCCAGGGATATCTAGCATGGCTATAATCCTATAGTTCCCTGGGATTTTCCATGATCCTTTTTTGTGGATAGGAAGAATTATGCTCTCTCGCCATGTTGATGGAAACAGCCATTTTGTCCAATCCATTGAAACAGAGTATACAATGCCTTTGCCCAATTCTCTGGAGACATGTTTAATAATGCATTACAGCTTCCGTCTCGTCCTGCGGCCCTTGAGCTACCCAGATTCTTTATTAAACCAATTAGGTCATCCAGTATGTATTTGCCTATCCAAGGGACATGCATATTAGGGGTATCACTGTCTACCACCATATTTGAACCAAGTATACTTTCCACATAGGACATCCATTCTTTCTCTGACACACCATTCACTGGTAGGTTTTTTTTCTTAGTGCTATTAATTAAAGCCCATATACCTTCATTGTTATTACTTATCGCTAGCTTAGCGATTGTTCGCCACATTCTGTTTGCTTTCTGCTTATGATGAGCACGTAGCCAGGAGCGGTAAGCTTTTTTTTCTGGTTTGATTTTCTTTGTTGCCTCATTACTGCCACCATTCTTAATGTTTTATACTTGAAGTCTATGCTGTTTTTTTGCCTTTTGAATCGTAACGTCATATGGACTCTTATTATCGTGAATTGAATTCCATCTTTCATGATTGCTTTGGTATTTCCGACACTGTGAGGTTACAGTTTTGATAACTATCTTCTCAAATGCTGCTAATATTTTGTCATTATCCTCTTTTCGTACAGTAATGTTACGCTCACCTGGTATCCACGGGGGTGCCACACGATACTGGATGGAAGTCTAAGCGCAATCCCGGACCCCTCTCTGCTTGGTTATGTGCCAGACGTTGGGGAGCACCTATAACAGGAGAATGGAGGGTTAAGATACTGGTTCTGTGATGGGTGGACTCCCACCTCCCTCTGGTCCATATCCCCTCCCTTGGGGTTATTGCTCACCTTAGTTTTTTGTGCGTTGAACTCTGCGTCCTGCGTCTCTGTGCAGGGGCGCGTGGTTGGTGTGGGCGTTCCATGGACCTAGTTGCTTCACTGGTCCGTGTGCCCTTATGTCAGGTCCAGACCGGCTGTGACTCTGACTCTGCTTGCTGTCTTCCAGGTGAGTTATAATGTATTTTCCATCCTAATTCTGTCTCTTTCTTTCCCTCCATTTTCTCTGTGTTCTCGGCGTCTTGCTCCACTACGCTGTTCCCTAACAATGTCTCTTTTTGTTTTCACAGGGATGGTTGCGATCTCAGAGTTGCTGCGCCCATGGCGAAGACCAAAGTGAGTTATTGATGCACGGAGCGCTGCACTGTTTATTGGTGTTAAATGCTAACCTGTGTTCTCTTCTCTTTGTGCAGGTTGCGGTGATGTTCCGCAGTGATGAGCGATCGAAGCGCTGCTTGCCCAGGTAAGGCTTAATGCTGACCTTGTTCCTCTTCCCTTGCAGGTTGCAACCAACCGGAGATGGGCGAGGTAAGAGAAGTGCAGGGTGCTGCCAGGACTCGCTGCTTGCCCAGGTAAGAATTGTTATTAATGCTGTCCTTGTTTCTTGACCTTTGCAGGTTGTGGCGAACTCCGGAGATGGGCGAGGTAGCGAAGCGCAGGATGGATTCAAGACCGGTTACTTCACAGGTAAGTGTTCTTGCTCGCTAATGCTGTTCTTGTTCTTCCAGGTTATTAATGGAATCCGGATCTAGGGTTTCAGGATCGGGCCACCGGAGAAGCAGATGAGCAGGACCTGGACACGGTTAGCGTTATGCTACAGGAGTGCAGAATAACGTGAAGCGTGTTCTGCTGTTTGGGTATGGTTTAAATAACCCAGGCAAAGTAGTTCCCTGCCAAGTAGTTCCAGGCCCAGCCACACCCAAAACACTAGACCGCATGGCTTGGTTCTAAAGAACTGAGCTGTGTAATAGGCCTCCATGTTGGAAGAAGGTCCAAAACTGGTATTGCTTTATGCCTGATAATGAGCCTGGCGCCAAAGGCGCCAGGACTGACTCCATGTATGTTTCTGATGGAGTTTTAAGGCCCTTGGGGCCAGTGGGAAGGGCTTTAGCCCCACTGCTTCCAGGGGGCTGTTATACCTGAGGGGGTCAGGGGCATGGATCGTGACAAGTGAACATGCAGTCATTAAATTTCACTTGTCACGATCTGCAATAATTTTGCCTTTTTCCAATTTGGTCGGGTTCCAGATGACCCGGTTCCCGCCATTGTTAATTGCTATATTGCCATTCAATTGATAGTCACACATTGAGTGTTTTCCAGGTATCAAAAGGAACAATGGAAGATGATCACTTTCTTCCCGACATCCTACTGCCATGTCTGCAATCACAGTGTATGCACTTTCGTTAGAAAACATGTAGTCTATCATAGACATACTAGAGCCACTAACCCTTGTTACACTTCGGTTTGGGTCACTTTTAGTATTACCAATTAGCATTTTAAGACAATATTTCAAAAATAGCTTGGCCCTGGGTTTGCCAGTGGTGTTCGAAATGTTTGTATCGGGCCAGATGTCTGTGTGCCTGTTGACATTTCTGTTTCAAATCTAATTTGGGCTTTGAAATCTCTGAGAATGATAATCGGTAATGAGGAGTTATATTCTTCTAATATGCCTGTCATTGTTTCCACAGTTGTGATGTATTTACTACTACTGCTAGGACTGTAGGAGTGGACCAAGCAGTATTTTGTGCTGTCCATGGGTGTCGCTCAGATGTCAGCAAACCCCCTTTAGGTCGACCTCTCTTACCCTTACTAGCTAGGCTTTGTATAGTTTTGCACTCAGTACAAAGCCATGTTTCTTGTAAGGTTATTATACTGACATTTAGAATGAACTAAAGTATACCATTTTCTGTCGCATAGTGTGCATTTCGGCTTGTATTCCACGATACAATTGTGTCGGTGCCATTAAGACCATAGGGGTCATTACGACCCAGGCGGTAATTACGCCAACTTTACCACCATGGTGTAAACTACGTTTACATTTACTACGTTTACACCATGGTGGATGGCGGATTTACCGCCCCATTCCAAGGTGAGTGGGGCGGTAAATCCCCATTTCCCATTTTCCCTTCCCCATTCCCATTTTTGCCCCATAGGGCATAATGGGAGTGGGGAAGGCGCTAATTACGCCACCGTAAATTACGGTGGCGTAATTAGCATCATGGCGGGTTGGCCATGGATTTTAACGGCTGCTAAAAGAAGCCATTAAAATCGGAATCAGGCATTAAGGGTTAATGACGGTGTTAACCCTTAACGCCTAAGTTGTAATGAGGCCCCATGTCTCCAAGTAGCTCTTCAATTCACACGCTAACCACTTCCAGTATCCTTCAGAGGGAATTGGTAGCCAGTTATAATGTCGAAAATAAAATGTCGAAAAAATAATTAGCACGTGTTTTTTTTATTTGTATGTTATTTTTGGGTTTAGCTAGTAAAACAAAACGGGGGGCTGGAGGGGGAACCCCACCATTAAAAAAAAAAGTAAAAAAAAATTCGATTTTTTTTTAGCTTATTTTTTTTGACATTTTTAAATGTGACATATTCACTATAAACCGAAGGAATTATATATGGTTAATATATCATTAACCATTAGCTTGTGTCACGCCTAGACAGAATTGTGAATGTTAGCAAGTTCCACACTTAGAAAGAATTGTGAACACTAGTCTGTGTTGCATTGAGACAGAATTGTGAATGTTAGCAAGTGTTACACTTAGATAGAATTGTGAACATTAGCCTGCGTCACATCGAGACAGAATTGTGAATATTAGCAAGTGCCAAACTTACATAGAATTGTGACCATTAGTTTGTGTCGCATTGAGACAGAATTTTGAATGTTAGCAAGTGCTACACTTAGTTAGTATCGGAAATGTTAGCACTTACAATTGTTAATATTAGCAAGTGCCACATTTGTTAGACATCTGAACATTAGCCTTCATTGCATCTATTCTGCAGGACTCTCAAACCTAGGTATAGCCTTCATCTCTGTCTACTGTATGGTGAAACATTATGTATTGTGAGGCCTGCCCCCCCCCCTCAAACTTTACAGGATTCTCAAATCTAGGCATAGCCTACATTATTGTCTACTATATGGTGAAAAGTAATGTACTGTGGAATCTAGGCCTCCCTCCCACTCTACAGGATTCTCAAATCTATGTGTGGCCTCCATCTCTGTCTATTATATGTTGAAACCCACTTATTGTGGAACCTTGGCCTTCTATACAGGACTCTCAAATCTAGGTATAGCCTCCATATTTGTCTACTGTATGGTGAAACGTAATGACTTACGAAACCTGGGCTCTGCACCATGTTGCAGGACACTCAAATCTAGGTGGGGCCTACACCTTTGTCTATTGTATGGTGAAACGTATTGTACTATGAGACCTGGGCCTCTCCCCCATGAAACAGGATTCTGAAATCTAGACATTTAGCCATACTGTGAAGGTCAGCTATGCGAGCTACATCCCACTTACCAAAAAAAGTTCAACATTTCTGCATACTTAACTCATACAAAAACCCACACAACCACCTCTCACACAGTAAGCCGCATGCACTTCACCACACTGCAACAACAAACAAACAACACATGAGCCACACCAACAGCACACAAGGACTGACATTGATGCGATACTCGCACCACAGCTCCGCACGCGGTGCAAACCGAACTGAAGCTGCCAACAGGACACCACTTCACACTATCCTTCTCCCTCCTCTCCTTGCTAATCCAACCAGCCTTCTCCTTTACAGATCCGCCTGAGTGCCTGGGGACCAATTCCATTGGTTTCCGAGACATAGGAAATTTCAGAGCCATACTGGCTCTTATAGCCCAGAAATTGCCCTATGAGGTAATGCCATGTCACACCACCAGGCCATAATAAATATTACGTCTGACCAGCATGCAACAATCACCTAACATCCCTTTGTTCACAAAGCATTTAGTGTGATCCCACTGAGTAGATGAGTGGGATCAGTGTATTCTGGGTCAGTGTATGCTGCGATCACAACTTTGCGTAAGGACCAATATTTTTAAAACATAACCAAGTGGTTCAGGGGATTTTCACCACTGCACATTTTCTTCAGCCACTGCCTTTATGGTTATTGGGGCCATACCATCAAGGAGAAAGAGCCTGCCAGCCCTGATCTAGACTAAGCCTGGGCAACATTTTTCCAGGGTTCACATAACCATCCACAATTTGGGTTTGTAATGTACTGCAAACATTTCCAACTTTTCCTTAAAATCATTTGAAACCTTTGAGATCTCTAGGGAGAGGTCATACAAGTGGGGCCCTCCAAGTGAGGGCAGCCTGCTGCCAAGCCCACAGGGCATCATATAAATCCACATGTTCCTATCAGGGCCTTCACATGGCAGTAAGAATATTAAACATAATCTGGATTTCCTGAGCTTTTGGGTTGGAAAAACACATAAAGTGTATGGGTGCTGAGTGGGGGTGGAGCATGGAGTGCAGGATACAGTGAGGGTGGTTCACAACCTTAAAAGGGGCCTGTGAATATTCCTGGGTCACCAATGTTTTGGCTAATTTACCCACTAAAATCTGGGTGACACTTTTGGGCACCCTTCTTCAGCATTATTTCAGGCCTCAGCATGTGCCAGAATGCAGAGTTGTCCTGTTGTGCCTTAACCAATCATTTATAGGATAATAACAAGGAATAGTCTTGTTGATTTTGCTGTTTGTACCTCTTCCTATGATGTCAATAAATCTTCTTTCTCTGTTCAGCCTTTCCATACTCTTTGAAAACACTCAGGTCAATGGATCGGATGAGACTAAGATCACATTGCTGGTAATTGAACTTCCCTCCCATTGCCGCCATCTTGTTCTGCTCCCAAGGTGTGGCTAAACTTCTTCGCTGACACTTGGTGAAAGCTCTTGCATAATGTCTTGGACAGATTTGTAAGTGGAACCAAATGTATGCGGGCCATAGCCCACGTTCATCAGAAAGTCCAATGCGCTTACGATGGAGCTTGTTCATCTGCGATTAGGGGTTGAGGCTAATTGGCCAAATGCCACAGGGCCATGAAGCAGCCATACAGTAGGCAAGGAACATAAAAAGAAAATTAACCAAAACAATGACATGTCTAGACTGGTATACACTGTTTATAATGAAATACAAATAGTGACAAACTTTTTCAGTGAAACATAAATAACGACAAACATTTCAAATTTTTTATAAAAGGATATGTGGGGATTTGGGGTTTAGTAAAGCAGGGAAAACAGTGAGATCGGAGGGGGGGACCCCCAAAAATAAAAGAGAAAACAATTTGACATGTTTTCGTTATTTTAGAGTTACTGAAAACGTTTGTCACTATTTTTCTTGTCATTATAAAGACATGTAACCATCTAGTATAATGGAGGGCAGAGGGGAAGGTTATGAAATGAACTTCTCTGTCCATCTTCAATGTACCTCATATGTCTCTCCTGCTATTTATTACCTGATAGCTAATCTCACTGTCTGTAACAGTGTCCACAGTTCTGAAGGACTGCAAAGTGACTGCAAGGCTCTCATATTCAAGACCCTCTGCCTCATCCACAAGGCTTTCAGGGACCTGGTACCCTACCACATCCAACTCTCCCATCCCAAATACCTCCCTGCAAGAGCACTTTGGTCCTCTATCTCCAACTCTCTGCAGATCCGTTGTTTCTCCAAGCAGAGAGTGGGGGGTAGATCTCTTTCTTTGTCAAGAGTCTCCCTCTGTAATGGCCTCCCTGCCCCCCTCAGAATTAAGCCGGATCTCCTCAAGTAATGGAAGCAGCTCAAGAACCTGCTTGTCTCTTCCTCCTTCCCACTTGCTTTCCCTTGCTAAATCCCCCTCTGTCTGCTGTGACTCAGGCCTGGTCCCTAATGAGTCTTACATGACAACAGGCCCCTCGTCCAGTCTGTTTCAGCACACATCCTACCTCGCACTTCCTCTCCTGGCCCGCTCCCCGACCACCCTACATGGTTGACACCCCCCTTGAGTTCGGTCCATCCCTCCTCCCCTGCACTAGTGGGTGTTTCCCGTCATACCATGGCACTTGCCCTGCGGGCTACCCATAGCAACCCGTATGGGTTCCCCACAACACTTGCTCTCTAGGCACCCCTTTGCACTTGCCCAATCCTGAGCCCTCCCGCCACCCCTCCTTCCTCCCTCTGCACCTCTTCAGCTGCACTTGCACGATCCAAAGGCCTAGTAGGTCCAATATTGTTTTTCTTCCCCTTGACCACCCACTTTTCTGTGTTGTGGCACCCAGAAAATCATTGGGTCCAATTAATGGAAAAATGTGCATAGTGCCTGCAAAGCCTGCGCGTTCATATTGAACCTGCGCTACCCATCGCGCATAAGAAAATGTTTGTGCCACTCATATTCATCAAATTGTACACGCAAAGTAACTCCATACGCAAGTCGTGGCCGGAACACCCACGACACGCCCACACCCTGAGCCATTCCAGCATTGGAAACAGATATTTGCGCATGCCTCGGGTGCGTAGCAATGCACCCCTGAATAACAGCCTATGTACCCCCCAACCAGTCCAGCACAGGGGCCTTGTCCCTTATGACTCTTACAGGACACCAGGCCCCTCTTGTCCAGTCTGTTTCAACACAAACCCTTCCTAGCACTTCCTCTCCTGGCCCCCTCCCCGACCAGCCTATATGGTTGGCAACCCCCTTGAGTTTGATCCATCCCTCCTCCCCTGCACGACTGGGTGTTCCACGTCATCCCATAGCACTTGCCCTCCCGGCTCCCCATTGCACTTCCCACCTTTGGGTTCCCCACAACACTTGTGCTCTAGGCACCCCTTTGTACTTGCCCATCCTTGGGCCCTCCTGCCACCCCTCCTCCCCCCCTCTGCACCTCTGCTGCTGCACTTGCACATTCCGAAGGCCTAGTAGGACCAATATTGTTTTCTTCCCCTTGACCCCCCACTTTTCTGTGTTGTGGCACCTGGAAAAACATTGGGCCTGATTCATGGAAAAGTGTGCATAGAGCCCGCAAAGCCTGCGCGTTGAGATTGAACCTGCGCAGCCCATCGCGCATAAACAATTTTTTGCACCACTCATATTCATCGAATTGTCCACGCAAAATAACCCTGTGTGCAAGTCGTGGTGGGAACACACATGACACGCCCACACCCTGAGCCATGGAAACAGACATTTGCGCATGCCTCAGGTGTGTAGCAATGCACCCCTGAATAACAGCCTGCGTACCTTCCAACCAGTCCAACACCCCAGTGGGGGTGTTTGTGGTCCCCCGTAACTATTCCCAGCACTCACTGAACATGTGTACCACGTATCCTAAAAATCATCATGTTCCGGAACACATGCGTGCGAACCCCCGTAAACGGCTCCTGTACCCCACTTCACTGCTTACACTGCCTACGTGCGCCCCCAAGTGTGATCAGAACCTCGAATATGCACACGCACCCCTAAATCTGACGCCCGAACTTACCTCTGCACGGAGATTCCTATGCGCAAGTGTCTGTACGCCTGCCTTTGGGTGGCGGATAGTTTGTGTGCACTGCGTGTCCATTTCCTTAATGAGAGGTTGCGCGGACCGATCCATGAATACGCTGAGTCATACGCATTTTTGGGCGTGCGATGCCTGCAGGGCATCCCTTGTAACACCCACATTTTCACTTGTTCCTCCCCGTTTTGCATGTTCAGCCCCCAACTCTGGTCTACACGCAGGCCACGCCCATGCTCTGCGGGGTGTCTCGCGCAAGGTGACATGCTGAGCCTGAGCAAAGTCCCTGCACAGTGTGAAAAAGTCCAGCGCAGACGATTCCATGAATCGCCAAACTGACCTGCGTGCACAGTTTGACGTGCAATGTCCCGATTTACCACATAATTCCATGAATCGGCCCATTGTGTATAGGCACCATATAAATATGCAATACATGAATTAAAATAAATAGATACCTTCGTGCTGTACACGCTTCTATAAATGCAATAAGTAAATGAATGAATAAATAAATAAATAAATGCATATGACTTCATGCTGCCAACTCATTGCTGAGGGGAGCTGCCCGCTTTGCCTAGACCCGGCTGCCACCAAGCAATGGCTGTGCAACTTGAAAATTGGAACCGAGAGGGGCACCTGCAGCTTATTATTGTGGAAGTCTCCATTCATGCCGCCTGCTCAGATGGCTCTGAATCGATGGTGGCGTCTCTGTAATTTCCTGGCGGGGCCGGGCATGTTGTCGCCGGCTGGAGGGGCGCTCTGAAAATCCGCCTGCTGCAAGCGAGCTGCGGGACGGCTGCCAGATGAAAGATTGCATCGTTCACGAGATGCGGAGCAAATTACAAATGCGCGGTGGGTGCCAGGGGTGACGGGGCGCTAATCAGCAACACACTGAGAAAATACGTACACGTGGAGGCGGGGGGCGCACTGATTGGCACCCTTCAGCAAAGGCTATTGGTGCGGGATGAGCACAGGCAGTGTTGGCATATGCATCCAGGGCGCATGTTTGTCACGTGGGTGGTTTGTGGGGCAAAGAAAGAGAGGAATGAGGTTGGGGGGAAAACTTCATGACACTATGAAAGAACAGAGGTCGGTCCTGAGCTTTTTTATTTGCCCATATCTTGCTGCCCACTTATGCTAAACATGAATAGACTCTGAAAAGCAGAGCAATTGCTAGAATGTGCTTTCTCAACATTATAGAGGCTCCTAAACAGTTGTTCCGTTCCCGTGAAGATATACAAAGGCTCTGTAAATGTAAATGTTACCCCTAAAGTAATACCAATAAATACCATGGCCAATTCCGCGAAGATTTGAACTGGAGCATATCAGAGAGGCGTGTGAGACTGTCTGATCGGTCCTCATAGTTTAAACCTGGGTCACAAGCCCTAAAAATGTAGCACATTTGGAGCTTCCCTGAGCGCCCTTGAGATGGCCGTGAGCCCATCTACGAGAGTCACATTTGCACTTGGGCATCTCAGAGATGCTCCTGTTTCCAGATTTGCCGCAATTTGAACCTTTATGAATCAGGTGTAAAGCAGACGTGTCCACGTGCTTCTTTGATTTGCTCCAGTCCACATCTTTGAGAATTGGGCCCAGAAGGTGTTCATCATTTTCGATAAAATGCAAAGTCTTTTACCTGCGTGAACGAGTCTGATCATTATTCTTGTTATTATTTTTTCCCTAACAATGTCAACACTCTTGGAATGATTAAGGGCCCTATGGGATGGTATACGGTGGGAGTATCGGAAGGGAATATGTTGGGAGTATGGGGATAATATGGGATGGGAGTATGGTGGGAGTATGGGAAGGAAGTATGGTGGGAGTATGGGAAGGGAGTATGGTGGGAGTATGCACAGGGAGTATGGTGGGGGTGTGGGATGAGAGTATGGTGGGTGTATTGGATGGGAGTATGTTGTAAGATGAACTGTTGGTGGTTCAAGGGACGAAGGATGCTGATTTTGCTGTTTCTAGATATCTAAAGTCTCTGTTACCGGTAGTAACCGAGACACTGGTGTTACATGAGTGACAAGCTGCTCTTTCGTCATTTGGAGTTAGTTGGCAGACAAGGGCATGCGCCTTGGTATGTTTGGGCCAAAGGCACCCAGGAACCAATATGTTTTTGGTCCTTTTCAGAATGGAAGCCAGCCTTCTCCAAACCTGAGTTAGAGTTGGAGTGAGAAGGTTGAGTCTTATGTGTGAGGGAGCCTCTTACGTTAGCTAGTTTAGGGGGCTAGCATCTTTATTGAAAGTGACCGAAGGCATCTGGTCAACACATCGGTTGATTGGCCTTGGACAGGTTTTATGGCATTCCGCCATTCAAAGCCTTATGGACCTAGGCAGAGAGCTTCACAGCAGACCCTGATGGTGAGTCAGTTTAGAACTTTGAGGGCAGGATGATGTGGTCAAAGCATAGCATTACCAGGGTGATGTGGTTCCAACATTCTGAGCCATTTGGTGTCTATGCATGATGTTGGTTGACAGGATTCCTGTAAATAGTGCACTGCGATAGTAAAAATGTTATGGTGGAAATCATTTGTACTAATAAACAAAAAGAAGTGATAGGGATTGACAATATAAATTAGATGATGATTAACTCTTCTTCCAAACTACGGTTCAGTCCTGAAAAAAATGACTCAGTAGTCATAATCTAAAAGTTCATATTCAATTCTATTTCATCATAATTCAATTCTAAAATATACTAAGATCACCATTTCTGTCCCTAGGACCACATTGGTTGGACATTCATCAGGGGCTGTCCTCTTTAAATCCTTGATCAGTTTCGGAATCTTGTATTGTGGGTGAGATTCTCATAAAATCACTTTCTAAAATTGTAAAGTACATACACAACCAATCCAAAAACATAAAAAGAAGGGAGAAAGAGAAAAAGACAAGTCACCAATAAGTTCATTACCGATTTCAATTCATATGTAAACTTCAATGATTCAAACCATTTGTGTTTCATCATTGTATACGTTTGTGAAAACACAACCAAAATGCAATAGTACCTGCTCTTTATGCACGGTAAACATCCATCTAGCGAAAGATGAATTCACTTGTCCTGCTTAATAGGAAACTCACTTCTTCAAAGCTTCCAGAATGGCCTCTGAGAAACACTGAAACAAATGTAACACACACAGGGTAACAGTCTGATGAAGCCATTATCTGCTTACAAAACCAACATACAAAAATCAAGCAGTGCATATATCTGACCAAGAGCCAAAGATGCAATTGTGTTAATATCCATCTCATACCTTAACCAGCACGTGAGACAATCACTGTCCTCATGGTCTAGAAGCCCATTTGGATATCCCCACCATTCAGAACCAGGTAGGATTCATACTCTGAAAGCAGAAGTTATTTATTTTTTTTCTATTTGAAAGAGAAAAAGAAAATCTCTCTTAGACCCAAGCTTGGCACCAGATCGGCTTAGAGTCATGTATCAACAATAAACCACATCTACATGGTAGTGTACTGTATACCATCAAAGGACAATGCCACTCTAGTGCTCGTGCTCATATCACAGAAAGTCATTGTACTAAAGCTTTAGAATTCGCTCAGATCACTGATTGAACATCTCCTTTAATGCTGTTTGCGTTCCTCTAGAATTTGTTTCTCTCTTTTTAAGGGTGGGCCTCATTATGAGTTTGGAGGTAGCCATGCCCTTAATAAGGGACCTGGATGGGGACCCGGACAATCCCCATTCCCATTGAGCCCCCATAGAGCTCAATGGGAATGGGGAGCATGCTAACAACGGGCCCGTTAATGAAGGGCCCGTTGTTAGCATGCTGGTTCCCGCGCAGGAACCGCAAAGAACATCTGGTCTGACCAGACGTCCAGAGCGGGTCCAGTGAGGGAACCTCGTAATGAGGCGGTACGGGGTTAAGGGCGCCGGCACCTTTACCAGCGCCGTTAACCCCTTACCACCTCAGTTATAATGAGGCCCACTGTGTCTACCCCTTTGTTTAAACTAGTTTATCTATGGGGTGCACATCTTCTTTAAAGGTTTCCTCCAATAGAATGGTTTTCTTCACTGCATTTCTCCAATCAAGTGCAATATGTTTGTGTACACTTCTAAATAGCACATTTTAGGTTTCTCCCACAGATTTCAAGGAATTGTTGTCAATTGCAAAATATTTCTGGGCCAGTTTAGTGGTCATGTGTTCCTTTCAGTACCATCACCTCCATTTCTCAGCAATCATTTCAGCTCCTTTGTGAAGGGACATTTTACCACATTGTTCTGCAGCATGTTTATGGGTGGCAAAAGGGTCAGAGGTTAATACAATAGTGAGTATGACGCTGAGGGCTTAAGAGGCTGGCAGTACTACAGGGGACATGGGGGGGGATGCCTACGATAGAAATGATGTGGTAAAATGCTGTAAAATGGCCCCTGCTGCAAATTGCCATAGTTCTGTGCCCTCGTCGGTCTTCCTTGAGGTGTCATTTCATCCCCACTTAGTTTTTTCTGTATTTTTTGCTTAAATCATCCGATCCCTGCCTTTTATGCTAAATAATTCTCGATATTTCTGCTTCTGTTTTTTAACCCATTCCAAGCTATATGCTTTGGTGATCACTTCATTAAAATTTGCATCATATGCCATGTGTCTTGAATGTACCCATATCCCATGCGTTCAGCAGCATTCCCAGTAGCCATCCCACACAGCGTACATGCCTAGAACTGCTAAGCACTAGTTAATGAGGCACAAACGTGAGGGGGAATGCTGGTCAAAGAGGATTAAAGGGAGGGTAAATAGAGAACGGGGGGCCAGGAGTGTAAGGAGAATGTGGAATAGTGGAGGTCTAAAGAGTCAGGGAGAAATGAGGAGCGAGGGAGGGTAGAAGAAAGGGAGAGAAGGGAGGCAAGTGAGTGAGGAATGGGGAGTGGAGGGTCAAAAATAAAAGGCAAATGTTGTGTGACATAGGTAAACGAGGGAAGGAACAATGGAGTGAGTGAAGGAAGGCAGATGAGTATGTGAATATCAGCAGAATGTGGAAGAGAGCAGGATCTTTAAACAAAGAACCTTTAGCAGAAATGGAGAAGGAAAAGGGCAGCAGGATTAAGAGAATGAAGAAAGAACAGGGGACAACATAGTGTTCAAAAAGAGCAGGAACACGTAGGATAGTAGATGCTTGTAAGGAAACAGAATGGGATAAAATAATACTGTATGTGAGAAAAAGGAAGCAGGAGGCAAGGAGTAAAAGGGGAGCATAGGTGTGTTGCAAGATCAGCAGGCTCTTGCCCTAGCTGCCCACCTCTACACAGTCACAGCTGCAATAGATACATTAACAGGGAAACAATTGAAATGCAGTCACTTAGGTATAGTGTTGAAAAAGGCCAAAAAGATCCACATGGCTGATGAAAATCCCCTTTTTGAAAGTTCTCCATGTTCACCTTAAACCCAGATGGCAACTAAACAAGCTCATATGAAACCCAAAGAAAAGGGCTTGCTGTGTCTGTAGGGTGGTCAACCACCCCGCATTTTGCAGGACTGCCCCATTTTCATAGGCCATATCCCGTGTCTGGCACACAGTCATCTTGGGACAGGAATAAGGTCTGACTTTTCTCCTCTGAAGCAGGATCAGCTGTTCAAAGTCTTCCCAGCTCACACGTTTTGTGTGACAGTTGAAAGTGAAGGGAAGAACAGAACCTTTGCCACTGCCCCAGCACCCCTGTGTTCAGCTGTGTGTCAACCTCATTTCAATAAACCCAATAAAGTTTGATGACCAAGACTCAGAGGTGCCCAGGTAAGGACTGGTGTTCCTTAGAAGGTGCAATTGGTGGGTGATAATACATGGGAGGGGAGTATAACGCTAAATGCTGTGTAGAATAATGGCTCAAGTAGATGACCTTATATTGAATTTGTTTTCATTTTGAATATCTTTTTTAAAACCAAATGATATTGTATTTAGGTGCACATCCCTTTGCAGGCTGCTAATGCAATCGGGCATTCAGGAAGGCAAAAATAAAGCAAGCATGTCTTTTTGCTTGATCTATTTCTATAACAATGTATATAATGTCAGGTTGCTTTCTTTTGTGATTTGTATTCGTTTCTAGGCATTGATAGAAAAACGAAGTATTTCGTTTTTCAAAACCCAACTTAAAAAAAAATAGTTGTGACCTATCACTAGGAAAATATGTAGTCACATGCTTAAATCACAGCCTGTGTCCAAATACTGATTTCATTACTTTAATGAAATGTGTAATCCTGGACAAATCATGTAATCTCAATGTGCCTGATCAGCTGACATTGGGTATCATCAGAAGGAATTTAGTTTGCAATTTTTCCTATGACAAAAGAACTCTCATGGTTTACTAAACTATTTAGTTGTTTTATTATATTAATAATAGTGAATATGTATCTATTTCACAGTAGATTATTCTCTTGACTTACAAGTGAAAACATATTTTAATGTCTTAGGCACGGGTAGTATAGTTCAGTGGCAATGTGCTCATCTTGGAAGCAAGATGACGCAGAGCAACACAGGTTCGAATACAGGGACCACGCTTAGAAACCTCTTCGGTTTTAAGCGCTTTATAAAAAAGCAATTATAATTTTCCAATGATGTCCTAGAGTACTGAAAACTGATGCCACTGATTGTAATGTTATTTACTGTGATGCATTTATTTATTTATGTATTCATATTTTTTAAAGCACACATCAGCCCAAAGGCATTGTGGCGCTGTTACATATAGGCATGTCTGGTTACAGAGGAAATCTTACTGGTTACATTGATATTTGCATTTTACAGTTCATTTGAACTTACAAAGTAAAGAGAACAAAGTCGTATATATTGCATTTGAGGTTCATCTTAAAGGTTACAGGTACACTTAAAATAGCAAATATATTGCAGCAAGTGGGGTAATTCAGTGCAAAAAGGCTAGTGCGTCAGGATGTAGTAAAGGTTATATGAAGCATGTGTTTATGAGGGATTTGCGAAACGCAAGTAAAGAGGGTTCTGCTCTGAGTGCGTTGGGGCATTCTAAAGCTTTGGTGCTATGTGGGGGAAACCAATGCCACCGGCATTGGCTCTTTTTATGGATGGTACATGGAACTGGTTTGCATGGTGGCTTCGTGTGTGGCGGGCAGAGATGTTTTTTGATATTGTTTCTGAGAGGCAGGAAGGGGCAGAGAGATTGATACATTTGTCCGTAAGGGTGGGCATTTTGAAGTTGATTCGTTTGTTGACTGGGAGCCAGTGGGCTTCGCGTCTGGCCTGGGATATGTGGTCACTTTTAGCGATTTGTAGGGCTGCACAGAGTGCATTATTTTGTGTTATTTGGAGCCTGTTGATGTTTTCTGTAGAGGTGCCTGTCAGAAGGACTTTGCAGTAGTCGAGTTTGGCTCCTATTGTGGCTCTGGCTATGGACAGGCAGTTTTGAGTGGTTAGAGTGGTTAGAAGGGGTTTTATTGCAGTTATTTGTTTTGTGGTGTGGGCAGAGGCAGAAGAGATGGCATTGACCTGTCTTGTCATCGAGAATGTAGAGTCTATGTAGAGTCTGAGGGTCTTTAGAGATGTAGAGACTGATAAATGCATGTGGTTGATGGTGAAGTACGTGTATTTAGTGTTTAGTTTGGCGGGAATTTCCTTGGGGCTCAGGATGATGATCTCTGTTTTGTCCCCATTTTAGGCAGAGGCTGTTGATTGCCATCCAAGTTTGGATGGTGGTATATATTTGGAGGAGGGCTTTTGCATCATGATCATAATCGGCAGTAAGAGGAGGAGTACTTGAGTGTCGTCAGCATAGTTTGTATAGGCTATGCCGAGCACATCCAACAGGTCAAACAGAGGTTTGGTAAACAGATTATGGAGGGTAGGTGCAGCACATTATCCCTGGGGAATCCACAATTGATGGTGGTGTGGTCTGCTTTGCTTTGGTCAGAGTAGACCTTCATGGCCCTTCCTTCTAGGAAAGAGGTTACCGATGAGGTGACTTTGTCAGAGAAATGGGCCGCGTTGGAGAGGTGGGAGGTGAGGATGTCATGGTCAACAAGATGAAACGCGGCAGAGAGATCGAGGAGGAGCTGGAGTGCAGGTTTGCTAGTATCCATTAATTTAGTTATTTGATACTTTAGATCTAAGAGGGCAGTATCTGTACCATGGTCTTTGCGGAAGCCTGATTGTCTTCTGCCTAGAATGGCATTGGTTTCAAGGTGTTGTTAGATTTGGATGTGGGTGACTTTATCTAAGCTTTTTTATGAGCAAGGGAACGGTAGTGATGGTGCAGTAATTGTTGGAGCAGGTGGGGTCTAGGGAAGGATTTTTATGAGTGGGCGAACCCAAGTTTCTTTTAGGCTTTGTGGTGCATCTCCGGAGGAGAAGGACGCTTTGATGAATGCTGTAATTATGGGGTGAGTGTGTCTGCACATTCTTTGAGGATGGTAGGGGGACAGATGTCCCCGTTGCATGTGGAGGGTTTGATATGTTTGAGAAGATTACAGACATCTTGATGACGTCTCTGAAGACGAAGAGGGGTGTTTGAGAGAGGGGTTTAGGAGGGTGGGGAGGACATGGGTAGTCCTGATTGGGAAGGGCTTTGCATTGGGTAGATATTTTTTCTTGGTGCATTTTAACTTTATTGATGAGGGTGTTCTAAATGCTGGAACACCAGGCTTTGTCGTTGATGATTTCATCTGGGGTGGTCGCAGGAGAGGTGAGATCTTTGAAAATAGTGAATATTTCTCTGGATTTAGCGTTTGCTTTGGAGATTGTTTGATTGAAGGATTCGGATTTTGCTGCGAAAATGGCTTTTTTGTATGTGGATGAGATCTTTTTAAATTCAATTAGGGAGGTTTGGTTGGGTGAGGATTGCCAGTTGGCTAGAGCTTGACGCTTCTTGGTGCATAGGGTGGCTAGTTCTTCCGTGAACCAGGAATTAGCATGCATTGATTTTTTCTCTCATTTGTCTTCTAGGGGAGCTATGGATTTGATAGCTTGGTTGAGCACGTTAGCTTATGTGTTGGCCAGAGAGATGGGGTCATTGTTAAATGGAGGCGTTTTTAAAAGATTTCACTTGTGAGCATGCATGCCAATCCATAGCGTGCAAATTTAGGGTCCTGCATATCTTTTGCTGGACAGTTCTGGAAGACAATTAGAGCACATCAATGCTTTGTATGCAAAACAGACCGACAATGTTGTGATTTTGTTCTGTGTATGTGTTCAAGAGTCTTGGGGAAGGCGGCTTGGGTGAGGGGGCAAACAGTTGTCCCTATTTTGGCTACTACACAGCAACATATGTTTTACTTTCATGGCATCAAATGTTCACTTTGCCTTGTGTGCATGTTACAGGCTGCCCTTTACTTGGTGCTGCCACCTTAACTGAAGATGTTATGTTAAATGTGCGCTTTGCAGCAGGTTGCAAACTGTCTTTGATAGCATCCAGCAGTGATATCACCTCTTTTACTCTGGTTTCATCTGTGTCAGCACCCTGCTGACAGAGCAATTACTAACTTTTCAGTGGCACTTTAGTGTTTCAGCTCCCTTCTAGCTGCGTTTCCTGAGAGATTAAAGAGCATTCCTTGGAATCCATTCTTATTTAAGCAACCCAAGGGAGCCACAAAGTGTGTCCACTCCTCATAACTGTAGGCAAGGGAGGGCCCAATCATATTGAAATGGGCGTCCAAGAACCCAGACAAATGTTTAAACGGGCCTTGTGAATGAATGCTAAAAGTGCCCATTTGTTATTCCACTGTGCCTTACTGCCAGCACAAAGGGGTGATGGTATGTGTGTTGTGGCTGGTGTGAAGAGATTGGAGAGTCGTCACCTGGACACGGCAGGGCCTGTTCGCCCTCTGTCCATCATCTCAGTGCTAAATCCACCTCTGGTCAACACACACGGTATCGCTATCCACCCCATTCGCCATAATGAGAAGCTTGCAGCACTATTTTAAAACACTCCTCAAAACCCACTTACACCTAAGGTTTACAGTTAGTTATACATCTCCACTTGCGACAGCTAAAAGCAGTCTTCAATTTTCAATTGTGAGTGCCAAAGTAATAGTTTCCACACTTTTCAAAGTTTGCTAGAATGTGATCTTTTATTTTCAGTGTTTCACAAGGTCTGTGGTCTCTCTACATGTGTTTCACCCTTTTTATACCATTCAAAAGGGATCATCAGGAGAGTTTTACTAAAAAAACAAAGTATTATACATTATGGAAAAACATTGCAGCATTCCAGTTGGCTAATTCCATAAATTCAAACCATCTCAAAAATAAAATTTAAAGGCCCTCATTACGACCCTGGCGGAAATCGAAAAACGATGGCGGAAATGCAATACCGCCATCGAATAGCGCTCAGTGCGATCATGACCCGTCACCGTAAAGTACGATGCCATTAGCGACACCGTAGTGAACGCCAACGCTAACTGCACCAAGTACGCGCACGCGCGCCATGCCAAACCGTAATTACCACCATGGCGCAACGGTACGCGAATTCTGACCCTAGCGGACATGCACCTAACGCCACCAAGCACGGCGGAAAGTACCATTCCGCCATGGTGAGAAGTACGGCATCGCGAACCAACCGTAAACGGCCCTACTGAGTGCCTGCACACCACTCCCTGGCCACATTGCACAACTCCTCGTAGGTGCAATGAAGTCACACAATGCAACCAGTGAAATGTACATGTCACCCATGCCTGCCAACGAACAAATGAACCTCAAGAGGGGCCAACGGGAGCTGCAGGGCACAGATGGCACGAATACAGAAGCTACACAAATGGACATGACCTCAGTCTCCCTCCAAGAAACGCACGCAAACACAGGCACCTGTGACCAGCCATATTCTGATAATCACATCATTCCACCAATCCACCTGGCTGACCGGCATCTGTTACACAAAAGCTAATCCCCCCCCATGAGCATGACATCATTAAAACAGTCATAATGGCAGCCCTAATCCCTGACCTCACTGGGCTCCGTAGGCAAACGCGCCCAGCACAGTACCATGCAACTATACTCCGAAGCTGGAACCCAATGCAGATCTCCTCACAATACATCGCTCCCCAAATAGGAATATGCCACATCACTTGCAAAGAAGAACGCTACACGGTTCATATCAGAATAGAAATTTAATGCACAACAAATTCACCAAGCCCATACAGCCATTAGGCCATGAACCCCAAAATATAATTCACCATTGTGGGCTGCATCCGCAATAAATGACCAGCTACTTCTTGTGTGACGCCCTGTTCCCTCATGGTACACAGGGCCTACATTCTCGTACGAAAAGGCAACATGGAAGCGCCTCGAACCGCAGGGCCGTCCCATTAGGGAGGCACTAGTCCAGCTGAAAGGCCGAAATGTTGCTCCTAGCCACTAGTACTGCGTAAGGGCATGTGGCCCATTGGCGATCGTCCCATAAGATCGTAATGGTGCTCCACTGATTAACACGAAGCAGCCGGTGTCGGGAGTAAAATCCATCTGCAGGAGTGGCATACAGATGGCAGTGGCAAAAGGGGAGGAGATACCTGTCACCCAAATGAAATGAAAAATAATAGTATGGGCATCAGAACTGCATTTGAATTACTCACTTCAATGATCACACAAAATCCACAGCCATATGCATGCTAGCCCACTCCAAGGGATCATCACCACCCAAAAACCACTTGCGAATCATAACTATCTATATCAAGGTGAAAACACTATTACAAACGAGTGTTACTGTGCATGCGTCCGTCAAAACAGAATCCATCAGATGGGATTAGTAACGTGCATAGACACAAGTGTCTGAAGGCGCGTCGAGACAGGGAGGGTTCAACAAGGCCAGATAGACGATGGTCCCACTATAGCAGCCCTGCATCACATAGCGCAGGGGAGGTGGATAGATTCCAAGAAGCCCCGTACATGGCAAACTCTGTATGAAATCATCTGTCCATGCATCCATACATCATTCCCTCATCCCGTAATGAAAACGCCTGATTTCATACTCACATAACATGTGAAATTTCCATTGAGTCTGTGCGTTATGCAGCCTGCAAAATCCACTGTGCTCCAGCCCGTAATTCCAGTGTTGTGAAGTAACATGTATTTGGGAACGTCCGGCCTCATCGTCCACTACGCTATTGCGCATCCCATACCATTCATATCAATCATTGCATTCTCGCCATGGCCCCTGTCCCAAGGACATTGAACAATAGAACGTTATATTTGCAGTCAGACCTGTGGGCGTCTCCTCGCCGCTAGCTGAAAACCGAAAGCGCTGTCCTTCGAATTCCTCATTTGCAACATCACGTCGAAAAGGCATCTGTGGCCGCTTGAAATCACAAATTAATCCATCTAGTGCGGCTGTGTGTGAAAATGGCAACTGGCTTCACTCACAAATGGGACGCCCCGCCCGTCGGTGAACCTGGGTACAGTGTTGCATGAGGGTCCACCGTAACTCGAGTACTACGTTCCACTGACCCTTCACAAGTCTGTTCGCGACTGCAAAGATAGTATGTGAACCAATGGGACCATAGCAGAATGAACATATCAACCAATATTACACTGCCATCGGGAACAAATACATGATTGTAATAGCAAGATGCCATTCGTCGAATTGCAGCGTTGTGTGCGGGACGTGCTCGCCCAAAGGGGATTGCAGCTTGCACAGGTGGAATGAATCACCACAGGTGGAGGCTATACAGCCTGAAAACACATAAATTGCACACCCAACCCCCTCACACAACCACACCCACTCCGAAATGCTACCGGCAGGACTAGCGATGTTGGCCCTGGGGGACCTGATAGCACTGCAAGTACTCCAACTTCAAGAAGAAGACAAACCCCAACTACTACAACAACCGGCCGCACGGAGGAGACGCAGGAGGAGGAGGAGGGCAAGGCAAGGCCAGCAAGGGCCGCCAGCACAGCCACTACCACCACGCAGGCAGCCTGCAATCCCACGCCTCCGAGCATATCCGTTCGACCTCACTGATGAGCAGATCCACACCCTCTACCGTTTGGACCGGGACACCATAACCGCCATTGTGGACATGACACAGGCTGACCTTGCCAGCATGATAGATAGCCCAACCGCCATCCCACCCCTACTGAAGGTGGTGTCTGTACTCCACTTCCTGGCCACAGGCACCTACCAGCACACAGTCGGACAGTTGCATGGCATTTCACAGCCACTGTTCTCACGGACACTATTGCAAGTGCTCGATGCCCTCCTGAGGCACGCAGACGACTACATCTCTCTACCGCGCTCGGAGCAGGAAATTACGAACACAAAAGTGGGATTCCATGCACTTGGCGGCATACCGGGTTGCATTGGTGCCATCGACTGCACCCATGTGGAATTGGTCGTCCCACATGCCATGGAGGCCCAGTACCGCAACCGAAAACAATTTCATTCTCTGAATGTACAAATGGTGTGTGACTCCAACAGGATCATTACACATTGTTGTGCCCGATTCCCTGGATCAACCCATGATTCTATGGTCTTGAGGAACTCTACAATACCACGCTACATGGAGCGACACGCAGGGAACAGATCCTGGCTACTCGGTGAGTCTCATTTCAAGCATGATAATGTGGGGTATGTGATGCGCCAATGACCTAGCAGGAAGGGGGGGGGTGCGTACGTAGCAATGGCATTCCTCAAACATCCTTTATTGTCCACATACAGGTGATGCCGGATATCCACTGAAGAGATGGCTCCTTACACCACTCCTGAACCCACGGGACCAGCATGAGGAGGACTACAACCATGCCCACTCAAGTACCCGTGTAGTCATAGAACAGGCATTCGGCCTACTGAAGACTCGTTTCCGCTGCCTCAGCAGGTCTGGCGGGGCACTCCTGTACCGCCATGAGAAGGTTGCAAAGATGGTCATGGCATGTGTCATGCTACACAACATGTGCGTACGTAGAAATGTGCCCATGCCCCCTGACGCAGAACTGCAAGCACCTGAAGATGGTCATGATGAGGGTGGGGATGTGGCAGCACCTCAAGGAGTCTGCGAGGCACAGGAGGGCCGTGACATTCGTCAGCATATCATAGATGCATGCTTCTAGCACTCACGCCTGGTGGCTGATACATGGACACGGAACTTGTGGCACTGTGTGTGTCCGGAACATGCACAATAGGGACTGTACGCCTATAATGGCCTCGTACACAAAGATCAATGTCCACACATCTCATTGGATAATCGTGCATTGTTTATGGCATATGTGAAATCATGTTACACACCCCATCGACCCGCCACCCAAGTGAGCCCAACACACCCCCTCCACCCTCCTACCTCCCCCCCAAACACCAGTGTCCAGAGATGCTCATTGTCAGTGGGCAGTCGCTATTGCAAGCCCCCTCTCCGGGTATCAGGGGCACCCCTGCCTGTGGAGCGCAGGTTCCTCCCTGATCTACGTTGGGGGCTGCCCTGGACGGAACTTGCAACGGATGATGTCTCTGCCTGCTCACGTCCATGCATGTCCCTAAGGGTTTGTGAGAGCTCAGTGAGCACACGGCGCACAGCGGCGAGTTCGGCACATACGTCTTTGGACGTTGCAAGCAGTTCCCCCCTCAGGCTCTCGGTGCTTCTCTCCATTTGTACTCTCAGGCTCTCGGTGCTTCTCTCCATTTCTACTCTCAGGCTCTCGGTGCTACTCTCCATTTGTGCCCTTAGTGTCTCTGTACTTCTCTCCATTTCTGCCCTAAGTGTCTCAGTTGATGTTTCTATGTCTGCCTTAGTGCCCCCACATTCATCGGCATGGTCCTTGAGGAGCGTGGCCAGTTGCTGCTGTTGCACGATTACCTGGTCGAGGGACTGTTGCCTCTGCTGTGCCATGGCCATTTGCGGTGGTGTCACAGAGGGGCTGGTCACCTCATGTTGCCTTGCCACAGGGCTTGTGGGGGATGGCCAGTCGTCGTCTTGTGGGTGCCCCTGCGTGGTATCCTCATGGTGTACGGGATGGAACAGACAGGGGGATTGAGACAGGTCATGGATGGATCTGACTTCGACATCCCTGTTTTCTGTGTCGGAGCATGCTGCCATTAATGCAGTGTCACCTATGGTGCTGCTGCCACCAGAAGCAGTGCCTACTGTGGCATCCATTGGGGGGACCTGTGGTGGTGCTGTTGTGGGCATGCTGGGTGCTGGGGTGCCTGTTGGAGTTCCCTCCTGTGTGCTGCCACTTGATTTGTCCTGCTGCCGTGTCTTGATGCGTGCAGCTGAGGTGGAGGGTCTTTGGCTGTTGGTCTTGGCCCTCTTTGCAGGTGTGCTGCTAGGGGTGTCCTGGAGCTCGTCGTTTGAATCGGACCCTGTGGTGGAGTAGAAGAGGGCGAGCGTTATTGATGGGTCTGTGGGAATTGGAATGGCAATGTATCACATGCATTGGGGTGGTACCTGAGGGTGATTTGGGTTGGGGCCTTGGAGGTGGTTTCTTTTTTGTGTGGAGTGAGGGTGCAGTTGTTTTGCAGCCTGCAGTTAGGGTGTGCCTGCTGCACGTGTAGAGGGTGTTTTTAGGATTTTTAATTATTTATGTATTTAATGTGAGTTTTAAAGTGTGCTATCAGGCCTATGTATGTGGACGTTCTCCTGGACATGTGTTACTGTTGCACTATGTGGACACGTGGTACTTCACATGATTGGACATTGTGGTTTTAGCATTGTTTTATTTGGGACACCTACCTGATTCTTCGGATGTCTGCACTCCTTTCTCCATCCCTCCGACTCCCTCTATACTCTCCATTCCAATGGTGGAGGCACAGATTTCTTCCCAGGGGGTCAGCTTGATGGGTGATTCCGATCCTCCCCCGGTAGCTGTGGCAATGTTGCGGTTGGCAGAAAGTATGCTACGGACGCGGATCCGCAGGTCGTCCCATCGCTTTCTGCATTGCTGTGGGTTGCGGGGTGCGGTCCCCACCGCACTTACCCGCTGTGCCACCAGGGCCCATATGGCCTTCTTGTTCGCAAGTGCCGTCCTGGTCATTTGCGTGGAGAAGACGACGGCAGCATTCTCCTGGAGGGTCTCTGTGAGCACAGTGAGTTCCTCACGGGACAAGTGGACCTGCCGCTTGCGGTCGCACGCTTTCTTCGCTACTTTTCCCATTTTTCTTGGTTTCACTAGGGTGGATGTCGGGTTGGGATGTGTCTCAGGGTAGTATTTTTAATGGTTGTGTGAAAATAGTGTTTTTATAGGTGTACGGCGTGATGTTTCCCGTTCCGGGACCATGTTTTTACTTCCGTTTCCGTATATTTACGGTCACCGTACTTTCCGATTGCCGCTCATTGCGGTGACCGCTAAGAGGGGTGGCGGAATTGCACCTAGGGCGCCGTACGGCGGCGGTGTGGGCCGTTTTTGGGTCATTTCCGCCATCGCGGACTTTGCACTTCCGCCATGGCGTGGTGCTCGTGCCCGATGGGTCGGAATGAGCCGCACTTTGCTCCGTCGTGCAATGGCGGAAACGCTATTTACGCTATGGCGGTCCGGTCGGTTGCTTTCCGCCAGGGTCGTAATGAGGGCCAAAGTAAGATTTTTCATCGATAGTGCATAGAGGAGTGGAAACGTGAGACACTGAAATGTTTCCTCTCAAAGCTTTTAATAAATGTCTAAATGACACTCACCAATATTGTTTGTCTCAAGTCTTCTGACTTTTGCAATTAGTTAATCATATTCCTATGTGCATTGTAGTCTCAAAGGGGATTCCAATTTCAATGTTTGTTTTAGTATAATGACAAAAGACAAAACAGATATTTGGGCTTGTACTATAAATCTGGTTAAGTTTCTAAAGTTTAGCAAAAAGAAAAATATTTTTTTAAAAAGATTGATTTTTTAGAGGTGGTTCCAAAAGTTAATATGCTTACCTGTTGCTCTTTTTTATTCCTTTGAGCAGAAGCAAAGGTGAGGGGATACGCTTATCCCTCTTCTGGCACCATCGATTGATGCACAGTCTAGTGTGCATCTAACACGTTTAAATATGCTGTTTAGTTGAGCGTGTGACATCATCATGCTCACGTTTTAATGAGCATGATGATGTCATTACGTTTTGCGCGTTGTCGGACATATTGTTTTCCGATTTTGCACTAGGTTTTAGGTCATTTATTTTCTTTTTCTTTTTGATAGGCAATTTGCTTACTAGTCACGCGAGTGACGTCCCCATGCTTCCGTTTTAGCATGCGCAGCAACGTCATCTCATTTTGCGTGTGTTCGATCTCTTTGTTTGCCGATTGCGCACTTGTTTCCAAATTATTTATTACAAATTGAATTTGACAAATTTCCAAATTATTTATTACAAATTGAATTTTACCTATCAGGCAGGCAAGTTTTTCATCGTTAATTTTTAATTTTTAATAAAGTTTTATTGACAGGTTATATTTCAAGTTTCCTTACATTTAGTGAAAGTTGTTATCGCTACCGTTAGCATCATAATTCTTTTTGGAAAAAAAGTTACCACATTTTCTAGGAATCAAATATTATTATTTCATTTACACAAATTGTGGACTAATCTGTTAAATACTCCCTAAAACGTTTGAAAGGGGAAGATAAATAGAAAGGAAAGGAAAAGAAAAGTTTTTTTTAGCAGAAAAGTACAGGAACATTGAGATGATACAACATCCTCAAAAAACATTCTCAACGTTTAAACATCCTTTTCAGAAAATTATTGTGCATTTCCCCACTCTTGTTAGGTGTGTTGCGTTACAGCCAGTTGAAAAATGTGTTGTCTGAGTTTAATCCGGTTTCACATGTATCCATAAGGCAGATCCATTTAGATTCCCTTTGTCGTAGGATCTGTTCTTTAATACCTCCTCTGGGTAGGTCTTCAATTTTGTCCAAACCATATGTTTTCACTTTGTCAATATTTAGTCCTTGGTGTTCCATAATACAATGTAATGCTATGGGGTATTTTAGATCATGGTTCCTTATTGCTCGCAAATGTTCAAATACTCGTATTTTTAGTCTTCTGATTGTGCTTCCTATATATGTTTTCGTGCATATGCATTGTATTGCATAGACAACATATTTGCTGTTGCAGTTACTTAAATGATTCACCATCTTCTCTTTTCCATTTGGTAGTTTAATTTTCTTTAAGCCGTTGCTCCTACCTAAGATATGCAGCAAATTCACTTTTGGACAAGAATGCAGCACTTCAAAACCATAGCACAGGCATCTCATCACTATTCAAAGCACCATTTACATTCACCTTCTGTTTTGTATCTATTTTAGTGCTGCTTCTTTAGGACTACTGTAGCCTCTGTGATATGGGACATGTTTTTGTTACTGCAGCATGTTTTAAGTCTGTGGGCCTCATTACGAGTGAGGCGGAACGGGTTAACGGGCTCCGCTAAAGAAGGAGGACCGGTTAAACCCGTTACGCCTCATTACAAGCTTCCCTCGCGGGACCCGGTAAGTAACGCCTGGTCAAACCAGGCGTCCTTACCGGGTCCCGCGAGGGGAAGAGGGAGCAAACAACGGCCTCTTGTAATCGGCCCGTTGTTTGCACACTCTCCCATTCCCATTGAGCCCTATGAGGGCTCAGATGGGAATGGGGAAGGTCCGGTCCAAGGTTCCTGGAGGGAGAGATTACCGGGCCCACCAAACTTGGAATGGCCCGGTAATTCCCCATTCTGGGGACCCGGACCCGATTTCGGCAGCAGCCATGCTGCCAATAGCGGCATGCCTACCGCCGAAGTCGTAATGAGGCCTTGTAGGTTTTAGTGACAGAGGCCGTCCCCTTGGTGGTGTGTTTCATTTTGCGCAGTGCAGGGATACTTTGTCCTCCTTTTAAAATATTTTCATTGAAACTGCTTTTTGGTATTTGTTGGATATTGTATGGTGAGTAGCAGAGCATGCTGTAAAACTATCCACACTTGTTACTTGCCCTTGACAATATTAAGCCCACATATCTGACACTTTTCTGATGGATTTGGGGAAACTGTTCTTGACTCTGAATTAACATTTATTTATTTATTTTGATTTATTTGGTATTTATAATGTGCCTATACACAATCTGTTTCAAGGCACAACAAGACAAAGGGGGTGTGGAGATGACAAAATAAAAACAGTCCAACTAGGCCATGTGACATTCGGATCGTGCAAGTGCAGTAACAAGGAAACCAGGGCAGAAGAGGGGGAAGTGCTGGTCATGGCGGAAGACCCTGTTGATTGAAGAGTGGCAGGGGAGGCCAGGTGGACAGAGCCAGGGTAATGCAGAGAGTGCAGGGGAGTTCCACGCCCATGTGCTAAGGGAGAGATACGGGGCTGGAAAAGTGCAAGGGGTGCACAGGCCCAATCTGGCTAGTGAAGTGGAGCGTACCCAGAAGGGCAAGTGCAGGTTTGGGGGTGGGGAAGTGGGTCAGGGGAGACCAAGTGCAGGGGTAGACTGGACAAGGAGGGCCTGTAGAACCTGATGGAGCTGTTAGATAAGAATACGTGCAGTCTAACTGGTGTGGGACTACTCAAGACTTATCTTTTGGTATTAGGTAACACACTTTTTAATATAGGCCTGTACTACACAAGTTGGTAGTGTGTCTGAGCAGCCAGTCTTATCGAAAGAGGGGTAATGTGAGCTGTAGAGCTGTACAATGAAACCAGTAAATACAAGTATCCAATTAAACACTTACACACTTAAACATATATTATAAATTATTTATGTATACACAAACATACTTAAAGCATTCTTTAAAATGCAGTAATTATCTGTAACATTAATCCCAAATTAGGATTCAATTAAAAAAGTGAACAACAAAGCAGGTGAGTAATTCATTCATATTTTACACATGTTCCAGCACCCGAGGGTGATGGCATTTGAGGTCAGTATAGCATATATATATCACCTATGCAATATTCAGTTTTGAAGGATGGAAAAGTTAGGGTTAGGTCAGAACAGACTGATACGTTACCCTGCAAAAGCTGAGTATAGTGGAAAAATGGCTGGTACATGTGCTCTGCACACTATACATGAACAATTAGGATTGAGCTGCGTTGCAAATGTCTTGGCCAGGTATCCACTAATGCCTGGTAATGTAGAAACTCTGTAAATTGAAATGACCTGCAAATCGCGCTCTTCCTATAACTAAAGAATAATTGAACATGATTATTCTTGAGGTCCCATTCTTGCACTCAGTGATCATTTATTGGTAATGCACATAAAGGGTCAGTCGACACGTGTTTCGACCATAAGTCGTTCTCAAGGCTATTCTAGCCTGTCATTCTAGTGATGATAGTAAATATCAGTAATTAATGGAAGTCCAATCAGTCATGCACGGTTATTGTCCTTAGTTGGGAAATTCCAACGTCAAATAGACACGAAAATGCATTGCTAAAGGTCCGCTTGGAAATGTCCCTCGAAGATAGCAGGATTCTAAATGACTAAATTCTGAATAAAAGGGCTCAATCCCGTTGATCAGTGTCAATATATTCTTGGACACAGTGCTCGCGTCCGAGAATATATTGACACTGATCAATATGTTCTTAGTTAGTCGGTATTCAAGAGGAAAATTACACCAACTCAAGTGGAGTCACATTTAGAAAGCACAAGCTGTAAGGCCAATGCAGGTAAATTGAGGTAAACTTAGTATAGGGTTAAATTTTACTCCCGAAGAGTGGAAGCACCCCAACTGGCAAAAGGATAATATACTCCAAGTTCCAAAGTACTGTTGAAATGAAGAAGCTGTTCCAGCTGGTTGCCTGCATAATGCAATGCAGTAGACCCTTGTCCCTGGTCCTTGGCTGTGGTGACGAAGGGGAGGATGTCTGTCGGGCTCCTGCATCAGCACTCAAGAGAGGGCCTCAGCCGCAATGGATTTCCATTGATTCAGCGGCTCTTTGTGGTTTTGGCACCTTTTTCTCAGCGCCAAAGAAGAATGAAAAGCTCCAGTTAGGATTTCCTTGAACCCTCTGTACTGGACTATGGGCAAGGGAATATGGATGCAGATTCCTTGCTCAGTAAGGGTGCTCTGGAAGCCTACAAAGATCTGGACAGATTCTTACATCGGAAGACAATGTACTCACAAGTGGTCGAGTTACCCCAGTTATTGGGCTTCTGCAGTCTTGGAAAGCCGCAGCAAGTTGGGGATTTTCAGTTTTACTTGAAACCATAACATCCGTTTAATAACGTTTTTTCAGTGGATTTCATAGGTTTTTATTAGTGTAACTTAACCATAATGTCCCTTTAACAATGTTTTTTCAGTGAATATAGTATAAATATAGGCTCCATCCTCCAGACATATCAGTGACTACACTTTTCTGTGTGATACATCCGTCAGATGTCTCTATATATCTGTTGCCTGTTTTTTTTTTACCAAATATTGCCATTGGAGAAGAAATGGAAATGTATTAGCTATTGGCTATACTCTAAAGCGGTTCAGTGAGTGCTGCATTATATAACCCTAATAAATAAGTCAATAAATATAATGGCTTAACATATATGCATCCCACACTCATTGCTTGCCACTTATTTTCAATTATACTACTCCTTTGCTAGGTAGACGTCCTCACTTCATTTAGATAGCTTTGCCACTCCTGTCCTGAATGTTGCCACTGGTTCTATTGCATTTCATGCCATGATTTGAGTTTGTGCAAGGTGATGGCACTATGCAGATCGGTTTTCAGCATCACACTGTTCAGATTTGTCTCACACACGTGCTTTATACAGAGGTCCTTGTGATACAATGTGTAAATATGGGCCTTTAATTCAGGCCTTTAATGTGCGGGTGCTGTCGGCTGTTCCTTTCAAATGTGTGTAGGCTTAGTGCAGTTTATGTTCAGATATGAACCATTTATTATGTAGAATTGTGAGAGGCCAAGCTGCCATATAAGGCTCCATCATGACACACAAACATTTGCTAACATATGCAACATATCAACTTCACTAGCCACACTCTACAACGTAACCAGATCCTCCTCTATCTCTACCTACATACACAATGCTGGTTGGGTCTCCATGCATAGCTTCTCCCCTTGCAAGGTTCTTCTCCCAGTCTACACATCTATCAATGGTCTTCCTCCTCAATACCTGTCTAATGTATCTCATTTCACTCACCACCTCAGTCCCTCCCCTCCTCCTCTACATTCAAACTTACTGTACAATGCTCCCTGTGCCTCCTTGCCATTCCATTCTTTCTATAATGCTTATCCTGCTCCACTGGAGCATTCTGCCCATCTAAATCAAAGCCAGCCTGACTGTGGATCTCTTCAAAGCCTGGCTTAAGCTTCAGTTACTACCCCTGACCCTCCCATCTTCCCTCTCAGGCCCCACCGCTCGCTCCAGTGCAGCGTGATCATGGATCTTTATATATTTGTACACTACTACTCATCTTTAGCCTGAAGCACTCCCCCCCCTAGGTTAATGTTACCTTTCGAAGTCATCTGTTTCTTACATTATGCGGTCTCGTTTTTTCCATGATCTATGCCTCACTTTGTTCATACCCTCATAAACCGACTCACCACTTTGGGCTATCTAAAAGGCACTGTTTTGGGGAATGCCTGCACCACGTGCAAATGTGTTATTGTAAGTAATTTACGATTGAAAATGACATCCCTGTTCATAATTAAATACAAATAGAAACATTTCTTGTACTGTGCCAACATCACCTCCATTGTGTATATTTGCGTGTGGGAATGCACCTGCACGTATGGCAGCTACCGCACTTGCTAGTGTGTGTATTTTGTATAGCAATTATTGTAGACATTTATCTAGCACCCAATGCAGGCAAATTAAGGTGACCTATGTGCTTCCAGATCAAGTATGAATAAAGCGACTTTCTGGTGAGTCTTATGCAAGGTGAGACACACACAGCACATAGGGCCTCATTACACGGTAGGCGCAGGACCAAGGTGCTATTAGCACCTTGGTCCATGCCGGTAAAATACCGGCACCACCTTGGTGGAAAGGGGAATTACCGCCATATTCCAAGGTTGGCGGGGCGGTAATTCCCCTTTCCCCCATTACCCTTCCCCATTCCCATTTTTGCCCCATAGGGCTCTATTGGAATGGGGAAGGCGCTAATTACGGTGCCGCAAATTGCGCTACCGTAATTAGCACCCTGGTCCCTTTGAGGGTTGGTTTTTAACGCCTGCAAAAAGCAGGCGTTAAAGTCTCCTACCCGCAAAGGGACCTCATAGTAAGGCGGTAAGTGTTAACGGTCACCGGTACCATTAACGGTCACCGTTAACCCTTACCGCCGTCCGTGTAATGAGGCCCTATAGTGTATGTGGCCGCAATTTGTGTGATATTGCTGGATATATATCTGATATTACACAGAGAGACAAGTCCCCTCAATGAGCCACTTCGAATTCTGATTCAATAAAGTCACACCCTAACTGGAACACATGGCTATCATAAAGTATATTTGAATTAATCTGTTAAATGGCACACACAAAAGATGTAAACATTGAACTATTTATTCAGTAGGCCAATGGGTCCTACAGATATAAATACCATGAGCGTAGTCTGTTTCATATCAATGACCGAGTCCTGTATCGAACCCACTGGTTCTTGTGCAGCACTACATTTCAAGTAAGTCTAATATGCACTGGGCTTGTTCTTTTATTGCGAGCCCGTGGGTGATGGTTTGTCACATCCTTCATCCCCTAGACGCTAACTTTTACCATCACATGAAGCCTTTCCTAACAGGTGCTTCCACGCGCCATTACCCTTTCAATTTAAACAACTTTTCACTGGGAAACTAGGGAACTGCACGGACATAACGGCACTCTCTGGCAAAGTTGTATTCACAAGTTAACTGCACCTCTAGTAACAATTACAGGCATCACGCCTTTCTATATTTGAATTGCATTTTCTTCTTCATAACAAACATTTTATTCTAAATCTTTCCACTTTTACTAATGGATATCTAACAAATATGCAGACCGTATCCACACTGGATCTTATTGTATCCATATAGTCTTCCAGAATCAATCTCGACACAACCTCCAGTGCCTTTTAACATTACCGGGGATTCTATGAAGATCCCGCTAAGTGAATGATGACATCAAACAAACCTTGGCACAATAACTTGAGACGTTAACCAAATATGGTCTGGCTTCCCTCAGGGAAGTAAGCCTTTATGGGGATTTAATTTACAACTAAGGAACCTTTAGCACACATTTCTCCATTTTAAACAATACCACGTTTTTACTTTTAGTCAAAAGGTGTGTGACAAAGTCCACCATTCTTCATAGCAAACCGTCAGCGCTAAGAAATATACATATTCTCATGCGACTCTACAGTTAACCCACTTTTTATCCTGGAACTGACTTCTTTGGCAGAGGTAGGTCCCCCTTACTCCGTGTGACATATTGATAGAGACAAGGGACTTTCTTTAACCTCAGGCACATTTACTTATGTACTCTTGGACATTCGCAGGTAAACATTCCGTTAAGAAATTGGATCTTCATCAAGCATAACCATAGGCAGAATTTCAATTGGGCACCTATGCCAGGTAGTGTCTCCTCTAACTAGTCTATCTAATTGAAGATTCACAAGTGTATCTGCTTCACACATGTAAACTGAGAGATCATTATTTGTTTTACAACCTGCAAATATCAGAAATTGGGATTACAGAATGTTTTGAATGTATCTACAAGCAACCACTCCTGAAGAAGGAAATTGTTTTTTTCGGAAACGCGTTGAGTTTTTAACATAAATCACCTCTGAAGACACCGTATCAATATGAAAGTAATATTGTAACTCTGTTCTTACAGTTGGATTGTTTCTCGCTCTACTCTTTTGAGTCATATTAAAAATACCGTTTCAATCTCGAATTTATGTGAAACCAAGTTGACTTATTACACTTTCTGTCAAGAAATAACCTTGTAATTAATTGGGTTTATTTACAATTATTATACTTGAAAGAAATGTAAACACTTTTTTTCTACAATAATCTTTTTCTAGAAGATGTTATACAATAGGAAAGGACAAACTGCTATTCTACTAATATTCAATTGAACTATACTTATTTAGTGTTTGTTACCATACACTCTCTTGACTGTGCAGGGGACGCGAGTGTTCCACAGATCGTGGACACTTTCCATTTTTTGTACTATTTCAAATCATACACATTAAACAAATAAATGTAAATACGATAATAAAACCCCACCTAGAACCTGTTGTCTGGACCAAGCCCTACAAACTGGCAGACCCATAATGCAGTCAATTACACATGTACATGATTGCTTCCAAATACAAAAAACAGGTCTTCTTGTTATACAACAGGTTAGAGAGAGAATATTCAATTACAATGGTAGCTGTACATAAGGGTCATTCCAATTGTCAAAACTAAACAGACCCAGTCCTTTGCTGTAAAATATTAGTAAAACTAGATGCACACTGAAGCTAGGTGTACGGGTCTCATTTCTAGGTGTACCCACGGGCCAGAGCTATGTAGAGACTTGTGTATACTCTGTGTATGCCTTGAGTTGCTGCTGATTGATAAGCCCACACAATGTGGTCAAGCTTGTGCCCCTCCTGATTGTTACTGGGCTTGTGGGTTGTCTTGTTTTCCAACTTCCCAGGTTCCTGTGTGGTGTTAGGGGACATTACCAGGATGGCTGTAGGGAGCCCTCCTGATATGGGCTCAGTTGGCATCAATTGCATGGTTGGAAATTGGCACAGGCAGGTCTTTGCACCACCTCAATTGCCCACTTGCTGCCAGACTTAATCAGAGAAGCAACCAGCTCGTTGGAGCAAGGGTAGGTTTAAGCATGTGTACCAATTCGAGTTTGCTGGACAACTTTGCCAATTTTAAGTCGTGTTTTTGGCACATTCTGTGCTCGGAATTCAGTGCATATTTCCGCACCGCTGTAGGGCTATTTTATCCATTTCCGTTCCTGTACCATTCGTGTGGCTAAGGCATTGACAGCGTGATGCTAAATGTGTTGCAGATCAGCTCCCTTTTGTCCAGCTGTGTTGGACTATGACTCACATGATCCTGCACCATTGACAATCCATTGACAATCTTGGCTTTGGTTGATGGCAATGGAAATCCAAAACAGCAAAGACACAAAGATCGAGGACCTCTTAAACCTAAACGGCGAAATCAACAAACTGTACATCACCTTGTGGGTGGATCCCCTGCTTTTGAATCAATTTCCATTAGTACCATTCTCTAAAAAGCAATGCAGGTGTTGGATGGTGTATTACACCTACTTTGATATGATGCTTGTGTTACGAAAGCAATGCATGACTAGCCGACACACAACTTGCAGGTGGGCACAGTAAGACTTGACACAACTGTTTTGCTTCTGGGAACCTACCGCATCTAGCACAAAACTAATTCAGCAAAGTATTTTTAATGTGTTAAAAAACATGCACAATTTAACAGGTGCATTTATAGAGCACATGTTGACCCCTGTGGTGCCACCTGGCGCTATTAAGAAGGGCTGCGTGGATACGCCAGGATGTGACCCGGTGACAGTGAGGTCAAACACAAATGTTGTAATGGATGCATTAGTCCACTGATCCACAGACCTGGCAAATCACATTTCCGATGCAGAACGTTGTTACACGCAAGAAGAGGATCACAACGGAAAAGAGAACGTCACCCAGGATCGCATCAGTCCCAGTTTTCCTGTTTCCATGCACAATGCTAGGGATGCATGGAGCTTAGAAAGATGGGTAGTGGCAGCATTGGAAACACCCACTTGACATCTTCCCACCTGCACACCGATCACCATCATTACCCATTGCTATGCAGAATGATGATCTAACCAGAGGTCTCTGCAGGGCACTAAGTGCCTGATTCACAGACATGTTTTATAATGGTGCAATATCATAGTAAAACGCTCTGTGACTCAGGCCCTAAGAGCTTTCATTATGAGTACAATGTGCAAAAAATGGTGGTGGTCATTTTGTTACCGCCACTTTACTGTTGCATTACCACACTGCTGTACTACGATTTCCGTCAGTAAGGTGGAAGATTTACTTCCATCAAAACGCAAAGGCAAATGGGCCGCTTTACCACCAAAATACATCTGATTTACAGTGTGGTATTCATGCTTTAGGAAAATCTGCTAAAAATCCACACAGAAATAAAGCCAGTAAAGTTGAAAGTAACAATAAATAAATTTGGCAGTAAATCAGATTTACTGAATATTTTCTGGTAAACTCATAAAAAGGCCCTATGTCAGGTATTGGCGGCACACATTTTCTCTTCCTTCTTACTACGTATTCATGACTATTCCAACATCAAGAGAAATGTCTAGTATATGCAGTGTGTCTGCATGTTTGCAGTGCAATTACAGACAAGCAGAAATACTTAATGCAGATCCAAGACACAGCAGTATTTGCATATGCTTTGAATCTCAAATCTCAGAAGACAATTTGTGTGGATTTTCACAGCATTAACACCCAGCAAAGTGAGGGTTATAAGTGCGGTAAAGTCGCAGGAATTAAAATGCAGGGAACAGAGGCCACGTGGGAATGTGGTATTCTCTCACCTTTTGAACTGTTTCCCCAAACGCACCCTGAGGGTGCAGAGGTGAATTCAGGGGTGTTGCGTGAGTGACCCGCCATAGCAGTGACAGCCCACAATTTGCCCCTGCGGCCCCATCTCCAAACAAGCACATCACAACCTCCCTCCAAGCTGCCACCGCAGGAGCTCACACCCACCTCCCCCTTTGTGCATTATCTTGCCATCAATAACTGGACATACCATTTGTTGTGTGTGGGAACGGCCACAGCTGCTTATTAGGCAGGAGGTAACTTACAGGTGATCTGTTTCTACCATGCATACTCAGAGTTCTACACTGAGCATTGGGTCCTTACAATTACTGTACTCCCACCCTAGGTTACCTGTGCTTCTGCATGGCTTGTACCCTTCCTCAGTTTCCCAGGTCAACTGACCTCTTACGCCCTTGCTACTTTCCCAGATCTCCCACCCCTAACGATCTTACTCATTTTTCCCCAGTCCACCCCCACCTCTTTGTCCTTGCTTATTTCCCAGGTCTTCCTACCCTTATGCCATTGTTGAGTACTCATAGGGCTCCCAACCTGTTACACCATCTCCAGTTTTCTAAGCCTCCCAGCTTCTTATACCGTTGTAGGGTTTCAAGGTTTCTAGCCCTTTTTCTTAAGTCCTTGGTTTCTTGCCCACTTATCTTCCATTCTCCTCATCGGCACACCCACTCCCTCCTTTCCTGTCGCTCTGGCCGGCCTCTCTTGGCCCTCTACCTGCCCCAACCTGCAAGGCTAAAAACCTTGGGGTCATCTTCGACACCACACTCTCCTTCTCGCCTCACATTTCTGACATCTCTAAGAAGTCACACTACCAGCTGCACCTCCTCAGAGGTATTCTTCCTTTCCTCTCCTTCCCCCAGAAGCTCACTGGCTCCAGAGTTCTGGTTCTCTCTAGGCTGGACTACTGCAACAGCCTCTTTCTAAATCTGCCTGCCTCTATTCTTCACCCTCTGCAACTCATTCAGAACAGGACTGCAAGACTTGTCCTTGGCCTCAAGCCCAAGGATTGTATCTCTCCAGGGGTGAAATCTCAGCATTGGCTCCCAGTGGCTGCAAGGATTAAGTTCAAAACCCTCTGCATTGTCCACAAGGCCTTCTGGGGCCTCAATACCTTCAACTCTTTCTTCCTAAATATTTTCCTTTTTGAGCTCTGCGCTCATCCACCTCCAATTCCCTCAGGGTCAGACGCTTCTCCAAGCAACGGGTTGGTGGTAGATCTCTTTCCTCGGCTGGGGCCTCCCTCTCGAACAGACTCCCTGAAACTTGAGGAGAACCATCTCAGGTTCCTGAAGCACCTTAAACCTTTCTCTGTGCCCCTGCTTGTTCTCCTCCTCTCCCCTGCTGACCTCCTGACTGAATCTGCACTGGTTACCTGACAACCCTCTGATCTCGGGCCCAGCTCCCTCCCCCACCAGCCACAAACACTGACACTGCCTACCTGACAACCCCCACACTTGGGACTGTTTTTGTATCCTTACAGTCCCACCATCAGCACTTGACACCTGATTTCTTCATTACTTGTCTTGTGATTTATTTATTCCTTTGTACTGCACTGTCCCTTCCCCCATCCCATACACTTGCACGATCTGAATGATACCTGGCCTAGTAGGATCATTGTCTGTCCTCTCTTTGTTCCCTCTCCCTTGCCTCATCACGCCTTCAAACACTTGTGTATAGGCGCGTAATAAATGCCATATCATATCATATCATTTATTTAATTTTCCAGGTCTCCTGATCTACCACACCCTCACTTAGTTTCCCAGACCTCATTGGCAGTCGATTTGTTTCCCCCAACCGCTTTAAGTTTCCAGCCCATTTGATCTCCTCCATCCTCCATCCACACAAATCTAGCAAATGAATGAAAGGGCAAAGTCGAGGGGCCCATGCCCTTTCCTTCATAAGCTAGATTTCCTGCCCTCTTCTCCAATTTGTTTACCTGTTTTCACCCCAGGGCCACACAAATTTGAGAGACTAGAGGCTTTTGGTCTATATTTTTGTCTTGGACCTTCCTGCAACAACCCTCCTAAAATACTGCCTACAACATGGTATTCAATGTGCAAAAGGTCCCTTGTTTTCCACTATTCACCCAGCTATTGACCATAAGCACATGTCTTATTTCAATTAAATTTTGACATACTACAAAAGGTTTTGTATCAAACAAGATATCACAATTTTATTTTCATATAATAATATATATAGCAGCTTCATTACATTTATAAAAAACATACATTTTTCATCAACGTTAAGACAAGCAATTTTTCAATTTTTTCTTATCATTTTGTAAATTGTTGCATACAAATGATTGACTTTATACTTCAACAAACCTTTTCAATAATATATTTCACAAAGGCAATTCATCTTATATCTAGTGTGTTGTTGCTTGTAATCACACATTGGGATACTCAATCACGGTTTTTGTTATTGTGGAGTACCGTCCATTAGTATCCCCTTTTGATTTATACTGATGGTTCACCAATCATCCATTCTTTCATTCCTCACACAAACATACCCGACATGTTTCATTCCTCTTCAACAACTAACATACTAATAGGAAATTCTTCAGGGGAAGAAAAAAACACACTAGATTGAAAACATTCTATTATTATGAACTGTTCCTTATTCAAGGATTTCACCGGGCTTTGCAATTCCCCTTCTCAACCCTTTCAGCTCTTGGTCAATTTCTGGATGAGGTTTCTAACTAAAAAAGCATGACTCCTTGAAATCCTTTTCTTCACGTATTTCTCTTCTACTTTCATCGATACCCTCTATCAGCAATTTCCAATTAACTTCACCAGGAATTGCAAAGGCTCAAATTCCCCATCCTTTCAAATGCACAGCGAATTGTCTGAATCAAAGAGTGCCATGATGATTTGAGTTATTGTCTGCATGACCTGGTAAAATGCTTCAAAGGATTGTTCTTGCTGGGACACAGGTGATTAGGTTGACACCGACGCTTGGAGCAATGCTGCGTCAGAAAGTCCTAATACAGATGTCAAGGTTTTTTATGGTGCCATTGCTGCTGGGTACTTTGCTGTCCAAGATAGGATGATTAAGCCAATTTGTGTTCCAGAAATCAAATAACATGTGCTTTGCAAAGGAGGAATCGCTCCCACAATGCCTTCACCCCAGGCCCAGCATGATCCTTGTTTCTCCCCGCTTTACTTGCCCCCACCCTGCTAGTGCTACTATCTTTCCCACCCCCCTCATTTTCTCCTTTCCGTAAACCATGTGGCTTCCCAGAGGTGGAGCCACCAGAGTCGTTGCCTTAACGTTGTGACTGCACAGTCCCTTGTGGTCCCTGGCAGCACTTCCAGCCTGGATACACCATGTACTTCCACTGTGATGGCGCAGTAATAAGTATGATAAAACATCAGTATTTTTGCAAAACTTTATTACATATCATCAACTTCGTTCCTGGTATGGCCGGGTGAGTGTTCTTCCTCTGAGCCGCACACCCGCTCCAGTGGACCCTATATAAACCCTACCTAGTTATGCCCTTTCCGTGTTACTCCTGCCAGCCCACAAACATTCTCCACCCCTTCCCCCACCCCTCCCCTTACAACACCTTTTCTATGGTCCCAGGGCCCTGGGTAACCCCATGTCCTCCGATCTGGACCTACACAGGCGGTGTGTGTTGCTGCTAATTCGGTGTACACCCAGAGACGTCTTTATGGGAGGGCAAAACTGGCACTTGCCCAAGGCCCCCACCTTGGAGGGGGCCCCCATAAGGCTGCCTGATCTAAAGTAAGATTCCATTGTTCACCAGACCTAAATAGCACATGTCAGGAGATTTTATGGCATGCTGCTGAGGCGCTAAACCTATTGCCTGTCTGTTTTGACAAGTACATTCTGCCTCGATCAATTAATCATGTAATGCTTTCTGTGTTCACTGTGGAATACATAGTTTGTGTGTTCCGTACGGCACAACTTCCGTAGCATACTTTCCTTCCTGTGGGAATTGTGTTGATCATGTGCAATAGCGAAAGTTGAAATCCATATTGGTAAATTGAGTGCCACAATGGTTCAGAAGTTAGCTCCGTGTGTTAAGCACCCATTGCAGAGATATGTGTTCATCGGAAAGATTAGAAGAGCACATTCCAGCAAGGCCAGCTGCACCTTTCCTGTGTCTGAAGTTTATAAACATACCTGCATATGTACTTGGTTTTTCAGGATAAGAGGTGCTATTATCAGCAATGTTCCTGCACCAGATAGGGGTTGCTGTAAAAAATAACATGTCATTATTATGGTGAAGGTCTAGAAATTGGTTTGTTCAGATGGGGCATTCTAAAACCTAGGCAATCCCCTGCAAAGATGAGCATAAACTATTAGTCCAAGTGGTGAATAAGTATCCAAATTCAAGAGTGTGGAACCAAAGTGCTCATGCTTGTATCCTGACTTTGCCAGAAGACGATACAGTAATCTTGGTCAAATCATATATCTCTTGCATTACTGTCCAGTCTCCTGTGAGGTTTGCCTTCTTTCAAGCTGGTGGCATTGTTTAGCTCATTTACTTGATATTTCTTATGTAGGCCATTTGAGTGGAAGGGGTGGTAGACAGGAGCGAGTGGACTAGATGTTGTAGGCCTTGAGCAAGCATATTTTAAGGTCTGCGCCCTTGACACAAAAAAACGTTTTGCTTTTTCTATAAAAGTCAAAGGTTTTTCTGCACGTTTATGAATGACAATTTCACAAGCCATTGTTTTGGAAGAATTTCAAGCTTAAACGTACAAAAGACATACCTAGATTAAATCTGTTAAATCACATCGTTTGGTATGGTGGTACTTGATTATGGAGAGAATGAAGATGAAATCGTTCCCATTTTACATAACACCCTTCTGTAATATTCTGGTTTTAAAAATGATCAGGTTTGGAATTGTGATTTGTGTACTTTGCAAGTGTGTTTTATAAAATGAGATTGTTTTAGTACATGGTAAGAGCTGGAAAAGAAAGTGTTCAAATGCAGAAACTGCATAGTTGGAACAAATCCCAGCTGCACCCCTTAAGCAATGTGTGATCCTGGGCATCTCATTTAATCTTTTATTTCCTAACCTCTGAAAATTGCCAGTCCCTAAACCTTTCAAAATGGTCAGCCCTTCAGAGTGATTTCCTTCTCAGGGTATAATCTTCATAAAAGCCTCACTCATGGTTTCACTGGCTCCAGGGTGGCTTCGACTATAATAGTGAGCATTGATATACTGCACACCTTGATCTCTAATCGCAACACTATTTGAAAGCCATGTCCCACTTCTAATCTCAGTCTATCTGGATAGAGACACCTTCCTGGTAAATTCTAATCTGCATTCACCATCCATGCTATGTGTAGCTTTTTCCTTCCTTACAATTGGTCCACTGTATCCATGCTGGAACACTTTTGCATTCTCTGAGGCAGCTAATGTGAATTATCTGCCTATTCTGGGTTACATGTACCTTTAACACACAGTCCTGCATTAATACTACAGGCAGCATTGATTTAAAAAAAAAAAATCCTGTTTCTATACTAGAAGAGAAGTAACCTCTTCGTAGATTGCTAATGTTGGCCTTCAAATGCTACTTGTTTATCATTATTTTTTTTCCTCCTGAAAAAGAAATATAGATATATATATATATATGTATTTTAATTGTATTTATTCATTTAACAATTTACATAAACAATTAAACATAATACAATAATATAAATGTAAATGCAATGCATATACATGGGGTAATTCATAGAATTCTGCGCACAAGTGGCGCACAGTGTGCGCGTGCGACTTTTCCGCGCACAGCGTATTCATGGATTTTAACATCCAAAACCAGCCGTGGCGCAAAGTGGTGCAGCGACCCTGCAGCAGCTCCAGTTACGCCCCCAACCCCTCCCCGTGCGCCATGTAGAGCGAACAAATCCCTTACATGGCGCACAGGCCCACAACCACGAAAATGCCTGAAAAACTTCCTGCGCACCCCTCCGAAAACACGTCCCCCACTGCGCGGGTAGTCTCAACGCGATTGGGCCTGTGCGAGCAGGGTACATGGATTACTGGGGTGCACATGAAGTTTAACACGTGATTGGCCCAGTGCAAGCGGGGTACGTGTATTACTGGGGAGCGCGGGAAGTTTCACATGCGATTGGCCCTGTGCGTGCGTGGTACGTGGATTTGGGTGGTGCGCGTGAAGTTTCACACGCGGCAGGCCCTGTGCGTGCGGGCTACATGGATTACTGGGGTGCGCGTGAAGTTTCACACGTGATTGGGCCTGTGCGAGCAGGGTACGTATATTACTGGGGTGCGCAGGAAGTTTCACACGCGATTGGCCCTGTGCGTGCAGGGTACGTGGATTTGGCGGGTTGCGTGAAGTTTCACACGCGCAGGCCCTGTGCGTGCGGGATATGTGGAATACTGGGGTGCGTGGGAAGTTTCACACGCGATTGGGCCTGTGCGAGCAGGGTACGTGGATTACTGGGATGCGCAGGAAGTTTCACACGCGATTGGCCCTGTGCGTGTGGGGTACGTGGATTTGGCGGGTTGCGTGAAGTTTCACACGCGCAGGCCCTGTGCGTGCGGGATATGTGGAATACTGGGGTGCGTGGGAAGTTTCACACGCGATTGGGCCTGTGCGAGCATGGTACGTGGATTACTGGGGTGCGCGGGAAGTTTCACATGCAATTGGCCCTGTGCGTGCGGGGTACGTAGATTTGGGGGGTGCGCGTGAAGTTTCACATGCGGCAGGCCCTGTGCATGCTACGTGGATTACTGGATTACTGGGGTGCGTGGAAAGTTTCACACGCGATTGGGCCTGTGCGAGCGGGGTACGTGGATTACTGGGGTGCGCGGGAAGTTTCACACACGATTGGGCCTGTACGAGCGGGGTACATGTATAACATGGTACGGGGGAAGTTCCACACGTGCTTTCGCTGTTAGAATGGGGTACGTGTATCCAGGGGGGTGCGCGGGAAGTCCCACACGTCGATTGGCAGTGTGGGTTCTCACAGGTTTGCCCTCTACCCCCTCCACGGACTCTGCAGGCAACCCACACCACAGGGGACTACCCAGCACCCCTGGTCATGTCCCGCAGGCAGTCCATTCACCATGGGCATGCCCCCAGCCAGACCACATGTCACTTTGCACTAGTGATCACCAACTCATGTCCCCCAGCACCCCCACCCCCCAGCAGTGAGGGGCACCTGCCAGCAGGCCCCAATCATGTCCCCCAGCACCCCAACCCTCCAGCAGTGAGGGGCACCTGCCAGCAGGCCCCCACTCATGTCCCCCTGCTCCCACACCCACCAGCAGTGAGAGGCACCTGCCAGAAGGCCCCCACTCATGTCCCCCAGCACCGCCACCCACCAGCAGTGAGGGGCACCTGCCAGCAGGCCCCCACTCATGTCTCACTCATGTCCCCCAGCACCCCCACCCCCAGCAGTGAGGGGCACCTGCCAACAGGCCCCCACTCATGTCCCCTGCACCCCCACCCACCAGCAGTGAGGGGCACCTGCCAGCAGGCCCCCACTCATGTCCCACTCATGTCCCCCAGCACCCCCACCCCCCAGCAGTGAGGGGCACCTGCCAGCAGGCCCCCACTCATGTCCCCTGCACCCCCACCCCCCAGCAGTGAGGGGCACCTGCCAGCAGGCCCTCACTCATGTCCCTCTCATGTCCCCCAGCACCCCCACCCCCCAGCAGTGAGGGGCGCCTGCCAGCAGGCCCCCACTTATGTCCCACTCATGTCCCCTAGAACCCCCAACCCCCAGCAGTGAGGGGCACCTGCCAGCAGGCCCCCACTCATGTCCACCAGCACCCCGACCCCCCAGCCCAGCAATGAGGGGCACCTGCCAGCAGGCCCCCACTCATGTCCCCCAGCACCCCCACCCCCAGCAGTGAGGGGCACCTGCCAGCAGGCCCCCAATCATGTCCCACTCATGTCCCCCTGCACCCCCACCCCCCAGCAGTGAGGGGCACCTGCCAGCAGGCCCCCACTCATGTCCCACTCATGTCCCCCAGCACCCCCAGCCCCCAGCAGTGAGGGGCACCTGCCAGGAGGCCCCCACTCATGTCCCACTCATGTCCCCCCACCCACTCACCCACCCGGCAGTGACATGCCCATCTCATGACACAAACCAAAAGTCAACTATGTACATCAACAAATGTCCGTCACACACATACACACACACACACACACGCACACACACACACACACACACACACACACATACACATGAACCCAATGAGCAAATCCCACACATTGAAGTAAAACATCAAAATGTATTAACATGAAAATCAATTTAAACTAATTAAAGCATAAAATAATGGCAAACATGAAATGAAATGCATGTCCAAACAAAAAAAAAAATCCTCAAAAAATCCCAACTAATCCAAAAGAAAAATGGCCAAAACTCTCTGTCCACCAAACCAAATCCAAATGAAACGCAAAAAGTTAAATCCATTGATCCATGGTGAAATGAAATTAAAATGTCAAAATAAATCCAACGTCCAACTATGTACAATCCAATTTTCAAGGGGCCATGAGTCCAACCAAATAAATGAAACCTATCTAATAAACTACCTAACAAAAAAACTATATACAAAAGTGTTGGGCATAGTCCAAAAGCCCCAAAATAAAAAAAAAAGAAAAGGAAACCTAACACTATAAACTATTTACAATGGCGGCGGGCAAGTCTTGCGGTTCATTCAGTGATGTTTTCGGCCAGGGCATCATCGAACTCCATGTCTATTTGCTGGAGGCGGGCCTCTGTCCTGGCCCCGAGGTCTCGCAGGGAGGCACTCATGGTCTGTTCCAACTCCCTGTGAGTCGCCTCGAGGCACTCTGCCCGCCTCAACCCCGACGCATGGAGAACTCCGCACTGACCATGGTGAGCCGTGCCCCTTCCACCCGCCGCCGCCCCGCACCTATACGCTGGCCAAACCGCAGCCACACGGAAGACACACCCATTCCAGGGTCCTCCTGTCCTCTGGCCGATGCCTGCCCCCCTGATGTCGATGGCCCGAGCCATCCTTGCTCCCACCTAGAGCCTGCTCCTGCTGCTGCTGCTGCTGTCCATGTGCCCTGTCCGATGATGCCTGCACATCCTCCATCAGCTGGTCTCCAGTTGTGGTGTCCACCCTTGCTGGACCGCCGACTCCCGACTGTGGCAGGGATGGGATCTCCACCAAGCTGGCTGTGTTGGTCAGGCCAGGTCCACAGGGGGCCCTGGTGGAATCTGGGCTGGAAGACGGCAGGGAGAATGACTGGCGCATAGTCTCCACAGAAGAGGAGAGGTCTGCCAGAGTGCTCGTCACATGTAGGAACCCACCGACCAGGGCCCCTCCCAATTGTGCCACGTCGCGACGCTGCTGTTCATGATGGCGTGCGTTCTCCGCCCAGGAAGAACGCACGTCATCACGAATGTCACGCCTGCGCAACGCTACACCAATCAGGACAGAGCCCATACGTTCATGGGACCACTCGTCTGCAGGTAGTGGAGAGGCAGATGACATGGCACTCTCCCCTACCTGCTGGTGCATGGTGGTGCAGTCACAGGGTCAAGGACAGTGACATGCACAGGCCCCTCCGTGGTGACCTGTGCTGCCTCCTGACCCTGGCCCTGCACTCCACCACTTGCACCAGTGGTACTACCCCCACCAGGCTCCATGTGCGGCTCAGTAGCGGACTCCTCCTCCTCTGTGGAGACCACCAACCTGGATGTCTCCGCACCGTCTTCCGCCATTGCAAGCCCCTGTGGGGGCTCACCTGGCCCTTCCGCCACAGCCGTAGTGGCAGACGCGGCACCAGCCCCCTCGCTCCCGGATGATGGCATGTCCTGGGAGGGTGGCTGGTCCTTGCGTCGCTACCCGGTTTAGGCATCCCCGCCGCTTGGCTCCACAGCGCCGTCTCCGCCCTCTTCTTCACTTGACGCTGCGTAGAGGGCGACATAGAACTCAAACATCAGGGTACAGTACAATATTCCCCTAGACAGGAAGCAACAACACATGAGTGGCAGTGTCAAACGTCACTTACATCCTGTCCCTCCACAACACATGGGTGAATGCACGCAACACACATGCAGAAGCAGGCATGGCACCTGCAATCAACATCAGCATCGATGGGCAAGGGCCTCTAGTAACCAAAATGCTCCCTTCAAACTCACATGCATCATGGCTCACACTGATCCCATGCACACACGTCACCGGAGGGTCATGCATCATGGCTTGTGCACCACAGACACAGTGCATAGACACAGTGCATACAACGGTGAACGCACTGCATCAGTGAATGTACACATCATCACAGACATGTGTCATGCATCCATGGCGTTTCAAAGTCACACACACACTTCTCAGACACACACACATGTGCACCATATGTGTACATGACAGCAGCACCCATCCCTCACACCCCCTCCATGTCCAAGAACAGAGACTGGCATGCTTTCATGTGTGCATTTGGCATACAGCTCCCCATGTTGCATTGTAACACATGCACCAACCATGTGGTTCACACTTTACTGGCCTCACATGCATGACCATGATGTCCCTGCACACACACATCCATACATGGCCTATGTCACACATACAGGCAAGTATCAGACTACCAGCACACTGCAACATGCCCTGTCTCACACACCAATGCTTGGCCACTTACCGCTCAACTCCAGACGGGTCTTCCTCCGAAGGATCTGGGCGTGTAGCGCTGGGCATACATGTTCCAGGACCCTCATCTGGATGTCACTCATGCTGACCCGGCCCCCCTCTGCGAGGTGCCGGGCCTTTATGAGGGTCCTGGACCTGAAGTCCTCCCAGCGCTTCTTGATATCGCGGGTTGCCACCCCCTCCGCGTTGATGGCAACCACTATGTCGTCCCAGATCCTCTCCCGTCCTTCCTTGTTGGTGCGTGATGTTCCGAAGAGGGCATCAAAATGCCCCAGGACATGCTCCACCAGGACACCAACTTGCTTCACACTGAAGCTGGTGGCCCTCTGCCTCTCTGGCTGGGGGTAACTAGTGGTCTCAGATGGTGTTTGCCCGGACATGGCGACCCCCGAGGCAGGCGTGGGTGGGAAACTGGGTCCTGGGGCTGGGCTATGGAGCGATGGTATCCCAGTCGGGAGTCTTCTGTTCCAGCAGGGGTGGACACAGCAACTGGAACCCTGGCTGACATGCAGGCACCAAATAGCAGGGCACGTGGGCAGCAGGCAGGCAGCAACAGATGGCAGGTGGGAGCGTGCTCGGGGCTCTGGGGGGCAGTAATTCGGCCTTCTGGACAGGAGCGTGGTCTTCCGTGTGTTGTTGCGTGGCCAGCTTGATACGGAGTGATTTGGCACGTGAAAAGCTTGCACGTCTGCGTGTAATTCGAGGAAAGGCCCTTAGCGCGTAAGCACGTCTGTGACGTTACGCATGCGGGCGTTTCCCTCGTGACGTGGGCATAGTGGTTCAGCGCACGCAAAAACACTGCACGTCCGCGTGTGAATGATTGTGTAATCCGAGGAAAGGGCCTACGCGTGTCTGTGACGTTACGCGCGTGGGCATTTCCCTAGTGACATGGGCATAGTGAATCAGCACGTGAATACACCGCACGTACGCATATTCATTGGACCAAAGGCCCTTTAGCGCGTAAGCGTGTCTGTGACGTGACGCGCAAGGGCGTTTCCCTCAACACGGGTGCATGTTCATCATACACGTGCAAAAACTGCACGTCCGAGTGTCAGCTCGTGTAATTGGAGGAAAGGGCCTTAGCGCGTACACGGGTAAGTGACGTTGAACATGTGGTGCGGTTTAAAAGGTACGTGTACGACGCCATTTACTTGTACGTGCTTTTTGTGGAGAGCGAGTGGGTGAATTTTGTACTTCTTGTCGGTTCACACGCGATTACTTCACAGCGTTTCATGTTCGTACTCCCTGTTACCTCTGACAGCGTTCAATTTTTTGGTTGGCCCTGTTTCCTCAAACAGCATTCACTTTTGGCAGGGGTGTTGCCAATGCACACACGCACGTCTTTTTCACGTTCTTTTTCCAGGCATACGGTGAGTCGCGCACGATTTTACCAACTGTGCTCGCCCCGTGTGTCACGTACCCCTTCATAGGTCATTGTAGACTGCGTGTATTACGCGTACGCTTATTTTTGTGTTTCTGGGTGCCACAGCGTAGTGCGGGTTCATTTTTCCACGCACGTGGTTTATGAAGGGTTGTGTGCACGTTCATTTTTGTTTTCGGGGTGCCTGTGCATTGAGAAACCCGTCATCTTCCTCCAGGGGTCACAGACAGCCTTGCTAGAGCACTAGGGTACAAATTCCATCTAGTACCCTAACCCTTTCAACCCCAATTGCCCAGGAAAATAGTTTATTGCTACTCCCATACGCACAACAACATCACTCCCATGGTTGGGAGGTGACAAAGCGGTAAGGGAGGAAATGGTGGCCGACCTTCAAAAGGTGGACTTGGTGGGCGCGGTAGCGGACGTGGCCAGGATTTGCAGGGTGCCCCTAGACCCCCATGTGGGGAGGACCAATCAGGGACACCCATGCCCCGCCCCCCCATGGTTGTGGGAAACGTAGCTGACACCATCACAGCTCAGCCCTTGTTGGACCGGCCCATTGTGGCACCTGAACCGGCACAGGAAGACTCCCAGGCTGACTTCCAGGTCAGCAAGTCTAAGCCACGTGTGGCGGTGCAAATTGTTGTCACCAGGCCACGTGGATCTGCGGCAGCAATGTCATCTGCTGCCCCAAGTAGGCAGGGTGTGGAGGCTGCAGGGGCAGCTGCAGCTCTATCCACCCCAGCTCTGAGTCTCCCAGCCGGGACAGTGTCAGTCCAGGTCCATCAGACCAACGTTGCCCCTGCCAACATCACCCTGCAGTCAATGCCTGCACCAAGACCTATGGTCATTGTGCCTTCGCACACTCCTAGTACACAGTCCACCGGCGCTTCTGCCCCTACTGACCAGAGCGGCGTAAGCCACTCAGGATACGCACCACAGGCTGAGACCCCAGACACGGCTACACACTCCGGCATGTCGAGGAAGCCTAGCTTCAATGACGCCGAACTTGATGCACTTGTGGCCTATGTCTCGGAACATAGCCGCGAAATGGTGGTGACTGCAGGGTGCAAGACCACACCTAGTCAACGTAGGGCACACTGGCAGACCATCGCGGACCACATTAGTGCCCTTGGATTTGTGAGGCGCACAGCTGATGATTGCTACAAGTAGTGGAATGACCTGAAACGCAGAGCAAAGAACAAGCTGGCCTCAAATGATGCCTCTACTCTGGTGACTGGCGGTGGGTCTCCACCAGAGGACAACCAACTCACTGAACATGAGTCTGTTGCTGGAACCTTCGTCACAGATGAACAGATCCAAGGCGTGGGAGACCTACCTGATTACGACGCATTGTTCGGTGAGTGCCCATGCATGTGTGTATAATCCATGTGTATGTTTTTTGGGTGACGTGTTCTGATTGAGTGCCAGGTGAGGGTGTGTACTCCAGAGTGTTATGGGTCACCCATGTGCTTACTCCAATACGTTCACGTGCCTTGGATTTGGGTATGACAGTATCCCTTCTGCCCACAGTAGCCAATTAGCGCCACATTACTGCGGTTGCCCTCGACCTGTCATCTTGCAACAACATTGTTCAGATTTTTTCAGTGTTCATTCTGGCTGATTGTTTCAATTCTCCCATTTATGCTACGTATTTTCCAGCCCTAATGCCACATATGTGACATGCTTCTCTCATTGATTACACCCCACATTGGCCCACATTCGTTGCCTTGTTATGTGAATGATTAGACCATTCAGGCTGATTGAGCATTGGCCTGCTCACAATAATTTTTGAGGCCTGTTTGAATGTGGAACATGATAGTTGTTTGCTGTCATGTTAAAGTGACCAACCATTGATGTGTACATCTGCCTACAATCACTGTATTATTGTACACTGCATGTGCTTCAGTGTGTGGCACATACATCTTTTGCCACATTATTTAGCATTTTTCATCTCATCATGTCCATCTCACATGGATGGGTGACAGTACTCATTCACTGACATATCGCTGTAGTTGTGTAATGTACCATGGCTATGCTACATGCCATCTGTGTGCTGGCATGTGTCATGTATGTGTATTGGGCATGCCACTCACAGGCTAATGTGTGATGCCAGTTCTACCCACCATGCAGCAAGTGTGTTGCTTTTCCATCTTGGTGTCCTCAGTGTCTGCTTTTTGCCTCCCCTTCCAACACATTGACAGTGCATGCATGCAAGGGTTATAGTCATGTGGGTCATGTGTATATCATTTACAGGATCTCTGTCTTGTCAGGCCTATGTGTGTGCTATGGTGGTCATGCCTGTTTGCATTTGTTGTATTTCGTGTTTTTGCAGGTGATGACGCATTTGATGCTGGTGAGGTTGAGGAGATGGTGCAGACCCAGGAGGGATCTCAGCCACGACCGAGCACCAGTGGAGGACGTGGTGTGGTGGTGGGTGAAAACCCAATCTTACTCCAGACCATTCTGTCCAGGGGTGCCTCTGGGTGCACCTCCCCAGACCTCTATTCAGGTGCTAAATTGGATGATGAGACTTATGTGCTTTTGCAGGTGAGTGCTTCTGGCAGGGATTCTGTTCTGTCCAACCCACCTGCCCCAGGGGTAGAACCCTCTATGGGGATGTCAGTGTTGGTAGGTCTGCCTTTGGCGGTTACGGATGCAGGGTCACACTCCACAGCATCTGATCCTGTTCCTGGGCCAGCAGATCAGAGGGGGAATGCAGTCCTGCAGCCTCAGGCAGTGCCAGCACAGCAAGGTGCAGATCGCCTTGCCCCAAACAGGTGTGGTACCCGTTGACGCGCGGTGGACGTGCGCCACCAGGCAATACTGTATGGGAAAACTCCATGTACGGTATGGCAACCAAACAGGCAGCATCAGTTGAAATGATGGCTCAGGCAATGGAGAGGGTGGGCACTTCCATTATCCCCCCTGAAAGGCAGATGGAGCAACAACAGCAGACAACAGACTCCATTTGCCAATCACACAGGGAAGACATGTTGGCGTCCAACAGGGACCGACAGGCGGCACCGGAGACTCTGCGCGAAGCCATATCAATAGAGTCACAGGGCCACAGGGAAGCCCTGAGGGTAGAACTCCATAACAACAGGGAGACTCTGCTTGAACTTGAGGCTTCCCGAAATTTTAGGGCAGACCAGCAGCTGGAGCAGCTCACACGTTTGCTCTCAGCTGAGCTGCAGGCAACCCGTGAGGAGATCCGGGCATCACGCGAGGCCATGCGTGCAGAAATGCAGGCAACCCATGAGGTGCCGCATGGGGATCTCTGCACTATCATTCTCCAGAATCAGACCTTCCAGACCCGCATGCTTGCTGCCATGGAGGACCATACCAGGGCTTTTCGTGGGCTGCCTCCCATTGCACCACCACCTCCTAATGCAGCAGCAGAGGGTGAAGAGACCAACAACAGTTCTCCCACAATGGCATAGCCGTGCAGGCCATGAGCCCCTGGAGGTATTTTTTTTCCCAACATCCACGCAGGTTGGTGTTGGTGTGCAACCTGTCCTCGAACCTACTGGGTGGCCTCTCCCCCACATGGCCATTTTATTTTTTTTTTCTACAGTGTGTTGCCTTGTGTGGCTCCCGTGGGCATCCACTGTGTATTCCGGCTGGGCACATGCAGGCTTGTCCTGAGTTTGGGTTAGATGCTTGGGTTCATGAGACACACACCCCCCCCTGCTTCCCGTTTCCATGGGCTTGCAAAGGGTGTGACCAAGTGACAATGATTTACATGGTGACATTGGGCTCCCATGAGCTGTGTGGGCAGTCTGTAGTCAATACTGTGTGGACATCCCTAGTGGGTATTGTTGTTGTATTGAACACTGCATGGTGTATTGATATGTGCTTGTGCATCCATGTCTTCCTCAAAATTTGCAGGTACCTTCTTCATGTCTTCACAAGGCCGTCTCCTTTGCAGATGGAGTTCATGTTGTATGCAGTACACTGACACATTTGCGTGGCAGCAGCACTCTGCAGTTGGAAGGGGTTGATGTGCTGGCTTATTCAGGTTTTAAGACTACCACTACTTTGACTTTGTACTGTCATGTTTTTGCAATGTTTCATGCTGTGTTGATGTATTGTGTTGGTGGTAAGTATTTGGTCATGTGTGCTGTTTGTTATTAATTACTGGGAGCATATTGTCTTTGGGCTGTTTCCATTTGGGACAGTGCACTTTGTGACACTTGTGTCAGGTCTTGTGCATTGCTTTGTTTGCTTTCAAATTGCATGACATGCCATGGTGTGTTGGGTGGCGGAGATGGAGAGGGGGTTGGGTGACATGGCGCTATTTTCATGTTGTATTTTGCTAAGGGGTAGTCATTCATGCAGCATGAATGTATGTCTTTTAATGACACAGCATTGGTTGTCTTTGGGCAGGTAGGGATGCACACAATGGGCCTCATTACACAGTAGGCGGTAAGGGTTTACTGGTACCGGTAAGGGCACCGGTACAGGACCTGATCTTAGCCGCTGGTGTAGACCAGCCGTTAAAGTTGGGACCCTCAAAGGGACCTTGGTGCTAATTACGGTACCGCAATTTGCGGTACCGTAATTAGCCCCTTCCCTATTCCCATTGAGCCCTATGGGGCAAAAATGGGAATGGGGAAGGGCCATGGAGAAAGGGGGAATTACCGCCCGCCAACCTTGGAATAGGGTTGTAATTCCCCTTTTCTCCATGGTGGTACCGGTATGGTACCGGCGGCAACCATGGTGCTAACAGCACCATGGTTTACCACCTACCATGTAATGAGGCCCAATGTAACACTTCCAGGTGACCAATCTCAGGCTGGTATGGTTGTGACAGTTGACTGTCCCTTATGTCATCATCATTGATTGTCAGCTGGTATATGCCAGGGCTGTGTGCACTCCACAGGGGTATGATTTTAGGTCAAGTAATTAGCCACCACCTGCGTACGGGCTGCCTCATCACGTGTCCTTTCCCCTCCCATGCGCAGCAGCCGTGCATGTGGTTGGGGATTGGGGGGTACCACCATGTCCACCGGCAGGCCCCGGTGTGTTGCAATGTTGTGCTGGACACGTGCTGCCACTATGATCCTGCACACTACTGGGGGAGCGTATAGCAGCTGCCCACCAGAACGGTCAAGGGAGAAAAAGCGTGACTTGAGCACTCCGAATTTGCGCTCCACTATGCCACGGGTTGCAATATGGGCTGTGTTGTATCTTACCTCGGGTGGTGTGGTGGGGTTCCGAATTGGTGTCATCATGTGGGTGCTCAGAGGGTAGGCACTGTCCCCTGGGGAGGTGATGAGGGGTATCATAAGTGGGGTTGTGACATTACTCAGTATCTGACATGCAGGCATGTACAGTGGCATTTATACTCACCAAGCAGCCATGTATCGCCATGCCGCCCAGCTTCTAGGTCCCGCTTTAGGGTTGACATTCTGTATATGAAACTGTCATGGGTGGACCCTGGATAGTTGTCATATACTGAGGTGATGATTCCCTTGGCATTACATACTACCTGCACGTTGATGGAATGCCAGTGCTTGCGGTTTCTATAGATGTGTTCTGATGCCCTGGGAGTACGTAGAGCCACATGGGTGCAATCAATGGCACCTAGCACTTTGGGGAAGTGTGCCACCCCGTGAAAATCCTGGGCAACAGCCTGCCTTTCTGCAGGTGTTCTGGGCAGGTATATGTGCCTGCGGACTGAGGGGCGTGCAGTCATGATGGCCAAGACGTGGTGTAGGCAGCGTGACTGAGTGGCCTGTGACACACCCCCCAACTATTGAACTTGTCCGCTGAAATGACCCAGTAGCCAAGAAGTGCAATACATTGAGCACCTTTTCCAAGGGGCTCAGTGCTTGGGAGCACAGGGTGGGTGATGTGAGGTCATCCTCCCACTCTCTCACCAGGTCTAGTATTATGTGAGGTGGAAACCTGCACCTCCCATACACCTGGTCATCAGGCATCCCAAAAAGGCTGGTTCTGGGTGTAAAATTTCTGGCCCTGACTATCCTCCTCCTCCTCCTGCGGTATCCCATGACCACTGCTGCGAGGAACGGTATATTCATCGTAGCATCTGAGCTTGTTTGTTGGTTGCGCACACTTTTATGCTGCGCGGGTCTATGTACGCCTGCTTCCTGCTGGCGTACGTTTTTCCGGATTACCGTGTCTTTTTTGGTGCACGCGTTAGCCGCGTTCGATTCCATGAATACGTGTTGTAGGCACGCGTGTGGGCATTCCGTGCATTTGCCTCCTGTACTTCCCCCGTAACACCCACATTTTCACGCGTTCCCATTTCCGCATGTTACGCCCCGTTTTCCGCCTTCTTTTGTTGTGTGCGTTGCGGTAAGTGTGCTTTCGCTGTGCGCGTAGCACACGCTGTTTGATGACGTGTGCGCTCGCATGCGCCATGCAGGATTTTAGCACACATCCATGGATTTACACACGCACGGACTTCCATGAATCGCTGTGCGTGGGTTTCACTGCAATTTTCGCACTTATGCTGCGATTCGCACGCTTTCGCACGCTTGCGTGGGAATCTTCAGCGCACATTAATTCCATGAATCAGCCTGACAATTGCAACATAATAGCCTAATTTTAAAAAGAGCAACAGAGAAAGATAGAAATCGAGGTGAACAAGAGAACAAAAGAAAAGAGAGAAGAGGAGAGAGAGAGAAAATAAAAGGAGGGACATATAAAATCATAAGAAAATAAGAATCATAGAATGCGAATAAATAACCAAACATAAAGATCATTAAATGCACCCCAAATCTTTTCATATTTATCGAGTTGATCCTTGCCATTAAAGGATATTTTCTCTCTCCTAGACAAAAGAGACAGACTTTGCAACCAATCATCAACATTAGGGGAAGTGTCACTTTTCCAGAATTTCAGAATTTGCTTCTTAGCTAGTAGGAGAGCTCTATATCCCCAGAACATTTTACTACTAGACAATACAATATTTAAAGCTTTAAACCTAACACACCAAGAAGCGGATCTCTAGGTAGCGATAAATCCATAACCAGTTCCATTCTCTGATAGCACCATCCCAGAATAGTTATATCTTTCCACATAATCACAACGTATGGAGCGTGCTGCCCGCCCCTCTTTTACAATTCCAACAAACATTGACATTACACAACTTGCACAATTTCATCCTCCATGGAGAACAATATAGATAGTGATTAATTCTTTGTTGTGTGTACCTCAGGCCTAAGTCTGCATTGTATTTAACTGGACCTGTACATATGCAGCTCCATTCAATATCTGACAACGAGTAAACCAGATCTGAATCCCAATTCCCTCTACCACATTGCGATGGTAATTGAGATGTAGAAGGTGAAATCAATGTATACAAATGTAGATGCAGACAAGGGCATTGTCTTGGAGAGAAGTAATATTGTAGGTGTTGTGTGCATTGTAGCATTCAATGATGAAAAAAGTACATAAATAATGTCCTGCAATGCATTATAACGAAGAAACTCAGTTGCTTTCAGCTTATATTTAAAGCACAGGAATTCAAAATCAACCAAATTCTGACATCATGCACCTGTCCAATTCTCCAGATACCTGCCCTTTGCCATGAAGTCCACGATAAAACTGTTATTCTGCTTCACAGCCTGGTTTTTCCATAGACTAGAATCTGCACACAGTAAATAGTTCTCATCCCGAACCTCATTACACTTAAGCCATTCTTTCACAACATGTTTTTATAAAAGGTGGAGTTGCACCAACCAACAAAATGTTGTCCATGAACAAACAATCATCTAGGGGGGTGGGTGAAATAGTTTTTCTCAATTTTAATCAAACCTACATAGTTAACTTGATCAGCTGCCAACCAATGGTGTAATGTGCGTAACATAAATGCAGTATGATAACATTTTATGTTGGGATAACCAAAACCACCCAAATGCACAGATTTATGAAGTACATCCTTTGGGATTCCTGCATGGCCTCCTTCCCCCCAGATACATTTATTGATGGACCTATTCATACTCAACAATAGATTTTTTTCAGAGTGGCAAAGGGAGCATACTAAAAACACATTAAAATTTTGGAAGAAGGGACATCTTCACCTCATTTACTTTACCCCATAAGGACTATTTTAACTTCACCAATTTACAGCAGTCTATCTATTTCCGTAATTTTCAGGCGGGTGGTATATGTATTAAAGATTCAATATCTCTGTTTACATGTATACCCAAATAATTAAGAACCGAATCAGACCGAATTTCCCGTGTCTGAGTCTTTGTAACATTAATTTTATAATTAGAGAATGCACCATGTTTATCATTCTGATTAGAGCAAGAATGTAGAGGGTAAGGGGACTTAAAGGGAGTAAACATGCATATTTTGAATGCTGCAAGGCAGCATATCAACCTACAGGTCATGATCACAGTGGGGGGGCAGTGCCACCAGATATTCTAGATCATTTAAATCCTTTGGTTTGGTGGAGGTGGGCCCAAAAGATGTCCATACCCAGGGCCCCAAAAATGCTTAAGATGGCCCTGTGTACACCAAAGCCTTGCGCTGCTCGGCACGTCCACCGACACATCATTGGTCAGAAGCGTCTTCTAATTTGTATGACTGCACCACAATGCTCGTGTTGCATTCTGGGGCATGTCTCCTAGACCCGCGTCTATCTCTGTTGCCTCAGTGCACGGAGCCCAGCCGTCCATTAATGACATCGAGGAATGTGTGCGCATTTCCTCCGTCCAATCCGATATCCTTTAGCTCCCCCGTCCTCACCCTGTCCCGCAAGCAGGTTCCAGCTGGGAGCCGAGTGCTACAAACAAGACAGTGACTCCACTCGCAAAGCCTGACACCTCTTTGCAAGTTTCCCCTTCAAAGACCCTGTCTCTTCCTTTGAACGCTTTTGGTGGCATTAAAGTTTAATTGCAACAGCTCTGTTGAAAAGGATGCGGGGATGGCGCGCCTGCGGAACAGTCAGGAGGTGCGCTGATGAATGGGGAGACTGGCAACGCGAGCAAGCGGGGTCCCGACTCACTCAAAGCCAGGCTTGCGTATCACCTCGATTTGTAAAATATATCAAACCGCCTGCTACTGCGTGTTTAAATATTAAATTAGAGAAATTCATGATCTTTCCGTGTACAGTGTTTAAAGCGGACAGGATGGCTGAGAGTCCCACAGCTCAGAGACAAGGCAAAGATTTGCATCCATCAAGTTCAGCTTTAATGCCTGTTGTCAAGGACTCCCCGTTGCTATCTGTTGTCTTCCCAGCGTATTCTGCACGGCTAGCTCATTATTTTTTGTAGGCTTATGTGTTTTCACGTTTAGCTACTTTTTATGGATGATGTAGTGCCTTTAAGAATATTGGCCACTCGGTGGTGTGCTGTTTTTTCCCAGATATGAAACATATTGGCCAGGTGCCTGTCTCAGGTTTATAAATCTAGCCTCTCATTAAATGAACCCTTACATGGCAGCAGCACTCCAAGTTGTGGCACCAGACTGGAATCACATTACGTATATCAGCATATTTTGCCAATCCCAACATGGTTTTTCCTTGTACTTATGGTGACACATGGCCAGCTCCAAGATGGCCGAACTGCTATGTGACAATGACTGCTGTATACACTCAAAGCAGGACAGTGGGTCATTTTCTGGACAAAGCAGCATTTGTCACTTTTCCTCCCGTTGGTCCCCTTCAAGTTCTTGCTCCACGATGCATTTCAATGCATAGTTCTAGCTGCAGCATCTTTTAAAGTGACAGCTCTATTCTTTAACCCTTGCACATACATGAGTTCTTCTACCATATGTGTTTGGGATGCATCCCCATGCAGATGTTTGCCACTGACACGATCCTGGCATTCATTGTATAATATCAATCATTGGAGATGGTCACCATCCAGCACATTCCAGGATGTTCTAGAACTTCCTGTACCTCCTAGCCATGTGACTGGATTTTAGACAGAAAATGCTGCAAGAAACTGTCCTGTAGACATGCAGGAACAACCTTCATGTTTAAACACGGATTCCCATAATAGGTACATTAACTCTAGTTTGCATAATGAACAAATACTTGCCACAAAGTTCAACAAACTCTGGCCACAATTGGAATACAGTGAATTGGCTTAGTGGACGTTTTACATCGTTTTAAGATGGACAAGAAGTCAAAAGTACCAACTTCATGGCATTTACTTTAATTTACTATATAACGAGTTAAGGTGGTCATCACTTCCCTCACCTGCTGAATTTCAAGAGTTTTGTTGAGATTAATCAGATCACCTTAACTCACTCTGAAGTAGAGTTTGTTCACTGAATTTCAAGGTTTTTGTTTTACTCTAGTTTCTTCGGGCCCACTATCCATGGTGTTTGGCCACTGCAAATGCACCAATGATTTTAAAAGAGGGAACACCACGGGCCATTGCCATCGGCTGAGGCCCATAAGCCCTTAGCGATCTTAGCATACACTGCCCTTTGTTCATTTCTAGTGGCCCATTAGCAATGGTTTATGGCCTCAGGGACCACTTGCCATGGCTGCGTCTATTGGATTCCAATGGCCATATCTGCATCCCATATCTGCATCCATTGTACATGTTGCACCAAATATCCCCACATAACTATTGCCCCATGCCTAGTAAATGTGATCTGTGCTGATTTTGAAGTTAGCTCTCCAGGGGTGTAATGTATTTGCATTTTTCATGCGAACTATGCAGAGATCGTTATGAGGTTCACAGTTTGTAAATTACACAATTTACATCTTTTAAAAACTGACATGAAAGTCACGGCTACATTTTCAGGAGGTGTAAATTGCATATAAATACAAAATGGAAAAGTTATATATTCCTTTCACACGTAATAAAAATGCATATTAATGTTAAAGTTGTCATTAATGTGAGCTTTCATACATATAGGGAGCATACAATGCATAAGCAGAATGTGCCACTCATTTACCACACATTCTTGAGACACAAACTCTAATGACACACTCCAACGATACATGCTCCTACGACTAATACTACTAGAGTACATGTTCCTATGACATGCACACCTACTACACGAGTGCCTACTACAAATAAGATGTATACACACGACATGTGCTCCTATGACACATGCTCCAACCACACACATTCTTACGACACACACTCTTATCACATACACTCTTACGACGCACACTTATCACACAATCCTAAAACACAAAATCTTATGACACACACTCTTACAAACACACTATCCTACAACAGATGCTCCTATGACACATGCAGTTACTACACCTGATCCTACTATACACATGACACATGCTCCTATGACATGTGCTTCTACAACACGCTCTCCTAAAACACATGGTCCTACGACACACATACATTCTTACAACAGATACTCCTGCCACACAGGCACCAGCAACATACACTGCAATCATGTTCGCAGAGCGAATTAGTTTTACATTTCCTATATTACAAAATTAACATCTGCAAACTCACATCATTGGTGTATTAACTGTGTCAGTGATTTTTTTCCCCTTCGTCCTATACCCACATTCATCATTCCTGTGTATGTCGATTCTCACAGTAACAGTAAAATGCACAAAAAGGTTAAAGTCTTCCCAGGCCTCAGTGGCACTCACTATGAGCCCTCCTCCTTGCCTGTTCCTCCAGTCTGCTCCATTGCATTATCCCTCCACGACCGTCTCCCATTACCTTTTTTCACTCTTCAGTTCAAGTGACACACTTTCTTTTCCGAGCTTGTCCTGCAACGTTACCACAGCAATCTGTTAAGATGCCCCAGTATTCACCCAAGGTGAAACACAAATGTTCTACACCAAATTAGCTCCCCAGCCCAACCCCAAAATACACCCCTTTTCTTTTTCCAAACATCATTTTGAGTACTTTTAATGTGTGGCATTGAGCACAACAAAAGAAAATGTCTGTAATTTATAACCAAGTTATTTCTTATTTAGTCCTAATTTGTCCAGTGGTTTTTATGCTATGGCTGTTTAAATGATACACATTTTTCTCAATATGAAAGTGTTGGGAACCAGGCCAAAGGCAGTGTTTTATGGTTTTCTCAAAAACCTGTTCATCTGTCAACCAATCTTTGCAATATTTCCAGTTTGGGTGGGCCTGGAACACATTTGTTTTTGGAACATTTCACCCAAATCCATCCAGCAAGTCAAAAGGTATTAGCAATAGAATTTTTAGAAAAATCAAAGTACACATGCTTCACCTCAACTATAAATTGGCGACCGCCACCACATATATATATCATGTCTTTGCGCTGGTGCACGGTATGGTTAAGGTTAAGACACAGTCTCTATGGTGTTTTAGAACATAACTTATCTCAGTAACTTTCAAACACTTACATGAAAAAATATAAAACTATTCCACACTAATATTATGAGGCAGACACCTGGCCATTCACAATTTCAGAATTGTACATTAATGGCTTCATATTGTTTTGTAAAGATTTTAACATTGGCTTTTCCGAAAGGAAAAATAAAACATGTGGGCTCAAATATCTCAAAATTGTCCGCTTTGATTTTTTCCCAATTTTTGGCATGCACATAGATCTCATCAGGAATTGGTGCACTGAAAAATGTTGGGAAAATTGACTTGCCCAATTTTGAGATATTAATGTTTAAATTTACATATATATGAAACATGCGCTGAGTCAATGTGCATTATTCATACAAACTGTACACAGAGCATATGAATCTTAAAGTTCACATATTTCACAATTAACTTCTCCTTAAAACTCCCATCAAAGGCAAGTCTCAGCTGACTCTGATGTCAGTTTTAAGATAATGGAATAAATGTACACTTTTCATACAAACTGTATACAGAGTGTATGAGTTTTACAGTTCATACATTACTCAATTATTATCTCCTAAAATCTCTCAACAAAGGTAAGCCAGAGCTGACTTTGAGATCAGTTTTAAGGTGATGGAATAAATACACACTTTTCACACTAACTGTACCAAGAGGAGCAGGAGTTTCACAGTTCATACATCACACAGTTTACATCTGAAAATAAACATCAGTCAGGTTGTATGTTGTTGTTACTTTTCAGGGGATATAATACATGTCACTTTTCATACTAACTGTATCAAGGATCGTATGATTTTCACAGTTTGATATCATTTGAGAACGACAGGATAGTCAGGGCTTACTTTGATGCAAGTGCTGTAAATTGTATCCAAGTATGAATCAGAGAAGTCATTTACGCCTCCCATATGTATTAAAAAGTACATTAAAGTTAAAGCTCACTTTATTTTGAACTTTCATAAGAATAGCAGTCAGAGAATCCACAAGCAGAATGCACTCCTACAATACAAACATACTCCTACCACACGGGCACCTACAACATGCACTGCTATGGCTCACACACTTAAAATACACTTTCATGACATTTGCTCTGATGACATATGTACCTACAACACATGCACCTACATATAGGTGCACCTATGACACATGCACCTAAAATTCATGTACCTAAATCACATGAACCTAAAATGCATGTGCTCCTACAACACGTGCTGCAATGACACATGCAACACACACTCTTACGACACACACTCCTACAAAACACACACACACACCTATGATACATGCTCCAATGACATGTGCTCCTACCATATATGCTTCTACACCACACACCTTTACAATACATACTCCTCCCACACAGGCCCCTACAACATGCACTGCTATGACTCACACTCTTACAACACACACTTTTATGACACTTGCGCTTATGACACATACATCAATGACACATACACCTATGACTGGTGCACCTATGACACAAGCACTTAGTGCACATGCACAGTGACACAGTGACACATGCAATTATGACACATGCACCATCTTAATGACAAACACTCCTATGACACATGATCCTATGACATGCACTGCTATGTCATACACTCCTACAACTCACATTCCTATTATACATGTTCCTATGACATGGTCACGTACTACACATAGCATGCACATTTATGGCACATGCTCGCACAAGGACCTGGGACACATGAATCTATGGCACATGCACCTACAACACATGCATTTACGCCACATGCTCTTACCATATCCACTCTTACCACACACACTTATCACACACTCTTACAGCACACCCTCAATGACACACACCCCTCAAAACATGCTCATTCGACACATGCTGCAATTACATGCACTCCTACAACACACACATCTATGATACATGTTCCTATGACACATACACTTACTACCCACATGCCTAGTGCACATATGTGGACATACAGCACATGCTCTTAAGTCACATGCTCTAACCACACACAATCTTACAACACACACTCTTCTGACGTAAACTTGCCACACACTCTTGCAACACCCACTCTTAAGAAACACACTCCTACAAAACGCACTCCAACAACACTTGCTCATATGACTCATTCAGATACTACACATGCTCCTATTACACACACACACACACACACACACACACACACACTCCTATGACATTTGCTACTATGACATGCAATCCTATGACATGCGCTCCTGCAACACTTGCCATTATGACACACTCTTACAACATATACTCCTGTCACATGCACCTACAACATGTGCTGCAATCACTTATGCAGAGCGTATGAGTTTTTAAAGTTGGTACATTACAAAATTAACATCTCCTGAAAACTCACAACAAAGGCAAGTCAGGGCTAAATTTGATGTCAATTTTAAGGAAATGGGAAAAGGCACACTTTTAATATGAACTGTACCGTTAGGCATGTGAATTTCACAGTCATACATTATGCAGTTTAAATCTGAAAACTCAAGTTAAGTCAAGGCTAATTTTGAAGTTAGTTTTCAGGGGGTGTAATGTATTTACATTGTTCAACCAAATTATTCCAGGTGTTGTATGAGTTTCACAGTTAGTAGAGTACATAATTTACATCTTTTAAAAACTGTCATGAAAGCCAGGGCTACGTTTTCATGGGGTGTAAATTGCATACCAGTATGAAATTGAAAAGCTATATATTTCTCTACGTATTAAAAATGCATATTAATGTAAAAGTTGACTTTAATGTGAGCTTTCGTACATGTAGTGGGAATACATTGTACAAGCAGTTTACACCACTCATTTAACCACACTCTAATGACACACTCTTACTATACATGCTACTAGGACACATGCTCCTACGACAATGCTCCTAGGATACATGTTCCTATGACATGCGTACCTACTACACAAGTGCCTACTACAAATAGGATGTGGACATAAAATATGACACATGCTCCAACCACACACATTCTTATGACATAAGCCTTATCACACACACTCTTATGATGCACACTTTCCACACACTCTTACAACACACACTCTTATGACACACACTCCTACAAACACACACTCCTATAACAGATGCTCCTATGACACATGCAGCTAGTACACATGATCCTACTACACACATTACACATGCTCCTACAATGTGTGCTCCTACAATGTGCTCTCCTACAATACATGGTCCTATGACACACACACTCTTACAACATATACTCCTACCACATGGGCACCTATGACATATACTGCAATCACATATGCAGAGTGAATGATTTTTACAGTTACTATATTACAAAATTAACATCTCCTGCAAACTCACATCAAAGGCAGGACAAGTCTAAATGTGATGTCAGTTTTAAACAGATGGAATACAAGTACACTTTTCACATGAACTGTACCAAAAGGCATATGAGTATCACAGTTTATACATTATGCAGTTTGCATCTGAAAACTTACATCAGTGAGTACTGATTTTAATGTTAGTTTTCAGGGGATTCAATAAATGTACATGTTTCATACAAACTGTAATTTACATTATTTAAACATTGACAGGAAGGTCAGAGCACTTTGTAAGTTTTCAGGAAATATACATTACATAAAAGTAAACATTGGAGGTCATATCCGCCTCTCAGACATTTTTAAAATAAACATTAAAGTCAAAGTTGACATTAATGTCAGCTTTCATATGTATATTAGGCATACAATGCATGAGCAGTATGCAGGTTTTGGCAGGTCAGAAGAAGGAGTTGGGCACGCTGAGGACATGATTCCAAATGTTTTATTAAATTATAAGTAGAAGGCCTAACTTTCCCTATTACTAAAGGGAATACTCTACCTATCTAAAGAAATGAAAGGTGTTGGTGAGTTGTCAGGAAGTCCAAAGTAACAATGGCCTCCATCTAAACTAACTCTATCTGACCATCCACTGCATTTACTTAATTTAAATACGCCAAGGGAATGTCTTATCATCACCTGGTCTTTTCTTCTCTTCCAATAGTCTTCCTATTTACAGATATTTTCTGATATAATCTCCTTCAATAGTCTCTGAGATTAATTCTTGTAGTTCTACAAGATTTGTCTTGGGCTATGTACTTTTTGTGGTCCTACAGTTAGAATAATGTCCCTTCAGATACTTCCTCACATCCCTTTCATCACTTTTAGACTCTTTCTTGTCTTTCTATTCAGGATTTTTAGAGTCCGGTTTTTAGACTGTCTTTATCATAACTTCTCTGTCTTATAATGTCTTTTCTTTTATCTTTTTCGTTCAAGAGTTGTATATCCTGTCTCTCAATACATGTTTCTAAGTAGGACTGTCTCCAGTTTTCAATTCTGAGGTGGTGTGGTTTCTTCCCTTCCTCCCAGGGAACTTGTTTCGAGGCTCTGCTTGTTCCCTGCCTGGGTTGCTTAAATCCCTCTTTAATAGGCTTCACTTCTTAATGGGGTTCTCTTGTGATATCTTGTCCTTAGGAGTGGGATGAGTTTCTCTTTTCATAATATAACCCTCTTCCCTGACCGTATTATTCGTTACTTATGTATAACTCCAATTACAAATTCTTAGTGTTACTTTCTCTCCTTTATGACTGGGACAAGTTTCATCAGATCTATAATGGTGCCCCAATGGCCTCCTGCTTCTCCCGATTCCCCCTGTACCGCTCTCTCTGCCGAGGACAATGATGGGGCTCAGCTCTTGCTTGGGTGTGCTTTCACATTCTTTGTGCTCTTAGGCTTTGCATTCTCAGCTCTTCGTCACACACAACATTACATTGCTTTGACTATAAAGCAAACAAAACAGGGTGAGTTAAGGTTACCATTATATTTGATTTTAATATATATTTAATTTTATTGTAAATATACAGTTTATTATGTTGTTACCCATTATTTTTGCTGATGTTTGCAGACACACTGCTCCCATAGTGGTCTGCCTCCTAGCTTTTGCCTCCAGGTGTGGTTGGAGCATCCAACAAAATATTTCAACAAAGAGTACTCCACTGCTCACTCCTTTCAATCCATTCAAGGGTGATATTTCTAACACCAAGAAAAGCCTGGGCCCATGTTCTGTTTGAAGTGCGAAAGTGCTTGAAGTTATTTGCATGTCCAAATTAATAGAACATGGTCTTAAAAGAAGTTAGCGTTCCTCTGGCAGAACATTAAACACCACATTTTCCAACCCTCAAGATTCAACAATAAAACAGAGGCTTGAACATGAACATTAGATATCACAATTATTGATATATTATAGGGCCTTGGTGGCAGCCCTCTAGTTTTGGTTAAGTTGCTCAACTCACCTTTTGGGTGGCTTATAACTGCAACCCCAACCCCTGGATGAATCCTTACAAAACTTTGCAAAACAAGTTTTTGGCCCCCATGGAATGATTCTGCGATGTTTGGTGCAGTTTTGTCAAGTGGGGCAACGTTATAGGGGGGATCCCATAATGTGTAGTATTCCTCATAGATGCAATGGAAAACTAATTTTGCTCCTGCCTACAGCCCAAACCGCTGGATGATTTTTCACCAAAATTGCGCCAGGAGTGGCATCTTGGTCCCGAAAGCATGCTTTTGTAAATTTGGTGTAAATCCAGCCAGTCGTTTTTTCAAAAATGGTCAAAAAGTAGGCACTCAAAAATGGGTGATATCTGGGTTTGGACCGCAGACTCATTTCCCTATTCACTCCCTGGACAGTCCTCCGGGCCAATCAGCGTCCGGCATGATGTCACAGACATTGGACACGCCCACTGATTGGATGTTTGAAAACGTGATTTGCATCATATTTTTTTTAATGCCTGCCATATTGGATCAATCGGCAGTTGCCGTTGTCCGCGGACAACACAGTAAAAACATTAAAAAAACACAACATTGCACTTGTCAAATTCATGAAACTAAGTCTGGGGAGGTAAAGGGTGAGGAGGATGTGATGGGATGTGGCCATAAAAAGCCATTCATCTGCAGGGTTTTTTCCTCAGATGTCTGCAAACATCTCAGATGTCCCGGGACCCTCCTGTGATGTTTGTGAAATTTCAAATGTTCGGGGGTATCCATGCCTATTTCTGAATTGCAGGGTTGGTGAAAAGCAGTTTATGGATGGCTTATAACTATTGGCACCACTCAATGAAACTGCATAACATTTTGCAATATCATTCTAGACCTGACCCTGAATGGTTATGCACAGCCTGGTGCTCTTTTGCCAAAAGGGAGTAACATTAAGGGGTGTCCCAAAATATTTGAAAGGATTATAAATATGGTGCCATTTGACGGATCTGCACAAAGGTTTGCAAATATATTGTACACCCATAATTATATGATTCTGCCAAGTCTGGTGGAGTTTTGTCAAGAAAGGGTAACATTAGAGGACAGTCTCAACATTTTTAAATGGCTTATAACTTTATTGCTGTTTGATGAATCTACAGAAATGTTTTTAGTAAGATTATAGATCCCACCTAGAATGTTTGTGCAAAGTCTGAATGGGATTTGTAAAGTGGGGGCTAAATTATGTGACCATATTATGTACATAAAGTTTGACAAAATAAACCATGGTTGGATTTGCAGCAAATGTGTGCAAGGAGCATTGGCAAGGACCTGAAAGCATGGTTTTACAAATGTGTCAGTGTTTTATTTTTTTAAAAGTGTCATAATGTAGGTAGAAAAAATACCGATATACCTTTGGGGACTCAAGTATAGCTTGTAGCCATGAGCAAGCGCCAGATTGTCCGGCCTTTGGCCATGACCCAGACAATGGAGCGAACCCAAGGCCACTGCATTGGTTGTCGAGGAGTCCCAAACCGTCCCTAGTGGTATCAGTGCCCGTGTCACCCCATTCTGACTGAAGCAATCAGTGGTTGTAGCTAACGGACCAGACCGCAGCATGCCTCCTTCTCTGGGACCGATCTTGCAACTCCGCCTGCAACAGAAAAAATTGTTAGAACATTTTAGTCACCATCACCTATGAGAAGGAAATGGGTTACTATGAGATAGTCATGCATCAAAACCAGTACAATATTTACACTCTCTTTACTCTGCCTTGTCCACCTGGCAATAACACTCTCTTTTCCCTTCTTGCCCTCATCTTCCTTACAGCTTCGGTGGGAGGGTGGTTGCTGCTGTCTGGGCTGGAAAAGAGTCCTTGCTCTCTCAGCCCAGGCTATTTATGCCCCTCGAGGGGCCGGCCGTTTCTGGCCGGACCCCCGAGGGCACCTGCACTACGCCCACCTCAAGGAGGCGAGCCCACAGAGGGGTTGGCCATAGGGGCGGCCCGCTATGTGAGCTGCACCTCTAGCACCCTCTGTGTGGGCTGGTGCACCTACTTAGTGGGGGTAACCCCTACTATGGCCATTTGCATAATAACAGTAACATGCATAATATCCCCATACCGTGCTTTCCCCAATGATAAGAGACAGAGACCTTCTGAAAGTTGGAAACATAAAACACTTTATTGGAAACATATGGTTGTATTATTATAGTCATCCCTTCGGGCAGCCCCAGCCCCGCTCAGGTCTTATTAATGCCTGGCCCCACACATAGTCCTTTCCCGGGTGGCTCCGCCAATCCCATCTTGCAAAGTCCCATGTCCAAACCCTGTGAGCCCTCTCACACCAATTGTGTTCTTGTGAGAACCGCCCGCCCTGTTATCCGACTGCCAGTTCAGTCACTCTCATTTGGAGAATGGAGCGATTCCAAGGCCACTGCATCGGTTGTTGAGGAGTCCCAACCGCCCCTAGTGGTATCAGTGCCTGTATCACACCATCCTGACTGAAGCAGTCAGTGGTTGTTGCTCACGGACCAGACCGCAGCATGCCTCCTTCTCTGGGACCGCCATTGCAACTCCACCATGCTTGGCGTCACACGTAATATGCGTGATGTCATTTATTTACTCTTTTAATGTGCATGCGCACAATCTATTAATAAGTGTGGCGCGTGTGTGGTGGAATGTATAATGAGAATAAACCAAGTAATAGAATTATAGTAGTGAACATACTTAGTGCACGAGCAAGATAATTACTTTAATGCCCACAAGCGTCAATAGTGCATATTTGCTAATGATTAACATATCAAATCTTGATGTGGTTAGCCAATAAACACATGGTGCTATTAATAGCCCAATTTTGTGGCAAATAATAATGTTCAAAGACGTTAAAGAAACAACCTATTATGGTGTTGGAAAATGCAGAGTGTGCTTGGTTTAAGAGTTAGGCACAAAGAACAAGCCCAACCCTTATCCAGGTTATATAATAGCTAAAATGTGAGATAGTAATCACAAAACAGATTGGTTAAGGGAAACATCTAGATATACAATCATATAGGAGCTAGGATTGTTTTTGGCATTCCTTTATCAGGTGAACAACGTCTGTCTATCTCTTCAAACATGTCATTTAAGGAAAATCAGTTACACAGTGTTTCATTGGTTTCTCAAGCTATAAGGTCCTTCGTTATACGGACTAATACAATTGGTTTGGCACGCTTGTTCCGTGTCTGGAACATTTGGTTAATTTAGCAACACATAAGCCAAGACCCAGGTGCAGGGAGATAGGACATGAAGCTACCTCACCACCCAATTAGCACAACCTCTCTCATCACCCCTGCCTTGTGCCATGAAACTGTCTTTGTGTGATGTTGGAAATGCATCGGAGAGACAGGGCCTCAGTATCCTTGTCCTTTACTGCTTTTTATCGTGTGTTCTGTCGTGTTTTCCATGCAGGAGTTCATGTGGGACTCCTGGCGGTGCAGCTCTCTCTTTTGGTTTGATGTACAGACCCATGGGATACCCTTATGGCACCCATGGGTGGGGGTACAACCCTGTGCCCCTAGTGTATGTTTTTGGGCACCTGTGTGTGGCCCACAGAGCAGGGGATGGGCTGGTGGCAGCTCCATGGTGAATTTGACAGGTGCTCTGAGTATCCTCCATTTTGGGATACCCAGGCCCTGGCATTGGAATCAGTTGATTCCTGATAGGAAACAAGATGGCCCCTGTGGCCTCTTGCTTTCTATTGCCTGTTACCTTGTTTTCCCAAAGTCCTGGGAAGCCCTGACTCTGAACCTTCCCCCTGACCGGCTGTTGGGTGGAAGTTCCATGTATGGTGTTGTTGTGAAGTCCAGGCCAGACTGGCTCGAGCCTTCCCAGTGACTGTATGTTGTGGGTACACCCTGTGGGTAGGACCTGGGTGAATGGAGTGTGTGACAAATGCGCATTCTGTGTTGTGGGTGTCTAGTATCTGGTGTTTTACACATTGACTGAGACAGCCCTGCCCGAAACTGGTATGAATGCAGTGTGGAGTGTTGATTGGCTGGGTACTTGTCCCAAAACACATAACTTGTTGTGAGTGTCTGGAGAGAAGTGAATAGCCTGAATGCAGCATGCACCTGATTGGCTGCCTGCCTGCATGAATGCCCTTCTGACCGATTGGTTGCCTGAGTGTGACCCAGCAGAATGAATGGGAGACCAACTAGTATATCTGGGGGCCTCTCACTGCTAGAATTCATGTTCAGAAGCTGAAGAGTAACTGGAGTGAAATAGAAGCTTAACCTTGAAGCCCTGCTGGACGAGAAGAATTGCTGTTGCTCTCCTTTACAATCTGAAAGCTGCTGTGTCTCTAAGGACTGAACCAGAGAGGAACTGGTAAGGCGCCCTCTTCCCGAGCTACGAGGGACCATCGTGCACAAGCTGATCTTAGCCAATGCTCCCTGGTAGACAGACCTATGGCAAGACCCGAGAAGGGGACTGCCGCAGAATCCCAAGGAGAAGCGCCCGGACTGTTGTCCGCCACTGTCAATGACCGCCGTCGCCGACCGGAGCCACCGTGCTCCCGTTGCCTAAGAACTTAATTTGATACAAGGACGCTCTCGTCTGCATCGCCGCCCGTCTTATCCCCCTGGAGAAGGCCTGACCGTCGATGTGCCGAGGAGCATCCAGCGGTGGGTTTCTCGCCACCCGAAGACCACAGAAACGCTGATGACTTGTCGCCCTTGCTGGGCCACAGTTCTTCAAACTCTTTGCGTTCCAGAACTATCCACACAGAGGTGCACAGAGGTGCCCCACATGCCTCTTCCTTGCAGGACGTTTACGCTTCTCCGTCAACGAACACCGCTAGGAACGAAGCTGCCACTTCACCATCGTAGCTCATCCTGTTCTCCGTCGGATGTCCTACGACCCGTGACTCCTTCCTTAAAGGGACGGCACTCAAGAAGGGCCGTCGATTCCCCGCCGAGGGACGCTACAAGACCAGGTACTTTGGGGTTGCAGAACTATTGGGAAGTCTAGTGTGAACAATATATGGACTGGGCTTGTACCTTTATTCCACAGGTTGCCCAGGTGGGGGGGATCTTCACACAGAGCTGTGTTTAACCGTAGCGACCAGTATTCTGCCAATTGCTCAACCATCTTGCTTTCCTTCCTCTCTCTACTGCTGGTTTCCTCTTTATTGATGTGCGTGACATTTTTCAGTATATTTGATGAACTTTAATGAGATATGATAATATTTGTGGTACCACTGTAGAACTGTATATATTTACCATTGTTGATTTTCTGAGCACAAAGTGAGTTATTGTGATAGTGTACATAACCTTGAATATTAATTATATAAAAACTGTGTTTTAACCGGTACAGTGTGCGGACATTCCTTTGTGGGTGCTTGGGGACTACACTATACTTAAGAACCAGCCTGCATCACCTCCTGAGAAGCTAGGCCTTGATTGCTCGACTACGTTACCAATAATAGAGAATCTTGGCTGGGGTCCTCTGTGCCTCCCTTCTACCATATATAGAGCAGAAGTACAGACACCCCCCTACGGGGGTACTTGGTCTTTCAGAGTATTCTTGTCCTCGGAATTCAGCGGGAGTGAAGGCACTCGCTATCGTATCTGGAACTCCAAGTTCAAGCCCTATTTTTAGCCTTGACTCACGTGACACAAGACCACAATTCTGTTCATTCTGCAAGATTTGAAATGTCTTTAATTAATTAAGACTTGGCAACTTCTGTGTTCCTTCTTGCACCTTGCCCCGCAGCTCGAGCAACCTGCTATTCTACTGCAACACAGCCTTTCATTCCCCTTTGATGGTTTTTGGCTTATTTACTTCAAGATACCAATGTCCAGCTTCTACACAATGGTGGCTTTGCCTGCTATATATTCAGTGTTTTTAGTTAGCCTATTCAATGACTTGATCTATCTTGAATTTCCGTGTTTGTACATTCTTCATGCTTCTGATTTCTTCAGCATTTTCTACTGTGTACTTTTCTTCTTTATACTTTTATGGTTCACTTAATTCTTTACGTTGTTATTTCTTCTCTGGGATCCATACATTGTCTGCATTCGATACTTCAGGACATCCTGCACACTTTCTTATGACGTCATTATTCTGTCTGCTTAGTTCATTCTCATATTTCTTCAGGGATCTCTTCCTGCAGGCCGTCTTTGCCATGTGGGTACATTCGATACGATTGTTTCAATGGATATCTTCTTCCAAATACTCACTGAGGTATTGGTCCGATAGCTGGTGTCAGACAAGGCACAGTCTCATGTCTCCTATACAAAGGAGGTAGCGGGGCGGGATCTCTTGCAGATGTATGCAGCTCTCCTATACATCTTTAAAGAAGAATAACTCATTGGGAAGTTTATAGCAGTCATTTTGTGCCTTATCGGGTGTGAAATGATCAGCAAATCCTGTTTTTTTTTGGCTCACTTCATAATGAATTGTGGTACTTGTGGTCCTCATTTATGATGTGAGCAAAGCCACAAGTGCTGCACAAGAATGTGCAATGGCATGTGCTAAAAGAAGCCAGGGGTGCAGAATATGGCTTGCTAGCTTTCCCGTAAATTGTGTCATCATCCTGTTTCTCTTTAGTGATGTTAAGTGAGAAAAGTGGAGACTGGCGTGTCATCATTATTATCTTTTGTGATTGTAATACTTAGCAGTTATGTTATGCTACTTCACAGGCAGATACTTTTGTGGTGAAAAACACAGGCCTTTTAAGTTGTCCCCATCATATTATTTTTATTTTATATTTACATTTGAAATGTGCACTGCAGCCCGCGGGCATTGAGGTGCTGTAAACGGTGCATAGGAAGGCTTGATTAGGGGTTACAAAAAGCCGCCCCTGAAATGTTCTTAGACATGAATACAATGTTCCATATGCAGAGTTGCTAGGTTGCGGACCAAAAAACAGGCACATTTATTTGAAGAGACTGGTCTTGATAGCCTTGCGAAAGGCAGTATGAGAGTCAATTTGTCTGGTGTGCAGTGGAAGAGAGTTCCAGAGGGTGGCTGCCATGGTAGGGAAGCTGGAGCCCCCAGCACACACTCTGCGGGTTTTTGGCACAGTGATCAAGTTGGAGTAGGCCTCTCTGGATGAACTGGATGTAAAAGGTTTAGAGAATCTCTGCACGAGATACTGGGGGGCCTGATCGTGGAGACATTTGTGCGCGAGGGCAAGAGTTTTGAAGATAATTCTTTCCTTGACTGGTAGCCAGTGGACCTGACGCCTAAAGTCAGAGATGTGGTCCCTACATGATAGTCCCGTGTCTGCCAGGAGGGCATTGTTTTGGACTACTTGAAGTTTAGCAAGGTTTTTTCCTGACGTACCTATTAGAAGGGCATTGCAGTAGTCCAACTGAGCCAATTATTGCCTTGGCGATGGTGAGGCAGTTCTCTTGGGAGAGGTACGGTCTTGCTGCTTTGAGAAGTTTGGAGTAATAGGGTGAGGAGGATGCAATGGCATTGACCTGCCTATTCATGTTCAAGTTCGGGTCCATGCATACACCCAGGGTCTTGACCGTTTGGGAGACGGGGATAGGGATGTTATCTGTGGTGAAGGAGTTGTATTGCTTGTCCTATTTGCTCAAGGTGGACGGGGATCCAATAAGCAGAAGCTCAGTTTTTTCGCTGTTGAGGCATAACCAGTTTTCTGCCATCCAAGATTGGATCGTGGAGTAGATAGAATTGAGCGTGTTCAGGTCAGACATGTAATCCCCCGATAGGGGGATAAGCACCTGGGTGTCATCAGCATAGTTTGTGTATGAAATGCCCAGGGCGTCAAGGATCTTGAACAGCGGCCTTGTGAAGAGGTTGTAAAGGTTTGGGGCGATGCAGGATCCCTGTAGGGCGCCACATTGGATGATGCTCAGGTCATTGCAGGAAGACCTTCATTGCTCTTTCCTGCAGGAAAGAAGTTATCCAATTGCAGGCAGCAGGGGAGAAGTTGGCTGCGGGGGCAAGATGGTGGCAGAGGGTCTTATGATCCACCAAATCGAAGGCAGCTGATAGGTCCAGAAGGAGGAGTAGAGCAGGTTTACCTGCATCTCTGAGGTCGTCCATCTGATTCTTGAGGTCCAACAGAGCCGTTTCAGTGCCATGTCTTGGCCTGAAGCCTGACTGCCGAAGACCAAGAAGATGGTTCTCTTCGAGAAATGTTTGTACTTGCAGGTAAGCTGCTTTGTCCAAGACTTTTAGTAAAAAAGGGACAGTGGTGATGGGCCTATAATTCCCTGGGACTGATGGGTCTAGGGAGGGTTTTTTGATGAGCGGACAAACCCATGCTTCCTTGAGCTCAGCTGGAACATGGCCAGACTTGAATGAGGCGTTAATGTAGGCGGTGATGATGGGGACAAGGGAAGGGGCACAGTCCTTGATCACCTGTGCTGGGCAGACGTGCCCTTTACAGTTGGAAGGATTAATGGATCTAAGGAGGGCAGCAACTTCGGTTTCAGTCATGTCCTTAAACGCAAACAGTGGGGATTGGTAAGTGTCAGCTGATGGAGCGGGGGAGCCATGGTTTTTGGCAATAAGGTTGTTAAGTGCCATTTGGTGTGCAAGGATCTTGGCGTGCAGAGAGTCCAATTTATCCAACATGGCGGACTGAATTGTGTTACACCAGGCTTCATCTTTTAGGAGAGTGGGAGGAGGGGAGGCAGAGGTCTCCAGCTCTCTAAAGATGGTGAAGATTTCTTTGGTACCTGACTTGGCATCCGAAATCCTAGCGTTAAAGGATGACACCTTAGCCTTAATGATGGCGGTTTTATATTCAGTGGATAGGGCCTTGAAAGCTGCTCTAGTGGTGTCTTTGGGTATTTCTTCCACGCATAGCTTTAGGAGTTCCTGGGAGAACCAGGCGTTTACATGCTTTACTTTCTTAGCTTTCTTTAGGGTGAGTGGGGCTACCGTGTCCACGGCCATGGTGATGACTCTCTTGAAGTCATTGGTGAGCACATTTGGGTCATTAGAGAAGGGAGGCAGTAATGCAGGTACCAGGATATGTTTAGTAAGGTTCTCCTTTGTGAGCTGCCGAGAGCTTCTGGAGAGTGCGGCAGGGAGTGGGATCACTGGCCTAGAGGCCCTTTAAATGTGGTGATCTCAAAGTTGATGCAATGGTGGTCGGACCGGGGGATCAGGGAGATGTCTTTAACCTCTAGGGTGCAGTTGTGGTGAGCAACCCAGTCTAGCGTCCGCCCTTTAGAGTGGGTGGGCCTGGAGATGGATTGGGAGAACCCAAGATTAGAGAGCACTTTATTGAGGGTAGTGGCGTGAGAATCTTTAGTGGAGTAAGGCTTCCTGGAAGTCAGTGCTCAGTCCAGGAGGGCAGTAAACAACATGGAAGGCAATGGTACAGCTAGCTGAGACCTTGAGTTTGAGCAGGAGGTAGTCAGAGCTCTGACCCAAGTCTGCTTGTATTTTCCTGAATGCAAGAATCTCCTTGGCAATTACAGCTACCACCCCACCTCTGTGAGTGGAGCGATCTTGTCTGTGGATGGAGTACCCTTCTGGGATGGCAAGTGAAAGGGCAGTGCCAGATGCCTCATTTAGCCAGGTTTCACTAATGAAGAGTAGGTCGAGTTTATTGGAGGTGATAAGGTCGTGAATATCGAGTGAGTGCGCGGGCAGGGACAGTGCATTCACTAAGGTACAATGCAGTGTGGTATCAATGGTGTGCAAGGTATAGTCAATAGTGGACGTCGTGGGCAGAGTTGCTGCAGTGTGAGCTGGCAGTACAGGGCAGGGCAACATAGATGCTGGCAACTTAGTACAAGGCAGTTCCGAAGTAGCAGGGGCAACAATCATGGATGCTGGCAACTTAGTACAAGGCACTTCAGAAGTAGCAGGGGTACCAATCATGGATGCTGGCAACTTAGTACAAGGCAGTTCCGAAGTAGCAGGGGCAACAATCATGGATGCTGGCAACTTAGTACAAGGCAATTCAGAAATAGCTACAGCAACAATCATGGATGCTGGCAACTAAAATACACGACACTTCAGAAATAGCACGGGCAACAGTCATGGATTCTGGCAACTTAATACAAGGCACTTCAGAAATAGCAGGGGTACCAATCATGGATGCTGGCAACTTAGTACACGGCACTTCAGAAATAGCAGGGGCAACAGTCATGGATGCTGGCAACTTAGTACACGGCACTTCAGAAATAGCAGGGGCAACAATAATGGATGCTGGCAACTTAGTACAAGGCACTTCAGAAATAGCAGGGGCAACAATATGTGGTGGTACATGTGAACGGCGGACATTAGTAAATGAGAGTGTTGAACGACGTTAAGCTGATGTTTGAGGACATGTCTAACAGGATTTTTTTTGATTATTTGGAACAATATTTTCAGATGTCCCCCAAGTACCCCAAAAAAGTGTCAGCTGGCTCCGCACTATCTTACAACTTAAATGTTACATTTGCGATTTACTAAATACTTCATTTTGTTTTTAGAGTCAAGATGGGCTCCCTGGTTTGGCTCTGGCTTGCCCCTGAGCATGAATTCTCTGGCTCCCCGCCCATACACGCTTCATCGTTTCTAAGCTGCACATTAGTCACATCTGCAAAATAAGCCAATTTTCCAATGTGGAGTAATGAGCAGAATATAAGGTGCACACCTTTTACTTCATTGCATTTGTTACTGGCTAAAGTGGCAATCGACAGGAGAGGATAATATCACAACTCCACACAAATGTACTATATTATCTCAGTAGACTGAAGAAAGTGCACCCAAAGGAAGATGAACCGAAACATACTTAATTCCCGAGTTTTTTTGGCGGGGTTGTTCTTTGAGATGTCTCATTAGCAAGTAAAAGGCAATTTACAAAGCTCCTGTAATGACTCTGGGGATTGACTAATTTCACAGCATAAATCCTCTGTGGCGAAAGCTTGATTGTGCTCCTAGGTCCCCTGCTGACTGCGCTACTGCTTGAGGTGACTCCAGAAGGAAGTTTAATTGGTGGCCCACGAAGCGTTTCTGCGCACTATTTTCCTTTTCTGCCAGAGTCGCCGGTTTCATGTCAGTCTGCAGCACAACGCGTGCATCTTTCTAAGACATGGGTCTCTCGTTATACACCCTGCATCCCCTTCGCCCATCAGTTCAAACACGGCAGTCGTGTTCAGCACGCTGAGCAGCACGACGGCAACCTGGCCGCTCACCTTACGCCATGACGCAACAGGACGAGTGTCACGAGGATACCTTTCTGCGCCGTTACCATGGAAGCTGAGGCACAAGCTCAGTCCGAGGCCAAGAGGAGACGCTAACAATATTCTTACAACCAGGCAAACCCTACATTGGATCTTATGTGTAGCGCTCCACCCCCGCAAGAGATTTGCTACACGATTGTATCTTTCACATTTCCTGTAAAATTATAACGGTTTTTTCTTTTTTCTTTCAACAATCACTACTGTTCTAGCTACCCATGGGCCTTCCTGGTGCGCGAAATGCAGGGACTGCTGAAGATGCGTGGACATGTGGGGGGGGGGGGGCTATATCAAAATGATGTGTGGGCGCCTCTATGCACACAGCTGGCAAACCCTGACTGTGACAGCGGTGGCGTGTGAAGACAATAATGATGATATGTGCATACCACCAACCCCTACTTTGTGAATTTTTTCTGTGGCAAAATCCGAGCTAAAGCAATGGAGGGAGTGGGGGAGTCACTGCAGGTTTTCATTGGATATCAATTTTGGCCTTTGCATGGGGGAACAAAGAAAGGCAGCCAGGAGGGATTTTCTCTCATTGTCAGCAAGATTTCGCTCTCATTGTCAGCAAGGTGCAAATGTAGTCAACATCACAGTAGAAGACAATGAAGTGCTAAGAACACAGCTGAATACTGCAAGGGCGGAGGGAGTATGCAGCCTGAGGATACCACCAAAGGCAAACTGTAAATTGTGTACTGTAAAGTGCTCATTTAATGTACTGAATTAAGGAAGCATTTTGCGTTATGATAAAGACTGCTGATATGGGGGCAAAAACTTGGGGCTCCGTCTGGCTCAAGTACCATTAAAGCTGAAAAGGTTGAAATGCCCTGGTGCCGTCCCTGCCTAAATGCTAAAGGAGCAACATCACCTGCACTGTTTTACCTAATGCGCATTTGAAACTATTGATCACACATGGAAGGTTCTTAAATGAGCAGGTCAACGTATTCCCAAATTCGTTTCGCACAATTTAGTTGGGGGACACCACTGAAAAGCACCCTTGCATACAATGGGAACACCCTTTGACACTAATGCACTACAGGCTTCCTGCACCTGCGGGTGTGCTGGGAAGACATTTCACATTAACAGACCCTTCAAGGACCTGTCGTTGTGAAATGTGAAAACAAGTTTGTGAAATCATGTCTCCCTTTGTTTGAAGGACAGCTGTGGATGTGGGTCTTTCTTCTCTTTCGCTTAAAAATAAAAATATATGACTGGGTCAGGAATGCAATGTACATCCCCCGCATCTGTTCCAAACAGGCAACGGGTTGCGTGTTTCATGTCTGCGCATTTCAAAGTGCATACTGCTGGGCATTCGGGATATGTATTGGAATGCTCAGAAACGCCCCCTTATTTGTGCCAATGTACTACAAGGATGCGCCCATTGAGATGCCTTTTGTGGATAGGGCGCAATTTCTTTTGATGCAAGTGATGAAACACAAACGTACACCAAGGACAGTACACCGTACACCAAAACATCTCTTGCACCAAGATACGTGTTGTGAATTTTTTCTCATTCTCTTCAGGGTTCTAGATAGGATGGGGATAGAAGGCAGGCCCAATGCAGTGAATTGAACCCTACCCTCCACGCCCATATGCGTCATCACGTGAACTCAGCGCTGCAGAATACCCCGTGTCTAGTGTTTCCAAAATTACACATATGTACGATCTTAGTTACTCATGTAAACTCAGAGATCTAATGTGCAGCCAGGCATTCAGTCAGCTCCTCTTCAAATGTTAATAGTTACACATGTGCATGCATGCTTATGTATGTCGCCAACAGCACGCGTGGGAAGGAAGCTCACAAGTGAATGGCTTGTTTCTGACGTGCCCTTGTTTTTATCCGTATGGATGTTATGTCATTTTAATTACGTGTGCACTATTTAAAGTATATTTTTTCTGTATATTATCTGATTTCGTTCTTCTGTGTTTTAACATAAATTGTATGTGATCTGGAAGGTGCAGGTGTTGAAAACATGCAACATTGATTGTTGCATGCATACATAATGCAGTAATCACTAATTTATTATGTGTTCATATTAAAATGATATTGTCCTACTAAGACACATTGCCAGTTGTCTGAATACAGATGTTATGGCCTTTCTGGTGTCTATATGAGTGGAGATCCCAACCACAGTGAATTGCAAGCAGTACAACATGTTGATGTATTCCAGGTGACACCAGCCGTGTGTTCTGTCTAGTATTTCCCCCAGGTGTCACGAGGTGATGAGTTTATGTCGTTTCTGGCATTCGGCAGCTTGAACTTTGCAAGTTTGAGTTCTGCAGAAGGGCTGATTAAACCCTTCAGCTTTAAGCGGCAATGACATTGAATGCCATCACATTGGGCAATTATAACCCCTGTTATTATAGCTCTTAAAAGTGGGATTTTATCACTGGTATGCTTAGAGATTCTGCATTAGAGCTGGCTCAGAATGGAATGATGTGGAATGACAATTCTTATTCTTGAATAGAGTTAACAATCTGGCACGAAGCTCTATGTACAACCACACATTATTATTAATATTATTCAATTCTGAGCCCGGTCTGTTTCCGCATCGCTAAGCATACCTGTGTTGAAATCCTGTCCTATCCAAAAGTCATACCAGGGGGAGCAAAGGCTTTTTAACACCTCAGAGGTGTTTCTTTCATAAGGTTTACATGGGTAAGAGTAGATGGTATGTTTCTTGCCCCTTTATAATGGGAGCTTGGGCTGAGGGCAGGCGGTACTCTCCAGAGTCGTGGTTCAGCAGTAGAAGCTTCCAAACATCCATGGCTCGTTAAGCATCAACATAAAAGCTATATCCAGGACAAGTTCCATAAAATACAGTCTTTACATAGACACTGATTTACAAGACTAGCACCCACCGCGGTAAAGGGAATACAAGGTCATACAGGCTGATTAGGTTCTGTAGGCAGCCTGAAACTAGTCACAATGAACAAAATGTGTTTTTAGCGAAATGGTTACTTAAATGTTTTGGGGTAATTTTGTGAAATAGGACCGCTCCAATTTTTCTTTCCTAAGCTAAGCCCATGGACCAAGGGTACCTAGAAAATGCAATGTCCCTGACGTTCTCGATCTTAGTCTATGTTGTATGCTTGATAGAGGCACTGTTGTCTGTGTTTGTTGCAGGTTTGATCTGTCATTCCATGGTGACCTCCTCCCTCACCAGTACTCAAGCAAAGCAGAATATATCGGACAATGGGTAGCTCGGGGCCTCAATGGCTTCTGAACACTGCAGAAATGATGGTGCCTCGGTACGGCTGGTATCGATATCCAGCTTGACCATTGGTGAAGCGGAAGTGGTCACTTCAGATGACTGGATGTGACAAGAGGCTCAAAGGTGCTTGAGATCAGTTTGGACGACTTTGAACTAGGATGGCTCTGATGACTTTCTTGGGCACCTCAATAAACGTAGCTTTGGCTCAAAAAGCAGATGGTGGTCAGGTACGTGAAGGCGTCTCACAGCTCGATTGGGTATCAGTGTTGCTTGACAGCTTAAAAGAGTGTTCAGTTCCTTTCTACAATTGCTGTGCAAAAGCAAGTGTTGTCGGTGGTCGTGCTTCTGGATTTGAGGACACCATTCGTTTATTCAAGAGAAACACAAGGAGCTGGAGCTCTCCTATCACGTCCACCTCAAGATGAAGTTTGCTGAGGAACCTCCAGGCCCACTTCCCCACTTTGGCTACGTAGTGTCCTGGTGGCTTGGACCTCAGTGCAGGCAAACACAAAAGTCCTTCCAATAAATGTCGCGTATGAGCTGCAGTGATGTTCACAGTTCTCTTTCTTTGGATCAAAAATCTTTATCTCTACGGAAGGGGACTTGTGGACACCCCTCCACATAGCCAACAGAATGGGGGATACCCTCTCCATTTATGGATGAATCCTAGCGGGGGACTGGTGTTTTTTTCCAAGCATGGTTCTAAGATCAGTGGGTGATGCTTTCTTAGAGAGCAGTCGAATCTCATGTTTAGCAATGTTTAGGCTTCATTACTCCCAGTAGCGAAGCTGCAGTGCAGAGCTAAGGGTTCATGTTTAGGAGAAGGAATGTGTGAAGTGGACACCTTAGAATGTGCAGAGGCAGAACAATCAGAACTCATTTGGAGCCAAACCCTATTTGGCAATTTACATTGATTAAGGTAAACATAATTCGATGAAAAGGAGCAAATTAGAACCAAACTACATAGTCACTTTTAATATTGACTATACATTAGTGGCTAATGCTGTTCTGGTTGGATTTCACATTGGGAATGAACCTTGACTGTTCTAAAAAAGATTCCATTTAAAGATTCTAGGGGTACAATATTTAATAAAGAGTCGGCCAAATTGAGAAAAAAAATCAAGGGATTCAGTAAGTAGGACATATAGCCACATCAAGCTACAATGCGCCACCACCACTGGCAGAGGACGCGGCTCAAAACGGTCATGTTCAAAATGTCACATTGTTATATCTCTAAATGCAAACCCTTTAACAAGTGAGTCCATCTGTTTAATCCCTATTGAGGATTGTAATTCCCTGGGGCCTTCATCAAATGCCTGAACATCAGAAATATCAATGTTATGTTTACAGCACAGGATAATAATCAAACATGATCAGTCCCGGGTCTTATGATTTTTAAGGAAAATAGGTGTCTATTCACTAAACAGTACAGAGTGGAGACTGGCATAGCACATTGCTTTGGTACAATAGCCAGCATCCCAAATCTAAAAGGAGACATGTGCCATTTGGACATTTTCTTAGAATAACGCGAAGCTGCAATAAAAACGCAGAATGTTTCAAGGTAGCAACAATCTGCCTGGAAGCAAGGGATGTTCCTGACTGCTTGATTAGGCAATCTATAAAACAGGCATGCTATTCCCACAGTGAACAGCTGATTAACCGTATGCCTACACCGAGGCCGATTTATGCTTGGTATGTGTGACAACATACTTTCGTCCTTGAGAACTGAAACATATTACACTTTTGATTACATTCTCCAATAAAAGGACACTTTTTCCCTATGCAGAGGGAAACATCTCAAGGATAAACCTATACATTCCACGAGGAGAAAGGATGTGAGTTGTACGTCACTGAAAGAAGTTTGGGGTTTGGAATCGGTAGTGCAAATGTGCTGCAGATACTATGACTAAAAAGACAACAAAAATGACTTTTTTAGAATTTAACTGGACTTTTACCAATCATAGGAGTTGCAAGACAAACACCTGTATAGATCTTATCACATGTTCGTTCAATGCAATCGATATCGGTAAATCTGCAAGACAAGTCTATGAGCAAATTGTTGAAAATTGATCTTGCATTGGGAGTATACAAATCTGCATTCACCTTTGGGGAAGCACTTTCTCCAAATGGGCCACTCCTCCCACAGGACCTGAAACAGGATGATTGTGGAGAAACCATTGATGTTAGACTTTGTAAATTAGAACAAGGTTTGACTTTCCAAATCTCCAAAGCGAGAACAGAGAAAGCAAAATGGTAGAAAGGACTTTCCGCAAGTCAGATATATAATACTGTCTGCCGAACCTGGCTCCAAGGGTTTGTTATGGATTTAAGGTGATCGTTACCACCTTTGCCTCTCTAAAGCAGGTGAGGTACAAGATGTGTTTCAGCTTCCCAATGGACGTCCTGTGATTGGATGATGAACCCACATGGAAATGGTTGTGAAGAGAACATGCTTTCCCAGCAGCACTGTCTTTCATCTGTAAACTCGGTGGGTGCAGTCCAAGTTTAGTAACTTTCTCTCCCTAAACATGTTTTTGGCTACTAACACTCACTCCAGAACACTCTACTTTAAGAATGTTACTTGATAAGTGTATATTCACTACACATTCAATTTGTAGGATGCTAGTACCCTATCATAAGTTTTATCTTAAACATTGGAAATACTGATTAGTTTAACAAGGCACGTTATCAATTGGAATAGATCCTCATTGCTGCCTGGAGAATGTAAGCTTTAACAGACTTTCTTTATTGGTATCCTATTGCTCTTGATCCTCAATTATGTAGCAGTGATAGTTTGGGACTATCAACAGGCAGCTGTACAATATTAATGCATCTCCCTAGTGCTAAAGAGACTATAATTGGAAGATAAGATAGATATATGAACACAATTTCTCATGTGCACATTCGAAAATGTATGCAACCATTGCATAGTCAATGTTGCCAATTCACCTATCAGCGGAATGCATATGGAGGATGTACACAGGTTCTTGAAAAAATAAAACACGACTTTATGTTACAAAAAGGAAAAAAAACACTCATGAGGGATCATCTTTGCAAATAGCATTATAATAGACATGATATGTCACAGCTGTTCCCCCTAATCTGAAAGCATCCCAAACTCCCACCCACTTTATGGGAACACTCTTAACTAAGCATCAGGATATATGCCATACCAAGCGTGGCAAATATATAAATGCTCAAATACATAATGTAGTTCAAGGGATTAGCATTTCTGTGTATGGCCTGCAGTTTTGCACTTTATTGTTTTAATTTTTTAATGAAGAACTGCAAGTCCCAGAATCAAAAGATTGAACTAGGTTCGGGGATTGCCCTCTTGTCCTCTAGGAGGGTCCGAGGCTGCTTTTGCCAAGTTGCTGCATCCTTATGGTTTATGCGCCCAGTTATTTCAGATTGCACGTTTGTCTGTGTGCACATGATTGTACGGGTAACGCACCTCTGGCAGGACGTCCAGGATGTCGCGCCTTCCCAGCTCTCTACAAAACAGAACTTGCTGCCAGTTTGTTTGTGTGAAGAGGGTTTGGCTTGAATACTCTTGCACATTTGTGCATTAGTTTTATTGCATGGACCATCCAGCTGCTGTGATGGTCACATGGCACTCTTCCTAAAGACTGAAGTTACAAGTATTGTCGGTGCCCGAGCCAGCCTCTGGCTTGGAAGGGGATAAACCCTCCTGAATTGAGGACGTTGGGGTCAGAAAGCAGCCTGATTTGTGAGGCTCAGGCTAGGGTGTCTCTGGGAAAGGAGTGCAACAGCAAGCGTCTGTCCAATCGATCACCTCCACTCATCGTTTAGATGTCACACACCGCTGATGATCAGCATCTCTTTGTGAAGTACTATAGCTTCTGAATTGTCCTGAAAGATAGATGTAATGGCTGAAGAAAGGCATACCAGATATTCAGCCTCCTAGTCTCAGAGGAGAGATGATGGCAGTCCAGTGGGTTAATGCAACTCCTGCAGCTATCTGTAACCTGCAGACAACACATCCAGTTCATGGTGAGATGTGCAGAGCGGGTTGGTTCCTGTGCTGGGTCCTGTGCCCAGCTCACCTCACCTTCAGAAGCTGCCTTGTTTGATTTCTAGCCATAGTAACTTGTCACCACTCTCCCCTAAGCTTCAGTTGTTTTCCTCATGTTTTTGTATAGTTGAAAGCAGTGAGATAGTGTATGTATGAGGGCTACCGAGCCCATGGCTCAAAAAGCAAAGGCAGGACCAGGGTCGGACTAGACCATCAAATCGTCCAAGGCACCAATTAAAAAGTGGTCCACAGTTGCAAATAGCTATTGATTCCTTTGATGACACTGTTTGAATAGTACCCATGGGGGATTTATTTGACAAAGTGTGATGCAAATTGCACATTTTAAAGAATATATATTCAGCAACACTCGTCAAAACTCCTGCCCGCAGAGTGAATTAACTCACGAAACTGACTCAAATTGGCAAAAAAAGTGGCCAACTTTGCCTAAAAAACTGGCCAAACCATCATGTTGTGTTTTTGGTTCGGCCATGGGCCTATTGCCCTCTAAGCCAGCCCGGGCCTGGGCACGACTGAAAGTGAGCATGCAGTCACTTGGAGAGGCGTTGGGTATTGTGCCAACCTTGGCCCCACTCGCAGCCATTTTCTAAAATCTTCCTCCAGCCTTCCAAGGCTGGCAACTCTTTTGAGTACTACTGAAATAACTAAAGACCATGACATTAATATGTATGCACGTGTGTCAGGGCTTAAAATCCACTGCACAACTAAAACCAAACACACAACGATAATTAATGTCAGTAGAGCTTCCCACACAGCCACAGAAGAACGAGACAGAACTTAGGCAAGGAAGCGGACAAATAATCACCTGCACGCAGACGTTGCCAACACAGGTTACACAAAAGAGGGCACGCACAAAGGAGAGGCCAACGAGCCAACAGATGCTGGAGCAAGTACAGTGTATGCTAGCACGAGGAAAAATATGCCTGCGGCTTCCATTTACGCAACAAGCGTGCCACCAAAATGGAAGGACCTGCAGATGTGTAGTGCATGGCTAGCAAGCAAATGAGGGAGCTCTATGTTGAATCTGCAGGGTGTGGGGGTGGACGCATAATAGAATTGTCTGCAGGGGTGTCCAGGAAATGTTTTACTCGTTGTGTGTAGATGTAACTAAGCAAGCATGTCAGCAGCAATAACAAAGGACGCGCTCTCCTTGCTGCAAAGAGCTGCCATTACATACTTATGTGAACAACATGAAGTGGAGGAATCATAAAAGCGAGGCATTTTAATGCATTTATAGTTGCCTTGGGAACTCTAAGCTAAATAAGGACATGTGTTTGTACAATGTATGCATCTGTAGGAATTATACAGTGCAAGCCCAGCTGGAAGGCAACAGTGTTCTGTGCACAGGGAATTCACCCAGGGGGTTTCACTTAGGGTGCAAGGTGTCAGAGTTTGCTGGGATGGGGTGTGAGAGCAGGGGTGCCCTGGAGGAGGGAGTAGTAGAGTTAAGTGGAGGGTCAGTGGTAGACGAGATGTTCTATAAAGAGTATGGTTGCCACCTCCTTCATGAAGGGTTAGAGGTCACAAAGATTCTGCGTGCATGCAGCAAGTCTCTTGCCATTCAACTGTACCTGGTGACTTTTAATGCTATCTCCTCCTAGCCTGCCTCTTAACATGCCATTCTTTCTTTTGTGGGGGATCCATGTGCTCCCTCGGACCCACTCCTACCCTCTGGCCCCACATGACGTCTTTTCAGGCTCCCTGGCTCTTCCTTGTCTGCAATTATCTGTCCCACTTCCACTGTGCCCCAGCCACCTGCCCTTTTCTATGGACACCCTATTTCTCATACCCACGCATCTGGTTATTTTCCTCTGCGTCTGTGCCCTTGTCTCCATCACCTCTCCTACATGCCACTACTGGGTTTCTCCCCTGCTGCACACTACTGCTGTGCTAGGATTCTGCTACAGAACAGCAATGTTTCACCCTGGGAGCTTCTTTCAGGCACAGTGTTCTTCCTGATGGTGTCTTGGACTGCCGGCCATTTTCCCACTGGCATTCATGAGTACAATGTCCGGAAGTGTGTGATGGAGGGTCCAGTCTGATCTGCATTGGTAATAATTTCCAGAGACAGTGCATGTAGCATTACTTGGTTTCAATAGGACGGAGATCACGGGGCAGAAAAGGCAGATGCGGGAAATTAGCAACAATTACAAGGTCAACTGTGATCACTTAATACTGACCACCACCAAGAGAACCAGCTCCCACAACAGCCACATCACAGATTTTTTTTAGCACTAACCACCACCAACAAAACACTGTTGTACAAATGTTTGGTGACACTATAAGGAAACCTGAGCATTTGGCACTCGAAAGTAAGCAGGCAATTGTATTGCATGACTTGAGGATGTTGGCCAAGGCATGCTCAGTTTTTGACTGCATGTATAACCAGAGGGTGGGGAGCATAAACAGGTCCAATAATCAAATTCAGGGATTGCTAAAGGAATATTGTATAACCTGTCTAGCATAGTACAAGTAGAGCGATGCAGCTCCTACAATTGGAACCAACTATCATTGTAATGAATAGAAAAGTTTGTAGAATCTCTAAGGCCCTGATTCATGGAATGTTCTGAGCGGAAAATTGGGACTTAGCTTGCCACAATGCATGCAAAACTCTGTTTGTCGATTCATGGAATTGACTGCGCTGGACTTTTCCAAGACTTGCGTCGACTTTGCACAGGTCTGGCATATATCTGCGAGCAGTCGAGCACCTTGCACAAGATTCTTCGCAGACTGTGGGTTGTGCTCACAGAGAGTCCAAAATAGGGGGCGGAACATGCAAAATGAGGAAGAACAAGGGAAAATGTGGGCGTGCCGTGGGACGACCTGCCGCGAGGAGATTGCACGCCCACAACTGCACTGAACAAATCATATTCACGGATCTGACCACGCAACGTCACGTGGGGGAAATGACCATACAAAGCTCCTGATCTAAACGCCACCCAAAGGCAGGTGTATAGACACTTGGGCATAGGAATCACCATGCAGAGATAAGATTGCATGTTGGATTTATGGGTGCATGTATACAGTCCATTCAAACATAGAGGTGTGCGTAAGCAGTTTAGCAGGGTGCAGGCACAGTTTATGTGGGGTTGTATGCAGATTGATTGTGAAATTACTCGAGTTATGGAACATGGTGAGCATGCAGTCGGGGTGCTGTGAACATTTATGGGGACCCTATGCAGTATCACCTGGGTGTTGGCTTGGTTGAGGAGGTGCTCACGCAGGATTACTGGGGTGCATGAGTTTGCACCCAAGGACCGCATATAGGTAGGTATTAGGTAGGTATTAGTGGCTACATTTGGTTTGCAGAGGGTTTGTCGGGGGCGTTCCAGTCGCAACTTGTGAAAAGGGTTACCTAGTGGGAAAGATTCCATGAATACGCGGATCATTTACAGGTGACTCATGCGTGAGGTGGCATGCATAGTCCTTCTCACCACGCAGACTTTACTGGATCTGTGCACACTTTTCTATGAATCGGGCCCTAATGTAAAAACAAAGAACTATCGAGCCTGAGTATCACAAATTGAAATACACCAAACACGGTCTATAAAGATTCACAGATCTTTTATTCTGCACAGTGTACAAAGAAACATAGAAACAGATAGATATCTGGCTCTCAACACCCCACAATGAGTACCAGCCCATCAAAGAGAGGAGAGAGAGTGCTGGACATCTGATCATTCATGTTTTTATACAGTTTCAACAATATTGTCCAGCCCTCTACATATAAATAATCTGCGGTCTAGAGTTTGTGGCTACTGCACATACAGCTTATACAATAATATACAGAAGGATTACATAAATTTGCATTTCCATCAAGTTGCAATGGCGATGTATATTCTCGGATCCCGCGGTAAGCCTTAGTCTATATCCCAACACAATATAGTTCAGCCAGTGTCCACGCTTGGCGTTTACATTTCATTGTCGCTGATGTGATTTTTGTGTGGATGAGGCTTGTTAACGTAGACAATACTAAGACGACAGTTCATTCGTAGTACAAGGTCTCTTTACCTAGTCTAAAGAGTTGGCCCGCGGACAGTCTAACCATTAACAGAACTTAAAGGTCGGGAGGCTTGGTTGCAAGTTAGAAACACAGTCCACCATTTTAGAACAGAGAATCATACGTACAGAAAGCAAAATGTCGGATGATTGTAAAATGGTGGCAAAGTCGATCAGAAATCGGAACTTTTGCAACACGGTTTTCTTCATAGAGCGACTAGGCTTAGGCCAATATAAGTCAAAAGGAGGCATAATATGATTTCCCGTTTAACAAACCCTCCTTTTGGCCTAAGTCAACTGCTAAACTTAGAAATAGTCACTTTACAAGTAACTCCACGTCTCAATGTCCATACAACCTGAATCGCATTCATCAGATATATCAATCGCCATAAGATCTGTGGCGGAAATTTCCTTCATCACAAATTCGTTGGCCATTATTTCTGGTGCGTGTACCTTTGGTCCTAAAGTTCCCACAGTCTGTGCACAACATCCCCCTAACATTGAACATATGGCAGGAAGACATTGTATACAGCAACAACAAAACAACAGAATACCCAGAATAATTAATAAGACTGAGAGAAGCTTCCATCCCCAAGATCGTAAGAAGTCCCAAAACCAAGCACTAAGATCCCAATTTCCCTCGGGAACATGCACTTCAGAACTTAGGACATGCAGATTTTGTATTGCCTTAAAGATGGTTGGGGAGGCATCTGGTATGAAAACGCAGCATGCGGACCCCACTAATTTGCATACTCCACCACGCTCAGCCAAGATGACGTCTAATACCATCCGGTTTTGTAGTGCCACTAATCTGATTGATTTCTGTTCTAGAGTCATGTTATAGAGTATGGGCCTCATTACACGGATGATGATAAGGAAATAACGATACCGGTAAGGGATTACTGGTATTGCTAAAATCCCTTGCCAATCACGACCCGGATAACTGCTATTAGCGGCACCGCTAAGAACGGTGCCACTAATAGCGGCTAGTCCGCGTGCTCGTGACCCCTCATGTCGGCAATAGCGGCATGCCGCTAATAGCAGACCATCACAACCCATCCGGACATGCAAATAGCGGCATGAATTTGGCCAATAAAGCCCATACCGGCATGGAGGAAATACCGGCATCGCGAACCACCAGTTAAGAGACATGAGCAGTGTTCCCACCTGCCACAGGTGGCCACAATCAGCACAGGTGGAGGCAAAGGAGACTGGGGCAGCAGAAAAGGAGCACAGCACACCCCTTCCCACACCCCTTCCCACACCAAGATGGTTCCAATACTAGCAGCATTACATGGGCTGGAGGACATGATTGCATTGCAGCACCAACAACAACAGGCAGCACAGAGGAGACGCAGGAGGAGGAGGAGGGCGAGACAGGCCCAGCAAGCCCCACCAGTGCACCTAGTCATACCACAGAGGCAGCCACCAATCCCCAGGATTCGAGCCAGTCCATTCAACCTAACCACTGAGCAGATACACACCCTATACCGTCTGGACCGGGATATCATCACCACCATTGTGTACATGATACACAACGACATCATGAGCTTCATAGACATCCGTACTGCCAACCCCCACTACTGAAGGTGGTAACTGTGCTCCACTTCCTGGCCACAGGCACCTACCAGCATACTGTAGGGCAGATGCATGGCATATCACAACCAGTATTCTCACGCACGCTGACCCAGGTGCTCGATGCCCTCCTGAAGCACACAAATGAACACATATCCCTGCCAAGGACTGCCCAGGAGATCTCCAACACCAAAGTTGGCTTCTATTCACTGGCAGGCATCCCAAGTTGCATCGGGGCCATCAACTGTACCCATGTGGAATTGGTGGTCCCACATCACAATGAAGCAGTCTACCTGAACAGAAAGCAATACCACTCCATCAATGTACAAATGGTATGTGACTCAAACAAGATAATCACACATTGTTGTGCCCGATATCCCGGATCAACCCATGATTCAATGGTCCTGCGGAACTCAACGATACCACGCTGCATGGAGCGACATGCTGGACAACATGCGTGGCTACTTGGTGAGTAGCAGGGCAAGCACATGGCAGTGTGATGTGGATAGTGATTGGGGGGGAGATGCACACTCCAACATGGTGTGATTGGGGGGGACAGATGCATACTCCAACAGGGTGTGATTGGGGGGGTGCATACTCCAACAGGGTGTGATTGGGGGGGAGATGCATACTTCAACAGGGTGTGATGGGGCGGAGATGCATGCTCCAACAGGGTGTGATTGGGGGAGGAGATGCATACTCCAACAGGGTGTGATTAGGGGGGGAGATGCATACTCCAACAGGGTGTGATTGGGCGGGATGCATACTCCAACAGGGTGCGATTGGGGGGGGAGAGATGCATACTCCAACAGGGTGTGATTGGGGGGGGGAGAGATGCATAATCCAACAGGGTGTGGACTGTCGTCTGTAGAATAAATGGACATACAGATGTACGCCAATGTCCACCAAGACAGCACACAATGGGCCGGACACAAAACCACGTGCAAGTTGGAAGCTGCACAACAAAGAAATTAATCCAATACGCCAAGCATTACATATCTATCCACATGCACATTGCACATCATACCATACCCTATATGACACAAAGCAGCAACATGCAGCCAATATGCACAATGTAAATGTGCGCTGAACAACATCACAACAGATATGCACCCTTGAGTGCATGAAAAGGGATCACCTGTAGCCATTGTACTGAACCACACCTGTACACCACTACTGAAGTGCCGCTTCACAGCATGGGGACATTGATTTCAGAATGGCAGTACATTAGCAGTGTGGTACAAACGTTGCCCGGGCCCTGGAACACTACTGAACTGTCCTACCCAGAACATGGCAATAACTGCCGTAGGCATGCATGGTTCATGTCCACTTGCAAGGACTAGCTCACCTTCTCACATTTCAGTTACACTGATTGTCTCCATGCATGCTAGGATTTGTGGATGCCAATCACAATTCAAAGTTGCTTTGTGTGATATGTACAGGTTACACTTGTTGTAAACAGTAACACATCCCCATTCTTGCACCCATGCAGGTGATGCTGGCTATCCCCTGCAGAGGTGGCTCCTTACCCCTGTACGGAACCCACAGAACAGGCACGAAGAGGAATACAATCGTGCACATACCCGTACCCGTATGGTAATTGAGCAGACATTTGGACTTTTGAAGACATGGTTCCGGTGCCTCAGCAGGTCGGGTGGGGCACTCCTGTACAGCCATGAGAAGGTCGCCAAGATCACGATGGCATGTGTCATGCTGCACAATATGTGTATCAGACGGAATGTGCCAATGCCCCCTGAGATTGAAATGCAACCACCTGATGAGGATGATGATGGGGATGAGGAGGGAGGAGATGGAGCTGCAGGTAATGCAGGAGGCGATGCCCAGGAGGGACCGCTGTGCGTAGGCATCTGATCAACCGAATATTCTGAATCACATGGTCCTACTCTGTTGAATGGAAGTGGGTATTTGTCCACTGGGTTTTGTGGTGAAGCGCACCCTGGGCCCTGTCCCACAATAAAGCTCACATACACAGGTCCAAGCCTGTGTATCAACTTGTCACCAGTGTGTTTAATATATTATCAGGTAAAGAAGTGCATGGACCCAACTACGCAAACACCCTTTCCCCCCTCCCCCACAACTCTCCCAAAACACCCCCCCACAACACTCCCAAAACACCCTTTCCCCCCTCCCCCACAACTCTCCCAAAACACCCCCCCCACAATGCTCCCAAAACACCCTCTCCCCCCTCCCCCCACAACAACCCCATGTATGGCTGGTGCAACTTTGCTGTCTTGCTGTACATGTGTCAGCTACATCAGGCTGGCCCTAGTTCCCATCCACACTCCCACCACTTGGGGTTGGAAAGGTGTGCGCTGTGTAGATCGCAAGGACCGGCGCCGGGGGTTCGTCTGCCTTGAGCTGGCAGAGGAGGAGGTGCATGGTTGTTCTTGTGGCGATGGGGGTTCTATCTGTCCATAGCGTCAGCTATGCGTGTGAGGACCTGCCTCACTAGTGCCATTTCCTCACAGAGCCTGTTGGTTCAGGCTTCCATGCCCTGTCTAATCTCCCTTGCATTCTCCCTGCACTCCTCCCTCAAAAGCACTGCCTCATCAACATGCTGGCCAACCAGCTCTGTTATGTCCTCCTGCCGCTGTCTGATGATGGCCATGTCATGGCCACTGTGTCTTGCTCATGGGGTGGGTGCCGCAACTTGTTCTATGGGTCCAGAATCAGGTGAGGACACCGGTGGACTCCAGCACCCTGCCACGATTTCATCGCCAGACTGTGCATGGCTGCTGGATTGTGATGTGGGGTGTGAGCTTGGTCCTTTTGATTGCTGGGGGTTGGGGGTGTGCTCTTGCATGGCCAAGTCACAAGTGTCCTCCACATCGGACAGCGGTGCTGTGGCTGCTGCCTCGCCAATGGAACTGTTGGCAGCAGACAGTGGCCCTTCCGTGGGTGGTTCGTGCATTGGGGGGATCACTGGAGTGGGTGCAGCAATTGTTTCTGCCGTAGGTTCACGTCTTGGAGATGTGGGTAGCTTGCTGTGTTTGGCCCTCTGCGGGAGTACACTCTTCCCTGTGCCCCTTGATGTGCTGGTGATGTTGGCTGACGCTTTCCCCTGGGTTGTTTCTTGGCAGAGGGAGCCTGTGTCGCAGTGTCTTGCTCATCGCTGACAGTCTGTGAGCCTGTGGGGGAGAAAGAGGGGGATGGCATTGGTGATTGGTCAACATGCTTCATGCAGATCTTGTTCATCATGCTGGTATATGCATTTGGACTTCATTTGTGGGCATACAGGTCATAGGACTGTTGGGTGGGTCATTCATGCATGGGTCTGGGTGGCACGTGTCTGTGGTGATGTGTGCATGTGTGTGTGTTGGAATGGAACCCTCACATGGGCAGGGTTGTGTGCATGTATGTTTGTGGCTGCATCCATGAGCTGATCTAGGGCTCACATTTGGGGGGGTACCTCATCTTTCACAGTGCAGTGTTTTATGTGGACACTCACCTCCATCTGATGTTGTGGGCGCACCACGCTCCATTTCGCCAACTCCCTCTATGGATTCCACACCTATGGTGCTCACGCAGGTCTCCTCCCACTCCATCAGGTTGATAGGGGATCCTCCACCGCCTCCTGTGGCCATGGCCAGGTTCCGGTTGGCAGCCAGTATGCTGCGTACACGGAGGCGGAGATCGTCCCATCGCTTCCTGCAATCTTTAACAGTGTGGGGGGTGGTGCCCACCGCACTAACTTTCTGGGCCACCGCTGCCCAGATTGCATTTTTTTTAAATTAGGGTGACACGCCGCATGTCATTTGCGTTGTCGGCAAGCGTGTCAGTGAGCATGCTGAGCACCTCATTGGTGAATCGCTCCTTCCGCTGCCGCTCCGCTCCTTTTTTGATTGCCTTGGGCATTGTCAGGGGATCTTGGATGATTTTGTATGGCACTGGTGTGGATGTCGGTCCTGGGGGCAGAGGATGGCAATGGATTGTGGTTTTAAAGATGTCCGCCGTGCAATTTCCCGTTCCTGTGCGATGACGCTACTTCCGGTTTCGCTTATTTACGGTGACCGCTAATAGCGGTCACCGCTAATGCCGTGTTGCATGAGGTCGGAAGTACTATCAGCGCTTTCATCGGTGCCACTAAGGGTCTTTACGGGGTCTTTACCGGCATGGCGGCAGGGTCATTACTGGCGCTAAGCTCGTGCCAGCATACTCGTAATGGCACGCATTTAGCAGCCTTTTGCCTACACGGACACGTTGTTAGCGCCATGCCGGTAAAGGTGGTATCTTACCGCCTACCGTGTAATGAGGCCCTATGTCAGTGGTCCGGTTGATGGTTTTCTCCAGTACTCTCACTACTTTCCTAATATCCTCAGTATTCATAATTTGCCCCCAAAATGGTACAAAAGATTTTGCTACATCCCCCAGAATTTGTGGAGGAGTATCACCTCTCTCGTCCTGTCTAGGAAGTAGACAGGTTCACCTACATACAAAGGTCTGTCCACACTGGTCAAGTTTGCAACATTAGTACAACCCTCGAAATGGCCCATTGTCATGATGCCTACCCCCGGAGCACCAGGCCAGGCCCAGCACCCCCGGAAGCAGGCATCATGCCCTCGGGTAAAAGCCCAGCGGCCCCTTATAGGGGCTCTTTGGACTCAGTCCTGGCGCCTTTGGCGCCAGGCTCATGTTGGACATCAGTCCTGGCGCCATAGGCGCCAGGCTCATAAAGAGATGTGTTTTGTGCACTTACCTGATGCAGACCATGCTGCACGCTTCAGGCCTCCCTGAGACCTGAAAGGGACTATTTTTTCATAGGGACTATTTTTTCACTCGGGCGTGGCCAGGGAAGGATACATACCTAGTTGGGGAAGGATACATACCTGGGACCTCTTTGGAGGCTATTTAAGCCACGCCCAGACAGCAGCTCATGCTTCGCGTTGTTCTGCTTCCTGCAGCTTAACGCTCACCGTGTCTGCTCCCGCTCCTGGACTCCAGCCACGCCCGCCTCGAACCTGGAAGACCTGCAAGGAAGGAAGAGAAGAGAAAGGTGAAAACCAAGGACTATTTCAAACTTCTTACCTGCATCCGGAATCTTCTCGCCAGCATCCCTGAAGAAAGACTTCCATTTAAAAGCATTGCGTTGCTCGCTGCAGTGCCACGCTTCACTCACCTGTCCTCGAGACATCTCCCGGCTCCATCGTGGCTGTCAGCATCGGACGCCACATCTCTGCACCTAGGGGAGAGAGGAAGAAACAAAAGGTGAGCAGAAGGAACACAGAAGGAAAGCCTGATTAATAGCCATAATACTTACCGGCTTTTCTTCCACATTTCGGGTCGGCGCCGCCCCGTTGGCAGGTACCGTAACCCAGCCCCTATGGGGAAAGGACAAGAGACATTTCCGGGGAATGATAAGGACATTTAGAGGGATCGCCCTCATCACTACTCACCTCGGCAGTTTAACCCCTCGACGCATCGTCTTCATTCTGCACCTGAAATAAAGGACAGATCACAGGTTAGAAAGACAACATAAAGGGGGCCTCACTTGAACTTTGAACTTTCATACTTACGGCGCATCGCTCAGGAAAGTCAAGTGGATTTTGCCAGCGCCATTCTGAAAACCAGTGAAGTAACGCGCCCCTGCACCAGAAGCAGGATGGAGAGTTCATCCTTCCAAACCATAAGGTGAGTTTAAACCGGGGTTTGGAGGAAGTTAGAGAGGAACGAAGGGGGAAGGGGGAAAGGGGGGAGCTAGCACACTATTCTGCAGACTGTTAATCCCCTTTCTCATCTGCAGAAGGATATTCCTACGGGCCAGGCAAGCACGATTTGGAGGTCCTGTCCAATCGGTGTTCCGGGTCCTGCGCATCACGCTAGAAGAGGCCACAGCAATCCAGACTAGACCAGCGCCCCCGTGGGAACCAGGTGAGCGTTACACCCATTGACTGAGTGCCATTCCTTTGTATGCAGAAAGAAACAGAGTTGGGGCTATGGTCGACAGTATAGGACGGTGGCATGGCATCCCTATTGCCTATAGGAGCCATCTTGAAAGAGATCAAAGATTGAAATGGTCGGGACAGTCTATCAGAAGGCCTAATAGAAGCAACATTAAGCGTTCTTCTATTTGCGAAGAGTGAGCATCCCAGAGGTGTTAGAACTCGCCTTTCAAACTCGTTGAAATTTGTTCCATCAAAGTTCCCCGAGATGCTATCATTCCATCAGCCAAAGAATAGTGCCCGTAGAGAAGCATAACATGCAGTAGTTAGAGGCAAAGGATGAATATACCAGCCCAACCATTTTTCCCCATGTTGGGGTAAATGAGAGCAAACCCAGCAGTCTGTCATATTCAAAATGGCATGGATTGTGTTAATTATTAATAGTAGTGTATTATTGTGATAGCTCTGTCTGTTCTGAGAGTCTCTAGGAGATACAGTGTGCAGGTGCACAAAAGGTGTATATATTCTCAGTAGGCAAGAATGTTTGAAGTGGGCGTACTTCTTCCATATACCAAAATCCTAAGGCAACTAATACTACGAAACCAGTTAATATTATTACAAGAAAACAACACGTCTTGAAAGACCATGTATTTGATCGTCCATTGTTATTGTTGGCCACACAGTCACTTATTTGTTCTGTACTAGTAGGGGCAATAACAGGCATTGGGCCTCATTACACGTAGTGCGGTAAACCATGGTGCTATTTGCACCATGGTTCATGCTGGTTTTTTACCGGTACCGCCTTGGAGGAAAGAGGAATTACCGCCCTATTCCAAGGTTGGGAAGGCGGTAATTCCGCCTTCCTCCATTGTCCTTCCCCATTCCCATTTTTGCCCCATAGGGCTCTATGGGAGTGGGGAAAGCGCTAATTACGGTACCACAAATTGCGGTACCGTAATTAGCACCCTGGTCCCTTTGCGGGTTGGTTTTTAACGCCTGCTAAAAAGCAGGCGTTAAAGCACCAACCTGCAAAGGGACCTCGTAGTAAGGCGGTAAGGGTTTACCGGTACCGGTGCCCTTACCGGTACCGGTAAACCCTTACCGCACTACGTGTAATGAGGCCCATTGTTCCTTTTAAGCGAAAACTCCGTAGTCCGTTTGCTGGTGATCTCCTGATCACACGTTTTCTTAGTCTCTCCCTAACCCCAGCCACCTACTTTCCTTCAGATGCAATAGATGGGGCAGAGGACAAGCCCTATGGTTACTTTCCTTGTGTGCACACCCGAACCGTGCAGTAAGTCTAGCTCCGTCGACGCAGATTGTACCTTGTGACTCCTGGTACAGTGTGATCTGCGAACAGTGTGTCGTTGCTTCCTGATGGAAGTGATGAATTTGCAGCAGAACCAGGCAAAGATGCAAAAGGATCTGCAGGAGAGTGTGGAGATTATGCAGCTGTTTTCTCAGGAACCCGTGGGCTCAGGGAGTGTCTCCGAAGCACTCTCAGTACTGCTCCATGCTGAATGATCGTTGAGAACAGAGCAAGTCAGTTTCTCCTTATTTTTCTCGTCATGTGGCAAAGGGAAATGTATCCTCTTGACATGCGAAGCGTGTAGCCAATGCTTCTTTCCAGCTACACGTACCGCAGTCTGTGTGGCCAATAGGACCTGGTAAGGCCCTCTCCACCTCGGTGCGAGACAGGATGCTCTCTCAAATGCTTTAGTTGGCACCCACTCTCCAGGTCGGATCCTATGACCTGGCCCCTCGTATTTAGCTGGGAGGGCTTCTTGCACCTGTTGATGAATCAAATACAGATTTTTAGTTAACCGTTCGCAATATTCAGAAAGAAGTACATGCTCTATATCCCTCAAAGCCCTGGGTTTAGGAAGATTCCAAATGTTAGCTGGCCTCCCCATCACCACCTCATACGGGGAGAGCCCAGTTCTAGTCTGTGGGGTTGTTCGCATCGACAGTAAGACTATCGGTAAGGCGTCCGGCCATTTCAAATTGGTGCCGGCACACGTCTTAGCAAGCTTGTTCTTCAAGATTCCATTGTGTCTCTTTAACAATCCAGCGTGGCTGGCCAAATTGATCTGTTTATCGATCTGCAATCCCGCACATATCTGTAGAATTACAGCAGTGAAAAAATGTGGACCATTGTCCGACCAGATGATCCTCGGCAAACCAAACCTAGGAAAATATTCCTTAAGCATGGTTTTCGCCGTTGTCATTGCTGTGGCATCTTTTACAGGAAAGGCTTCAACCCATTTACTAAAAGCTCAAATAACAACCAAAACAAATTTGAAATTATTACAACACTCAATTTCAATAAAGTCAAAGTGGATCATTTCGAAAGGGACAGAAGGTGGACCAAAACTACCCCTTGGTGTTGATGTGCCCTTCCCCATATTGTGCTGTAAACAGATCATACAACTGTAGACAAAATGCACCGCAGTTTTCAGGATGTTAACATTTACCCAGACACTTTCTAACATTTTACACATTTTCCTAGCGCATATGTAAGTGGGACCATGAGCCATTGAAACCATCATAGTGATGTACGCATCTGGCAGCATCCATTTTCCCTCCAGGTTATTCACCCAACACCCATTATCATCCAACCTCGCCAAGCCCTCATCCCATTGCTTAGTTTCTTCTAGAGTGGCACCAGTTGGATATTCTTTATAGACGCAATTCCTCCATCTATGGTACAGACATTTGTGGCTTCCCTTGTAGTGTACATATCTGAATAGAGATCAGTAGCAGTTTGTTTGGCTCTCTGGTCAGCAAAAGCGTTTCCTTTTCCTGCATCATTGATGATTTTATGATGTGCCGCGCATTTCATAATTGCTGGCTGAGTGGGAAGTGCAAGTGCTGAGAGTAGTTTAACTATCAAAGTGCCATATTGGATCTTCCTTCCATGTGAGGTCAAGAAACCTTGTTCTGCCCAAAGTCTACCGAAGTTGTGAACTACCCCAAAAGCATGCTGACTATCAGTATATATGCTTACTCTAAGCCCTTTGGAAAGTTCACAAGCTCGAGTCAATGCAATCATCTCTGCGTCCTGCGCGGAGTTATACGAAATTATTTTGGTTTCCACAATCGCAAAACAGCTCCCCTTGTGGATCATTCAAAGGTGTAACTTTCAAATCAATTCTGCCTTTAGTTTCTTGTTCTGTGGCATAAAGGCAGTCATGTGACATTTCGTCACTGCAAGCAGTACCTTGCGGAAGAGGTAATAATTCAGCCGGATTCAGTACACAACACCTATTAGTTTTAATATGCGGCGCAAACAACATCAATTCGTATCTCATTAATCGTGCGGAGGTGAGGTGTTGTGTTTGGTTCTATTTAATAGAACGTCTACAGAGTGAGGTACCAACAAGTTTAAAGCATGGCCTAGGACCATACCCTTGCTCTGTTTTACAGATGTAGCAGCAGCAGCGACAGCTCTCAGACAACTCGGCAAAGCACATGCAACAGGATCAAGGGTGGAGGAAAAGTAGCTGCACGGCCTATTCTTCCCCCCATGTTCCTGCGTTAACACAGCCAAAGCACATCCATCACGTTTTGCACATACAACTCGAAGGCCTTTTCATAATTTAGTGTGCCCAAAACTGGTGCTGAACACAGTGCAGTCTTGAGCAAATCAAAAGCTTTCTGGTGTTCCAAGTTCCATGGCAATGGCAAAGAAATGCCCTTATTTTTCAAAGCCAACATTGGTTTAATCACTAACGAAAAGTTTGGGATCCACTGCCTACAGTAAGAAGCCATTCCTATCAAGGCTCTGACTTCCTTCTGCGTATTTGGGGCAGACATGTCAGAAATTATTTTAATCCACTCAGGCATCAATCTTCTTCCCTCCCTACATAGATGACCTCCTGTCGACAATACTGAAACTTTTTCAGTGACGCTTTATGTCCATGCTTTGCTAGGTGAATAAGCAATAACACGGTGCCCTCCTTGTAGGCACTTTCTGAATCTGCAGCTAGAAGAAGGTTGTGGACATACTGGAGCAATGTACAAGTAACAGGCAACTCGAGTGTATCAAGCTGCTCTTTCAAAACCCTACTGTAAATGCTCAGACTTTCCGTGTACCCCTGTGGCGCATGGGTGAATGTAAACAAGCATCCCCTTAGGGTGAATGTGAACAAATATCTGCTATCTTTATGTATAGGAATGCTAAAGAAAGCATTCTTAAGATCTACAACACTAAAATGAGTAGCAGAAGCTGGAATCATCGTTAATATCGTTGTCACATCAGGCACAATAGGAAATTGTGGAGCAACGATCTTATTGATAGTGCGTAAATTGATAATGAAATGGAAAGGAATTACATTATCCCCTTTCTTATACACTGGTAAAATCGGACTATTGCACAAACTACCTGCAATTTCTTCAATTACCCCACGATGTACAAAATCGGAAACTATACACTTCAAAGATTGCTCACCATCAATCGAAATCTTGTACTGAGGAATACGTGGCAACTTTACTCCTGGTTTCAAGACAATTTTAACAGGCTCAATTTGTAAAACACCGACATCATTGTCATCCATCGGCCATAAACACTCCGGAACGTCACTAAATTCCGGCGGCAACGGTCTAGTCAGAAACTGTGAAACAGAAAATTGCTGTGGTGAAATCATCAAACGCACTCCATCAGGAGAACAATGAATTACCGCATTTAATTCCTTCAATAGATTCAATCCCAACAAATTCTCACCACAGTTTGATGAAAAAAAGAAAAGGACAGTGATCCGTGAATGGACCCAGTGAAATCGGTACCGGCAAAGAAACCGGACTAACCACTGGCGTACCAGAAAACCCTACAGAAACATTTGTTTGCCCTGACAGTGGAATGTCTGGAACCTGTGAATGGTCAATGGAACACGTCTGTGCTCCTGTATCTATCAAAAATAGATGTTTCCAATTTCCCACCATCATCTCAATGTAGGGACTTTTCTGATTAACGGGAATAGGTATAGGTTCCAAACCCTGCTTTGGCCAATCCTAGCAAAACAATATATTGTCGAAAGGAAGGTGTTCAGAGAGATATGCAGTAGAAGAATGATCAAAAATATTTCTATTATCCACACTCAGTGGCTGATTGTCTTGTAAAAAAAACTGAGGATTCTGAGAAAATGGATTCTTCCAGAACCTCCAGCCCCAGGGTGGCTTCTGGATCATCTACCCATGATGCCAAATGTGTTATTCGCCCTCTGTTGGAGGATCGGGCATTGTGCTCACCAATGACCCTCTTGTCTTTAACAAGCACTTTGGTTGGGTGTACAGGACCCAACGTTATATTACCTTGTGGAACATACTGTCCCCTAAACTGTGTACTACCCCCTCTAGGACCTCTAACAATCTGTTGTAACAACACCTTAGTTTTCAAGTCTCCCTTTTTCTTTTCAATCCTTTCCTTCTCATTATTGACTCGGTTTTCATAATACTGAGCATATGCAACACTTCAGACTGAGATTTAGCTTGCCAAGCACTTTCAGAAGTCATAATTTGTGACTGAATGTCAGGTAGAAATCCAGGCACAAATGTGTCTACAAATAATCGTTTTCCAGACCCTGTGCTTAAATCTTGTCCACTAAAATCTGAAAATACTTGTTCAAACCGATTAAAGAATTTGTTAGCACCCTCAGATTTTCCTTGGACACAAGCAGTAAGTTTGTCCCAGACAATCCTTCTCTCAGGAATTAAGGCTTTCAATTTTGTCACTATTCTATCAGTCAAGGTCAGTATTACCTAGTGTACTCTCTCACCAGCTGGTCTATCTCTATCTTGTCTAGCCAAATTATTCCATGTGTCCCCTAACCGTGGTACATCGTCTACTGTCCTAATCTGTTTCCATAAATCAGCAGGTAGAAGCACAGGAAATAACAAATCTATATCACCCAAGGTAAATACTGACATTTGCAAGACAGATTCTATCTCTTTATAGAACCCTGTCGGATTCTTTCTAATATCTGGGATAGATTGTCTAATGGTGTTCACTTCCTGTCTTGAGAACGGGACGTGAACAAACTGCGATACATAATGTGCATCAAAGTCATAGGTGGCTACACCCGTTGCAGCATTAGCCGGAACCTCGAGTTTAGGGACAAATGTCGGAGGAACCTCTCTCATAGGCAACTGAGAAGTAGGCAACTCCGAATGCTTACCGAGCAACATTGCCAAATCGAGCGCTAAAGCAGCTGAAGGAGTGTCATACGAAAAGACTCTCTTGTAGATATTCAATAATTCTGCGGGACAACAAATTTTTCCTTTTATACATTCATCCTGTAGGAATTCTACCATTACCTGTGTCACTTTCCTCTGCATTTCTGGCGTATACTGACTATACTGACTATACAAGTCATATACTTCTATCGACATGTCTGAAATCCATCTAAGTGCATCTCCCGTGCAAATTGGCGTTTCTTCACTCATCGATTTACGAAGAGGAAGGAACCGTTTCTGTACGAACATAGCGCATAAACTATCACCATCTATTTCTTCATTCTGTAACTTTTCCAACTCCCTTCTATAATCAAAAACCCTCTCGATGTGCTCATATACTTTCTCTGCAGTATCTCTTGAATATGCTAAAACATTCAGATCCCTCAACCCTTGTGGGATATCTGTATCATTTAGTCTGTCCCACATTATGGATCAATGAATTCCCAGTCCTTCAATAAACACAGTTTTCTCAGGAAAATTATCCAAATTAGAGAGTGTAGCAAGAACATCAGCTTGTTCACCCTTCTCCATGCACTGTCTAGCCCATGCATTCAAATCTTGCTTTCTTTCTTTAGACACTGTGTTACGAGTTACAATCTTTGATTCCGCTTCCTTATCAACTATAAGCAGAATAGAGCCACTTGGAAGAGAAAGAGTAGACAAATCTTGTACACTAGGTAGCGAAGGTGCTATCACTGGTGGAAAAGACAAATCTACCAAACCCATAGCAGCAGGCAAATGTGGAGGTACAGGTGGAGGAGCAACAATAGGAAGAGGAGCAATAACTGGAGGAAGAGTAGCAATAGGGGGAACGATAGAAGGAGCACAAATTGCTATCGGAGGAGGAATGACAGCAGGAAGAGATAAAACAACAGGAATAGGTACATACAGAGGTGACACAGTGGCACCAGGCCTTCGTTCATTTAAAAGCTTGTCAATTAATTCATCTGACGCATGAAAATCTTTAGACGGGTATATTTTCTGAATGCCAAGTTGAAAGGCCCTATCCATATTTCTAACTGACTCTGACTGTTTTTGTTGATCATACAATAACGCTTTCTCGGCGTTCGACATATGTTGTCACGCATGTTTCTCTCTACTTTTAAGCTGCTGCATAGCTTCATTCTTCCAATTTTGTAATACATCAAATGCTGCAGGTCTAGCTGTTTTCTTTAATAATATAGATTCTAAATATTCTATACGAGAAATCTCAAAGCTATTATTGATTGGCCACTGAAGTTCGGAAGCATGTCTGGTTTGTCTGTGCCAAATGTCGTTAAACACTATACTACCAATGCCGTTCTTGAAGTACATAGTGCATGCCGGCAACCCCTCCTGTGGTGCCGGATGGCCAAATTCCAAAGATTGTCTGTCTCTGTAGAATAATGCCCTGAAACAGGCAGACTATTTCTCAGGCATATCAGATTTCTGGTGTTACCTGGTCAATAATTGTTCTCGCGCGGACAATGCGCCAAATCAAATATCAGGATACCTAGGAATCGGGGTACGACGCACCTGATCAAAGACCTAAGTGAGGTCCGATTGGATTACAAAGGACAACAAAGGACCCTCGTGGTTGGTGATTTCGGCAAAACTGCCCGCCTCAATATATGGACCCTCGTCAAGATGCTGTCTCGGATCACGTGTTCACCATCCGGGGATCGGGTTGTGCAGTACTGTTGAGGTGTTGCATCTCATCCAAGAAGGGGCCCCCTTTTCTCACCATCTGATCCCGGTCCGATAGCCATGTCAACTCTTCAACGTGATGGCATCAATCTTGAGGGTCGCTTATTCGGGCGCCATCTGTAAAAGCACAAGGAAATATCGGGGCTGAGTACCAGAAACAGATAGCTATCTGGCTCTCAACACCCCACAATGAGTACCAGCTGTCAAAGAGAGGAAAGACAGTGCTGGACATCTGATCATTCATGTTTTTATACAGTTTCAACAATATTGTCCAGCCCCTCTGCATGTTAATAATCTGCGGTCTAGAGTTCGTGCCTAGTTCACATAGAGCTTAAACAATAATATGCAGAAGGATTACATAAGTTTGCATTTCCATCAAGTTACAATGGCGATGTATATTCTCAGATCCTGCGGTAAGCCTTAGTCTATATCCCAACACAATGTAGTTCAGCCTGTGTCCACGCTTGGCGTTTACATTTCATTGTTGCCGATGTGTATTTGTGGATGAGGCTTGTTAAAGTAGACAATACTAAGACAACAGTTCATTCGTAGTACAAGGTCTCTTTACCTAGTCTAAACAGTCGGCCCGCAGACAGTCTAACCATTAACAGAATTCAAAGGTCGGGAGGCTTGGTTGCAAGTTAGAAACACAGTCCACCATTTTAGAACAGAGAATCATACGAACAGAAATCAAAATGGCGGATGATTCTAAAATCCGGCAAAGTCGATCAGAAACCGGAACTTTTGCAACGCGGTTTTCTTCATAGAGCGACTAGGCTTAGGCCAATATAAGTCAAAAGGAGGCATAATATGATTTCCCGTTTAACACTAAGAGTACTAATGAATTTTGAGATTTTAACTTTACTGTATTTCCTGGGTTTTATGTATCGCAAACCTATCTGTGAAGCAACAGAGTGTTACTTTACAAAGGGATACCAGGGGCGCAAACTCCCTTTCTCACAGGGGATAATAATATGGTTACAGTGAGAAGGAAAAACCAATTTGCTTCTGCCTGTACTCTTGGACAGACATGCAGAGGGGATACAAGGGAAATATATGTTAGAAAGGGTAAGGGGACCAAATATTGACTGATATATTTTTTAGATCTGCAGCTTTGCTCCTGTTGAACATGTATTCCTATGGGTTTTATGGAAATCGGATCATTGGAGATTGCTACAAATAAAGATTCAAGGAAAGGTTATTGGGAGTCCAAGGTCCTTTCAATGTCGCAATATAGACTTACAGCAGGCCTTCTGAATTGCAGCACTTAATGAACATGCCACAAAGTAAGTGAGAGCACTGGAGAAGTACACAGAAGCTGTTGACGCATTTGTACATGAAGCAAGGGCCGAAGAAATACCCTGCAGACAGAAGGCAAGGAGACACCTCAACAGTAAAAGAAATGGATCATATTATTTACATGAACTCTGCTATTGGAATAGAAGAAGCACCCATTTTGCAAAAATTATTGGCATGATCAGGAGTTTGGAAATATTTTCTCCGGAATTACAACCAAAGAGTATTACTATTAGTACATGTAGTAAGCAGGCAGTAATTTAAAGTGGCTACATGATTCCAGGTTATGCAGACTCCTCAGGTATTCAAAATGTTGGAATCCCTTTGGACCTCCACACAAAAGCTGGTGCAAATGAAGAGTTTAGAGGCTGAAATCCATAGTTTGGCGAAAGTGGTAAAACATCTGGCATTCTAAAATACTGCAAGTACTAGTATTTCTGCCAATTTGTAACCATGCCCCATGTGTCAAAACAGTACACTAGCAGGAAAAATGAACACTATGCATGGGTTTTCAGAATACAGGGAGCCACAGAAGTGGATTTTGTGATGCAATAACCGAGAGAAGACGTGGAAGGCCATATGTCACAGATGGATCTTATTTTGGAAGAGGAAGGGATTAAACTCCAAGGACACCAAGCGCTGTGATGTGTACATTACTGGAAATGAAGAGACGTGTTTGGTAGATTCAGGCACCATGGTAACACTTGTGTCAGTGAAAACAGGAAGCTTCCGATAGAAGGGAAACATTGCAATCAGATGCAATTCCCAAAAAGTAGAGTGGAGGCATTACAGAATTTCAGGATAAATCCATATTAAATTGAAGTTTAGAAGGAGATCAACAGTTTAAACACATTGATGCTTCCAAGGACGGGAAACATATGTTGATGGAAACAATGGGGATCTCAGTATAAAGTTTGATCCATGTTACAAGAAGCAAACATCTGGTTGTTACTCGAACACTTAGCTGTAGAAATTAAAATGAAATATCCCCAGTTGATTATCAAAACCGTTGGATGTTTGAAGATGTTCTGTCATAGAAGATAAATAAGAAAGAGGAGAACCTCATTAAGCTCAAAATCAGAGGGCACCACTACATGTGCGGGATGATTTGACTGAAATCAGACGGAAGTGGGCAGAGACAATTTAATACACACTATGGTTGTCACCCATAGTAGGGGTGCAGAAGAATTTGGGAAACTGGAATGTGTGTGTATACAATCTAAACAGATGTTGATATACTTTTTCCACTACCAAAGTTCCATGAATAAGAAGTGCTAAGCAAACCGGGATAGTTGTCAGAAATTGATCGCATACCATCATCTTGAGGTGCACCCAACATCTGTACCATTGAACTATTAAAGTGTTCATTCCTCAAACTGACTGAGCGTGCATACCATTGTACACAAATGCCATACACGTTAGCATCAGCAGCAGCAGCTGCTTTCCAGAAAAAAACTGGTTAATATATTTAAAGGAGATGCTAGTGTTCAGGATTTCCAAATGGCATTCTTGTATTTGGAGACACGGACATGGTCTCGGTATTGTAGGAAACAAGGTAATGGGCATTTCACCATAATATGACGCTGAAAGAGGACATGTGTAAAGTCAACTCTGAAAGGGAAAGTATTTGGGGCACTTTTATGAAAAAGCCCTCTGGGGTCTCATTTCTTGACATGACTGCTCTGGTTAATGCTGGCAAATAATTCTGTCCTAGAGCTGCAGGCCTCTGTGATATTGTGACATCTAGCAGTCCATACCAACCACGGGCTATACAAATCACTGTTCTGATGAGCAAGTGGGAAACAGGCTAGTCTGCAGAGGACACCTCCCTGCCAGACATGAGTAGACCTATGAAGCTCCTACCTTTTGGAAGACATTGGCAAAGCTTTCACTCCATGAGGCCTCCTTCTCCCCTAGAAGTGCATAGGGATAACCTGCTTTGGGGACCATTCTGACCGCTGTTACCACTTGCTTCCCTTTTTTCTTATGCGTTGATGTAATCATGAATGTGATTGTGTCCTGTTACCTTTAAAGATGGAGCTAAGAAGGGCTGAGTGTCATGTCCTGGCTTTGCTTGAGAAACATATATTTACCATTGGGAGAGTGACTCTTGCAACACTGTAAACACCATTTCCACTTAAGCCTTTCCCATAACAAGCATCTTGTATATTCTGGTCATCTTCCAAAAGGCACGCCAATACAGACAATCTGCAGAGAGTTGGGTCTAACCTCTATGCTAGCCATTGTAGAGTGGAAGACACTCTCATTCTACAGAAAATGCATTGAAGAAAACCCTAAAGGGGGTTTTAAATGCCTAAAAAAAGCCCTTATGGATGAACTTGATCCACTCTTAAACACTTGGCAAAAAGAATGTCGAAGTCTTCTAGACATCATAGGAGAGGAAGCAGATACTCTGATCTGTAACCCGGATAAAGTAAATAAAAGCTATACTCCTGTGACTTGTTCAGGACCGAGAAAAAATGGTTAACATGTAAAACTTATGGAAAACCATGGGAAGACAGTAAAAAGCCAAATTCTCTACCTGGCTACCTGATATTGTTCCCCCACTGGAACTTTAGAAACCAATTTATTAGATTTCGGCTTAACCTGATCAAAACAAGAGAAACTACTTGGTCACAAAATCATGCTCTTCCTGTGAATTGTAGATTATGTCACAACCTGGGGTCGATAGAAAATCTGTATCAGCTATTGATGGTTTGTCCAACCCTATCGCCACAATAGGATATTTTCATTATCCCGATCATCACAAAGTATGGACAAAAATCAAGGGAGCTATGGTGGAAAATGCTACAATCTGGGGGAAAAAAACGTCAGTATCATTGGCTGCAGTTAAATTCTCCATTTCCATACAGAAACAGCTATCAACATTCAAAGGACTGTGATTCTAAAAGTCAATTGGAACTTAAGTCAAAGTCAATAGACTTTTTTTTCTTCTTTTTCTTTTCTTCTCGTGTAATTTTGATAAAAGATTGTCAATTGTATAACCAAATATATTAAATACAATAAAAAAATAATATTCTGATCAGCAGGTCTAATGGAACTATGGAACTATGGCTGATGTGTGCCCACAAGATCCACAAGATCTAGATTCAGGCTGGCTTCCCGTGTCCTGGTTGAAGCGCATAACATGGCTTCTCCCAACCTGGATGGAAGGGTAGGGTAAATGAGTATATTTCTATTCGAGAAAGAAGGATTGATTCAAACAAACCTGAACCCCTTAACACAGTGATGATTTTAGCCGGCACGCTCCCATTTGTGCCCGCCTGCTCTATATTCTATCTGGTGTTTTTTGCTTTGTGTTTTGTGGTGATGGGATCACACATTTCTATTTTCTTTTGAAAGGTTTTTCTCCTGACGAAGGTTCGGTAATAATAAAAGATTGGAACTGAAACATGTTTTGAATTTCACGCAACAGACTTGAGTTGTTGTAACTGGATCTGTATATAGTGTGATAAGTGACAACATTGTCTATTACGGGGTGAATCTTTAACATATTTCTAAAGTCATGGAACCCGTGACGTCAGATAGTGTTTGCGAACCATTCAGGGTTTTAGGTGTTTCTCATGGTGAGTGCACATTCAAATTAAGTATATAATTGTGTTTTTAGATGAAATATTTGGTTAGGTGAGTACATTGTGTATACAAGTTAAATAGAAAAGTGGTTTCATGTATTATGTTTTCAGAATCCCAGCCTAAAAAAAAAAGAAAAAAAAAAGAACTGCGGGTGTTAAGTGCCTGTGGTCATATTTTTGTGAAGTTGTGGCTATTGAATCCGAGTTTATGTGTCACAGGCTAAACAATTTGGGTTCCTCTTCTGGTGTAGACAGAGTTTTTTGGTGACACATGTTATTCAAACAATCGAGCAAAAAAAAAAACACGTTTGTATTGTTATGTATGTCTACAGGGGTCACATCATACGACAGAACCACTTCATTCTTTCTTAATGGCCAGCGTGACTATTGGAGTTTGACCACACGCTGATGGTGTGACTTTGAACAAAGGGTGGAGTTGCTGGGATGTCTGGGAAAATGATATTAGATTCTTGATTTCCAGTGCACTGATTGTCCTTGATTATTGTTAGTGGGCACTGATTATAGAGGAAGGAACACGTGAAAGAGTTTGTACCCCCATAATACTATGGGCCTCATTACACGGTAGGCGGTGAGCCATGGCGCTATTAGCGCCATGGCTCATGCCGGTAAAATACCGGCACCGCCTTGGTGGAAAGGGGATTTACCGCCCCATTCCAAGGTTGGAGGGGCGGTAAATCCCCCTTCCACCATTGCCCTTCCCCATTCCCATTTCTGCCCCATAGGGCTCTATGGGAATGGGGAAGGCGCTAATTACGGCACTGCAATTTTGCGGTGCCGTAATTAGCTCCGAGGTCCCTTTGCGGGTTGGATTTTAACGCCTGCAAAAAGCAGGCGTTAAATCCCCCAACCCGCAAAGGGACCTCGTAGTAAGGCGGTAAGGATTTACCGGTACCGGTATTTTACCGGTACCGGTAAATCCTTACCGCCATCCGTGTAATGAGGCCCTAAGAATTCACTTAATCTATACTCGCTGCCTTCCTTTTCTCGTACATAGTATCAGGGCACTAATTAGTCCAGCATAGGCACATATATTCAGATTTAAGCTGCCCTGCATGTAGAGTTCAGTTGCCATCACCTGGGGACGAGGAACTGCCAAAGCTGTCTTCCTTCTGAGCAAGATCAGGAGTGATGGAAAGGGTACAAGTAGCCCACGCTGGAGACTTATCCGATTCAGCGTAAAGGGACTATTGCATTGTATGTATTGGCCATCTATTTAGTAGCCCCCTGTGCCGAATAGAATCTATAAACATGAGTCATGGACACGTGTATACTTTGAAGGGCGCTATCTCAATTATCGGAAACATGTAGCAGAGGTGGGGAGAGAAAATCTATAACAAAGTTCAATATGGGTCAGACAGCATCCGTGGACACATCCCTTACAAGTGAGCCAAGACAGAGCTTGAGACTAGGTTAACCGACGGTAAAGCGATCAAAGCAGGAAGGATAAAAGGCAGACTGGATAGTCCAGGATGATTCTATGTGCTACCAAAGTACTAGCAGGATGGCTGTTTGAGGCAATGACGTCTAAACGTAAAAACAGATGGGGGTCTTCACATAGCAATGGGGAAGCTCCCACGTGACCTTTTAAATGCCACTGAATTTATTTTCTTGGGGCATGGGTTTCACATGGTGGGAATAATTATAGGATGATGCCTACCTGGGACTCAGCATGCATCCTAACTGTTTGAACACCACCCCATCCGTGCCCCTTTGTGACTGTCTTTTTTTAATATAATGGTTTTGTAGCTGTGGGTTAGTTAGTTAGTCCCTGTTTCAGTACTAAAGGCTTCCTTCTGGCACACAGGGCATTAAATATTTTTTTTTAAGATGGCTGCACACTTCATGGAAGTGGGGGAGACTTGGTGCAGCGTTAACACTTATGACAGTTGTATGTAAATAGGCAGGGAGTTCAAACGTCACCCTGACATTCCAATTATACAATGGGCTGTTTCTTTTTTGTGCAAATCCCGGCATCCACAGCTGGGCAAGTGCCCATTTATATGGGGTGTGACAAAGTGACAATATGATATCTCAGTGGTGTGCAGCCTGCTACCCTTTAGATGTTTGAGCCTATGACTCCCATCCTCCCTCCCCTTGGACTGCACTGGATAGGGCTGATGGGAGTTGTAGTCCAAAACATCAGGACGCGCGCAGGTTGTCGCGCACAGGGCTAGAGAGTAGGGTGATTCTGCCAGGGTCTTCAATCCTCTCTCTGATGCAAACCCTAGAAGAGGAATCCAAGGGATCCTCCATGTCCCTGATCCCACTACTGACCTTTTATGTAACAGAACTCGCATTGCCATGAGAATGGTGTTATTACATGAAATGCGCATGTACAAAGATAAAAGGACAAATGAACTGGATCGGAAGTGAGCCACTCACAGACCTGCCTCTGCAGGAGTCAAGCGAGCTTGCAGCCCGAACGCACACCTGCGGATGGCAGCAGCGCTCGTGACAGCCGTATCCGCGAATTCAACGCAGATGCACCTTGTAATGAAGGCACCTTAGGCGCCTGATCGGGCCTCATGACCGGTCTCCCAGCCATACGGACTCACCCCTGCTCCAGTCACACAACAACTCACCTAAGGCTGGGCCGTTAATCAGAGGCTTCCTCAATCCTTTTGGCCCAGAAGAAGGCTGATAATTCTAAAGCCGAAACGTCACTGCAGCAGGCTTTTGCCTGCCTCCAGTCAAACATCATGGATTTTTCATTTCCCGACGTAGACCAAGGATTGGCCATCACCCCACTAATGTGCAAGACTTCACTACAAAACAACAGAACTTGGCTTTCCTAACCAAATTGCAAAACGTCAGACTCTGTACTTTCCAAATAATGCCACACTTGAGATGTGTGCTCTTTTTCTCCTGACCGCAATGTCTTGTACACAGCTACCTAATGGCACTCACAAAACACAATGTACTTAACTTTCTGTGTGAATTTTCTGTTTGGTATAATTGTATTATATTCTGATGTCATAAATACTGACTGCATTAGAGAGTATTCCAGCTCTGTCAGCAGACCACAGTAGTAGCACAATTGTGTATATATACGCTTTAAAAGTTTCCGGTTCAAAAATTCAGAACCTATTATTGTTGCAGACAGGTTCATGTAAAGGAAATATCTTTCTAACTAAATACAAATGTTGGTTGCACTCCTGAATACAGAATCTATGCTTTGCTTTGAACGAGGACAATCCTAGTGTTCAACATTGTCTATTTTTCTTTGATCCATACACCATGGCAATATGTTGCACAATGAGTTCTTTTTGCCTGAAGATGTTTATGTGATTTTCTTTTAGACTACATGTAAATAAACACATGTCCCCTGATTGAAAAGGGTGCACAACAATTGACATGATTTAATCTGTTTTGCTGTTTCCTAGAAAAATGTGAGTCCATGTTTAAGCTCTTGCAAGTTTGGAATAGGGTGATTACTTCTAAACACCACTACAGTTCACTTTAGATAAAACATTCTAAAATCTGAGAATTGTCTAAATTTGATCGGCGGTAACCACCCCCCTTGTTATACACTGCATAGTGCATCCCAGCAGCAGTGGGTTTTCCAAAGGAGAAACGTCTTAGGGGCATTGCTAGAGAAGAGTGCTCCAAGCTCCACTTACAGCCAATGGCCAGGTCACTGGGAGCTCATGAGCATGTGAAGAATCATGCCGCTGAAAGACCTCCATTGGAGGGCCAGTTGACAGTCTGGAGGAGTAGAGGAGTAGAGGAGTAGTCAGTGTGAAGGCACCAGTCACAGTGGTTTCAAAATGGCAGACACACCCTTTCTAACATCGCTTAGTGGAGCCACAATGTTGTCCATTCAACAATGCACGTCTCCTAGGGTGTTAGAGGTTTACAAAGGCCTTTCCCAATCAGAACACTACCTCACACCTTTCATACACCTGGTGCCTACCACACAACATTCAGCAGAGTGAAAAAGCAAAATTGGAAGGGATGAGGTGGAGAGGCGAGGTTGACTGTGGTGAAGCAGTGAAGAGGTAAAGAGAAGTGAGAAGGAATTGGAGGAGGCACATTGAAGAGAGAGCGGAGTGGGGGAAAAAGGTCAAACAAAGAAAAGCATGGGTGGGGTGGGGGAGCAGGAGGTGAGGGGCCTGAGGAGAATAAAGTCATGGAAGGAGGGTAAGAAAACGAACAGAAAGTAGCATAGGTGGAGGAGGACCTGCAAAAAGTAGGCCCTGCCTAATGCCAGGGGCCCTGCTAAGGTTCTTGATGTGATGGACAAGGAGCCAAAAGAGACTAGAGAAGTTCTAGATTGGGTTACACCCCAATGATAGCCACCATATCCCAGGATTAGGAAAGTGAAAGCATGCTGTGGTCCAACTGGTGCCTGGCCAGCAGTAAAACCGACGGGGGCACATAGAAGGAGAGTCTGGGGGGGGGGAGCAAGCATGTGACCTTTATGACTTAAGAAAGGCACAGAAAGCCACATTTCCAAGAAAGAATTGTTGAAAACTATAAATCCCAGAGACTATGAGTGACACGTTACTGCCAAAGGGGGCAAAGGCAGAGAAGGTGGCAGACTAACGTTGACATTTCTCATGAGGTTTGAAGAGATCCGAGGGGGTGGCACACCCTGACCCTATCCCTGCTCAGTGTAAAATAATAACCCTCTGTGTAAACTTTTACTTGGCCTCAAGTCTTCTGTCGATCCCTAGGACATGGTATTGGGTACCTTCCAAATGGGGTTCTGCATGCACTGTCAGGGAATCCCCCTTTTAGGTCTAACTGAACTCCTTTAGGGATGGTGTAGGGGTGTTGAGCTCTCACCCGCTGGGTGATGACTTTGAGAGATAGCACTGCATGGCCTGGCTACCCTTCTCTTGCCTTCCTCTACAGTCTGGCAAATCATCACACCCAGAGAATTTCCCACGGTGAACTGAGCACTGCTGGGTCATTCCCAAAATCGCCACTGCCAATCATGCTTTTTGCTAAGAATATGGGGACATTCACTGGGGAACACTGCACTCTAGAAATGCAGGTTGCCCCATGTTTAAACTCTGTTCTTCCACAGGCATCGGTAAGACGCCACTTGGTAGAGCAGGAAGTCAGGGTACATGACCGGGGCAGTGAGTCTGCTAGTGACCTGAATGGACAAGCTGAACTGATGGGCTACTGCTCATGGAGGAAAGGAGATTGACTGCATGAACATTGGAGGCCTTCCAACATGACATGTCCCACACACCTCATTGTAGGCAACATCTTTAGCTCAACTGCTGTGAAGCCATTGGGGGTCATTATGAGCCCAGCGGAAGCAGTGCCAGTAATTACCTGCATGGCTGCTGCCGGAGTCATTTGTTTCTGGTGCCCGGCAATGGGGCTTACCGGGACACTACAGGCCCGGCGGTCCCTATAATTTCCCATTGCCAAGCACTGGAAAATATGACTCCCCATTCCCATTGACTCCCATTGGACTCAATGGGAATGGGGAGGACGGAAGCACCGGCACCTTTCATGAATGGTGCCGGTGCATCCGTCAAGGTCTGCGAGCGGGTGCCGTTCCACCCGCCAGGTCAGATAAAGGCACCCGCTCGCAGAACTCGTAGTTTGCTGGTCTGGAAACAACGGTACTGGCATGCTTACCGCTATTGTTGTTTCCCGACCAGCAACCTTATCATGAGGCCCATTGCGTCTCAGGTAACAGAACACGTCAGCTATATTGTATGTTCTGCAACTGTATGAACCTCTTCATGGAATTCACCAATGTTGTGATACAGGCAATGTGGTGAGTCAGGAGTGTTAACCCCTGCTATTACTGCACACACTCACAAACGTTTCCCAAGCATCAGTGGACAAACGCACGTGTTTCCAAATGCAGCCCTGCGTTATGAGCAGCTTAGAAGCCTTTTCTGCCTGCGACCCAAGACTATGGAACCTCCTCCACATCAGCCTCAGTGTGGCCCTCAACCTCTTACAATTCAGAAAAGAACTCAAGACCCACCTCTTCAAGGAGTTGCTCCTCCTCAACACCTAACCGATCACGTCTTCCCTCACGCCCCCTGACTCACTAGATGCTGCCCGTCCCTCTCCTCCCCGCCACCCGGTGCAGCTGTACCCCTCCTCTGTATGCTTCCCCCCTGTATATCTGTTCTATTGTTATCTCTGTAAAGCGCTGTGTTTTGTATCTGTATTGTTATATACCTCTTTATACATTTATGTATCGGGAGGATAGCTCAGTGGAAACGTGCTCGCATTGGAAGCAAGACGACACAGAGCAACACAGGTTCGATCCCCGGGTCCGCGCTTAGAATCCTACGGATATTAAAAGCATTGTAAATAACATATCATATCATACCTCTGCAAAGCACCCCATTGCTTCTCGAAGATAGGACCGCACTCAACAAATAACATAATAATAATAATAATAAAACCCACTTATACTCTTAAATGTCGGACCTGATTCAGAAAACTATTTTCTGGCTTTGCATTTGCACCTGAATCCTGGTGGTCATCTACGGTGTGCACATTCAGGTGCCCATGATGGCATTCCCCCATCTGCAGTTCAGGTGGAGCAAGGGAGCATTTCTTCACATTTGAAAATGCATCTCAAATTTACAAAACAGAAGCACTTTAAAGTATGAGAAAAGGTTTAGCATCCTCCTTTTGCCAGTTTGAAACTGGCACGGTTGGAGTGCAATGTGCATTTGTGGCCCATTTCTGATGCGGTCATGCATTTTCTCAGAGTGGGACAATGGTGGCATGAACTGCAGCACACCTGCCTGCATTACTCGCCCTCACACCGGGATATATGATCTTCTTTTGTTTCTAACATTTCACATTAGTACCCCGCACGCGCTGCGCACCAGGAATACAACATGTGGATTGGCTCTTTTACGAGCCATACCACACGGTATTCCCTTGTATGCCGGTGCGTCCTGCGTGTGCCGGGTACTCTGTTCCCAGCGAGGGGTGTGGCAGCCCCTTAGCCAATGAGAAGGCTCGAAACGGGCCAATCCCCGCTCGAGCATCCCCATGGCTGGAGGCTGGCTTCGCCACCCACCGGGGACTCAGGTAAGGCTTTTTTTCCCCTTTCCTCCCTCCTCCCACCTCTCTGCCTCCCCCGACCCCACTTACCTTCTATCCCTTGGTCTCCGGCGGGGGACCATGGAAGCATCCAGGCGTGTTAGAGATAACGCTGTCCATCATAACTGGTTTACCTCAGAACTCACTCTCTTAAAAATGGCCAACAGAAAACCTGAATAACAATGGTTAAAACACTTGAAAAAGGTTATAAAAACACTATCTTGGATACTAAAAAGGAATTTTTTAACAAGCAGATTAAATAAGCCATTAACATTCAGAGGAAACTGTTTGAGATTCTTGAATCTTTAAAATCACCTAGAGCTCAAACAATGCCCCTAGCTCCATTGACTCAAGATTGCGTTGACATGCAGATAGCTTTCACCTCTAAAATGACCAAAGCTTGTGACAAAATTAGGGAAAACCTAATCAATGAGTGACTCTGTTCCCAGCTCCACTTAAAACATGGACCATCTGAAAATCAAGTTTTCACCTATCTCTCCTGCTGACATGGAGAGGACTCTCAACACCATTCGCCCCATGTCCTGTCCAGAAAATATCTTATCTCCAAAATTGATTCTGGAACATGAAAAGGGCTTTGCTACTTTTTTCACCCGTTTCGTCAATGTGTCGTTCCATGATAAACAGGTTCCTTATGCATTCAAGCCTGTCTCAGTTAACCCATTGATCAAAAAGCCTGGTCTGGATCCTAAAGATGACTCCTACTTATGGCCGATTAGCATTTGAAACATCCTCTTAAAAATGTTGGGCAAAGTGGCCACCTCACAGCTTCAAGTGACTGTAGAGACAATTGGGCTCCTTCATAATCGATGGCTGGTGCAACTCGACTCACGTGTGACCTCACGCACCTTGTGGAGCTTTCCACAGATCCTTGGATCCTCGGATCACCGTGGCGCATTACTGGCAGAGCTGTTGGAGCCTTGGCGTACACAGAGCCTTGCCTCATCTTGCGGTTTCTGTTGCGGACACTGCAGGTCTGACCCAATCCGCAAGGTGGGTGGCCTCCTGATCTTTTGGTCTTCCAGGAATTTTTGCCCCGGCAGCGAAGAGGAGTGTAGCTTTTGAGCATACCTGAGTGAGAGTACTTCGTAAGTAACACAGGTAACATACACGGATGGTCTTACTTCCTGTGACTTATCTTTTAAAGTCAAACACTGCGAATCTAAAACTGCATAGAATATAAAACATCAATAACATCGCCTGAAGCGTATCATTGTGGAATAGCGCATACCATGGAGAGGTACTGTTTCATATAACTGGTTTCAACCTTAGTGTGTGAAACTATGTACTTTTGAACTACGATGCAAGGATCTTAATGTCATTTTGGGAACTTTAACAATTTTCGGAACGTTGAAAGATGAACTTGGTATTCTCCTCATATACTGGTTGAAAGTAAACTTGTGCTACTATATGAGTATGGTGACTGCGGACTAAGTTAGTCTTTGAGCTGTCTTTAGTAAGCACGGTTTGCTGTTGTAACTGTGCTCTGTTGCAATCGTAGATCGAGTTTCTGGTTGAGCAAGACTTGCTCTGCCTACGTCTTTTTGAATATGTGTAAGTCAGGGATGGTGACTGTAGACTATTAAGTCTTTGAACCGCCCCTGTTCTTGTGATTCCTCTGATGGGCGGAGTCAAAGTAGAAAAAACAATTAAGTGGTGATATTGGTTTAGTTGAAAGAGCTACTGGTGTGACTCTGTTTTTGAAAGCATGAAATTAAGAAATAAGCAGAAATGAAATGCCAAGACAAAGGAAAACAATAAATTGGCACCGGTGCAGGAAGAGGCTGATTTCAATATAGCCTCCGCCTCTTCAAAAATTACTGATTTCTTTGGGGGGCCAGGGGCTGCCATTGTCCCCATTGAAATACATAATGAACCAGTTGAATCAGCGATGCTGGTTGAAGATGCAGCCTGCACAACAGCCGAACTAGATAATAATAATTCACTGCTTAACCTCTGCTATAGCCTTGAAGGCCAAATTATCAACTTGGAAAAAAGTTGCGGCTGAGAAGGCTGTAAAATCTGCAACTAATGCCCGAAGAAGTGCTAGAGATGAATCTGTGCTTGGAAATGAGAATCATATCTCTGTTTCTACACATCTATCTTGCTCACCCCGTCTAGCTGCACTAAATGATGAATCATCTAATTCCATCAAAGACCAAGAACCTAAGATTTCTAGGAATGAGCGGGAAGCATGGCACACCTTGTTTGGGGAAATACTTAAAGAGCAAGAGGCTCACTATGAAGCAACAAGTTTTGCCCTTAAAATTATGTTAAAATGAGCACATAATATTGCATGTCAGGTTCAAATCAATGCAGCGCTCTTGGCTGGTTTGGAATAGGGTAGTCCCAATACTCGTTTGGTTGCATTGACCCTTCAACCCTAGACATGAATGTGAAGGTTTGCTCTAATGGCCCCAGTTTACCTGAAAATCTGGAATCAACGAAGGTTGAGATTTTACTGGATAGTGACAATGATGGAGGCAATGAAGACGCCCATTTAACAAACGGAGAAAGGAGGAGGAAGAAAAAGGTGGTTAACAATGAGAGTTCTATTGCCAAGGCAGTAGGGGATTGTGGTGAAGATGGGGTGTAGTGAAATCTCTGAATAATAAACGTTGGTCGAACAGATCTAGGAAGAAAGCTGCCAGATGAGCCAAGAGGGCACTCTCTAAATCAAGAAACCTCACTAGCAGGCTTCTAGGAGCAACAATAGGAAAACCTAAAGTGGTTAAAGGAACACCCGAAGTAGAAGAAGAAATCCCCAAAAACTCTTTTGATAGCTCTAAATCCTCTTAGAATGGCAGTGCAATTTCCATTGATACCTCTGTGTGTGAATCCAATCATGAATCTGAAGAGGCACTAAGAGAAGTGGTGCCTAAGTCTAAGCCCATTAAATAAAACAAAGTTGATTTTGGTGGTTCCACTCAAATCATTTAACATCAGGGCTATCACTCAAGGCAGGAGAAAACCTAGCAACCGTAGTCAACTGCTGGAAATCTTTAACCAGCTAATGCCATAAAGGCTGATTAAAAGTGAGGACCTTACATTTTTTGAACTATGTGATGACATGTCAACCATGGTACATTGCCATGCTGATGAAGTGGTGGATTTAATTAGGGTCCACTCTGGAGAACTTACAAAAAGGCGCTATGAATTGGACTGCGAATGTGTGAGCAATAATGGCTAACAAAGTCAAACCAAATAACAACAAATATAATCAAAAAGTTGCCAGTTAAGGTGTGCAATATGGAAAAGTTAAATCTGGTAATATGGGCGACCCTAATGTAAGAGCACACTGGGAATGGCTCTGTTCCTTTCTTCCCCCAATAATTGCTAACAACTGAGTGGACACCCAAATCATTACCTGAAACACGAGAGTCCATAAATATCTCTTAAAGAAGGATGGATCTCTAAGTCTAATTTCTATGGCAGATATTGTACTCCTACTAGAGACCTGGCTCATGGCAGCATCCTACTTTGACAGCTTTTCATCTTATGGTTGTGGTGCCAGCAGGGGGATGAAATGTAGACCATATGCATATGGGGGATTGGTCACTTTGGTGGCCAACGATATTCCCTCTAAAGAGATCCATTCTAGTAATAACGATAATAAGGTTCTGGGTGTTGACATTTTAATTGGTGGTCAACAAAAAGTGCTAATAATCAATGTATATGACCCACCGGGGAATGAATTTACTTTGGCTATTCAGGGCACAATCTTTGAGTTAATTACTAGCAGTCACCTCGATGGTGATGAAATGGATATTATAATTGCTGCTGATTTAAACTCAAAGATTACATATGATAGTGGTAATGTTGATTCTGTGTGTAAGGCAAGGAATGGGAACAAAAATCATAGGTGGAAAATATTCTTTGAAGAAATTGAATTAAAAATGGTGAATGATACAGTAAAAACAGATATACCTATGGGGCTAAGGTGGCACAAAGATGTTTGTACCTCTACCCTGGACTATATTTTCGTTAATTCTTCAACTCTAGAAAAAGCTTTGGAGTTGCAGGTTAACTTTAATGAGTTCAGTGACCATGCAACCCTCTGTTTTAGCTTTGGTAACAGCGCTATAAGGACCATTACTAGTGATAGGATGGGTGAACTAGAAATAAACAGTAAGGGCTCTCATTTGGGATGGTCAGATAAGAACTTGAAAAAGGCCAAAACCTGGAGTAATGGTATGATTGACAATTACAGTCATATGAAGTCAGCTGAAGCGATTGTGATCTGGTTAACTACTTGTATGTATAAATGTGCAGCGAGGGGAAGAATACTCACAATCAAGGGGGTGCATATGCCTGAAAGACCCTTTGATAAAGTGATAGTGGCAACTAAGAAGAAACTGAGGCATGATATACGATCTGTTGATCAGCTCAACATAGGACCTGAAGGAAATCTCAGGAGGAAATGCTCTATCGGGAATGGGTATCGAAATTGGAGGAAAAGGTACTTTAGCTCTGAGAGGAACATAGTCTGGCAGAATATGGTAACAATACTAATTGAGGGAGACAATCATAAAATGTGGGCAAACTATAAAAGGGTTACAGGTGGAAGTAATGATGATCTACTTTATAATATTGAGGAGTGGATTTGGGTGAGTTATCTGACTAAAACATTTTCTGGTACTGATTTTGTGTTTGTGACTAGGCCTATACCTGATCTTACTATTAGTCAGGTAGATATCATAGATATCATACAAAATCTCAAATCATCTAGGGTGCCTGGCCCTGATGGGGTTTGTAATATGATTATCCAGGATAATCCTGTGGAAGGGCTGACATCTTGTGGACCCTGTATAATAAAATAATAACCACTGGTATTGTTCTCACTTGCTGGAGGATGTCACACATTATACCTGTGTTCAAAAAAGGTTTTAGAGCCTCCCCTGATAATTACTGTCTGCTTGCTATGACAGATGTTCCTAGTAAAATATTTGCAGCATTCATCCTCAAAGGTATTAATAATTGGATAGCCAAAGAGAACTTCTAAGACATCTCACAGACAGGGTTCTGGAAGGGCTGCTCCACTAGTATAAACATTTTTATCATAAATACTCTGGTAGAAGAAGCTAAAGGAAAAAAAAAGATTTGCCACTGTATATTCTATTTGTTGATTTCCCCTCAGCTTTCAACAGTATTGACAGAGGGCTACTATGCCAAAAATTATACAGGATGGGTATGCCACAACATCTATCGTACTCAAGTATGCTGTAGTATAAAAATAACTTTGCCAGAGTAAGGCTGAATAATAAGGGACACCTCTACAAACAAATCCCAATACGCAAAGGAGTTAGGCAGGGTTGTGTGCTAGCACCTACTCTTTCCAATCTTTTCTTTGCAGATTTTCATGATGCCTTCTTGGAGAAACAAAATGCTTTCCCAAGAATAGGGAAAAGAACATTGGGGTGTTTGGGATATGCCGACAATATAGTGATCTTTGATGACAACTTTGTCGGCATCTCCAATAGTGCTCTGGCCCTGTGCAAATATGCAAAAAGTAATGGGTTACCAATAAACATGCTGAAACCCAATTTATGACAATAGGTCAGAAGCGCACAAGTAAACAATGCATTAATACCCCGCTAGGTACTATTGGTAGAACAGGCATTATAAGTGCCTGGGTCAGAATTTATCATCAGAAAAAATAATAAATGTCTGCCTGCAAGAAAGTAGGAAAATAAAAGCATTGTCTACAATGATGGCGATAACTGCTTTCACAAATAAAACTACGGGCTATTCTTTGATGGGTGTGCTAAACATATATCGGCAGAACAATGTGGCATCATTTCTGTATGGCTTGGAAGCTTGCTATGTTGATTGTGAAAACTGGCCGACACACTAGAGGGGGTGGTCTGGCAGAGAATGTGAGCCTCACTAATTACACCCCAATATAAGCATTAAGGTTGGAGCTTGGTCTTACCCCCTTGGCCACCCATATCAACATAAATAGGGGGCTTCTGTATATAAAGATCATGTATGCAAAAGACCATTCCCTGATGTCAACAATGAAAAATGCACCCCAAGAGGGTAATAATGACAGTATGCAAACATTTAAGAAAATGAACGAAAACTTCTTTGATAATATATGTTGGTCTCCACATTGGGAAGAGGGTGAAGGAGTGCCCTGCCTCTCACTAAACAAATGTGCAACACTGTGGGATTGGATGGCCCATCACGATTATGTGGCCACTAAGACATCACTGTTGACCTTCCCTAAGCTATACTTTACAATCAGAAAGCCACAACCTTACTTTAGACTAATTCCATCTCCAGTTACAACAAAAATATTCCTAAATATTAATCGTTTGAAGGTTTATGAAATCACAGGAGCCTGGCAAAATATACCTGTGGAAAAAAGACCATGCAGGATCTACATGGATAAAAACTGCATTGAAACCGCAAGACATGTTCTTACTTCCTGTGTTAATTTAAAATCCACATATGAATGTTACCTATTAAAATACATGTATAATCTGGACGACTTAAGTAAGGAGAGCTTTTGGCTGAGAGGCCTCTCTGTTTCAAGTCGGGGCCTTATGATTGCAATCACTCAAGTTTGGAAAGCTGCAGAGAAATTGCTACATAAATGTGGAACGGAAGTGAGATTACTGGAAAACCTTTAAACTTTATAGGAGGAACGTGCAGCTTTCTCTATAAATATGTCAAGTTGATCAGCACTTCAGTTGTACTATACCCCATGTCCGTTTTAATGGGGTTAAGAATAATTTAGTCTGGAATTCACAGTATTCGTGTTAGAGTATTGCTAAGTTTAATTATACTTTTAGTTTGGTTTAATGTCTTTATTATTCATTTGGAGCCCTGTGTTTTTCTTTAAGAATCTTAATGTCATTGTATGAATGATTGAATTTACATGAATGATTGAATGTATGTTTTTATTGAATTGTTATTTTGTATAGTGTGTTTAGCTTGTCTGTTGTATATTTTAACTATTTTGTGGTTTTATGTAATGTGTTAAAAAGTTTTATTATGAACTAATATACGCAACAAAAATAATAATAATAATGGTAATAATAATAATAATAATAATAATAATAATAATAATAATAATAATAATAATAATAATAATAATAGACAGTCAGACTTTAGACCAGGGCATAGTACTGAAACAGCCCTCATTGCCCGTCAGACATATATGTTGAGCATCCTCGACAATGGAAAGGCTTGACTATTGATCCTACTCGATCTGTCGGCAGCGTTTGACCTTCTTGACCACAAACACCTGCCTGAAACTCAAGGAGACCATGGTAACTGTGAAAAGGATACTACCAATTGGGTCAAGTTCTTCTTGTCGAACTGCATGTCCAGCATTTGTTGGGGCGACTCGTTGTTTCCCAGAGTGCCCATTGATTGTGGCATCCCCCAGAGAGCATGCATGTCTCTGATTCTCTTTAACATTGAAATCAGACCTTTTTGAACACTTCTAGAGAAGAGGGGATATTTTTCACAAACTATGCTGATGACACACAGCTCGTCCTTAAGATTAGTGGAGACTACAAATCGGACATGGCCAATGTTGAACACACTTATCATCTAGTAGAGTCCTGGATGACAAATTACTGGCTTTGCCTCAATGGGAGCAAAACTGAACTACTTATTTTTGGGTCCAGCCTAGCAAGAACTGACCTATCCCCGGATTATAAGAATCTCAAGATCCAGAAAAGCGACATTCCAGTCTTGAATAAGGTAAAAACGCTTGGTGTTTACCTCCAACCCTCGCTGAGTGCAGAGATGTATGTCAGCCAGGTTTGTAGGATTTGTGTATATCATCTCAGACTGCTACAAAACATATTTACCTTCCTCTCAGAGACAAATTGCACAACCATGGGCAGGACAACCCTTCTAGCCAGGCTGGATTATTGCAATGCCCTTTTCATCAGAGCAACTGAGTTTTGGCTCCATAAATGCGAAACTATCAAAAATGATGCTGTTTGCATCATTAAAAGAATTCTGAGGAGAAACTATCTCCAACAACAGTAGGGATCTACATTGGCTGTCGGTGTTGGCACGCATCCAGTACAAGGCCGCTGTGCAAGTCCATCAATGCCTTTATGGCTCAGCCCTACCAATCTAAAATCACGAGGTTCCATTTGTTAATAACTCTGCAAAAATATCGCCATACAAAAATATAGCCATATTTTTGCGGCGAAATGAAGGCATGGAATCTGTGGGGGACACCCCTGCAGCCCCCTTATTATTTTAAAAGGAGCAGGGGGTACCCCCGCAACCCCTGCTCCCAAAAAACCCTAATATTATCCCCATTAAAAAAATCGCCTATGGCCGTTCCCGACGACCATATATACGGCAATATTTTTGGTGGGGATAATATTACCTGATACCAATCACTAGTGACAAGCTACACTCCAGTGATAACTTTGCACTCATCAGACGTGTCCCTGATCAAATGTGTAAAATTTAAACACAGAACTGGATTGAGAAGCTCGCGCAGCTAACATTTGGAACTCTCTTCCTCTGAGCCTTAGACGGGAGCAAAACCTAAGGATTTTTCGTCGATTGTTAAAAACATTCTTCTTTAATTAGTGGACCGGACCTACACCTCCTCTCGCTTCCCTGATAACTGGACTGTCCTGTCATTGCTGTTGGTATAATTCGTGTGAATGTGAGCCCTGATGCCTGCGGGCTACCGGCGCATTACAAATAAACAAAGAAATGCAAGATAATCTGTCCTTTATCTTTTCTTCTGTCACTCTCTTTCTCTGCTTCTCCCTTTCTTGCTGTGTCTCTGTTTTTGCTTTTGTCTTCCTTCATTCACTGCCTTTCTCCTGATGTTACTCTTTCTCATCCTTTCTTTATCTTTCCTTCAGTGTCACTCTCTTGCCGAGCTTCTCTCTCTCGCCACTGCTCTGCTTGTTTCTCCGTGGCTTTGCTTAGTGTCTGGATAGCCTAGGGTTCAAGTGATGCATACAAATCCCTACTCATGAAAATGCGCCAGTGAGCCTACGCTTGAACTGCAGGGGCGAGAGAGAATCTACTTGGGGAAGTGTTGCTTACACGTGTGAAATTGAAAATAGCAATTCATTCAGCTTGAAGCAAGAGGCAATGCATGCAGCGCGCTGGCTAGCGTGAGTCTGATGTGGAATGACACGCTAAGAACAGTCACAGCCGCTGGAGGGGGCTGGGGGAGTTCCCTGTGCTCCCAGCCCTCTATCACACGACGTGATAGAAGCTGCATCATTAGCCATCTCCACCATTCAATGGACAATGTGGTGTCATCTATGATGCGAGCATCTCAGGTCTGTTTGTCGATGATTAGCATTGAGAGTACAGCAGGCGGGGTCATCAGCAGCGAGAAGAGGGCACCTGGGCTTGTCGTGACTTCTTTTAAGACATGTTCTTTTTCATTGGCAATGGATGCGAGTTTTTATACATTATGGATTTGAGGGGGTGATGTAGGCATGGCTGTACAATGTGCCCGCATGGTGAGTCAAGGAGGGAGAAGGCTGAATTAATGAATGTGTGGTTATACAGAGCCTCGCGCTGCTTGCTTGAATGAATCTCCAAGACCTGATAGGACGAGCTGAAAGGAAGAATGCAATCTGCAGCAGCAGGATAAACAAATGTTTAAAATGACCATCGTTATTCCTTTCCTATCTCTTTTCCGCCTGACCTTCTTGCTCCTTCACCCAAGGCTCAGAATCTTGGGGTCGTGTTTGTTACCTAGCTATGACTGCCACAATTCATCACTACCACTGCCTCTGCTGCCTACATTAGCCTTCTCAACATTCAGAACATATGTACTTTTCTTACTAACCACTCTACAAAATCTCTAATCTCCATTTTCATGCTCAGCAAACTTGAACTACTCAGCCTACTTTTTGGCCTTCATACCCACTCTTTCCTCCCTCCCTAATCTTTCAGCAACTTTGCTACCACACACTCTACAATCTACCCAGATCCTCCCCCACTTCTACCTACTGACAACATGCTGGTTGGGTCTCCATGCACAACCGCTCTCTTTTCAAGTTGCTTCTCTTAGTCTACAAAGCTATCCGTGATCTGTCTCCTCTGTACCTGTATGATTGTTTCTCAGTTTACTCACCATCTTGTTCACTCCAATCCTCCTCTGTGCTCAACCTCACTGTCCCCTACCCTCACTGCGACTCCTCTTGCTTCTGCTCTTTCTGCCTACTCACGCCGCTCCACTTGAACCCTCCGGCCATAACAATCAAAGCCAGCCCAATAGTGGATCTCTTCAAAGCTCAGCTTACACTTTGCTTACTTGTTATAAAGGGAGCTCCCCATGTCTACTCTCCCACCCTACCTACCTGACCCCTCCACTGCCTCCAGTGATGCTTAATAATGTAATTTTGTATTTATAAATCGTTCTCCTCTTTAATTTGAAGCACTTGCCCCTGTAAGGATTATGCTAGCTTTGATACTCCTCTTTTTTTCCTATATATATATATTTTGAAACTATTTTACCTGCTATGAAACTAGTGTCCAGAGGGCCTGGCTGTTTGGAGGCAATGTCTGCATTGTCTTGCCAGTCCTTTGAGCCGTCTCACTGATATTAAAACGAAACTGATGCTGAAGCGCCTCTGTTGCTTTCGAAACTATTTTACCAGTGGCTGAACTACGGTGCCCATAGTCCCTGGCTGTTGAGAGGCGGTGTCAGCGGGGACTTGCCAGTCCTTTGGGCTGACACACTGATATAAAAACAAAGACTAGCATTTGGTAGCATTTAGTGCTGTGGGTGATTTGGGACCAAGGCATAGTGAAGAGTTACTAAAGGATGAGGCAAAGGATGATCAACTCGGGTAAGTTTGGAATCTTTGGGTTTGATTACCATGCCATTGGCTAAGATTGTACATGATGGGAAGAGTGGAACCACGGGTATTGGTAATTGACTCAGTAGATATTCATACGGTACCTGAGATGCACACTGATTTTACATCCCTCCCTTATTGCGAGAAGATGAATCGGCAAGCTTGCTGAATGAGTCTCTGGGAGACAGGGCTGATGAAAGTAATCCGAATTTGGTTGAATGTAGTGTGGAAAGTGCTTCCTCTATTGCAATGTTCTCAATATTGAAGAATTTACTTATAGCATTAATGGGTAAATGTGTTGTATTGGAATGCAAATTAGATTTACAGCCTTTGGTTTTGAATAGATTGGTAGACAGAGAAATTAAAGAGCAAAAGGTGTACAAAGAGGAAAGCACTTGCACATTTGATTTAAAAAGTTGGGTCATCACAAGCAATGATAATAGTAGAGATCCTATGACACTGCAATCGAATAAGAATTTGGAGGAAGATTGTGTAACAACAGGCCTGCTGAATGTAGATAATGCTACCAGTGAAATGGTGGAAATAGGCCTTACTTGTCTGAAGGCGGATAAGGGTGTACAGAGGCTCGGATGCCATAGGAAGAAAGTGCATCAAGCATTAATGTGCGGGAGATGCAAAAGAAACAGCAACAGAAAACCAGTACAGGTACTTGAAACTACTGTATTGAATGAGCTGCAGCAATGTGGAACTAACGCACATGTGTTGGCTGGTGGGGGCATCATAGAGCAAATGGTTCCCAGGCGTCAATGAGAAAAGAGAGGAACATTTAATAAAAGAATAGGGCTACCAAAGTGGGTTGTGTGACTGATCTGTCTCTTAGTAGCACTGAATGCTCACCCCAAAAATCGTTGATAGGAATGTCAAAGTCACATAGTGACATACAATCTTATCCCACACACCAAACGGGTGACAATAAGCACAGGACACACCAATTAGTTGAGTATATAAGATTGACGAGGAAAAGGGAAAAAACATAAAAACAAGATTGAAACCTTGGTATTGAAGATATTGGTGGTATCTTTCGAATCATAGACATGTTGGACCAAGGGGTTCTTAGAGATGCTACACCACAAACTACAGATTATAGTGAAGAGAAAATAGGATCAAAGGTAAATTACAGTGTGCAAGGTGTTGATGGGATGATGGAGGGCTTGGTTGTGGAAAGTGTGATGTGTGACAGTTTGTAAAAATGTCATGTAAGAGGATAACTGTTATGTTAGTGAGAGAAGTGGTAATACTACTGGACCTGGAAGCAGACTTATTTGAGAAATGTTCAAAATATTGGGGGAACAGATCGAGCTTTGGCATTGCAAGTGGTTTCAATCATGGATTCGCATCCACCAGTAAACAGCAAGATAGCTCTTAGGATGCTGGTTCCTCTTAGAGTGATAACAATAGGGGATTTAAAGATTGTGGCCCAGGTGGAAGATGTGAGGAAGCCCACATCAAATATGGGTTTGTACTCAGAGGGGATTCTGGAATTTATATTACATTTTGAGGACACATTATTTAAGAGTGGCTATAGTTTTGCTGTCGTGAAACTGCAAGGAGGGAAATGTGGGTCAGATGCATTAAGGAAGACCAATCTAAGCAATCATGTTGGGAGGATGCGGCAGTCTCGGATTGGAAGAGAGATGTTATGAAGGAGACATTCATTGGAAATATCACAATGAATTGGATTGATAATTTGACACAGACCCCGAAGTACGAAGGCACGATAAGTAAACTGAGTGATGAGTTTCAGTGCATCGACGGATACTGGCAGTGGATACCTACAATATTGCAGGCATACTTTTTAAACAGGACCTGACAAGCTTATAATGCTAGGCTTGTGGAATACCAGGGGGGCATCGCATTTGCTTGATGAGGGTGGCCCACTGTAATATTTGGACCTATTCAGTATCCTGCTGTTGCAGGAGACCTGGTTGGTTGACCCTATGGTGCTTGATGGGAGGTTCATTACTCAGGCCCCAGCAATACAGGGCCCTAGAAGTCGGCCTAAGGGTGGTCTTATATTATATGTGAAGCACCTGTGGTATATTAAAGAGACTATAGTTACATCTGAGACCATAATCACTGAAATAGTGTCCATAGGACATATGGCGTGTTCAGATTGGCTCATTGTATATAACTATGTCCCTCTTAATGACGGCTACCAAAAGTATAATAGGGACACAATGTTGGTAGTAGGAAATTTTAACAGCAAAACAAAAGAGGTGATGGCTGGAAGGTTTAGAATACATCTTAACCTCTGGCATTGCTCTGGGCAACCCTCCAGACCATTGTTCGTCACCTGCCAAGCCATTACAATAGGGGAAAGATCATATGCAAATCAGGTTTGGTCCCAGCCCCAAAGGGGTAGTCCAGCCTAAACTACTAGGTCACACCCCTTGTGCATGAGTCCACAAGCATCCCCAGACATGTTTCAGCGTTGTTGGGCATCATCAGTGAGGAGTAGCTTGGGTCCCAGGAGATTTTAATGCTAAGATACCAGCCACGTGGGATTCCTTTGGTGACAATATAACATCATTGCCCGGCCAGTGATAATTCTGGGAATGGTAAAGGAATCTCCTGGGCTGAAATATTGTATCTCCAGGAACTCTAAGGGCCTCATTACGACCCAGGCGGTAAGTTACCGCCTGGGTCGTACCTTTACCACCATGGCGTAAACTACGTTTACGCCATGGTGGTTGGCGGACTTACCGCCCCATTCCGAGGTTGGCGGGGCGGTAAGTCCCCAATCCCCATTCCCATTTTTGCCCCATAGGGCATAATGGGAGTGGGGAAGGCGTTAATTATGCCACCGTAAATTACGGTGGCGTAATTAACAACAAGGTCCCTTAGCGCCATGGATTTTAACACCTGCTAAAAGCAGGTGTTAAATCCTCCATGGCGCTAAGGGACCTCGGAATCAGGCGGTAAGGGTCGGCGCTGTTTACGCCACCGTAAACCCCTTACCGCCTGGGTCCTAATGAGGCCCTAAATGTTGAACAGTCATGGTGGTGGTGATAGACACAAAGCTTTTGATCTTATAAGTGTGAAGTGCGCAAGCACTATAGATTATATGTTTGTAAACAAAGCAGCCTTGGCTATGATTAGGATATGGTTCTTCGTATTTCCTTCCAGAGTTTCACCGCTATGCAGGAGAATGCTGATCCCCTGAATTTTTGTTTAAAGGCAGATGTTGTTGCTGGATCTTAGTGTTTATGTTGGTTTGTGGACAGTGACTTTTTCCTGAATGATGTCCACTCCTTGGCTGTGGGGCGCTCTGTGTGTCATGCAGAGAGCTTGTTGCTGGTCTTAGTGTTTATGTTGGTTTGTAGACAGTGACTTTTTCCTGAATGATGTCCACACCGTGGCTGTGCGGCGCTCTGTGTGTCATGCAGAGAGCTTTGAAGAAGATTTGTTTTTTGACTGGTAACCAACACAGTGCTCTTAGCGCTTGGGTGATGTGTTGTCTTCTAATTAGTCTAAGTGCTACTTTACACCAACACACAATAGAGTGCACCTACAACCCTCAATCAATTTTGGCAGATATGCACACATACAACAATACTCCATGAACTCCTCAACATCCTGCAAGAATGCAGATATACCCCACAAACAAAATCAGCCTAACTGCACACATAAAAGTCCTACACAGGCCTAATGCTGTCAGAATGCGGTCTCAGATCCCGACCACCTGACTGCACACATTCGACCAATCTCTCACTACCACCACACCTAATGTTCGGATGCAGCTACCATCATGCAAATCACACTAGCTGCACACATTTTGAGTCCACACAAGCACCCTTACAACCCCGCTCTCTGGACTGACCTGGACTACGGTCCCCAAGGGCATTCAACACACAAGTGCTTTGAGATCATACCAATGATATATAGAGTGCTAAAAAAATGCCAAATACCATAACATTTAATCATGCCAAAATGTATCTGCACCGTTCAGACTGTGAACCCTGGTGCAGGTGACCCATAGGGCACTTCTAAAGGGAAAATGTGGTGAAGAGGGTACACAGAAACAGCTGGTGCCGAAAGTCTTGCCCCTTAAAGACCTGATCCGATGTAGATAGCTTTGAGGTTGCTAGAACATGTTTATGTTGTGTCGTTCTATAATGTAGGTAGCTGTTCAGGTGCTGATACGTGTATTCATGGAGTGCCGTTCTATAATGTAGGTAGCTGTCCAGGTGTTGAAACATATTTTCATGGCGTGCCTCTCTATAATGTATGCAGCTGTAAAGGTGCTGAAATGTGTTTTAATGGAGTGCCTCTTTGTAATGTAGGTAGCTGTTCAGGTGCTGAAACGTGTATTTATGGTGTGTCGTTTCATAATTTACGTAGCTGTCCAGGCGCCAAAACGTGTATTCATGGATTGCCATTTTATTTATGTATTTATGTATTTATTTATGTGTACATTTGTAAAGCACAGCCAAGCCCTGGGGAATCTGGGCGCTAAAGTGTAAGTATATGGTTACAGGTTAACTTACAGTGGTCATGGTGATACAGTCATAGTGTATGTCTTACATAGATGTTGAGTTACATACAGATTGTCATGAAGTTGGTGCATTAATTTGTTACATATGATATGATATGATAGTTTATTTATATAGCGCCTATACACAATGTGTTTCAAAGCGCTTCAAGGCAAGGGAGGGAACAAGGGAAAATACAATGACATTCTTACAGGCCATGAACAGTAAGGATGTGAAATTAACTATCGCACTCGTCCTGATGACATTTCAGATAGTGCAAGAGCTAAGACATAGATAAGGAAGGGAGGGGGAGAGTGGGAAGGAAATGGAAACAGACAGACGACTACCGTACTAGGCCTGACGACATTTCTGATAGAGCCAGAGAAAACAAAAGGTGAGGGAGAGGGGTGCAGAAAGGGAGGGGAGGAACAAAACAAGCGACTAGCATACTAGGTCTGACGACATTTCAGATAGTGCTGGAGGGGGGGTGTGGAGGAAAAAACAGTAATGGGAGGGTGGAGGAAACAGACGAGGTTGCTATCATATCAGGTCCAGGGACAATTCTGATAGAGTAAGTGCATATAAGAAAGTAAGGGGAGGAGATAGGAAATGGGAGAAGGGAAAGGAGGAGAGAACAGAGAGTAAGCAATCAAAAAGAGTGGAGAAGCAAGAGTGGAGACTGAATACAATTGCAGAAGTCAGTAGTAACACATACTGTTGCAAGCCAGGATACAAGATGAGGATGGGAACAGCATGATTCAAGTCCACCATGAGTACAGGATGCAAAGGAAGTCCAGCATGGGTTACATGCAGCCTTCTCGGGTGAATAGCCATGTTTTCTAGCCTTTACGGAATTACATGATTGGCAGGTCTACTCTGAGAACGAGAGGCATAGAGTTCCTTTGTTTGGCCTTTATTGCTTGGAAGCTGCAGCATCCAGCTTTTCTTAGTTTGAATCTCGGGAAAGTAAGAAGGTGTGAGTAGGCAGATCGGATAGGTCTATTTGTCTGGGCTATGGAGATTTGTTTGGCAAGGTAGGCTGGGGTGCTACTGGATAAACAATTGTGCGTTAATGATAGGACTTTGAATATAATGCAATCATATACTGTTAACCAGTGAAGGTTTCGCCTGGCTTTGGAGATATGGTCTTTTGTTGGGAATGTTGAGCGTGGCTCTGATTACATTATTTTGGATTATTTGCAGCTTACTGGTGTCTCGGGAGTTTGTGCCTGCAAAGAGGGAATTACAGTAGTCGATGCTCGTTAGGATGAGTGCTCTGGCTAGAGTAACACAGTTGACTGTCTTTAGGAAGGGTCTACTGGCTGTGATCAGTTTGGCAGTGTAGGCTGCTGATGAGGCAATGGCATTGACTTGTCTGGAGAGAGACAGAGATGAGTCCAGATAGACTCTGAGAATGTTTACCTCCTTGGCCACTGTGATGACTTTGCCATGGATATTGAAGGCTTTGTATATTTGAGGCACTGAGTTTAATCTAGGGGGGGTTGCCGATGACGAGTCGCTCGGTTTTTTCGTCGTTCAGACAGAGCTCATGTTGTGCCATCCAGGCTTCAATTGTGAGGTAAATATCGTTCAGAAGTTTGGTATCTGTGTCGTAGTTGCCAGAGTGGGTAGGAGTATTTGGGTGTCGTCAGCATAGTTTGCATATGTGACGCCCAGTTTTGTCGAGGAGATCGAAAAGTGATTTTGTAAACACATTGTAAAGAGTAGGGGAGACACAGGAGCCTTGTGGCACTCCGCAAGTGACAGGGACAGATTGTGCTGCTGCAGTAGTAGAGAAGACTCTTGTGGTCCGGTCTACAAGGAGGGATTTGATCCATTTTATAGCACTAGTTGAGAAATGGGCTGCGTGTTCCAGATTTTGGCAGGGGATATTGTGATTGACAAAGTCGAATGCAGCAGAGAGGTGTAAGAGGAGGAGAATTGCTAGGTGTTGCCTTCATCCTTGATTTGATCCATTTGGATTTTGAGGCCCAGTAGGGCGATTTATGTTCCATGGCCTGGACGGAAGCCTCATTGGCGAAGGCCTAAGAGACTGTGGGTTTCCAGGTATTTTTGGATTTGTAGGTACGCAACTCTAGCGAGGATTTTCAAGAGAAATGGCACTGCAGTGATTGGTTGGTAATTGGTCGGGTTGTTTGGGTGTAGTGTGAGTTCCTCGGCACAATCTTTGATGATGGTTGCAGAGCAGATGTCACCTTGACATCTGGATGGCTTTAGACCATTGATGATTTTTAGCGTTTTTTAGCGTTTCCACAGTGGGGATTTGAGTGAACTCAAATCTGGGGGTAGGGATGTTGGTGGGCAGCTGGTTGGCCTATTTACTGGGGAAGCTTAGACAATTTGGCATTTATTTTATTATGAAATGAGACAATTTTGCCTGAAAGTGCATTTTGGATGTTAGTGCACCAGGTAAGGTCCACGATGCAGTGGTTGAGGGTAGGGGCAGGTGATTCAAGCTCCAAAAGTATGGAGAAGAGTTCTATGGTGTCAGAGTTGGCATTCTCAGTTCTCATGTTGTAAGTGTTACCTTTTGCATGGATAGTGGCAGGCTAGTATTCAGATGCTAGGGAGTTGAAGAGATATTTGTTTTTGGTGGTAGTTTTTTTTTTCTAGGTGTTCTCACTGTTCTTTTAGCCGTGCAAAGGTTTTTTTAGGTTGCCAGTAAACCATGAATTGGAGTGGGTGATGGGATTAGGTTTGCTGAGGCCTAATGGGGCCACTTTGTCAATGGCCTCTTGTAAGTTTTGGTTATAAAGCGTTAATAGGTTGGTAGGGTTAGATTTGGTGTTTGTGTGAGTGGTGATTGGGAGTAGTAGGGGAAGTATGTTGTCCAGTGTGATGTTCTTGTGATTTCATTGGAGGGCCGCTGAGGTAGTTAGCAGTGGGTTGTTGGTCTTAGATGAGAAACTAATATTAAATTGAATGATGTTGTGGTCTGACCACGGGCAAGGTGTGTTAGCTAGTATATTTGTGTGACAGTTCTGGTCAGCTAACCAATCTAGTGTATGTACTTTGTTGTGGGTGGGGCTCATAATTCTGAGGGTAAAGGCTTGTGTTCCTATAAGGCTGGCAATGGTGGTAGCCTGGGGGTCGGACAGGTCATTCAAACCTAAGTTGAAATCTCCCAAACTGATACTTATTGATGAAGGTTTGATGTTAGTGATGAGAAGGTTAGCTATGTCTTCCTCAAAGGGCCAGGCAGTCTGTAGATTAGGTGGATGGCAAGGGTAGATTTGGCTGAGATTGAGAGTTTGAACGAGATAACTTCCCCTGATAGGAAGGTTTGGCTGGTGGTGGTTCTTATCTGGATGTTATTTTTGACAATGAGCGCTACTCCCCCTCCTTTAGAACCTGTTCTATCTTTCCTAAGGATAGTATATACTTCGGGATGACAATGGAGAGGATAGGGCTGGCTGCTGCAAGAGCCAGGTTTCTGTGATCGCTAGGAAGTCAAGGTCAAGGTGATAAGGTCAGCTATGTCTAATGTGTGTGCCAGGAGGGATCTAGCGTTTATGAGAGAGCATTTAAAGTTGGATAATGAAGGTGTTTGCTCACTGTTCCACAGGTTAGCCAATGGCTTTCCTAGCTTACTCCTTTTTGTTGTGTCCTTCCTGTTTTGGAGATGGCTGGAGGCTAGGCATTTGTTTCTTAGTTTGAGGGAACATGGAATGGCGTGTGCCACAATGTTTGGCGTGGGAGGTTCATTATTGGGCTCTATGAGGTCCAGTGTTTTCTGTTCAAAGGTAGTCATGGGTGTATTTTGAAGAACTGAGGGAGGCAGGAACGGCCGCGTCTTGGGAAGGAAGGTAGGATGTCTCTGGAGTCGGGGAGTACAAGTGCCATTTGCATAGGGATTTTTGCTTTGCATGTTAAGTTTGGGAAGCAATTGTGTGTTTCAGCATGGTGATCTAAGTGAGTTAGTACCAACTAGGTGGTAGACTAAGGAATATCTGCTAGCTGACGGTGGTATAGGACTAGGCTACTGGGGGTTGCAACCGATGGGGAGTATCTCGTGTCGGATGTGGCCCCTGACTAGGAGGGAGTAGGACTTGCAGTTGGTAGGTAGGGCCTATCTAATTTTGAGAGCAAGCTGTAGGCCTATGGCACAGCAGACAAGCCTGCAAGTGACTTTGAGTGGTCAGACATCATAGATAGTGGTGAGAGCGCAATTAAATTATGTTTTCCGTGGTCAGGTGAGGTTTCAACCATAAGCCCTTCTAGAAGAGATCATCCACAGTCAGGCACGGAGCGCAGCTATCGGATAGTGAGATTTGGGCAATGAGTACATCTAGTTTTGAGTTTTAGTAGTCAGGCGGAATGCGAGCAGAACCCTTTACACATTTACATAATGGTGTCAGATGTCAGGCAGAATGCGAGCACAACCCTAAACACATTAACATACACATTTACATAATGGTTTCAGATGTCAGGCAGAATGCGAACGTGAACGTAAGCACATCTATGTTTAAATCTCTGTAGTCGGGCAGAGTGCGATCAGAAACCTAAACACATCTAAATATGATTTTAAACAATCAGGCAGAATGCGAGCATAACCCTAAACACATCTAAATATGTTTTTCAAACGTCAGGCAGAGTGCGAGCATAACCCTAAACACATCTAACTATGGTTTTCAAAGGTCAGGCTGATATCATTTAGGTAGCTGTCCAGGTGCTGAAACGTGTTTTCATGGAATGCCTTTCCATAATTTACATAGCTGTCCAGGTGCTGGACGCGTTTTCAAGGAGTACCCCTCTATAATGTAGGTAGCTTTCCAGGTGCTGGACGTGTTTTCATGGAGTGTCCCTCTATAATGTAGGTAGCTGTCTGGGTGCTGAAACATATATTCATGTGAGGCCATGTATAACACGAAGAGCTGTTGATGAGCTGTCGAATATTGTGAGCGTGCAGATTTAAACCATCTGCACTGGGTGTGTGACCTTTTCACATTCAGAGTTGTGCCCATTGTTGAACCATTCTACAGAGTGTGTGTAGTGTTCTCATACAGGAGGGTAAACCTTCACCACACTCTGTTCCACATTTGTACGCTCTTATTCCTGAGGGTAGTCACCGTGTCCTATGGTACAACCTGCTTGCCTCTCGCTGTCTTGTCTACCCACTCTAGTGTCTCCCACTCTCCCTTCCACCTCTCCCCTCTCCCATCTACTCTATGGTGCTCTCCGTCTCTTCTATCTTTATAACTCACTAAGTCTGGTAGGAAGAAGTTTAAAAAGGACATCTTGGTCTCCAACCCAGGCCTCCCTATAGCTGACACCTACACCAGTGCCTCCTCCAAGGATACTCTCACCGACATCCTCTTTGTCGTTCCTTCGCCAGAACAATGGACCCTTCACATGGTCTCTGTGCTCTCCCTTTCTCCTCTTCTCCCATTAATGGTGGCACCCATTGGGACGCCCTCCTGGCCTCCTTCCATTCCTCTAAGGTCATCATTAATGTTTAGTTGAATGGGACCGTCTTGGTCCAAGGCCCTCAGGCCAACCTTCACCTCTTTGATAGACGCTTCCCGCGCCTCATCAATTTCCTTTCTTCCCCTGCTGTCCCCTACCCTTTTCCTTGGCTACCTTGCCTTCACCTTCCCTCTCTGCCCCCTCTCGGGCTCCCTCTACACCTCCAAAGGGAGTACCTCTGATCTGTACCCCTCCCCAGAAGTCCTTCAAGTTTGGCAACCTTCTCCATATCGCCACTCTAAACTCTCGCTCTGCTGTCAAACACTCCTCTGATATCTGCCGCCTCCTAGAAGAACTTGACCTCAATGTCCTCGGTCTCACCAAGACATGGTTAAAGGCCAGCTCTGTCACCAGCTTTGACACGCTCCTACCTGATGGCTACAAGATCCTCTCCACGCCCAGGCCCAACCACTCTGGAGGGGGTGTAGCCCTGATCTTTCCCAAGTGGATTCCTGCCTCTGTCACTCCTATGCAGGCCTACTCCTCCTTTGAATGCCTCGTCTGCAGGCTCTCTCTGTCCCCTAGCCATTCCCTTACTGCGACTACTATCTATCGGCCACCTGGTCAGATCTCCTCCTTCCTCTCTGAGTGGGCGGACCTCTCCTCCTCACTCCTGGCATCGATCACTCAACTCCTCCTTCTTGGAGACTTCAACATCCACCTGGATGCCTCCTGCCCTCCCTCTGGACTCTTATGCGACCTCTGCGACTCTCTCTCACTCACTATTCTCCCCTCTGGCCCAACTCACTCTGCAGGGCACACTCTGGATGTCCTGATCTCCTCAGACCTGGAGTGATCACTTTCTCCGCTCCTCCCACCTCACTCTCCCTACCCCTAGACCAAGCCACTTCCAGCACTGCCACCCACCTTCTCGGTCATCCAACCCCTGAAGCGCGTGTCAGTTGAGGCTTTCACCGCAACCTTCTCACCCCCCCCTCTCCCTTTGGCTGACTCTCACCCTGACACAGCCCTCTCCACGCTCCACTCTGCTATATCTGATACTCTCGATATCCTTGCCCCTGTCATGAGAATCCGCCTGAAGCCCAAGGCCAAGTGCAACTCATGGTACGACTCGGACCTCGTCACCCTAAAACGCAAGGGCAGGGTGACCGAGAGGAAATGGCATGCTTCATGTACATCCTCTGACAAACTGGCCTGCCGCCTGCTCCAACGGCAATACCGGCTTTCTGTCCAATCCAAGAAGAGAGCTCATATCCAAGCCCGCGTCTCTGCGGCATCTAACAACTCGGCTAAACTCTTTAAAATCTGCAAGGAACTGGCCAATCCTGATTCAGTCTCTACCTCTCCTGTCTCTTCCAAGGCCCTCTGCATGGCACTGGCCTCTGACTTCATTCTGTCCTCACTCTCCTCCTATCCCCTCCCTCCCTCTACTCCCTGCTATTCCTCTAGCCCCTCTGCAGCCACCTCTCCTCCCTCCTTCTCTGCCTTTCCCCTGTTCTCTGCAGACAAGGTTTCTAGGCAAGTCTGATCTATGAAAGTCTCGTCTAAACAGGTTCACCGCTGTTCCTCCTAAACTATCAAGGACCACATCGACTCCTTGGCTTCTTCCCTGGCTGATTTCTGCAATCAATCCTTCACCACCAGAGTCTTCCCATCCCCCCCTGAAGCACTCCCTTGTGCACCCTCTTCTTAAGAAACCCTCTGCCGACCCCTCCTGCCCAACTAACTATCGCACAATCTCCATCACTCTCTTCCTGGGCAAGCTCCTGGAGAAACGGGCCATCTCCCAGCCTAATCTCCACTCTGAATCTGTTGGTTGTCTTTGTGACCATCATTCTGGCTTCAGAGCTGCCAGAAGCACAGAAACTGCTCTCCTGAACATCCGTGAAGACCTGCTCTCCAACCTTGATGCTAACACCCCCTGAGTTCTCATCCTGCTTGATCTCTCTTCTGCCTTTGACACTGTCAACCATGCCATCCTGCTCAACCATCTCCGTGATAACCTGGGTATCACTGGTCAGGCTCTGGTGTGGCTGACTTTTTTCATCTCTGACCAACCCTCTCAGGTCCAACTTGGGTCCTTCCTCTCTGCTATCTTTTTCTCTACCTGTGGTGTTCCACAGGGGTCTAACCTCTCTCCCTGGCTGTTCAACCAATACCTGGCACTCCTTGCCCATCTCATCACTGCTCTCTGCCCCAACTTTCAGTGCTATGCGGATGACACCTAGCTTATTTTCAGGCTACCCTCGGCTTTCACCTCTCCTTCCCTTATCTCTGATTGTCTGTCTGCTATCCTGGAATGGTGTGCCGCCAATTACCTCTGCCTTCATGCCAGTAAGTTTGATATTCTCCTCATTGGCATACCCACTCCCTCATTTCCTGCAGCTCTCTGGTCGGCATCTCTTGGCCCTCTTCCTGCTCCCACCTGCAAGGCAAAAAACCTTGGCGTTATCTTTGAATCCACACTCTCCTTCTCCCCTCACATCTCTGACGTTGCTAAGAAGTCACACTACCAGTTGCACCTCCTCAGAGATATTCTTCCTTTCCTCTCTTTCCTCTCCTTCCCACAGAAGCTCACTGTCTCAAGAGCTCTGGTTCTCTCTAGGCTGGACTATTGCAACAGCCTCTTTCTAAATATGCCTGTTTCTACTCTCAGCCCTCTGCAACATATCCAGAACGGAACTGCGAGACTTGTCCTTGGCCTCAAGCCCAGGGATCGTATCGCTCTAGGACTGAAATCTCTGCACTGGCTCCCAGTGACCGTAAGGATTAAGTTCAAAACCCTATGCATCGTCCACAAGGCCTTGTGGGGCCTGGGGCCTCAATACCTTCAACCCTCTTTCCCTAAATATCTTCCTTCTCGAGCTCTCTGCTCATCCGCCTCCAACTCCCTCAGGGTCAGTCACACAAATAATACTCAGATCACTATTGTCTGACACAATTACCCCCTGATATTGCCGATCACAAAACAAAAAATGAACAAAAAACAACAGCAAAAGAAAATAAATAAGAAGGCCAGGCAGTCGAACTTTGTGCTATGGCAAGGAGATATCACAATGGTAGAAAGGCATTACAGTACAAACAGGCTTCATGGAGGGAAAGAAAGTACTTGGACAATTGGGGTAATATCCTTTATGTTGCCTGTTTGAATTTTTAAATCTTCTCAGGGTTAAATATTTAACAAATACTATCAGTGGTAAATTACTGCTCTATCGAGATCACATCTTCGTAGGGGGGAAATCACAACTATGCATCCCCGCCAGCAGTATTCCCTTGTCAACAATAAACATTTGTACTGTTGTTGTAAAACATACTTCCTAATATACCATATATCAATTTTATGGAACAGATAGTGACATGTGAGCCATTCCCTAGTCCTACATCATCACCCCCAGAATGTTCGGGGAGCCCACTGCATGTAGAGGCAGCTGGTTGTTTTCTTCTATGATGGCGAGGATAGTTGTTAATAGAATGACCACTGGTGGTAATGAATTTACTTCTGCCAGTCATGTTAGCATCAGCAATAATATGGTTTTCACTCGGCTGTGGGAGGTGGGCATGACCTTTGACATCCTGCCAGCCTGACCAAAAGTAGTCCCAAGTGAAGCGAGGCCCTTGCTGAGAGCTGGGGACTGTTAAAGGCCATTGGCCTCATTACGACCCAGGCGGTAAGGGGTTAACGGCGCCGTAAAAGGTTGCAGCGCCGTTAACCCCTTACAGCCTAAATAAGAGGTCCCTTTTCGGGTCCCTACCTGAATGGCTGGTTTTTACCAGCCGTTAAGGATTGGACCCGCAAAGGGACCTTGGAGGTAATTACTGTACCGCAATTTGTGGTACCGTAATTACTGCCTTCCCCATTCCCATTGAGCCCTATGGCGGCAAAAATGGGAATGGGGAAGGGCCAATGGTGAATGGGGAATTACCGCCCCGCCAACCTTGGAATGGGGCGGTAATTCCGCTATCCACCAAGGCGCAATCGGTAAAATACTGGCGTCAACCATGGCCTGGGTCGTAATGACCCCCCATGTCCGCCCCCCACAGAGGGGTGAAAGCCATTCATACCCTGTGGATCATCCCAGGAGTGAATGGTTTATTTTTTTTTCTCAGGAGAAATCTCCTGATAAAAAAAAAAGATGGCCGCGGCCATACGATAGCGGAGAGGGATTAAGGGGGTCATTCCGAGTTGGGCGGTAGCCATGGTGCTATTAGCACCATGGCTGCTTCCCATACCGGGTCCAGTGTGGCTGAATGGGGACTTACCGGGACATTCTGACCCCGGAGGACCCGGTAAGTCCCCATTCAACCAACCATTCCCCATTCCCATTTCAGCCCCCATAGGGCTCATTGGGATTGGGGAAGGCGCTAATCAAGGACCCGCGAATAGCAGGCCCGTTATTAGCACCCTGGTCCCTTAGCGGGACCCGTAAAGGACATTTGTCAGACCACACGTCCTTTACGGTTCCCGCTAAGGGACCGCACAATTGGGCGGTAAGCGATTACCAGCACTGGTCTCCTTACCGGTGCCCGGTATCCCTTACCGCCCAACTCAGAATGACCCACTAAGTCCCTTTAATATTTCTATGGCGGTGGGCGAGAGAAGCAAGGCGCTCAGGGTCCGGAACACAAAGCTGCGGTCAAGGAGTTAAGTGGGGAGGGAGGGAAGGTGTGGAGACAGGGTTTGGTTGGTTTTTCGGGGAGTGGTGAGGTGGGGAGGCAACAGGGAGAGGATCCCTGTTGTCTCCCCAGATTACAAATAAAATAAAAAGTGGTGCCACCCGAGGAATGGCCTTTGATGGCTGGAACAGCGGGTCGAGAATGTTTGTTCCCGCCTGCTGTTGCAGCCAGCTGATTGGCTCAGCGCCCTTCTTCTTGGGCAAATTACTTTTCTCCTTCTGTACTGAGTGGCATGATACCTCTGTCAGTAAAAACCACATATCACCCACCATAATTATATTACACTTTCAGAGGCACGGTCCCCATATGCATAGTGCCTTTCCCACATCAGCTACAATAAGGTTTTCTATGAAATTTGAATTTTTTGATGAATCAAGAGTAATTTCGAACAGAGATGACTTACAAAGTAGTCAATAACAGAAAGGGGAAATAATAGCAGGCTTACTCCATAATGAGAAATCCTATATTAAACATCTTGCCATTTTTATACACACAAACATCAACGTTTGCAAACCACATATTGGTGAACACTGTCTATTCCAAAGGCTGCACACTAGTGTATCTTCATTTGCTATATTTATTTATTTATTTATTTATTTATGCATTTGTGACAGAGCAGCAAGCCCTTGGGCATCTGGGCGCTAGTTACAGTAAACTACAGACAGATACAGAGGTCAATTTATACAGTAAGTACACCGGTGGAACGTCAGATAAATGGGGAAGTGTCAGCTAAAGAGGTGAGTTTTAACCTTCTTCCTGAAGCTGTTGTAGAATGGTTCATCTCGAAGGTGGATGGGGGTGGGAGGTCATTCCAGAGTGTGGAGCCACAGACCGGGGCATTGCCCACCACACTGCCTGGCTCTCTTGAGGTTGAATCTCGGGGTGATGAGGCAATGTTTGTGAGGAGTTCTCAGCGTTCTACATCTGTGTAAGTTGTTTTCCTTTGATGCCTCCCTCTACTGCTGTTGGACCTTCTTCGTCAGACACATAGCTCCGGCCAGTGGGGTCTGTAATGAGGGGCCTCAGAAGTTGTTGTAATCTGCCCTAAATATTCCACCACCCTGGAGTTCTGCATGGCTGTGAAGCTGACAGAGTAGCCTCGTTAACTTGGTTCAATTCCTGCCCATTCACAGATAACCAGAGAACGCTGGAAGCCATCATTCGGGGGAATGACAGGACGTGTGTGATCATGTGTACTATGTTTTGACAAACATGTAGAACTCGGGACGGAGGAAGGGGGCTGGGGCCTGCTCATCATGAAAATATCCTCAATTTTCTGTGACTCAATGGTGATTGATGGTGGGCTGGTTTAAGAAGTCTTACAGAGTGTCCTACGGTATTGCAATACAACCACCTTAGCTGTGTGTGTTCAAGACTGAACGTTCGATTATTCATTTCATAGTTTTCATAGGTGTGCAAGATAATTTACATAAAACATGTTATTTTCCTCTTTGGTGCATCAGAAGACATACAACATAGGTGCACACAAAAACATTCAGTATGCAATAGTAAAGGTCAAATGATTACATTGCATAACTTAATATGAATGTTAGTGTTGGAGAAGAACAAATGGGTTTGCAGTAGAAAAGGGAAATAAATGGGTGGTGAGCGAAAGGAAATTACTGAGTGATTGGGTTTCGTCCTTCAGAGACAGATGCACGGGGTCTGTTCCGGGAGGGAGGTCTAGATTAGAGCCGAGCATGATGGCTTGGCTTCTTCTTTGATGGAGAGATTGACAGATTCATAATGTTTTTGCTGGCTCTGGTTATGACCATCTTTTGTCCCCAGTGATGTAGATATCGGTCCTGTTTCCCGACACGCTTGATTTAACCTAACAGAGAGAAACCGAGGTCTGGCAATCTGATGTTCGAAACCGGTTGATAGGCAGAAAGAGCAGAAAGGAGTCCACCACATGATTAAAACTTTTGATCGATTCAACATTATCTATGGCCCCTCCGCTTGGGGCTGTTTCTTAGTCTGGGTATTTTCATCTAAGGATTCTGCACAGGATTTTGCCTTTTTTACCCTGCCACCTGATGCCTTTGGTGGTGGCCTCTCTGGTTTTGAGCCGTATGGATTACTGCAACTCTCTTTTTTTTAATCAGCCGGAGGGGCTTTTCCACCTTCTTCAGCAGTTGCAGAATCTGGCAGCCCGAGTGGCCACTAGCACACCTTATGGTGCCCACATTACTCCAATTTAGCAAACTCTCCAGAGTGGCTGGACGTGTGCAGCTAAAGGCCCTTTTCATCAGGCTTTTTATACTCAAGGTGCGGACTATCTTTGTGTTAAGTTTGCCCCCTACCTTTCTGCTAGAGCTCTACATTCTTAGAGTGTATGTCTAGTTTCCGCCCCAAGGTTACATCTGTCCAGAATTAGCAGTCATGCCTTTTCTGTGGCAGCTGGTAGAATCTGTAATGCGCTACCTTGCGTTCTTAGACACACTGCTAATCATCTGCAGCTTAGACGTCTTTTGAAAACTTTTCTTATCTAATGCTCACTGGGCTTGCTCTAGTTGTTCCTCAGCGCCAAGATGTCTATGGGCCTCAAAGCGCTTTACAAAATTGTAAACGTAACACATAACATAACCTTAAACCAGCCACACTAAGGCATGGATACCAAGCTTACCTACATCAAACCTGCTCATGGATTTCTATTTTTCTTGATTTCGGCAAAACAACCCCGCCTATAAAACTGCAGTGGAGATGACATTTTGAACAAATCACTTCCTTGCATATATTAATATGAATTGGACTACTGAAATAGGAGGGACATAGGTGGAAAGGATTGTTGTCTGTGGCATTTGGACTTTTGGGTATTTTGTGGAGATTTGGGGCCTGGCGGTATTTTCTTACCGCCAAAATATATTTAGCAATAATCACTCCCTGTATTCATATTGGGTCATGCATAACAATAATACAGTGCATTATTTCAGAACTCAGACATATTTAGATGGTATGCGTGGTTGGTATGCGTGGTTGGTATGTGTAATTATAGTGGTGAGCATAATTCCTTTGTTCTATTTGTGGCCCCAAAATCCAGAACCCCTTATTTTATTTAGATGGTCCGTGTGATCACTAAAGAAACCTCAGGCCTGCATTTCAGAAATAGCACATCTTCACTTTTAGTGTGCCACCATGGGCAATTTCTCTCTGTTTTATCTACGGCAGCGAGCTATCATGTGGTGTTTTTCACTAACTTATATACGGTAGTGAACTATGTCCCGGGTCTCTATTGTTGCTGACTCATGTACCTTCAGCAAAAAAAGGCTATAACACACACAGTTATTTATAATTGCTCATACTGAATGACATTTGCTCATACTGAATGGCTGCAGCGAAATCTTATTTTTAGCTACCTTGAAAATGACAATTGCACTGTCTAAACATCTCCCCACATCATCAGCACTGTATTGGTAAATATAAAACACACCACCAGTCTGCTTTCAGATATTTTTGTGTATTATAAAAGTTGCATTTAAACACGATCTCACTCTTTATAGAAATAAATGAAATAGCACAGTAACAGCGTTACTTGTGATATACTGAAAAGAGAGTGGCGGAGAAAAGAATTCAATTTGTAACATTAAACACGTGGGTAAAGCACAGGGATCTCCTTTACTACACTGACTGAATATTTTCGTACACACTCAGCCCCCACACCTCTGCGAGATAATTACCAGGCTTATTCAGTATGTAACTTCTTTGGCTGGTCGCCTTCTGGAGGGATTCACCCAGCAAGGACAAGCATCTGCTGTCACTCAAACTGGGACTTGTTGACTGGAAAAGCCAGTCTCTGCAACCAAGTTGAATCTGCTTTAGGAATCAGGCATCCCCAGCTGTCAATCCCGTCCTTCTTCGAGCTTTGTCAAGATGTCCCTGCCTAGTTCCTTCCTCGAGATTAAACAAAAAAAACTCTGATTCCCTACTACCAAAGGATCCTAACCAATAAAATTCTATCATGCCCTAACCACTCTCTGTACACAATGGCGTGGCTTATACAGTTGCAACTGTAACCAAACTGATTTCCTGTTTATTCAAAGTCTTTGCTTCCTGCAGTTACTGTGGACAGAGCACAGAAAGGCAAAAGAAAAAAAAACTTGAATGTGTGTTTAAAACTGATTTTCAGAGTAGGCCTCATTTTGCAGTGAAGACACATTCTTTCATTAATGAGTTATAATTATTAGTCTTGTTAGTGAGATTAGTTTGTTAATTACCAAATGTGTCTCTTGCAACATAGGCATTTCAGGTAAAACATGGTGTGCATTTTGAAGGTACAGATGGGTGCTTTTAACTGTGAAAAATGTATTTGCATTTTATATGTAAAAATCGTTTTTGACTGAATAACCTGCCCTTGCTTAAATGTCTGTGTTACACTGGCAACACATAGCTTGAAACAACTGCATCATAGCAATGCACCAAAACCATGCAGTGGCGCTGCATAAAAATGCTCAATAACACATGTCTTGCTGTACCACATTATATCAATGCACCAAACACATGCAGTGGCGCTGCACTTCAAAAAAAAAACATGCTATACATTGATCCTGTGCAGTGGTGCTGTACTCTGTGCTCCCAAAACACGCTAAACAATCCTACAGGACACATCACTCTTCTACCTAATCAAATTAATTGTCCAGCAGAACTGAAGACTGTTCTTAGGGATGAGGCTCTTAGGCTGGAACATGTTTTCATGATGATCTGCTTATGCTCGTTACCGTCAATGTCACTTTTTGTCACCTCCCGCTGGAATATTATTGAGAGAGGCTTGGTAAGTTCCTTGAGATCTCCAAAGCATAGGAAAAAAATATTAATGGTTTGCCTAAATATTGCACCATTATTAGCAATAATCCTGGTTGAGTGCCCTTAAAGAAGGTTGTATACTAATTGACCTTTTCACAATTGACCTCGGGAGAATTGACTTAATTTAAAAGGTCAATTATGACATATGTGCGGGGGGAGACACCCGCAACCCCCACCCAATCCTAAACACCCTGCAACCCCCCACCCAATCCTAAAAACCCTGAAGCCCCCCACCCAATCCCCTTATATTATTTATAATCCAAAACCAACCCAAAACATATATAAAATAACTGAAATAATATAAAGGTCAATTGTGCAGAAGGTCAATTAGGACCACTATAATTAGGTCAATTGTGCAAAAGGTCAATTGTAAAAGGTCAATTTGGGTAATACCCTAAAGAATGCTCTTGTGGGTTAGGGTTTTAAGAGAATAGTTTACATTTCCTGTTGTTATGTCCTATTTTGAATGCTCTTAGAAGACGGTATGGCAGACTTTGTTTTAATAATAATAGAATTTTGTTTTTATGTTTTAGTTATATGTATTGATGTGTATTTATTGTTGATGAATGCCCTGATGCTTGTGAGCTTCGGCGCATTATACATATATAAATAAATAAACAAATTAATTAATTAATTAATTAATTGATGGCTGACACCAAATCAATATTCTTCTTCTCTTCATGTGTCAGCTGGCGCTTTAAGGGAATAGGCCCTGGAATGTAATTGCTGGAATTTGGGCAGTGCTCGGGTGAAGGTAGTATGGGATGCCCTAAAAGCTTACTTAGATGAGCTGGGTTTAAGTCATGCTAGCACCACATGGGAGGCTGGAGAGGCTGGAGAGAACCAGGGATGAGATGGTCTACATAGACAATAGGCTCAATACCTTTCAAGTTAAATATGGCCATTCCTCAAGAAAAGGAATTTCTAAGGGCAGTAACGCAGCACCCGCACTGGCCAGCTCAGTCTCAGATCTTGCAGGGTCATCTGCTCCCCCGCAAAAGAATTTAGGAGCAGAAAGGTTCAGGTACAGAAAGGACAAAAAAGTGAAACCTGCAAAACATGCCAAATTCACAGAAATGACCAAATCACAGAGCACTGTACATTGAGGGGGAAAGGAGCAAAGGATTCCAACAAACCTAGACAGAGAAAACGTCTACAACATCACCATACAATCTCACAATCAAATACAACAGAGCAGGTATCCCTCAAAATGACTTTAGTTCTTAATCTATCTGATAGGACCATTGATGAACAAGATATCAGGGTACGGGAGAAGGGGATCTCCTATGCTCCAAGAACACCATGCAGAATCACTGATGTCTATAGACATCTTTTCAATCAAGTTTATAACCATGACTAAGCTGCAGAAGGCAGCACAATATCGGCTATTTGATTATTCTATTTGATCCAATGAAATTCGAAAGAAGCTCTTTTGGCCATTTCACTCTGAAAGACCTTCACTAAAATGGGGCACTGGTTTCTGCAGTAGGGCCCGCCCGATTATGACGGAGTGTGCCACTTTGGTTTATAGATCCTTTCAAGTTTACTAGAAATCTCAGGCCAAAAAAGGATTTTCATGACAAATCCCTCCAACCACTCATTACCAAGGAAGAACTCCCCATTACAGATTTCTCTAAAGGAAACCCTTATTTATTTATTTAGTGTTCACTTGTTCGGCGGTTATACCGGAAGCACATACTGTTTCAAACCTTAAGACAACTCAGCTGCTGCCATCACTAAAAGAGGGAGTAGAAAGCCTCAAGACTGATCGTTTGGCTCTGTTAGATTTGCTCTACTAACTGAGCACAAACGTTTATACTGGCACGTCCCACAGAAAAATGTTCCGGATGTATTTAGTAAGACTACTGTATCACACCTGCACAAAATGCAGGACAAAGTGCACGTGAGCCAAAACAGGAGACTCATTTCTAATGCTCTCAACTGATTATAAAATGATCCCTCCATCATTATAAAAGTGGCAGATAAGGGGACAACACTGTTATATCCTAATCCAGGGATATCTGACCTGCTACCAGCGCTTCACATGTGTGGGTTTTGCCAGGACTGAGCACCGGGACTTATTTCTGATCATTGGCACTAATTGTCTCAAACTGAGTTCCATTTTAATAGGGTGTTTTGGCAACTTTTTTTCTCTCTATCAGTCTTAGTCACGCAACAAGCAACACCAGCTTGAGCCTTGCTTGTGCTGCTGTGCAAGTATCCAGTTCCATGAACAACAGTAAGCCAGGAGGAGGCATTGCTGGGCATTGGGTACGTCAGCACACTGCTCTAGTTAGCCTAATTGACATTGGTGTCATTCTGATATAAGGCTGTTCTGCCTTTCATAAACATAAGGCCCTATTGGCAGTCATTTGTATGGTGGTGAAGAGGGGCAGAAAGAATGCAGCTTGCATTTCCGCAGCTCCCTTCCTCTCTGGCATACAAATACTCACAGCATTTGCACCTGCATATATTTTCATGCTGACGTAAATGCCGTGGATCCCTATGGGCTCTGTCGGCTTTATGAGCCAGCAAAAAGCAGACAGACCCCATAGAGCTCAATTGTAAACGCTGCATGTCATGCGCACATGGAAGGCAGCGTTTACTCAATGTGCAGGGCAGAGTGCAAGTGCAAGGAAAAATGCAACCGACACGCTTGTGCAACACCTTTTGCCTTGCACTTGTGCACAATGCCGTGCAAATGACCAAAATGTGTTGGCAGGAACTTTCCTATGTGTATGTCTACATGTAAGGGATCCTGACTGCCGAATTATGAGCTCTTACAAAGCTCCTTGCTGTCTCACTGCAAGACACAAGTACTCTGCTATGCTATCTCAATGGGTATTTCAATCACACATCTGCCATGGGTGACACACTCACGTGACCCCCAATAGGCCACTGGGAGCTGCAAATGCAACCGCAAAAATGCTAGCACTGTGAGGTACAGCAGTGAGTGGCACACTGCAACGCCAACATGGCACAAGCATGCTAGAAAATGTTTGTAGCTTGGCACTTATTTCTTTACAAATCAAGCCTTTCGTTATTTGTGCTTACGCTGTGCATCATCCCTCACCATTCACTACGGTTGCTGGGGGGATGGTAGTTGTAGGCCGGAACATCTAGAGGATGACAGGTTTGCTACCCCTGCCCTAAACAGATCAGAGTATAGCAACAAAGCAACAGAGCATCGCCCTACAATATGTTTTCTATCGATCACTCATATTATAGGTCAAGCACAGGGATTCATAATGAAATGGGTTAAAGCAGAAATGTAATGGCCAATAAAAAAAACACGTTCTTTTGGTAAAAGATCCCAGAATACCTACAATTTAGAAGCCACTTACTTTGTTTTCAAACCAATGCACAGGCATACCATGAATCCAATGCAGACAATTCCAGCCAGAATCCTGATACTTGCATGTCTTTTAATACAAAGGGGTCAACAAAGGCCAACCAATTCCTACTCTTATATTGTTTATATACGTATATGAAGCTTCTTATTTGAAGTTCTTTTGAAATATTTGTGTGCATGTCAGAGGTGAAGACTATTGTATTGTATTGTACTTGTCACTTATATAGCACCTTTTTTGGTCATTATTATGGTCTCAATGTGATGTTAGTGGGGACGCGCTCGAAGGAGCGAAGTCCAGAGTGTTGGAGGTCAGGAAGTACGATTAGGATACATGTACGCATTTGGCCAAATAAGGCTTAGCAGGGCTGGCCAGGCTCTGGTAGCGAGTAACCCATGCCGCCTGGCATATAGATGGGTGTTGAGAGCAGTTAGGAGATGGCGTGAGTGCTAGAGACTCGCTATGCATTCAGCGTGGCCGAATTTGTCATTGGTCTGCACTGCATTCTAATATCAAAGGTGTTGAGGCTTAGTCTGGTTACAACAGCCAGATCATTATGTGAGCAGCACAACCAAATGTTCTCATAGTCTTTGCTGTATTCTGATATGTGAGGGTAGCCATGCCTGCGGCCAGTATCCACCGGAGTGGTGCGTTCTACATACCTGGCAGTAATTTGGTGGAGAGTTTTCATGTGTGTGCCCGCACAGGAAAATTAGTTATTTTGTTGATTCTTGAGCCTCTGGGATCAGCAATGAAAAGTTAAAACATTAAGCCGGTCAAGTGGCACAGCGAGTAGAGCGCTCGCTTTGACATCCGTGCCTGCTAATGCAGGTTCAAATCCCGGCGGGGCCAAACTCAGCCTTTCATCCTTCCGAGGTCGATAAATGAGCACCACACGCCGTGGGTAATAATAAGCAGTGCTCAGATACCTGAGGGCTTGTAGTGCTATACAAGTGCCAAATTATAATCATATTAGATTATATACCTTATTTGCCTATTGTGTCAACGTGTGCCAAGGGAATGTAATACACTTAAAAGGTGCGTGAATGTGATTCAGTAGTAACCCAAACAGCACTAGTACAACAGTGCAAAATAAGGGGAATATCCAGTGCTTCAATTGTGTGTGTGTATGGGGGGGGGGCGGGATTGCCAAGGCTCAGTGCCAGAAGTTTTATTTCTGAACCCTGGAGGTTATTTATAAAACCACCTTTAGTATGTTGTGGTGTTTTGGCAACTTTATTATTTTAATTGTCAGTCGTGGTAGCATAACACTCAACAATAGTGCGCACTGGCCAGGGTCTCTGCATCCTGGGCTGGCTCACTGTTAGTTATTCACAAACCTGATGACCCAGGTTGGCAGGACTATTTCTCAATTTTCATGAAAAACAATGAGATGCAAGTTGATAGTCCTGGGCACTGATGCTGGCCATGTCTACACACTGCTCCACTCAGGCTGTATGACAATGCTGCACATTCTCTAGTGTAATAATGAGCAGGGTGGTTTGGCAATACCAGGACAGGCCCCAGCCAACGGCCCCAACACAGGGGCAACGTCAGTAAAATGACCCATATCAAACAGGAGAGCCAGCCCTGAGTGCCAATCTATGATATGACAGCTTGAGGCAGTGTTTGACAGGCATCTCATCAGTTCAGTAATGAGTTTGCTTAAGCTTGTCAATTTACCATAGGAGGGAAGCAGCTTTGCTCTTTTTTCTTGTGGCCAGATGGTTAACAGGCTCCACTTGACATGGATGGGATTAGAGCAAAATGGTAACAATGTTTGAAGAAACACTTAAACATTTTTTTTCAAGATAAAACCAATATGTTATGTTGATTTCACCCTCAATGAACCAGTGAGAGTTGGAGCTTTAACCCCAAATACGTTGATACCATAAGGAGCAGCCGCGTGACACTGTAGACGTTGGGTTTCCACCCTCCCCCCATCGAAGAAAATATTTGGGCCCTGTCACTTTTTTTCTTATAAATTAAGTGCTGGAATGCCCAGTCCAGGTTCTATAAAAATAGAAAAAATAGCAGCAACCACGTTAAAATCGGATTGAAATTCAATGAGAGAGAATGATTGGGCAAAAGTACGAGGTTACAGTGGGTACTCTCCACCAGGGATGAGGTGTTTTGGTGGAGCTTCTCTGGAGTAAAGCCACGTGAAGTGGAAGAGTAGCAGAGGGTCTGGGAATGAAAGATCACATTCATAGTGGGGGCTCTGAGAGGACCTAGAACTGCAATAATTCAAATGTGATGAACATACAGTTTAAGGAAATGCTGGTGATGAGAATGGATCTAAGCAGTTGTCTGTGTAAGTGTTGTGTATGTGTGAGTGTTGTGTGTGTGCATGGTTGAGTACTAATGGAAATGATTCATCCTTAATGATGACATGTGACACGTGCACGTATGCACGGACCCACACGCACGCACACACACTACCCTCCCACCATCCTATGTCCACTCAAATAGAAGTTGTCTAAAAACTTGGATAGACTCAATTGAACAATAGTAGGGAATAGCCAAGGGTACAGCTGGTGACCATGTCATTTCCATTGTCTAACGAGAAGCTGTGGCAGTAGCAAAATAGATGGGCCCAGTTACTCTTCTCTACCGCCGCAACCTACGCGACTGTTTCCGTGCATCAATGTGTGTTATTCGTGTGAATGCTGGCACTTGACAAGTATCAGAAGTGACCATGACCTGTATGAAGACCACGTGACAACATGGCGCTCATTGAAGGATCCCACTGCATGTGCCTGGTGAATAGAAATACTTCCCTCAACCCTTCATCTTCGCCACAATATAGACTGGATTAAAAGTAATATGATGGAAACATGTGGCCGTTTCAACACCTGCATTGTCTTGAACTACGACGTCCATGCAATATTATAATCTGCAGCGTTATTTCATGGGGACGTTGGTGAATGCAATGTGAGGGCTGTACATTATGTTTGCTACAATAAACACATGTATTACTGCACTGTTCTGACGACCAGACTTCAAATGCAAATGTGTAATTGCTCCACACTGTGTTCTGAAAATTGCAGATCAAGAGAAGAAGACCATTGTTACACTTGTCCAATATTCCCAGCTTCTCTTAGGCTTATTTGATGAATCATCTTTCGGGGCATCAATGGTCCAGGTGTGAATATCGGTTTCTAAACCATCAATCAGCCCCATACCTCTAATACACCAGAAGGGATCCAACCAGATTGGAAACACAAGCACATTATAAAATAATGTTGTCCAATTTTTGGCAAACTGAATGGAACGCCAAGCTTATCTCCGAAAGGTCGTGGATCATTGGTTATTTGCAATGCAGTGAAAATACAATTGTTACAAAATGATAAAAGGGACTGTCCGGTCAAGGTTGTGCAAACATATCTACTTTATTTATCCACAGCAGACAGTTCTAGCTCACTACGAAATACAACCCACTGTCTAAAGGAATGCAGAGGACAGGTAGTTTCAAAACAGGAAAACAGATGCCTTCTGGATACTGACAAGAGGGTAAAGGGTATGGTTAATAACCAAAACAGTTTAAGGCTACTTGGCTTCAGCACAAAGAGAAGATGGGTCTTAATATGTCTCTAGGGACCTTCTAGGAAGGATCACATGACAGAACCATAATGTACCTTTTGGTGTAGGTGCTCTTGGTGCTCGACAGGGTCGAGACAGCTTCAAGGCGCTTTGCATTCTTCGGGACAGAGTTCGAGATGGGAGTCAGCTGCGGGTATCAGGCGGTAAGATGGTTCGGCAAGGGAAGCTGGACAAACTACTGCCGGCTGACCTACACGGCGGCGCAAGGTTAGGAATCGTTGTCTCAGAGCTGATCAGCAGTTCTGAAGCACTGGTCGAGACGTCTTGGTTGCCTTTAAGTGACTGCCGCTTGACAACTGTCAGTGTTGCAGCAGTTAGTTGCAGGTTGAGGAACTCGACTGGCTCAAACATTTTCTTTAAGGTGAATGTTGGTAGATGCTCTTCAAGGCACTTCTCCCAGCTTCTTCAATAGGATTGTGTCGTCCCTCAAGGTAGACAACCCAAGGCTGATGTGTGTGTTGCAGGCAGCTGCCTTGTCCTTGTTTTTGTTTTCAGAAAACTTTTGACACTTTCTTCCTAGGAAGCTTGCTGCAAAGCCTAGCAGGGTATACTTTGTGCTGGCTGGATACCGGTTCTGGAGCGGCTAGAGAGTTCTCTGGATTCGGTATCTCCCTCTGTTCCCTGGAAGATGTTTAAGCGAGGGATCTTGCTTCCAATTTTGGAGGTACTGGACTTCCTTCACTGGTGGAAGCTGTAAGGTAGACTGTACCTTCAGCCCCGGTCAATTATGAGTTTCTATTGCTATTCCTTGCAAAGTCTTCAGATGAACTGCTAAAAGAGCCTCTCAGTCCTCTTTTAATGCCAAGTGGGCCACCTTGATTGGTGTAGGCTAAGCCTACCTTAATGAACCAGTCCTGGGGTCCCTACCAGCAATCTCATGAATGTGTGAGGTCAAGACCAGAGTGCTTTGCAACAAGAAAGATAAAGGGGTGAAAAACTGTGATACTAAGTCCCACCCATCTTCCTGTATGTTGTGGATCAAAGAGTCTCTCTGGTTAATGGTTCTTTCTGTGGTTCCTGATTAAAGTCTCAGGTCTCCCTTGAAGTTTCAGTGAGACCAGACTCTCTGGCTCCTGTAAACCACATGTTCATACTTTATGAATAGAGTCTCCCTACCAGGGTGGCCTACTGTAAACACGCAGTCCCAAACATGACAGCTCACTGTCAATGATACTGAGGGTGGGAGCTGGCTTCAGCTTGACATAGTTACATATGAAAGGTTGTTGGGGTTTCCTGTGTCCTTTGTTAACCTCTACAGCCAGGCCCCATGTGGGCCGGTTTGAAGAACAATCCATTAGTATGTTAATCTCTGCCACCAGATGCAGGGCCGAACCAACCAGCAGGGTGGATCCATGGAGCCTTTGTTAGTTAATGAGGCTGGTCATGGCAGGGGGAAGGTTGGTCCTCCCCCTTCCTGGAGAGGACACAGTGTACTAATGCCTGTCACATTCCAACTGAATATGACAGGGCGGACTGTACCTGTAGGCTGTGTCCACCCAGAGTATACAGGTCTATGCGTTTATGGTGGTGTGAGCTTAGGAAAACGTTTGTGGATTAGCCCCACACATTTTCCTGAGGTTGGTCTTCCATCCTTCCATTTAATTAAAAAGAAAAATTGTAAAAAGCCCAGGCGAGCGCACACCCACTGTGAGGATGGTCGAATTCCCCACAGCTTAGCAGCCTTAAAATTGTGTATAAAAATATGTTGGTCATTCCAACAGCAGGGCTCGGCAGATAGTTCTTCCACCCCCACCCCAACATTCAAACAGGCACATTTCGTGTACCCTGCACAGCAAATCAATGAATTTTCTAAGTAGGCGTATTTGGGATTGATTTGACATTTTTTTTCGTTAATGTTTTTTTAAACTTTATTTAGTTCTCATGCAAGTGCTGCAAAGGAAAAGGGACAAAATGATAGTCCAATCACCCGTGGGTAACGAGATATCCACCATCACCAGAATTCGCAATTTGCCATCAACATTCATAACAAAAAGGAAAAACTGGGCAATGGAAAACATTGGAAGTAGCAACAGCTTCTTAAACATATTTTCCGTTTGACTTTGCAGAAGAAAAAAATACAATGTTTTCATAACCCCCCTGAAGGGGTGTTTCACATTGAATCCAGGAGTAGGTGCTGAGCACATGTTTGCTTCCCGCCATCTTTTAAGGTGCTACTTTTAAATAACATTTGCTAGGAACCCTCGGATACATATATGTTTAGATTGTTGTTAAAGGAGACACAACTTCCATTGAAGACAGCCACCACCAAATATATCTGTGTCACGTATCTGAGATGTGGCTAACCCACGCGCAATGTGTTCAACTTGATTTAATGATTTGACAAATGTGTTCAACTTTATAGAACGTTTTAGAAAAATATGCCCCAACATGAAAGACGTTTTGCCTTGTCGCAGAAATGAGTGTTATCGTTCATGTTTGCAATGCCCACACTCCTCTGAATGAAGGTGAAATGGAAAGTGCATCTGCACAAAAGACACTAACTCGGCATATGTGTGAGTGTGTCCTTGTGCAGTGTGAATGACTCTAGGCACTGCCATTTTTTTGCAAAAGATATTTAAGGACAAACATAAATCTCCTTCCTAATCATTAATGTGTTCCCCATTATAACGAAACATAATACAAAACACAGAGCAATCTCACATCCTAGTTCACAGTTATTTCCTGTGGCGAGTCAAAAGTATGGAATATAGTACCAGAGCATTAAGTGCAAGTCACTTAAAGGGTAGGCAATGCCTGCTAGAACACACCACATCATGAGATACGGTCCTCTTTGTGCATTTACATTGTATATACAGTTGCAAATTCCTATATTGGCCCCCCTCCCTTACTTGGACACCCAATTTAGATGTAAAGCTTTTCAGCTTGTTTCAACGAGCTGTCAACCCAGAACAACTTTTAAAAATATTCTAATAAATTATGTAATAGGAGCAGATGTGATGTCAGTAATATTGTAGCTACATCCTCCCATAGACAGTGTTCCAAGTCCAAAACATGGCACTTCGACCCAGGAGAGGTAGTTCGCGATCAAGCCATGACTTGTGCAGAAGGCACTATGGGATTTCAGAGTAGCCGACATCAGGGCCTCCAAAGTTAATTCTAGGGAAAGAGTTTTTTGTGTGTTTTTAAATGGCTCCACGTGTTTACCTGGTCGCAATGGAACACACTATGGGAATTTTATAGCTAGTGCAAATTGCAGAAGGGAACTGCCAATATTTGCACTTAGTTGCTGTTGGGACCCCTGCATACAATTTGCAACTTTGTCAAAGCAGAGTTTCAAATCAAGGGTCAAAATTGCCAAAATTACCTTCACTCTGGTTTTACTCCTCATTTTGTAAAAATAAAATGTAAATTCCGCCTGAAAATTACACTGTGAATAGCTTGCAAGGGACCGTCTACCTTGCATTTACATGCTGCTGGGTGCCATCATGTGATCATTTAGAAGTCTGAGGGAAATGGAAAGAGTAAAATGAGACAAACTGGCTTTTACACTTTCATTTTACTCTCCGTCATGAGACATAGTAAATGTCGCCTGCTATTATACTTTGCAATAGCATTCATTAATGGTTCCTATGTACTCCACCTGCCTTCAACAGGTTCTACATGGAGACAATTTCATAGGAATTCATTTAATTTAATTGCACTTTAAAGACAGAAGAAGAAGGCACAATGGAAACGTTGGTTCTGCGTTGTGTCCTTTCTGAGCCTTAAACGTGATTGACCATGTCCTGGAGCAGTAAAGCCAGGTGTAAATGCACTCTGCTTTGCTTTTACGCCTTTATTTACTGCTCCACTTATTAGAACATTACCTTCAATGTGTTTTCCCATATAACTCTTCTTTTGTGATTTGCAATGTGCTATATACAAATCCAAGTCACCTTTGAGTGCCAGGATTGGTCAGGCTGGTGGAGGTCACTTGAGAGTTGTTATATTGTACGTGAAAAGGTGACGTAGGGCTCGGTTGGGAGGTCTTCATAGCATCCTTCACAGCTAAACATGAATGCACTTATCAGTTATTATAAGATGACGATTCATTTTTTTCCTGGCATATAATTTGCAGATGTATGCCTCATCATTGCATTTGGAGACATTTTGTTGACTCTGGAAAATGTGGCAGAACAACGCTGTCGTTGGGGCCTTTGAAGTTTCATGGGCTTCATCCCTGGCCTTATTCTGCAATACATTATTTTACAGTTTTGGGTTGATTTTCAATAGTAGTTTGGTACCATACAGCTGTTTTAAGATAGGCAAATACTAAATGTCTTACTCTTTATAAAACACGGGAATCAATACATTGGGTTAGTCGCGGTGTGAGGATCTGGTTCAGAGTTTACTGGAAAGCAGGGGGAGGCTTCCAGTCAAAGTCTTAATGTTATTGGACAACAAATAGTCCTTATATAAACTTTAGGTTCTCCTGTTATTTGCTTAAATCCATGTCAAGTATGCTTAGGGCTTCTGGTGCTGTGAGCTGTGATAGTTGTCCTCTGATAAAGCTGTGTTCAAAATGACCTGTGCATCAGTTTCAGGAGACAAAGGCCCTCATTATAAGTTTGCCGTTCCGGAAACAAGGGTGCTGGTAAACTCACCGGCACCCTTGTTTCCGGACCAGCAAACTAGGAGTCTGCCTGCCGGGGCCGCTGTGCCAGTCAGGTGCAGCGGCCATGGTAGGCAGACCGGTCACGCAAGCACCGGCACCATTAGCAATGGTGCTGGTGCCTCCGTGTCCGCTCTCCCATTGAACCTTCTGGGACTCTAAGGGAATGGGCACCAGGAACACTCTGAATACCTTAGGGAGCATTTCAGAGGCAGGGAGCCAGTGCAGACATTTGTGAACAGGCTTAACCTGGAGCACATTTTCGAGGCCTAGAACTATTCAAGTGCCTTCTTGCTCATTTCTGTACTAGGCGGAGTGGATTTAATTGTGGTCGATTGGTCACACAGTTTTCCGAGTTTAACAAATAAACAGGACTTCATCACCAAATTAGATGTCTTTGCATGAGTAGTCAACTTTATCTATTAGAACGTTAACAACCTCGTCTACCACTATACGTCACCAGAGCACATGCAACTGCATCTTGGTACAACAGTGATTTGATGGGTTTGGTGATACAAGAAGACTCTGCATGATTGAAGGTCGTCAAACCCTGTGTAGAGTTGTAATAGAATTTGAAATAAGGAAGGGTTAGGACTCTACGGAGACGATTGGGAATGAGAAGCAGATAGGCTATTTAAGGGAGAAGATGTAGTGGTGTCTGTGGGGTCTTATGAGAAGTATGTAATAAAGAAGATAATTCACTTCACTGTTTTGACATTCATACATCAATTGGGGACGAGTGACTTGACTATGTGTGTGGTGGAGAAAGATCCCACAGTGACGTGTCATCCCCTTCTGACATTAGTACTGCCGATGAGGTGTCCCTGCTGTGGATTGTGTCCCGGGAACCTGGTTCGTGGAGCCAGTTACCCCGAGGTAAAAAGGGAACACATTTGGGGTTTAGGAGAGGATTTTTGGTGACAGTGCGAGATTGGCATCAAGTGAAGGATTTCTATGCGTGCGAGTTTACTGTGCCGTTGAATCGAATGCTCTGACTTTAGAGGAGAGGACCTCTGAATGAGTTGTGCGTGTAGTGCTATTGATGAATAATAAGATGTTTGACTAAAGGACCTCAAAGCATGTGGCAATGTGCAGCCAGCTTGGAAGATCAGTGCTTACTCATGGTGATCGTCATAGTGCAGCCGTATCTTCTTCGTGGCAGTATTGTCAGAATTGATATTAACAGTTCCTCATGGAGATCATCATAATGCAGCCACATCCTCTTTGTGGCAGTACTATCCGAGTTATACATTGATAATCACTCACTGAAGTGTGATCATTGTTGTGTCTCAACGTCTTCCTTGTAACAGTATTGCTGGCAATTAAAAAATCTATTACTAGAGATTTGTGACAGTGCCTGAGGTCAATTAATAATTACCCTTGTTAACAAATTGCAAATTACAGAGATACAAGGGGTCACTATGCACCCGCCACAGCCCTTTCTAGCAGTATTGGGTAAACCGCAAATCCTGTGAAGGGGTATTGGACAAACTACATGGGGACAATTGAGAATGAACATTTTACGCCAGCAAAGAAGAACATTTTGTTATTGCACTCATTGTGTCTGGAGGGACACAGAGTTTTTCGAGAATGACCTCTGTTGAGTTTGGGAGAAGGCGATGGGGACATTGAATATGAACTAGCACTGATAGGACTAGACTTGAATTATCATCCCAATACAAATGTGGGCATGATATTATTTAATCCAAGAAAACAAGAAATGGATGAGTCGGTGGATGACTATTTGAGTGCTCTCAAGAAATTGGCATTAAGTTGCATCTTTGGAAGTGGTTTAACTTTGGATGACATTATGAGAGACCAGATCATAATACATACAAAGAGCAGTGTAATACAGGAGAGATTGCGGATGTGTGATGATTCTTCATTAGAGGAAACTTTAGTGATAGCTAGGAAGGGGGAGCATACCACAATGCGTGATAAGGCTGTAAAAGGAAAGGGCAAAGAGTTTCAGAAGGTGACAACAATTACTGTAGTCAAGTTGAAGTAAGGAAAATACACATCCGTCAGGAAGAACAAAGAGACCAAAAATAAGGAACAGTGATAGAGCACACAATTGGAGGAAGTGATAGGAGAAAGAGGGTGTCAGGAATGGCACTCTGTCAAGAGTGGCACAGGGTACCCAAGTAGGGTTTGGGTGGCTGTGCTGAGGTAAGGTAGCAGTTAAGCACACACAGCAGGAAGTTCAACAAGAAAGACGAGTAGGAAACAGTAGCTGTGAGCCAAAAGGGGCAAAAGATACAATGGTACAAACAAACTGGATTCCCTCTTGGGGTCTATGCTGAAATGGGAAAGAGTGTTCCACGAACCTTAGGAAACTCCAGCCTTCTGCACAGATTGCTATAACAGAGGCCTACGCTGTATGCTCATGGCTGGGAACAATAGCAGTGGGTGTCTGTAACACTGAAAACGCGACAAAGGAAGGGGCAGAGGTTGCCTGCCGGAAAACCAACAGGCAAGCTCTGTACAAAGGGATTACATAAGACACATGAGAAGACAAGAACAGAAATATCCAGCGAAAAGGAAGTCAATGAGCAATCTAGCAGAAGGAAAGGCAGTTAGACTGAAATAGATAACCTAAGGTGGAGTACAGAGGTCTCAAGGAAGAGAACAAGGAGCAGCAGTCAGAAAAACAGAAGGCTGCAAAGTAGGAAGCAGGTCTGCAGTCAAGAGTGGCACTAGGTGCAGGCAAACTGTATTGGACTGCCGAGGACTGTAGTAGGCTGAAAGGCAGGGAGTCCAGAAGAACACGATAGAGAGAGATTAGTAGTAGGCGACAGACAGAGAGCCCAAAAGAATAGGGCCGCTAGGTAGGGAGCCCAGAGGAGCAGGGCTGTAGGCAGCGAAGAGGTGCAGGCTGCAAGGTAGGGAGCCCAGGGAACAAGGGCTTGGAGACAGCAGAAGGTTGCAAGCTGCACGGTAGGGAGCCCAGAGGACAAGGGCTGTAGGCAGCCGGAGTGAGGCAGGCTGCAGGGCAGGGAGCCCAGATGACAAGGATTGTAGGCAGCCGGAGTGAGGCAGGCTGCAAGGCGGGCAGCAGAGGACTAGGACTGTAGGCAGCCAGAGTGAAGCAGGCTGCAGAGCAGGGAGCCCAGAGGACAAGGACGGTAGGCAGCCGGAGTGAGGCAGGCTGCAGGGCAGGGAGCCCAGAGGACAAGGATTGTAGGCAGCCGGAGTGAGGCAGGCTGCAAGGCAGGCGGCAGAGGACTAGGACTGTAGGCAGCCGGAGTGAGGTAGGCTTCAGGGCCGGGAGCCCAGAGGACAAGGACTGTAGGCAGCCGGAGTGAGGCAGGCTGCAGAGCAAGGAGGCCAGAGGAGCAGGGCAGCAAGGAGTGAGCCCAGAGGAGCAGGGCAGCTGACTGTAGAGGGCTGCAGAGGACTGTAATAGGCTGCAAGGCAGGAAGCCCAGAGAACAAGGGCTGTAGGTAGAAGGCAGCAGAGCGTGATCGGCTGCAAGGCAGGGAGCCCGGAAGGGGAATGGAACAAAACAGGATAATGCAGCAACAGGAACAGCATACAAAGTAAAGGGTCAAGGCGAACAGGAGCGGGGAGACTCAAGATGCAAGACACTGTGCTCCTGCAGGCAGCTGCTTATATACAGCCCTGCCCTGTTCTGAGGCAGGCTAATTGACAGCACCTGTAGCAGCACACCTGAAGACAATCTGCCTCCTCCCTCTCTGGTCCTGAGCAGATGGAAGCAGCACTGGCCGCTAGGGCTTCTGGGGATTGTGGTCCCAATAACGATGAATGAGAATAGCCAGGAATTGTGGACTGCAGCCAGGTGCATTATGGTAAATGTATTAATTGAATAAAATAAGAAAGAACCAAAGTTGAGCAAATGGAAATAAAAGACCCAGGCGTGAAAAGGAGTTGTTCAAGGAGTATTAGGAGGATAAATGAGTACCAAGTAGTCGATGATGGTTGCCAATGCGTGCGCCAGCGGCGCAGGCATGACAGAGGGAAGTCCTTCACTGGAAATGTTACAGATGTGGGAAAAAGGACATCATGCAAATTCCTAAAAATGTCCTCCTGTGAACAGGGAAGTCATCTCACCACCAAAATGCCAGCGGTAATGGAAGTCACATCACATGACCCTTGACCTCTGATGACATAACAGGGAGTTTTGTCACTTGACCCCATCCCCAAGTGACATCAAGGAAAGTGATGGCACACAAACTTTCATCCCTTGACAAAACAAGAAGTGGCATCACATAACATTGTTCCTCAATACACTAAGAAAAATAAGGCTTTGATATCACTGTAATATGATATACATTTCATAAAAGATTGTATCACCATATGTAGCATTAATATCAGTGTGACTAGGCACATATTACTATATTACTGTGAATGTAAACAGACGTTCAACACATCATCCTGGACTGTTTCTGCATCGATCGGACTAAACTGTAAACAGAAAGCGCAGCTCAAAGAGTCCTAAGCCCCAAAGCACAGACATTCAGTGCTTGCCAAGTGTCTGACCACAGACTGGAAACAGCAACTGACCAACACATGTCCACCCGAAATACGATGTTCTAGAGGGTTGCCCAGAGCTGCGCCAGTGGTCAGCCATCACCTTTCTGTTTTGCTTATTTGGTAAGTAACCCACAGTTATTTTTTGTTTGATGGGAGGGGAAGGATGTGTTGCAGGGAACAGCAATTGCAGGTTTATCTGTTTTAAAATGTAAACATCAGCAGCAGCTCCATGAGATCACCTATAGAAAAGGCCCATTTGATTAATTATTTGGTCCTTTATATCCTGCTTAATGCCAGCCTCCACCAGCTTCTAAGCACTGGAACATTAACTGAAGTCATGTTGGAATGCATCTTTTTGCTCCAAAAGCAAATGTGTTGCCCCTGAGCTATCCTTCCAAATATATATTTAGTTTTGCTTAAGGATGCAACAGATGGTTTACTTCAAAGGTGGAGGGCAACTGCATGCAAATTAAAACTTCTCACCTTGAGTGTATCTACAGTGGGCCTTTGATGCAGATATGGCACATCTGTGTCAGGTCACACAGTACCCCGGCAGGATTGGTGGTAGAAGCTACTGGGGTATGCCCCTCTCATCACAGGCCCAGTGTCTCACTGAATTTGCAAAGCAGACAACGAGAAACACTGATGAGATTTGCATGCAACCTGTTGCTACAGTACTTGGTATGAGCTGCACAGATGGCCCCACCGCTGAACCCAGCCATTCAGGCATTCTTCACTAATGGACTTCCAACGTGTTAGTGATGGCGGCCTTGTGGTTTTTCATGCATACCAGTAATTTCTCCAGATAACAAGATCTAGATTCCAGGGTAAACATTTTGTGGTACATTTGGCTACTTTTACAACTGCTTTTTTCAGGTGCAACACAGATATCTGCTCTTTGGACTGCCTCTTTGTACCAAGACCATGGCCCCGTAAGGACACTCCTGGCAGCCCGTGTCAAGGGTTTTGACCCATGTTGAATTATTAGACCGGGTAGATGTGGGGATGAGCTGTCGTCGCCCATCATTCTATCCCAGAACAAAACTAAATCAATAGACTGGGTGGATGTGGGGATGAGCTGTTGCCGCCCATCATTCCATCCCAGAACCAGGAAAACAGCGCGGTGTGCGCACACCAAAATGGTTGTGTAACCTGCCACCCACCAGTGCCAGCATGATGGACCGGAAGCGCCAGGGGTGAAAGGTGGTGTCAAAGGAAAAATAACAGTGTTGTTAGACCAAAAGCGCCTTAAAATCACCTTTGTTTTCCTGAATGGAAGCTCAATGTGCCTATTTCGAACATTGCAAGATATTCAAAAATCTTACTGAACACCAGCAGACATATGGCAGAATGAAGTGTTGTGTGCATACACAATCTGGGAAGATGAAGACCCCAAAACAATGTTCATAACAAAACTGGCTGAGCTGTGGATGTCAGCAGCTTAATTGAAATTGGATTTAAAACCACTAAAATCGAAATGTTTAAATTAAATGAGTGACCTACTTTTGAGTGTCACAAAGTTGCATCTGTTAAATGTCATGGTTTTTAACTTAGAATCAGCATTCTAGCTGCATGTGTAAAAACTGTAAGTTTGATTTAAACTGGGAACTAAAGTGACATTTACCTGAATTCTGCCTGACAACTACTCCCGACAGGAGAAACCTGCTCAGCCACTCTTCCCAGGCCTAGCTGCATCCTGGTGCCCCTGCCAAAAGGAGATGACACCTCTCTGATTGGGTTAGGGGAGGAGCACCTGGGGACTGCAGGAAGTTGAACAAAGCCCTGTCCTGGACTCAGGCAAATGTTATATTGGTGGGGTCGTAAATGGCTTCCTCTTGGGAGAAACTGGGAAGGGCAGTGCCTCTGCTAGCAAACTGAGCCTGGGGGAAGTGGATAAACCAGTTATTCCACCATGTGATGTGGGAAGCCACACCCCTTTTTGACCAGGGCCTCATTTTAAAAAGATAGATAACTCATAGTGCGGACTGGTCAAAATTATATAAGTAATATCATTATTCTTGTGATTTTTCTGTGCACATTTTAAGAGGTGTTAGGACCCTGTGGTGTATTCTGGGGGTTGCTAGCAGAAAATAGGGTCTTACGCCAAATGTCTGCATGTTAAAAATCTGACACTTCATCTATTAATGTCCATACTCCTTGTGCACATTTGTGTAATTTTTGGTAAATGTCCGATATTGGTAAACCGACTGAAAAGTGCAAAATGTTGTCATTTCTGAATCCCAGCTCGCAGGAACATGGGGCTTGAACAGAGACCTGTCTTAATTCATCTGTAATATGTACATGTAATGTCAACCACTTGTGTATCTGGGAAATATGTATTTGAATCAAATATAGATTTGTGGGCAAATTGACCAGGGGAGGATCCTCTGACCCATAAACAGACCTCATCATGATGACAATCCATTTCCTTCCCCCAATCATGGGAGAGGGGAGAATTGGGCCAATGACAAGTAGAGAGGGGCAGGCTCAGTTATGCCATGTAGACACCCACTTTATAAACACATAAAAGCAGACAGTGCAGGACAGGTAGGGACATTCACTTTCCACTTTCTTGCGGGACGCTTTGCCGGGAGACTTCAGACTTCACATCGCGAGATCCAGACTTCAAATCCATCAATCTCCAGAACCTGTAGTAGAAATTAACTCCAGAATTTGTAGCAGAGAGGCCTGAATCCACAAGCTGAATCCTCTTCAGCAGGCCTCAAAACCAAGCAAACTATTCAACAACCGGGCGAGCTGTTTGAATTTTTTGCCAAGAACTTTTGCGAGAACCTGTAGCAGTATCCAGAAAGCAGTGCTGTATCGGAACCAGAGAGAACCACAAACCAGACTGTTGTGAGCAGAACTGGTCCTTGACAGACCCAGGGAGCAGAGCTGACCCAGATAGCCGGGACTTCAGAACCACCCGCCGGAAGTCCCGTCCAACCTGACCAGACCTTGACGGCTTATTTCAAAAATATAGTGTGAGTACTCACTGTGCCAAAACTAATCTTTTAGTTTAAAATAATCTAATCCAAACTATTTCAGCCTATTAGAACTGCCTCCTAGAATCGTGCCATTCTGTCATCTTTAAAACTGAAAACTGTCATCTGTCATTCTGAGCTTTAAAATTTCAAATCTGAAAAACTACCTTGACTAAATCGGCCGTATTTCTGGAACCGTTTAACTGTCATCTTAATGCTAAGATTCTAGGCTTTCCAACGAACCTAGAACCGACTTGCTACTCCTTATAGGGCCTCCGTAATTACCCTCGACACACGCGATTAAATTTGCCGCGATTTGACATTTTTCACAATTTCAGCCACATGTAAAAATCAGCAGCTCCTTGCTTTCCTCTGCTAAAATTCGTTTTAACCTGCTAGTTACTCATAGAGCATTGCTAAAGTGAGCCTGAACTAATATAAACTAGATATCACTCACCCTGAACCTCCTACAGGGAATTAAAATCAATTTTAGCATCATTTCACTTCATTGCCACCACATGCAAAGCATTTTGGGCCTGTGTTTTAAAATCATACCTGTTTTTCTCTAAGCTTGCTAGGGGGGAACTGTATTTCGTATTGCATTTGTTGGGATTCTTGAAGACTTGTGCTCTCCTTCCATTTCTTACATTGCAAAGGGGGGGGGTGAATTGCCAGAGAAAAAGTGATTATATTATCTTTTGCTAAATCATATCAAGTTATTTCTGTACTGCATTTTATTCATCATTGCATTGTCCTTGAAGCCATAAAAGCATTCTATATATATATTTTTTTTTTTTTTTCAAATAAACCTTTTAATTTGTGAAACAAACCTACTTCTTGGCTCAGTGAGGTCAGGGGGATTCTAAGAGAGGGGTGTGATATAAGGGTTGTTATCCAGAGTACATGAACTGGACATAAAAATATATCAATAAGGGTTTCCATCAGCATCCCAGACTAGGCATTGACTTAGCTGTAGTGTTGAATTGAATCCGCTTACACCACCAAATGACGTCCCTTGTTGTGAATCAAAAATGTTCTAATTGTGGGATGAGGGGACATTTTGGTATTGTGCGTTGAAATGAGAAACAAAGCATTTATTAAAAATGTGTGCACGGGAAGGAGATAGAATAGGTAGAGGAGCAACATGTAGAATTAGGTACTTTTGTACGAGGCAATAAGAAAGGGGTTCCGAAAAGTGTATTTAAGATTGATAGTGTAAATGCAGAGTTGATGGTTGATTCGGGATCACCATACACCATTATTGCAAAGGACAATTGAGAGGAGTTGTGTAGGAAGGGTTATTACCAAAAATTGAAGAAGTCTGATATTAAGGGCCTATTTCACAGAGCATTTTCCAATGGAGTTTTGCCATTATAAAACACTTCTGTGAATTACGTCCTTAGAAACCTGGGGCCTTTGAAGGTTCAGTGGTCCAAATGACTTTATACAGAATAGCTTTGATTGCATTCAAAGGTAGTTTGGCTGAACTGAAGGTGTATGTGGCGAAGAAGGGGGTACATGTTTTAGAATAGGAGGGTCAGGCCAAATTTTAAATTATAGTTCATCCAGGTAGTCAAGATCCTGTTTCAATTGTGACAACAAATGTAAAAGAGTTTGGAGAATACTCTGAAGGCATGGAGAAAGAATCACATCCTGGGGTATTTAAGGATGGAATTGGAAAACTCAACATATAAAGCCACACAATTGAGCTCAAGGCAGGTGTTATGCCAAATTCTCATGCAGTGAGGCACATATCTATTGCCTTGAGAGGTGATGTTAAAGAGGAGCTTTACAGGCCCAAGACTGAAGGAGTAACAGAAGAAGCCTCTGAATGGGTTTTTCCATTTGTAGTTGTAAGAAAACCTAATGGCAAGGTGAACATTTATATATGGATTTGAGAGAGCTGAACAAGGTGATAGTGGTGGAGAAGTAGCCGTTGCCGTTGATATCTGAGATGTTAAATTTGATAGGAAAGGTGGATGTATGTTCCCCAATCGACCTGTCAGTAGCCTACTATTAAATAGAATTACACCAGGACTCACAAAAATATACAACGTTTATTAATCCGCTCTGCATTTGTAGATATGTGAGAATGCCTTTTGGACTGGCACAAGCCGGGGCTGTTTTTCAAAGAGTTATGACACGCATGTTTGGAGAGATGGTAGACATGCAGGTATTCCAGAACATGGTTGGAGTGAATGTATTCCAGGATGACATTTTGGTGTGTGGATAAAAAGAAAGGGAACATAATGATAGATTATGTTAGAGTGTTGATAAAATTGAAAGAGAAAAGTTTAACAGTCGAGTACAGCAACTGTAGACTCAGTGTGCCAGAACTTATCAAAAGGAGGATATAAACCTAAAGTGGAGTCTATGAAATCAGTAGAGCAAGCACCTTGTCCAGTAATAAGGAGTCATTGCATTACTTCCTGGGCTTAGTGAAATATTACCATAAATGACTTCTAAGATTTGCAGAAATTGCACAGCCGATAAGGGAATATATGAAAAAAATTGAAATTTGAGTGGAAGGAATGCCATTAATGTGTTGTGTGACAAATCCCAGGAAATTGTCACTGCTTCCATGCGGGAAGCCCCTACACATGGGAGGTGAGACAGCTACCTGATACTCCCCCAGGTTCTGGTACTCAGTGGTTGGATCTCATGGGGAGGGAATCTCTCCATAATCCTGCCATAGGACCAGTGATGATCACCTTGGGAGAACACAGTATTCCTCATCTTCATTCCAGTCTCCTCATTCCTTTCACACTATTCAGTACCCTCTGGTCCCCCACACCTCTCTCTATGTAGAGTTGAGGAAACCAAGTGCCAAGAAAACACTGATATAAAAAAAGTGTTATTGAACTCTATGATGATCATCAGTTTAGTATGGTGATGAGGAGAAAGGGTTGAGCAATGAGGAATACCTAGAGGAACAAGAAAACACAGTTTGGTGGCTGGAGACTGCCTATTGGTTGCTCAAAGTACAAATTAGAAGAAGGACTAGACCATTTGTCAAGCCTTCACCGGAGGAACCAAGTGCAAACATTTGAGTTCCGCAGATGGAGAGAGACCGGAAGAAGCTGTAGAATGGGAAGACATTAGAACAGTGGCAACACATCATAGGGTGCTGCCAAGAACTAGCAGAACAAGAGAAACCAAAGAGAAACCAACTGTGTGGAACACTTGGGATGCCTCCTGGAGAGAAGCCGTGCAGCCTAACTCACTGAAGCCAAAGCAGGGTCAAGGGCGACAGTGGGAGCTGAGAGAGGAGAAATGGAAAGGTCGCCCAGAGAGTCGGAAGAGCCAGAGCAGGACGTCACACAGTAACAAAGTAAGGATGTTACCTGGATCTGTTAGAGGGGCTGGGAACTGAATGAGGTGAGCCTAAGAAGGATCGGGGACCTAATTAAAACCAAAGCTGATAGTATATTGGTCAAGGACCCAGAGAGAAATATAAGGACACAGACGTATACCACAGCGGTAGACCTTTAGCAGGAGGGTAAACCAAGTGTCCCATAAGGTCCATAAAAAGGAGTGTGATACCCAAGCGAAACACAGAAGCAAAACCAAGATAAACAGGTTGGACTCCTGAAAGAAATTTGAGGGCAAAGCTGACATAAGAGGGTCTGTGACCCTGAGACTATCAAAAGGAGAGAGAATAAAGGCTATGTGTGGCAGGAGCCAATATCCAGAGAGACAGAAAGGGATAGCAAACATACTGTAAAAGCTGAAAGAAACTTTACAAAGTATCCTATCTGGAACAGTACCTGGCAGGTGATTACACCAGATCTGTGTAGTTGGAATTGACTGAAGCTGGGGTAGAGAACCCACAAAAGCAACAAACCAGGGCATGGGACCCATATGAAGAGCAAAGAAACACATAGTCAAATCTGGCAGGAAAGTACACACTTGATGCTGCAATTTTTAAGTTGGAGAGAGCAGGGGAAGGGACTCGCCTCTGACAGTTGAGAACTGTGTTTTGTATATGTTTGGAATAACAGTTAAAGAGCAAGAACTTTACGTTAAAGAATCACTCCAAGTGTTTCCTCATTAGGAACTAACCCATTGAAACCTAGTCCAGAATGAGGGAAGCCTCCCTCTGAATCAAGAAGATGCTCAATTCTTTCTTAGTTAGTTTAGTGTAAGGGACGGAAATAGGTTTGTACACATGATGGTTGACATTATCCTTTGCTAGTACATCCTGACTTAGTCTTTAGTATTTGCTTTGATGCAGGTAACCCCCTCTTAGTAACAGGGGTTGGTACGTTTTTCCTTTATTTCTTTTCAAATAAAAGTCTTTGCCAACAAGCATGCAACTCTTGTGTCAGACTCGTACATCTGCATCCTTACATATGGTGTCAGGAGTGAGATCTAATGCAGTTGACAGAAACGCTTTGAATTAGCTGACCATGCCTCTATGTCCTCTAGTGTAGCTAAGGTGTCCTTAGACCCAGCCGTCTCTAACAACCATGACACCACAAATCAGCAACGCTTCTCTGTCAAAGGGTTGAATCCTGTGAGAAACAATGGAAGTCAAGTTAAGTTAGATCAGAGTTAGATGTTTGCCCTTGAAACTGCAAGCCATTTTTCCCATTAGTGGGTGGGTATAGGGAAAAAGGTATGATCTATTATTTCTCCATGGTTATTGAATTCCCAGCAGGGATATAATGGCAATCTTCCTAGGGTTTACCGAAGAAGACCTCAATAATTTACTTATCTATCTTGTGCCCTGAGAAACAACTTTTCGAGAATGCACTTGCGTGTTCTTAATGTCACTAGGCCTAGTAAGATTGTTGTTTTGTCCTCCCTTGTTCCCCTCCCTTGCCTCGTAGCACTCTAAAACACTTGTGTATGAGTGTGATACAAATGAAATATCATATCATATCAAAAGAGAAATTAAAGTTGTTACCTCTTCTCACTGCTAGAGAGGAGGTCAAGCTCATTCTTTTGAGTTTGTCCTTCGAGGACATGCATGTTGAAAGAGGGGAGAAGGTAGGATGTTTGGTCTACAAGACCATATGTGACCGTATGGTCACACAAGGACTGTAGGATGGGAAGTGAAGATAACCCCGAAACCAAGGCAGTGGGAGACGGGTTAGTGACATTTTTTCCCATGACCACAGACTTGAGGCAGAGGTGAGCACTGTCCTGACTCCTAATGAACAGGAAGTCAGATCCTTTAGGTATCCTACTGACCCTATCATTATCCCACTATTCCGGAAATCTACTGTTACTGCGTGAACAACAAATAGAGACTTCCCAGAGGCTACTGCTTTCTGATCATCACCCAAAGATGAAAGACCTGAGGCCCCTGAAATGCCATTCCCAAAGTTATTCCAATATCATAACTCCCTGGTAAAAGATGAAGGTGAACTGGAAGTTCTAACTTGGGAGAGTGATATACCCTGTCCTCCGGGAACCCGAACATCTGAACAAGGGGAACAAATAGACCTTTCTCCATGGTCCGCGAGCAGAGATCCCAGTACAAGGAATTCTAGTGGAGGCAGCAATGGCAGTATCCTTCCAGAACCATCATTGTTGAGGTTCACTACAGATGCAAAGAACAGTACGGTTGGAGAGAATGAAGATTGAAGAGAGAGCCATCTCTTGGGGAACCTTTGTCCAATAACATTCCAAACCATCCAGGAAGAGACCCAGGTTTGGATAAAAATAGAGGAGGCCTGTCAACAAAGTAATATTCCTGGGGACTCCTCAAATGTGTTCCAGGGTTATGGCCCATCACTGAAACACCCAATGAAAGGTCCCTATGTTGAATTAACAACATTGGCAAATACCCATGAGAATGAGAGTCTTGAATAAAGCCTACCACTTGAGGATAAGAAAAAAGAAAAGCTTTTCAGTGACCCAGTAGAGGAAGATCTGTTACTCCAACTTCCCATAAGCTTCTCATGTAGTATAAGGGGGCCATAAGGTGAAAACATGCCCCAAACCCAAAGTGGAGGCCCCATAGAGTTCCAGTCGAGAAGGAAGAGGAGAGAAAAAAGCTCCAAACTGTCCCTTTCCAACTCAGAACATATAAACCTAATTTTCCAGCATCCTCTATGGCCAACCCAATGAGATAATGACCCTTTGGGAAGGAAATCCGGAGAAACCCCACTAGAAATGCAAAAAGAAGAAAACAGGGAGGAATAGCAATACTTTTCTGTGCACCGGATAAGTCCCCGCCACCGTAACAGAAAGAACAATCTGGGCTCTGTCAGATAGTGGAAGCAAGTTGTGTGCCATATGATCCAAACTACTCCCTGTGGGTTGGAAAATGATGAGAAAAGAAAGGACCAACTGTATCCATGTGTATATCGAGAAATAACCCAACCCACAAATTCATCTTACTATCCTGGGAAACTAACTATGACTGTGATTCCCAACTTGCCTGCTCAATTATTCCTAGGCAGTGCCACACCATACTTTAATAAGTGGTTGCCCCGATTGCAAAAGTAGAGATACAGGAATGGAGGGTTGTGACACTAACTAACCATTCTCCATCAAAGGGTTGAAGAACCCAGCATCATATTTAGAAGGGAAGGTACCTCCATAAGGGTAACAGAATGTGATGAATCCAGGGTATTATCATTGCTTCCATGGGGGAATCCCCTTCCCATGAGGCCAGAAGGGTGGCACTCAGCGGGTGGTTCTCATGGGGATGGAAACCCTCCATGGGACCAGTGATGAACATCTTGGGATATTGTAGTATTTGCCCCCTTCATTCCAGTCCCCCCCCTTCCTTTCATCCCACTCAGTACCCTGTGGTCCCCCACGCCGCTATCTATTGATGTAGAGTTGAGGAAACCAAGCCCAAAGAAAGCACTGAGATGAAGAATAGTGCTCTGTTATGATTATTAGTTTAGTACTGCAATGAGGAGGAAGGGTGGAGCAATGAAGAATACCTACAGGAACCAGAATACACAGTCCAGTGGCTGGAGACTGCCTATTGATTGGTCAAAGTACAAATGATAAGAAGGGCTAGACCATTTGTCAAGCCTGCCGCAAAGGATCCTAGTGCAAAGTTTGAGTACCGCAGATGGAGAGAGACATGGGAAGAAACTGCAGACTGGGAAGATGGTGGAGTGGAGCTGCCATCTGAAGAGTGCTACCAAGGACTGACAGACCAAGAGACACTGAAGAGAAACCAAGTGCATAGAACACTTGGGCTGCCTCCTGGAGAGAAGCTGTGCAGCCCGACTAGCTGAAGCAAAAAGGGTTGCACATGACAGTGGGAACTGAGAGAGGAGGATGAGAAGGTCACCCAGAGATTAGACAATCCCGATAAGGATGCCATGAAGCTGGAACCCGGAAACAAGGTACTGGTGCTGCCTGGGTCCATTAGAGGGTGTGGGAACTGAATGAGGGGGGCTTATGGAGGTTTGGAGACCAGATAAGAACCAAACTAATAATATATGGGTCAAGGAACCTTAGAGAAATATAAGGACAAATACATATGCCACAGCAGTAGACACTTGTCATCAGGAGAGTAAACTAAGTGTCCCAGACCATACAAAGAGTTCTAGGGCCCAAGCAAACCACAGAGTCAAAATCAAGATAAATGGGGCAGAGACCTGAAAGAAATACAAGGGCAAAGTAGACATAAGAGCGCCTCTGACCCTGAGAATTTCAAAAGGAGAGAGAATTATGACTATGCTTGACAGGAGCCAATATCCAATGAGACAAAAAGGGATAACAGACACACTGTAAAAACTGGAAGAAACTTTACAAAGTATCCTATGTGAACAGTATCTGGCAGGAGAGTATACCAGATCTGTTCAGTTGGATATTGAGTGAAGAAGGGGTACAGAACCCACAACAGCAGCACAACAGGGTCTGGGGCCCATATGAAGAGCAAAGAAACACATAGTCAAGTCTGGCAGGATAGTGCACCAGACTTGGCACTACATTTTTGAGTTGGTGGAAGAAACAGAGTTTTCCTCCTGATACAAGGAAAATATGTTTTGTGATAAAGAGGTCTACAGTTAAGCTTGGCAGGATAGTGAACAAGGCTTAGCACTATGTTGGAGAGTTGAAGACAAGAACAGGGGAAGAGACCCCCCCTACATGTGAGACCTGTGTGTTTGGTGGGTTTTTTTTGTTTCTTTTTTTAATCCGCAGTCATATCTGGCAGGATAGTGAACCAGAATTGATTCTGCAATTTGTATGTTGGAGAGAACAGGGAAAGGACTTCCCTCTGACATTTGAGAACTGTGTTTTGTATATGTTTGGAAGAAAAATTAAAGAGCAAGAGCTTTTCATTAAAAAATCAATCTAAGTGTTTCCTCATAAAGAGCTGAACAAACAAACTCATGTTCATTGTGAGAGAAGCCTCCGTCTGGACCAACGAAACACACAGATTTTCCTTGGTTGGTTTAGTTTAAGGGAGGGAAATAGGTTTGGACACAGGATGGTGGATATTATACTTTTTATGGAAAGTCTTTAGCCTTTGTTTTGAGGCAGGGGCACCTCCCCTTAGTAAAATGGTTAGGTAGGTTTTTTCCTGTGTATTCCTTTGAATAAAAGTCTTTGCCAACAATCATGCCACTGGTCTGTCAGACTCATACTTCTGCACCCTTACAGCTGTACGGGAAGCTAAAACAGGTTTTATAGAAGCACTATTATTGTACTTTGTGCCGGGAAAGAAATACATAATTTTGTGGACACTAGTTATAAGAGTTTGGGTGCAGTATTATCACAGAAGGATGTGGATCATGAAAGAATAATAATATTTGCTTCTAGAGTACTTACAAATACAGAAACACGCTGGAGTTAGGATTGATAGAGTATAATTGTGTAGTGGAATATTTGCCAGGAAAAATAAATTGTGGGGCAGATTCGTTGACCTATATACCGTTGCCTGTAAATAAAAATGTTTCTGAGGAGGCAGTGGTGGAACAAGCGTGTGTTATGGCCACCAGGTTTGCCTTGACATGATCCATATTGCACCAAGCCACCAAATGTGCTCACTGGCCATGGCCACTAGGACATGGCATTTAGCCATGATTTGGGCCCAAATAGCTTCTCAATGTAGCAAATGTCAACCCCACACTCCGCAAAGCGGCTACATGGAATGACCTAGAGCTAAGTCCAGTAGCCACTAGATACTTTTTGCTGGGCACCACCAGAAGCCATGCAAGGGGGATGGAGGGCTGCCACTAGTCCCATGAATCTAATCTCACACACAATGCAGCCAGTGGGCATAGCAGGCAGCCATTTTCCAGCCAATCCCAGAAGGCATGGTGGGTGGTCACTATGTCTTTCACATGACCTTCCGCTTTTGCCAAGTATGCTCAGTAGCCACGGTTTGCCCATGTACTAAGACTAGCACTCACACCAGAGCACTCTCCTTTTAAATGGGTATGTACATTCCCAGTGGCCTTTTTGCTGAGGACATGGCCTGTGAAATTGGTTGGTATGCTGCCTACTGCTAGTCGCCTGACATGGTCCAAAGGTCAAAGAGTGGATCAAATCAGGTCTGGAAACTGGCCCAGCCTGTTGGCATGGCCATTGCCCAGGGACAAACCTGTGGACCTGCCGGCCAGCTAGCCACTCGCATACCCAGCACTTATTTTCCGAGCATGCCGGCTTGCCAAATATCAAGGCTTCATAAATGATGCATGCCTCTTAAAAACCGGTATTGGCATTGGCATTTCTAAAGGAAGCCATTGAGGTTGGACCATGATAATTTTTCGTTTTTTATTTTATTTCTTTATGTTGTAAAATAGTGGTATGGTATAGTTTATTTTTAAAGCAACTATACATAGGCAAGTATTTCAAAGTGCTCAAGGAGGGTGGGAACAGGCAAAAAAGAACAGTCTCTCAGAGCCCTTGAAATTCTGAGACGATAATAATCTGCGCAGGCAGAGTAAATGCATATATTACATTTAACAGTTTGAGATACAGCAAACAGGCCTGACCGATTCTGCAGTTTTACCAGTGAAATTTAAGGGGTGAAGACAAGGGAGAACAGACAGATGATCTTCAGGCAAAGTGCGTACGGATCGTGCAAGTTCACACGGTCACTGAGAAGGACCAAGTGCACCCGGTCTGAGGAGACTTGGGTAAGTGCAGGGAGAGCCACTTGCTTGGGTTAATTCTCAAGTGCAGTGTGTGTGGGTGAGGTGTAGAGTCCGGAGGCAAGTGCAAAAGAGGACTGGCAAGGGTGCCAGGGACCTGTGAGACTCTGAGGTATGCCAGGTGGCCAGTCGGCAAACTGTAAAGAAGAGGAGAGACAGAGAGGAAAAGAGCTGAGAGCTAGGTTAGCAGGGTAGAGGGAGAGAGAAGGAAAAGGAGAAGAGGAAGGTCTTGAGGAGTTTCTGGAATTTAAGAAGATCAGGCTCAAGATGGAGGGCAGCAAGGAGGCTAGTCCAAAGGGAGGCACCTGCTGAGGAGGGGGGTCTCTCTCCAAATCTCTGCTTGGAGAACTGGCTCACTCGCAGAAGGTTGGAGGTAGATGAGCGGAGGGCTCATGAGGGACAGTATTTAAGCTGGCAGCTTTGCAGGTAGGTAGGCCCCAGGCCCCATAAAGCCTTGTGAATAATGCAGAGGGTCTTGAACTTGATCCTTGCAGCCACGGGGAGCCAGTGAAGGGATTTCAGCACCATAGAGATGGGGTCCCTGGGCTTGAGGCCAAGGATAAGTCTTGCACTTCTGCTCTGGATGAGTTGCAGAGGGCGCGGGGCAGAAGAAGTGAGGTTGAGGAAGAGGCTGCTGCAATAGTCCCGCCTATAGAGAACCAGGTCTTTGGAGACAGTGAGCCGGTGGGGGAAAATGAGAAAAGGTAGAGTACCTTTGAGGAGGGGTAGCTGATAGTAGACTTTTTTGAGATGTCAGAAATGTGAGAGTAGAAGGAGAGAGTGGAGTCAAAAATAACCCCAAGGTTTCTTGCCTCGCAGGTGGGTGCAGGCACAGGTCCAAGGGAGGCCGGAATGAGTTAAAGTGGGAAAGTCGATGCAGGGGTCCCAACGCGAATGTAGTAGCATTAGAGGTCCCTGATAAACTTCATAAAAATGGAACCACGGTAGTAGAAACATCTTTTAGAGAGGATTTGTCCCTAACGTGAGAACAGGAGAGGTTTTTGGACACTGATGAATTCTCACAAATATGCAGAAGGTTTTCGAGGCTCACGCGATGGCTCATGGTCCAATGTGGAGCTGTGGATATTGTGATGAATATTGGCTTTATTCATCAAGTTTGTATAGCCTATAAGGGCCCACTAAGGCGATTCATCAAGTTCATCCAGGTTTGTGCAGCCAATCATAGTTCATTAATCCCCTAAAGGAGGTTTGTCCCCTTAAATGTGGCCCTGATCACTTCACATTCCTTTGTGGGGTATGCTAGGATGTGAGGGCGGGTGTCTCACAGGAAAGGCTCACATTTGGAGTGTGGTTGGTGCTTTCAGAGATTTATTAGTAGTTTTTTTTAGGAGAAGTGTTTTCTGTTTGTTGTTTGTCCATTGTGTAGTCTCTTGCTGTTTAGTGTGAATTGAAACCAATGTATATTCCCATTTGTCTAAGAGTTTGTTTGGTGTGTGGCAGTGTCTTATGTTAGTTTGCCTTTATTGAACAGAAACAAAGTTAGCCTTTTCCTCTTCTATCATTCCCCTTTTAAGTGTCTTGATACAATTTAAGAGCCCAAAAAAGATTAACACCTATTTGTTTCCCTAAAAACATAAACAAAACAGACAATCCACATTACTCTCTCTGTATTTGTCATGTACTGTGTTATTGCATTACATTGCATTATTGTAGTTGTTCATCTTAGATTTTAGATTGTAGTTGTAAGATTGTTTTGTTTGTATCCTTGTTTGTCCACTTGCATGTCGTCTTGGAGTTGTGCTGGTTTTCAAACACTATTGGGTTCCCGGGTACACATACCTGCTACTCCGCTTTCAAATTGTGGATTGTCATGCCATCTGTGATGCTGAGGGCTGAAGAGGAAGATGACTGGGTTGGCGGAGCATGATGAGCTGCATTTCTTCTTGAAGGAGGAAGATACATGGTTAGTGATGAGGGGAAACCTTGTGCTTTTAGTGGGCACTGGTTAATGAGCCCAAGCCACAGAGCACTGATGATCCTCTGGGCTGGTTCTTTTGGGTGTGATCCTTCTGGAGGTTGTGGTGCTGGTGGAGTTCTGAATGCCTCACAATTATGTGATGTGTTTTCTGGCCTGCAAGGTGAGATCTGTCAATACTACAACATCTGCACCTGTGGTTGTGTCCTTCTGTACCTCCAGAAGTATCATCAAAAATCATGTTACTACCTGCCCACCCTCTGATGGAGCCTAATCTTTGTCTAGATAATCACCATTACTGTCTGACCCTATGGATGGGAAGCAGCAGAGATAGATATTTAGGATGTTCAGTCTCATCCCATCCTTCATGTACTATATCTGCCATTCTTCCCTGATCTTCATTGCATAAGATCTGCACTTCACCTTCAGTCCCTGAGATGCTGAGAGGAACTGAAAGTGTAACCTCCTCTGTTGGTCTGCATGTATGTTCGGTGCTTAGGCATTTCTTGTACTTGCACATGCATCTCTGAGGGATCTGTGATGGGGGTGGAACATAAGCTAGATGAAACCCTCAAATTACCATGTGCAATTATTGCCTTACCACTGAAGAGAACAATTTGTGCTGTAGGGGTGATAGGTTCATTAGCAGCATCTCTTCCCTTTCCCCTCACTCATTTGTGTGCTGACAAGGTTTTTCCAGATATGCCTAACTGCCTGTGACAGACCACTCACACAAATTGCTCCACTTCCCAGGGTCAACCATGTGACGAATCTGGACACATTACCCATTCTCCCCAGAGGGGAGCGACCCCCTTTGATGCTAGGGAGGTGAGCTCGCTCTGCAAGACCCTTGCTATGGGTCTGGGCAAGTGGGACCTCACTGGGACAGACTCTCCTCTTGGAGACAATCACTCCCATTCCTTTGCAAAACTTGCAGTCCAAAACACATTTTCGGCCTATGTGGGAATTGGAAAGACTATTTCTACTTCTGTTTTGAATCCACCAACCAATGACATCCTCTTTGGCTTCAGGAAATGCTGGACCTCACCTGAACTCCACAGTCGAAGAGAAACAAAACCACCCTTTGTTACTGATGACAAACATAAAAGCACAAGGAACCTGGAAACAGAGAGGAAGAATCCTATGAAGAAGGAAGCCTCTGATGGAGAGACACTCAGGAGTGGTAGAGCCACACTACACCACGGTGGGAGCAGTGGCATGCAGAGGGATCGGAACGCTTACAAGAAGCCAGCTGGCTGGCGTCTAGACCAACCGCGAAGTCAAGGCCAGGAGAGAGACGGAGATATTAAAGCAACCATCAGATGGTATGACCATATGAAAGCTGTGGTGGCCCTTGGGCGCCTTAACCGATGCCGGGACCAGACAGCAGTGGGGAGCCCGGAAGTCCAACCTCCACACAAAATGTGTATTAGCTACTCAACAAAGCAGTTGAAGGGAAGCAAACACTCCCAAAGGCGTAATTCTATTGAGAGTGGCTAACAGAGACATTCAAAGTTGGGAAAACCACAAAGGTTACGAGAGCCTGATAAACCTGAGCGTGTTGATGCCCTACCTAAGTCAAGTTGAAACAAGACTATTAGAGGGTCAGCTGGATTTGGAGAGCCCTGAGAAACCATGAAACAGAGACAATTGAGGCTGGGAAAGCCACAAGAGTTGCGGGAACCGAGAAAACCCCAAAAGGCAGACACCCTACCAAGTACAAGATAAAGTGAGCCAGTCAGAGGGCCAGAGGACTTTTGAAAGTCCAAGAGTAATGACATATATTGGGCAGAACTGGAGAAAGACAGACCCTGGAGGGTTCCAGTGTTTATGGAACACTATGCAGCATCAAGTCGAAATTGGTGGAATTGAATTACGAAAATCTTTTCTTCCTGGAGGGAGAGAATTGGAAAGACATTATATTTGACAGACAGAACCCACATAGAGGTTGTGAACTGTGTTTTGCGACATTGATAAACTTTCAAAACCTATGGAAAAGAGATCCAAGTGATTGGGCAGGCAGAAGCCAAAGACAGAAGCTATTGCTCAGGCCTCCTTATTTTTGTTTTTTTTTTATTTCTTAGTGGTAGGGCCGGTTACCTGAACAGGATTTTGGCTATTTCTTTGGACCATGAGGAGCACTCTTATTTTTTGTTGGTTTAGACAGGAAACTTTCCCAGTAGCAGTAGGGCTGGATAGGAATTTTCTTTTTCTTTTAATAAATAATTCAGTCAACATGGCAAACTGTAGACAAAGTCCTTCTTCTGGGTCACCACACCCCATGGTGTATGTCGTGTCCCACACTTCAAGAGACAGACACTGACTAGTGTGTAATGTTCAGACTCCATTCATCTCTGGGGCACCCTTCCAAAACATCTGGCGTGTGTTACTGTCTTGCAAGATGCCCTCAGGGGCCAATAACACCTCAATCTCCTCTTCCAAGGAGTGGTATATGTCTCATTCACTACCTTCAAGGATCGGACGCTGACTGCTGAGTCACCCACCTTCCTGAATCGCTGCTGCCCCCTTCCAGCCAAATCAGGTGAATATGTTTCATGTGCAGTCTTCCAACAGGGTTTCCAACCTTCTCCCACTTCTCTCCAGTGTTACCAGATGACACATACCTCATCCACTCACTTCAAGAGACAGACACAGAGTGATGTGTTACTTGCCACCCTGCATCTCGCTGTTCACTCCCAGCAAGATCAGATGACCCTTGCTCTACCTCAAGCTGCTCTCAGGGTTTCTCAGCTATTCCTGCTCCTCCTTCCAGCTATCACCATGCAACATGTCTCATCCACTCACTTCAAGTATTGGACATCGACTGGTGTGTGCCCTGCCTCTATGAATCTCTGCTACTCCCTCGCAGCACACTTCATCAGGTGTGAAATCCCGACAAGCTGCCCTCTTACTGTTCCTTCCATGTCCTGCATGATTGCAGGTGTCTCCCCTATGCACTTCAAGATGTGGACACTGACTACTGCGTTACCCACTCCTCCAAATCTTTGGCGATGGCACTTGTGTTGTTCACTTACTTCAATTCAGTGAAATTGTCCCAAAGTGCTTGGATTAGCAATACCAGCCCTGCATCTCACACTCCGACTGGGTCCCAACTCTCTATCCCTACCCTTCTTCCTGCAGCTATTTTAAATATCCTTAAAATTCCCTAAATACACTACGCCTGCCTCCTACCACTCTGGAAGCTGCTTGATAGTGAATAGGAGTTCCAGCCATTATATCCCTTTTAAAGCACGAGGAAGAACTACAGGCAAATGTTACCAGATGTTCATCCAAGGTTTGTCCTTAGCAAATCACCATAAATTTAGCTGATTCTTATTTGTGGCGGTAGATTTCATCCAAGCTTAAGTGTGATTTATTATTTTATTTTTAGTATGATGTACTTTTTATTGAAGAGCAACTTTATGTGGATTGAGTGTTTGTACCTTTTGGTATTCCCAGTATTTGTTGACTTTGCTCCCTCCTTGTTTTAATGTTTCATCTCTAGAGAACACATTATTCCATGTGTATTGATATTGGTCATGGTGTGCTTGGGTGAGGGCCTGTAGGAAGTCCCTGCTGTATATTCCTATTCTACTAAATGGTATCATCCACCTGTACCTACTGTAATATATTGAGTGTCTTATTTTTAGTTTAATATCCCAAGTATATCATTCTTATTCATGTATTCATTACACATGTATTATTCCAAAGATGGTAAGGGCGTGGGCTTGTATGCAGAACCTATTGTTTATGGCTTTGTGCCCAAATGTTTTCCACTCATGTTATTCTGTGAGTCTTATTCTGAGTGGATTTGAGCATGTGAATTATTTTGGGTTTATTATTCTAATCGTATAATACGTTCATGCGTTAGTACTTTTTTAATCCATTGACTACAGACGTTGGTGGGGTTTTCTCCACTTTGCTTCATACTGTTTCATTTAAGGCACGGGGTGATTTCAATCGCTCCTACCGCACTTGTTCTTGTGCTGTTCTGTTAGCATGTGCTGCTCAATGTATGAATATGTCAACGCACGTTTTCTTTTCTTAAACAGTGACTATCTTGAGTTTGGGTGACCTGATTTTAAAACGGTTTAATGGCATGTGCTTCTTTACGGTAAGAACTAACGTGTTCCAAAAATAAAAAAATAAATAAAAATCAAAGTGGACATTTTGAGGCAGGCATCCTAAAAGCTTGCTTTTTGAGGTTCTAGGAAAGCACAATGCAAACACGACTCTTTTTCGGTTCCATTTGTTAATATCCCGCAACAATTTCGCCAATACAAGAATGGTGCAGTTTTCTTGCAGCAATATTACCCCAAGGAACTTGCAGGAGACACCCCTGCAACCCCGACATTTGTTTAAATGGAGCGGGGTCCACCCCCACAATCCCTGCCCCCATTCACCCCATATGTTATCCCCCTAAATAATTTTGCCTATGCAGTTTCCCGGTGACTATATGTATGGCAACATTATTTAAGGGGATAGTGTTACCTGATGCCCTTTTTTCAGACTTCATTTTGACCATGAAAGCATTGATGCAACTCTGACAAACTTTGCATGAGTGTTTGGACCTGGGCGGACCAGTTGCTAACCGAATCTGGTGAACATTTATGGATGTGGTCAAAAGTTAAAGAGCAAAATGACTGCCACTCTTCAATACATATAGATTGCTTTGAGGCAAACAAGGAGATCTGAATAGTAAAGACTCCACAAAGAATGCCCAACAGGCCACCGATTTGCATTCAGTTTTGCATCTAGTTGCACATTCTCGCAAACACTAAAAGCCATAATGATAAGGCTATCAATTAAAGAAAGATGTAGACGAGCAGGGTGAGATAAGAGCAGGCTTTACTTCCTACAAAAAGCACTTCAGTGCTCACAGTATTTTATTTTCCAAGTGCAGGGAACAAAAGGAAAATGGAAGAAAATTGACAACTGCATAATAATGATCAAATGTGCATGGTGGGGGAGCTATCAAGGGAGCATAAAACAACGTGTGTTTCCGTTTCTATCGTTCAGAACAAAGCAGGACTGCACTGAATAATTCTCCGAAATGATCGGTAATTTGGGGACAGGTTGGGCCAGTCTTCATGATGTAGTGAGTCATGCTGTGTATTTAATACTTTATACCAATATTTTGGAAAAGTTAAATGTGTAGCGCTGACACTTCCATCCTTCATCTCACCTGAGTAAAAGCACTCCTAGCAATGTTTATCTCTGAGTGTCTAAAGGAGTGATTAATTCAAGAGTGCGGCAGGATCATCAGTATTAATGTCCACCTCTGACCACACTGCGACCCAAAGCTGACCTGTGATTATATTTAGATAACATATATTACAGAGCCTGCGGTAGAAGCCTTGTAGTTATGGTTACGTTGTTCTTTTAACTTCACCCACCCTGAACAAATCTGGACCAAACTTTTTGTGCAGTTTATAACTTTGGGCCGCATTCCGAGGTGGGCGCAAAGGGATACCAGGCACCTTTAAAGATATCGGTGCCGGTAATCCCTTTGCGCCCTACTACGAGTTCCCTTAGCGGGTCCCTTGCTTAACGCCTGGTTTACCAGGCGTTAAGGATGGGACCCGCTAAGGGAAATCAGAGCCAATAACGGTACCACAAATTGCGGTACCATTATTAGCTATTTCCCCCTTCCCATTGAGCCCTGTGGGGGCTTAAATGGGAATGGGGAATGGTTTGGTGAATGGGGACTTACCGGTCCCGCCAAGGTCGTAATGGACCGGTAAGTCCCCATCTCACCAAACCAGACACGGTACCGGTATGGGAGGTAGTCATGGCGCAAATAGCACCATGACTACCTCCATACTTGGAATGAGGCCCTTTGTCTTCACTGGATGAATCCTCATCAAACCTTGCAAAAAAAAAGCATATCGCACCGTCTGAATGATTTTGTGAAGTTTGGATTGGTTTCCTCAAAGGGGCAAAGTTATAGGGGTGTTCCAAAACCTGTGGAAATCCTCATAGACCCAATGAAAAAAGAAATGTTGCTCGCATCTCTAGCGCAAACCGGTTGATTGATTTTCACCAAATTTGCACCAGGATCACGGCTTGCTCATTTGGTGTAAATCTGTCTAGTAGTTTAAAAAGAAAATGCACCAAAAGTATGTAAGAAAAATAAGTGACATCTGGGTCTGTTCCACAGGCTTATTTCCCGATTCGGAGTCCACAGATGCCTCTGGACCAATCAGGGTCCGGCGTGATGTTTGCAGACAGCATATGCACCCGCTGATTGGTTGTTGGAAAACATGAGCTGTGTCAAATTCTTTTAAACAGTTGCCATGTTGGCTCCATGGACATGTGCTGCTGACCACAGACACTGTGGTGAGCAACAAGTCTGGAAAATGCATTTGGAGTTATTTTGTGGATGAAAGAGGGTCTGGAAATGGTGGTGGAGTGGGAAAAATTGATATTGAGCTCTTTTTACAATGGAAGAAGTTCTGTAGGTGCTGGGGTGTGTTCTGTGAATGTTTCTGTTTGTGGACATTATTGGGATGGGGGTGGGTGAGTATAGTTATTTCAAGGTGTATTATATATACTTGTTATTTGGTTTAAATTATATTGTGGTGGCTGTGGCCGTTGGACAGATTCTTGGGGCATGGCATAGGACGTACCCCCAAGTATCTGGCAATTGGCCAAAGGCACTATCGTAATATATGTATAGATGATATAGGTGTTATATGGGGATTATATCCTATTTGTAATATTTTGGAATGATAATTGATGTGCTTATGGTATTTATAATTGTAGTACAATTGAGGATAGTGATCATCGATCTTTGCTTCATCTTGGACACGGTCAACCATTCTATCGTTATTAAACATCTCCATTATCCCTTCGGCATTACGGACCGGGCATTGGACTGACAGACCTCTTCCTTCATTAACCATCCTTCGCAGCTGCAACTGGGCCGTTTCTCCTCCACCACTTCACTCTCTATGGGCAGTGTTTCCCCAGGGTTTATGCTCGACTACTGCAACAGCGTCTACCTTAACCTCCCCCTTGATTCCCTACACCCCCTTCAGCTAATCCAGAATAGGGCTGAGAGAATTATTCTTGGTCTGAAGCCCAGGAATTGTATCGGTGCAGCACTAAAATCTTTACACCGGCTCCTGGTGGCCGCAAGGATGGCAGTCAAGACCCTGTGCATTATCCAGAAGGTTTTTTGGGGTCTGGGACCACGCTATTTACAACTTTGTCTCCCTAAATACTCCAGTGCTAGAGTCCTCCGCTGCTGCAACTTGAATACTCTGCTTGTTAAACATCTGTTGACACATAGAGCTGGAGGCAGGTTTCTCTGTTTGACTAGTGTCTCTCTTTGGAACAGGCTTCGTGCTTCTCTTAGACTTGAGCTAGACTTCCTTAAATTCCAAACACTTCTCAACGCTTTGCTTTTCTCTTCCTCTCCCTCTCACCCTTCCCTATACACTCATGCTACTTCCATTGAAACTGATGGCCTTGTTCTTTATAAACCTGACAAGTTGCAAACCCTATACCTAGTCAACATTAGAACACCACCTTTTCTTCAGCACTCTGCTTGCAGACCCATCGCCTGGTGAATGTGCACCCCACTCTTGGGACTTCTCTGCCCAGGACTTAGGCAGTAGTCTCTGACTTTGATACTCCTTGGGACTTCCTTCCGGGGCTCCCTTCCACACTTGCGCATCCCTACTCCCTTTTCTATTAATGCACTTCTCTCACCGCACAATGCATATGTGCATTTGATGTTCTGGTCTTTTAATGATGCCTGGCGTGGAAGGGGACTGCGGATACCGCAGATAGTTATAAAGGGGCATGTATTATGGTCCTTACTGTATGCTAGAGAAAAGTAATTGTGATAGAAAATTGTTTGTGTGTTTTTTTCTATTTTTCTACTATACAATTGTCTATTACTTCCATTAGCATAGTACAAAATGATAATGAACATTTTGACAAATCTTATTGAGTCTAACTAATTGAAAAATGCAAAGTATATGAAATCTATAAGATTGTTTTTGTTCTATTTTTTAACTGCGAGAAGTGACTCCAAAAGGAACCTTTTTTTAGTGTTTTTAGAATTTTATTGTTTTTATTTTTTTGCCGTACAGGCCAAGAAGTAAGGTGGGGGAGGGAAATGAGCTAAGGGGTACCAATGACAGATACGCAGGGCAGGTGGACAGAGAAAGATGTGTGTTCTCTAAAATCTAAGGTAAGGGTCAGCGTTTCTCACGCTCCTTGAATGCAGCCTCGAAAGCGCTTTGAAACCGTTCCCCCTGCAGAGTGATGTGTTGTAGTATATACAGAGTACTGTTGTCGTGGAAAGATATGGATGAACAGCCTCTTTTATGGCTTGCAAGGTAGCTGGTGGGATCATCTGCCCCACAGGAGTAGCCTGTGTGGTGGCACTATTGGTTGAGGAAGTTGAGGTAGAGGAAGACAGCCTACTAGTTCCTAAGAAAGGAACAGCCTTTCTCAGAGCATCCCAGTGGTTGGATTTGGTGTAGTGGCACATATAGGTGGTCCATAGGAGTACTGCCCAGGTTGTCCATGACATTATGTGCCACATGGAAACACGGATTTCAGGCTCACACAATCCTATATAATCTCACCTTCTTCATCCTCTCTCTTGACAGCCCTTATTACTCCTTCCTACTCTTCCTATACTTGTATCCTGTTCCTAGTTCTCAGTAAATTGTTCTTTATACTGTTTTTGACTGTTTGACTCATGTTCAGTACTCATGCATCTATTGTATTCCTATTGTTGCAATGTAAGGCAGTTTGGCTTAAAGCGCTATATGAAATAAATAAATACAAATGCAAATGTGTTAATGCTTCTTTTGCACAAAGATTGGTCCCTCCAGTCATTAAGGATGTGGTAGTTACTCCCCTCCTCAAGAAACCTGGGCTGGATCCTAAGGAATACTCAAAATTTAGGCCCATAACCAATACTCCTTTCCTACTTAAAATAGTTGACAAAATGGCCACCCCCAACTCTCTGCTTGGAGAAGCCTCTGACCCTCAGAGATTTGGAGGTGGATGAGCGAAGAGCTTTAGAACTAACATGTTTTGGAAGAGAAAGATGGAGCTAGAGAGGTCCCAGGCCCCAGAAATCCTTGTGGACAATGCAGAGGGTCTGGAAGTTGATCCTTGCAGTCACGGGGAGCCAGTGAAGAGATGTCAGAGCTGGACAGATACGATCCCTGGGCTTGAGGCCAAGGACACATCTTGCAGTCCTGTTCTGGATAAGTTGTAAAGGACAAAGAGTAGATGCAGGAAGATTTAGAAAGAGGCTGTTGCAATAGTCCAGCCTAGACAGGACCACAGCTCTGGAGACAGTGAGCTTCTGGACGAAAATGAGAAAAGGAAGAATACCTCTGAGGAGGTGCAGCTGATAGTTTGACTTCTTAGAGACATCAGAGATGTGAGGAGAGAAGGAGAGGGTGGAGTTGAAGAGAAAACAAAGGTTCTAAGCCTCACAGGAAGGAGCAGGAAGATGGCCTAGAGTGGGCAGCCAGAGGTGCCTCAAGTTTACGATGATAGGGTTGTGGAAGGTCTACTAAGCCTGGAAGGAAAGAGTGATCAGACCATACACCTGGAGTCGTGACCACTTCTATTAAATTGATATGTCCATTGGCAAGCCAATCTAAGATGGAACCATTCATGTGTGAGGGATCAGAGTTATGGACATGGACATTAATGTGGACGCTCATGTTTATTACATAGTTAAAAATGCAAACTACTATTTAATATTTCTGATACAGATCTGCCCTCTGGTCACCAGGCCAAATCATGAAAAGTTGGTTCGAGCTATCATCCTACCGCGTCCCAATTACTATAACACACTGCTTGGAGAAGCAAGCAAGCAAGGTATGCATAAGCTTCAAAGGCTTCAAATGGTGTGGCACGCATAGTGCATAACATTGCACATGGAGGCCCGGTATCTCTAGTGCGCAGGGAACTACATTGGCTCCCTGTGGTAGCCAGAGTACAGTTTAAGGTACTCACGCTTGGCCACACCTGTCTGTTTGGGACTGCTCCATGCTATCTGAAGGAGAAACTCTAGCTCTACAAGCCAGTTAGATGCCTGAGATCCTCCGGCACACACAGTCTAATTGTATACTGCTCCAAAAGAACTTTGGTGAATGTGCGTTTTTTACCTATCTTGATCGCACATGTCTGGAATGTGCTCCCAGAGGTTCTGCGTAAAGAAAAAAAAATCTTACCTTCAGAAAACCTCTGAAAAACAGATAATTTGTCTAGTGTGCCCTCTTACTGTCTTTTCTGGTCGTCTTCTGTGTGTCTCCTTTTTAATGCAACACCTGGATGCCTAAGGGCTTTGGCACTTTAGAAATACATAGACATAGACATAGATTGAGTACAGCATTGCACTCTGCGCATTTCACGTTGGCAGCCTTAGACTTCGCTACACCCCCAGCAGTGGTAAAAAACCACCATACCCATGATTCTCTCTGGGGTTGGAGGTAGGCATTTGCTCTATCTCATATTCCTGGTCCTCTAGATTCTTTTCTGCATCATTGCGCTTTTTCTGTTGTCCAGGCCCTCCAGCTGGTGGTGGTGTTGGTGGCTCTTGGGAAGGAGTGATGTCCATTGCTGATGCCATTTTTGAAGTTAATTAGCAGTTCTGCTAATATTCTTTCAAGCATGTGCTCTGTACTGGATTGCAGATGGAAAATCATTAAGAATAGGTCTAGGAGGTGTGCATTTTCAGCTTGAAGTTTCCTAGATCAGCTCAAAATGGAGTTTGGAACTGTTGGCAAAGCACTGATCCGTTAGTGAAGCGCAGACCCTTTCACAAACACGTCATAACGTCATAACGCAGCACACGCCTGTGGTCACCTGACACTGTCCAGAAAGTCTACAGTGACGTCAGACATTTACGAATGTTGGCGAACAAAAATCGGTGCAGAAAGTTGCACAAAATTAATAGAAGTGTTAAAAATGTTGCTAGGATGTGGGGAATGGCACAGTTTTGAGGTGAAACTTTCTGGATTGGCCGAAACTGCTGCTATAGTGGGGGTAAGTGTGATACTGGGAAGTTGTAGCAAATTAGGGTGCACTGGTAAAAACCCATGAAATTCGGTGAATAAACATTGTTAAAGGGATACTATGGTTAAGTTGCACTAGCATAAACCTATGAAATTCAGTGAAAAAACATTGTTAAAGGGTCATTATGGTTACAAGTAAAACCCCAAACCCCCAGAGATTCACCAGTTATAGTAATCCAAACAACCATAACTCGCGCCACCACCATGCACTTCTATGACTAACAACCAGGACATCAAAGATGACATCACAGATGTCATTGATGACATCACTGATGACAACTCATATCTGGGCCACTTGTTTTTGTTCACTGACATATCTAGGCCAGATGTTAGGAAGTAATTTACACTAATTAAAGAGAAAAAAAAGTGTATTCTCATTCATTCCTTGATACTGGTTAATACAAAAGTGATTGTTAATAAAGTAATTAAACATGATAAATCATCAATAGGGGAGGGGATTAATCCCAAAGCGTTTAGAGAGGTTCTCTCTTCATCAGGGAATTTTTAGTACAATCTTTCTACAATTTAGAAAATGATAATAGTATCAAAATGTGTCCATGTTACAATGCATGATGATATTCATAAACATATTGAATATAGTACAGAACATATTACGACCAATACCTCCAATATCTCTGAAGTCCTCCTGCATATAGTGTCATATTCGAAAAACACTTGTACTATTTCATTACCAGGTGATCAGAAATCAATCCTAGTTAATGAAGTAAATTTAAACTGGTCCAGACATGTTGTAGCTTAAAATGAGTGTATCCATTCTCACCTGCCTTGTCTGTATGAATAGCTTCTTAAGTCACTACATTGACCAGCTGCATTTCCTGGTCTCCTGTGGAGAAAGGGATTCCTAAATGTGTAAAGTACACAATGGCCCACTATATGCATTACATATATGATAGGAAAAATGCCTCTTTTAATGCTGATGAGCACTCACCCTGCTAGTTGGACAGGATTGCATGTAGGTTTCCTCTGCTGTATGCTGCCCTATGGGATTTCATATGATCTACAAACAATTGCATCCATAGATTGTTAGACTTCCTGTCCATAATATTTTTTGTTTAAAAGCAGCTCCCACAGCAATGAATAAGGTCAAAAGAATATAAATACTGACTGTCACATTCACCACATGTCTATTTCTGTCTATGCTCTGTTTGAGATGGTGAGCTGACCCTCTTTGTTTAAACACTTTGGAGAATTGCCCGATATAGTGTGCAGGGGATGGGAGTTCCCCATTTAGGGAACTCACTATATTATCTGAATAGCACTTTGTGCCACCACAACACACATAAAAGCCCATTTTGTGCATAAAAGCTGAGTAACAGAAGAGATGCAACACAACACATTTGATTATAGCGCTTGACTTTCAGAGCTTTCTAAACAGTTGTCCTATGGAGAGCTTTGCACACATTTTCAGCAGCTCATGCACTGAGATGTGTACATCATTTTAGACCACTGCCTTTGGTGTTGCAGTATCACAGTGACATCTAAGAAAGTCACATGTCATAATGCATCCCATTTACTGTGCAGATCCTTAGCTCCTGAGAAATGAGCTCACCCTGTCTTCGATCACACCCAACATGGCTTGTATCCACCACAGTACATAAGCAAAACACTTCTTTCTTGACAGGCCCACTCGAAATCTTTTGCAACAGTTTGCAAAGTGTCCCGATTTTTTGCACTTGGAGCAGATCACTTTCCTTCCTGGACATGGGGGAGAGCCCGCAAAATGGCTCTTGCTGGTACACCTAAAACCCAGTTCCTCTTTCCCCTTGCTAGCTTTTTGGACCAAGCCATTCACTTTACACATTAGTAGTCTCTTTGTGGCATCCCTGACCTCCCTTACCCTTCATCCTTCCTTTGTCTTCTGCACCAACCTTGAGCACTTCTGGTGAAACCTCCTTGCTCTATGACTTTGCCAGCTTTGCCACGCATTTCATCAAATATTCAACTCTCTTTGCAATGCCACTTCATCTAGACACGGATCATCCTTCAGCCATAACTCCTTCTTAATACAATTGTTGCTGCAGTGCATCGTGTACGGTTCCCTAATGTGCTTGTCCAGTGCATTCCCAAACTTGCATGTTAGAGCCAGATAATGTAGGGCTTTGTTGCACTCCCCCACACTCACTCCGGTCTCCTGCACACGGACACCAACATTGTACAGTTCCGGTATTGTACTGGTCTTTGAGTTGAAGTGCACATTGAGGTTCAGTAAAGCTGTGTCCGGGTCACTTAGCAAAGCTGACTCATCTGGTACACCCAACTCAGGAAGCTTCTCAAAGATGCATTTGCTGTCAAACACCAAAAAGGTCTATAAAAGCAACACGTTCCTCCATCACAAAGCCATTCCTGCATGTGGCTTTAACATAGTGGACAAACCTTTTCTTTCACTGGCTCAATGTTATCTTAACCAGACCTGGAGAAGCCACGAAAGTAGGGGGGGCCTGGGACACCTTTAATAATTATTGTGATTCACCCTGTTCACAAGCCACTCTGATTCACTTTGCCTGCTCACCTTAGGTTTCAGTATTTTTATAACCTTGGTTTGTTAGTTTTGTTTTATTCATATTTATATAGCCACAACAGCCAGAGGACATTGTGGCACTTGTACAGTACAAAGCTTAGTTACCTAGTTACATGGTCATAAGCAAAATATATACAGGTTGCAATATAGTTACATAGTCATTAGCAGTATATATACACAGGTAACAATAAAATTATATTACATTTGTGTTATATTACAATATACACAGCAGAAGTGAAGGAGGCAGTCCTCCACTTGCTAGTTGAGGAGAGTGGCCTTGAGGTTGTTGTGGAAAACAGAGATAGAAGTTTCAGCTCTAAGGGTGGCAGGGAGTGAGTTCCAACGTTAAGGTGTAATATAGGAGAAGCCTAGACCACCAGCTGTGGCTCTCTTTATGCGTGTTATGTGTAGATGGTTGGTGTACTGAGCTCTGGTGGGGCGAGTGGATGTGGTCCTTGATATTGCTTCAGATAGGTATGCTGGAGCGGTTTTGTTGATGCATCTGTGAGTGATGGTGAGGATTTTCAGTGTAATACGGTCTTTGACCTGGAGCCACCGTGCTTCACGTCTGGCGTAGGATATATGGGCCCTCATTAGGACTCTGGCAGAAAACCATGGTGCTATTAGCACCATGGTCGATGCCGGAGTCCGCCATGGCGGAATGGGGAATTACCACCCCATTCCAAGGTTGGCGGGGCGGTAATTCCCCATGCCACCATGGCCCTTCCCCATTCCCATTTTTGCCCCATAGGGCATAATGGGAATGGGGAAGTCGGTAAGTACGGTACCGCAAATTGCGGTACTGTACTTACCTCAAGAGTCCCTTTGCGGGCCCCTACTTTAACGGCTGGTCTAGACCAGCCGTTAAGGTCGGGTCCCGCAAGGTCTAGACCAGCCGTTAAAGTCGGGTCCCGCAAAGGGACCTCATAGTAAGGCGTTAAGGGTTTAACAGCGCCGACACCTTTTACGGTGCCATTAACCCCTTAACGCCGGGGTCGTAATGACCCCCGTGGTCTCTTCTAGGGATGCTCATAGCGGCTCTGAGGGCATTGTTTTGTGTGGTTTGCAGTTTGTGAATGTTCTTGGAGGAGGTGCCGGTTAGGAGAGTGTTACAATAATCGAGTTTGGCTCCTATAGTTGCTCTGGCTATGGCCAAGCGGTTGGGGGTGGATAGGTAGGGTTTAATGGCATTGATAAGTTTCGTGCTAAACGCTGATGCAGAGGCTATGGCTCTGACTTGTTTGTTCATCGATAGATTTGCGTCAATGTGAACACCTACAGTCTTGACAGAGGATGATAAGGAGATGGTTGAGTTATCTATGTTGAAGTTGTTGTATTGGGGGTTTAGTTTCGATAATGTGTTTGTCTGGCCCAGAATGAGAATTTCAGTCTCCTTCCCGTTAAAACAGAGGCCATTGATTGCTATCCAAGCTTGGATAGTGGCATAGATGTTGTGAAGGGCCGTGGCATCATATGGTGATAGAGTCCATATAGGGGGGATGAGTAGTTGAGTGTCGTCTGCATAGTTTGTATATGCAACACCCATGGAGTCAAGTATGTCGAAGAGGGGTTTTGTGAAGAGGTTATAGAGGGTGGGGGCTGTACAAGATCCTTGGGGGACACCGCAGTTTATAGTGGTAGGATCTGCGTTTGCTGTGTTGGAGTAGACCTTCATGGCTCTTCCTTCAAGAAGGAAGTGATCCAGGATGCTGTTTGATTAGAGAAATGGGCTGCATGGGTGAGGTGGGTGATGAGTGTTTGGTGATCTACCAGGTTGAAAGCAGCTGATAGATTGAGAAGGAGGAGATGGGCAGGTTTGCCTTTGTCAATGATCTGTGAGATTTGATTTTTTAGGTCTAATAAGGCAGATTCTTTTCCATGCCCGACACGGAAGCCAGATTGTCTTTTGCCTAGTATAGAGTTAGCTTCTATGTATGATTGGATCTGGATGTGAGCTGCTTTGCTAGGATTTTTAGGAGGAGCGGGACTGTCGTTCTTGGTCTGTAGTTTTTGGGTTGCGCTGGGTCAAGTGTGGCCTTTTTTAAAAGTGGCCGCCGCCAGGCTTCCTTGAGATTGTTTGGGACAGTTCCTGTTTGGAAAGATGCGTTAATGAAGGCAGTAATCAGGGATGCTAGGTCATTAGCGCATTCCTTGATGATTTTGGGAGGGCAAATGTCTGCTTTGCTGAGGGATGGTTTGAGGTTTTTGATGAGCTTAAGGACTTCAGGTTCAGTGACGTCTCTAAAGGAGAATTGAGCGTGATTGAAATGACTACGCTTGTCTTGTGTGGGGCAGTTTCTTGGTTTGGGAGGGCTTTACAGTGGTTTTGGATTTTGTTCTGGAGGAGTTTTATTTTGTTGAGCATGGCGGACTGAATGCTAGCACACCAGGCTTTGTCTTTGGTTATCTCGTCAGCAGTAGCCGGAGGAGTGACTAATTCATTAAAGATTGAGAATAGTTCTTTAGCTTGGGAACTGGCCTTTGAAATCCTATCATTGAAGGAGTTGGATTTTTCTGCTAAAATGGCTTTTTTACATTGGAGGGCTATTTGTTTGAAGAGGCTCTTATTTAGGTCACTCTGATCCGTTTAACAGTTTTTAAGCGACTGACGCTTTTGAGCTCGCAGGGTTTGGAGTTCTTCCAAGAACCAAAGGTTGCAGTGAAATGTTTTTTTTTCCTTTTTGCTTTCAAGTGGGGCTATAGAGTTTATGGCATTGGTGAGAGTTTCATTGAAGATAGCTGATAGTATATTTGGCTCCTGAGAGAAAGGTGGTGCTAGGCAAGGGCTTTTAAGGTGGGGACGCAAGTTGTCTGCGTTGAGTTTTTTAGAACTTCTTATTGTGGCACGTGGTGCGTGGATGAGAGTCTTAGGTTTGGTGTTGGTGGGGATGAGGAATTCGATGCACGTGTGGTCTGTCCATGGGAGGGCGGTGTTTGAGGTAATGTTGGATGCGCAGTTGTGATCCATGACCCAGTCAAGGGTGCGGCCTTTGGAATGAGTGGGGGTGAGGACTCCTTGGGAGAAACCTAAGTCTGCGAGTTCTTTAGCTAGGGTTGTGGCAGATTTATCCTTAGGATCATTGTATCCTAAATTTAAGTCTCCTAATAGAAGAATTTTGGAGAACTTTTTAATGTTGTTGCTGAGCCGATGGGAGAGGTGCTCTTGGAAGTAAGCTGGGAGTTCTGGAGGTCTGTATAGGATGTGGAAATTGATTAGATTATTGGGGGAGAGCGTAAGCTTGGCTGATAGGATATCAGCATTACCACCCCATGTACTATGGTCTGCTAGTTTAATGGACAGTGAGTCTTTGTGGATAAGGGCGACTCCACCTCCAATCTTATCACATGTATCTTGCCTGAGGATGGTGTAGCCTGTAGGTAGGGCTAGTGCGATGGCTGGGCAGGAGGCATCATTGAGCCAGGTTTTGGTGATGCATAGTAAATCCAGATTAAGTGTGGAAAGAAGATCATTTATCTCGAGGGCATATGCAGGTAGGGAGCATACCTTCAGTAGTGCACATTTAAGAGGTGGGCATTGTGTGCTAGTATGGGGTGAAGAGTGCCTGTTGTGGTGTGTGGTAAAGAGGGGCTTAGTGCGAGGTACTGTAGAGGCAGGTTGGGGTGGTGGGGGGAGAATGGCAGTGCCTTTGCTCATCTTAGTGTGTGGTAGTGGTGCAGTGTGGGTGCCTAATCTGGTGTTTTTTAGTCGTGAGCAGAGTAAATACCTAGGAAGTGATCGATTTCTGAGATTGCGGAGTCTGGTGACTGGGCTAGGTGGCTGAGACTGTGTGATGTTATAGCCTGGTGCTGTGGCATGTGAATTTAGTGCCGGGCGCTGAGTGAGGTGTGCTGGGTATATGTGGGGAGGCATAGAGGCCATTACAGTGAGGGCTATAAAGAGGGCTGTTAGGCTGGCTGAGCGGAGTGTGGCAGTGAGAGTGTGGGAGAGTGAAACTATGCTATATTGGGAGGTGCACTCTTGGGCATCATGATAGTGGAGAGTGGCTGTGTGAATGTGTGCAGCTGGTATGTGACAAGAAATGACAGGGAGATAGTGCGACTAGTGCTAGGTAGAGGCAGGTCACTAGTGGGCCACAATTCAACAAAATACAGTTTCTCGATTCGATTTTCTAAGTGGGGCAGGCAGAGGCAAAATGGTGGTAGGGCAATAGTTGGCAGTACAACACAATACAATGCCTAGATTCGATTTTCTAAGTGGGGCAGGCAGAGACAAAATATGCTTAGTAAAGAGGATACTGTGCCGGTACCACACCTAGATGCGTGGTGTGGGTGGAAGGTGCAGCATGCAGAGCCTTAAAGAGCTGATTTCACAGGTTAAACATTAGTAGTGGGAGCGGCATGTGCATGGCAGGGTTATAGAGTACCTTGGAGTGGCAGTTGCAATGCAGTGCAATTCAAAGCAGACAAGGTAGGCCAATACACATAATGCAGTTCACTATGGGCAAGATGCCAGTGCAGATTTAAGCATTACAATATCGTTAAAGAGGTGCAATATTGCGATAGGCACACAAACAGGTCCAGAAGGCAGGAATGATCATGGGCCGGAGTGCATATAAATCGCGCACGTAGCCAAAGTCAGACAATTGTAGGCATGGTCATAATGGTTGCCCTAGTAAATAGGCAAGGAAATGCAAATAGGACCGTGGGTTAGTCAATGGTCCAGCGCAGCATATAGATCAAAACTCGCTCACAATAAATAAACAGTAGGTATAATTATGGATGCGAGCTGACTGTCCAAGGTTGTAAGTTTGGGTGCTCAGGCACTGGTGCATGAAAGCGTAGCGCCAAAGGTTTCGTACCGGCAGGAAATAGTCGAGAAAGTCGTATTCTCCTGTCCCTCTTTGTGCCCTATTGGGCAGGTGTTCTTCTGGGTCTGCACAGCGCTGCACTCGTATTTGATACAGCAGTATTGCCTTGTGGCCAGTGCCTGTTATCATCCTCCACACTCCGTAGAGACAAGAGTACTCGACGCTCCTCTGCAACCCTTCGACCGCATTGACAGGCAGCAAAATGCCTGTAACAGTATTATGAATGTCCCACGTTGCACGTTGCAGGATCCTTTCCTTGGAACAGCGGTGCCCATTGTACCTCGCTTCATCTAGTGATGCTGATGCTGTTGCCAGGCAACAGAATGCCTTCAACACTCTTATGAGAGGAGTAAACTGTATGCAGTAGGGTATTTTTCTTGGATGGCTCTGTGCTCCATCATCTGAAGCCGATACTCTTTGCTGGGCAATGCAATGCCAGCAATGACCTCAGGGCCCTCCACTGACAAGCCGTGATCACGCTGACACCTGCCCTCTGATCAGGATATTAATCACTAGATCCACAGGAAACACACCACGGCCACTCACCACACCTCCTGCTGGGCCGCTCCTCTGCCTCCAGTTGGCCACTCCTGCTGTTGGGCCACATCCCTGAACACGCTGTGATGGACAGACTGTACACAGTCGGCAATAGTTACCGGGGGTTGCTGCCACACAACTCATCCCCAATATAATGCAGTGGGATCCACAAGTATGTACAGTGCTTCATTGGTGTGCAAGCTCCACTGTTGCAGCCTCCAGTATAGCCACTGACCAGCTGACCCTCTAGAGTGTCACCGCTTATTTATTTGATGTATTTATTGAACATTCTTGTATACCACGCCACATGCCCGTAGGCCTCAGGGTTTCTGCAAGACTCTACATTCCACATTCCACCCATACCCCATTAATTCCATTCACTACACACTCCCTTCACATTTAACAATGAGCACACCCTGTCTTGGTTCAAACCCAATATGGTGTGCAGTTAGAGTATCCACCACAGAGCAGGTACTGCCACAAACAGCCTCCTGCTCAACTAGAGACTGTTTGGAGACATACAATTGCCTGAAATGTAGAATGCAGGAGTGTGGTAGTCTTCTTCTTGGTATTCCACACTTATTTTCCACATATTTTAAGATAGGTCACATCATTTCCATTCTGATGCCTTTAACTGCCTTCAGTTTGACTGAAGTATAATTGTTCAGTACTTCTCAGTGAACACCAAGTTATGTTTCCATAACTACATGCTGAACCCATATCAATCTATTGATATCACATCTAGATGTTTTGCTGTATTCTGAATCCTCTTGACCAGATTTTGAGCATGTAGCATCACTGAGAACATGTGAACCAGGTGTTCACATGCACACTGTCGATTCCACTTAGATTGCAGATTGTGTGTGCTGAGTCATGCGAGAGCTTCATTGTGACCAGCTTTGTGCAGCCACGCATTTTCTGGAGTCGTATACCGTAGATGCTGCCTGCTGACCAACGCTTGATTGCTACTTACGGCCAAAGAGTTTTCTTCTAAGGATCACAAAATTGGGGACAGGATGTAACCCTTCAAGGCACTGGAAGTGACTGCACGAGTTCAGGAGGGTGGGGGCGGGCAGTGATTGTGCGATTTCCCTGTGGCTACAGCAGTGTTTACCAAAACAAGGAATGGTTTAAACCAATCAAGGACGGTGTTCCCAATTCACATGCAGAACAAGGGGGTTTTAAGTAAGATACTGTGATCAACTGTGTTGATATGGGTGGAAATATTGGATAGGAATAGGGGCATTGATCCCCATTGCCAACATCTTTAGGGCATTGACAACAATTTAAACCTGCCCTAGATGAAGCTGTTTGTGTGCTGCCGCTACATCAAAGGTCAGGGTGGCATTTTTCAGGTGCTGATATTTTAATTATGTAGTTGCAGGTCTACAGCTATTTCAAGGATTCGTAAACTATTTGTGTAGGGGAGATTTGTGACCATCATTTGTTGGCTAGGTTTTATGGGGCAAGTTTAAAAAAAAAATAAAGAAAGGATAGGATTGAGTAGTTGTTGGTGCGCGTTTGGATATTTCTGTTGCTAGGAAGCTGTTGAGGATCTGTAAGGATTCATTGGAGCATACGTTCACGGTGATGGAGGTCGGATTCCGTGATTGGACCACTTTATTTAAGTCTTTAATTGGTAGGGGCAGGATGGTGGGTCATTTTGGCAGGTGTCTGGGAGTGATGGCAGTTATACTATGCTACAAGCCCCTGTGGACTGGCACTCCTTCCAATGTGTGCCTCTCTTCGGACCTTGTGCATGGGGAGCTGCAGTCCTGAGCTGGATGTGTGGTGGGGCACGAGGCAGGGCCCTCTTGGTATCTGACTGTCAGAACAGGGCATGGAACATGGCAAGTACAGCATCCGACAACGCTACCCTTTGGAGCATGCACTGCCTGCCACAGCGTGCCTGCCTTGTGAACACCTTAAGCATAATGAGACGAGTTTCGCAGGAGCATGCAACGCTCCCAGTAAAGGGGTTGGCGAGGAGGGAAGCCGAAACATCCCAAAACAACGATGCACCACAAGAATGGGTTTTCAGCCTGGGTGCAGCCTCTATAGTCCTAGCATATGATATTGTGGAGAGATTTTCCTGAATGACTTCCCTTTCTCTAGGATAAGCCTAGGGAATGGGCTGCAGGTCTAATCCCTTCTGTACTGGACTACAAGCTGAGATGGGATTCAAAGGTGGGGCAGGGCTACAACATTAGGACATAATCCCCAAGTCATTCTTCATCAAGGTGAAGCAGACAGAAGGACGAGGTCCACCTGTACGCCTCTCTCCTCACCAGAATCTATAAAGGCTGCTTGAAGCTCGTCCCAGACCGTAGGGCTGTCTGGCTTATCTCTATAAACAATGAAGGGGATTTGGAACAAAGAAAGACCCCAGAACCCACAAGCAAGGGAGTGATTGGATCCTGGGACCCGCAGAAGGCAAAGTAACCTTCGAGTGCACTGAAGGTGTTCATATAATCCAGGTCTGTCTGCCCACATTAACATCATGAGTGGAGGAAGACCCCAGCAGCACCTAGCATCTGCAAATAGGAGCCTGATTTGGTCGTGACAGCACTCATTGTTTGGACCTATACAAGAGAAATAAGCTCTCTAGTGAACTTTAAACACTGATAATCTACATTCCGCTTAGCTTCCTTTGTAACCGGTGGTCTGCTTTCATTTTCCCCTGAATTCACTGATTTTTCTGCCCCCACTGGACACCCCCTTTCATGATTTGTGTTGCCCTCTACTCTCCAGGTTTCCTCGCCCCTTGACACCCTCCCTATTTGACCTATTGTGTTCCCCTCCCTCCAAATGCTTCCTTTTACACTGAGACTCTTGCCTTATAAAATGCTCTTAAATCCACAGACCTTCCAAGACACTGCCACACTAGCAGCCCTTTACGCTTGCTTTGCTATCTTCTCCCATTCCTCTTGTCTATTCAAAGCTGGCAATGTGGGTCTGATCAAGGCATCCTTTCCACACCCCCTCGCTCCCAGGCATCTCTTCTCTTGAATATTTTGGTGTTTACCTGCTTTCTCCAATTCTTATTGGCATACGTCTTATTTGTGAGCATCTTTATGTTTCCACGACTTAGACTTTAACTTGAATCTTTGCCCACAGATATCCTGCTCATGTTTATGGAATACATCAACCTACCAAACATGACTGAAGCCCATACTGTTCAGCTTCCCTCCTGCTCTCCCACCAGTCTCTGTCACTCGCCACAGTCAGCCAAGCAACATGTGTACCAACTCACTCGCCCTCATCTTTCTCTCCTCCTCTCACCACGTCTTACCCTTCTATTGACCATTACCTCCTGAATCGCTGTGTCCTGTCCTATCTCACTCGCTTGTTCGTTCCCTGCCTCCACATACCCAAACATGGATCATCCTGGCATTCAAATAGCTGAGAATCAATTTACCCAAATTATTCATGCACAATTGACCTCTTGTTCTAGTTGACCGATTTATAGTGGTCCTAATTGACCTTTTTACACAATTGACCTTTTTGTTATTTTATATATATATATATATATATTGGGTTGGTGTTGGATTATAAATAGTATAAGGGGATTGAGTGTGGAGTTGCAGGGGGTGTTGATTTGGTGGGAGGTTGCGGTGGGTTTAGATTGGGTTGGGGTTGCAGGAGGTTTCCACCCACATATATGTCATAATTGACCTTTTAAATTCGGTCAATTCTACCGCGAGCAATTCTCCCATGATCAATTCTCAAAAGGTCAATTCGTATACATCCGAATTAATGTGTGCTTCCAACTATACCCTTGCCATGAAATCCTGTCCCCATCTCTCCATGCCTCCTGAAAGGAAATTATCCACTTGTTCTCCTCTGCATTTGACTGTGGAAAGTCATCCTAATACACCAACATCATCTCCTCTCCCTGCTCTCACTCCTTTCAGAAATAAATGACTCCCAGGCCGGGCCTGTCCACACTCGATCCCTCTCTACGTGCAACATCTCTACCAAAATCTCTAAAATATGTGAAACCCCAATGTTGTGCTTTCCCTCCCTCTCCTTCCCTTCTTCTCTTCACCCCCCCACGCACCCTTGCAATCTCTTTGACTCCTCCCCCACTGGTCTAGCTGAGCTGACACCCATCATCACCCTGTTTTCCATCCCTTCTTGTGTTTCCTGCACCCCTTCACAACCCAGACTATTCATCAGCTGGCACCCTTTTCCTGCACCTACTTCTGCCCGCTGTTCACTATCTGCCTGTCCAGTGAGATCTTTTAACCTGCAGTAAGGTGGCAGAAACTAAGGTGATCCTCCCACAAACCTGCAAACGACCAACCTGTCCACCTTCTCTCTCACTTAACTAAAATTCTATGGTGGCTGAAGTTCAACGTCATCATCAGTTACTTAGATACTCATGGAATTATGGACCCCCATTAGTCTGGAGTGTGTAGTCCAAACAGGAAACAGTGTTCACCACGTCCTTAACGCCCACTCTAACGCCCATCAAGCCAATCTAGCCCCTACCCCTCCCCTCCTGGGTCTTTCTGCAGCCTTCAACACTGTCAACCACTCATACCTTTTCTTGTCTGTCCCTCACACCGTGGCTTTTGAGGCGTTCCCAACATCCCATCTACCCATGTAAAGCACACATTAATGGGAATGACCCTTCAGCAATGCATGTCCGCATACACATGTTCTTGACACAGCTCTTCTCGCTGTCCAAATAGAGTACCAAAAAAGCAAATGCCCTCGACACAGACCACTCATCCTAACGAATCCTTTAATTGCCCCTTTCTACGTCAAACCTATGATGAGTCCCCTCACTCCTGTGCACCCCACCAGCCCCCAGATATGTTAAACGTACCTGTGACGTCACCTAAAGAACATCAGTATTGATGCACTCACTAAATCTCATTCTAACATGTGCGCCTGCCACTACCCCTGAAATCTATGCTACCCTCTGGACTCAGTGCTCCTCGGTTGAGGGGGATGGAGGGACTGCCTAGTCTTTTCTAACAGATGAAAGATCATGTCCTGGTCTATGAGAGTAAAGGTAGTTTTCCCAGACAGTTATGAATGAATGGCCATCTTAAACTTGCCTCCAACCCCTGGCAAGAAACGACAAGAAAGACATGGCTGTGTTATATAGACTTCCAACAAAATTATCTCATTTAAACTTTACCAACACATGTTCTTCCCTCAATTGAATTAGTTTTCATTGATCAATTACATGCACTTTTCTACAAGCCACTTAGGCTTCCTCAAACAATCTACTAAATATAAGGGAAGAAAACCTCAAAAAGTAATCAAGCCATATGCTCCACCCTGCTATTCACCTTAGGTGCTAGCACTATTTCCAGGTGGGAGGCACCCAATGTGAGACTGCTGTGGGTAGCACACATGTGTGTCCCTCTCCCTGCACTCATTTTCTGGGGTTCACAATTCAAACTTTCATACGTATCTCCTTTGTGATAATCAATGTGATTTCAGTTAACAATGTTTTCTTGTGAATTTACTTCTATATATTGTTTTATTTAAATATGTTTAGTCTGTTCATGTAAGAGGAATGTGTCTCTTTTAAATGCATTAACGTTTGAAAATGAAAAAAATAAAGTAGCTGAAGAGTAGCAGTCTCTGCAGTACCCTCTATGTGCCTGTGGCTGTGTGTGATATTTGTGGAGTCTTTCTACACTTTTTGTCTGCAAGAGGGCTGGACTTGGATAAAAAACCCTCTTATCCCGCAGAGCGGCCGCGTATAGCTGCAGAGTAGCAGTCTCTGCAGTCTATGGCAGCAAGGGCAGCAAAAAGCAAAAGCAGAAGTGACATTGCCTCCTCTTCATCGCCTCTGCAGACCGACTCAATACAGCTCGAGGAGGAGTGCCGCTGCCTCCGGAGCTCCAAAAGGAGTATGGCATCCCTGCTGACACAATCTTCTGTCCCCGGAGGTCGGGAGGCAGGGCTCTCAGCAGCGAGGCAGGTGCCTCGCACTACCATCGAACTCGAACCTTCCTCGATGACTGAAGACCTGGATTGTCCCTGCAGAACCCACCAGTCTCCCCCGACATTGCTCCCGCATCCTGTTGGCAGCCTCTCGCTGTTTTAGGCGGGTCCGGCGGTGCCCCTCGGAGGAGAGGAACGACAACCGGTCGAGGTGAGGAGGCTGACGCGGGAGGGGAGGGGAGCACATGGGAGACTGCAATGCTTGAATCACAACCATCCGGGAGTGCGGCCACTGGGTCGGCGCTCACCTCCCTCCCACCTACAACTCCATCCTCATGCTTGGAGGGCTTGGAAGACGCGGGCGTTGGGGGGCACCAAGTGACTTGACAAGCGCTGGCTCTACTGCCCTTGGGCCTTCTAACATAACGGTGGTCCCTATCCTGCACCATCCTTGCCCACAGTCGTTCGAGGAGCAAGCACTGGCGGTCCTGTTTCCAACGCGGCTGTTGGAGGCAGAGGCGTCACGGGCAGCAGCAGACGGGCGGTCAACGACCGAGCCTGTCTCGCCAGCTGTTGCTCTGAAAGACCTGTCGCTGGGGAGCAACCCCAAACTATTACACGTTTCTGCTAACTATTGCCATCAGAAGAAAAAGGGGACGACGGCGCGTAGAAAACGCTGTGCCCACCTTCGACAAAAATCAGGCATTAAAGCTCAGATGAGCTCGTGCCTTAGACTTTCCAACTCATCTACTAACCCCCCCCAAATCTCCTTTAAATGGGGACATGGCATTGCCGGCACCTAACAATAGATTTTTTGCCAATTTTCTGAAAAAGAAACCAACTGCCCCAGAAGAACTTTCAGACGCCGAGATCCTGAAAGTAGTCTTGGATCAAGTTCCCCCGAGCAAGAACACTGGGTGGCCCTCTGGTTTGGGAGTCCCTTCTCTGAAAGACTCTGCCAGAAGCTTTAACAGCGGCGCTATGCTGTATGTCAGAGTCTGATGGCACTTGGTTCTCAATGCCCGGGCTCCTGTCCTCACCAAGGCAGTCCACTTCCACCATTCGGAACGAGGAGGTGGGCACCACACTGCAGGCACCGGGGCACCCTGCGGTGCTCATGAAGGCCACCCCAAATACATCAGCACAACCGGGGAGATCGTCTGCCCCACTCTCCGCATCTGTGGCTACGCTGCAAACCTCCGATTCAGTTCCGAGGCACCTGTCTTCTTCGAACTTCTCTGCTGATGCACTCGACACAATAGGCAATCACGAGTGCTTCCACCAGCACGAGGGGCGGATCTGAAAGAACTTTGCCCCATTGACACTACACAGGCTCCATCCCTCCAAAAGGAGGCAGTGGGGGAGCAACCAGGAGGGACCGTGGACCTCACATCAACCCCGGCCGCAGCAGCTCTGGACATTAGGGTTTCACTGATGCCGGGCAATGGCCCAGCACTTTCATCAGCTGACAGTCCCGTCCCTCGAGGAGCGCTGGCACGGGACCAGGGTATCGGCTCCCAAACCCCAGTTAGCCCCCCGAGAAACTGTCGCTCTAGCGAGCTACCGGGAAATCCTTCTAAAGGCTCGCCGGGGAAGAGGACAGACCTAAGGTTAATCATGTCAACTGTGACAATTGCTTTGGCGCCGTTTTGTAAACTGTATGAGTCTATAAATGACTCCTTGAAAGACCACATGTCCATCTCTGCAATGATGAATAGTCGCTTGATTTTCCTGGAAGGGTACATAAACACCCTAAACAGCCGAATGGAAAAATGCCTTGGAGACGGAGTGGAGCCGGCGCAAGTTCAGCCCTTTGGATCAAATGACAGACCCTTGCTCTCCTCCTCCTTTACTAAAGCAACGCCCATCGACTCTAGCTCCCAGACCCCTCAATCCTGGTTGACCACCACTGCAAAGGGCAAAATGCAAAAGTCCACGTTAGGGCCCAAAGGGCCAGGGTCCGCTGAGAGCAAAACCAAGACAGCTGGTAGTAGCGTAAATGCCGCAATCAACAACAAGGTCATCCTCATTCTTCCTGACTGTGAGGAGTCCCTAGATCATAAAGACCAGGCAACAGTACCCCCAAACAAAGAATTCGCAATCTTTGAGAATCTGAAAATGAAAGACAATATACCCTCTCCACAATCTTTTACGTCTAGAGAGGTTATAGCTACAAAAGAAGGAGGACTCTCTATCTGGACGGCGAAATCTGTGAGTACCAAACAACCAGAAACCAAAGCTCGGCAGGCAAACTTAAACCGGGTGGGAGGGGTGAACGCCTCGGGATGCGCCCCAGAGCAAAAAACGGGTGAACCAGAGGTGGAGGTGGACCTTCTAAACCTTAGTGTCTACCCGCTACCCGAGGACCAAGAGGACAGTAGCTTGTCCTCAAACGTGGAAGAGGAGGATTTGCCTTTTCAGACTTTGGAAAATGGTTGTAAGAATATCATTAAGAAGCCCACTTGGGGACCGGTGGCCTCTAGGAGCACTTCCAAGAGCACCCAAAGCTTGTCCATAAAAACGCTGGTGGAGGTCGCTCAGGCCAGGCCTTCTCTCCATCCGGATCGGGGGCTGAGAGAGTTGATCCCTCTCCCATACCCTGCAACTCCCCCAAACAGAGGTGGGTCCAAGCCACCTGGGCCCAACAGCCATCCGCAGTGTCGAAACACTGAGAAATCCACTACTCGGAGAAAAAGACCATGCATGGCTCAAGATCCAGCCCAAAGCTTGCACCTCGGAGGTCCACCCTCCGACCCAAAACAGAACGCACATTCAAGATAGAGCAACTGCCGGATAACAAAAAATATGTGGTACTAAATCGAGGCTTCGTGCTACATCTCTTCAAATGTGTCCCGTCGCTCAGACGAGTGGAGACAAAAGACATTGCTCTGGTAGAGCCCTTCCATGAAGGGAATACTGCAAGCGCATACTTATATGTACCTAGTAATTGGGCAAAAACGAGGATTTCCAAGGCGGCAGAAAATCTGCTGAAGTTGGGTTTCAATTGTTTGAAGTGGAAGAGAGCGTGTCTTCCACTTCACAATGAGAGTGGTCCAAGGTGGCCAGGCCCCAAAAACTTTGCGTCGCCCCTGAGTCAATGAGCCAAGAACAACCCCTGCAGGTGTCCATTGAAACGAACCCCCCAGGCCGGGATTCTAGGAACAAAGGAGCTAATCATCCGGCAGGTTCCATGTGGGGAGTTACCCCGAGATCTTACGTGGGGACTGACACACAACTCCTCCCGCAAGATGAGTCTACTGACGAACGTCTATATAAAGACCCTCTGGGAATAGGGCGATTCCTGGCTGGCAATACGGCCAAAATTCAGAGTACAATTACTCAACACCCCAAACGAAGGACCCAGAGCACCAACAAACCACCAAACAAGCTCCACTAGCACAACTATGGTCTTGGATACCGAAAGCTCTTACGATCAACAAAAAGAAATAGCAATGTGCAACGCTTCCTCTCGCCCCTCTCACCATCAGATCAAGTACTGGGAAAGAGGAGATGTTGTTGGGGTTGTGGAACGCTAGGGGTTTCCTCCACCTGACCAAGGAAGGAGATTTAAATCTAGGCTGTTTCGACATTGTCTGTATCCAAGAATCTTGGATGATGGAATGCCCCTCAATGGATGAATACACAATAGCTTTCGCTCCAGCAAAAAAAGGGGTTTTTGGTCGCCCTTTCTCTGGACTCATAACAGCCATCCGCTCGGGAAACGGACTACACCTTAAGAAAACACTGAAATCCTCCACATATCTTCTAGCAACAGAGCTAACTTGGGAAAAGCCTGCTGAAGAAAATGGTCTATTCACACGGCAATCGTTAATTGTTATCAACGTCTATTGGAACCCCACAGCCATGAGTGACAACTCCTTTCTTGCTCTGATTGGGCAAACTATCGACGAGGCTCTCGTGGAATGTCCAGCGTTTTTTTTTAATATTATGTGGCGACCTGAACGCCACTTGGTTCCCGCATGACACAAGTTGCATCCCTTCAGCTCTCACATCTCCAAGAAAAGGTCGAGGAACCAAGTGGCTGTCTTTGATGTCCTCTAGAGCCTTACTCAGTGCTGGCGATCTATTCTCGAGATCAAATCGACCACCAACTTGGGAAAGGGGAAACCTTACACAGACATCGATCACATTTTTGTGAGTAGACATCTGGCAGCCCTAACAACCTCGTTTGAAGTACTCAAGTGTACGGCTAGCGATCACAACCTCCTGGCCTTAAAATGGAAGACTCGCTTAACAGGAAAATTATACATGCAAGCGCAAGTTGAGACCAATAGCCAAAAGAACCGTCTCCAACTATTGGTGGACTCCCTGCTGAAGCTCACGCATCACTATCAAAAAGAGGGAGACGACCATTGCCAGAAGAAAGCCCAACTACCACCAGACTATCAACCACTTCTGGTTCCATACCTTTCGTCTAGTAACAAGCCCAGACGCAGCACCCATCTTTTACTCATGTGTACTGTGGAGAACTGGTGGAGAAAAGACGCCTATTGAGGAAAATGAAAAGGCAACTGCATGCACACCCGTCATTAGAAAACCAAGACCGCTTCAACAAGGCCCAGCTAATCTACAAATCCTGGATTAGGCATTACCGATTAACCCTATATCAACAGGACGCGGAAGCCATGCTGACGCTTGTATGTGGTCATCACCCTCGAGAATTCTGGTCACTTCTGAGATCCACGTCTTCCCCCCTGGTGGAACCATCGATAAACCCAATCAGCGAGGAAGTCTGGATGAACTTCTACAAAACATTCTTCCAGGCACCCTCAGCGCTAAACTCCTCGGGGGCCAACATTCAACTGGAGACTTGGGTTGACTTGAGCAATGAAGTGGAGATAATGAAGGTCCTTCGTAGACTCAAACGGTCGAGAGCACCCGGCCCGGATGGAATCACCAATCTGGATCTTAAACAAAACCCAAAGGAATGGTCCACATTGATCAGCGCAATCTTCAAACGATGCATGAACCCAAGGTCAATCCCGCTCTCGTGGACCACAGCAATTGTGGTACCCATATTCAAAAAGGGGTGCAAAGAGGAGCCAAAGAACTACCGCCCCATAGCACTGTTGGACACTATCAGCAAAGTTTTTGGAGCTTTATTGCTACAACATTTTCAGCGATGGGCAATCAAGGCTCTGTGTGCTGACCCTTTCCAAACGGGATTCACGAAAAACAACGAAACGTCGACCAACATCATGTACCTGAGTGCACTGAAGAGCAAAGTCCTCGGCGGAGGGCCTTGTGTCTTCTTGGCCTTCATTGACCTGGCTCAAGCGTTTGACCAGGTCAACAGAGTGACTCTGTGGGAAAAACTGGGACACTGGAACTGCCCGAAAGAAATAGCTCAGCCCATCTGAGCTCTCCATCAAAACACTAAGCTGTTTTGATGGAGAGTAAATCAGGCGGGCTTACTATCGGCAGAAATCCCAGTGGGAAGAGGAGTGAAGCAGGGCTGTCCATTAGCCCGGCCCTTTTTATCGCGTACATTGGCGATTTTAAGGACTCTGAATCATCCATCCGCTCCTTTCCCCCGTCAATGGGGGAGCAAAAAATAACAAGGCTATTGTATGCAGATGACATGATCCTAATGGACTTGACCCCGATAGGCCTCCAGCGCCAATGAGACAATCTGGCTGCCTACACTCGTGCGAATGATCTCACTATCAACATATCGAAAACCAAGATTCTAGTGATGGAAAAAGCAAAATGACCAAAAGAAAAACTGACCTGGTACTTGGACAGGGTCGTACTAGAAAAGGTACACAACTTTAAATACCTGGGAGTCATTTTAGATTGTTCAAGTATCAACTCAACCTTGCAACGCACCCTAATGGATAAAGTAAAAAAAACTGGCAGCCCAAGCCCGTGCGATGGACACAAAATGTGGCCGCTTTTCCTTGCTGCCGATGATAAGATTCTATCGTCCAAAAGTGGTCCCCTCTCTCACCTACCCAGCAGAAGCTCTCCCACACAGGCCGGCGCACCTCTGGCCTAGGTTAGAGGGTACTTCTGGCGTACGGTCCTGGGCCTGCCGAAATCAACATCTATGCTACTACTCAGAAGAGAGCTAGGCCTCCTTTCCCTTGGAGGGACCACAGAGATCAAAAACATGATATTTTTCTGGAAAACGCTGCTCCCGGACTGCTCACACCTACTAGCCATAATTCGATCGGAAACCTTGGGCTTGCGTTGCAGCGTGTTAAAATCTTGGAAAGCATCCTGTAAATTGAAATTGTTGGAAATTCATTCATCGGAGGCCGAGCTCATCCGAAACCCGAAAAAAATAAAAAAGAAAATGGGCGAGCTCGACTGGATTAAGACCTTGGACAATGCAGCCAAGGCCAAATCAGTTCAACACCTTCCGCCTCATCTGAGCAAACCAAACATGATTCCAAACTACCTGAGCAAATTTCCCAGTAAATCAGCTAGAAACGTGTTCTTGAGGGCACGCCTAAATCTTCTTGAAACTCAAGAGATTTTAGCGCTCAGAGGGCTAAGTAACTCAGCCAATTGCCGTTTCTGCACAAATGAAGAAGAGGTCGAACCCATACGCCACCTGCTACTTAACTGTCCAGGGACAAAGGCAATAGGTGAAAAGTTCCTGCTACCGCACCTATCAGACTCTTACACTAGGGAAGAGGAGCTATGGTGGGGTCGTTTAATAAGTGGCGAAAGGACTACCTGGACAATTGCCACCACCCAGACTTTGAAACATATTTTGGCCCTCTGAAACAAAGCTTGTTTTTTTTTTTTGGTTCATAAACTAACTAAACTTCAAATGTGATGCAAACTAGACTTTCTTTCCTGCATTAACGCTCCTCTTTTCTGTACATACTTTCTTCTTTTTGCATCTACGTCTTCTTCTTCATTTGCTTTTGTAAAAATCATTAATTTGATTCAATCAAGTAAATAAATAAATAAAAATAAATCATTCAGATAGTCTCCATCTTAGCGTTATTTCCAAAATCAAACAAGAGTCCAAGGCAACATTTTGAAAAATAAGCTTAATATGTGACCAATGTCTGGTTGTATAAAGAAAGAAGAAAGAGTTTAAATGATGCTAATGTCAATACTCTCAATCTATTGACATGTAAAAAAAAAGAGAGCAAGAAAGAGAGAAACCACGAAAGAAAGAGAGAACGAGAGAGGAAGAGAGAATGCTTGGAAGAAAGAGAGAAAGAAAGCAACAGAGAAAGCCGGTCAGACTGCACAGCGAGCTAAGTGCTTGCCCCTGATATCTGTGTGCAGCCCGCTGTGGCAGATTTGAATCCCAGCAGCATCAACTCAGCCTTTCATCCTTCCGAGGTCGATAAAATGTGTACCACTCTGTGGGATAACAATGCAGTCTATCTCGTGTGATTTAAAACAATTTGAGAAGACTGCACGCAAGAAATCTTGGGGACTACAATTACCTGCTCGCCCTGTAGTCCATATGGGTTTATATTTAGAACTCAGGTGCGACCACGCCTGGCGCGGACAGGCCGGTTTTTTATGCCGGTGTAAAGCACCTCCCATTTACTTCCCTCATTGATTGCATCGTTTTACTGTGTCCCTGCTCCGTGTGTTTTGTGACATTTTATTCATTATTATTTTTATTATTATTATATTTAGCCATTATTGATCTTAATTATTTGTTTTATTATCCTGCTGCCTACCTGAATCTCCACATTTCGCTGGTTTCCTTCTTTTCTATCTCGTGCTATTTAAAACAGAGTACAAACTCTTGGGAACTACAAGTCCTTGCTCGCCCTATAGTCCATACAGGTATATATTTAGAACTCGGGCGCGGCCATGCCTGCCTTGAACAGTCCGGTTTTCTGCGGTGTCGTCACTCCTGATTGCCTCATCTTTATCATCCACCCCGGATTTGCCTCTGCCCATCTACACTGTAAGTATATTTGTATTCAATCGGCATAAGATATTAAGTCCCGCTCTAACCTACTTTCGTGCATTCAAAGAAACCGGAGAGCCAGACTGGCAATGCAACTGTGTGATAACTCTCAGATGATCCCTTCGTCTGACCCGTCAGCGGCCATACTCATCCCGATGTCGCTCCTTGACATCTCCATTTCCAAACACCTGATTCTAACGACGCTATAATGGCGTCTTGTTTGCCTTTTTCTGGTGCAGACTTCATGAATACGTTGCCAACCAACCTCTCTGACGATGTTGCATCTGAAGCCCACACAGCTAATGCTGAATCTAACTTTGTGCACGCTGCTCCTACAGAGACCTCTGTTATGCCTGCCCAGACACCTGCTTCTTTGTTATAATTCTCCCTACTTAACACGCGCTCTCTCCTAGTACATGGTGTGGAGGTAGAGGAACTTCTTATGGCGTCCTTCCCAGATGTTAACATTTTTATTCAATCGGCATAAGATATTATGTCCCGCTCTGACCTAGTTGCGTGCATTCAAAGCAACCACAGAGCCAGAGTGGCAATGCAACTGTGTGATAACTCTCACATGAGCCCCCAGTTTGACACGTCAGGGGCCATGCTCACCCCGATGTCGCTCCTCGACATCTCCATTTCCAAATACCTGATTCTAACGATGCTACAATGCCGTCTGTTTTGCCTTTTTCTGGTGCACACTTCATGAATAGGTTGTCGACCCCAACCTCTCTGAAGATGTTGCATTCGGAGCCCACACAGCTAATGCTGAATCTAACTTGGTGCACGCTGCTCATGTAGAGACCTCTGTTATGTCTGCTCTGACACCTGCTTCTTTGTTAAAATTCTCACAACCTAACAGGCGCTCTCTCCGAGCACATGGAGTGGAGGTTGAGGACCTTCTTATGGCATCCTGCCCAGAATTCTTGGCCACTACTGATTCCTGGCTAATCAAAGCCATTGTTTTGATCTTGATGGTTGTGCCGATTAAAAAATACCTCCGTCCCCAAGTACCACACAGACAATAAAATAACCAATGCCTGTGCAATCTTTGAGGCCACAGGTGTGCAGTGAGCCGCCAGATCTGGAACCAGGAACTGCCACAAGGACCCCTTGAGCACTGTAAGGCAATGAGTAATTATTCAAGAGATGCAATGTGGCAGATAGATATAGTAAGAAACAATTGGAGCACCGCTTACCTAAACGGAATGGAAGCACCGCCCAAATGTGATGACAGAAGGGGCCAGGGACAGGTACCGTGAGGCAGGTTCCAGTGAGTGTTATGCGATGGACAACTGAAGCAATATGAAGTGCACACAAACAACGTAGTTCGTGGCAGTCTAGAGTGCACAACCAGGTAAACGCCAGTAGAAGACCAAGAGCCGAGAGTTCCAAGCAAAGAATGATCCGTTAGACAGTCCGATATGCAGAAATCCGAGGTCGGGTACCAGAATAGTCAACAAACGATATCCAAGGCAATGGAATGCACAGCAAAGACAAAGCAAATCCGTGTAGCAGTCCGTGGTCGAGAATCAGGGCAAAGGCAAAACAATCCGTGTAGCAGTCTGTGGTCGTAGAATCAAGAATCCAAAAACGAACAAACCGCCAAACAGTCCTTACAAATCAGCTGTGAAGCACCACTTCCGTGTCTTCTAATGCAGGTTGTCGTGCTGGTCCCATCACGTGACGCATGGATCTCCGTGAACGATGTCGACTGCTCCAAGCAAACGGGAGTCTCCATTTCAGCTGCCAACGGAGGGAAGGTCGGAATACTCCCTGTTTGTCACACAGTGCTCTAACATGTGTGGTGAGAGGTTGTTGTTTCTGCGTGCGAGCCCGTGAGTATTGCATGCCCTGGTGTGTGGAGACTGAGACTGAAGATGGGCTAATTCGTGCACCTGTGGAGTGTGTAGCAGGGTGTATGGTGGGAGACGTGACAGAGCCCCCCCTCAAAGGCCCACGACCCTGTGGGCTGGAAGGAAAATCCCGATGAAAACGTGCAACCAGAAGTGGGGCATGGACATCCCGGGAAGGGACCCAAGAGCGATCATCAGGGCCGTAACACAACCAGTCCACGAGATACTGCAGCCGACCCCTGTGAAAACGGGAACCCAGAATGGCACTGATCTCAAAAACATCAGGGGAGGACACAGAGACAGGGGCAGGAGGAGCACTGATACGGGTAGGAGCAGGGCAAGGCTTGAGTAGGGAAGTGTGGAATACCGGGTGAATACACCAAGTAGAGGGTATAGAAAGGCGCAAATCCACAGGATTCAGGATCTTGGCAATCTTGTAGGGACCAACAAAACGGGGTAGCAATTTGCGACAGCCATGGATATGCAAATGGCGAGTCGATAACCAAACGTGGTCACCCACATGATAGTCGGGGGCTGCCACACGCTTCCTGTCCGCCTTCGTCTTCATTACCCCCTGGGCTTCACGCAAATGGACAAGGGTCTGGGCATGAACTGTGACCAGGTCGCGGGCGCAGGCATTAGCAGCAGGAGTAGCAGAGGAAAAATCAGGAAAGGGAAGGGCACGTGGATGTTGGCCATACAAGGAGTAGAAAGGAGAAAAGCCAGTAGATGAATGCCACGAATTGTTATATGCAAATTCAGCAAGATGGAGTAAATTAAGCCAGGAGTCTTGATACTGGAGGGTTAAGCAGCGTAGGTACTGTTCGAGGGCTTGATTCACCCTCTCGGTCTGCCCATCACTTTCCGGGTGATAAGCTGAGGAGAAGCGGGTATCAATACCAAGGAGTTTAGTAAGGGCTTGCCAAAAACAATATGTGAACTGCGAGCCGCGGTCTGAAACAATGACCTATGGCAGACCAAAGAGAGAAAAAACTGAACAATCAGGCTACTGTAGGGGCTGAAGGTATAACTGTACAAGGTATAAACCGAGCCATTTTTGTATAGGAATCAACGACAACCCAGATAATGTCATAGCCTTGTCTGCGGGGTAGATCTGTGATAACGTCCTTAGAGACCGTATGCCAGGGTCTGGGGGGAATAGGTAAAGGTTGGAGGAAACCCAGTGGACGGCCCCTATGTGACTTGCATTGTGCACAAATAGAGCAGGTGTTTACATAATTCTCTACGTCTCGTCTCATCAACGGCCACCAACACCAACGCTGCAATAGTTCCAGGGTGCGTTGTTGTACTGGGTGTCCATTGATAGCGGCATCATGTGACCAAGCAAGTACCTGATTGCGAACATCACTTGTGGGGAGAAATAACTTTCCTTGAATGAATGGCAATCCCTCCTGAAGAGCCATATCCCATTCCGCCAAGGCATGTGGATGTTGGGAGAGCCTTCGTCTGATGATAGATAGCATGGGAGGGAACGGAGTACAGATACAGATGACATGGCCTTTACCTAGCAATGTGTCAGGGAACAGAGATAAGTGATCTCCCCCAGGAGAAAGCGAAGTGCATCCGCCTTACCATGGGTAAGTCCAGGGCTGTGTTTCACTATGAAATCGAATGCTGCAAAGAACAAGTGCCAGCGTCCTTTTCTGCTGTTTACGCACTTAGTGTAGCCAAACCTTGTAGATTTTTATGGTCCGTGTACACCACTGTCTGATGTTTTGTCCCTATAATATGGTGTCGCCATGTCTGGAGTGTGTCTTTTATGGCCAGTAATTCTTTTTCAGTAACCGTGTAATGAGACTCGGCTGTTGTAAACTTCCGCGAGTGATATGCTACAAGATGTAAACGGCCCGTGGCCGGACAAGGCCGGGATAGTATCGCACCTAGTGCGAAAGAGGAAGCGTCTGCTTCCAAGACAAACGGGAGTTCTGGGTCAGGGTGTTGAAGTACAGGAGCGGTGGTAAACCTGGATTTGAGTGCTTCAAAGGCTTTTTGGTGTTCAGATGTCCAAGAAAACGGGACAAGAGGACTGATCAGAGCAGTTAGAGGAGACACGATGGCAGAAAACCCAGCGATGAATCGCTGGTAAAAATTAGCAAAGCCAAGGAATGATTGAAGCTGTTTGAGGTTAACTGGCGCGGGCCATTCTGTGATAGCACGGACCTTTGACAGATACTTGGACAGGCCTCCAGGTGTTATATGAAAACCCAGGAAGTCCACCTCTTTCGAATGAAACAAACATTTCTCCGGTTTGGCAAACAAGGCATTATTTTTGAGGTGAGATAAGACTTCTCTGACATGGACTATATATTCTTCCAAAGAGGATGAAAAAATCAAGATATCGTCTAAATAGACCACTACGTATATGACAAGGATGTCAGTGAATACTTTGTTGATGAAGCGTTGGAACGTAGCAGGGGCGTTACATAGACCGAAGAGTATTACGGTATACTCGAACAACCCTTGTCGGGAAGAGAATGCTGCTTTCCACTCATCTCCACGACGCACGCGGACCAGGTTGTACGCCCCCCATGGTCTAATTTGGTAAAGATAGAAGCACGTGTCAACCTGTCTAATAGTGTGGAGATGAGGGGAATGGGATACCTGTTCTTTATGGTAATGGCATTCAGCCGTCTATAATCGACACGTGGGCATAGATCTGCTTCTTTTTTCGGCACAAAAAAGATAGGGCTAGCAGCTGGAGAACAGGAGGGTTGGATATGGCCTAACCATAAGGCTTGTTGAATATATTCTTTCAAAGCCTGTTCCTCTGATTGCGATAGGAGTATATTCTGCCCTTTGGTATCGGTGCGTCTGGAACAAGATCAATGGGGCACTCATAGGGTCTATGTGGTGGTAGACCCTCTGCCGTGACCTTGTCAAAAACCGTTAGGTAGTCATGATATTCAATGGGGATACCAGCCATTACAGCCCCCACGGTATGTGACGCGGTGACAGTTGGAACTAAGTCTTCTATATGGGAAGAGGCCATAGCACCGTGAATATTGGCGGGAGAGGCAAGTGCCTCGGATTCTGTTAGGCAGAAATGTTGGCATATATCCGATTCAAAAGTAACCTGCCCAGTTCCCCAATTGATCAACAGATTGTGTTGTCTCGGCCAAGGGATGCCCAGAAAGATACCAAACTGCGGAGTGGTGATGAGATCAAATGACATGGTTTCTTTGTGTGTGTCCTGGATCACCACTTCCAGAGGAGCAGTTTGATGCTTAATTGGACCAGAAGCAAGGGAGGTGCCATCAACTGCTTGCACTAGTTCTGGATGTTCTTTCTTAATGAAGGGTAAATTGAGATGGTGAGCTAGTGCAATGTCAATGAAATAGCCAGTGGCCCAAAATCAATCACTATATGTACTGAGTGTGTAATCTCCCTGGTGGGTTTTAACAAGGCCTGGACCACTATAGGTCTGATAGGACCGAAGATGGGTTCAGTGGGGGTCAAGGAAGTGCTCGCCTGTACCTCCGGTCTCAAAGGCGAGCCTTCTGAAAACCCGGATTCTTGTTTTTTGGTCGACGGGGGCATTCTTTCACATAATGCCCATTAATACCGCAGTAAAAACAGGCATTATCTGTTCTTCTACGTTCCCATTCAACCTTGAGTTATAGGACTCCGAATCCCGCAGATTTGCATGGGTTCAGAACAAGTGGATGCCAAAGCTGGACACGACTGGTTAGAAAAATTGGTTTCTGGTTTACGCTCAGTTCTACGAGCATCCACCTGCAGAGTTAGATTGACCAGATCTGAAAAAATAGAGGGAAGGGCTGGAACCACAGAGAGAGCATCTTTCATTGCATTACATAGACCACTGTAAAACACAATTGCCTTTTTCTCCTCAGGCCATGAGGTTTTGACAGCAAGTTGGTTAAATCGGGGGATGTATTCGATCAGTGTCTGCCTACTCTGTGTGAGATCTAAGAGTTCCAGGTCTCGAGATTGGGCCTTGTACCTGGTATCGAATACCTTTGCCATCTCTGTTACTAGAAGATCAAAATCATATAAAGCAGGATGATCATTCTCCAATAATGGGTTTGCCAAGGTGGCCGCCACACCAGATAAATGGGACAGAAGAAAAGCAGCCGTAGTGACAGAGTCGGGAAAGCATGGGGTCTACATAAAAAGTGAGGTTTAAACTGGTTTATGAACATGCAGCATTTCCGGGGATCGCCCTGATAATGTTCTGGAGCAGCAAGGGGGAATGGAAGTAACACTGGAGTGGGTGCTGTGGATGGAGTAGGAGCAGACTGGGTTTGGGGATCGGAGTCTCCAAATTCAGCATCAGCGGGCAAAGGATGGATTGAGAGGTTGTTGTTTCTGCGTGCAAGCCCGTGAGTATTGCATGCCCTGCTGGGTGGAGACTGAGACTGAAAGTGGGCTAATTTGTGCACCTGTGGAGTGTGTAGCAGGGTGAATGGTGGGAGACGTGACAGCCATCGCCTCTAATGTCCTTCTTGCCATCCCAGATAACTATCATATTTTTCGGGTTGATCGAAAATATGGACGAGGGGGTAGGGTGGCTCTGTCAAAAATACATTATATTGTCACCAGGTTACTCACGAGGCTACGAATGATTGCGAAAGCCTGATAGTGAAAGTAAAAATCTCTGATAATACCTTAATTTCTATTGTTGTCATCTATCGCCCACCCCCATCCCCCTAAGGGCTCTCCCCCTTTTTGAAGAATAGTAGATTGGCATCTTAAACAACATTACCGGGACCAACACCTCGGTCCAAGTTTTAGGTGACTTCAATTACTGGGCTGAGGCTCCTGTGGATACATCTCCTGCCTCCTTATTGGGCATCCTGAGGGATATCGGCTTCACGCAATGGTCTCATGGCCCTACACATGTTGACAGACAAACCTTCGATTTGGTCCTCTCTCATCTCCTTACTGTGGTCAATCTCACTGTATCTCCTTGTTTTTGGTCTGATCACTATTTGATTTCTTTTCTTGTTAATATTCCAGGGCCCCCAGGTAGGTGTGTTACTAATCCCAGACAAGATATCCAAACCAGGATTGGAAGAAAACTTCTCCTAAGAAATTGTATTCCTTGCTCAGTGCTTGTTTGGACTCATTCGATAACTTTGAGAGGGCAGAAGTACTAGCCAGCCATCTCATTGTTACATTGGAATGTGCTATTAACACTTTAGCCCCTATCAGAACACGACAGGAGAAGAGTGAAAAGTTGGTTTAATGACATTATCCACCTCAGACAAAAGAAATGGTCTGCTGGACGCTGTTGTCATAACAATCCTTCCTCATCTACACTAGTTACTTATAAACTCCTAATCAAACAATATAAAGTTTCCATTATAGAAGCTAAATCTGCAGCTTATAATGACAGGATTCTTCAAGCCAGGTCTAACTACAAATAATTATTTGCAATTCTTAATGAATTTACGAGTAAACCTTGTGTAACCCATGGTCCAGCAAAGAACGACGACTGGTGTCAATCCATTCATAATGCTTTCATCAAAAAAGTTACATCTCACCAAAACGTCATTTAACACTCGAGGAGCTGCTCCACCTTATTAATGAGCCGTCTGTGGTCTCCTGTGAATCATTGCCTCCTATTATTTCTGAGTTGTCCATCTTTGCATTCTACGCTTGTACTGATACTTTCATCTCTCTGATGGTCTCCCATATGAAAGCCATTTCCTTCCGGGGGGACATTGTCCTTCCCACCTTTTTATCAAGTGCATTGATGTACTCTGTCCTTGGGTCACCAAATTTGTTAACGTCTCATTTACAGAAGGATCCATCCATCACTTCTTAAGGAGGTGTGCATTACCCCTCTTTTGAAGAAGGAGAATCTTGACCCTCTAGTGAAAGATAACTATTGTCCCATTATGAATGTTCAATTTCTTCTTAAGATCTTGGATAAGGTGGCCCATACACAATTCCAGGTTTTTTGGATCAAAATGACATTCTGGGGACTCATCAGTTCTGCTTTAGAGCAAGTCACGGCACGGAGATGGCCTTACTTGATCTTAAAGCCAACTTACTTAACATCGTGGATCAGGGCCAACCTGCAATCCTGATGCTTTTAGATCTTTTGTCTGCCTTTGATCTTGTTGATCACGGAATATTGGTGGAACAATTGCAATCTCTAGTTGGCTGTTCCACCATGGCGTCCTCATTCATTTCTTCAGGGATGAACACTCCAGGACTACCCCCATTACTTGTGGGGGTGCCCCAGGGGTCGTGCATCTCACCATCTCTCATCAATATCTACATAATTCCCCTTTTAAGATTGTTGGGACGACATGGGTGTCCAGTATACCAATTATGCTGATGACACTCAGGTCATCATGAAACTCTCTGGACATTATGATACTCATCTAGTCAACCTTAATAAAATCTACATTGCCATTAGCTCTTTGGCATTAAACCCAACACAAACCAAACTCCTTATTGTGACCACTGCCCCAAAACTCAAAACCTTATCCCCGGAATATGAGAGTTTTACTATTCTCAATGCAATCATTCCTGTGGCAAAAAAAGTTAAATCTCTTGGCGTTACTCTGGACTTTGACTTAACTATGAAGCATCAGGCGGTGTAGGTTCAGCGCTCATTTGGCCTTGTTAATAAACTGCTTGGTACTATCCAACCTTTTGTGTCCTATGAGAACAGGCGCATTCTTACCATTACCCTTATAAATTGCGTTTGGATTATTGTAACAGCCTACCGAGTGGCTGCTCTCAAACTATTCTGTCCTCCCTGCAGGTAACTTAGAATAGCGCAGTTTGCCATTACCGGCATGTCCAAACATGTACGTTACAGAGGCAAGGCAGGATTTACACTGGCTTCCAGTCATGCACAGAGTGACCGACAAGATTCTCACTCTGACTCATCAGTGAATTCTTGACACAGCCCCTAAAATATCTTTCTGCTCGCCTGAAGCACTACATTAAATCATTAAATCTAATATCTAAGAATCAACTTAGACCAGTATAGCCCCGCTTCAGATGTGCTAAAGCAGGTAGACTCAGCTTTGATGTGTGAGGCCTTATTGTCTGAAATCTACTTCCACTAACCCTCAGAACTATTAATACGACCACAGATTATAAAAAAGGACTGAAGACACTGCTATTTACTCAGCCACCCGATTAAACTACAGGCTGATCTTCCCCTGTCTGATACCTCTGGCTATTATTACTGTGTTTCATTGGTTTCGTTTTGTACTGTTTTGTGTGTGCCTTGAGGCCTGCGGGTGTGTGGTGTGATGCACAAGAATTCAAATAAATAAATTAATAAACAATGGGCCTCATTACGAGGTGGGTGGTAAGGGGTTAACGGTGCCGGTAAAGGTGCCCGAGCCGTTAACCTCTTACCTGCCTATTACGAGGTCCGCTTGCGGGAACCGCTCAGGATGCCTGGTTTTATCAGACGTCCTTAGCGGGTCCCACGAGCGGCCCAGCATGCTAACAACGGGCCCGTCATTAACTGGCCCATTGTTAGCATGCTCCCCATTCCCATTGAGCTCAAATGGGAATGGGGATGTTCCGGGTCCGGGTTCCCTGAATGGGGAAATAGCGGGCCCTCCAAGGTCGGAATGGCCCGGTATTTCCCCATTCAGGAAACCCGGACCCGAGTTTGGAGGCAGCCATGCCCTTGGGCATGGCTGCCTCGAAAGAAAGAAAGAAAGAAAGAAAGAAAGAAAGAAAGAAAGAAAGAAAGAAAGAAAGAAAGAAAGAAAGAAAGAAAGAAAGAAAGAAAGAAAGAAAGAAAGAAAGAAAGAAAGAAAGAAAGAAAGAAAGAAAAAATATGTCTTCCTCCAGTAATCAAACCTTCAGGAATGCACCTTCCGGGCTCAATCCATCTACCCACCCTTTTACCTGTCACCACTGGCAAACATCACCCCATCTTCTTTTTTCTCCCTTCCGCGTGCTCTCACTCCGTGCACTTCAAAGAATCCTTGCTTATTCTTGCAGCCTTGGCCTATCAGTTGGGTCTCATGCGTTCCCTTCGTCGCTGATGAGCTCGGGGATTGTGTGTACTGTACCACACTCGGGCACTGAGCATGCTTTACCGGTTGTCAAGTGGAGGGGCTTGGCAGTTCTATTTTTATGGACGAATGCATGTTTGAGGCAGTGGGGAACCTGGGCTCTGAGAAAGTAGGCTAATAAATACTAAATGAACAGGCGGATATTTAAAAAGCATAAAATTGTTCTTTGTGTCACCGCAGTGTGGTGGCGGGAACCCTGGGGAGGTAATTCCAAGGCAGCGCTCAGTATTGACAAAACACGCGGGCCCTGAGTGTGCGCCTGAATTGCAGCTATGCTGGCGTGACTCTGATTATGGGACGCCAGCCTGTGGGGTACCGCTCCCCCTGCTCGGTTACCGTGCCTGTATTTAGGATGTCAAGTCATCAAGAAACTTGGAGGGAGCGAGTGAGATGCTGTGAAAACGACATAATAATGTGGGAATGGAATGATTGGTCCCATTGCAAACCCCGCACACAGGAAGTGGCAAGGCCTGCTTTTCCTTTTCCATTATTCCTCGTGTGTCTGTATCCCTGCGTCTCTGAGTGAACGCCGGTGTTCTAGGATAAATTTGTGTCTGCCTGTCAGTCAATGGGCCTCATTCCGAGTAGGGCAGTAACGGATACCGGCCACCGGTAAGGAGACCGGTGCCGGTATTCCCTTACCGCCCTACTACGAGTTCCCTTAGCAGGTCCCTCCTTTAACGTCTGGTCTGACCAGGGGTTATGGAGGGGACCCGTTAAGCGACTTCAGAGCCAATAACGGTACCGCAATTTGCGGTACCGTTATTAGCGCCTTCCCCATTCCCATTGAGCCTTATTGGGGCTCAAATGGGAATGGGGAATTACTTTTTCAATGGGGACTTACCGGTCCCGCAAAGGTCGGACTACACCGGTAAGTCCCCATACCGATGCCGGACCCGTTATTGGAGGCAGTCATGGCGCAAATAGCGCCATGACTACCTCCAATCTCGGAATGAGGCCCAATATCTTTATGTGCGTATCTAGGAGAATTCAAATATGTCCTTTCCGTCCTGAGGGTCTGTGTATTTCCCTGGCCATTATTTGCTTGTTTGGGAATGTTGTCTTTCTGGATATAATCCTGATGCTGTAAATACTGGTAGCACCTTTGTTGCTTTCGTTTTTCTTTAGTATTGTTACCAACAGAACAACTCTAATAATAAAAAAACGCAGAGAAACATGCCCTTCTATCAGGGAACAAAAGGTGAAGAGGCCTAGGCCAGTCCACCTCTGCCCAGGGAGCATAGGCCTACCGGGAAATCTCCAGAGTTCCCTATAGGCCAGTCCAACCCTGCCCAGGGTGAAGAGGCCTACCGGGAAATCCCCAGAGTCCCCTATAGGCCAGTCCAACACCGCCCAGGTGAATAGGTCTACCGTGAAATCTCCAAAGTTCCCTAAAGGCCAGTCCACCCCTGCACAGGGTGCAGAGGCCTACCAGGAAATTTCCAGGGTTCCCTATAGGCCAGTCCAACCTTGCCCAGGGTGCAAAGGCCTACCAGGAAATCTCCAGAGTTTCCTATAGGCCAGTCCACCCCTGAAAACACGGTGCATTCCATACTTTTAACCCCAATTACAATTATCAGAAAATGTCAGAGCAACAACCCCTGAAAACACGGTCTATTCCATACATTTAACCCCCATTACAATTATCTTAAAATGTCAGAGCACCAGGGCAATTCTACATGAATATGCAATGACTTTGCTTGTTCCCTACAGAGTCCAACTAAAAGTTGCCATTCACAGTATGTGCACAGCTCATGCTCTCAATAAATCGTAAACATGTAGGGTTACTGCTGTACATGCCAACACAGAATGAACAACACACAACTTTGGAAAACAAGCAACACTGCACGAACAGGATAATCCGGAAAGATACATTCCATTCACATACTCTTAAACATAACAAGAATACCTTGCAAATGAACTCCTTTCTGGCATGATGTGTCCTCTTGGCAAAGGCAACCTTTTCCTGCATCCCCATCTCATGCATTGATTCTTCAATAACTGTTCTGCTCTGATAATGATTTTCTCAACCAGGAGACCCTCGTGTTCAGTGCTTTGGTATCTGCTTGTAGTGATACAAGAATAATGGGCAGGCCCAAATGATCAGCATATCCATTCCGAGGACCTCCTAAAAACCTCTGCCCATATCTAGTTGTTACTCTTCAAAAACATGTCCATTAGAGATCCAACTTCCTACAAACATATGCAACATAAAGCATCCTCTTGCAGGCCAGAGCTCATTTTCAGATCTCCCTGGTCTGATCTGCTTAGGTCTTTGTCAGAGAGAGGTAATGAACATATAAAAAGAGAGGGGGTGTTACATCAGCAGCCATTCTGTAAGAGCCAATCCAACTGTTTAGGCTGGCGAGAGATTTGCTGAACCTTACTTTAAAAGGGGGTTGGTATTGTTTTCAAGCTGCCTGCTATATGTTGGTGCTGCTAGTGGAACTGCCCAGACTGTGGATAGATTTGTTAGATCGTGCTTTAAGTCGATGCTGTGTTTTCATGCTGCTTGTACAGTCCAATAACACACATGGTTAACAGGGGGTGATATGCAGCCTGGCCCAGGTAGTGCATGGCTGAACCCTAACAAACTCTGCTGCATTGCATTCCTTCCACCCTAGGTCAGAACAGCTAATAAAGATAAAGAGGAAGGCATGCAAGACAAAGAAGCATGCAATCTCCCTAAATAATTAGACAAATGAGTTCCGAGAGCAAAGGATCAACCATTGTGTGGAAGCCTGGGACACTGTGTAAGTTGGGTCCTCAGTGCTCCATTAGTCTACACTGCCTTGTGCATTCAGTCCTGTCCTCCCATGTGCTACATTTTTATGCATGCGTTTGCTTTTATAAAGGGCGATGGATGCTGCAAGATGCACAGCTAAACAGTGACATGGCCATTCTGATATGGGGGTAAGCCAACATTGTAATCAAAGTACAATGGCATGGTGCCATACTAAAGAGCCAGGCACCAGCAAATGGTGTACAGGCATGCACGATCACAGGCTTTCATATGCAACATTGTACCGATGGGCACCAGCTCTGAATATAAGAGGTTGCAGTACTGTAGGTGGGCGATATGTGGCGACATGCAGTCTAGCACCAACATGTGCCCACACCAGTCCAGTAGCACACATGTTCAATAGTTGGTGCTGCACAATTTCACATAGGTGTGTGGTCCACTCCCAATAACATACACAATGTGCCTGCAGCCATGCACCTTGCGTCACTTTTGTCCAGGTGAACGATACGACTATGAACCTGTGTGTCTTTACATTTCACAGGGTTTTTCACCAGTTAAGTTAGTCCACTATATTTGTCTGTGCTGTACAGTTGAACCAATGAACCACCATTTGATGAATGTGAGTGCCCTACAACAAGTTGTTAATAAGTGGAACTGTGCAGTCTGGCATAAGCACTGCGAGTACCACCAAACAGGACATGTGCCGCATTACATTTCGGCATGGGTGTGAACATGTCCTTCCTTATATGTTACAGGCTTTCCCACCAGCTTGGCTGCCGTTTATTATTAATTGATCATTTGTAGAAAACATGTCCTCTTCATGCTGTTGTATAAGAACAGATTTGGAAAGCATGCATGCATATGTTCTTCTATGTGTTGTTCATGCACAAACAATACTCATTGTGTTTGTTTCTGGTCATACGTCTGTCATGCTACTACTCAGTGTTTCAGCACGTATTATTATTATTATTATATACAAACAATTATATCCTAACACTCGTGCTGTGATACACATTTGCACAAGAGACTCTAGCAATGATATGAAATAAAGCAGGAGCACATGAGATACAAACATTCTGAAGGGTACAAGGAAGAGCCAAGGGATTTGCTATTGACATAGCCCCTCTTAACCAAAACCAATTGGCTCTATATATGTGTGCCTTCATGGCTTAATGTGTATTGCAATTTTAAATTGGAAAACAAAGACAGAGTATGCTGGAAGTACAAACATAATTACTCCATACAGTGCTCTGTTTATCTGCATATTGCACCCTTTCATAATGACAATTTTAAACAAATGTTTGTTTCCAGCTGGTGTTTTTATTTCACCCATGATAGCACAATCATCATATAGGACATCATCACACAGTAGAGGTACTCACGCCATACTTAACCATGCAGAAAATATGCAGCATGCGGGTGACTCTAGAATCTTAGCGGCCCAGCTTGAGTACCGAAAACTAACAGAACAATTATGGGTAGGTAGATTTGAAAACTCCAAATCCCCAATACTCAGTCATTGACAGTGCTCAGCCCACTGGCTAAGAGACTCAGGGGTCATTACGAGTTTGGAGGTAGCCATGGTGCCATTAGCACCATGGCTGCCTCCAAAGTCGTGTCCGGGATCTCTGAATGGGGACTTACCGGGTCATTCCAACATTGGAGGACCCATAAGTCCTCATTCAAAAAAAACCTTCCCCATTCCCATTCGAGCCCCCTATAGAGTTCAATGGGAATGGGGAGGGAGCTAATAAAGGGCCTGCAATAGCGGGCCCACTGTTAGCTCTCTGGTCCCTTAGTGACTCCCGCTAAGGACGGCTGGTTTTACAAGCCGGCCTTAGTGGGACCCGCTAAGGGACCTCGGAATGCAGCGGTAAGGGGTTAACGGCACCGACATCCTTACCGTTGCCGTTAACCCCTTACCGCTGCACTCGTAATGAGGCCCACTGTGACAAGGCGAGATCGGTATCTCCACGCTCACAGCAGGTTAGTCCTCCAAGGGCTCCATGTGAATGCAGAAATTGTCACTCAAGTCCCCAAACTTACCCACCATATTTCAGCTTAATGCAAACAGACACAACTTACCTGATGAAGGGCCCCCATCTGAAAAGTGTCGTAATATGCACAAGAAGACACACTAGAGCCACCCAGCCTGCCCCCATGAATGTATTTTTTCCTGCTTGTGAATGACTGTTTTGTTCAAGAATTGTTCTATTGTTGTTCACCGCATATGATGTAAAAACATGTATTTTATTTTCTTAATGATATGAATCACAATATCTGTGTATGTATCCACCCATTAATGGGCCTCATTACGACTTTGGAGGTAGCCATGGTGCTATTAGCACCATGGCTGCCTCCAAAATCGTGTCCGGGTTCCCTGAATGGGGAATTACCGGGCCACTCTGACTTTGGAAGGCCCGGTATTTCCTCCTTCAGGGAACCCGGGCCCGGTCCTTCCCCATTCCCATTCCCATTCGAGCCCCTATAGGGCTCAATGGGAATGGGGAGGGAGCTAACAACGGGCCCGTCAATAACAGACCCGTTGTTAACTCCCTGGTCCCCTCGCGGGACCAGCTATGGACGTCTGGAAAAACCAGCAGGGTAATTCATGGAAATTCGCACAAAAGTGTTGCACGCGGCTGGCGCACAGCGTGCCCGTGCGAATGTCTGCGCCAGCCGCGTGCGATAAAATCAATTTCCGCGCACAGCGTATTCATGGATTATCGCCTCCAAAAGCAGACGTGGCGCCGAGTGGCGCAGCGACCCTGCAGCAGCGCCAGTTACGCCCCCAAGAACGCCCTCGCGCAAGGAAAAGCCATCAAGATCGCAAAACCATCGCAAAGGGCTGCGCCAACCCTGTACCAGTTTACCGGACTGGCAAACAGCAAGCGCAAAGCGGGGAACGTGTATTACGGGTTTCGGGAACACGCGTGCGCGAGAAGTTTCACACGCGATCTGGCCTGGGGGAGCGTGTGCGTGTATTTCAGAGGTGCGCGAGAAGTTCCACACGCGAATGGGCTGGGTGCGTGTATTTCAGGGGTGCGCGAGAAGTACCACACGCGATTGGCCTGGGCGCGTGTATTACAGAGGTGCGCGAGAAGTTCCACACGCGATCGGGCCTGGGGGAGCGTGTGCGTGTACTTCAGGGGTGCGCGAGAAGTTTTACATGTGAATGGCCTGGGGGAGCGTGTGCGTGTATTTCAGGGGTGCGTGAGAAGTTTCACACGTGATTGGGCTGGGTACGTGTATTTCAGGGGTGCGCGGGGTGTTTAACACCCGATTGGGCTGGGTGCGGGTATTTCAGGGGTGCGCGGGAAGTTTCACACGCGATTGGGCTGGTTACGTGTATTTCATGGGTGCGCAGGAAGTTTCAAACGCGATTGGGCTGGGTATGTGTATTTCAGGGGTGCGCGAGAAGTCCCACACGCGATCGGGCCTGGGGGAGCGTGTGCGTGTATTTCAGGGGTGCGTGAGAAGTTTCACACGCGATTGGGCTGGGTACGTGTATTTGAGGGGTGCGCGGGAAGTTTAACACGCGATTGGGCTGGGTGCGGGTATTTCAGGGGTGCGCAGGAAGTTTCACACGCGATTGGGCCGGGTACGTGTATTTCAGGAGTGCGCGGGAAGTTTCACACGCGATTGGGCTGGGTACGTGTATTTCAGGGGTGCGCGAGAAGTCCCACACGCGATCGGGCCTGGGGGAGTGTGTGCGTGTATTTCAGGGGTGCGTGAGAAGTTTCACACGCGATTGGGCTGGGTACGTGTATTTCAGGGGTGCGCGGGAAGTTTAACATGCGATTGGGCTGGGTGCGGGTATTTCAGGAGTGCGCGGGAAGTTTCACATGCGATTGGGCTGGGTACGTGTATTTCAGGGGTGCGCGAGAAGTCCCACACGCGATCGGGCCTGGGGGAGCGTGTGCGTGTATTTCAGGGGTGCGTGAGAAGTTTCACACGCGATTGGGCTGGGTACGTGTATTTCAGGGGTGCGCGGGAAGTTTAACACGCGATTGGGCTGGGTGCGGGTATTTCAGGGGTGCGCGAGAAGTTCCACATGCGATCAGGCCTGGGGGAGCGTGTGCGTGTATTTCAGGGGTGCGTGAGAAGTTTCACACGCGATTGGGCTGGGTACGTATATTCCAGGGGTGCGCGGGAAGTTTTACACGCTCGCCTACAACACGTATCCATGGAATCGAACGTGGCCAATCCGGAAACACGTACGCCAGCAGGAAGTAGGCGTACGTCCACCCGCACAGCATAAAAGTGCACAAAAACAACAAACAAGCTCAGACGCCAGGATGAACATACCGTTCCTAGCAGCAGTGGCCGTGGGATACCGCAGGAGGAGGAGGAGGATAGTCAGGGCCAGAATTTTTACACCCAGAACCAGCCTTTTTGGGATGCCTGATGACCATGTGTATGGGAGGTACAGGTTTCCACCTCACATAATATTCGACCTGGTCAGTGAGTGGGAGGATGACCTCACATCAACCACCCTGTGCTCCCAAGCACTCAGCCCCCTGGAGAAGGTCCTCAATGTACTGCACTTCTTGACCACTGCATCATTTCAGCGGACAAGTGCCATAGTGGGGGGGGGTCACAGGCCACGCAGTCACGCTGCCTACACCAGGTCTTGGCCATCATCACTGCACGCCCATCAGTCCGCAGGCACATATACCTGCCCAGAACACCTGCAGAAAGGCGGGCTGTCGCCCAGGATTTCTACAGGGTGGCACAATTCCCCAAAGTGCTAGGTGCCATTGATTGCACCCATGTGGCTCTACGTCCCCCCAGGGCAACTGAGCACATCTATCGAAACTGCAAGCACTGGCATTCCATCAACGTCCAGGTAGTATGTGATGCCAAGGGAATCATCACCTCAGTATACGCCAACTATCCAGGCTCCACCCACGACAGTTTCATCTACAGAATGTCTACCCTAAACCGGGACATAGAAGCTGGGCGGCATGGCGATACATGACTGCTCGGTGAGTATAAATGCCACTGCGCATGCATGCATGTCAGATACTGAGTAATGTCACAACCCCACTAATGATACCCATCACCACCTCCCCAGGGAACAGTGCCTACCCTCTCAGCACCCACATGATGACGCCAATTCGGAACCCCACCACGCCACCCCAGGTAAAATACAACACAGCCCACATTGCAACCCGGGGCATCGTGGAGCGCACATTCGGAGTGCTCAAGTCACGCTTCAGCTCCCTTGACCGTTCTGGCGGGCAGCTGTTATACGCTCCCCCAGTAGTGTGCAGGATCATAGTGGCAGCATGTGTCCTGCACAACGTTGCAACACGCCGGGGCCTGGCCGTGGACATGGTGGTGCCCCCACATCCCCAACCACATGCATGCCCGCTGCGCATGGGAGGGGAAAGGGCACGGGGTGAGGCAGCCCGTACGCAGCTCGTGGCTAATTACTTCACATAAAATCACACCCCTGTGGAGTGCACACAGCCCTGGCACATACCAGCTGACAATCAATGATGATTGTAACTGACAATTATGATGTCTCAATGGACAGTCAACTGTCACAACCCTACCAGCCTGAGATTGTACATCTGGAAGTGTTCCATTGTGTGCTTCCCTACCTACACAAACACCACCAATGCTGTGTTCAAAAGACACACTTCTATGCTGCTAAAATCATTACCCCCTTGCAAGATACAACATGACAACAGTGCCATGTCACCCAACCCCTCCCCAGCACCGCCACCCAACAGACCATGGCATGACATGCCATGTGAGAGCAAACAAAGTCATCCCCCAAACATGACACGTGTCACAAACTACAGTGTCCCTAATGGAAACTGGCCACACACAATATGCCCACATAAATGTAGAAATAACCACACACATGACCAAATACTTACCACAATACAATCAACATAGCATTAACATGACAGTACTAAGGTAAAGGATATGTAGTCTTACAACACGAGAATGCCAGCACATCCACCACCTCCAACTGTACAGTGTTGTTGCCACGCACATCTGGAAGTCCACTGCTCACAACATGAGCTCCATCTCCAAAGTGGACGGCCTTATGAAGACATGAGGAATGAACCTGCAAATTAGGAGGGAGATATGGATGCACAAGCACACATCAATACACCATGCAGTGCACAATACAACAACAATATGCACTAGGAATGTATACACAGCATTGACTACAGACTGCCCACACATGTCGTGGGAGTCCAACGTCACTGTGTAAGTCACTGTCACTTGGGCACACCCTTTGCAAGCCCATGGAAACGGGAAGCAGGAGGGGTGTGTGTCTCACAAACCCAAGCATCTAACCCAAACTCAGGACAAGCCTGCATGTGCCCAGCCGGAATACAGTGGATGCCCACGGGAGCCACACAAGGCAACACACTGCAACAAAAAATCAAAAATCAAAAATGGCCATGTGTGGGCCAGGGGGGTGGGGGAGGCCACCCAGGAGGTCCGAGGACAGGGTGCCACTTCAACACCTGTGTGAATGTTGGGGAAAAAAAACACCTCCATGGGCTCATGGCCTGCACGGCTACTAAATTGTGGGAGATTCACAGCTGGATTCGCTCTCCTCAACCTCTGCTGCTGCTGCCACAGGAGGTGGTGGTGCTATGGGAGGCAGCCCACGCAAAGCCCTAGTTTGGTCCTCCATGGCAGCAAGCATGCGGGTGTGGAAGGCCTCGTTCTGGAGGGATATGGTGCGGAGATCCCCATGCAACACCCGACGTGTTGCCCGGGCCTCTGCCCGAGTTGCCCAGGCCTCCGCCCGAGTTGCCTGCATCTCTGCTGAGAGCGTACGGGTGATGCGCTCCAGCAGCTGTTCCGTCCTGGTGACAGTGAAAGCCTCAAGGTCCACAAGAGTCTGCCTGAGGTGCCGGACCTCTCCCCTCAGGGCTTCCCTCTGTCCCTGGGCATCTAGAGAAATTGATTCCCTCAGATTGTCCAGGGCCGCCTGTCTGTCCCTGTTGGACGCCAACATGTCCTCCCTGACTGATTGGCAAATGGAGTCTGTTGCCTGCTGTAGTAGCTCCATCTGCCTTTCTGGGGGGACAATGGAAGTGGCCACCCTCTCCATGGCTTGAGCAATCATTTCTGATGATGCTGCCTGTTGGTTGGCCATACCGTATATGGATTGCTCCCATGCGGTATTTCCCGGTGGCGGACGGCCACCGCGTTGGCGGGCACCACACCTGTCTGGGGCAAGGCGAACTGCGCCTTGCTGTGTCGGCACTGCCTGAGGCTGCAGGACTGCATTTCCCCTCTGAACTGCTGGCCCAGGAACAGGATCAGATGTTGCGGAGTGTGGCCCTGCATCCGTAACCACCACAGGTGCACCTACCAATACTGACATCCCCATAGTGGGCTCTACCCCTGGTGCAGGTGGGTCGGACAGAACAGTATCCCTTCCATGAACACATACCTGCGAATCCACATAGGTCGCATCCGAATCAACACCTGAAAAGAGTTCTGGGGAGGTGCAGCCAGGGACACCCCTGGACAGTATGGCCTGCAGCAAGAGAGGGTTCTCCTCCACCACCAAACCACGTCCCCCACTGGTGCCTGGTTGTGCTTCAGATCCCTCCTGGGCCTGCACCATCTCCTCTCCCTCAACAGCATCAGGTGCGTCATCCTCTGCAAAAACATGAAAGACAAAAAATGGAAACAGGTATTAGCACCATGGCACACTATTAGGCCAGACAAGCTACAGTACCAGTACTTGATTTACACATGTCCCACATGACTATAACCCTCCCATGCATGCACTGTCCATGAGTTGGAAGGGGAGGAAAATGTCAGACACTGATGACACCAAGATGGGAGAGCAACACATTAGCTGCATGCTGGCTAGCAGTGCCATCACACATTGGCCTGGGAGTGGCATGTCCAATACACATACATGACACATGCCATCACACAGATGGCATGTACCATAGGCATGTCATATATGTGACAATAGGGCAGAGTGATGCGCAGTAGAACCGGGTGAATTTCTACAATCAGCCTGAATGAACACAGCTAAATACGGAACAATGTTGTTGCAAGATGCCACTTCAAGGGCAACTGGGGCGATGTAGTGCAAAATGCCTACTGTGGGGAGAAGGGATACTGTAATACCCAAATCCCGGGGTGCAGAGTGCATTGGATGAAGCACATGGGTGGCCCAAAACACTCAGGCACACACACCCTGACCTGGCCCTCAACCAGAACCCCTCCCACAAACAACATACACATGGATCACACACACATGCATGTGCATTCACCGGACAATGCCTCGTAATCTGGCAGTTCTCCCACACCTTGGATCTGCTCCTCTGTGACATAGGTCCCAGCAACATGTTCATGTAGAGTGAGTTCAATGTCCTCTTGTGGAGACCCACCTCCAGTCACCAGAGTTGCGGCATGACTTGAGGCCAGCTTTTTCTTTGCCCTATGCTTAAGGTCGTTCCAGCGCTTGTAGCACTCAACAGCTGTGCGCCTCATAAACCCAAGGGCACTTATGCTGTCCGCGATGGACTGCCAGTGTGCCTGACGTCGAGCAGGTGTGATCCTACACCCTGAAGTGACCAACATTTCGGCGTCATGTTCGGACACATACTGCACAAGTGCATCCAGTTCGGCATCATTGAAGCTAGGCTTCCTTGGCGTGCCGGACCATGTAGCCGTGTCGGGGTCATCAGCCTGTACTGGACGAGCACTCTTCCTCTTTCCTTTTGTGGGTGATGGGGATCCGGAGTGCCCTACGCCGCTCTGGACACTAGAGGCAGGAGCACTGGTGGACTGTGTAGTAGTAGTGTGCGATGGCACACTGACCACATGACTTTCTGCAGGCATTAGCTGAAGTGTGATGATGGCAGGGGGAACCTCAGTCTGATGTACCGGGACCAACACTGTCCTGGCTGGGAGAGTCAGAGCTGGGGTGGACAGAGCTGCAGCTGCCCCTGCAGCCTCCCCACCCTGCCTACTCGGGGCAGCAGATGACATGGCTGCCCCTGTACCACGTGGCCTGGTGACACTGGCTTGCGCCGCCACCCGTGGCCTAGACTTGGCGACCTGGAAGTCAGCCTGGGAGTCACCCTGTGCTAGGTCAGGTGCCACAACGGGCCGGTCCAACAAGGGCTGAGCAGGGATGGTGTCAGCCACGTTTCCCTCAACCATGGGCGGGGGGGGTGTGTCCCTGACTGGTCCTCCACACGTGGGTGGCTAGGGGTAGTCTGCAAATCCTGACCATGTCCCCTACCGCGCCCACCACGCCCACCTCTTGAGGCTCGGCCACCTTTGCCACCCTTACCACTTGCTCGCCTCCCAGCCATGGCACTGATGGAGTTGTGCGTATGGGAGTTGCAGTGGACAATTGTCCTGGGCAATTGGGGGTCAAAGGGGTAGGGTACTAGATGGAATCGTACCCAAGTGCTCTAGCAAGGCTGTATGGAACCCCTGGGGAAAGCTGACGGGTCACGCAACGCACAGGCACCCCTAAAACAGAAAATGACGTGCACGCGACCTCTCGTAGACCACGTGCGTGGGAAAAGGAACCTGCACTACGCTGTGGCACCCAGAAACACAAAAATGAACATATGCGTGTCACACGCAGCCTACAATGACCTCTGAAGGGGTACGCTACACACGGGGCTAGCACAGTTGGTAAATACGTGCGCGACTCACCGTCTGCCTGGGAAAAGAGCGTGAAAAATGTGCGCGTTGGCAACATCCCCGCCAAAAGAAGATTTGTACACTGTCTGAGGAGACAGGACAAAAGGAGAAGTCAACGCTGTTTGAGGAAACAGGTCGAAGAGAAAATCAGAAAAATACTGACAGAGGTAACAGGGAGTACGAACAAGAAATGCTATGAAGTAAATCGCGTGTGAACCGAGAAGAAGTACAGATTTCACCCACTCGCTCTCCACGAGAAGCACGTACAAGGAAATGACGTACTACACGTACCTTTTAAACCGCACCACACGTCCAACGTCACTTCCGCGTATACGCACTGAGGCACTATCCTCCAATTACGCGGGCTGACACTCGGACGTGCAGTTTTTGGTCTTGTAACATTCCCCCGGGTACAGGGACACGCCCGCGCGTGTCACGTCACAGACGCGCCTGCGCTGTCAGGGCCTTTGGTCCAATGGAATCGCGTACACAGGCCAATCGCGTGTGGAACTTCTCGCGCACCCCTGAAATACACGCGCCCATGCCAATCGCGTGTGAAACTTCTTGCGCACCTCTGAAATACACGCACACGCTCCCCCAGGCCCGATCGCGTGTGGAACTTCTCGCGCACCTCTGAAATACACGCACATGCTCCCCCATGCCCGATCGCGTGTGGAACTTCTCGCGCACCCCTGAAAAACACGCGCCCAGGCCAATCGCGTGTGGAACTTCTCGCGCACCTCTGAAATACACGCGCCCAGGCCAATCGCGTGTGAAACTTCTCGCGCACCTCTGAAATACACGCACACGCTCCCCCAGGCCCGATCGCGTGTGGAACTTCTCGCGCACCCCTGAAATACACGCGCCCAGGCCAATCGCGTGTGGAACTTCTCGCACACCTCTGAAATACACGCGCCCAGGCCAATCGCGTGTGGAACTTCTCGCGCACCCCTGAAATACACGCGCCCAGGCCAATCGCATGTGAAACTCTCGCGCACCTCTGAAATACACGCACACGCTCCCCCAGGCCCGATCGCGTGTGAAACTTCTCGCGCACCTCTGAAATACACGCACACACTCCCCCAGGCCCGATCGCATGTGAAACTTCTTGCGCACCTCTGAAATACACGCACACGCTCCCCCAGGCCCGATCGCGTGTGAAACTTCTCGCGCACCTCTGGAATACACGCACACGCTCCCCCAGGCCCGATCGTGTGTGGGACTTCTCGCACACCTCTGAGATACACGCACACGCTCCCCCAGGCCCGATCGCGTGTGGAACTTCTCGCGCGTGTAGAACTTTTGCGCACATTTTTTTCCTGCGCAGGGACGCTACCACCTGCTTTCGTGTGGCGGACATGTATGGGCCTGTGCGCGTCTTTGGCCGTGCGCTGTTTTTCCCTATTCAATTCCATGAATACGTGTTGTAGGCGAGCGTGTGGGCGTTCCGCGCACTTGCCTCCTGTACTTCCCCCGTGATGCCCACATTTTCACGAGTTGTTCCCCATTCTGCGTGTAACGCCCCGTGTTACGCCTACTTTTGTTATGTGCGCCGCGCTATGTGCGAATTCGCTGTGGCCTTATCGCACGGCGTTCGATGACCTGTGCGCCAGCGTGCGCCAGCGTGCGCCGCGCACTTTTTCAGCGCACATCCCACATTTTGCACGTGCACGGACTTCCATGAATAGATGTGCGATGTTTTCTGTGCGATAATCGTGTGCGTGCACGGATTTCCATGAATAGATGTGCGATGTTTTCTGTGCGATAATCGCACTTGCACTGCGATTTTCGCTATTTCACTGCGAATCGCACGTTTTCGCACGCGTGCGCCGTTTTTTTGGCGCACATTAATTCCATGAATCGGCCTGCAGTTGTCCACAGCGGGTCCCGCGAGAGGACCTCCTAATAGTGCAGAGTGGATTTAATGGTGCCGGCAACATTACCGGCGTCGTTAAACCCATTCCGCACTAGTCGTAATGAGGCCCATTGTTGGAAACATTGATTGAACACAAAAATAAATTGTTGCATTTTGAAGCTCCTGCTCTTATGTTCTCTCATGTGGAACAAAAGTGGAATGAATTTTAATTCCACATTAGAAACGTTACCTTTGATATTGTTGTGAACTTCATTTGACATCCGTGCCCAATAGTGTGCCGAGGTCTTTTTCCTCAAACATTTCAGGAACTCTTGCCCACTATTATTCTTTGGCCATGGAGGCAAGATTTGACCCAGAGCACCGTGAAATCTTTGCAAATGAATTGACACCTAATGAATGAACTGTGGAAATATTTGGTAATCTTTGGTGTGCCCCTCTACACTCTTTTTTTCTTTCGGGTTCTAAAGTGGTCAGTGATCCTTTCTGGTATTGTTTAAAAGCTCTTCAAATATGTGTGCAATATCGACACTGTGGTGCCTGACTTCACCAAGCATGTACATGAGGAAGAAGAATCTGCCAGCACACGTTGCCGGCTCATCAATGACACTTCCAAAAGATGATCTGACTTCACTCACCATATTTTTTGTAAATATAGCGTACCCTATCATTGGGGAAAACCTTTCAATTTCACCCAAAGATATACATAATTCTTTCTCTGAATTTCCACTAGTGCTCAACATGTTAAATATATATATATATATTTATATATATTTTAATTGCATTTTTAGAGGGGAACCACTCCATAAAATCGGTTTAAAGTGGGTGAGTAAGACCGACTAATGGTGCGCTCTAGTCCCGCAGGTATGTACGCGTGCAGCGCAACTGGAACCCTGAGGTTCTACTCTCACCCTCAAGAAGCATTAAGAAATGGCAGGTTAGTTTTAGTTGTTTGCGTTAGCCTTATTAAATTATGATTACATTAATCATATGTTTAGTCCACACAAAGAAGGGTTTAATGTTGTGCACTTGATAAAACACTTCAGGCAACACGTGTTTCGACACTGGGACTTTGTCAAGGCTGATGGTTGAACAGTACTCAGTTGAAATCAGTCATGCCATGGTATAAAACAATAACATTAGGTGTATAAAAATGATCAATACATACTATGGTCAAGGTTAAGGAGGATGAGGAGAGGAAAAGCAGAAAGAGGGACACAGGGAAAGAAAATAGTTCATAACTTAAAAATTCAACAAACAGTAAATTGCACATGTTGACAATGTCCTAGATTATATAATATACGTGAGATTGTATGGTCTGGTGCCATAAGCAATCAGCTGCTTTGTTATTGCGGATAAAGGTAGAGCAGAAGAAGCACCCAAAAGTACCACACCTGATAGCGTCACCTTTTTTGGTAGTGAGAAGAACTGGTGCTGTAGGTGATCATTGCCTTTAACATGATAGTGAGAAGAGTTACTATACATGTGCGGAGGAGAGACTTACGTATGTGAGAAAATGTTAGGATATCTCGACTGGGACTCAGCAATGCTGGCTTCTTGGAATAACCTGTATATCACATGATAAGGGAGCCAATATAAGAGCGGCTTGTGAGAAAAATTGAAATGTTGTATCAGCAACGTTTGAAATCATAATTACCCTAATGGTCACAGATAAGGTTCAGGTTCTACCTGTAATTGGTTGGTGGATAAGATGTGGTCCTGATTAGAATACTGTGTAGAGTGGCAAATGGCCTGATTAGACATAGAAGGTGGAATGTGCACAGTGTAGGACACATGGTCATTTGGTAGCTTACCACTCAGTCTTGTCTGTTTCGCAGATTGGCAGTATTTCTTAGCAACATTGGCTGGCTCTATTATAACTTTCTGTAAGGGGTTAGGGCAGTCTTTCAACATAAAGTATTGCTGGCATTTTGCTAGCAATGGTTAATGTTACAAGGATCTTGCCATAGTAGTAATGAGATGGTTAGTATTGGAGACAAGAGGCCATACAATAATTGTGCATTCTGATAGAGAGAAAAATAAGACACACTACATCAGCCCTTAAGGGTTAGCATGATAGACCTGGGAAGGAGCTGACTTACCTAATGGAAAGGGGGTTTCCTGTGAGGAATCCTCCCTCGCGTCTCTCGTGTGCTGGACGCATGGCCATCTACACGCCAATGTTTATGCAGTGGAGCCTGGGGTGACGTCACGCACATCAGTGCGCATGATGTTGCACGCTCAATGCACGTTGTGTCATTTTAGCCAAATGTCAATATTGACATTGGTGTGCAGGATCAATGCTGCGTTTGTATCTGTCAGGGCCAGAGAGCGTCACATTGAGAAATGTATATAGTAAAGGGTGACAACATACAGAGATGCGTCATTTTTGCAGAATGGACAATCTTTAATAAGGGTGGTGTTCAATTGAATCACACGTACCAGAGGGCCTGATTGGCAGAGGAACACAGTTTGGAAAGCAAGGCTTAGTGACCTGACATTACCTAGTTTGATAACGTCTGGGACGAAAAACAATTACATTCTAAATTTGTGAGATAATAGTAGTGATTGGGGAAGTCTGAGTAGAGCAAGTGAGAGATCCTCACTGGCATTCGCAAGGCTTCGATTGTAATTAGTAGGGTCTAAGGAAATGGAGTGAGAAAGCCTCACAAATATTCTCAAAAAGTATCAGTATAGGGAATGTGGGTGCTTTTTCCTCCAACCTGTTGTTTGTATAATTATAAGGAATTTTGAGACCTCACATAGGATAGTGCATGTTGCAAGGGACATCTGGTTACAACAGATCCCACACAGTACAGTACTAGGTTGGTGTCTTCTGTTGGCACCTGTAGTCACACAACACTATTGTCGGTGAACAAAGTTATACAGCAGATTGTTAGGCTTGAGTTCTTTGAACAGTTATTGAAAATGAAATGCTATGGTTAAGAACAGAAATGCAATACAGTATAAAGCTAGATCGATTGAAGTCCTGTAGTTCTGATATGGCATAAATGGATACAGAGATATATAGGGTGTAACATCTCTGAAGTGTAGGATAGATGTAAAGAGAACATATCAATATGGAATTCCACGAATAGAACAGTGCAGTGCTGACCTGATATCCACTAAAGGCTCCTATAATCTCTATATAGTATCTATGGTAAAGAATGACACAGAATAAGGTGCAGCTACATCAATAAAAACAAGGTTAAATAAACACATTCATTTTGTGTTCCACATTGAGGTCATCCTTGGTGCCCCTGGACTTGCAGATGCATTTGGACTCCATCAGCTGTAACATCAGTGTGTGGTTGCCCCCCCACCCCCCGTTTGCTGGTTGTGGCTCTCATCAAGCCTATGAATCTAATCTCTCTCTTGCCTGACAATTTGTGGCACTTCTACCAATGCTGTGCCAGGGGCAGCCTGGGATCCCGGCTGTTGAAACTTGCCAGGTGTTCCCTTGTACTGGTTCTCAGTTGTCTTAACGTGCTCCCTATGTACAGTTTCTGGCAGACACATATAATAGCATATGCCACATAGGTGGCCTTGCAATTAATTAAGTCTCTTATAATGATCTCTCCACCTTGTTTAACAGAGAATCTGTCACAGCTCCCATGAGAAAATGTGCACATGTTGCATGTTCCACAGCAATACAATCCTGACAGGGGTCTCAACCACTTGGGACCTCTTCCTGTTGCATGGCTGTTGCTGCTCAAAAATGACAGGCAGAGCACATTTCTAATCAATGGTGCTCCGGTGTAAACGAATTTGGGCTTGAGATTGATATGATCTAATACATCTCTGTGCATGTATAAGAAATACCAGTGCGTCTGTAATATTCTGTATGGTGTGTGACCATCATTTGAATACGGTGTTATAATATATGTTGTGGTCTTCTTATTTGAATAGTCTTGGATCTCGGTCACAAAAACTCAAATCTAGTGCATTGCTTGATCTTGTCAAGAGATTTCTTGACCAGGGGGGTGAGTATCCTCTTTCTTGGAATCTCGTGGACAGCAGTGCACATTCTGTCAAAATATCTGTCTTCACTGTAGTACAGTACCTGCAGGCCCGTTGGATCTCGCCTGCAGATATATTGTTCACAGTACTTTACAATGGCAACTTGAAGCATCAAGGGTAGAGTTGACTTCAGTTGCTTTTCGGAATTGTTTTCCTTATACCTATACAAACAAAGGTTTGAGGAAAAATCCCTCACATTCTCTATACTGATACTTTGTGAATATGTGTGAGGATGTCTCACTCCATTTAATTACATCCCACTAATTACTATGCAAGCCTTACAAATGTCAGTGAGGATCTCTCACTTGCTCTACTCAGACTTCACCAATCACTACTATTATCTCACAAATTTAGAATGTAAACTTTTTACGTCCCGGACATTATCAAACTAGGCAACATCAGGTCACTAAGCCTTGCTTTCCAAACCTTGTTCATCTGTCAATCAGGCCGTCTGGTGCGTGTGATCCAATTGCACACCACCTTTACTAAAGATTCAATCAATTACCGTCCATTCTGCAAAACTGACTAATCTCTGCATGTTGTCACCCCATACTATATCAATTTCACAATGGGAAGCTCTCTGACCCTGACAGACGCAAACACAGCATTGATCCTGCACGCCAATGTCAATATTGACATTTGGCTCAAATGACACGACGTGTACCGAGCGTGCAACATCATGCACACTGATGCGCGTGACGTCACCCCAGGCTCCACTGTATAAACAATGGCGTGTAGATTGCCATGCGTCCAGCACACGAGAGACGCGAGGGAGGATTCCTCACAGGAAATCCCCTTGCCCTTAGGTAAGTCATCTCCTTCCCAGGTCTATCATGCTAACCCTTAAGGGCTGATGTAGTGTGTCTTATTTTTCTCTTTATCAGAAAGCACAATTATTGTATGGCCTCTTGTCTCCAATAATAACAATCTCAGTACTGCTATGGCAGGATCCCTGTAACGTTAACCATTGCTAGCAAAATGCTCGCAATACTTAATGTTAAAAGACTGCCCTAACCCTTTACAGGAAGTAATAATAGAGCCAGCCTATGTTGATAAGAAATACTGCGAATCTGTTAAAACAGACAAGACTGAGTGTATGAGAATATGAATCTCAAAACGTGTTGGACGATAGGAATAAAAAGCCTATATCGAAAGAATTAAATAATGAATCTTTTGTTTTCTTGAAATTATATGAGAGTCAAATGTTTTTAAAAACTATTCAATTTGAACTAAGAGTACAAAAGCTGCCCACAGGTGGGGTTAGCTATCTTTAGAAAGTCTGGATTATTTATTGAGCCACAGATAGTGTGCAGGGGACGCAAGTTCCCCCAAGTTGGGAACTTCCTTGTTATTGTCATGTGTTATCAGCTCCTTCAAGTTATGTTATTGGCTCTGGTAGTTCCTGGAAGTTTGGCATTGCTGTTCTTAACTAATAATAAAAGTCAAACCATTGCAAAACCATGATGTTGGACCTATGGTAATTCAACCCTTTTCAGTGTCTCTGGCCGTCCTTGTAGGACTGGTAATTAAGTCTGGGACGACCTGTCTGCCTTTATGATTACTGATGGCTCGAGGCTTTTATGAAAACAGATGGACACCTGCTAATGCGAGCTAATGAGCTTGGTGACTAATTGGGTAGCCCCGTTTTTTAGTTGCTTAGTTATGTCCTTAAACAAATGTGCCAAGCTGTATTGCAGCTGTATTGATGTACTCATTTCAGGTAATGCCTTTCAGAGGGAGGTTTACCACTCCTTCATTTGAATGAGGTGATTTTGTGGTGATGATGGCTAAGCTGCTATCTGAACAATCCCAAGCACCTGGAGCCGCAGCTGGGTAGATCACCTAAACCACATCCGGAATGTGCTGTGGGTTCTTAAGAGAGCCACATTTATGAAGAAGGTATCTATAGTAAATGCAGGTTGCTCAGGAATAAGTGATATACAGTACCTTGGACACAAGAGTGGTAAAAGTAAAGGTACATCCTCTCCAGAAGAAAATAGAAGCAGAACTTGGCAAAAAAAAACACAATTTTTCACTTAAGAGCCTTTCTTCGACTCTCTGGATATTGTAGGAATGCAGTGACTCTTTGAAGTCGGTGGTGCTGCAGTGGTGCTTTAATCACTTTTCACTTGATCCCTCAGAAGGTACTTTGGGCTGAGGAGTGCCAGCAAACATTTCAGGTGTCTGCTAACACCATGTTGAAATCTCAAGTGATTCTGGCTACAGACTAAAGCGAGACACTGAGAGTCCAGAGCAATGCACCGAAGACTGGGCCAGGTGCAGTCCTGTTACAACTGGAAGAGAAGGTTAGGAGAAGCCCTGTAACATTGGTCAGCCTGGTGCTCAAGGACAGACAGCAGTGATGGGCAGCTGTTGAGAAAAATACTGGAGCACTGTTTCGGCCTTGAAGAGATAGATACTCCCCCTGATTGGTTCTATCTTATAGATCCAAATGGATCATAAACTCTTAAAGTGGAAATTGACAATTAAGTGAGAGAATCCCAAGTTGCTGTGTTGTCCGACTAGACTGCAAGGCCTAGAATTAACCATTGAACACATGGCAGATTAGACATGGAAGTACAAACAGACTCCCTGCAATGCTCTCGCAAAAAGATTCTTAGAAATAATCCCAAAGCGGATGGCAACCATGTGTGTAAGGACCGGTATGAGACCAAATGTCCTCAAATGAACTTCTGGTGACAGACATCTGTATTTGTGTTACTATTTTCTATTCTGCTACTGACTTTTCACAGTCATTGCCCCTCAATGGCATCAATGCAGATGCATATCTGAATGCGTCTTTATCCGAATCTCATTCAAGATTCCCTGTTTGAGTTCCTTAACAAAGATACCTGTGCTGATAACACTAGTCAGAAGCGGATCTGTGATTATTGCGACGACCGAAAATGCCGACTTTTTTAAAACCCCTTTACACAACCTATATATACGGGGGGAGACCCCCAGACGCTCCCATATTAATATTCTATGCTATACCCCCTCACTTATATATGTGGTGTAGGGGAGGGTCCAAAGAAAAGTAGGCATTTTCGGCCATCATAATTGTGAGGGTGACATTTTGGTACGATTCCATTAGAAGCCACCCCTAAAGTTGCATTCTAGTAGTGTATGATCTGCTGCACCTTGGGGGTGTCCCTACCTGGAAAACCTGTGTATATCGAGCTCTAAGGCCAATAGCCTTATAATTTTTCTGCCAGAGTCAATGTGACTTGTATGTTGCCTTATATGGTTATACCTTCTGCTTGTCTCAGAAAATGGAAGGACAATGTTTTCAGACCCAGCCATATGCAAATGCTTAAAAGGAGTTTGGAATCTACTTTGAATCGAAACCTGAGCAAAAGCCTAGGGAGGAGTACTAGAAAGTTTGACTATGACGGCAGTCACTGATTGGGTGTCTGCCTCATGTTTAAATGGAGGCAGACCTGTTACATTGAGTGCATAGATCTTGCTTAAGTCCTGTTCCCTGTATTTATGTAAGTATTTATGTTTTATAATGCACCAAATTACAATGTTATTTGAAAACACTAATGCCATTTATAATATGATGGTCACATATTTTGTCAATACTGGTAATACATCCCAAAGCAGGAATAGGATGACACCACATGATGTGGATTTGTGTGGGAGCTCTAATGGACCACATCCACCATTCCAAGACAAGGGCAACAGTGATTTATGTCAGTTTATGCTAAAATTAGCCGCCTAACCCCTGACCATGTGAAGCCCTCTATAGTGTTCTCTTTCCTATACCTGGCTGGACATAGGGACGTGACCAGATAAAAAAAGCATTGGCCATGCCAATAGTTTGAGCTTTTGTGTAGGCATGTGAGAGTCACTTACCAGGCACAGCCTGCAGTGGTATTACATGGCCGTTGATGGCAGGTGCAATATGGTGTGAGTACCTGGACATCGAATAGCAGTGACTGTCTAAAGCCTAATACACAAGCCAAAACTGTTGGCTTTACCAATTCTTCTTTTAACATGACGTTGCTGAAGGGAGACCTGGTAAGATAGTTTTATTACACCTGTAGCGGGTTTATAACTGAAATTAAGTCAATAACTCTCAGAGGACTACTTTGCAGGCACTTTGAGTGAAAAGTGTGATGGTAAAGCGGGATTAAAGCAAGCTCAAAGAGTTCCTATGAGGAGGTGTTTTGGGCCAGATGGGAAGGAATTGGGTTGGAATGGCCAGAGTGATTAACATGACCATGGGCAGTGAATGGGTGGGCAAATAACCAAATAACACGGTCAGCCTGTGTGTCCCTCCTCATATACCATTTGCCACTCTCTGTACTCCTATGCAATAGTTGTGAGTTGCAATAGTACAAACTAAAGAACCCTTGTATCCTGAGAGTAATGCAGCCCTTTCTTGCACTCACCTTTCATGAAGACGCTGAAGCATGGCATCCATAATAGTTGGTACCTAGCAGTGCCTGTGTCCTGTGGTTCCTAAAGAACTGAACTATAAAGAACTGAAGTCAGCTGTCTCGGAATCATTGACCTCCTTAAGCCTTGCTTGCGTTGATGACCGCACTGTCTGTGAAGCATGTAACCATCCGCAGAGTGGGTGTGCCTGGTTTTTTAAACAATTTTAAATGAAATTGAATGATGGTAGATCAACCTCTGGAAAATGTGTGGGGCTAATCCACACACATTTTCCTTTGCTGACCATACAACATACACACAGACCCTTGTACTCTTGGAGGACACAGCCTAACGATGCAGCACCCCGTCATATTTAGTTGGGATATGACAGCCAGGGGTACACCACATCATCTCAGAAGGGGGAGCGTAAAACATTAGGCAAGCCTAATTAATTAACTAACAAAGGCTCCATGGACCCGCCCTGTTCTTTTGTTGAGCCCTGTAGCTAGTGGCAGCATTCACATAATAATAAGAGTTTAATTCAAACAGACCAACACGGGGCCTCGCTACTTAAGGAGACAAGAAATCCGAATACCCTTTCATATGCACCGTGTCAACCTGATGCAAGCTACCGCCCTCAGTATCGATTGACAGTGAAATGTCATGTCTGGGACCACATGTTTACAGTAGTCATCCCCATAGGGAGATCCCATTCAGAAGGTATGAGTATGTGGATTGACGGAGCCAGAAAATATGGTCTTGCTGCAGCTTCAAAGGAGACCTGCTGCTTTAATCACGAACCACAGAGAGCTGCATTAACCACAATCGACAGGAAGATGGGTGGGACTTAGTATTACATGTTTTCACCCCTTTACCTTTTCTGTTGAAAAGCACTCTGGTTATGACATGCATACAGGAGATTGTTGGTGGGGACCTAGGATTGGTTCACTGAGGTAGGTTTAGCCTATACTAATCACTGTGGCCCATTTGGCTTTAAAAGAGGGCAGAGCCCCTCTTTTGGAAGATCATCTGAAGGCTTCACCAGAAGCAGAAACAATAACTCATCATTGGACCCTGGCTGAAGGTAGAGTCTTCCTTACATCCTCAGCCAGTGAAGGAAGGCCAGTACCGCCAAGAGGAAAACGAGATCCCTCCCTTAAGCATATCCCAGGGAGCAGAGGGAGATACCAAATCCAGAGGACCCACCATTTGCTGCTCCCCTGCATCATTGTGGCCCAGATATGTGATGCGACGGGATAGGTCTTCACGCCTAGGAACAATGTTTCTACATTTGAGGTGGCATGATTCAACTTCAACTTTTGGATGCAGGTTCATTTCTGGAGAAATATATATGATTTTCAGAAGGTATGTTCAACTGTGCAAATTTGCTGCATAGGGCAATTATTCCTCACAGAATAAGAGAAAACCCATACATTCTGATAATTAATATCGTCTATAATAGCAGTTGGTTTCCCGAATACCACCTGTTTTACTGACTTTGAGAAGGCTCAAAATGAGCCCATAAATAGGGGAGTAAATAAAGAATAAAATCAGAAGTCCTGACCATGTTACTCACTCAGAATGACTGTATTTGATAAAAAATATTTTAGGAAGAAATACACATATTAAGACATATATGCACAATCCATATACAATAGACTATAAGCAAAGTTTAAGAAAATAGGATAAACATTTGTAAAAATATCGATCATCAGTGAAAAGGTATCTAAAATAACGACCACATAGTGCACCCTGGAACAAGTGCTGCTCTAAAATAGAGGTCCATGCCATTTCCTTAGCATAACATTTCTTCATGAGTAAACAAAAAGATAAATAACAGATCAATTGCCAATTATGTACAAGTGTCTAAGCACGCCTTCCTTTTTAAGCTCGCTCCATAGATATAGTTTGCAACCAGGGAAACTTGCGCCGTGTCATCAGTATTGTTGCACTATAGAAGGGCATAAAGAATCAGCTTGAAATACACTCTCCAGTTTCTTGGACAGAGTGTCAGAAAGGACATTTATCTGATCTGGAAGTATCCCAAACATTAAAGGTAGTTGTTAACGGAAGGATCTCAGATATAAATTTGACATAAAGTTCCTGTGGGAGCAGGGGTGGGTGGGTTGCATAGTCCAGATATCGATCAAAGCCCTGCTGTTTTGAGATTCCCAGTATGTTGTGATAGCGAGTATAAAATGTGATCCTCTTCCTTAATCTTGAAGGCAGATTTGACCAAAATGGTCGTCTTCTTCTCAATTGATAATAGATTTAGCTACATTTCAGGGAGCTCTATATAAAACTATACCTTTTTTTGGCATTTTCACCATGGAATTGATAGGGCCCCACTTTGCTTCAGAATATCCGGAATGGCTACTCTCTACTTAGCAAGAGAAGGGGGTGCCCCACACTCTCACCCAATATTATAATGGTTTGAGAAGAATTAGGCGGTCAGTACCTTGAAGATTAAGTTCGATGTGTAGCATTTATGTTGGGATGTTCTTAGGTAAATTTAGCAACCATTTGAACTTTTCAGTTAAGGAAATTAATGTAGACTTCCAGAACCCTCACGGTGCTGCTCCGTAAGCAGCAGCCGATCCAGTTTGTCAGTTACCTACTATTAGTGCTGGGCTGATTGCCCCTTTGCCATGGGTGTTCAAAAGAGAGTTGGGGGGTGGGCAGCATAGCTGCTCACCACAAGATTTCCTCTCCCTAAATGTGCACTCCAATTCCCAGTTGCATTTACTCTAAGGCCCAAATAAACCTAGATTGTTACCTGTTCAGTTGGTATTCCCTCCAGGTCTATGTTAAGTGCATACAATCTTCTTGCATTTGGGGCAATGACCATTGTTGCAGAAGGAATGAAAAGTATTGACCTGTTTTCTAAGTCCCGCGGGCGTCAAAGGAAATTAAAATGGCATTGTCCGCACACATGAGCAGATGGCATTTGCCAAACCGAAGAGCTGGGCCATCTGATGGAAAGCCCAGCAGCGCCCAATCACTCCATTGACAAAAATGCAAAAGAGCAAAGGGGCAAGGACACCCCCATACCAGACGCTTTTTTGTGCGTGACAACCAAAAACAATAGAAACGAATCCAATCTTATGTGATTGCTTAGAAATAGCAGAGAGGCCCCTTCTCTCAACACTTAACCTGCACCTGTTAACTTTCCGCGTGCACATTCAACAAGGTGACTTCCCTCATTTGCATAGGGGTGTTTCTTATGCAAATGGAGGGATCCCTATTGCCTCTATGGATGCCTTTTATTTTGAAAGCATGAATATTGGCAAAATGCACATGTGCATGCCCACCACTTCTACAGCCACCTAAAAGGTGATGCCCCTATGGGGCGCTTCCCCGGGGCTCTATTTAGAAGGGAGAAACAAAGTTGGTCCTAGCTCCCTTCCGCATGGATCACCAAGTGGTGGGTACAGTTAAAGTCTGCAGCCCCTTTTGTTGGGACCACTTCTAAATGATGCTTGGCCACAGATAAGTGAGGGCACATTGGCCTCATACTTTAAGAAAGCAGTGGGTGAGCCGTTGCGATAAAGCATGCTTCACCACTCCAGAGAGCTGTGGATAATATTAGCAGCATCGTTTATTTTTTGGTAATGGGGCACAGACCTTAGGATTTCACATGTTACAGTGCCACAAAACTGTCCCAATGGCAGCTGTGGGCTATGTAAGTCCCCTTTATAGTGACACATATCAACACTTTAATTCAGTTTGTACTTTTATTTGATTTATTGCAGCCTAAGTATTGCTTATATGCCCCTAGATATATGAAAGTTCCACTCTGTCACAATGCTTAGCATGCAATAAATCAAATAAAAGTACAAACTGAATTAAAGTGTTGATATTTTTTTTATAATCGTTTTTTTATTGATTTTATGATTGCACGACAACCAACCAAAATGTGCCAATTGACAGCATAGAACTTGCAGTTCAAATAGTACAAGAACACCGAGTTTCCTCCTACATTAGAAACACCTACAAGCCCCTCTTTGTGAATACCTCCCTTCAACCATTCTTATCGAGGCAGCACTGCAATAGTTTAATCCAAACATCGTCTGTTCTGCCTTGAAGAGAGTTCATAACTCAGAGATCTTCAGATGATTTTGTGGGTGCCTCTCAACTTATATACCCTTGCCCCAAAGAGCCCAATTTGTAATGTGCAGGTGTGCCCTTGCACCCCACTTGAGGCAACCTTTTTCTTTTTATTTCTTTTGTAAGTGGGTTGAAGCCGTGGATTTTTTGATTTTAACTGGATGGAGGTGCTGCATTTTTGTACTTTCGATGTTGTCCCTATTCCATAATCAAGTGACCAAAAGCATATTGTATGCAGAGTTATTAGTCAATGCAGAGTCCACAGCCATTGCTGTAATCATAATGTAGAGGTGGAGCCAAGTACTCACAACTAAAGCTCCTCCCCCATGTTGCCTATATTTTGGGAGCCAGAGTGTGAGACACGTGCATTACCAGTAAGAATACCGATACCAAAGAGAATCCTGGAAGTAAGATTCCCATTGAAAAATCCATACATGCATACACAACAATATGATGGCCATTTGAATGAAATCTGAGCAAAAGGGAAGACTGGTGATGTCATTAAAAGCAGAGCTGACGCACCCAGAAGAGATGCAGAGACGAGAGAACATAAAGATTCTATAAGCTCTAAAGACAAGGTGTTAAAGATTAGCAACCTTTTGGGCTCGAGATGAAGATGCCCATGCTAGAGAAATGATAAAGAAGATATAAAGTCATTTTATAATTCCACAGATGCAGTAACGAAAGTAGACAAAGTATTCTTAAAGGCTAGCTATGTAGTGAAGAGAGTGTGGTGAGGCGCCGGCGTATATATATAAGAAATGGTAGGACTATGGATGATTCAACAACTCACAGAGCTGGATCCCGTGAGCAGAAATACTTTTTCAGTGTGTTGCAGTTAGAAATTGAAAACTTATCCCAGAAGATAAATCAAAGAAAGGCTTGGTTGGATCAACACCAAGAAGTCAAGGCCACCGTGGGCCTGGATGTGTGTACAAACAATTACAGAACGTGTGAAAAGAATAAACCTTCTGTCTTAAGTGAGAGGCGAGAACGTTGAAGAAGTCAGTGGTTCATCAAATAATAGTATTTTAATAGCAGTAAGACTCGAAAACCTGGTCTACAGTCACGTGTTCAGATGCTTGCATACGTGGAATATTACAGAGGGGTACAAGGGTGCCAACCAATTATAGAGCGACATGTAATAGAGAGCCCTATAGTTTGAATATCCAATGGGAAGTTGGGTATTTGATGACGTTCAGAGAAACCTGCACTAGAGGAGGGCTTAGTTGCCCCACCTGATGTTAGACACCCAATCACCTTCCCTGACAAGTATGGAACATGTACCTAGATGTTCCCTGTAAGCCTATCACCTTCCCAAGTAGGCTTTTGTAGTTTGCAACATAGATTGACCTCAATAGTTTTTAGTATATGATCTGCTTTTATTATGTGCTGCATTGAGTGTGAAGATCGAGCAAATGCGTTGATGTCGTTCTAACTCCCTGTTTTAGATGATTGATGTTAAAACATTCGCACTTTGCCAACTTCCTGAGTCAATTTTGATTATTGATGTTTGAGTAATATTCTGCATCCCCATCTGTTTCTAAGTATTTCTGCCTCATCTTAAAGGGCTGGGTCGAACACCCCAGTTCACGTGGTAGCAGAGCTGATGGTTAAAAATCCATCGATCTAGTAAGCTTTGGGGTCCCAGAAATATCAGACTTCCTCCGCCATTTAACTGGATGAACGTGAGGCTCCCTGTAGTTAGTGGCCGTTAGTTTAAAAACCTTGCAAGTACAGGTGGGACGGGTCCCTCGTTTTCAAGCAAAATCCTTTCCTGACATCTACAGGAAGCTGAGCGGACTGAAGGCTGAAGCAGCTTGTTTGAGGAGGATACGATCCGGAGGGTCGGAAGTCGAAAACATGAATGGTGAGTAGGCTGAGTGAGGTGGCAAATTGAATAAGCGCTGAGTGGGGAAGATTGATAACGTGGATAGAGTAACGGAGGATTGGTTAAGGTATTTTATTATTTATTTAAAGACAAGGAGCGTCATAGTGTAAGATGATGAGCATCATAGTTCAAGGTATATAGACGAGGAGCAATCTATATAATAAGCCCAGCGACCTACGTGAAGGAAATTTAGAAGGAGCTTGTCCTAAAGTCCCAAGTGGACGTATAATGGCTACGAACGATCAAGGCATCGTTAAAGAAGACAGGTCATACCCATCTGAGTCATTTTTAGGGGCAGATATAGTCATGAGGAGCATGGACTAAAGTATATGTGGGCCAGCCAGTCTGTCAAGTATTGTCTGTTTGTCGGAATATTGTATATAATCTATGTGACAAAGAAATGAAATTTTGAGAAACAAGAAAATAAATAGACTATGATGGAAATGATGAGATTTGAAATTTGATTATTTATTTATTAGTTAACTGATAATGTTCAGTGAGTAGGTCGATTGAAGTAAAAATTGATAAAGAGCCTTGGAGTTGTGCGATTGATGCACGCTCATATTGTATTTTTTTTCTGGAAAGTATTTATTTGTGTGAAATAATGGTAAGGAGTGACAGTCAATTGTGACTAAGTCATGATGGAGGATATTACTCCGCTCTAACACTTCTACAGACAGCTGCCAAAACAAGCACCCAAGCTTAAACAATACAGTGCATAATGGGTTAAGGGTACAGCAAATAATATGTTCATGCCATGGCCACAAGGGGGATCGCTGTCCAAAGCGGTCCTGCAACATATGATGAAATATGTGCATGCAGAATATACGGGCAAACAGTTAGAAGAAAGGTTAGCGAGCTTAGAGCTCTGGAAAATGTACCAGGAGGAAAGGGAAGACATGCCCCTTGAGGACTGGATGCTTAATGGGGGTGAAGAGCCTTCTGCTCCCCCTACTGCGTCTGAAGTAAATGGCGATAGTACAAAAGATGAAGGGTTATATCCTTTGAGAGAGCACAAGGCAGCGACAGGGTATAGTAACCCAACGTATAAGTCACCTTTATGTAGCAACAACGAGAGTCCCGAAAAGACTCCAGAAAGAGATGTGATTCCTAAAGTCCCACAGGACAAGGAAAGTTGTGACCAACCAGGCATGTCTCTAGATATAAAGAGAGAAATTAAAAGATTAAAAAGAAAGAAAGACAAAGCTGACGAGGTAACGCTCATACAAAATGAATGGATAGGCGGTAAGATGTTGCTCAAACTTGATGGAAAGAGCATTGAGGAATTAAAATGAAAGGAAGATAAGGACGAGCAAGATAGAAAAGATGAAGAAAGAGAGAAATGATTGAAAGAGGACAAGGCTAAAAGAAAGAGTAAACAGTGATGAGAACAACTGTATCAAGATGAGCAGTTGGAAAAACAATGAAGAGTAGAGGAGCAAAGAAAGTATGATAATAGACAAAGAGCAATCGAAGAATTAGCTAAACTAGAAAAGAAAAGGAGCAAGAAGAAGAACAGAAGTTAAAGGATAGAACGATACAAAGAAGAAGAGATGAAGAAGTGAGTAGGGCAAACGAGAGAAGAGAGGTGAGAAGACAACAAGAGGAAAGGATACGAGAGGAAGCAAGTAAACAAAGAGAGCTTGACGAGGAAATGGAACTTAAGATAAGACAAAGGGCGCGCAATATTGATTGCATATCGAAAGAGTTAATGGAACCTAATCCAGTAGTGGGAGGACATAGAAGAATTCGTCATGACATATGAACCAATTCTAGGTCAGTCTAGAGCAAATATAGAAGATGATTTTGATATAAGAAGTATTGGGGAAAAAATTGATAAGGTTTATCAGGACATCAGGACCAAAAGTGAATAAAAAAATAAGGGAACAAATTATTGATTTGAAAGTACACAATTGCAAGCTAAAGAGGGAAATTTGTTTAGCCTCGACCATACAGCTTTGTCTTTGGACAAGCTGACTCTTAATAGAGTTGAGAAAGTGGGAAGTTACATGAGTTGGAGACTGGATATGTCAGACGAAGATAGAGAAAACTTCTGTGGGTAGGAGGAAAGTAATGTATATGTTCTGAAGTGTGTTCTCCGATAGACAGAGAAGTAAGATGGTCAGATCTAGACCAACTCAAATCTCCAGCATCAGAAACTTTGGTGCGGCTAGATCGGCGTAAAGGATGGTCCCATGGTGTGAGGGGGGACTCGCCACCTTATGTGAGTAGACTAAGGTCATTACCGGGAAGAAGACAGTGCAGAACCATTGTCCCTCCTCTAGACAGACAGACGATGGAGGATGAGTGCAAATTTGGGATCTCGCAATTCCCATAGTTAGAGAAAGAAGGAGTCAGAACACAGTATATTCCTGGTCCCCAGATGGATAAGGATAATTTAAGATGTAAATTCCAGAGTTTGAAGTTGGATGCCAGAAAATGGATCTATGGATTAGAGAAAATGACAGGGGGAAATACATTAGCAATAGGTGACATTAAGGGTCTGCTAGCAGCTATACTTGGGGAGAGAGCTGATGACATTTGGTGGAGAGCAGGACACACAGGTGTCACAGCTCAGAACACTGCTCACGACGGGGCCCCATTACATAATTGTTGAGCGGCAGTCTGGAAAGTGCTTCAAGTACAGTATACAGACATGTCAGACATGGGAGCTATAATGGCACGCAAGATGCAGGAAGGGGAGGATCCGTTGCTTTATATTCAGAATTTCCAAGAGCAATGGAGTTTGGAAACACGCAAGCCATGGTAGAAATCTATACCTGTATTCTATCATATATTATTTCAATGGCTGCCAAACAAGGTGCAAAGACAGCTCAAGAAATTGGTGGGTATGAAGGCAAAACCTTGGCCAGAAATACAGTTGACGATAGTGCATCATTGCCATGTGTTACAAGAGAAAAGCCAAAAGAAAGAAGAAGGTAGGAAGCTTCAGGAGGCTAAGTTGGTACAGAAGAAATTATCGAAGTATGCTATAGAAGGGGCAATGTTAAATAGTGGAGAAGGGCAGGGATTGCAGCAAGCAGTAGGTATGCCACAGGTGAATAACCAATGTCAGTTCGATCAAGCAGGGAATGGATTTATACCACAAGGTAGAGGAAACTTCTGAGGAAGAGGAGGTTTTCAGAACAATCAAAGGAATTTCCAGAATAACCAAGGTGGGTTTCAGCCTATACAGAACGATAATCAGAGCATGCAGGGAGGACAAATTAGAAAGTTCCCTCCTGTTTGTTGGACATATGGAATGACAGGGCATATAGCACCACAAACATGTGGGAGCCAGGGATATGTACAGGATGGGCAGTTCTCAAGAGGGGGGACCGCCAATCCGCCTGCATTTGGCACACAAAATACGGATGTGTTTGCCCAAGATCAAAAGCACAAGTACTGAGAATCCAACAGACTTTGCAACCGCAGCAGGCACCGTTGAGTCCAGCACCAGGGCAGTCACAACATGCACCCATGCAAATACAGCAAAGCACAACACAGTACAGTTACTGACTCCTAGGATAGGGGGTGTCACTGTGGAGTGAGGGAATCCTTTCATGGGCACAGGAATAACTATGTACCCACAATAGGACAGCTCACTGAGTGACTTGATCTGTTCAGTACTATCTGTAAGGCCAAATCCTCGAGAGGAATCAAGGGTTGACGTCACGATAGGAGGCATATCCTTTTATTTTTTCGTGAACACAGGTGCAACTCGCTCATGTATACGAGAGGGAAAATGTTTACTCTCAGGTAATGCCATGAATGCTCAAGGTTTCACAAGAGCTACAAGTAGAGTTCCATTTACTGAAGAATTACCAGTCTCTATAGGAGAATGTGCTATGTCTGTACCATTGTTGTATTCAAAACAGACACTAGTTAATAAACTGGGTCGAGATTTAATGGCGAAGCTGAATATGACGATTTTGTTTTACTGATGAAGACATAGTATGTTCAACACCAGGAATACATTATTTAAATGTGAGCAAATTCATTACGGCATTCACAGGGAAAATAGCCACACAGGGAGTACCGTTCGAGCCAGAGGTGTTTCATTATGGAGTACATATTCTGTTAAAATGGCTGCCTGGATCAGTAGGTAAGACCATGAGAATACCTGATGAGTTCCTCTTTTGACCAGAGATACCTATGGATGAAGAAGGGGGACAGATTTTTCCCTTAGAGCTACAAGCAGCTCCAGTACGAGGAGTTTTGGCTATGCTCATAGGATTTGATGACAATAGCAGATCATGGAGCACAGTAATCGCTATTGGAAAATGTTAAAGATCAACTGACGTCACCGATGAGGACATGTTTAAAGATGACCCATCTGATGATGAAGTGGATCGAAATGAGCATTACATATTGGGTTAGACCAGAGAAACGTGAGATCCCGCAGAGAATGATGATAGTGAGACAGCATCCTGCATTTTTTGATGAAGACATGGCGGAAGTGCCCTTTTCTTTATGGACTATGGGCCCCTGTGACGTAGGGCTATTAAAAGAGGTTTGAGAAGTTAAGATTAAACTGAAGCCAGAAGCAATTTTACCTCGAGCACAACAGTATTGCATGTCTCGAGAGGCAGATGAGGGTATTTTGAAGGATCAAGGTATTTTAGTGACATCAGAGTGACCATGTAATATGGCTGTGTATCCTGCCAAATAATCGAACGGGGGGTTGTGGCATTTAATTCAGGACATGCGCCCGATTAAGCAGATTGTAGAGGCTGAGTTTCCTCTAGTTCCTAACCCAGCGACAATTTTATGTAGTATTCCTGTTGAGGCGTGATATTTCACTGTGATTGACTTGAAAAATATGTTTTTCGCAATCCCATTGCATAAAGAGTCTCAAGTTCTGACGTCATTTACATTCAGACATACAAAGTTAAAAAGCACAAGATTACCTCAGGGGTACTGTGAGTCCCCATCGATTTTCAATAGAGTCCTGCAGATGGACTTAAGCAATATTGATTTTCCAAGTACTGTGCTGCAATACGTAGATGACATTTTGGTGTGCAGCATGTCAGAAGAAGAGTGTAGACCCGATTCAGTTCAGCTAATGGTTATTTTAGCTGAGAAACGATATAAAGTGGACAAAGAAAAATTACAGTATTGCCAGGAAGAGGAGTTATACATAGGCCACTTCATTTTGCATGAAGGAAAGAAAGTTACACCTGAAAGGGCTGAGGCAATTTTGAATACAGCTAAATCACGCACAGTAAAGCATAAGCAGCAATTTTTGGGATTATGCAATTATGTGACAGTATGGGTATTTGATTATAGTTCATAAACAAGACCATTGTTGCAGACCCTGAAAAAGGCTCATGTAAGTCAGGAAAAGATTGTATGGCCCAAGGAAATGGAGGAAGGGTTTGACGAGTTGAAAAAGGCAATTTGCGCAGCTCCAGTTTTGGGGATCCTGAATTATTCTGAGGAATTCCTTTTGTTCTCCCACACAAATGACACAGTTATGACGGCAGTACTCATGCACAGAACTACGTTGGGGTACAAGCCTTTATCGTATTACAGTGAGATTTTGGACCGGGTAATGAGAGGTCACTTCTCCTGTGAACAATCTTTGGCAGCCAACGCATTTGCTATTGAGAAGTCAGCTAGCATACTAATGGGATGTTCTATGACATTGTTTATTGAACATGCATTATTTGCTGTTTTGGAAAAAACTAAAGGTAACCTGACATCACAAAGAGCTTCTGCTTAAGAGGTGGTCATATCGAATCCGGCGATTAAAATAGTCAGATGTAAAATGGTGGAATCCTGCCACATTTGTAGCTGAATCACTGGTAGAAAACGAGCATGCACATGATTGCTCAAATTATGCAGGATTCTATGATGAGCACCGAGAGTGAAAGAAATTGCTCTGACAGCCCGAGAGCCCCTTTTTATTGATGGTTCATCGTAGATCAATCAAACTGATGGGCAAAGATATTCAGGTGCCGCTGTTGAAAGGCACATGGTTTACGGGGAATTCGAAGTAATGACAAGTGCATGACTACTGTCCCACTTTTCAGCACAAGTTGCAGAATTAGTGGTGCTAATTGTTGCGCACAAGAACCATGCAGACACAGAAGTAATCATGTACAGTGACTCCACCTATGTGACGTCAACACTACACGCAGGGATAGCATGATGAAAAAGGAGGGGTTACTTCTGAGTGGACAGCACTCCAGTGCAAAATGCCACCTTATTGGCCAGACTTTTTAAAGTACTACAGCTCCCAGTGGTCATTGCGAACGTTAAATGCGCATTGCACACTAAGAGAGCAGACTTTGTTTCACATGAAAACAAAGCCGCAGATGAAGAAGCAAAATAAGTTGCCTATTCAAAGGATATTATGAGCTTTGATAGTCCTGATGTGAATGAAAGAATGGTGGTGATGATGATTTTAAATGAAAGTTTTAATGACATGTTGAAGACACAATTAATGGAAGTTCAGTGTGATGCACCACAGGATGAGAAAAATCTGTGGACACAGGGGTGTGTACTGTATCCCCTTCCAAGACATTGTGGTGACAAGAATGCACTGGTAAACCAGTGATGCCTGTAGACTTATTAAGTGTGGCACTGGCACAGCTACACTACCCGGCACATGTCACTAGGGAAAGCTGCACAGCAACAATTATGGAGGAATGTTTCATATCAAATGTGTTAGAACATGTTGCATATTATGTAGTAAAATGCATTGTATGTCAAATGTTTACTGCTTGGCACATGCTGCGAACAATCAGAGTCATACCTCAACCTAATGGTCCTTTTCAGCATTTACTTATTGATTATGTTGACATGCTGCAAGTCTGTAATGGCGATAGATAGATGATAGTGGTGGTGTGCCCCTTCTCAAGGTGGGACAAAGCTGGCCCATGCACACATCCAGACGCCACTTGTGCTGCGAAGTTCCTAATTTGAGAAGTATTTCCTACATGGGGAACATGTGAAGTGTTAAGATCAGATAATGGTCCACATTTTGTGAATGAAGTATTTGAGCAGATCAACTTGTTGTTCAGTATAAAGCATATGTTTTCTTCCGCTTACACCTGCAAGCCAACGGTATATGTGAGAGAATCAACGGCCTGCTTAAAGAGAGTATAGCCAAGCTTAAGTTAACATTATGATATGATATTTTATTTATATTGCCATCATACACAAGTGTTTCAGAGCACAACCAGGCAAAGGGAGGAACCAGGGGAGAACAAAAACAATGATGTTACTAGGCCCAGTGACATTAAGAGTGCGCAAATACATGGGATAAGGAAAAGGGCGAAAGTGCATGGAAGGGGGAGAAAGTGGAACGTGCGGAACAGAGGAGAGAACAGGATAAATACTAATAAGTAAAATAAAAATAAAATAAAGGCGATAAATGGTAGTAGTGCAGCCACAAGTGGCAAAGTGCAAGGTTAGTTAGATAAGATGTATCTGATAAGTGCAGAAGAAAAATGGGTGGGGGACTGTATGGGTACAGATACAGACTCCAGTGCAAGGGGTGGCCCGGAGGCAGTGCAGGAGGGAGGTATGGTGAGCAGGTACCTGGGCCCGAACAATAGAGGTTTGCCAGGTGCATGATGATGAGGGAGAAAGCAAATCAACAGGGGAGAAGAGGGGCAAAGGCAGAAGCGAAGAGGAATGCCTTGAGCTGCTTCCAGAACCAAGTTTCAAGGTGGTAGGGAGGCTGTTCAAATGGGAGGCCCCAGCCAAAGACAGAGATCTACCCCCAGCTTGTTTCTTTGAGAAACAACTGAACCTGAGGGAGTTAGAAGATGAGGAGCAAAGGGCTCGAGAGGGGAGGTATTTACGGAGGGATAAGGAAACTGTATAGCCTTTTTATTGACCTTTGGCCATAGTTTGGAGAATGGTCATTATTCCAAGATTTATTGACCACTCGTGACGTCTCCAAGTCTATTAGCAAACATGTTTACAATAGCAATACAGGTTTTGGTGTTGTGGTAATGAAGTAAAAAGTGTTAGTTTGATACTGGCTGAAGTAATTAACCATAGCTTGTTTAAGCATTAATTATGTTTTATTTTGTTCCAATTAAATAACAAGATATATTGTTTCATGTTCTGCCTTTTACTTTGTTGATTTGACTTGTACATTGAAGGTGCAATTTGAAAAACATTCTTCCATAGAGGGATGTCTTCTCAAAATAAATCTTACTGAGAAAGTGCATTGCTGATTCTTGGATGCAGGGAAACGCTTTCTGCAGTTTCCACTGTCTGCTTCTGAAATCAGAATATCTCAAATGGAGTCAATAACATGGTTATTAACTGCGTTCTTAGCAGCAACCTGATTTGAATAGAGGAGGCCGATAATGACACCCGTCTGCTATCATTCCGTAATCATTTGACTAAATAATGAGTTACTATACCTTTATTCAAGGATAGATATAAATCAGAGCACCATCGACACAAGTTTCATCCCATGGAAACTTACTCAGGACTCTTGGAGCCTACAGTATGCTGAGTGGGTATGTATGTGATCTGTTTGATCTGTGTGTTACGGGAAGCTATGCGTTTTGTGTCTCAAGACAGAATGAATGTCTCTGTCTCAGTCACTTGTTTGCAATTCTTACTTGTGACCTGCAAGATTCACGTAAGCAATGGGCATTCCACCCACTGATTTACCTCTTTTTATCTTAATTAGCAGGGACGTCATTTCACCAAAATGCCAGTGGTAGTGGAAGCGACATCATACAACCCTTGATCTCTGATGACATCACAGGAAGTGATGTAATTTGACTACACACCAAAGTGATATCAAGGGAAACAATGGAACATGACCTCTCACCCCCTTGAAAAAAACAGGAAGTGGTATCACATAGCATTATTCCTAAGTACAGTACAAAAAATATGGTTACAATATCACTGTAATGTGATATACATTTCATACAAGAATGGATCGCCATATCTATCGTTAAGATCAGTGTGTATAGGTGCATATTACCAAATTACTGTAAATGCAAGCAGACGTCCATGGCCAAATGATAATGATGTGTTATTAAATAGAATTTATGCTTAATGCTTAAGCGCTTTATATAGAATACATACAATATCACCCAACCTGTGTTGATACTCATTTATCGACTTAAGAAGGATGAAAGGCTGAGTTGAGGTGTTTAAGAAAAGACAAAATCAGTGACCCACCCCCTGAAGTGTGCCTGAAATAAACCTTTTAATGAGTCTAACAATTATTGTATAGAATTCCAGAAAGACAAATAATTTGGTATTCCTATTCTTTCTTATTTAGGGTCACTGCTGAAAGTGTTAGACTTGTGGAACCCATGTTCTTTTTTTGTCTTTTTTTAATTTTTAAGAGGCCAGAGCAAGAAAGCCAGCCACTCCAGAAGCAAAGAGCCACACGGTGCTGGCCACAGTCCAGGTGCATCCATTTAAAATTTTAAAAAGTGCTTTTTTTCGTTGTTTTTTTAGGGTAGAAATAGAGACCACAGGGGTAGCAAGGGAGACCCCTTGCGACCCCTAAATTACGTCCCTGTTAATTAGCTAGACAGATTTGTATCAATCAGATATTAGTAGTGAACTCTATAAGGCCCCATCATCTTTTTATTCGTGTTACATTAATCGATTCACATGCACACTATCACAAGGTGCATCAGTCACAGAGCTGGCATTGCATACATGCCAACATTATCTATTCCATTTAGCAGACGCTAAATCCAATCCTGGTTTTAACTCTGCATTCTGTATTTATAATGGGGAAACCTAGGAATAAAAGTAGGAGAAAGCAAATTTAAACTCAGGACTGGACTATAATCTCCGGAATGAAATGGATAATGTGGGCATGTGTGGCATTTGGTGTCATTCCGAGTAGGGCGGTAAGGGTTAACGGTCACCGGTAACGAGACCGGTGCCGTTAAACCCTTACCGCCCTATTCCGAGTTCCCTTTGCAGGTTGGTACTTAACGCCTGCTTTTTGCAGGCGTTAAAAAACCAACCCGCAAAGGGACCTAGGAGCTAATTATGGCACCGTAATTTACGGTGCCGTAATTAGCACCTTCCCCATTCCCATTGAGCCCTATGGGCCAAAAATGGGAATGGGGAAGGGCCCATGGTGAAAGGGGAATTACCGCCCCCACCAACCTTGGAATGGGGCGATAATTCCGCCATTCACCATGGCGGAGTCGGAAAGATAACGGTGTCAACTAAGGCGCTAATAGCGCCTTGGTTAACGCCAGGGTCGGAATGAGGCCCATTGTCACCCCAGCATAAGAGCTGCCTTTACTTACAGATCAGACCTCTGCCCTACTTCCATCGCTTCCCTCTTTTCAACATACAGACTTTTTTCTTTTTAAAAACAACTTGCTTCGCATTATTTAACAGTCACCAGCGTAGGGCGTCTCCGCCCAAGCGTGCGGCGTTCAGAGCTTTTCTGAAGTGTGTGGGCGTCCACGCGTGCGAGATAACCAGCTCGCGCTAAACGTTTCTGATAGAAAAATAAGCCCGGCGAGCCAGCCGGGGCCTGATTCTTGAAGGCAAGAGTAATTGCGTAATGTGATAAATTAGCTTGATTTCGTGGCTTAATAAAGCAGAGATGTTTTCATGCCTAAACGAGTGCATTTAATTCAGGGTAGCTGAGCGTGTGCAAGCAGCGGGTCCCCACTCTCTGCACAATGCAGGTCTGATTGGGCGAAATGCATTTCTCTTGGTGCGGAACCTTGTTATGGGTTCATTTTAAATTCAAAAACAAATCACCACGAAGTAGAGGTAGAACCCTGGATTTGAAGGGGTCATACATCGGAGCTAATTCTGCAGTTATGCAGACATTGACCAGAGAGTACTGCTTTCCGTGCAAACAGGTGCCCTGCAGGCAGTTTTTGTCATCTGCACTGCAGAGTGCAAAAGGGAGGTGTAGCAAAAGTTCCATTATGACTCCCTCTTCCCCTGCACAGTGCAATACGCATGTCAGGCTGCGTTTACAATAGAGTTCTAAGGAATCTGCATGTTTTTTGCTGGTGTAAAACGCAGGTGGATTCCATTGGAATAAGTTTACAGGAAACAGTTTACACCAGCACGAACATTTCACGCTGGTGATAAACCGAGTGGTTTTTGGAGGAAAGGAGAGGTGGGAACATGACTTATTCCCCACCCCAACTGCGCTTTCAAAAAAGCACAACATTGCCCTGGTGCGAGATCAAAGGTCTTATGACCAGCAACACTCATTTGCACCTGTCTGTTGTACTTTTGTTTACACATAGGTGACATGATAAATGACCCCCCACTGGGATCACATTACCAAAACGTTGCAAGGGTGCAAGAGCAACTATGCATGGCTTGTTCTCTTAGGCAAACACTGCCCTAATGCAAATACATATTGTTTCAATTGGTCCGACGTTCATTCATCAACATGCATTTTTTCAATGTGTTTTTTTGCCGATTCTTTTTCTCGAAAAAAAACAACGAAAAAAATAAGGCGCTGTCGAGAAGGGTATATAAGGACTGGTGGGGGTGTCGATAATGGCGAATAGTGTTAGATTAATGGGGAATTTGGGGGAAAACCACCTCAAAGAAAAACAATGCTTTATGGGTTTAACTAACGGCCATGAGTCTCCCCTTCCCCCAGTGCCAAGGCCTTTTATGGTGATTTCGGTATGTCGCCATTCAAAGCCTTCTAACATTTTTTCGCTTTCATTAACCCCTTAAGTGCCAAGGACAAGATACCTGGCCCTTGGCACTTAAGGGGTTAAGAAAAAAAAATCTCCAATAAACCCATCGGAAAAAAAAGCATGTCGATAAATGAACATAGAACTGTTTCAATGTACCTTTGAACCAGGGCAAGTACAGTCCAGTACAAAATAAAACTGCAGCGGCGAAAGGTTGCTTGCAATACGGGCTCTGAGGCTTACACACAAACTGCAATATGATGTGATGTGGTAATAAACCACATAGTGGTGTTACCCGTCTTACCAGTATTTAATTTCCCTATTGCTAATTTGACAACATCAGCAGGAAACATACAGCATACTAGTGGCCTTCCTAAACATCACATTGCAGGTTAAAAAGATGTTCCAATGGAAATGTGTCTCTCCTTTCCTTGGTTACACTGAACTGCCAGTCAAAAGATGCCTGGAAGTTGCCACTATATCACATAACAATGTTGCCCCACAAGCTCGAGTCCCTGTGAACCGCCATTGCTTTCTTTTGCTTTCATCGAGAACACATGCATGGTTCGTGTATTGCACTGAACATGAAAGTATTCCCCATCATGTCTTCCCAGGCGCATCTCTTGTCACGTGAGAGCTCACTTGACATCCAGTGTTCTGGCCTCAAAGCAATACCGCAGCCTGGCTCCTTTGGTCAGGTTTTCTGCTCAAGATGCCACCTGTTACCATGTTAGTCTGCAATCAAACAAAGGTACACAATGTCACCTGTCTACAATGGTGCTGCCAAGTGTCAACGTGTCTCTTGAAAAACCTCCAACCATTCCTGCTGTTTTAGCTAACATTAATTTGGTGTCTGAGATTTCTAGTTCTATTGTTTCTTTCATTGCAGAACAGTGTAAAGAGGCAGGTATGGCATGGGGGCACATGGCCTGTTTTATGATCTCTAACTGTACTACATATCTTCATCATGGACTCTCCACAGGGCTCTACATACTGGGGCTTGTAGTGTTCCCAAGACTGAGGGTGACCTTTGGGGGCTGGGGTAAAACACGGTAAGTGTGGTTTCCCTCATCGCAATCTTCCCAGCAATGAACAATCCATACCCCATCTCTGGCACCTGCACCTGTGTCTCGGGAGGATAGCTCAGCGGGAACATGCTCGCCTTGGAACCAAGACGACACGGAGCAGCAACACAGGTTCTATCCTCAGGTCTGTGCTTAGAAACCAGTGGGTATTAAGCACGTTATAAATGACCTATCATATAATATCATATCATATCATAAAAAAAGCACTCTGCATGCTGAGGCGTTCCGCCAAACCTGAGTGTGCTGCTTGAGTGGGTATCTGGTGCCTCCTCCCTACCCATGGTGCCACCTTGCTCAGCAATAGCACTTTCAGAACATGTACGCTTCCCTGAGTAGTCAATTGGAAAGAGTCCTTGCCGTGCTGCAACTTCAAGTTGGACCACATCTGAGTGTGTTCTGTGGTGATGGGTGTAGAATGGAAGGACCAACCCTCCATAGCAAACCCAATCAGAGGCTACATCACTATATCCCTCCCAAAAGGTACCCCATGAACCGAACCCCACTGACACAGCGCTCTAGATGATGAGAGCTGTGGAAAGTAATGTAACTGGGTCTTGTATAGCACCACATCTACCATTCTGACAGTCTCTTGGCACTAGGTTTTGCAAGAAAAGAAAGGGTTAGTGGGAGCAAGGTACCTTCCTGGAAAATTAAAATGTCCAGATTGAGAATTACCCACTGTCTGCGTGCTGGTGAGATTAGGTGATGTGGATAAGGTTTAGCTGAGTTGTATGTTGCCATGAGAGTCACCGGTGAAATGCACTGCTGCATACTAACGAGGGTCAGCCTAGCAGTATTTGCAGGTTGAGGTAAGTTCAAAGGTGGGGTGCAATTGGTGAGTATTCTGTGGGCCAATATATGAGAGGTTGACCTGTGCTCAGTGTACCTACAGGTGGTGATAATGATGGAGGTTAGTTAGCCCTGGTCTGGGTTAGATGGTACCTTGAGATTGTGTCATGCCAGGTGTCATAGTGGATTCTGTCCTGTTACTGGTCCAGTTGAATGGGCAGTACCAAGAGATCTGTGATTCTGCCTCCTCTTTTGGACATCTGCCTGGCAACTAGATGGAAATGTGAATGTTAGCATGTGCCACACTTAGATGTCATCCTCAACTTTAGCCCTCGTCACATCTAGATAAAAATATGAATGTTAGCATGTGTCACACTTAGATGTCATCCTCAACTTAAGCCCTCGTCGCATCTAGATAGAAATATGAATGTTAGCATGTGTCACACTTAGATGTCATTCTTAACTTTAGCTTCCGTCGCATCTAGACAGCATTATGAATGTTAGCATGTGTGACACTTAGATGTCATCTTCAACTTTAGCTTCCATCAAATCTAGACAGGATTATGAATGTTAGCATGTGTTACACTTAGATGTCATCCTCAACTTAAGCCCTCGTTGCATCTAGATAGAAATATGAATGTTAGCATGTGTCACACTTAGATGTCATCCTCAACTTAAGCCCTCGTCGCATCTAGATAGAAATATGAATGTTAGCATGTGTCACACTTAGATGTCATTCTTAACTTTAGCTTCCGTCGCATCTAGACAGCATTATGAATGTTAGCATGTGTGACACTTAGATGTCATCTTCAACTTTAGCTTCCATCACATCTAGACAGGATTATGAATGTTAGCATGTGCCACACTTAGATGTCATCGTTAATTTTAGCTTCTTTCACATCTAGACAGGATTATGAATGTTAGCATGTGCTACACTTAAATAAAACTGTGAGTGATGGAATAATGAATGATAGCAAGCATCACACCTAAACACAATTGCAAGGACAGCAATGCCAACTAACCAATCCACTAACAACTTCAGCCCTCTGCATGCACATCTCAAACTCTAACCAAACACAACCACAAGCCTAAACACAGCAATCCACACACACTTCACTACACTGCAACAACAAAATAAACCACACATAGACTTGCACAACAGCACACAACGACTACCAACTGTAAAACAACCCAAGCCGAGCCAACTGACCCACCAGGCTGAGGCTGCCAACAGCACATTACTACTCTCTTGCAATTTTCCAGCTTGTTCCCACTAACTAACCCCACCTTCTCCCTTTTTCAGAGCCGCCAGAGCGCCAGGGGACCACTCCGGTGGAGTTATGCGGTACAATTATCTTTTAACATTAACATTAACATCTGTGTTTCTTAGTTTTGATGAGAGTATTTCGGGGGGAAGTGCTTCATGATATTTAGCCTGTGGGGTCATTCAAGGCACATGGTGATGTGAACCTATTCACCATCTTGTTGAATAAGCAGTAGGAATGCTTTCACATGTATTATTGTTGTTTCTGGGTATCTGAGGTTCCTGATTTTACTGACAACTGGATCTGCTATGCCGTACAGTTCATGTCAGTGTTGAGGGATTCGTGTCCAAGTGAATGGCCAGTCTAGTTGAATAAGGTGTATCAACAAAGCTGGCATGCTTACTTATTTGTGACAATGAGTGACACGCAAAACACACTCGTCCTGTGATTAGTGAAAAAAGTCCCAAATATGACTATGTATATGAAAATATATAGAACATCTAGATATTTGATCAGCACCAATTATTTATTATTGGTACCTCGAAGTGTCAGCCGACACATGTTTCGACAAATGCAGTCATTTTCGAGGCTGACATTGAGGTCACAGTCAAAAGTATGATACAATATTGACAAAACATTGATAAAATGTTCACATACACAAGCAAAAAGTAACAATATTATAAAGGGTGATGAAGTAACCAAACTTAATTCACATACCCAAGTTGTGGCGAATTGTATTGGAGACACAAGGGAATGCCAGGAAGAAACACACAAGAGTACTTGTTGTACTTGTAATAACAGTGTATTATAGTTTAGCATTCGCTAATTCAAATAGCATGTGTTTCAAGCATTGCGTGTGCACGGACAGGGACATGAAATGACACCATACTTCCCCAGCATCAAGCAAGTTGAATGGTGCACTATTTAGTGTTGATAGGAAATCATTAGGCTGAGTGTCGTGCTTAAAACATAATGGCCCTCATTACGAGTCGGACGGTACAGGGTTAACGGCACAAGGTAAAGGTGCTGGTGCCATCAACCCCGTACCACCCGATTCCGAGTTCCCCTCACAGGACCCGCTCTGCACGTCTGGTCTGACCAGACATGCAGAGCGGGTCCCGCGAGGGGAAGATGGAGCAAAGAACGGGCCAACTCGTAATGGCCCTATGGAGGATGAAATGGGAATGGGGAAGAACCGGGTCTGGGTCCTCGGAGGGAGGAATTACCGGGCCTTCCAACCTCGGAATGGCCCGGTAAGTCCTCATTCCGAGGACCCGGACCCCGACGCGATTTAGGCGGCAGCCATGCCGCCAATAGCGGCATGGTTACCACCGAACTCGTAATGAGGGCCAATGTGCTGGTTAGCAATTTAATATTAGTTGAATAGTTAGTGAAATCCAGTCTAAATCAGAGATTGATATTATCATAGAAGGAAACCCAGTATTCGTGCTGATTTAGCATGACTAAAAGCCATCATAATGTTGATTCAGACTTCATCTCACCTATCTTCTTAGGATTCAATATTTTATGAACTGTGTAGAGAAATCAATTCCCCGGAAAGTGTCATCACACGGTAGATGTAACTCTGTTATGAAAGTTTTACTTTGAATCAGACAGTATGGAATAGCTGTTTTAGGGCCTCATTACACAGAAGGCGGTAAGGGTTAACGGTCACCGGTAAGGGTACCGGTGACCGTTAACCCTTACCGCCTTACTACGAGGTCCCTTTGCGGGACCCGACCTTAACGGCTGGTGTAGACCAGCCGTATAAGTTGGGACCCGCAAAGGGAGCTTGGTGCTAATTACGGTACCGCAATTTGTGGTACCGTAATTAGCTCCTTCCCCATTCCCATTATGCCCTATGGGGCAAAAATGGGAATGGGGAAGGGCCATGGAGAAAGGAGGAATAACCGCCCCGCAAACCTTGGAATGGGGTGGTAATTCCCCTTTCCTCCATGGTGGCACCGGTATGGTACCGGCGGCAACCATGGTGCTAATAGCACCATGGTTTACCGCCTACCGTGTAATGAGGCCCTTAGATGGCAGATGCATAATACTATATGCCATAATGTTACATGTATGATATATCAATCGTTCAAAATGTCAAAAAGTATCCAGCATTATCAAAAAATAAGAATTTAGAAGGGCTCACCCTTTGTTGCAGTAGTATGCTAGCTAATGTCCTTGACCTGGAAGTCTCTCATTATCCATATGTGTCCCCCGATGGTCAGTTGTTTAAATAAAACTTCCTGTTGATATATGCAACATCATGTCAATATTGTCAAATCCTTAAGGTAATGCTAAAGTCTTCTTCTAAATAACTTGCTTAACTACATAACAGGTCTCGATCCATCCGGTAATTGAAAAAATGCTGTTGCAGACGTGAACGCTGTCCGTGTTCTGTTTTATCTCGATCGCAGTGCTGAGACGCGATCCTCTGTGGCTATTGCGCACACGCGCAGTCAGTGCACCTGTTCTCCAGCGCATGCGTGACAGCGAAAAGGATCTCTATACGGTGCATGCGTATTGCTAAAGCTACAATGTATAAACAGGAAGCTACCGTACGTATGAGTAAAACCCATATGAAACTGGAAAAGTTGCTTACGGTGGATTCATGATGCAAGATGTATATGTTCACTAGTTTATAAATACATTTATAAGAAAATTTACCAAGTGGGTGTCACATGGTTCACTGTTCATGCTCCCCAATGCCAGATATGTTGGTGAATCTTTCATTCAAAAGCAAAGTTGTTACATTTTATTAGTAAATCCAGCATATGGAGAAATTATTCAGAGAACTAGTACCTATACAATAGTTGGTCTTATGAAAATTAATCATGTAATTCAGTTCCAGATACTTGATATGATTACAAAGATACTTGACATGAATACATCTACTAAGAAAACATGTTTAGTACTGGAGAGCAAATGACATGTATAAAGCCACACTTGAAGTGCATGTCATTGTCCAATTTAGACCCACATAATGAATATTTGGAAGGCAGTGTTTAAGTGGTGTGATCCAAAATGGTTACTGGAGCACATACATCTCATTATCTGTGTTGAGACCGTCCTGTGTACACCGGAATAAACAAATACATTTGGCCTCTAATTGCCTAAGTTTAAGTACAATATCACCACCCCTCTTCCCCAATTTTGATTTCCTCAGACCTACAAAGCGGGTGTTTTCTTTGTTATCAGCTTGATGCTTGGTTTGCCAATGAATGGCTAGTGGCAGTTTAGGGTCCTGACTGCCCAAGCTAGTCAAATGTCCTTGTTTCCTGATGCAAAGTTGTCTAATGGTGCATCCAATATAGATTTTGGCACTCACACATCGTAATGCATATACTACGTGTGTGGTGCGACAATTGATGAAGTCTCTAATTTGAATGTCATGTCCACAGGCATCTGTATATTTAGTAATGTTATTATCTGCAAACTTACACATAGATCATTTTCCACATTTGTGAAACCCTATAGTCGGGGTCAACCATGTTTTCTTTTCACTCATTGCGGCATTCTTAATTTGGAAAAAGGAAGGACTAACTTTGTTCCGAATTGTTTCTGATCTAGTGTATATAAATCTTGGTTTGTTTGTCATAAAAGGGCTGATATCTTTGTCTAGTAAAAGAATGTCCCAGAGAGACTTCCAAGTCAAGGACATTAGCTAGCATACTACTGCAACACAAAGGATGAGCCCTTCTGATTCTTTTTTTTTGTTGATAATGCTGGATACTTTTTGACATTTTGAACGATCTCTATATCATACATGTAACATTATGGCAACTAGTATTATGCATTTGCCATCTAAAACAACTATTCCATACTGTCTGATTCACAATAAAACTTTCATAACAGAGGTACATCCACCGTGTGATGACACTTTCTGAGTAATTGATTTCTCTACACAGTTCATAAAATATTGAATATTAAGAAGATAGGTGAGATGAAGTCTAAATCAACATTATGAGGCTTTTAGTCATGCTAAATCGGCACTATTACTGGGTTTCCTTCTATGATAATATCAATCTCTGATTTAGACTGGATTTCACTAACTATTCAATTAATATTAAATTGCTAACTAGCACATTATGTTTTAAGCATGACACTCAGCCTAATGATTTCCTATCAACACTAAATAGTGCACCGTTCAACTTGCTTGAAGCTGGGGAAGTATGGTGTCATTTGGTGTCCCTGTCCGTGCACACCCAAAGCCTGAGACACATGCTGTTTGAATTAGCGAATTGTTAACTATAATACACTGTTATTACAAGTATAACAAGTACTCTTGTGTGTTTCTTCCTTGCATTCCCCTGTGTCCCCAATACAATTCGCCACAACTTGGGTATGTGAATACATTTTTGTTACTTCATCATCCTTTATAATGTTGTTACTTTTTGCTTGTGTATGTGAACATTTTATCATTGTTTAGTCAATATTGTATCATACTTTTCACTATGACCTCTATGTCAGCCTTGAAAACGACTGCATTTGTCGAAACACGTGTCGGCTGACACTTCGAGGTACCGATAATAAATAATTGGTGCTGATCAAATATCTAGATGTTGTAAATATTTTCATATACAAAGTAATATTTGGGACTTTTTCACTAATCACAGGTCGAGTGCGATTTGTGTGTCACTCATTGTCGCAGATTTTCAATGGTATCAGGCATTAGTGGGTATCCCTGGTTTTGACGTCCGCAACGCAGCTCGAACCTAACACTAATTTAAGGTGTGCAGAGCACATACACATGCCCTTTACCTACTAATCTTATTCTTTGCATGCTTACTTATTTGTTATCTTGGGACTGGTGTAGAAGCCTGTGTAAACGTGGGAAAGTGCAGGTTGTCATTAACACAGCAGGACCACTATAGACCCTAAGGCAGCAGCTCCCACTAGCGGTGACATCAGTCAAATCTATGACTGCATTGGATAAACATACAGGACAAATATACATTTTACCTAGTATTATATTGTTAGATTAGATTAGATATTTGATTGACTAGAAATATGAGAGGAGTGTCCATGCAACGGTCTGTTATCCAATGTATGCTTCTTTTTCGCTTGTACTCTACTTCTTTTACTCTCTGCTTTCTTCTGTTTCTCCGAACTTTCACACTGCTTTCTCCCTCCCCACATCCTCCCCATCCTTTGTCCCTATACCTCTACTCCCCTCCTTTTCTCCTGTGCTTTTTCTCTTCTCTGCTCCTCTTCATCTAGTTCTGTCCCTCTCTCTCCCTCCTTTCCCCTCCTCTCTCATTTTCCCCTGAACCCTCTTTCATTTTACCCTGTGTCTTTGTGTTCTTTTCTCTTTTCTTGCTCTCGTTTACTCTATATCTCCCTTTCACCTTGGTCTGGCCTACATTTCCCCCTTTTCCCCTTCTCTCTCCATCCTTACCTTCTTCTTCTCACACCCTGTTTCCCTTTAACATCTTTTTCTTTCCCTCGCTCTTATTTTCCTTTCTTCATTCCCTGTCCACTCCCCCTCTCTTTCTGTTGTTCTGTACTCCTTACTCCATCATTAACCTTATATTCTTCTTTTGGAATGTTCCATTACCTCTTAGCAGTAGAACCGAAGGTAATTGAAAAAACACAGTAACACAACATCTTAACAGGATGAATAGGATCAGATCAATTGGACAGTAGAGTCCAACAGAAGAACTGAGTTTCACAAAAATACAAAAATAGGACAGAGACTCATCAACAGTCTGGATGCCTTTTCCAGACCACCAGGGCAGTAACCTCCACTATCCACGTGCACAATATGGCAGCTCGCCAGGCTACTGCTGTCGAACTCATGAGGACCACCATCAGATGTGTCTTTGGCTGTCTGCTAGGAGGGACCCGATTGGGGTTACATGGCAGCAGAATGGTCAGGTCCCAGTGAAGGAGCAGGCTGGGGCCACAGGAGTGGCAGACAACAGCATTGCCGCCATCAGTGTCCAGGATCAGCATATATAATTAAGGGTAGAACTAAAGCCAGTCGTGTCTAGTAAGGCAGGAAATTAGCCACAATCTCAGCTAGTGGTTAAAGGGGTGGTGCAATACTCTGTGTGGGCATAGGTTGGTCTGATCCTGTACCTGCCTTTAGGCCAGTCCTTCTTCTGAACCGTCTCAGAAACTAGCTCTATTTCGGCCATCCTCATGGTGCATTGGTGAGCTTCAAGGCATCTCACTAGACTCCAGCACTCCACCACCCTGCCAACCACTGCTGTTGGTCAGCACCAACTACCGCTGGCAAGTTTTCCAGAGTTTGCTGTTTTGCGTATGGTTCTTCTACTATCCAATGCCACTGCTGTACATCTCCAAAGCTTCAGAACATAATCCCAGCGGATAACACCAGGCTTGCTTATTGGTTTCTTGAATGTGATATACTAGAGATGTTTTGTTCATGCGCAAACATATTCCGCACAACAATTGCAGATTGTGTTTACAATGCGCCCAACCCAAGACCATAAAGCATCTAATCGTGGAGTGTCCTCGATTGTCTACGTTGAGAGTGAAGCATTTTCACCATATGCTACAAGATTATTGTCTGATTACCCCTGATACTATCTGTGGTGAATATAGCTACGGTGACGCATATGCAAACATTGATCTGAATGAAGATTATCCCAAAACATACATTTGATCTAACAATCTGGTGATGTAAACGTTATGGCTATTGGTCAATGGAAGTGGACAAATCATGTGTATGCCATCATGTATTTTTAAGATACAAGTGAAATCTTCCTACTTTGTAATTTTCTTCTCTGCTGCTTGTTTGACAATTTTAAATGTCTTTGTTTTAAATTTAGCTCTTCAATAGAAATATTGTTTTATGAATATGTTGTAGACATGTAAACATTTTGTTGACAATTTGTAAAAAGTATTTTTGAAAGGCTGTTTTAATTCAACTATATCAAATTATTGTTTTTTTTTTAAAAAATGGTTTCTTTGCCCTTTTGAGATACCCTTTTAATCTATGCCCTTATTATCTCAATGAGGTTGATGTCTGAGAATTACAGCAGTGTTCAGAGCCAGATCACAACAAAAGGCTTTATAAATGCAGCAGAGCTTGCATGGTTTGTGTTATTATTCGTCACATACCACTTATGTGCTGCTATCTGTAGTAAGGTATTTATTCACGATGCACAACACAAGCGATTGGGCATACCATATTTTACTTTTAAAACGGATTGTTTCATAATGTCTATTAGAAATAAGAATGCATAGTGTTATTATATATTTCTGTATTTACAAAATGTCAATAAAACGTGTTTAAAAAGAAAAAAAACAATAGTCATGTGTCTAACTTTGAGATATAATCAGAAATGGTACCTTCGCTCTGGCTTAACTTTAATATGTGTTTGTTTTTCTCCCTTTTAGTTTGGGCTATTAGTTGGCAGAGCCACCTATGAGCCGAAACTGTTCCATCAGAGAAACGATATGGGGAAATGGCATATGAGGAGGAACACAAAGCTTGAAGGTCGTGTGTAGTTTGGTTATTTGATCACCCATTAACTGTCAATGGTCATGCTAATCCCTATGGTCATTCCCATCCAGTTCCAGCCTCTCTCCGCCCAAAACACCTGGACATGGTGTCGGGGACGGACCCCCAGGTATACCAGAGTGACACTGGAAGTCCGCAGGCTTGGAGGGCCAACACCCTCCTCCAGGATAAACAGAGGACTCAGTCAACGGCAAGTTCAAACTGCGGTTTATTACAGACAAAACCAACAGGGATCAGCACAGGAACATGAAATAGTCATGCACATCTCGCTCTTTCTCGGCTGGCAGACTGGTTTTACATCCAAATGGTATCAGCACTTTGTCACAACTTAAGCCCCCCTCCAGAAAAGCTACTGGGCCAAGTGATTGGTTAATGAGTATTCTATTACCTATATAGGACATTATAGATGTTATTCCACTGGCCCATGCATGTCAGGTGTCTGGCCTGTTCCAGCCCCAAGTCACTAACTATAACATTGTTGCAGTGTTGTGGGCTTACCATTGGTTCTTGTCCATTGCTACCCACCCCAAGAATACCAAACTGTGATTGGCAAGATCTGACGTACCCAGGCCTTGGATCTGCAAAGGTGCGTAGCTCACTGTGTACCTCTTTTAGGTGATGAGAAATATTATGTGTCTGTATTGTAACTTGTGTGCACCACCTTGCCTTATGTGAGTGCTCTCCTGACCGGTGCAACACTTGTTGCATACTGTTTGCATACCTGTTGCAGTCTGTGTCTGGTGGCCTGTGACTGGCTCCCTTTTCCTGCCGCTTATCGCTGTGCATTGTCTGCTTTGGCCGTGTCACGTGATCAGATACCACAAATCTGAGCTGTGCAGCTCTGAACTATGAGGATTTATTTGTATTTTCTGCAGCTGGTCTCTTTGTCGTCTGGGGATCGGAATGTCATCCATATCTCTTGACCTCTCTTCTCTCGGGAGGATAGCTCAGTGGCAATGTGCTCGCTTCGGAAGCAAAACGACATGCAGCACATAGGTTCGATCCCCGGGTCAGCACTTCGAACCCTCTGGGTATTAAGCATGTAATAAAAAACCTATCATATCATAATCTATCATACTTTGGCTGCGGGTCCTGTCTCACACGTCTTGCTCTCTGTCCAGCCTGAAGTTGCACAGCTCATCTCTTGCTCAGAGGATTGAGGACTGCTGTAATTTTCCTAAAACTTATAATGTGGTTTCTACAGTGTACATGCTGTACTACATTCCCATAGGTTAGTCACACTTGGCTCTGTCAGGACCCATTGGTGCTGCGCCTGCAGTTCCATAGGGTTATTCACGTGTAAGCATCTGCACGCTCTGCTCTGGATCTCTTGCACCTTGCAGTTTCTGCGTTGCTGCATTTGGGTAAGGGCAAAATAATAAAAGCAATGCCAGTATATTTATCTGTCCACTAACTGTAGAACTGTACGCTCATGTTCTTCATGTATTCGAGTGCTGGTGTCTTTAGAGGTATTATTGGCATCGGACCAGCCATTTTCCTCCCATGTCAGTAGCTTTGCACTTGTGTCCCATTCTTTCAATCACTTGTCATTTTCTTCCTGTGCCAGTGTCTGCACTTTGCTTCCAACCACTCTATCCTTCCATCGATCATCTGTGTGCACTTGGCCATACATTAGTATCTGTGGTCTTTCCTAGCAACCTGGCTCTCCTCCTGTCTCCTTCACTCTTGTCCATGGACATGGTAGTTCGTTCTGGGTAATAGTCTTTGTTTCTCCTTTTTCAGGCCCTTCAGTTATGTTGTATAGCTTTATTTAGCTGCCAATAATTGCTCACCATGTCTAATGTCTTTATGTAATTATCTTCATACCTGAATGTTGCTTTAAACATCCATATCAGTGTTGCTGTCTTCCCCTGAAATCTTCCACGAGTTTCCACCATTGAGAGATACAATAGGCACTGTGCTCTTGCTGCTGGTATTTCAGTTGCTATGAGCGTACTGGAGGCCCTTATTGCATAAGGGATTAAGTAGCAGACATAACAGCTCTCCCCGGGGGTTTCCTTGCCTAGATTGGTCATGTGCTTGTACCACATGTTATGAGACACTCAAGCAGTGTCAGTGAGATACATGTCTACCCCCTTCAATTTTGTGTTAACACAGCGCTTACCTCTCCTTACATTCTCAGCAGTGTTCTTCTGTTCACCTGAAATGGTCGTTCCACCTGCTTTGGTTGGGGGAATGTTAGTAGAGGTACAGAGGTAGCACTAGCAACGCAACTAATTTTCCAAAATATGAATATAATAACACTGCTAGGAATAAGTAGGACCAACAGAACCATCAGATTTTTTAATATATCATTATTTTCACTTACGCTGCTCGGTCCTTGCAGCTTGAAGATATAGTTGCCCGCCTGAAATGCATGAAGAAATGTGTTATTTTGCTAGTATTGTTAATGCTCTTAAGCGCCACAGACCAAATAATCGCTTATGGCAAATGCAAACTCTTCTTTCCACACTTTTCTTACTGATGGGTCTCTTAGGGTGGCAAGGACGGGAAGATTGCCCTGCTAAAGTTGTGGGTATGTTTGGGCCAAATACTCTATAAAGGCAAGATAGTACACTCCCCCGGATCGTTCCCAGAATCTGCTGGGTCTCCTCTCAGTATGAACAAATTGGTTTGAGAAAGTATCTGTGTGATGAGCAGAAGGTAACATGGACAATCATCAACTATTACATCGGCTTTGACGATGGTTATGTGTGGAAAAGAAAATAAGAAACAGAGAGTGTGCCCTAATCTATGTCTACAAGGAGTCCGGTCTCTACTTCTGCAGCTCGCGAGCGCATGACCATTGGATGCCCTCCACCTGGTTGGGTAAGATCAGAATACGCTTGTAGCTCTCCTAGGTGCTGAACATTAGCAGTTTTGGTCAAGGAGACCTGGTTGACAGGCGAGGCCAATGCTTTGTAAGGCTTGACATCAGCCAAGTGATTTCCGATCGGCTTCCCCTCGAGATAGATAGCACGGTCGGCCACTTTCTCCATAATGTGCGCACCGGTGAACCTTGGCGCATTCCAGCGTTTGATGAAATTTCTGAGGAGGACAATGCCCCCCCCACTCAAAGGGTTTTAAAATTCAGAGGGCCTCATTCTGACTCAGGCGTTAAGGGGTTTACGGCGCCGTAAACGGCGCCGACCCTTAACGCCTGATTACAAGGTTCGCTTTGCGCGATGGCTGTTTAACGCCTGCTTTTTGCAGGCGTTAAAAGCCATGCCGCAAAGGGACTTTGGCGATAATTACGGCACCGTAATTTACGGTGCCGTAATTATCGCCTTTCCCCATTCCCATTATGCCCTATGGGGCAAAAATGGGAATGGGGAAGGGGCCATTGGTGAATGGGGAATTACCGCCCCACTCACCTTGGAATGGGGCGGTAATTCCGCCATCCACCATGGCGGAATTGCAACCTTAGCGGCATGGACCATGGTGCTAATAGCACCATGGTCCTCCGCCAAGGTTGTAATGAGGCACAGAGTCTTGTGGTGCGCTGTTGCATTTGATCTCTTCCCTGTCTTCTGGGCCTCCCCAGTGTTGTTATATCTGGTGAGAGATAAAAGAAGTGCTAGCCACCAAAGGAGTGACATAGTCATGCATCTCTTGCTGTAACAGATCTGAACTATTGTCACAATCCTTAAGTTTTCTTGTGGAAGGAGCCAGGGAGAGATGCATGCACTGTGCCGTCACCACCTCATTGGGCGTTAATTGGTGGTCGGACCCAGACTTATTGCGCAATGCAAACAGTGTGAGTGGTAAGCAGTGCACCCAATTCATTTTAGTGCTCTGCTGTGTCTTGGCTATGAACTCCTTCAGGAAGCCATTCAGATGTTCACACACTCCATTTGCTTATGGGTGGTACACATAGGCAAACTTTTATTGAATGCCCAACAATGCTGTGATGTGCTGGAACATTTAATTGGCGAAGTGTGGCCCATTGCCAGACCGCAGGACCTCACACAATCCCCATCTTGGGAACACTTCCCTGACCAGGAACTTAGCCACTCTACCCTTAGAGTTCAGCTTGTGAACAGGGACCTGTCTCTATCCAACTGGAGAATGGGCATACAACCACTATCATGTAGTGGTATCCTTGGCAAACCTGGATCACGTCTGCATAATCCACATGCAATTGATGGAATAGGCCTACTGGCCTTGGTATGGCTCCTCTCACAACTCTCAAAGTATGCCCTGCTGTAAACTGCTGACAAGTCAAACAATTGCTCACAAACTCAGCCACGTGTTCCGCCAAATTAGGACAGAACCATTTTTCCCCAATGTTTGTAGCAATGACCTCCTTCCCTGTGTGTGTTGGATAGTGCAATTGTGCCAGTGCAGTGTTACAAAAATGCTAGTGCATCACCACCTTTCCAGTGTTATCCTGCACCCATAGGGCATTGGTTGGAGACATTGGGCATCCCCTCCTTGTCTACAGTTCCTTCTCTACCTTGGAGCTCCTCCTAGTTCCCATTTCTCCAAAATATGCTGTGCATTTGGCCTCAAAGTCGGCTGATTTGTTTACACTTGAAATGGGATCTTCCCCATCTGCGTGTGCTTGGCACTTCGCTATTGCTATCTGTCTTGGATAAGAAACTACTTCAATCAATCCCCCCAGTAAAACTCCATGTTGTACTGGAGTCACTTCCACCCTTCAGAACCCAATCCTGAGCCATTGTGACAGTCCAGAGTGCACTGTGGACGTCACATAGGTAGAGTCTGAAAATATTGTCACTTCCTTCTCTACTCTGTGTTCCAGTGCTAGTATTAGGGCCACCAGTTCTGCTGATTGTGCTGAGTAATGGGATGGTAGTCACGCACTGGCTACTACTTCACTTGTCCCGTCTTCATTCAGTCTTACTACTGCAGTTCCTATATGCTGACCTCATCAGTCTGATCAATTGTCGGTTTCTCCACTGCTGCATTTGGCTAATTGCAAAATAATAAAAGCAATGACAGTATGTATATGTATCTGCCACTAACTATAAAACTGTACACTCATGTTCTTCATGTATTTAAGTGTGTGTTGTGTCCCGAAGTGTGGATGGCACATGTGCTTCATGTCTAACACTGCTTTGTCGGGGTGTCTCTAACGACGTCAGCAACATGGCTTCTTGGGGTTTAGTCAACACTGTCCATACATGTTTCTCTAATCATAGCCCGTGGCTCTACATCCACGCATGGATGGATTTGTATGTCCCTTGGTTGGTATGGCTGGCTGAGGGGAAACCTCTCAATATACTTGTCAATAATGGGTCCGTTGGCAATTCGTCCAAAATAGAATGGTTGGTTGCAGTATTTTCTGGCCTTCTTACTTATCATGAATTTAGAAGGAGGGTGGTGGTGCAGGCTTCCCCGTCCCTCTGCATTCCCCCTTCATCAGTGAAATGAATACGTTGAAAGTAGGTTGAGATCAAAATCCAGTGCTTGCAATTTAACGTTATGGTTCCAAGTAAAACCGAAAACCCCCTGAAATTCACCAGTTATGGTAAGCTAGGCAATCATGACTCGCGCCACCACCGTGCACTGCTAAGATTAACAGCCAGGACATCAAAGATGACATCACAAATTTCATTGATGACATCACGGATGACATCATGTGTCTTGCTCCCTCTTTTTTCCTTTACTAACATTTCTAGGCCAGTAAAAGTCAGGAAGTAAAAATTCAAAAAGTACTATATTTGTAGACTTATACTTCAAATATATTCTTACAGTAATTCACTTGGGTTCACTCACAGCATATGAAACATATACATAGGGGAAAACACAGACTTGAAAGACAGCAATGCTTTCTATGTATGAAGATGATCAGTAAGGTTATCAACACTTTCTTATAGTTCTGCTGTTTTTTTATTACTGTACTTTCCATGGATATGCTCATATTTGTATTCATTGTACTCTTACTACTTTCCTTAGGGTCCAGTCACATTATGTGATACTTGTACAAAGGGAAGTAGTAGCTTTGAAGCAGAGCAATAATTTCTGTGCATGAAGATAATCAGTTAGGTTATGGAGATTGTCAGGTAACTCTGCTGTTTTTTTGTTTACTTCATTTTCACTGTAGCTGCTCATATTTGTATTTGTTATCTGTGTTTTGTTTGTAATAATGCAATTATGTAGTAACTGGGGTTTATTAGCTACTTATTACATGTTTCACAGTATGAAAAACTCTAATAAGAAAGCATTTATCATGTTAATATTCAACATGGCAAGATTATTAATATTGCACCTCCATCATGTATGCTCCACATAATGCCTATATTTCTACATGAGTAGCTTAGTATACTGGAAAGAACTTCATATAGAATACTATATTTGGATTAATGCATTACTTAATGCACTAAGTACCTCATGATATTTATTCGAATGATCCTTGACACTTTTTTTATTAACATGACAATAAGAATCCGTTGTACAGACTTTTCATGAGAAGTAAATGCACATGTGATGTCATCTGTGATGTCAGGAATGACATTTGTGATGTCATCGTTGATGTCCTGGGTGTTAGTCTTAGTAGTGCACATTGGTGGCGCGAGTTATGGTTGCTTAGCTTACCATAACTGGCGAATTTCAGGGGGTATTTGATTTTACTTGGAACCATAACGTCCCTTTAACAACGTTTTTTTTTCACTGAATTTCATAGGTTTTTAGCAGCGCATCTTAACCATAATGTCCCTTTAACAAAACATTTTTACTGAATTTCATAGGTTTTTAGTAGCGCAACTTAACCACAAAGTTCCTGTAACAAAGTTTTTTTTAACTAAATATAGATATGTAGATAATGTAAATTTGATAAATGTTTACTAGGATGCTCTTAGTTTATATACATATAACATAGAACATACCGAACCCCCTCCTTGCGCTAGTGGGTCTGATGTCCGCAGACCATGAGCCTGTTTGCGGACGGACTCGGTCAACATCAAAACTATCCAAAAACTCAGGGGGTATCTTACATTGTTATATCATCCAAAAAAACACTAAACATGTTCAAAAAGCAGCACATAAATAAATTACATTCAATAATAAATAAGAAGTGAAACTTTATAAGTAAGACACTAACAGTCTAATTACATAGCATATGCAACATAGTGGAATATACCAAAACACAATAAATATGCCTCCAACAAAATTACCTCACAGAAATTGCACAGCAAAAATCGACTTAACACCTACGCAGCAGTAACAGCAAAACTTAGCAAGAAACTAGTGAGTACATTACATTTATTGTATATATTTTTAAACTTTCTGTATTAGGTACAGTAAAACTATATATTTTATTTTTTTACACAGAAATGTCTAGTACTTTGGAATGGCTGGAAGAAAATTTTCCTTGGGATGAAATGAGTGAAGACAGTGATACTAATGGTAGACACTACACTTCTCTATATCAGCCAATTAATAACCATGACTTTATGTGCACTTATCACATTTTATTTTTTTAACAGACCATACAGACATTAAACATAATATACCAAGAGAGACGTTAGAAGATCCTCTGCAAGGAATGGAGCTAAAAATGTATCTGTTAATGAAAAATGTCATTCTTTTAAAAAACTTTGTGGAGGACTGTATAAGAGATACAATTAAATATCACTGTTCTACATTTACTTGCACCCCCTCTCCATGTCCCAGCCAACCATCCCCAAAAACTCCCCAGCAAGAAAAACATTACAATGAGACTTCACTCCCTTCCTCCCCTACCATCGATCATGTCCAAACCCCTAAATCCCCTGTATTTGTATCTGTTTATGCTTCCCCCTCTCTTACATAATTTGTATACTTTTATACAATAATAAAATATCATGTGTGTTGTTAGTATATTCCTCTGTGTCTTATTTTTTAAAAAAAGGCAGTTAGGGTGTCCATGGACAGTGCGGCTATGCGGGATGTCCTCAATTAACCAAAATGGGGGTGTCCGCAGAACAGTAAAGACGTCTGCATGTTCGTAGCTATGCAAAAAAAAGTGTGCTAAGAACATTCCACCTGTTCTCAATGTCCGTAACCAGAATGAATATGTCCTTACAACACATAGCCCGTCTGCCTGTCTGCAAAGTTGTGACGCACATTTATGTTGTTCGGGGACCTGAACACTGTTCGTAGAACACCCATGCGCATGCATAGCACAACATTCCCCTACGAACATTGTGCCTGTCTGCAATTGTTCACCGCACGTGTGTCATACTTTTAATTAATTCGGGGACTGGAACACTGTCTGTAGAACACTCGCACACATACATAGACCCGACCCCACATATTTGCAGGGTAATTCATAGAATTTCGCACAAAAGTGGTGCATGCGTCTGTCGCACAGTGTGCGCATGCGAATGTCTGCGCCAGCCGCGTGCACTAAACTCAATTTCCGCGCACAGCGTCTTCATGGATTTTCGCCTCCAAAACCAGCCGTGGCGCAGAGTGGCGCAACGACCCTGCAGTAGCGCCAGTTACACCCCCAAGAACACCCCTAGCATAGGGAAAAGCCATCAAAATCCCCAATCCAGCGCAAAGGGCTGCGCTAACCCTGGACAAGTTTACAGGGCTGCCAAACAGCAAACGCCAAGCGGGGAACAAAAGGGCCTGTGCGAGTGGGGTACGTGTATAACTGGGGTTCGCGGGAAGTTTCACACGCGATTTCAGCAGGGTACGTGTATTACGGGGGTTTGCGGGAAGTTTCACACGCGAAAGGGCCTCTGCGAGTGGGGTACGTGTATAACTGGGGTTTGTGGGAAGTTTCACACGCGATTCCATCAGGGTACGTGTATTACGGGGTTTTGTGGGAAGTTTCACACGTGAAGGGGCCTGTGCGAGTGGGGTATGTGTATAACTGTGGGTTTGCGGGAAGTTTCACACGCGATTTCAGCAGGGTACGTGTATTACAGGGGTTCGCGTGAAGTTTCACACGCGGAAGGGCCTGTGTGAGTGGGGTACGTGTACAAATGGGGTTCGCGGGAAGTTTCACACGTGATTTCAGCAGGGTGCGTGTATTTCTGGGGTTCGCGGGAAATTTCACACGCGATTTCAGCAGGGTACGTGTATTTCTGGGGTTCTCTGGAAGTTTCACACGCGATTTTGCAGTCAGAGCAGGGTACGTGAATTTCAGGGGTGTGTGGTGAGTCCTACACGTGATTTGGCAGTGTGGGTCCTCCGAGGTGTTCCCTCTACACCCTCCACAGACCCTGCAGGCAGCCCACACCACAGGGGACTACCCCTACCCCTGGTCATGTCCCGCAGGCAGCCCATCCACCATGGGCATGCCCCCCAGCCAAGCCACATGTCACCTTGCACTACTGATCAACAGCGCATGACCCCCTGCACCCCCACACCCCAGCAGTGCAGGGCACCTGCCAGCAGGCCCCCACTCATGTCCCACTCATGACCCCCTACAGCCCCACCCCCCAGCAGTGCAGGGCACCTGCCAGCAGGCCCCCACTCATGTCCCACACATGTACCCCTGCACCCGACCCCCAGCAGTCAAGGGCACCTGCCAGCAGGCCCTCACTCATGACCCCCTGCACTCCCACCCCCCAGCAGTGCAGTGCACCTGCCAGCAGGCCCCCACTCATGTCCCACTCATGACCCCCTGCACCTCCACACCCCCATCATTGACAGGCACCTGCCAGCAGGCCCCGACACATGTCCCCAAGCCAACACGTCATCACAATCCATATCCCTGGCTCTTATGGCCACATAAATCCCACCCCACAGCACCCCAGTCCAAACACCCAACCAAGCTTTACATCCACTCCAAATTGAAATCACCATTACATGATAGATCACAAATAAGCAGTATGCGCATGAGTACAAGTCTGTCAGACCCACACAATGTCAACACATGACTGAGAAAACCCACATTGTGACATGCATGAAACCAATGAGAGAAGACCACACATTGAAGTAAGAAACAAAAATGTATTCAAATCAAAATGAAGGGAATGAAATAAAAACACACAATAATGCCAATAATAATCAAAATGCAGCATGTCCCAAAAAATGATAAATAAAAAAAAATGAGAATCCAAATTAATCCAAATGAAAATGTGTACAAAGTCACCGTCCAACAAAGCAAATCCAAAAGGAAAGAAAAGCGTAATATCCATTGCTCCATGGTGAAGAAAAATAAAGATGAAGGAGAAAAATCCACTGTAAAACTATGTACAAATAGCAAATCCAGGGTCCATGAGCCCAACGACATAAATGAAACCTACAATGAAACCTACCTAATTACTAACTATATACAAAAATGTGGGGCATAGTCCATGCCCCCCAAATGAAAGAAAAAAGAAATGAAACTTAACACTAATGAACTATATACAATGGCGGAGGGCAAGTCCAACGGCTCACTTATTGATGTCATGGGCCAGGGCATCATCGAACTCCTGTTCAATGTCTTGGAGGCGGGCCTGTTCTCTAGCCCCGAGGTCTCGCAGGGATAACGCCATGTCCACCTCCAACTCCCTGCGAATTCCCTCGAGGCACTCAGCCCGCCTCAGCGCCCTGCTCATGGAGTTCTCTGCCCTGACCATTGTGAGCCGTGCCTCCTCCGCCCGCTGCTGCTCCGCACCTATCTGCTGGCCCAACCGCTGCCACACGGAAGACACTCCCATTCCAGGGTCCTCCTGCCCTCCGGCCGATGCCTGCCCCTCTGATGTAGATGGCCCCGAGCCATGATGCCTCCCACGTTGAGCCTGCCGCTGACTCCAACGCAACTGCCTCTGCCAGCATGATGGCATCCAGGCTGATGAAATCCACCGACGCCGTCGTGCACGTGCCCTGCTCGATGATGCCGGCAAATCCTCCATCTGCTGGGGTCCAGTTGTTGTGGTGTCCACCCCTGCTGGACCTCCGACTCCCCGCTGTGGCAGGGATGGGATCCCCACCGAGCTGGCTGCATTGGTCAGGGCAGGTCCACAGGGGGCCCTGGTGGCATCTGGGATGGAAGACGGCATGGAGAACGACTGGCGCATAGTCTCCACAGAGGAGAAGAGGGCCGCCAGAGTGGCCGACACATGTACAAAACCCCCGACCATGGACACTCTCAACTGGGCAACGTTGGCACGCTGCTCTTCGTGATGACATGCGTGCTCCCCCCGGGAAGCACGCACGTCATCACGAATGTCACGCGTGCGCAACGCGACACCAATCAGGACCTTCTCCATACGGCCAGGGGTCCCCTCGTCCGCAGGGAGAGGAGTGTCAGATGACATGGACGACATCCCTCCTACCTGTGGACGGGCCTGGGATGGGGCATCCCTGCTGGTGCATGGTGGCGCAGTCACAGGGTCAGGGACAGCGACATGCACAGGCCCCTCCGTGGTGACCTGTGCTCCCTCCTGCCCCTGGCCCTGGACTGCACCACTTGCACCAGTGGTACCACCCCCACCAGGCCCCATGTGGGGCTCAGTAGCGGCCTCCTCCTCCTCTGTGGAAACCACCAACCTGGATGGCTCCACACCGTCTTCCGCCTTTGCAAGCCCCTGTGGGGGCTCACCCACCCCTTCCGCTGCAGCCATAGTGGCAGACGCAGCACCAGTCCCCTCACTCCCGGACGATGGTAAATTCGGGGAGGGTGACTGGGCCTTGCGTCGCCGGCCGGTGGGGGCATACCCGCCGCTTTCCTCCACAGCGAAGTCTCCGCCCTCTTCATCACTTGCTGCTGTGTAGAGGGAGACATAGAACATAAGCATCAGGGTACTGTACAATGGTCCCCTAGACAGGAAGCAATAGCAGATGAGTGGCATTGTCAAACATCACTTCCATCATGTCCCTCCACAACACATGGGTCAGTGCAGGCAAAACACATGCAGTAACAGGCATGGCGCATGCTATGAACATTAGCATGCATGTCCAAGGGACTCTTGAAACATACAATGCTGGTTTGAAACTCACATGCATCATGGGTCATGCCTATCACATGCACACACTTCACCGTAGTTTCATCCATCTGGCCTTGTACACCCCAGACACAGTGGATACAAGGATGAGTAGGCTGCATCAGTGAATCTGAACATTGTCACAGACATGTGTCATGCATCCATGGCATTCACAAGTCACAGACACGCAAGTCAGACACACAGACATGGATGCCATACATGTCCATGACAGCAGCACCCATCTCTCACACCCCATCCATGTCCAATAACAGAGGCAGACATGCATTAATGTGTGCATTCCCCATGCTGCTCCGCATGTTGCATTGTAACACATGCACCAACCATGTGGTTCACACATTACTGGTCTCACATGCATGACCATGATGTCCCTGCACACACACATACGTACATGGCCTGTGTCAGACATACAGGCATGTATCAGACAACCAGCACCCTGCAACATGCCCTGTCTCACACAGCAATGCTTGGCCACTTACCGCTCAACTCCGGACGGGTCTGCCTCCGAAGGATCTGGGCGTGGAGCGCTGGGCCTATGTGATCCAGGACCCTCATCTGGGTGGTACTCATGCTGCCCCGGCCCCCCTCCACGAGGCGGCGGGCCTTGTTGAGGGTCCTGGACCTTAAGTCCTCCCAGCACTTCTTGACTTGCTTGATGTTGCGGGTTGCCACCCCCTCCGCGTTGATGGCAACCAAAAAGTCGTCCCAGATCCTATCCCGTCCTTCCTTGTTGGCACGTGATGTTCCGAAGAGGGCATCATAATGCCCCAGGACATGCTCCACCAGGACACCAACTTACTTATGACTGAAGCTGGTGGCCCTCTGCCCCTCTGGCTGGCATGGCTGGGCAACTGGGTCCTGGGGCCGGGCTGTGGAGCGATGATATCCCAGTCGGGAGTCTTCAGTTCCAGCAGGGGTGGACACAGCAACTGGACCCCTGCAGATGGCTGATGTGCAGGCACCAAATAGCAGGGCACATGGGCAGCAGGCAGTCAGGCAGCAGCAGATGGCAGGTGGGAGCATGCTCGGGGCTCTGGGGGGCAGGAAAATGGCCTTCAGGGCAGGAGTGTGGTCTTCCGTGTGTTTTGCGTGGCCAGCTTGATACGGAGTGTTTTGGCACGTGAAAATCTTGCACGTCAGCGTGTAATTCGAGGAAAGGGCCTTAGCGCGTAAGCGCGTCAGCACACACACGCGATTCCATTGGACCAAAGGCCCTTAGCGCGTAAGCGTGTAATTTACATTACGCGCGCGGGTATTTCCCTCATGGCACGTGATGACAGAGCACACATGGAAAAACTGCACGTCCGAGTGTCATTGCTCATAATTGGATGAAAGCACCCACGTACACGCGTCTCTGACATGTACGTGTGGGCCGGTTTAAAAACTGCGTGTAGGACGCCATTTCCTTTTACGTGCTTTTCGTGGAGAACAAGTGGGTGAAATCTGTACTTCTTGTCGGTTCACACGCGATTACTTCACAGCGTTTCTTGTTCGTACTCCCTGATACCTCTGACAGCTCTTTTCTGATTTTTTGTTGGGCCTGTTTCCTCAAACAGAGTTCACTTCTCCTTTTGTCCTGTCTCCTAAAACAGCGTACAATTCTTCTTTTGGCGGGGGTGTTGCCAACGCGCACACGTACGTATTTTTCACATTCTTTTTCCAGGCAGACGGTGAGTTCCACACTTACTTAGCAACTGTGCTTGCCCCGTGTGTCACGTTCCCCTTCAGAGGTCATTGTAGGCTGCGTGTATTACGCGTACGCTTATTTTTGTGTTTCTGGGTGCCACAGCGTAGTGCAAGTTCATTTTTTCACGCACGTGGTCTACGAGGGGTTGCGTGCACGTTTATTTTTGATTTTGGGCTGCCTGTGCGTTGCGTGACCCGTCATCTTCCTCCAGGGGTCACAGACATTCTTGTTAGAGCACTAGGGTACGAATTCCATCTGGTATCCTACCCCTTTGACCCCCAATTGCCCAGGACAATAGTTTACTGCAACTCCCATACGCACAACAACATCAGGGCCATGGCTGGGAGGCGACCAAGCGGTAAGGGAGGCAAAGGTGGCCGACCCTCAAAAGGTGGGCGTGGTGGGTGTGGTAGGGGATGTGGCCGGGATTTGCAGGGCGCCCCTATGCCCCGATGTGTGGAGGAACAATCAGGGACACCCATGCCCCCTCCCCATGGTTGAGGGAAACGTGGCTGACACCATCCAAGCTCAGCCTCTGTTGGACCAGCCCATTGTGGCACCTGACCTGGCACAGGATGACTCCCTGGCTGACTTCCAGGTCAGCAAGTCTAGGCCACATGTGGCGGTGCAAGTTGTTGTCACCAATCCATGTGGATCTGGGGCAGCTATGTCATCTGGTGCACCAAGTATGCAGGGTGGGGAAGCTGCAGGGGCAGCTGCAGCTCCATCCGCCCCAGCTCTGACTCTCCAGCCAGGACAGTGTCAGTCCCAGTCCATCAAACTGACGTTCCCCCTGCCAACATTACGCTGCAACCAATGCCTGCATCAAGACCTATGGTCATTGTGCATTCCCACACTCCTACTACCCAGTCCACCGGTGATTCTGCCCCTACTGACCAGAGCAGCGTAAGCCACTCTGGCTCTGCTCCACCTTTAAAGAAGAGGAAGCAGGGTGCTCTGGCACGACAGGCTGAGACCCCAGACACAGCTACACACTCCGGAACCTCAAGGAAGCCTTGCTTCAATGATCCGGAACTTGATGCACTTGTGGGCTATGTGTCGGCACATAGCCATGAAATGGTGGTGACTGCAGGGTGCAAGACCACACCTGGTCAACGTAAGGCACACTGGCAGACCATTGCCGACCGCATAAGCGCCCTTGGATTTGTGAGGCGCTCAGCTGATGATTGCTACAAGCGGTGGAATGACCTGAAACGCAGAGCAAAGAACAAGCTGGCCTCAAATGATGCCGCTACTCTGGTGACTGGCGGTGGGTCTCCACAAGAGGACAACAAAGTCACTGTACATGAGTCTGTTGCTGGGGCCTTCGTCACAGATTAACAGATCCAAGGTGTCGGAGGACTACCTGATTATGAAGCATTGTCCAGTGAGTGCCCATGCATGTCTGTGTAATGCATGTGTATGTTGTTTGGGTGAAGGGTTCTGATTGAGTGCCAGGTGAGGGTGTGTGTGCCTGAGTGGTATGGGTCACCCATGTGCTTCATCCAAAACATTCAGCGGCATTGGATTTGGGTGTGACAATATCCCTTCTGCCCACATTAGTAATTTGGATCAACATGGCCATTTTTGATTTTTGTTTTTTTTTTTTTTTTTTTTTTGCAGTGTGTTGCCTTGTGTGGCTCCCGTGGGCATCCACTGTATTCCGGCTGGGCACATGCAGGCTTGTCCTGAGTTTGGGTTAGCTGCTTGGGTTCGTGAGACACACACCCCTCCTGCTTCCCATTTCCATGGGCTTGCAAAGGGTGTGCCCAAGTGACATTGACTTACACGGTGACGTAGGACTCCCATGAGCTGTGTGGGCAGTCTGTAGTCAATACTGTGTATGCATTCCTAGTGGATATTGTTGTTGAATTGTACACTGCATGGTGTATTGCTATGTGATTGTGCATCCATGTCTTTCACCTAATTTGCAGGTTAATTCCTCATGTCTTCACAAGGCCGTCTACTTTGGAGATGGAGTTCATGTTGTAAGCAGTGCACTTGGACATTTGCGTGACAGCAGCAATGTACAGTTGGACGTGGCCGATGTGCTGGCATGATCAGGTTGTAAGACTACCACTACTTTAACTTAGTACTGCCATGTTTATGCTATGTTTGAGGTTGTGTAGCTGCATTGTATTGTTGGTAAGTATTTGGTCATGTGTGTTGTTCTACATTACTGGGAGCATACTGTGTGTGGGCAGTTTCCATTGAGGACACTGTACTTTGACACTTGTGTGACGTTTTGGGGATTGCTTTGTTTGCTCTCACATAGCATGAGATGCCATGGTGTGTTGGGTGGCGCTGCTGGGGAGGGGTTGGGTGACATGGCACTGTTGTCATGTTGTATTCTGCAAGGGGGTAATGATTTTTACAGCATAGAAGTGTGTCTTTTGATGACACAGCATTGGTGGTGTTTGTGTAGGTAGGGCACACAATGTAACACTTCCAGGTGACCAATCTCAGGCTGGTATGGTTGTGACAGTTGACTGTCCCTTATGTCATCATCATTGATTGTCAGCCGGCATGTGCCAGGGCTGTGTGCACTCCACAGGGGTGTGATTTTAGGAGAAGTAATTATCCACCAGCTGTGTACGGGCGTCCTCACCCCATGCCCTTTCCCCTCCCATGCACAGCGGCCGTGCTTGTGGTTGGGGATATGAGGGCACCACCATGTCCACGGGCAGGGCCCAGCGTGTTGCAACGTTGTGCAGGACACATGCTGCCACTATGATCCTGCACACTACTGGGGGAGCGTATAACAGCTGCCTGCCAGAACGGTCAAGGGAGCGAAAGCGTGACTTGAGCACTCCGAATGTGCACTCCACTATGCCCCGGGTTGCAATGTGGGCTGCGTTGTATCTTACCTTGGGTGGGGTTGGGGGGTTTCCGAATTGGCGTCATTATGTGGGTGCTCAGAGGGTAGGCACTGTCCCCTGGGGAGGTGGTGATGGGTATCATTAGTGGGGTTGTGACATTGCTCAGTATCTGACATGCATGCATGTGCTGTGGCATTTATACTCACCGAGCAGCCATGTATCGCCATGCCACCCAGCTTCTAGGTCCCGGTTTAGGGTTGACATTCTGTAAATAAAACTGTTGTGGGTGGACCCTGGATAATTGGCATATACTGATGTGATGATTCCCTTGGCATCACATACTACCTGGACGTTGATGGAATGCCAGTGCTTGCGGTTTCTGTAGATGTGCTCTGATGCCCTGGGGGGACGTAGAGCCACATGGGTGCAGTCAGTGGCACCTAGCACTTTGGGGAAGTGTGCCACCCCGTAAAAATCCTGGACGACAGCCTGCCTTTCTGCAGGTGTTCTGGGCAGGTACATGTGCCTGCGGACTGATGGGCGTGCAGTCATGATGGCCAAGACCTGGTGTAGGCAGCGTGACTGCGTGGCCTGTGACACCCCCCACACTATAGCAGTTGTCCGTTGAAATGATCCAGTGGCCAAGAAGTGCAGTACATTGAGGACCTTATGCAGGTGGCTGAGTGCTTGGGAGAACAGGGGGGTGATGTGAGGTCATCCTCCCACTCACTGACCAGGTCGAGTATTATGTGAGGTGGAAACCTGTACCTCCCATACAACTGGTCATCAGGCATCCCAAAAAGGCTGGTTCTGGGTGTACAAATTCTGGGCCTGACTATCCTCCTCCTCCTCCTGAGGTATCCCACATCACTGCTGCTAGGAACGGTATATTCATCCTGGCGTCTGTGCTTGTTTGTTGTTTGCGTGCACTTTTATGCTGCACGGGTCCACGTACGCCTGCTTCCTGCTGGCGTACGTGTTTCCGGATTAGCGCGTCTTTTTTGGCGCACATGTTAGCCCCGTTCGATTCCATGAATACGTGTTTTGAACGTGCATGTGGGCGTTCCACGGACTTGCCTCCTGTACTTCCCCCGTGACGCACACATTTTCACAAGTTGTTCCCCATTCCGCGTGTCACGCCCCGTGTTCCTCCTTGTGTGCACCGCGCTATGTGCGATTTCGCTGTGCGCTTAGCGCACGCTATTTGGAGACGTGTGTGCCAGCATGCGCCACTCAGAATTTTGGCACACATCCTGGAATTTCCTCGCGCACAGACTTCCATGAATCGCTGTGCACAGGTTTCGCGGCGATTTTCGCACTGGCACTGCGATTTGCATGCTTTTGCACGCTTGCGCTGAAAATTTCAGCGCACATTAATTCCATGAATCAGCTTGTTGGTGTCCTATGGACAGCCGCCTCATTCGCCAACGTGTCCTGGACATCAACATGTGACCGCACCCACGCTAAGTGTAAAGAACAATGTCTGGGCACCCTGACACCTAAAAAATATTTTTTTTCAGCAATCCAAGGTATTTTCCTGGGAAAGTCCACCCTTGCACATATCCCACACTATATCCCTGGCAATCTGCATACTTTTTGGATTTTTTTTTGCCATTTCTTGGTGTTCAAAGTGTCCTGGGACAGCGGACAAATCGAAAAATCTGAGCGTTGGGAATGAAAATTTAAATAGCGTGCCCCATTTCCCCTTTGAAGTTGAGGCCTTGTTTTGTTTTTTTTGCAGATGCTTCAGAAATACCTTTTATTTTATATTTCTTTTTTTATTCTCCTCCCAAAATCTTCACATTAGCTTCTCCAAAGCAACCCTTATGTTTGAAAACAGCATGGAATTTCCCATAAAAGATAACGACATGCCATCTTCTTTAAAGTAATCAATATTACCACAGTCAATCTTCTCATTGTTGCAAAAGAACATGCCAGCTCTAGTCATAAAAGCAAACATCATTAAGCACCTAGCAACATTTTGCCGAGGACAAAAAAACATAACTATTGTCCCATATTGCCGTAGGTATCAAACCAGAAAAAATAACCTTAGCATTTGGAAGTACTTTCATGACTGCCTGAACCAAGTTTTCCAGATCTTACAACAAAGTAGGGGCACTGACGTAGCCCACATGCTAAGCACCACAGTGTAGGACAACTGCATGTGGACTATTAAACCTTGCCATATCCTGACAAACTATTAGAATTGCCCGTAAATTCAAATCAGGCACAGTGCTCCACACCACCTCCACTCCTTTTACGTCAAAATTGTTAGCCACATTCCTAGATTTAGCATACTGCTCCACACCATTTACAAACATATCGCCAACCACCGACACCCTGACTTTCTCCACCTCTGTCATCTTCACTCTCTGCACCATTCCCTCATTGGCTACTGTTAAGCAGTCAAACAACCATCCACCAATCACATGCAAGACCTCTACATCTAACTCCATCATCACAATTCAGCACTTTAGATGTACTGTTGATCACTCAGAGTACAATTGCGCTGTGACTGCAAAGCACCTACAGCAACCACTTGTAAACTCTCCAATATTTCTACTTGCAGATTCATGCACATCCACATACATGAACACAAAGTACAGGTATGAATATTTTTTGCACAGTACATCATACATGCCAACATTCTGACCCACCTGGTAGGGACATTTCCTCTGAAAAATCGGGAGACAACATTTTTATCATAAGAATGCATTGGGCAAAGATGTATTTTCGGGGAAAACATGAAAAAATAATTTTTCACAGAATAATCGTGAATCTCATGCTGAAATTGGGAGGATTGGAATGCATGGTAAATGTACATCTCTTGTATAAATACATGTAAACAGAGTAACTGCCACTTACCCTGTGTAACCTGTAAAACAAGCTTACTGTAATTTCTCCCATCTACTATGATCAAGTGTCGCATACAAAGTTGTCTGCTCTCCAAAATTGTATTTACCCATATTATTAACTGCAAGGTGCAAACTGTTCATTTCTTAATTCATTCTATAATTTCTGTAAATACTGCCACGTATTAAACTACAATTCAACCATGATAGAATGTAATGCATTATAGTGCATAAGATGAACATAAAATGTCCTTTCTATACATTCTGCATATTTCACATACATTCTATCATTTCAACTTCCTTTACATATGATTATATTAGTAATCAGACACAACACACACAGCTATCTAACAAAGTGTCATTTCATGTTAAAAGATGGGAGAAATAACTGTATAATTATGGAAAAAGGCTTTCTAGTGTGTTATAAAATTGCACGCAGCCAGGATCAATACATGCATATTTATTTATGCACACAGATAGCCAATATCATTTGAAAGGCTCCCAGCTGAAACAACACCACTGCCTGTACAATTGTTCTTCCAATCTACACAGCTCTCTCATTCCAGCTGATTGCCCATTCCGTTCTAGATTTGACAACAGCATTCAACTATGCACAGGTGCAGTCATATCTATCACATCATCTATAACTATGTAAAGTGTTGTAAAGCAAGACATACAACATCTCCCCCCTTCCCTTCAGTCTGCAACACAAGCACCAGGTCCTTCCTTGCAACCCTTACTTTATTTCAGACTCTCATCTCCAAGCACCACAGAATCACCCAGTACTTAGTAATCTATACATTCTGCATATTTCACATACATTCTATAATTTCAACGTCCTTTACAAATGACTATATTAGTAATCAGACACAACACACACAGCTATCTAACAAAGTGTCATTTCATGTTAAAAGATGGAGGAATAACAGTATAACTATGGAACAAGGCATTCTAGTGTGTTATAAAATTGCACGCAGCCATGATCAGTACATGCATATTTATTTATGCACACAGATAGCCAATATCATTTGAAAGGCTCCCTGCTGAAACAACACCACTGCCTGTACAATTGTTCTTCCAATCTACACTGCTCTTTTATTCCAGCTGGTTGCCCATTCCGTTCTAGATTTCACTTCGGCATTCAACTATGCTCATGTGCAGTCATATCTTTCACATCATCTACAACTATGTACTGTGTTGTAAAGCAAGACATACAACATCTCCCCACTTCCCTTCAGTCTGCAACAAAAGCACCAGGTCCTTCCTTGCAACCCTTACTTTATTTCAGACTCTCCCATCTCCAAGCACCACAGAATAACCCAGTACTTAGTAATCACCTAAAGAGTAATAAGCTTCTGACCCCATCAAATCCTTCTGATTTATTTCCCACACCTTCACAAATACATACATTGCATACTTTTCCATACAGTTCCTGTCATTTACCCTGTGAAAATAGCAAACAAAGCATACAATTATTTCTTCTATCTCCTAACATCCAAAAACACTGTTTTAGGAAGCCAAGTGTGCTCTATGTGCTTACTATTGTACTCATTTCTAAAGCACATTCAACTAACAGATTCTAAATAAAACATACAGAATACACATAGGCAGAGAAAAGTGCATGTACATGCTATGCACTGTTATCTGAAAGCACTACTACTGCAAAAACAAAGAAATCCATGTCTACATTAACAACAGTGCTATTAACACACATATTTACTAACTTCTTTCTTTCACAATTACAGTGAAGACCACTCTCCTGAAAAGCAGCAGCGTCTGAAGTACGAACGAAAACTCAGAAGAATCCTACTCTTTCCATCCAACAAAGTAAGTACAATACTGCCATAATGTTGTAACTGTTACTCAAACACTGTAGAATTCTAGTATTCTAGAAGAAACAATTGTATTAACCCTGCAGCATTAGATTCAGTATAAGTGCTTCCCCTCACCAGCTCCATGCTTTCTACTGCAATCTGCACACCAGTATAGTAACACCTTCCCAACCTGATATTGCAGCCCATTGCACAATCACACACTGTCATGACTCCCTACAAGCGCTGGTCTTGATTGCACCGTAGGGGAAACATTCGGTGCAGTGTCATTACAACTTTTTCCTCACCCAAGATGGCCACCGTACTGCCTCCCACTCAGACGGGTTTCTGCTTGCCAGTGTTGGCAGAATCCATTGCTCTGCGCTCAGCGAGCCTGCGTTATCAACAGCCGAATTCAGATGTGTTTTGCGTCGCTTCTCCTTACTGTGGCGCTCTGAAGTTCGAATCTTTTTGATCCTTCGCAAACCCCGTCCTGATCCTATCACCCACCACTTTCCTGCCTTTCTTCTCCAGCTCCAGGCGTGCTCACTCGGACATCTCCTGTGTTTACCTTTTTCCCCGCTCCTGCGGTAGAACCCATAGCAGTTTCTACTATCCGCCCTGCTCGGTAAGCCTGGTTCACACCTCCTCTCTCTTTCCACTACGCTGAACAGGCTTACCATATTCCTTCTCTTCAACTATAGGTTCTCCCTTCAAGTCCTCTCATCCATTCGGGGGTTCCCCGCAGAGTGTAAGACGGCAATGGACAAACTCTCAGGTTACACCTCTACCTTCCTACATTCTACCTTACCTCCAACTCTTCACTCCAGTAACCTCTTCTTACTTCCTCTTCAGACTTCACTGGAGAAGACCTCAGCAAAGAGCCACCGATACTCCGACTCACCTTCGAGCTCTGCCCTCTCTCGTCCTGACAACCAGAAGAGAACGCTCCCGACTCCAGCTATCAGGGTTTTCTACCCCAGAGGGCTTCCCTGAGGTCTCTGCTCCTCGAGTGCTTATTACTGTTAGTCAGAGGAGTAGGGGTTTTGGGGGGATTCCTCACATAAGACTGCTGCACTTGATCCAGGTTAGTGGGAACTGAATATTAATTGGAAATTGTGCTTCCGCATTGCACACACCTCTACATACATCCTTACCATCATACTCAGACACTCATGCACAAAGCACACAAACACTGCACAAGATCCCATCCCACATTTTTTTTTCTCCAACAGACCCCAAAGAATACCTTCCAAAAAGCAACTCCACAGAAAGCAACACAAAAGTAAATGAAACCAAACGAAAACTCTCAAAAATAAGCATCCACCTCTAACAGAATTTGTATGAACACTTCAAACAAAACAGCTTATACACTCATTAAGCAACACAAAACAAGCTTCCAGTATAGAAACTTTGCCTCCTCTTTCAAAATGTAAAACAAATCAGAACGTGGTTAACAAGACTGCAACTACCACTACTGCTAACACTGCACCTTTACATCTTGATGTAGTGGCAAAGAAGCATACCAAAAACATAATTTTACAAAGAAAATTCTGCCACAGAGTTCTTCAGAACCTTATAAAAACAGGAGAGAAATCATGCACAACCCATAAAACCTACCGTTTAAAATGAATCCTAGAAGCTCTCATAGACAGTGCAATCCTTTTCAAAAGGAAATTATTTATTTTAGTTTTAAACAGAATTAAACCACTAACAAAACTAAGTACTAAACTACAGAAAAGACTTCTCAATAAACAGAATATCAACAAAGATAACTTCAAAAACATTTGTGGAGGTGAATGGAGTCACACCACGAGCACAGAACCATATTTCAATGAAGAAGCATACAAACAAAAGCAAATAAACCCAATTGCCATACATAGCAGTGGACGAGGGTATGAACAATGTAATAATACCATTATGGAACAAGAAACGCTGCTCACACAAATATCCCTAGAAAACTCAGTATCGCCTGTCCATTCCACTGAACCAATAGGTCCAGTCTACAAATGGCTGTGCACATTAATGTCTAACATTGCCAAAAAATCTTTCAAATCTTTACGCCAGTTCTCCAATCAGTATGTGAAAGGCAAAGACAAATTCAAATTTAAACTACTACAAAATATGGACCCCTGTCCTGTGTGCAAATACACAGGACTACAAGGCCATTCATTAGCCTGCATTTCTGGACCTATTTGCAAAAGCACCTTTCACCATATCAAAATAATATCAACACACCATACAACTATAACAAAATCTGGTCCATAAACTGTACTATGCCAATAGTCCTGCTTCAGCACTAGCCAACTTAAATAACTATCTTCATCAGCTCTTTTTCTAGCCTACATTGGGTACTTCCAAGAAAGCGAGAAGCTGATCAGAGCTTTTCCTCCAAGAAACGGCAAATCAGCGATTGGAAGCCTTCTTTATGCCGACGACCTCATGCAATTTGATCAGACCCCCATAGGACTGCAATGTCAGCTCAATGGCCTCCTACAGTACTCAAACAAAAACTTCCTCGAAATCAATAAAGAAAAAACTAAAGTTATGATCTTACAAAAACATGAAAAGAAAATCAATGACACAAATTGGCACCTGGGACAAGCAAGAATTCAGATTGTCCAAACCTTTAAGTACCTAGGAGTACACTTGGACAGTTTGACGCATGAAACCACCATGCAATCAGTGCTGTACGCAAAGACCAAAAAGTTAGCGGCCAAGGCAAAGGCCATAGACAGCAAATTTTGGAAGTTTTCCCCTCATTCCGACAATACAATTTTATAAAACGAAGGTGGTGCCCGCTGTAACTTATGGCACTGAAACAATGCCAACCATTCCAAAGAAACTATGGCCCAAACTTGAAGCCTTATTCTGGCACCAGGTGATCAAGCTCCCTAACTCAACCTCACGAGACGCAATAAGACGCAAACTGAGCCTCCAGTCTCTAGAATGCACTGTAAGCTGCAACACAATTATGCTATATAGGAAATGTAGAATGTCCGAAAGTAACAAAATCTTTAAGATGATCAAACGTGAGATGATTGCAGGCAAATCTGATATGCTAACAAATTGGCAAAGAGAAAACAAACCCTACTTCTCAGGATCGCATCAGACGAGGAAAAACTAATACAAAATCCGCGCAGAATTCTGCATAAAATCAAGGATGCGGATTGGGCAAAGACAACAGACACAGCGGCAAAACTACATCTCGCTTCAGATCTTCCAGCCATCACGAAAAAATGGAATGAACTGCAACATCTAATAAAGAAATTAACAAATAGACTGGCTCGCAACCTAATATTGCGAGCGCGCCAATATTTACTGAAAACGAATGAAATTTTACATATTAGAGGTCTTGCGCAATTTGACAGATGTCGATTTTGCCACGATACAGCACTGCCTCCACAAGAAACAATACGACACTTACTGATGGTTTGTCCTGCAACTCGCGCAATAAGACATCGATATCTATCCCATGTCGCCGGAATAGAATAGCAGGCAAATCGCCACGGCAACAATTCTGGAGTACATCATCAACAATCTGTATTGATGTGCAACCTTGATCAGGTCGAAAGGTGGGCATAATGACAGCAAAAGATTCACTAACTCAACAGGAGAAACACAAGTTGATTGAACCTTACGCGAATGGGCAACAATATTGTAAAAATCTCTTTTTGATTAAACAATAATTTAAAAAAATAATAATAACTATCTTCTACATGGTACAGCCAAACAACTACTCGAAGAAATTGAGCATATCCAGAGAAAATATTTTGGAATTGAAAGCCACTTACAAAATGCAATAGATTTAAAACAGATTACTAACAACTGTACAGATGGCAGCCTTCTATTACACACATACAAAAAAGAAATACTAAAGTTTAAAAGTACATCTGCTGAAGTACCCAACCATTTGCGTGTATTTTGCTGCTGGACGTTTTATAAAAATAGTACAAAACTGTAGACATAACGTACAAAATAGAAGACAATGAAGATTGCAAATGGTTCCAATTAGCTCTCTATCTTATAACAAAAAACAAATAGCAAATGACTGACCCCTTAATACTTTGCAGTTACTGGACTGCAAAACTTGACAACAACCAAACACCTTCACATGCTATCACAAATAACTTGGAATTATTCCCATTACCAAATTCCCTGCAACAACTGAACTTATATGAGAGCATCATAATTCAAACAGTGCACCCATTTCAAGCTATAATACGCCTTCAACCAAAAACAGCAAAACTACCTCCCTCTGAATAAGTGAAAGACATTTGTGGCAAAGTAGTTAATTTGCCATTAGATCTCAATGAAAATGTACACACTCTGGGATTGCAACGGCCAATAGATCAATCTTTAACTATTTTAGTAAATGACATACCTACAAAAGACAAAATAAATTGACAACAACTCATGTACTTACATAAAGTTGGACCAGCCCTGCAATATCTAAAATACAACAATGAATACTACAGAGAAATTAATATTGAAGAAAACCTGAGAGAAACCACTGAAATAATTCAAGAGTCATCAGAAACTGGTCAATTTCATCTTCTAGATCCTGCTACTGAATCCAATACTTTAGACCATTATGCAATTCGCCCATTACACTATAAAAACACCATAGATGATGCACTGGACACGTACCAAATGCGACAAGCCAAAGGATCTTCAATCAGCATATGGGAAAAAAAGTATAGAAGCACGTGCCTTTCCTGTACTCTTTCCTACTGGAAAAGAAGAAAGGTACGGTGATAGACCCACACAAAAAACAGTAACAGAATACAGCTCTTTACAAATGTATTCTGAAGACCCCAAATTCTGACAAAACGTGGAATACATAGTTCACCTTCTCTTTGAAAGTGAACTATCAACTCTATGCTATGGAGTTGCACACACATTGAAATCAGGTACCCATTTTCAAAATATGTCAGCTACAGAATTATGACAAAAATGCAAGAAAAAGATGAGATTTTACAGTCAAACATTAAACATCTTTTAGCAAACATGCATGGTACAAAAGAATACTGGTTCCGACGTCACGGAGATGTACACTGTATGATAAGAAACCTTGGCCCACCCACTTGGTTTGTGACATTAAGTTTGGCAGAATATGCATGGGAAGATTTACACAATTTTCAACGCATAGCAAACAACAACAAAACACACGTACATATAAAAACATCAGGAGAACTCTTCTCTCTAGATCATGTAAATATATCAAGATATTTCCATCATCGCTTCATTGCTGTGTTACACTTCATTTGTAATAAAACTGTTCCTCCCCTCGGAGAAGTGAAACACTTCTTTTGGAGAAAAGAATACCAAGCCAGAGGAGCACCACGCATCCACATGCTTTTGTTGATTAAAGATGCTCCTAAATTTGGTCAGGATAATGATGCCACTGTTTTGCAGTTCATCTAGAAATATGTCACTTGTGAAATCCCTTCACAAACAACACATAGTGACCTTCATGCACACATTTTACAATTTCAAAGACACAAATGTGGGAAATATTGTCATCGCAAATATAAAAACAGAGGGAAATACTACACCAAATGCCCCTTTGGTTTCCCTAGATCAGTTTCAAAAACAGGTCAAGTAAACAACTTCATGTCTTCAGTTAGATTTAGTGTCAAAGGTAAATCACCTAAAAACACATATTACATGCAAGGAACATACGGATCAAAATACATCAATGATTACAATGCAATCATTGCCCTCTTATGTAATGCAAACATAGATGTGCAGTACATTTCAGCCATTTCCACTGCAGTCGCACAGTATGTCACAGCCTATTTAACCACAGCAGAGAAAACAGAGCTTCAGGACCTCTGGGATGACAAAACACTATCACAGAAACTGTACAGTTTAGGCATAAAAATGACCTCTCATAGACAATATGGCTGCTATGAAGCTGCAGACTGTTTAACCAGTACTGCCCTGTATAGAAAATCTGACAATATAGTATGGCTAAGTTTTGGTGCTGCTAAATCTAGAAAAATAGTTTTCAAATCATATAGGGACATAGAAACAATAGCCAAAGATGATCTCAACAGACAAGAAATGTTGAAAAACAATAGACTCATACTACCCAAGCAGGAGTATCACTTTGGAAACCATGTGTCTCTACCACAGAGCTCATAAATTCACATACAAAATAATATTAAACCAGATGAAAAGAAAGGTAGATACACAGCAAATTGTGAAGGCAGTTTAGTGAAACTTACCAAACGCAGCTTAATTAATCATATAAAATTGTCATTAAAAACTCCTCAACATAAAGAACTATATTACATGTCCCTGCTACAACTTGTTAAACCATGGAGAAAAGAAGAAGAGTTACTGCATACGTATGACTCCTCTGAAGATGCTTTCGAAGCAAATGAAAGCACTATAACAGATGTAAACTTTACACAGTACCAAACAATGTTCCACAATGAACAGCAACACAAAGAAGAACTCCAGGCTCAACTAAATGTGGACACTCCTGACAGTAGTCAACCTTCTGTAACAGGAAGCCGAGAACCACTTGGACAGCCACTAATAGCAAATGAGGCACAATTAGCCACGACAGAAGTAAAAAAAACACCATGTGTAAGTATGAGCAATCTACAGAAGACTTTGCTGTACTGAAATCACAACTAAACACTGAGCAACATAGCATTTTTCAAGAAGTAACAAAACAAATTGAACGTGGTGTGCAACATGAAAATAAAAACGGTACCTCCCAAGATTATAAACCTATATTGCTATACTTGAGTGGTCAAGCTGGTTCAGGCAAAACATTCTTAATCAAAATCATCAACAAGTTCCTCCAACAATTGACAAACAACAAACTGACAGCTGCTGTAACTGCCCGCACAGGTTTAGCTGCCTACAACATAGGCAGTGTCACTTTACACTGATTACTTCTCCTTCCAGTAGAACACCAAAACAAATAGACTACTACCAACTTTCTACAGAAGCTTCAATGGAACTACGCCGAGTTTTCAAACAAATTAAAATGCTGCTAATAGATGAGGTGAGCATGGTCTCCAACCTAATGTTGGTTTTAATTCACCTCGGACTACAAGAGGTCCTCAAAATAGACTACGAATAGCTCTTTGGAGGAAAACACATTATTGTTTTTGGAGATCTTCTTCAATTAACACAGGTGAAAGCTGAACCTATTTTTAAAACCTTAGGGCACACACTGTGCCGTAAACTTTTGGCAACATTTCCAAAACAGGGAATTAACTGAAAATATGCAGCAGTTTGCAGACCTGACATAAGTCAACATTTTAAAAAGTATTAGAGTTGGTGTACTATCTCAAGAAGCACAAACTATATTACAAAAACAGGCACATCCATGCACTCTATGGCCATAACTCATGTGCTACTTATATCAGGGAACAATTAGCAGACAAAAATGTCAATTGTATGTCCTTGATTCCAACTCTTGCAAGCGGTGCAAAATTTAATGAAACAATGTTAAAAAAGAAATGCAACCAATAGTTCAAATTGCCTCCACAGACAAACTGGACCTACATGGTATGACACTACCCATGTGTCAACTAGCCACAACAAGGCTTAACACCTTGGAAAACTCTATCTCTAACACAGCTGGTTTGGAGAACATATTAAAATTATCTTTGAACTATAAAGTAATGCTTAAACGTAACCTTGACGTGGAGCAAGGGCTAGTTAACTATCCAAAGTTAAATGAATCACAAGGTCTTACCCTAGATAAAGTATTGATAGACATTGATAGATATTGGTAGTTTAAAGAAGGCATGAGCTATGTAGCACTCGCACGCTTACGTACACTTGACAGACTATTTCTCATCAACTTTGATGCAAGTAAAGTACATACTGATATTTCTTGCATTCTAGAATACAATAGACTGTGTTCACTCTAAACCCCCATCTAAAAACCTATCCTGTTCCGCAAAAAGCAAAATGTTGTAAAAGAAAACTACTTCAGACTCAATCTATTCAGGATCTCATAGCAATTTCTCCAAAGAAAGTAAAAGAAGGTAATAATTCATCAAGGACCACAACCAAAGAAAAATCTACTGCTCAAAGTAACTCAACTCCCTCTTCAAAAATCAATGCACTCTCCCAACAAATGACGTGGACACAGAACTGTCAGGTCCATTCACATATTCAAATACAACTGGTGTATATTGCTACACAAATGTAGCAATAAATATCTATTCCAATTGCCACTAATTATTGACAACATTTACTAACACGATACAGACCAATTGTGTTTGCAAATGTTAGTCCTTCATAGAAATGCAACCAACAATCCTGACAACACTTACAGTGTTTCTGGAATAAGGCAGGAATAGGACTACTGTGCTGGAATGGTCACATTCACTATAAACTCACAAGAAGATCCACAAGAATGTCCAATGTACTTGTTACAAGTACTAGAAAACAAAAACATACCTATAAATGACATCTTCCAGATTTCATACAAGTGGAAACATACATGCACTCTTTGAAGGCATGTAGTACAAGAAGAATTGAATTTTTCATTTTATCACAGTGATTGAAAAAATATGTGTGCTCCGACTAGCCATGTCATGAAAAAAACTGCATAAAACCACAAAAAGTCAAATAGTAAGTATATAATGATTGGACTAACAAACGCCACAACATAATTCACCCATTCAAGCAAACACCTGACCATAAACCACAATCCAAAATGTTCGCTTCCATGGGTATCTTATGCTGCAGCGCTTGTAGCTAAAAACTACAATCTTATCTGCATGGCCTGGCCATAACTCTTCATACAGCCTCAACAAAGGAAACATAACATAACACAACCATGCAAATGAACAAATCACCAATAAATACAACCGGAAATGCCTAGAGTCTTCAATACTAACAATCTGAACACAATCCAACAAACAAACAAACACACATCATTTCACTATCCTATAACACTATAACACTACTACCAATCAGTACTCACATTTTTGAAAACATATCCCCTAAGTAGCCCACATACCACAATCAAAATGTTTGGTAGCATTGTAGAGTTATGCTGCAGTGCTTCTGGCCAGGATTTGAGTTTTGGGTGCATGGCCTATGGCCTATGAGCTTTGGCCATGCACCCAAGACTCTAGGCCCTGGCCACAACCACTGCAGCATAACACACCTATAGAAACAAACACCTATCATATGACCACAACCAAAAAATATAATACATCCACCTCAAAACTATGCACTTCAATTAACATTCTAAAAAATAATTTCAACCAACGTGCAAACTCTTCAATACATACCCTCTTCACCCAATGCTCTTCTAAAGACCCAAAACCAACATCATACTAAGCTAAAATAGCCAGTATTGCACCCAGTGTTTAGTATGTCCACGGACAACCACGTTGACCGCGGACACTGCGAACATATCACAGCCTTCTCGCACCTAAAAACATACAGCATTTGACCCATCTCTTGCTCCCCCACCCTCTCCAAGCACTCATACACACCAACACACTCACAAAATTGGATTCATGCTCATTTCCAGTGCATGTCCGCGCATCCAATATGGTGGGCGCATCGAAACAATTTGACGCACCTAACGCCTCAGCCCAGCCAATCAGAGAACATATCATGTGTCCGCGGACACAACGCAACCCGATCATCCAATCGGTGTCCTGACCACGGAGCGAACAGGGAAGTGTGTCCGTGGAGCGGACATAGATATCACTAATTGTTTTGCCTCACGTTTTGGTCATTTAAATAAAAACTACTGGACGGATTTACATCAAATTAACAAAATCACGTTTTCAGGTCCAAGCTGCCGCTCCTCCCACACATTTGGTGAAAATCCGTACAGCGGTTTGGGCTGTAGGCGTGAGCAAAGTTTTGCCCCATTCAGCCTAGCAAAAGCTTTGCTCATGCCTACAGCCCGAACCGCTGGACGGATTTTCACCAAATGTGTGGCAGGAGCAGAGGCTTGGTCCCGAAAGCGTGCTTTTGTAAATTTGCTGAAAATCCGTCAAGTAGTTTTTTTAAAAATGACCAAAAAGTAGGTCTAAAAAAATTAGTGATATCTATGTCCGCTCCGCGGACAAACTTCCCTGTTCGTTCCGAGGACAGGACACCGATTGGTTAATCGGCTTGCGTCCCGTCCACGGACATGCAACATGTTCGTTGATTGGATAGTGAAGAGCGTGAAGTGCGCCAGATTTTGAAAAGCCCGCCATCTTGGATTCGTGGACAGCGGCTGGTGTCCGCGGACATTGCGGCAAAAACATATTCAAAAACACAGCATTGCACTTTTCATATGTATCAAATAATCTCTGGGGAGCTGAAGGGGTAATGAGGATGGGGTGGGATATGGCTGCAAGAAGCAAAAAACAGGTGGTTTGGCCACGAAAGTCCACAAACAGTTTGGATGTTCGCGAACAGTCCTGAAAAGTCAGCGGACATTACAGGGTTGGTGAAATGAAGTTCTTGGATGGCTTATAACTTTGGCACTACTTAATGGAACTGTATGAGATTCTGCATGTATATTTCTGACCTGATTCTGAATGAGTTTGCAAAGTTTGGTGGTATTCCGTCATGAGGGGGCAAAATTAGAGGGGGGTCCCAAAATAATGAAAATGCTTATAAATGAGGTGCCATTTGACAAATCTACACTTAATTTGGCAAATTGATAGTAGATTTAGATATAAATGTTTTTGCGAAGTTTGGTGGGATTCTGTCAAGAGGGAGCAAAATTAGAGGACGGTCCCAAAATATTGTAAAGGCTTATAAATGTGGTGCCATTTCACAAATCTACACAAAGGTTTGCAAAACAGATTATAGATCTAGATATAAATGTTTTTGTTAAGTCTGAATGGATTTTGTCAAGTGGGTCCTAGGTTATATGATGATTGTATGTGCATACATTTGACACTTTTGAAAAAAATAAAACATGGGTGGTTTTCCAGCATACTTTCATAAGGACCATTGGCAAGGGCCTACAAGCATGGTTTTGCAAAAGTGCCAGGCCAGTGTTTTATTTTTTCACAAGTGTCATAATGTAGCTACAAAAAATAGTGGTATACCTTTAGTGACTGAGGGGTAGCCTGTGGCCATGGGCAGTGGCCAGATTGTCCGGGTAATGGAATAAGGTCATGATCCGGAGAATCTGGCTACTGGCCATGACGACAGGGGACAAAACATAGGATTAAAGTGGCCATGTCCACCTGGGACTGGGTTTGTGGTAAAGTTATTCGAAATTAGGATAGATTTGAAAGGGAAGAAAAATGAACTTGTGGTAACATAGCCATAGGGTACTCTTTTTGCCTTCTGCAGGCTGCCATGGAAAGTGAAGAGGGGCCCTGTATGGAACCCCCACCTTCCCTTTCCATGGTGGCCATCTTGGAAAAGGATTTTCCTTCCTACACCGGGATCCTTTTTAGCACCTCGGGTTCCTGCTTTTGGAACCTTGGGTGCTAATGGCCTTCATCCCCCATTTCAGGGGCTGGAATGGGGGGATAATGGTCCAGAGACCTCGTTATCTACCCTTGCTTCGCAACAGAGGATGAACACCACAATATTCCCATTAGCATAACACAAAATGCAAATGGTAATGTTGGAAAATCTTATTGAGTCTATGTACTTTACTGAGAAATATAAAGTAGATGGAGTCTATACATTTTTTTTTTAGTTCTTTTTTTTTAACTGAAAGGTGGTTCCTAAAGGAACATTCTTTTGTTGCTTTTGGGTGTATTTATTTGGCAGGAGAGCTAAGAACGAAAGGTGGGGAGGGAAATGAGGGAAGAGGAACCAAACACTAATAAGGAGCGGTCGGTGGACAAGGGAAAATGTTGCGCATCTGTTATTTCTAAGGTAGGGGCAGTTTTTCTCATGCCCCTTGATTACGGCAGTGGTGGTGGCTCTTGGGGAGGAGGGATGGTATTAGCTGATTCCATTTTAAGATAAATAGCAGTTTTGCTAAAAGTATGTACTGTGTACTAGATTGTTAATGGATAATGAGTAGGAATAGGTGTTGTAGCTGTGCAAGAAAATTTTGAAGTTTCAAGTTCCTAGATCAGTAGGAAATGCAGTTCCGTACTGTCCGCAAAGCAGAGATCTTATCGTGAAGTGCGGACGGGTTCTCAGACAGGTCATCAAGCTGCGCGCCAGCGTATGGTCATGTGCAACTGTCCAGAAGGTCCGCTATGAAATTAGATGTTCGTAGACGTCTACGGATGCAAAACGAGTTGAAAAAGTTGCAAAAAGTGTATGGAAGTGTTAAAAATGATTCCAGAAGGTGGGAAATGGCAGAGTTTTAAGGTGACACTTTATAAATGGGACACAAATATTGCTATATTGGGTAAGTATGACATTAGTAAGTTGTAGGAAAATAGCATGCACTGGTCAAATCCATGAAATTCACTGAAAAAACTTTGTTAAAGAGGCGTTATGGTTAAGTTGCACTAATAAAAACCTATGAAATTCAATTAAAAAACTTTGTTAAGGGTATTTTATGGTTAAGTTGCACTAATAAAAACCTTTGAAATTCACGGAAAAAACTTTGTTAAAGAGACGTTATGGTTAAGTTGGACTAATAAAAACCTATGAAAATCAAAGAAAAAACTTTGTTGAAGGGATGTTATGGTTTCAAGTAAAACTGAAAACCCCCTGAAATTTGCTAATTATGGTAAGCTAAACAACCATAACTCATGCCACCACCATGCACTACTAAGACTAACACCCAGGACATCAAAGTTGACATCACAACTGTCATTGGTGACATCACTGATGACATCACATATCTGGCCCACTTGTTTTTGTTCATTGGCATATATAGGCCAGGTGGTTTTGTTCACTGGCATTCAGAATAGTAAAATTGAGAAAGGTGCTATATATCTAGACGTTAACCTTGTCATATGTTCTTTAAGTACTTTCCTTAGAGTTTGGTCTCAGCACATGGTGCACGTACATGGGGCAATAGGCAGGCTTCAAACACACAATTCATTTGTATAGATGAAGATCAACTTTAATGCTATTAACATTTTCTAATGATGCAGTTTCTTTCTTCCTTACTTTAGTTTCCCTGTATGTACCTCTGATTTGTATGCATTGTGGTTCTACATATGTATTGTTTGTACCAGCACAAGTGCTGTAAGTCTTGAATTGTTAGCTAGTTATTACATGTTTAACATTACTCAAAACTCTGATAAGGTAGCATTCATTATTGTACTATCCGAAATTACAAGATTATAAATAGTGTACTTGTATGGTGCATGCTGCAGTCATTGCCTATGTTTATATATGATTAGGTTTCTGTATTAACAACAACACACCAATACAATGATATTAGATGAGTACATTTTTTAATACATTTATGGGGTAATTCATAGATATCAGCACGCGAGCAGCGCAGAGAGGGAGCGTGCGCCAGTGTGCGCCAGCCGTGTGTGCTAAAAAGCATTCTGGCGCACTGTGTATTCATGGAATTTCCAAGCCATTTTGAGCACTGGCGCAGAGAACATACCGCAGCACCAGTTACGCCCCCAAGAACGCCCCTTGCGCAAGGAAAAGGCATTGAAATCCCCAATGCAGCGCAAAGGGCCACGCTAAACCTGCACCAGTTTACAGGGCCGGTACACTGTAATCGTGTGAAAATACTATGCGTACCCCGCTCACGGCAGCCAAAAGCATGGAAATGTACTGGCGCACCCCTCTGAATATGCGTACCTCGCTCACGCCAGGTAAATTGCATACAAAAAGCACCCCCCTGTGGCGTGGGCTGCTAGTGGGGCATGCCCAGGGTGGATGGCCTGCCTGTGGGGCATGGGGAGGGTGAGTGGGCTGCCTGTGGGGCATGCCCAGGGTGGATGGGGTGCTTGCATGTATTTCGGGGATACACAGGGAGTGACACACGCAATAGGCCTTGTGTGAGCAGGGTACGTGTATTTGGGGGTGCGCGGGAAGTTTCACACGCAATAAGCCCTGTGTGAGCGGAATACATGTATTTGGGGGTTGCACAGGAACTTTCACATGCGATAGGCCTTGTGCGAGTGGGGTATGTGTATTTGGGGGGTGCGTGGGAAGTGTCACATGAGATAGGCCTTATGCGAGCGGGGTATGTGTATTTGGGGGTTGCATGGGAAGTTTCACATGCGATAGTCCTTGTGGGAGCGGGGTACGTGTATTTGGGGGGTGTGCAGGAAGTTTCACATGTGATAGGCCTTGTGCGAGCGGGGTACGTGTATTTGGGGGGTATGCAGGAATTTTCACACACAATAGGCCCTGTGCGAGCGGGGCACATGTATTTGGGGGTGCACGGGAAGTTTCACATGGGATAGGCCTTATGGGAGTGGGGTACAAGTATTTGGGGGGTGCGCGGGAAGTTTCACACGCGATAGGCCCTGTGCGAGCGGATATGTGTATTTGGGCGGTGCGCGGGAAGTTTCACATGCGATAGGCGTTATGGGAGAGGGGTACGTGTATTTGGGAAGTGCAGGGGAATTTTCACATGTGATAGGCCTTGTAGGAGCGGGGAACGTTTATTTGGGAGGTGCGTGGGAAGTTTCACACACGATAGGCACTGTGCGAGTGGGATACGTGTATTAGGGGGGTACGCGGGGAGTTTCACATGCGATAGGCCCTGTGCGAGCGGGATACGTGCATTTGGGTGGTACGCGGGGAGTTTCACACGCGATAGGCCCTGTGCGAGTGGTGTACGTGTATTTGGGGGGTATGCGGGGAGTTTCACATGTGATTTAGCATCATGGGCCCTCCCGGGTGTGCGGTTTCCCCCCTCCCCATGCTCTGCAGGCAGCCCACACCACAGGGGACAACCCTACAACCCTCACCATGCCCTGCATCAGCCCACATGGCACCATGCACTTGTGAGCACACTTGCGAGGCCCGACTCATGTCCCCCATCCACTCACCCACCCACCATCGACGGGCACCTGCCAGCAGGCCCCGACTCATGTCCCCCTGCACCCCCACCCACCCAGCAGTGACAGGCACCTGCCAGCAGGCAGCGACTCATGTCCCCTTTCACCCCCACCCACCCAGCAGTGACAGGCACCTGCCAGCAGGCCCCGACTCATGTCCCCCCACCCACACACCCACCCACCAATGACAGGCACCTGCCAGCAGGCCCCAACTCATGTCCCCCTGCACCCCACCCACCCAGCAGTGACAGGCACCTGCCAGCAAGTCCCGACTCATGTCCCCCCACCCACTCACCCACCCACCATTAACGGGCACCTGCCAGCAGGCCCTGACTCATGTCCCCCAACACGTCATCTTGATCCACACTCATGGCCTTTATGGCCATCCAAATCCCACTCCACGCCATCCCAGTCCAAACACCCAACCAAGTATTCCATCCACTCCACATTGAAATCCCCATGTCATGATAGATCCCAAATGACAAGTATGCACATCAATACATGTCCGTCAGACACACACAATGGGGGCAAGTGAATAAGAAAACCCACATCATGACATGCACGAAACCAATGAGAGAATACCACACAAATGAAGTTTGAAATCAAAATGTATTAAATACAAAATCAACGGAATGAAAGAAAATCACACAAGAAAAAAAAATAATAAACAAAAGGCTGGATGTCCAAAATGAATGAAACATATATGAATGCTTAATCCAAATAAATCCAAATGAAAATGGCTCCAAAGGGTTTGTCCATCAAACCAAATCCAAAGGTAAAAAAAATAGAAAACCATTGCTCCATGGGGAAAAAAAAAATCAATGAAGTCAAATCCAGTCCTGAATTATATACAATGTAAAAATCCAGGGTCCATGAGCCCAACAATCCAAAGGAAACCTACAAAAAACCCTACCTAATAAATAACCATGTACAAAAAGGTGGGGCATAGTCCATGCGCCCCAAATGAAAGAAAACACTAATGAACTATATACAATGGCAGCGAGCAAGTCCTAGGGCTCACTTGTTGATTTCCCGGGCCAGGGCATCATTGAGGTCTCCGAGGGATAATGACATGTCCACCTCCAACTCCCTGCGAATTTCCGCGAGGCATTCAGCCCGCCTCAGCGCCCTGCGCATGGAGTTCTCTGCCCTGACCATAGTGAGCCGTGCCTCTTCCGCCCGCCGCCGCTCCGCATCTATTTGCTGGTCCAACCGTTGCCACACGGAAGACACTCCCAATTCAGGGTCCTCCTGCCCTCCGGCCGATGCTTGCCGCTCTGATGTTGATAGCCCCGAGCCATCATCGCTCCCACCTTGAGCCTGCTGCTGCCGTGCATGTGCCCTGCCTGTTGATGCCTGCACACCCTCCTCCTGCTGGAGTCCAGTTGTTGGGGTGGCCACCCCTGCTGGACCTCCGACTCCCGACTGTAGCAGGGATGTGTCCTCCACCAGCCTGGCCGCTGGGTCAGAGGCAGCTCCACAGGGTGCCCAGATGATACTTGGCTGGAAGATGGAACGGAGGATGACTGGCGCATGGGGGTTCAGTTGAGGAGGGGGTCAGCATAAGGCCCAGCACATTGAGGAACCCAGCACCGGTGATCCCTCCTAGCCAGTTGACACGGTCAACGAGGCATCTGAAGTAACGTGCAGTGTCCTCACGAGAACCCTGCACGTTATCCCAGATGCCAAGTTGACGCAACGCAATCTCAGCCAGGACAGGCTCAACACGATCCCAGATTGCCACGTCTGCAGGGAGACGAAGGCCAGTTGTTGTTAGCGGATCCCCTCCCTGAAAACGGGTCTGGACGAAGGCATCCCTGCTGGTGCAGGATGATGCAGTCACAGGATCGGGGACAAGATTACACACAGGCACCTCCGCGGCCACCTGTGCTGCCTCCTGTCCCTGCCCCTGGACTGCACCACTAGCACCAGTGGAATCCCCCCTCCAGACCCCATATGTGGCCCTTCCACGGCCTCCTCCTCAACCAAACCCACCACCAACCTGAATGACTCGGTGCCATCTTCCTCCATAGGCCCCTGTGGGGTCTCAGCTGCCCCTTCTGCTGCCGAGGCTCCATCTCTGACCTCTGCCTCTTGGACCTACCCTCGGCTGCTGCAGCCATGGACGCGGTACCAGACCCCTCACTCCCCGACGAGATGACAACCTGGGAGGGGAGCTGGGCCCTGCATTTCCGGCTGGCGGTGGGATCCCTGCTGCTGTGCTCCACAGCACTGTCTCCACCCTCTTCATCAGTTGACACTGCAGACAGGGAGAGACAGAACATAGCCAGTAGGGCACTGTACAATGGTCTGATACACACATGACAGTTGCACATGAGTGGCAGTGTCAAACTTCACACATGTCATCACAATCCCCAACACACCTATCATTTTAACCCACACACATGCGCAAATTAACAGGAATGTTGCAGCAGGCAGCACCATCCATACACATAAAACGGCATGAGCATCCGAAGGTTAGCCTGATGTCACATGCAACACGGGGAGTGCCAAACACATGCACACATTCCACTAGACATACATGCATCTGTACATCTCCACCACCTGTCGCAGTTAAATCATCGGCATCCATGTCACATCTGCCAATCAGCCTCCTACATGTCAGTGTCACATGCATCCATGGTGTATCACAGTGGCACACATGTCAAATACACACACGCACATGTACATTGTGCACATAAATGATGGTGGAACCAGCATCCAAGTGTCACACCACAGCCATGCCACAGAACATACACATATTTATACAAAAGTGTGCACCAACACATGCATTTGGGCACCATGCATTTCAACACATACACCATTGATGTGCCTCACACATGACTGGACTTGCATGCGGCAGGCTCATGTCCCTGTACATACACATCCACCATACATGGCCCTTCCAAGACATATGTGCAACCTGCACACTCCTGACACACCTCAACATGCACAGCGTCCAATCAGTACGCATGGACAATTACCGCTCGACTCCGGACGAGTCTGCCTCTGAAGGATCTAGAGGTGGAGCGCTGGGTGTATGCATTCCAGGACCCTCATCTGGATGTTGGTAAGATGGACCCGGCACCCCTCTGCATGCTTTGCCTTCAAGAGGCACCGGGGCTTGCTGAGGGTCCTGGACCTGAAGTCCTCCCAGCGCTTCCGGACATGTTGCATGTCGCGGGCTGCCACTCCCTCCATGTTGATGGCAGCCACAATGTCCTTCCAGATCCTCTTCCGTCCTTCATTTTCGGCACGTGAACTTCCAAAGAGGCCATCATAATGCCTCAGGACTTGCTCCACCAGGATGCCAACTTCATTGGCACTGAAGCTGGCAGCCCTCTGCCTCTCTGCTGGGGGGTCGCCACTGGTGCCAGATGGTGTTGTGTTGGACATGGCAACCCCCGAGGCAGGTGTGGGTGGGCAACTGGGTCCTGGGGCTGGGCTGTGGAGAGATGGAATGCCAGTCGGGAGTCTTCTGTTCCAACAGAGGTGGTCACAGCAACTGGACCCCTGCAGATGGCTGACGTGCAGGCACCAAACAGCAGGGCACGTGGCCAGTAGTCAGGCAGGCAGCAGCAGATGGCAGGTCGGCGCGTGCTCAAGGCTTTGGGGGGCAGGAAAATGGCCTTGTGGGCAGGAGCGTGGTCTTCCGTGTGTTGCTGTGTGGCCAGCTTGATGCGGAGTGATTTGACACGTGAAAAAACTGCACGTCAGCGTGTAATTCGAGGAAAGGCCCTTAGCGCGTAAGCACATCTGTGACGTAACGTATGCAGGCGTTTCCCTCTACAATTGTGTGCATGTTGATTGTACACGTGCAAAAACTGCACGTCTGGGTGTCACTGTGTGTAATTGGAGGAAAGGTCCTTAGCGCGTACGCACGTAAGTGACATCGCACGTGTGGGCTGGGTTAAAAGGTACGTGTAGGACACCATTTCCTTGTACGTGCTTTTTGTGGAGAGCGAGCGGGTGATTCTTGTACTTCTTGTCGGTTCACACGCGATTACTTCACAATGGTTCCAGTTCGTACTCCTTGTTTACTCAGACAGCGTTCAATTCTTCTTTTGGCAGGGGTGTTGCCAACGCGCACAAGCGCATCTTTTTCACATTCTTTTTCCACGCAGACGGTGAGTCGCGCACGCATTTTTCAACTGTGGTTGCCCCCGTGTGTCGCATTCAGAGGTCATTGTAGCCAGCGTGTACCACGCGTATGCTTCTTTTTGTGTTTCTGGGTGCCACAGCATAGTACGGGTTCTTTATTCCACGCACGTGGGCTACCAGGGGTCGTGTGCATGTTAAATTTTGTTTTCGGGGTGCCTGAGCGTTGCGTGACCCGTCATCTTCCCCCAGGGGTCACAGACAGCCTTGCTAGAGCACTAGGGTATGTATTCCATATAGTACCCTGCCCCTTTCACTCCAATTGCCCAGGACAATTGCTTACTGTACCTCCCATTCGCACAAGAACATTAGTGCCATGGTTGACCAAGCGGTAAGGGAGGCAAAGGTGGCTGACCTCCAAGAGGTGGGCGCGGTAGGGGATGTGGCCAGGATGTGCAGGGTGGCCCAAGAGGCCAGATTATGGAGGACCAATTAGGGACACCTATGGCCCCCAATGGGTCGGGGAGATGCAGTTGACACCATCTCAGCTAAGGCTGTCTTAACCCGACCCATATTGTCAACCGAACCGGCACAGGAAGACTCCCAGGCTGACTTCCGTATCACCAGGTCAAAACCATGTGTGGCGGTGAAAGTTGCTGTCACCAGTCCCGTGGGTCTGGGGCAGCAATGTCATCTGCTTACCCTAGCAGCCAGGGTGAGGAGGCTGCAGGGGCAGCTGCAGCTCAATCCCCCCAGCTCCGAGTCTCCCAGCCAGGACAGTGTTGGTTCAAGTCCATCACACCGAGGTTGGTCCTGCCAACATCACCCAGCAGCCAATGCCTGCAGTGAGACCTTTGGTCATCGTGTCTTTGGCTACTTCCAGTGCCCAGTCCACCTGCGCTTCAGCCCCTACCAACCAGAGCGTCGTAAGCCACTTAGGGTCCGCACCACCTCCCAAGAGGAAGAAGGGTGCTCTTGCGGGACAGGCTGGGATCCCAGACACGGCTCCCCCATCTGGCACATCAAGGAAGCGTAGTTTCAATGACGTGGAGCTAGACGCACTTGTGGCCGCAAAATGCTGGTCACTGCAGGGTGCACGACTACGACTGCTCAACGTAGGGCCCACTGGCAGTGCATCGCGGACCAGATTAGTGCCCTTGGATTTGTCAGGCGAACAGCTGATGATTGCTCTAAGTGGTGGAATGACCTCAAACGCAGAGCAAAGAACAAGCTGGCTTCTAATCATGCCTCTACTCTGGTGACTGGCAGTGGGTCTCCACCAGAGGAGGAAGTACTCACAGAACATGAGTTTATTGCTGGAGGCTTCATCACAGAGGATCAGATCCAAGGCGTGGGAGACCTATCAGATCTTGAGGCAATGTCCGGCGAGTGGCCATGCATGTGTGTGCAAACTATGTGTATGTTGCTTGGGTGATGTGTTCTGATTGAGTGCCAGGTGAGGCTGCATAGTCATGACCCATGTGGTGCCTCCAAACCATACCCCGGCCTTGGGTTTGGGTTTTCAAGTATCCCTTCTGACCGCAGTTGACAATTTGCACCTGATTATTGCACTTGCCCTTCAACTGCCATCTTGCCACAACATGGTTCATACTGTTTTCCTGTTCATTCTGCCTGACTGAAGAAATCCTGTGCATATTTACCACACATTTTTGTGCCTTTTTGCCCAAAATGTAACATACTTCAGACATAGATTACACCCCATAATGGCCCACATATGTTTTCTTATTATGGGAGTGATTTCATCAATCAGGCCTGATTGAGGGCCTGATCACGGCTTTGGCCCTACCGCTGAACTCCCCGGCGCTAATAGCGCTGGATCACGAGTTTGGCGGTAATGTTAATCCCCATTCCCCATTGAGCCCATTCGTGAATGCCCCATTCCTCATTGGGCTCAATGGGGAATATTTGCGCTCTTACTGCCGGCGGATTTCCCGCTGGCAGTAATAGCGCACATTTTCGGCGGATTTCCCCCCAGCTCAGAGCTGGGGCAAAATCCACCGAAGTCCTGATTTGGCTGACCCTTAAATCCATTGGTAATAGCGCTACCGCCGGATTTAAGGGTTACCGCCAAAGTCGTGATCAGGCCCTGAGTAATATGCACCTACACATGGCCTGCACACAATCACTTCGGGGCCCTCTTTGAATGTTCAACATGACAATTGTCTTCTGTCATGTCGAAGTGACCAACCATTGATGTATCCATTTGCCTGCCATCACTGCTTTAGTGAACACTGGCTTTGTTGCAGCATGTGGCACATGCGTGTTTTGTCACACTATTTTGCATGCTCTATTTCATGATGTCCATCTCACATGGATGGGTGACAGTACAGATTTGCTACCATCTGGGTGTCCTTGTCAAATCTGCCATGGCTATGCTACGTGCTATCTGTGTGCTGGCATGTGTCATGTATGTGGATTGTCCATGCCACTCACAGGCTAATGTGTGATGCTGGTGCTATCCAGCATGCAGCACATGTGTTGCTTTTCCATCTTGGAGTCCTCAGTGTCTGCTTTTTGCCTCTGCTTCCAACTCATTGCCAGTGCAGGCATGCCAGAGTTATTGTCATGGGTGACATGTGTCATTCATGTACTCAATGTCTACCTCGTCATGCCTATGTGTGTGGGCTATGGTGCTCATGCCTGTTTTCATTAGTTTTCTTTTATGTTTTTTCAGGTGATGAGGCACTAGATGCTGTTGAGGAGGAGTGGCACAGAGGCTGGAGTACTCAAAGCCACAACCTGGCACCAGTGGAGGATGTGGGGTGGTGGTGGGTGAAAACCCATTACTCCTACAGACCATACTGTCCACGGGTGTCTCTGGGTACACCTCCGGAGACCTCTATGAATCAGGTGCTGAATCTGACATTGAGACATATGTCCCGTCGCAGGTGAGTGTTTCTGGCAGGGATGCTGTTCTGTCCAACCCATCTGCACTTGGGGTAGTCCCCTCTATGGGGCATTCGGTGTTGGAAAGTCCACCTGTGGCGGTTACAGATGCAGGGTCACACTCCACAATATTTGCTCCTGTTCCTGGGCCAGCAGATCAAAGGAGGAATGCAGTCCTGCAGCCTCAGGCAGTGCCAGCACAGCAAGGTGCACATCACCTTGCCCCAAAGAGGTGTGGTGCCCGCCAACGCGGTGGCCTGCACCACCAGGCAATACTGTGTGGGAGAACTCCATGTACACTATAGCAGCACAACAGGGGGCATTGTGTGAGATGATGGCTCAGGCCGTGGATAGGATGGCCACTTCCATTCTCCCCCATGAAAGGAAGGTGGAGCTCCAGCAGCAGGCAACAGAGTCCATTTGCCACTCACACAGGGAGGACATGTTGGCATGCAACAGGGACTGATGGGCTGGACTGGAGACTCTGCGCACAGCCATATCTGCAGAGTCACAGGCCCACAGGGATGCCCTGAGGTTAGAACACACGTTCTTCAGAGATACTCTGGGTGCACTTGAGGTGTCCCAGAGTACAAGGTCAGAACAGCAGCAGCTGGTTTTTTCACATTTCATTCCGATTTGCTAAATGAAATTAGTATTTAATACATGTGTTATCTGTATTTCACTTCTTTTTTCTATTTATTATTTTCATTTTATTTTAATTCTTGATTTGTTATTTTGAATTTCATACATTTATTTTTATTTGGTTATGCTTCTGATTGTTACTTTATTATTTAATGCATTTCTTTTACTTTGCATTTACTTTTTCTTTTTCTATATTTGATGTGCATTTACTTTCTTGTTCATAACCATTTTCTTTCAGATTGTGAATTAATGTTACAGTGTGCTGCTTTGTGTGGCTCCCGTAGGCATCCACTGTGTATTCCAGCTGGGCACATGCAGGCTTGTCCTGTCTTTGGGTTAGAAACTTGGGTTCCTGACACACACACACCTCCTGCTTCTCCTTTCCATGAGCTCGCAAAGGGTGTGACCAAGTGACAGTAACTTACACAGAGGCATTGGGCTCCCATAAGTTCATTTCTCCACTGCATGGTGGATTTGTATATGGTTTTACATACAGGACTTTTTGCACATATATATGTAGCTTCTTTATGTCTTAACAAGCCTGTCTCCTTTGCAGATGCAGTTCATGTTGTATGCAGTACACTGCCACATTTGCCTACCAGCAACACTCTGCAGTTGGAAGGGGTCGATGTGCTGCCTTAGTCAGGTTGTGACACTTTTTACTGTCATATGTTGCCACTGTTGGATCCTGTACTGATGTTTTGTCTTGCTGGTAAGTATTGTTAATGTGTGCTGTTTGTTTTTTCATTGGTGAGAGGCAATTGTCTGTGTCCTGTTTCCATTTGGGACAGTGCACTTTGTGACACTTGTGTCATCTGATGTGCATTCATTTGGTTGCTTTCACATCGCATGCCATGCCATGGTGTGTTGGGTAGCTGAGATGGGGTTAGGAAGGGGTTGGGTGACATGCCACTATTTGTTTGTAGTGTTTTGCAAGTCCTTCATGCTGCATGAATGTGTGCATTTTACTGACACAGCATTGGGTGTGTTTAAGTAGCTTGGGATGCACACAATGTAGCACTTCCAGGTAAACAATCTAAGGGTGGTATGGTTGTTACAGTTGGCTGTCCCTTTTGTCATCATCATAAATTGTCAGCTGGTATGTGCCAGGCTTGTGTGCACTCCACAGGGGTGGGATTTTAGGTGAAGAAATTTGCCACAAGCGGGGTACGGGCTGCCTCACCACGTGCCCTTTCACCTCCCATGTGCAGCAGTCGGCATGTGGTTGGGGATGTTGAGGAACCACCATGTCCACGGGCATGCCCCGCCGGGTTCCAACGTTGTGCAGGACTCATGCTGCCACTATGATCCTGCACACTACTGGGGGCGCATATAGCAGCTGCCCACCAGAGCGGTCAAGGGAGCGAAAGCGTGACTTCAGCACTCTGAATGTGCGCTCCACTATGCCCCGGGTTGCAATATGGTATGTGTTATATCTTACCTCGGGTGGTGTGGTGGGGTTCCATATTGGTGTCATCATGTAGGTGGTCAGAGGGTAGGCACTGTCCCCTTAGGAGGTGAAAATGGTTGTCATTAGTGGGGTTTTCCCATTTCTCAGAGTCTGACATGCATGCATGTGCAGAGGCATTTATACTCACCAATTAGCCATGCTGCCCAGCTTCCAGGTCCCGGTTTAGGGGTGACATTCGGAATATGAAACTATCATGGCTGGACCCCGGATAGTTGGCATATACTGAGGTGATGATTCCCTTGGAATCACATACAACCTGCATTTTGATGGAATGCCAGTGCTTGCGGTTTCGATAGATGTGCTAAGTGACCCTGGGAGGACATAGAGCCACATGGGTGCAATCTATGGCACCTAGCACTTTGGGGAAGTGTGCCACCCTGTAAAAGTCCTGGATGACAGCCTGCCTTTCTGCAGGTGTTCTGGGCATGTATATGTGCCTGCGGACTGAGGGGCGTGCAGTCATGATCGCCAACACCTGGTGTAGGCAGCGTGACTGCGTGGCCTGTGAGACACCCCCTACTATGGCACTTGTCCGCTGAAATTACCCAGTAGCCAAGAAGTGTAGTACATTGAGCACCTTTTCCAAGGGGCTCAGTGCTTGGAAGCAAAGGGTGGGTGATGTGAGGTCATCCTCCCACTCCCTGACCAGTTCTAGGATTATTAGTGGTGGAAACCTATACCTCCCATACACCTGGTCATCAGGCATCCCAAAAAGGCTGGACCTGGGTAAAAAAAATGTGGGGCCTAGCTATCCTCCTCCTCCTGCGGTGTTTCACGACCATTGCTGTGAGGAACGGTATATTCTTCGTAGCGTATGAGCTTGTTTGTTGTTTGGGTGCACTTTTATGCTGTGCGGGGCCGCTTACGCCTGCTTCCTGCTGTTCGATTCCATGATTAGGTGTTGCTAGGGCGCGTGTGGGTGTTGCAAGCATTTACTTCCCGTACTTCCCCCGTAACGCCCACATTTTCACGGTTTGTTCCCCATTCCGCATGTTACGCCCCGTGTTATGCCCTCTTTTCTTGTGTGCGCTACACAATGTGCGCTTTCCCTGTGCGCGTCGCACACAGCGTTTAGTGACGTGTGCGCACGTGTGCGCCACCCACGGATTTGGCGCACATCCCAGGTTTTACACACGCAGCGCATTCCATGAATTGACGAACAGCTGCGTGCGCAGCTTTAACACGCGTGCGCTGCAATTTTCACGCTTGCGCTCCCGTTTTCAGCGCACATCTATTCTGTGAAATACCCTGTAAGTAGTTCATGATAGGTCTCCCGATCACCCCTGACATCTTGTTACCAACAATATAAACACAACTCCTTGTAGGGACTTTTCATCAAAATGTATTTCATATGTGATGTCTTCAGTGATGTAATCAATCACATTTGTGATGTCATCTTTGATGTTCTAGTTGTTAGTCTTAGCAGTGCATGGTGGTGGCGAGAGTTAAGGTTGTTTAGCGTACCATAATTTGCGAATTTCAGGGGGTTTTCGGTTTTACTTGAAACCATAACATCCTTTTAACAAAGCTTTTTCTTTGAATTTCATAGGTTTTTATTAGTCGAACTTAACCATAATGTCCCTTTAACAAAGTTTTTTCAGTGTGTATATATATATATATATATATATATATATATGTATAGTGCATGGCCACGTTAGTGGCCATGTAGCTATGGTGAAGTTGCTGTTTCCATCGGAAGAGCACTTTTTGGGCGGCTTATAACTTCGCTCTCCCTGGACGGATCCTCACCAAACTTTGCAAAAAAAGTATATGGGTCACTCTGAATTGCTTTGCAAAGTTTGGTGAGGATTCGTCCAGGGGGGGAAAAGTTATAGGGGGGTCCCAAAACTTTTTTTTCCCCATAGACTGAATGGGAAAAAACTTTGCGCACGGCCACAGGCCAAACCGCTGGACGGATTTACACCAAATTTGCAGCAGGTGCGGGGGCTTGGTCCCGAAAGCGTGCTTTTGCAATTTTGGTGTAAATCCATCCAGAAGTTTTTTATAAAATGACCAAAACGTAAGGCAAAAAAATTAGTGATATCTGTGTTCGCTTCGCGGACGGACTTCCCTGTTCACTCCGCGGACAGCACCCCGATTGGCCCATCGGCTTGCGTCATGTCCGCGGACATGCGACGTGTTCGCTGATTGGACGGCGAGGGGCGTGGAGCGTGTCAGATTTTCTGTGGCGCCCGCCATCTTGTATTCGCCGTCGATTGCGTACAGCGCGGTGAAACCTGGATAAAAAATTGTATTTAGTGGCGTGTGTTGGTGTGTAAGAGTGTTTGGGGAGGGTGGGGGAGTATGAGATAGGTTCAATGTTTTGTTTTTTTATGTGCTAGACATTTTTGTTGCGTTCGATTTGTCCGCGGAGAACACGGCTGTTCTGACATTTTGTAAATAAACTAAATGGTGGAGTGTTTAGAGGACGGAGTATGTGTCATTTTTGTTCGCAAGGAAGGTAAAAATGAGCTATGAACACTCGCGGTGTACTTAATTGTTCGTAAATACACAAACTGGGGGTGTACTCAGGACGCTGTCCGTATTGTAATCTGTCTAGTTGAATGTGTTCTAAGAACACTCACGGTGTCCCGAAATGGTTGCAATTACACAAAATGGGGGTGTTCTGAGAACGTTGTTTGTATTGTTCGTTGTCAGGGTGAAAGTGTTTTAAGACCACTCCTTTTGTCCGCTAATAGTACAATTTCCTATGGGCGTCAACCGACTTTTTGTCCACTAAAGAAACGATAATTCCGGCTGGTGTGCGCCAACATTATGTGATAATCCTATGACTGGCGCTATTGACCTTGCTGACTTGGTTTTGCGACACTAAATCATATCTCCCGCCCCTAAGCCTGATATTATCAAAGCATTCATATTCCCCGCCTCTCTCTGTGACATTACAGGGTGCGTCATCAAACGCGCCCAGTCCTCTGCAGTCCTAAGTGACTTTACACAGAACCAGGAAGACAACACATATTATGTCACAACACAGCGCGCCACAGTTTGGAATATGAAACAGTGATTTAAAAGCAAACAGCAAGATTGTAAATTTTGTAAAGTACATTTATTTGACATCAAATGTTTAGAAAATATTCAGCAATTTGCATTTGTCTTTGTTGTCGATCCGCAAAAGTTCATGTTGAGGCACGCGATGTTCCTTTGCGGTACAGAGGGTGTTAGATCAGCTTACAACTCAGTGCGCCACAATTCCGGATATGAAACTGTGGTTTAAAAGTAAACAGCAGGATTGTAAATTTTGTAAAGTACATTTATTTGACATCAAATGTTTTGAAAATATTCAGCAATTTGCATTTGTCTTTGTTGTCGATCCGCAAAAGTTCATGTTGAGGCACGCGATGTTCCTTTGCGGTACAGAGGGTGTTAGATCAGCTTACAACTCAGTGCGCCACAATTCGGGATATGAAACTGTGGTTTAAAAGTAAACAGCAGGATTGTACATTTGGTAAAGTACATTTATTTCACATGAAATGTTTAGTGAATATTCTGCGATTTGCTATTGTCTCTGCTGTCAATCAGCAAAAGTTTATTTGGAGCCACACGTTGTTCCTTTGCGGTAGATAGGCTGTTGGTTTATGATAAAAGCAGTAAATGGTCGCTCTGATAATCGGAAGGTTGCTCCAACAACGAGCCATTAGAACACCCTATTGGTTGGTATGTTGTTTGTAGCCGCTAGTGCTGAGAAAGAGCAAATTGGTCCTTGGCGATTGTCCCATAAAATGGTGAGGGTCATGAAGTTGCATATTTGGACCTGCACCTGGCAGTTGAAGACCCCATCCGCTGGAGTCTGTAAATCGTGACATAGCTAAAATGGGGCACATACCTGTTTTAAAAAACATAAATTAGTCTCACCAGCCGATCTTCATTAAAAATCATCATTTTATTTATCAGGGCGTGAAACTATTTGCTATTGAAAATAGTGCAACGGAGTATGTTAATAATAAAATAATAATATTTTCCCATTCATATAGCGCTAAGAACCGTGAGGTATCTAAGCGGTGCATGGTGCTCATTTATCGACCATGGAAGAATGAAAGGCTGAGTTTGGCCTTGCCGGGATTCGAACTTGCATTAGCAAGGTGTGCACGGATGTCAAAGCGAGCGTTGTACTCGCTGTGCCACTTGACAGGCTACAGTGAAGTGGCACAGCGAGTAGAGCGCTTGACCGCCTATAGACCGGTTAAATTATTTCTATTAACCCACCCTGTGTCGTCTGCCTTTTTCAGAGCCCTCTAAACGACAGGGGATCAATTTGGCGGTGATAGTGCGCGGTAGAAAACATTATGCCACTTTCAACGAACAAGTTCAACTTGAGCGGTCTTTAATGCTACGCTATTGTAATTATATTTGGTATAAAATAATCTAAAGGGTTACTTACAGTACAATTGCAATTTCCATTGTCTACGAGTAGTGCAGTCCCAAAATACGACTCCGCGTGTGAGAACGATCTTTCGCATAGTGATATAATATATAAAAGTGATTTCGTTTCAGAAATTTCATCCTTATCTTCTCTCATATTTTAGCAACACTCCTTCAAGAGAAGTCTTTCATCACAATCTCTGTCTGTCAAGGTCAAAACACAATAAAACCTAATAGTCCGCTTTGTGAGCCTCTCCGGGGCCCGAGAAAAAAATTAAAGCAGCTGACCTTCACTGTGAACGAGCATAAATTCTTACTTTGCAACATTCTGTGTAAAGCCATCTGTGAGAAGTTGGTTTTTGCACGCCATGTTTGTATATTGTTTGCTTCATAATAAAAACAAGTTTGTTTAAGGGACGTTATGGTTCTAAGTACAGCCAAAAGACCCCTGAAAATCGCAAGTTATGGTAAGCTATGAAAAATAACTTGCGCCACCACCGTGCACTGCTAAGAATAACACCCAGGACATCAAAGATGACATCGCAAATGTCATTGATGAAATCACTGATGACATCACATGTGTATGTACTTTTCATGGAATTTGTGTACTAGGGATTTTTATTATAATGTTGCGAAAAAAGTGTCAAGGATATTGCAATAAATATCATACCGTTATTAGTGCTTTGAACGATGCGTTGATATAAATAGCATTGTATTATGGGATTCTACCTAGTATACTGAGCTACTAATGGAGAAACATAGCATTGTGTGCAGAGTACAAGATGAAAGTATAATATTTGTAATGTTAATATGTTGAATAATGAAATGATAATTGTCCTGAAATGTTCGAAAATTCACAAAATGGGGGTGTTCTGAGGACGTTATTCGTATTGTGTGATTGCTTAGCTGTATGCAATGAGGGAATGGCACAGACAGTAAAGTGGACGCCGTCCGCGGACACCACGGCTGTTCGTGGACAGGGCGTGCTACATCCGGGTTTTTCCAGGAAATCCAACATGGAAAGAAGACTGTACGGATCAGCCAATCAGATGTCAAGGTTGTGGATTTGTGTTGAAAGAGACTGTGTGTAGTTAAGATGGCAGAAGTGGAGAAAGTCAGGGTGTTGGTGCTCGGCGATATGTTTGTGCATGCTTTACAACAGTACGCTCAATGCAGGCATGTTGCAAAGAACTTTGATGTGAAAGGAGTGGAAGTGGTGTGAAGCACTGTGCCTGATAGCAATGTACAGGGAATTGTACAAGTTTGTGAGGATATGGCCACGATGAACAGTCCGCATTTGGTAGTTTTGCACTATGGTGCTTTCCATTTGGGCAACGTCAGTGCCCCTACTTTGTTGGCTGATTTGGAACGCTTGGTTCAAGCCGTAATGAAGATCCTTCCAAATGCGAAAGTAATTTTTTCTGGATTACTACCTAGGGCAATATGGGACAATAGTTCCGTTTTTTGTCCTCAGCAAAACATTGCTAGGTGTGTCATCAACCGAGGCATGTGTGCCTTCATGCTTAGAGCCGGTATGTTCTTCTGTAATAATGAGAATATTGATGCCAGTAATGCTGTTAATTTTAAAGAAGATGGCATTTCTTTATCTTTTACGGGATATGCCTTTCTATTTTGGAATGTAAGGGTTGCTTTGGAGAAGCTTATGTGAAGATTTTAGGAGTAAAGTAAGAAAAAAAAACAAGAAAAAAAATACAAAATAACAGGTGTCTGTCAAGCATCTGTAAAAAAAAAAAAACAGCTCTTTTCAGAGCCAACTTCAAAGGGGAAATGGGGCACACTATTTAAATTTACATTTACCACGCTCAGATTTTCGATATGTCCGCGGACATGACGGTAGTCCGCAGACATGAAAATCACTACGAGGGGGTTAGTATGTTCTATGTTACATGTATATGAAGTCAGGGATATTATGGTTAAGTTGTGCTACTAAAAACCTATGAAATTCAGTGAAAAAACTTTGTTAAAGGGACGTTATGGTTAAGTTGCGCTACTAAAAATCTATGAATTTCAGTAAAAAAACTTTGTTAAAGGGACGTTATGGCTAAGTTGCGCTACTAAAAACCTATGAAATTTAGTGAAAAAAACGTTGTTAAAGAGACGTTATGGTTAAAAGTAAAACCGAACAACCCCGGAAATTCCGCAGTTATGGTAACATATGCAACCATAACTCGCGCCACCGTGCACTGCTAACACTAACACCCAGGACATCAAAGATGACATCACAAATGTCATTGATGACATCACTGATGACATCACATGGCTGGCTCTCCCTTTTTATCCCTTACTGACATATCGAAGCCACATAGTTTTCTTCAGTAACAGTCAGGAAGTAAAAATTGAAAAGGTACTATATTTGTAGACTTAGGGTCAAGTCACATCATATGAAACATATACATAGCGGAAGACACAGGCTTGAAAGAGAGCAATCCTTTCTGTGCATGAAGATAATCATTAGGGTTATCAGCACTTTCTCATAGTTTTATTTTTATTACTCTACCTTCCCTGTATATGCTCATATTTGTATACATTATACTCACTCTCCTTTCCTTTGGGTGCAGTCACATCATGTGATACACATACATATGGTAAGTAGCAGCTTTTGAAACAGAGCAATAGTTTCTCTGCATAAAGACAATCAGTTAGGTTATGAACTCTTTCTGCTAGTATTTCTGCTTTTTTGTTTACTTCACTGTCCCTGTATATACTCATATTTGTATGTGTTGTTGTCTCTTTGTGTTTTGTCTGTAATAATTATGTATTAAGTGGGTTTTATTATCTACTTATTACATGTTTCACAGTACGCAAAACTCTAATAAGAAAGCAGTTATCATTTCAGTATTCAACATGGCAAGATTATGAATATGGCACCTTCATCATGTATGCTGCACACACTGCCTATGTTTCTGCATGAGTAGCTTAGTATACTGGATAGAACTTCATAATAGAATGCTATTTATATCAATGCATTGCTTAATGCACTAATTATCTCATGGTATTCATCTCAATGATCCTTTATAGTTTTTGGTCAGCATTATAAGAATCCCTTGTACAGAGTTTTTATGAAAAGTAAATGCACATGTGATGTCATCAGTGATGTCATCAATGACATTTGTGATTGATCTTTGATGTCCTGGGTGTTAGTGTTAGCAGTGCACAGTGGCGCAAGTTATGGTTGCTTATGTTACCATAACTGCCGAATTTCAGGGGTTTTTCGGTTTTACTTTGAACCATAACGTCCCTTTAACAAAGTTTTTTCACTAAATTTCATAGGTTTTTAATAGTGCAACTTAACCATAACGTCCCTTTAACAAAGTTTTTTTACTGAATATATAGATATATATACATATATATTCAGTGAAAAAACTTTGTTAAAGGGACATTATGGTTCAAAGTAAAACTGAAAAACCCCTGAAATTCGGCAGTTATGGTAAGATAGGCAACCATAACTCGCGCCGCCACCGTGCACTGCTAACACTAACACCCAGGACATCAAAGATGACATCACAAATGTCATTGATGACATCACTGATGACATCACATCGTGGCTGGCTCTCCCTTTTTTTCCTTTCCTGACATATCTAGGCCACATGATTTTCTTCAGTAACAGTCAGGAACTAAAAATTGTAAATTACTATATTCATAGACATCCTTCTAGTATGTTCTTAGAATTATTCCCTTATGGTCCAGTCATATCATATGAAACATATACATAGGAGAAGTCACAACCTTGAAAGACAGCAATCCTTTTTGTGCATTAAAATTATCAGTAGATTTATCAGCACTTTCTGATACTTTTGATGTTTTTTTATTACTGTACTTTCCCTGTATATGCTCATATTTTTATATGTTGTACTCACACTATTTTCCTTAGGGTCCAGACACATCATGTGATATATATAGATAGGGTAAGTAACAGCTTTGAAACAGAGCAATCATTTCTCTCCATAAAGGTAATCAGTTAGGTCATTTTTTTATTTATTTATTCATATTTTTAAAGCGCACGCTCAGCCCGTGGCCATCGTAGCGCTGTTACATATAAGCAATTGGCTGGTTACAGAAGGAAGGTTGTTAAAGTTTACAGGTATTTTGAGTTACGGTATATGTTTTAGAAATATAAGTTTACAAGGCATTAGATTTACAGTAACATGTTTTAGTTACAAACTTAGCAGTGCAGACATCATGGCGTTTAAAAATATGTCATTCATGTCGGAGGGGAGGGTAGGAGGTGATTATGTGAAGAGCAGGGTTTTGAGGGATTTCCGAAAGGAAAGCAGTGAAGGTTCCGCTCTAAGAGAGTTAGGGAGGTTGTTCCAGAGCTTAGGTGCTATGTGTGGGAAGCCAATGCCTCCAGCTTTAGCTCTTCTTATGGTGGGGACTCGGAGTTGGTTGTCATGGGGGGTTCTTATAGGACGAAGGGAAGATTTCCTGGTGATGGTTTCTGCTACTATTGCTGTTTCTTTTTCCTACTTCAATTCCCTTGTATATATTCACATTTGTATGTGGTGTTGTCTCTTTGTGATTTGTGTATAATAATGCAATTATGTAGTAAGTGGGTTTTATTACCTACTATCACAAGTTTCACTGTACGCAAAACTCTAATATGAAAACAGTTATCATTTCAATATTCAACATGACAAGCTTATGAATATTGCACCTCCATCATGTATGCTGCACAGAATGCCTATGTTTCTACATGAGTACCTTAGTATACTGGATTGAAGTTAATAATAGAATGCTATTTATATCAATGCATAGCTTAATGCACTGATTAGCACTTGATATTTATTCCTATAATCTTTGACACTTTTTTTATTAACATTACACTAAGAATCCCTTGTACAGACTTATCATGAAAGGTAAATGCACATGTGATGTCATCAGTGATCTCATCAATGACATTTGTGATGTCATCTTTGATGTCCTGGGTGTTAGTGTTAGCAGTGCACAGTGGCGGCGTGAGTTATGGTTGCTTATCTTACCATAACTGCCGAATTTCAGGGGTTTTTCGGTTTTACTTTGAACCATAACGTCCCTTTAACAAAGTTTTTTCACTGAATTTCATAGGTTTTTAGTAGCACAACTTAACCATAATATCCCTGACTTCATATACATGTAACATAGAACATACTAACCCCCTCGTAGTGATTTTCATGTCCGCGGACTACCACCATGTCCGCGGACACATTGAAAATCTGAGCGTGGTGAATGTAAATTTAAATATTTTGCCCCATTTCCCCATTGAAGTTGGCTCTTAAAAGAGGCTTTTTTTTTTTTACAGATGCTTGACAGACACCTGTTATTTTGTATTTTTTTTTCTTGTTTTTTTTTCTTACTTTACTCCTAAAATCTTTACATAACCTTCTCCAAAGCAACCCTTACATTCCAAAATAGAAAGGCATTTCCCGTAAAAGATAAAGAAATGCCATCTTCTTTAAAATTAACAGCATTACTGGCATCAATATTCTCATTGTTACAGAAGAACATACCAGCTCTAAGCATGAAGGCACACATGCCTCGGTTGATGACACACCTAGCAATGTTTTGCTGAGGACAAAAAACTGAACTATTGTCCCATATTGCCCTAGGTAGTAATCCAGAAAAAATTACTTTCGCATTTGGAAGGATCTTCATTTCGGCTTGAACCAAGCGTTCCAAATCAGCCAACAAAGTAGGAGCACTGACGTTGCCCAAATGGAAAGCACCATAGTGCAAAACTACCACATGCGGACTGTTCATCGTGGCCATATCCTCACAAACTTGTACAATTCCCTGTACATTGCAATCAGGCACAGTGCTCCACACCACCTCCGCTCCTTTCACATCAAAGTTCTTTGCAACATGCCTGCATTCAGCGTACTGCTGTAAACCATGCACAAACATATCTCCGAGCACCAACACCCTGACTTTCTCCACTTCTGCCATCTTCACCACACACAGTCTCTTTCAACACAAATCCACAACCTCGACATCTGATTGGCTGATCCGTACAGTCTTCTTTCCATGTTGGATTTCCTGGAAAAACCCGGATGTAGCACGCCCTGTCCATGAACAGCCGTGGTGTCCATGGACACATCAAAAATCTGAGCGTGGTGAATGTAAATTTAAATATTGTGCCCCATTTCCCCTTTGAAGTTGGCTCTGAAAAGAGCTGTTGTTTTTTTTTTACAGATGCTTGACAGACACCTGTTATTTTGTATTTTTTTTCTTGTTTTTTTTTTCTTACTTTACTCCTAAAATCTTTACATAACCTTCTCCAAAGCAACCCTTACATTCCAAAATAGAAAGGCATTTCCCGTAAAAGATAAAGAAATGCCATCTTCTTTAAAATTAACAGCATTACTGGCATCAATATTCTCATTGTTACAGAAGAACATACCAGCTCTAAGCATGAAGGCACACATGCCTCGGTTGATGACACACCTAGCAATGTTTTGCTGAGGACAAAAAACTGAACTATTGTCCCATATTGCCCTAGGTAGTAATCCAGAAAAAATTACTTTCGCATTTGGAAGGATCTTCATTTCGGCTTGAACCAAGCGTTCCAAATCAGCCAACAAAGTAGGAGCACTGACGTTGCCCAAATGGAAAGCACCATAGTGCAAAACTACCACATGCGGACTGTTCATCGTGGCCATATCCTCACAAACTTGTACAATTCCCTGTACATTGCAATCAGGCACAGTGCTCCACACCACCTCCGCTCCTTTCACATCAAAGTTCTTTGCAACATGCCTGCATTCAGCGTACTGCTGTAAACCATGCACAAACATATCTCCGAGCACCAACACCCTGACTTTCTCCACTTCTGCCATCTTCACCACACACAGTCTCTTTCAACACAAATCCACAACCTCGACATCTGATTGGCTGATCCGTACAGTCTTCTTTCCATGTTGGATTTCCTGGAAAATCCGGATGTAGCACGCCCTGTCCACGAACAGCCGTGGTGTCCATGGACACATCAAAAATCTGAGCGTGGTGAATGTAAATTTAAATATTGCGCCCCATTTCCCCTTTGAAGTTGGCTCTGAAAAGAGCTGTTGTTTTTTTTTGTTTTACAGATGCTTGACAGACACCTGTTATTTTGTATTTTTTTTCTTGTTTTTTTTTTCTTACTTTACTCCTAAAATCTTTACATAACCTTCTCCAAAGCAACCCTTACATTCCAAAATAGAAAGGCATTTCCCGTAAAAGATAAAGAAATGCCATCTTCTTTAAAATTAACAGCATTACTGGTATCAATATTCTCATTGTTACAGAAGAACATACCAGCTCTAAGCATGAAGGCACACATGCCTCGGTTGATGACACACCTAGCAATGTTTTGCTGAGGACAAAAAACTGAACTATTGTCCCATATTGCCCTAGGTAGTAATCCAGAAAAAATTACTTTCGCATTTGGAAGGATCTTCATTACGGCTTGAACCAAGCGTTCCAAATCAGCCAACAAAGTAGGGGCAATGACGTTGCCCAAATGGAAAGCACCATAGTGCAAAACTACCACATGCGGACTGTTCATCGTGGCCTTATCCTCACAAACTTGTACAATTCCCTTTACATTGCAACCAGGCACAGTGCTCCACACCACCTCCACTCGTTTCACATCAAAGTTCTTTGCAACATGCTTGCATTCAGTGTACTGCTGTAAACCATGCACAAACATATCTCCGAGCACCAACACCCTGACTTTCTCCACTTCTGCCATGTTCACCACACACAGTCTCTTTCAACACAAATCCACAACCTCGACATCTGATTGGCTGATCCGTACAGTCTTCTTTCCATGTTGGATTTCCTGGAAAAACCCGGATGTAGCACGCCCTGTCCACGAACAGCCGCGGTGTCCGTGGACACATCAAAATTCTGAGTGTGGTGAATGTAAATTTAAATATTGTGCCCCATTTCCCCTTTGAAGTTGGCTCTGAAAAGAGCTGTTGTTTTTTTTTTTTTTTACAGATGCTTGACAGACACCTGTTATTTTGTATTTTTTTCTTGTTTTTTTTTCTTACTTTACTCCTAAAATCTTTACATAACCTTCTCCAAAGCAACCCTTACATTCCAAAATAGAAAGGCATTTCCCGTAAAAGATAAAGAAATGCCATCTTCTTTCAAATTAACAGCATTACTGGCATCAATATTCTCATTGTTACAGAAGAACATACCAGCTCTAAGCATGAAGGCACACATGCCTCGGTTGATGACACACCTAGCAATGTTTTGCTGAGGACAAAAAACTGAACTATTGTCCCATATTGCCCTAGGTAGTAATCCAGAAAAAATTACTTTCGCATTTGGAAGGATCTTCATTTCGGCTTGAACCAAGCGTTCCAAATCAGCCAACAAAATAGGGGCACTGACGTTGCCCAAATGGAAAGCACCATAGTGCAAAACTACCACATGCGGACTGTTCATCGTGGCCATATCCTCACAAACTTGTACAATTCCCTGTACATTGCAATCAGGCACAGTGCTCCACACCACCTCCACTTCTTTCACATCAAAGTTCTTTGCAACATGCCTGCATTGAGCGTACTGTTGTAAAGCATGCACAAACATATCTCCGAGCACCAACACCCAGACTTTCTCCACTTCTGCCATCTTCACTACACACAGAGGCCGATTCATGGAATAATTAGCGCGGCGCAAGTGGGCAAAAACGTGCGATTCGCAGTGGAATAGCGAAAATCGCAGTGCAATTGCGAAAATCGCACGAAAAGCAGCGCACGTCGATTCATGGAAGGCCGTGCGCGAGAAAACCAGCGGATGTGTGATAAAAAAGTGCGCGGCGCACGTTGGCGCACAGGCCATCTAACAGGTCACAGCGAAAATCGCACAGGCCACAGCGAAATTCGCACATAGCGCGGCGCACGCAACAAAAGTAGGCGGAACACGGGCGTAACACTCGGAATGGGGAACAACTTGCCAAAACGTGGGCGTCACGGGGGAAGTACAGGGCACAAGTGCGCGGAACGCCCACACGCTCGCCTACAACACGTATTCATGGAATAGAATAGGGGAAAAAAGCGCACGCTCAAACCAGCGCACAGGCACAAACACGACCGCCACAAGAAAGCAGGCGGTAGCGTCTCTGCGGCTGTAAGAAATGTGCGCCAAAAGGTGCGCCAACAAATAGCACCTATATACTGCCATGATGAATGTCCCATACTGTGGCCCTCCAGGAAAAATGACCTGCAAAGGGGTACCCACAAACACGGACACCCGCTGACAAAAAATACGTGTGCGTGTATACCGGGGTGCGCGGGAAGTCTAACACGCGATTTCAGCAGGGTACGTGCATCACAGGGGTGCGCGGGAAGTTCCACACGCGAATAGCCTGGGGGCGCGTGTATTCCTGGGGTGCGCGTGAAGTTGCACACGCGAATAGCCTGGGCGCGTGTATTTCAGGGGTGCGCGGGAAGTTCCACACGCGAATAGCCTGGGCGCGTGTATTTCAGGGGTGCGCGGGAAGTTCCACACGCGAATAGCCTGGGCGCGTGTATTTCAGGAGTGCGCGGGAAGTTCCACACGCGAATAGCCTGGGCGCGTGTATTTCAGGGGTGCGTGAGAAGTTCCACACGCGAATAGCCTGGGGGCGCGTGTATTTCAGGGGTGCGCGGGAAGTTCCACACGCGAATAGCCTGGGCGCGTGTATTTCAGGGGTGCGCGGGAAGTTCCACACGCGAATAGCCTGGGGGCGCGTGTATTTCAGGGGTGCGCGGGAAGTTCCACACGCGAATAGCCTGGGGGCGCGTGTATTACAGGGGTGCGCGGGAAGTTCCACACGCGAATAGCCTGGGCGCGTCTATTTCAGGGGTGCGCGGGAAGTTCCACACGCGAATAGCCTGGGCGCGTGTATTTCAGGGGTGCGCGGGAAGTTCCACACGCGAATAGCCTGGGCGCGTGTATTTCAGGGGTGCGCGGGAAGTTCCACACGCGAATAGCCTGGGCGCGTGTATTTCAGGGGTGCGCGGGAAGTTCCACAGGCGAATAGCCTGGGCGCGTGTATTTCAGGGGTGCGCGGTTCCTCACGCGATCGGGCCTGGGGGAGCGGGCTACGTGTATTACAGGGGTTCGCGTGAAGTTCATCACGCGATCGGGCCTGGGGGAGCGGGCTACGTGTATTACAGGGGTTCGCGTGAAGTTCCTCACGCGATTGGGCCTGGGGGAGCGGGCTACGTGTATTACAGGGGTTCGCGTGAAGTTCCTCATGCGATCGGGCCTGGGGGAGCGGGCTACGTGTATTCCAGGGGTGCGCGGGAAGATCCAGGGGTGCGCGGGAAGTTCCACACGCGAATAGCCTGAGGGCGCGTGTATTCCAGGGGTGCGCGTGAAGTTGCACACGCGAATAGCCTGGGCGTGTGTATTTCAGGGGTGCACGGGAAGTTCCACACGCGAATAGCCTGGGCGCGTGTATTTCAGGGGTGCGCAGGAAGTTCCACACGCGAATAGCCTGGGCGCGTGTATGTCAGAAGTGCGCGGGAATGTCCCACACGTGAATATCCTGGGCGCGTGTATTTCAGGGGTGCGCGGGAAGTTCCACACGCGAATAGCCTGGGGGCGCGTGGGAAGTTCCACATGTGATTTGACAGTGTGGGTCCTCCCAGGTGTACCCTGTACACCCTCCACGGCCCCTGCAGGCAGCCCACACCACAGGGGACTACCCTGCATCCCTGGTCATGTCCCGCAGGCAGCCCACCCACCATGGGCATGCCCCCCAGCAAAGGCACATGTCTCCTTCAACTAATGAACACCAACTCATGTCCCCTTGCACCCCCACCCCCCAGCACTGTGGGGCACCTGCCAGCAGGCCCCCACCCATGTCCAACACATGTCCCCCACGACCCCCACCCCCCAGCACTGTGGGGCACCTGCCAGCAGGCCCCCACCCATGTCCAACTCATGTCTCCCACCACCCCCACCCCCCAGCCACCAGGGTCATCCTCCACCAGGCCCCCACTCATGTCTCCCACCACCCCCACCCCCCAGCCACCAGGGGCACCCTCCACCAGGCCCCCACTCATGTCTCCCATCACCCCCACACCCCAGCAGTGCAGGGTCACCCTCCACCAGGCCCCCACTCATGTCTCCCACCACCCCCAAGCCACCAGGGGGACCCTCCACCAGGCCCCCACTCATGTCACCCACCACCCCCACCCCCCAGCCACCAGGGGCACCCTCCACCAGGCCCCCACTCATGTCTCCCACCACCCCCAAACCCCAGCAGTGCAGGGTCACCCTCCACCAGGCCCCCACTCATGTCACCCACCACCCCCACCCCCCAGCCACCAGGGGCACCCTCCACCAGGCCCCCACTCATGTCTCCCACCACCCCCACCCCCCAGCCACCAGGGGCACCCTCCACCAGGCCCCCACTCATGTCTCCCACCACCCCCAAGCCACCAGGGGCACCCTCCACCAGGCCCCCACTCATGTCACCCACCACCCCCACCCCCCAGCCACCAGGGGCACCCTCCACCAGGCCCCCACTCATGTCTCCCACCACCCCCAAGCCACCAGGGGCACCCTCCACCAGGCCCCCACTCATGTCTCCCACCACCCCCAAACCCCAGCCATCAGGGGCACCCTCCACCAGGCCCCCACCCATGTCACCCACCACCCCCACACCCCAGCAGTGCAGGGTCACCCTCCACCAGGCCCCCACTCATGTCACCCACCACCCCCACCCCCCAGCCACCAAGGGCACCCTCCACCAGGCCCCCACTCATGTCTCCCACCACCCCCACCCCCCAGCCACCAGGGGCACCCTCCACCAGGCCCCCACTCATGTCTCCCACCACCCCCAAACCCCAGCAGTGCAGGGTCACCCTCCACCAGGCCCCCACTCATGTCACCCACCACCCCCACCCCCCAGCCACCAGGGGCACCCTCCACCAGGCCCCCACTCATGTCTCCCACCACCCCCACCCCCCAGCCACCAGGGGCACCCTCCACCAGGCCCCCACTCATGTCTCCCACCACCCCCAAACCCCAGCCACCAGGGGCACCCTCCACCAGGCCCCCACTCATGTCACCCACCACCCCCACACCCCAGCAGTGCAGGGTCACCCTCCACCAGGCCCCCACTCATGTCACCCACCACCCCCACCCCCCAGCCACCAGGGGCACCCTCCACCAGGCCCCCACTCATGTCTACCACCACCCCCACCCCCCAGCCACCAGGGTCAGCCTCCACCAGGCCCCCACTCATGTCTCCCACCACCCCCACCCCCCAGCCACCAGGGGCACCCTCCACCAGGCCCCCACTCATGTCTACCACCACCCCCACCCCCCAGCCACCAGGGTCAGCCTCCACCAGGCCCCCACTCATGTCTCCCACCACCCCCACACCCCAGCAGTGCAGGGTCACCCTCCACCAGGCCCCCACTCATGTCACCCACCACCCCCACACCCCAGCAGTGCAGGGTCACCCTCCACCAGGCCCCGACTCATGTCACCCACCACCCCCACCCCCCAGCCACCAGGGGCACCCTCCACCAGGCCCCCACTCTTGTCTCCCACTACCCCCAAACCCCAGCAGTGCAGGGTCACCCTCCACCAGGCCCCCACTCATGTCTCCCACCACCCCCACCCCCCAGCCACCAGGGGCACCCTCCACCAGGCCCCCACACATGTCTCCCACCACCCCCAAACCCCAGCCACCAGGGGCACCCTCCACCAGGCCCCCACTCATGTCACCCACCACTCCCACACCCCAGCAGTGCAGGGTCACCCTCCACCAGGCCCCCACTCATGTCTCCCACCACCCCCACCCCCCCAGCACTGTGGGGCACCTGCCAGCAGGCCCCCACCCATGTCCAATCCATGCCCCCCTGCACCTGGGTCCCAACATTCCCCAATCATGTCCGTAATGCCCATCCTCCCCTGCCAAAAGGCCCAACCAACTATCACACCCACCCACATATCAAAGGCAATTACATGTTACACCCCCAATTTAAATAATGCAATTGAACACGTCTGTCACACACAATGGCTGCAAGTGAATGACAAAACACCCAACATGACATGCCTGAAAGCAATGAGATGATACGACACATTGAAGATTAAAAAAATAATATGTATTTAACAGCAAGTAGAATGGAAATGAAATAAGAAAAAACACAAAGCAAATCAAACAAAACAAGATGAATGTCCAAGAAAATAATCTGAAAAATTAAAATAAGCCAATGAAGAAGATCATCCTGGGTCCATGAGCCCTACCAAATTAAACCTAACTATGACTACTAACTAAAAAGTGAACTATATACAAAAAAGTGGTGCATTGTCCAATCGCAACCAAAAAAAATCAAAAAAACAAAGGAAACCTAACCCTAACTATACAACTATATACAAAGGCAGCGGGCTATTCGGACGGCTCACTGGTTGTTGTCATGGGCCAGGGCATCATCGAACTCCTGGTCAATGGCTTGGAGGCGGGCATGTTCCCTGGACCCGAGGTCCCGCAGGGATAACGCAGTGTCAAGCTCAAACTCCCTGCGAAGACCCTCGAGGCACTCAGCCCGCCTCAGCGCCCTCCGCATGGAGTCCTCCGCCCTGACCATCATGAGCCGTTCCTCCTCTGCCCGCTGCCGCTCCGCACCTATCCGCTGACACAACCGCTCCCACACGGAAGCCACTCCCATTCCAGGGTTCTCCTGCCCTCCGGCCGATGCCTGCACCCCTGATGTTGATGGCCCCGAGCCATGATGCCTCCCACGTTGAGCCTGCTGCTGCCTCCGACGCAACTGCCTGTGCCAGCACGACGGCATCCAGGCTGATGGAAACCACCGACGCCGTCGTGCACGTGCCCTGCCCGATGATGCCGTCACATCCTCCATCTGCTGGGGTCCAGTTGCTCTGGTGTCCACCCCTGCTGGATCTCTGACTCCCGACTGTGGCAGGGATGGGATCCCCACCGAGCTGGCTGCATTGGTCGGGGCAGGTCCACAGGGGGCCCTGGTGGCATCTGGGCTGGAAGACGGCAAGGAGAACGACTGGTGGATAGCCTGCACAGAGGAGGAGAGGGCCGCCACATTGGCCAACAGATGCAGGAAACCCCCGAACATGGCCGATCCCAATTGGGCCACGTCGGCACGGTGCACTTCGTGATGACGTGCGTGCTCCTCCCGGGAACACGCACGGCATCACGAATCACAGCCGTGCGCATCGCGACCCCAATCAGGACCTTCTCCGCACGGCCAGGGGTTCCCACGTCCGCAGGTGGAGGGGAGTCAGGTGACATGGACATCCCCTCTACCTGCGGACAGGCCTGGGACGGGGCATCCCTGCTGGTGCATGGTGGTGCACTCACAGGGTCAGGGACAGCGACATGCACAGGCCCCTCCACGGTGACCTGTGCTGCCTCCTGCCCCTGGCCCTGGACTGCACCACTTGCACCAGCAGGGATGCCCCCACCAGGCCCCATGTGTGCCCCAGTGGCGGCCTCCTCCTCCTCTGCGCAAACCACCAACCTGGATGGCTCCTCACCATCTCCCACCGTAGCAGGCCCCTGTGGGGGCTCACCCACCCCTTCCGCTGCAGCCGTGGGGGCATCCCCGCCGCCTTGCTCCACAGCGCCGTCTCCGCCCTCTTCTTCACTAGCCGCTGCGTAGAGGGAGACAAAGAACACAAGCATCAGGGCACTGTACAATGGTCCCCTAGACAGGAAGCAATAGCAGATGAGCACCACTGTCAAAGTACACTTCCATCATGTCCCTCCACAACACATGGGTCAGTCCAGGCAAAACACACACAGTAACAGGCATGGTGCATGCCATGGACATTTCCATGCATGTCCAATGGACTCTTGAAACATTCAATGATATGTAACTCACATGCATCATGGCTCATGCCCATCACATGCACACACTTCACCTCAGTCACATCCATCTGGCCCCAAACACACCAAACACAGCGGATACAAGGGTAATTTGGCTGCTTTACTGAATCTCTGCATTGTCACACACATGTGTCATGCATCCATGGCATGCACAAGTCACAGACACGCAGGTCAGGCACACAGACATGGCTATTATATATGTTCCTGGCATCAGCACCCATCCCTCACCCCCACCCATGTCCAGGTACAGAGACTGGCATGCTCTCATGTTCAAAATCTGAATAGGGCTCCCCATGCGGCATTTCAACACATGCAACAACCATGTGCATCACACATCACTGGTCGCACATGCATTACCATGATGTCCCTGCACACATACATGCATACATGGCCTATGGCACACATACAGGCAAGTATCATAGAACCAGCACACCGCAACATGCCCTGTCTCACACAGTAATGCATGGACACTTACCGCTCAACTCCAGACGGGCCTCCCTCTCAAGGATCTGGGCGTGGAGCGCTGGGCGTACGCGTTCCAGGACCCTCATCTGGATGGAACTCATGCGGCCCCGGCCCCCCTCCACGAGGCGCCGGGCCTTCACAAGGGTCCTGGACCTCAAGTCCTCCCAGCGCTTCTTGATCTTCAGGACGTCGCGGGTTGCCACCCCCTCCGCGTTGATGGCAACCACACAGTCGGCCCAGATCCTCTGCCGTCCTTCCTTGCTGGCGCGGGACGATCCAAAGAGGGCATCATACTGCCCCAGGACATGCTCCACCAGGACACCAACTTCGGTGACAGTGAAGCTGGTGCCCCTCTGCCCCTCTGGCCTGGGGTTGCCACTGGTGCCAGATGTGGAAGTGCCCGACATGGCAACCCCAGAGGCAGGTGTGGGTGGGCAACTGGGTCCTGGGGCTGGGCTGTGGAGCGATGTAATCCCAGTCGGGAGTCTTCAGTTCCAGCAGGGGTGGACACAGCAACTGGACCCCTGCAGATGGCTGATGTGCAGGCACCAAATGGCAGGGCACGGTGGCAGCAGGCAGGCAGGCAGGCAGCAGCAGATGGCACGTGGGAGGCTGCTCGGGGCACTGGGAGGCAGTAACTCGGCCTTCTGGGCAGGAGCGTGGTCTTCCGTGTGTTTTCGCGTGGCCAGCTTGATACGGAGTGATTTGGCACGTGAAAATCCTGCACGTCAGCGTGAAATCCGAGGAAAGGCCCTTAGCGCGTAAGCGCGTCAGCACGCATACGCGATTCTATTGGACCAGAGTCCCTCAGCGCGTAAGCGCGTCTGTGACGTGACCCGCACGGGTGTTCCCCACTCAGCACGTGATGACGGGGCACACGTGGAGATACTGCACGTCAAAGTGTCATCGCGTGTAATTGGACAAAAGTGCGCATACACGCGATTGGCCTATGTACGTGTATTTAATGGGTGCGCGGCCCCTTACACACGCAAGTACGTCAGCGAACCTGTATCCCGTGGTGTGTGTGAATTTCCACACGCTATTGGACTGGGAACTGGATTCCAGGGGTGCGCGGGTCACACGCTGTATCCCGTGGTGCGTGTGAATTTCCACACGCTATTGGACTGGGAACTGGATTGCAGGGGTGCGCGGGTCACACGCTGTATCCCGTGGTGCGTGTGAATTTCCACACGCTATTGGACTGGGAACTGGATTCCAGGGGTGCGCGGGTCGCACGCTCGCCTAGAACACACGCAAAGCATAAAATTGCGGACTTTAACAATAACAAGCTCAGACGCCAGGATGAACATACCGTTCCTAGCAGCAGTGGCAGTGGGCTACCAAAGGAGGAGGAGGAGGATAGTCAGGGCCAGAATATTCACACCCAGAACCAGCCTTTTCGGGATGCCTGATGACCAGGTGTATGGGAGGTACAGGTTTCCACCACACATCATACTGGACCTGGTGAGTGAGTGGGAGGATGACCTCACATCACCCACCCTGTGCTCCCAAGCACTCAGCCCCCTGGAGAAGGTCCTCAATGTACTGCACTTCTTAGCCACTGGATCATTTCAGCGGACAAGTGCCATAGTGGGTGGGGTGTCACAGGCCACCCAGTCACGCTGCCTACACCAGGTCTTGAACATCATGACTGCACGCCCATCAGTCCGCAGGCACATATACCTGCCCAGAACACCTGCAGAAAGGCATGCTGCCGCCCTGGATTTTTACGCTGTGGCACGATTCCCCAAAGTGCTAGGTGCCATCGACTGCACCCATGTGGCTCTACGTCCCCCCAGGGCATCTGAGCACATCTATAGGAACCGCAAGCACTGGCATTCCATCAACGTGCAGGTAGCATGTAATGCCAAGGGAATCATCACCTCAGTATATGCCAACTATCCCGGCTCCACCCACGACAGCTTCATTTACCGAATGTCCACCCTAAGCCGGGACCTAGAAGCTGGGCGGCATGGCGATACATGGCTGCTTGGTGAGTATGTATGCCACTGCACATGCATGCATGTTGGATACTGAGCAAGGTCACAACCCCACCAATGATACCAATCACCACCTCCACAGGGGACAGTGCCTACCCTCTCAGCCCCCACATGATGATGCCAATTCGGAACCCCACCACGCCACCCCAGGTAAGATATAACACAGCCCACATTACAACCAGGGGCATAGTGGAGCGCACATTCGGAGTGCTAAAGTCACGCTTTCGCTCCCTTGACCGTTCTGGCGGGCAGCTGTTATACGCTCCCCCAGTAGTGTGCAGGATCATAGTGGCAGCATGTGTCCTGCACAACGTTGCAACACGCCGGGGCCTAGCCGTGGACATGGTGGTGGCCCCACATCCCCAACCACATGCACAGCCGCTGCGCATGGGAGGGGAAAGGGCACGGGGGGAGGCAGCCCGTACACAGCTAGTGGCTAATTACTTCACATAGAAATCACACCCCTGTGGAGTGCACACTGCCCTGGCACATTCCATCTGACAATCAATGATGACTCAACCTGACACTGATCCTGAATGTCTGGAGAATGAACCGGGAATACCATGTCAGCCTGAGATTGTTCACCTGGAAGTGTCACAATGTGTGCATCCCTACCCACACAGACACCACCAATGCAGTTTTGTGAAGTTACACATTGAAGCAGCTAAAATGAATACCCACTTGCAAAATGCAACAAGAGGACAGTGCCATGTCAGCCAACCCAACCCCAGCACTGCCACACGACACACCGTGCCATGTCATGCTAATTGCAGGTAAACAAAGTAATCCCCACAACATGACATCAGTCTCACTATGTACAGTGGCACTATTAGAAACCTGCAACACCTGAAATGCACACAGCAATGCCGGACCAACAACATACTTGAGCACGTAGTACCATTAACATGACATCACAAATGTTACATATTAGTAGTCTCACCACCTGGAAATGCTTGCACTCCCACCACTACCAACTGTGCAGTGTTGTCGCCATGTAGAGTTGTAGGTGCACTGCTGCCAACATGGTCCCCATCTCCAGACTAGAGGTCCTTGTGTGGACATGAGGAAGGGACCTGCAAATTGGGAGGTAGACACAGAAGAAGAGTTACACATCAATGCAACATGCAGTGTACAACACAACAGCAATATGCACTATGAATGTATACACAGTATTGACTACAGACTGGCCACACAGCTCATGGGAGTCCAACGTCACTGTGTAATTCACTGTCACTTGGGCACACCCTTTGCAAGCCCATGGAAACGGGAAGCAGGAGGGGTGTGTGTGACTCAAACCCAAGCATCTGAACCAAATACATTACAAGCCTGCATGTGCCCAGCCACAATGCAGCGTATGCCCACAGGAACCACGGAAGCCAACAGATCGTCCCAAAAAAATTGGGAATAAAAGAAATCAAAATAAAAATAAAAATAAGAAACAATCAAAAATGGCCATTGATGGGCCCGGGGGGGTTGGGGAGGCCACCCAGGAGGTCCGAGGACAGGATGCACACCAGAACCCACCTGCGTGGATCCTGGGAAGATAAAACACCTCCATGGGCTCATGGCCCACACGGCTACCCTATTGTGGGAGTATCACTGCTGTCGCTATTATCACCCTGTGCAGCTGCATCCGGAGGTGGTTGCACTATGGGAGGCAGCCCACGCAAGGCCCTAGTCTGCTCCTCCATGGCTGCAAGCATGCGGGTGTGGTAGGTCTGGTTCTGGAGGATGAGTGTGCGGAGGTCCCCATGCAACAACTCACGGGATGCCCGGACCTCCGCCCTCGTTGCCTGCATCTCAGCTGAGAGCGTACGGGTGAGACGCTCCAGCTGCTGTTCTGTCCTTTGGTGTGTTGAAGCCTCAAGCTCAACAAGAGTCGTCCTGAGGTGAAGGAGCTCCTGCCTCAGGGCTTCCCTGTGGCCCTGGGACTCAATGGAGATGGCCTCCTGCAGAGTCGCCAGTGCCGCCCGCCTGTCCCTGTTGGACCCCAACATGTCCTCCCTGTGTGACTGGCAGATGGAGTCGGTTGCCTGCTCTAGTCGCTCCATCAGCCTTTCTGGGGGGACAATGGAAGTGGCCACCCTATCCATGGCCTGAGCCATCATCTCGGATGATGCAGCCTGTTGGGTAGCCATACCGTAAATGGATTGCTCCCATGCGGTATTGCCGGGTGGCGTACGGCCACCACGTCGGCGGGCACCACACCTGTCTGGGGCAAGGCGAACTGCGCCTTGCTGTGCCGGCACTGCCTGAGGCTGCAGGACTGCATTCCCCCTCTGATCTGCTGGCCCAGGAACAGGATCAGATGTCGCGGAGTGTGACCCTGCATCCGTAACCACCGAAGGCGTAGCTGCCAACACTGACATCCCCATGGAGGGTACTGACCCTGGTGCAGGTGGGTGAGACAGAACAGAATCCCTCCCTGGAACACTCACCTGCGACGGCACGTAGGTCTCATCCGAATCAACACCTGAGTACAGCTCGGGGGAGGTGCAGCCAGAGACACCGCTTGAGAGCACGACCTGCAGCACTTGTGGGTTCTCCCCCACCACCACACCACGTCCCTCACTGGTGGTTGGTCGGCCCTGGGACACCTCCTGGGTCTGCACCATCTCCACAACCCCAGCAGTATCAGGTGCGTCTTCCCATGCAAAGACATGAAAACAAAGAAATGGAAACAGGCATTAGCACCATGGCACACATTGAGGGCTGAGAAGCAAGAGAACCAGTACTTGATTGACACATGTCCCACATGACTAAAACCCTCCCATGCATGCACCCTCACTGCGTATGAAGTGCAGGCAAATGGCACACACTGATGACACCAAGATGGAAGATGAACACATTTTCTGCATGCTGCCTGGCAGTGGCATCACACATTGGCCTGTGATTGGCAGGTGAAACACACATGCCATCACACAGATGGCATGTACCATTGCTATTGAGTGAAGATGGAGAGGAGGGCAGCACCTATTCATTCAGTCCAGTTCCCGCATGTAATTGCTTTTCTAATTCTAACAGGTCAGATTTTTCACCTGGAGCTGCCAGTCTGAAATGGTCAAATTGCACAGGGACATGTGTGTACAAATGATATCCAGGTAACAAAGTCACTCCACTTTACCATACCCATGTCAGACATGTGACTAGTGGACAGCGACATGCCTAGTGAAAGTGGTGGAATGCAAACAAACTGACTGAATGAACAGTGAAAAAGAAGCAAATATGTTGTGTCAAGGTGACACTTCAAGGGCAACTGGCGTGCAGTTGTGCTAGATGTCTACTGTTGGCAGAAGGGATACTGCTATGGCCAAATGCAGCTGCGCAGGAAGGATTGCATGAAGCACATGGCTGACCCATACGACTCAGGCGCACACACTCTCACCTGGCACCCGAACAGAAGCCCTCACACACACACCATGCACATGGATGACACACACATGCATGTGCTCTCACCGGACAATGCCTCGTAATCAGCCAGATCTCCACGCCTTGGATCTGTTCCTCCGTGACGTAGGTCCCAGCGACTGACTCATGTGGAGTGAGTTCCATGTCTACTACTGGAGACCCACCTCCAGTCACTAGAGTTGCGGCATGACTTGAGGCCAGCTTACTCTTTGCCCTGCGCTTTAGGTCATTCCAGCGCTTATAGCAATCATTGGCTGTGCGCCTCACGATTCCAAGGGCACTTACGATGTCCGCAACGGTCTGCCAGTGTGCCTGGCGTTGTGCAGGTGTGGTCTTGGATCCTGCAACAATGACCATCTCGTTGTCATGTCCGGACACATACTCGACAAGTGCATTCAGTTCGTCATCCGTGAAGCTGGGCTTCCTGGACGGGCCGGACTGTGTAGCCGTGTCTGGGGCATCAGCCTGTGCCGGACGAGCACTCTTCCTCTTCCGCTTGGAAGGTGGTGGTGATCCTGAGTGTCCTGCGCCGCTCTGGACACTAGGGGCAGGAGCCCTGGTGGACTCTGTATCAGGAGTGTGGGATTGCACACTCAGCATGGGAGTTGGTGCAGGCATTGGCTCTAGTGTGATGGTGTCAGGGGGAATGTCAGCAGCATGGACTAGGACCGACACTGTCCTGGCTGGGTGTGTGAGGGCTGGGGTGGATGGAGCCGCAGCTGCCCCTGCAGCCTCTCCGCCCTGCCTCCTTGGTGCAGCAGATGACCTTGCTGCCCCAGATCCACGTGGCATGATGGCATCAACGTGCACCAGCGCACGTGTCGTAGCCCTGCTGACCTGGAAGTCAGCCATGGAGTCAGCCAGGTCTGGTGCCACAATGGGCTGGTCCAACAAGGGCTGAGCATGGATGGTGTCAGCCACATCAGCCTCAATGGGAGGGGGGGAAGGGGGGGATTGTGGGTGCCCGTGACTGGTCCTCCACACATGGGGGGACAGGCTCACCCTGCAAGTTACGACCACGTCCCCTACTGGATCCACCACGGCCACCACTTGTGGCTCTTCCACCTTTGCCACCCTTACGGAATCCTCGCCTCCCAGCCATGGCACTGATGTTAATGTGCGTATGGGAGTGGATGTAGACTATTGTCCTGGGCAATTGGGGGTCAAAGGGGTTGGGTACCAGAGGGTAATTGTACCCTAGTGCTCTAGCAAGGCTGAATGTAACCCCTGGGGAAAGATGACGGGTCACACAACGCACAGGAGGCCCAAAAAAGGGAGATGACGTGCACGCAACCCCTCCTAGACCACGTGTGCAGAAAGAAAAACCTGCACTACGCTGTGGCACCCAGTAACACAAGAATGAACGTATGCGTGTCACACGCAGCCTAGAATGACCTCTGAAGGGGTAGGCTACACACGGGGCAAGCACAGATGTTAGATACGTGCGTGACTCACCGACTGCCTGGTAAACGAGCGTGTAAAAGGAGCACGTTTGGTTGGCAACACCCCAGCCAAAAGAAGATTTGTCCGCTGTCTGAGGAGACAGGACAACAGTAGAAGGGAACACTGTTTGAGGGAACAGGCCCAGGTAAACCAGTAAAAGAGAAAAAAGAGAAAAAGCTGTCAGAGGTAACAGGGAATACGAACTTGAAACGCCGTGAAGTAAATCGCGTGTGAAACGACAAGAAGTACAGAATTCACCCACTCGCTCTCCACGAAAAGCACGTACAAGGAAAACGTGTTCTACACGTACCTTTTATACAGGCCCACACGTCCAGCGTCACTTACGCGGCGTGTACGCGCTAGGGCCATTTCCACCTATTCCATGCTTTGTCACTTCTGCGTGTATGGCCATTTCCACCAATTACACGCTTTGTCACTTCTGCGTGTAGGGCCATTTCCACCAATCACACGCTTTGTCACTTCTGCGTGTAGGGCCATTTCCACCAATCACACGCTTTGTCACTTCTGCGTGTAGGGCCATTTCCACCAATCACACGCAATTACACTCTGACGTGCAGTCTTTCCACGTGTGCTCTGTCATCACGTGCTGTGTGGGAAACACCTGTGCGGGTCACGTCACAGACGCGCTTACGCGCTGAGGGCCTTTCCTCAGTTTTCACGCTGACGTGCAGGATTTTCACGTGCAAAATCACTCCCTACCAAGCTGGCCACGCGTACGCACACGGAATACCACGCTCCTGCCCGGAAGGCCGAACTACTGCCCCCCAGAGCCCGAGCACTCCCACCTGCTGCTGCCTGACTGCCTGCTGCCCTGCACTGCTGGGGGGTGGGGGTGGTGGGTGACATGAGTGGGGGCCTGGTGGAGGGTGACCCTGCACTGCTGGGGTGTGGGGGTGGTGGGTGACATGAGTGGGGGCCTGGTGGAGGGTGACCCTGCACTGCTGGGGGGTGGGGGTGGTGGGAGACATGAGTGGGGGCCTGGTGGAGGGTGCCCCTGGTGGCTGGGGGGTGGGGGTGGTAGGTGACATGAGTGGGGGCCTGGTGGAGGGTGACCCTGCACTGCTGGGGTGTGGGGGTGGTGGGAGACATGAGTGGGGGCCTGGTGGAGGGTGACCCTGCACTGCTGGGGTGTGGGGGTGGTGGGAGACATGAGTGGGGGCCTGGTGGAGGGTGACCCTGGTGGCTGGGGGGTGGGGGTGGTGGGAGACATGAGTGGGGGCCTGGTGGAGGGTGCCCCTGGTGGCTGGGGGGTGGGGGTGGTGGGTGACATGAGTGGGGGCCTGGTGGAGGGTGACCCTGCACTGCTGGGGTTTGGGGGTGGTGGGAGACATGAGTGGGGGCCTGGTGGGGGCTGCCCCTGGTGACTGGGGGGGTGGGGGTGATAGGGGACATGAGTGGGGGCCTGGTGGGGGATGCCCCTGCACTGCTGCGGGGTGGGGGTGGTGGGAGACATGGGTGGGGGCCTGGTGGAGGCTGCCCCTGGTGGCTGGGGGGTGGGGGTGGTGGGTGACATGAGTGGGGGCCTGGTGGAGGGTGACCCTGCACTGCTGGGGTGTGGGGGTGGTGGGTGACATGAGTGGGGGCCTGGTGGAGGGTGACCCTGCACTGCTGGGGTGTGGGGGTGGTGGGTGACAGAGTGGGGGCCTGGTGGAGGGTGACTCTGCACTGCTGGGGGGTGGGGGTGGTGGGAGACATGAGTGGGGGCCTGGTGGGGGCTGCCCCTGGTGACTGGGGGGGTGGGGTGATAGGGGACATGAGTGGGGGCCTGGTGGGGGCTGCCCCTGCACTGCTGCGGGGTGGGGGTGGTGGGAGACATGGGTGGGGGCCTGGTGGAGGCTGCCCCTGGTGGCTGGGGGGTGGGGGTGGTGGGAGACATGAGTGGGGGCCTGGTGGAGGGTGCCCCTGGTGGCTGGGGGTGGGGGTGGTGGGTGACATGAGTGGGGGCCTGGTGGAGGGTGACCCTGCACTGCTGGGGTTTGGGGG